>NC_059102.1:90005324-91230741 GCF_020740685.1 Jaculus jaculus
TCATTAAGGGCAGTACTGGAGAGAACTAGTGTCTCTTTCCTTCTCAGGATACTTCTGCATCTCCTTTCCATGCTCGAGTTCATAATCAGTCAGAACAGTTCTCACAGGGATGATTAGGGTAGGGATTTTAAACTGTAACTCGCAGTTTGATACCATTTTAAGTTTTGTTTCATTTCTAGATCATATTCACTTAAGCATATTTGCCTATCTATTCTTTCTTGTGTTGGCAGTTATTCTTGAATGCTGATCTGTCCCTCTGGGACAATTTTCCATCTTCTTAACTCCATTATTTCACTGATGACAGCATAACTCTCTGCTTTTCTTTGTCCAAACCTCTTTATTTTGTATTCATTTTAGGATATTTTCTCTAGATGAAGAACTCTAAGTTAGCAGTTATTCTCTTTCAGCACTTTAAGGTTGTCACCTCATTTTCTTCTGTTTCCCAGAATTTCTGTTGAAAAATGTGAACAGTCAGGTGTTGGTCTTTCATTATCCTTCTAAAGATAATGTGTCCTTTCTCCGTAAGTGCTCTTGAGAGCTCTTCTTTGTTTTTGGCTTTCACCTGTGTTATTGAAACATGGATAAGCATGGTTGGCTTGCTTTGTAGTTATTCTGTATGGAATACAAAGAGTCCTTTCACTCGCAGGGTCTTTACTCAGTTTTGTAAAGATTTTGACCATTGTTTGACTCTCCTTTAGGAGGCTCAGACACACATATGGAAGGCCTTTTCGCTGAGTCCCAGACGTCTCTTTTGCTCACTTCTTGTATTTTTTCTTTCTTTTTTTTCCTTTTCTGAGCACAAATTTGGATACTTGCTACTAAACTTGAAGTGATTGCTCTGATATTCTTATGTCTAGGATATTTACTTAACCATTTAACCCATTGCCTGAAGTTGAATTTTTTTTAGGAAGAATGGAATTAATTTCAAACTTACAGATTCAGGGGAAGTTCCATAATGGCAGAAGAAGCTAGCTCCCTTTCACACAGACAGAAATACCACCAATAGCACCATAAATAAGCACTCTAGGAACCCCAGACAGAGATCAGACTGCTCTCTGCATATCTTTAGGATAGAATTCCACAGCCCAGCAGCTGGAAATCTAAGAAGCATTAATAAAACCAAATCTATTGGGGGACATTCATTCAAACTCACACATTCTGCCCCTGGCCCCAATAGATTCATAACCATCTTTATTTCCAACATTTCCAACTGCTATAAGGCATAACAAGGAGAGACTGGACTAATGTAATCCCAATAACCATCAAGCATTGATCAAATACCTACAGTTCAAGTTGAATTTTAATGTTACTTATTGCCTTTAAGTTTTATGATTTCTTTTCTTGAAAATATGAATCACAGTTTCTTGAAAGTCTGTGTTTGATCACTTATTGATCTATTTCCAGTTGCTCTTGGCTCTGAAACTTTCAGTCATGTGATTCTCTGTACAGCTGTGCCTGCTGATTTTGGATGGAATATTGGATGTTGTCTATGAAAATTGTTAAAGATGTTAATAGCTTTTAAAGAGAAGTTGATTTTCTTTTGGTGGAAAGATCAGAAAGATTTCTTGATTTAATTGGGAGCATAATTATTTTGAAGCTATATCTTAGGACTTGTGTTTAGCATATACATTAACCATCTTTTTATTTTTTCATTATTATCTTTTTAAAAGATTATTATCTTTATTTTTTTTCTTTTTTATTAATTAGTTTTGTACTCAGTGAGTGCAGTCAAGTTGGTACCATTGTTAGGCTCGTCCATGTCCTACCCCCTTCCCCTGGCCCCTCCTTGTTGAGGTATATGAGTCATGCATTGTGGAGTTAGCCCACAGTTATGGGTAAGAGAAATGTCTCTGCGTATCATGACCCAACATGTGGCTCTAACATTCTTTCTGCCCCCTCTTCTGCAAAATTTCCCTGAGCCATGTTGGGTTCATTTTGGGTCTACTTCAGTGATGAGGTGTTGGGAGCCTCTGTGTCTCTGGATATCTGATTTGGTAGTAGTTGATTGTTCTCTGTGTCAATCTCCTTCACCCTTGCTGGTACCATGTTCACCAAGAAAACAGCACCCTTGCTTGTTTCCCCAGTTATTCTTATTTTCAGATGGAGCCCTTTTGAGGTATGATAGGGTGGTTCTCTCTTTAGGATCTGCATCTATCTGAAAAAGAGAAGCAGATTCTCCAATGGAGAGTAAAGTTAGCACCAGATAAATGGGATAACCCTTATATTTTTATAGAGAAATTAATAGGTGTAAGCCCTCTTGAAGCCCACAATTGGTGGTAGATTAATAATGGAGAGCAGGCTCATGTTTGGATATGACATTAACCATCTTTTTTAATTAGCTGAGAATTTAATTTTCTGTTTTTGTTGTTGTTTGTTTTGTTTTTTTTCCAAGGTAAGGTCTCCCTCTAGCCTAGGCTGACCTGGAATTCACTATGTAGCCTCAGAGTGGCTTTGGACTCATGGCCTTCCATCTCTGAGTGCTAGGAATAAAGGCATGCACCACCATGCCAGATTCTTTTTTTTTTTTTTTTTAAGGTACAGTCTCCCTCTAGTCCAGGCTGACATGGAATTTACTATGTAATCTCAGGGCGAGCTCAAATTCATATTGATCTCCTACCTCTGTCTCTAAAGTACTGGGATTAAAGGCATGTACCACCACACCCGACCTTATTTTTATTTATTTATTTAAGAGAGAGAGAATTGGCACACCAGAGCCTCAGCCACTGAAATCAAATTCCAGATTCTTCTGCCACAGAGTGGGCATGTGTGACCTTGTGCTTGCATCACTTTGTTTGTCTGCCTTACATGGGATCTAATTGAACATGGGTCCTTAGGCTTTGCAGGCAAGTACTTTAACTGCTAATCCATCTCTCCAGCCCTTTTTTTTTTTTTTTTTTTTTTTTTTTTTTTTTTTTTTTTTTTTTTGTTATTCAGTAGAAACTTTGTATGGACACGTCATGTGTTGGTACCATCATTTCCCTCCTCTCTGCCCCAACTTCACTGATGGCCTTCCTTGGTGGCATTCCTGGTATTCACCATGGGGTTGTGGGTAATGAGTTGTAAGAACACCAGTCCAAATGTTTGCTTTAAATCTAAAACTCATAGTTTGATATCATTTTAAGTTTTTTTCATTTCTAGTTAATATTCACTTAAGCATATCTACTCACCTATTCCTTCTTCAGGTTATGGATAGGTCATGTGTCACAGAGCTGGGCAACAAAATGTAAGCCAAGTCAGGTGAAGATTTCTACCATCCCCCCTCATCCTGAATAAACAAAACCTTCTTCTTTCATCTTATTTAGAACATGGACACAATGATTATAGCTGGAGCTACAACAGACATGAGGAAACCATGAAGATAGAGAACTACAGTGACCATAAGGTGTAAGACCAATGCTCAACTGCCTATCATCATAATAACTACGTGAGACAAATAAATGTTTGGGTGTGTGTGCAGAACATATGATGTGCATGCATGTAGAAGACACAGCACAACTTCAGATGTCATTCTTTTTAACCAAACAAATATTTTGTTTATTCATTTATTTAAGAGAAAGAGTCTGACATATATATAGAAAAAGAATGGGCATGCCAGGGATTCTAGCCACTGCAAAAGAACTCCAGATGCATGTGCCACCTACTGCATCTAGCTTACATGGGTAATGGGAAATTGAACCTGGGTCCTCAGGCTTCTCAGACCAGAGCCTTAACCATGAGGCCACCTCTTCAGCCCTCAGGTGTCATTCTTTAGGAACACTACTCACCTTTTCTGAGACAGTCTCACATTGACCTGGAACTCACCAAGTAAGCTATACTGGATGGCCAGTAAGCCCCAGAAATCCACCTGTCTCTGTTTCCCCAGCTCACTACAGTACATCGACTTTGACTTGGATTCTAAGGGTCAAAATCAGGTCATCATGCTTACATAGAAAGCACTTTACTAACTGAGCCAGCTCTCCAGCCCAAACATGTTTATAATGTATTTAGATCTGATTCCTTCCAATTGCCTGCTCTTACCCCTTCCCCATCCCAACCAACTCCTTTCTTCTTCTCCCCTCCCCCACCATTAATATTAATCATACTTTCATGCCTTTTTAATGCATTGAGTTAAATTAGGGCTGCTTGCATGATCATGGGTGGGAGGTTATTTAATGTAAAATGAGTGAGCAGCATATCAGTTTCTACACCTCTGATGAACATGATTCCCCCTCTCCCAGCAACCAGTAGATGTCATTAGCTAGTTTTGGATGTCTATAGTCTCATGTATCCTGCCTCCATCACTGATGAAGTAGTGACAGGCTCAATCTTGAGCAGGAAACCATAGGTGCTGTGAATTCATGAATTGAATATCCATGTTGGATCCAGATGACAGTGTTTTGCATCCATCCACCCCATTTTCCTGCTCTTGTACTTTATGCCCCCTCTTCCGGAAGGTTCCCTGAGCCTTGGAGGGGGAGGTTTAGATGTCCTGTTTGAGGCTGAACACACAGTAGTCTCTTATTCTCAACAATTGTCTCTACATTAGCCACTGCCCATTGTAGAAAGAACTTCCATATTCTAGTCTTCCAGCAGTATTCATCTATAGGAACAAATATAGATACTTAGAAAACAGTTTTAAATGCTACCCATTTAGTATAACCACAGTAATGGGTTTCCCCTAGGGCCTGTGTTACTAGCCATAGGCTTTTGATCAGGTTTACAGTACCAGGCATTAATTTCCTCCTGTGGAGCAGGCTTCAAATCTAATTAGGAAGCAGTTGGTTACTCCCATAACTTTTATGTCAATATTGCATCAGTGGATATATTGTCCCTGACTGGTAGGTTGTAGAATACATAGGGTCCACAGCTGGATGGGGTTCTTGATGTTTTTTCTCTCCCAGTAACTTGGTTTTGTCTCAAAAAAATATGGAGGCCATGGTAGCTAACATATGGTTTTTTGTTTGTTTGTTTTGCTTTTGTTTTTCGAGGGAGGGTCTCACTCTAGATCAGGCTAACCTGCAATTCATTATGTAGCCTCAGGGTGGCCTCAAACTCAGGGTGATCCTCCTACCTCTGCCTCCTGAGTGCTGGGATTAAAGGTTTGTGCCACCACGCCCTGCTAGCCCTTATGGACCACAGTTATATCTGACTAAAATTTATTTCCAGAATTAACCACCTTTCAATATCATTACTTACTTCTTATCCCTCTCTACTTTCAATTATCTAAAATGTACTATTTTTTTTCAACAAAGGTATCAATGTTTGGGGTGACCAAAGAACCCAGGAGTCATTCAGTCTGACATGTATTTAAAATGTCTATAAAAAAGCAATACCACACATCATATCAGTCAATGTTACTTAGATTCTGAATGGAAAACTGATACAAATGATTCTCAGAATCTACACTGAGATTCTTCAAAAGTGGTCATGTTTCATAATCTGACAGTTAGACATAGGCCTCCTTAAAAGTCAGCTTCCTATAGATGGTGCATTAAAACTGAAACTGCACTATTTTTCTGTGGCCACATAAATCAGAAGTGGGATGGAAGTCAATCATGTCAGAGGAGGAAATCTATAGAGTCAACGAGAATGAAAGGTCAGCCCTTCTTACTACAGGAAAGTGTTTCCACTGAGCTACATGCTTAGATGGACAGACAAGTAAATGAACTCTTCCGCCTGCTCAATAGAGGAACTTTTGCGTCAAGGACCCTTGACCTCTGGTCCATTTCAAACTTCAGAAAAAATTTGAACTTTCCAAAAGTATTCATTTAAGGCATTCATTTAAGTAGGCCAAGACTACTCTCTCTGGACCCTGCTCCCTAAAGAAAATTCTAGATATTGAAAGGTGGTTAATTCTGGATACCAGGAGCTTGTAAAAGTGCATTGTCTTGGGTCTATGTCAGAGAATATAATCAAAATAATTCCTTTTCTTTTAAAAAAAAATTTTTTGTTTATTTTCATTTATTTTTTTGAGAGCGATAGAGAAAGAGGCAGAGAGGGGGGCGTGCCAGGTCCTTCAGCCACTGCAAATGAACTCCAGATGCATGCACCCCCTTGTGCATCTGGCTAATGTGGGTCCTGAGGAATCCAGCCTCAAACCGGGGTTCTTAGGCTTCACAGGCAAGTGCTTAACCGCTAAGCCATCTCTCCAGCCCAAAATAATTACTTTTCATACTAAACATATATAGTGCACCTGAATATTTCATGAAACATTGTTTGATGTTTGAGTAATGGTTTGGCTACACTTAAGTAAAAAGAAAGAGGAAAGCCAGGCATGGCGGCGCATGCCTTTAATCCCAGCACTCAGGAGGCAGAGGTAGGAGGATCATCATGAGTTCGAGGCCACCCTGAGACTACATAGTGAATTCCAGGTCAGCCTGGACTAGAGTGATACCCTACCTCTAAAAATAAAAAAAAGGAGATTCCATTTTCATTAGTTTATTTAAAATTTATTAATATATTGAAGAATGTCTCTAAATTCTAGGTATCAAATAATTCTAGAATGTCTTTCAGAGAGCTTTTCTACACAATTTTATAAAAATATTTTGCCACTAGATGGATGGATGGATGGATAGATGATGATGATGATGATGATGATGAAGATGATAGATGATAGATAGATAGATAGATAGATAGATAGATAGATAGATAGATAGATAGATGATAGATAGATAGCTCAGTAGTTAAAGGCACTAGCTTGTAGAGCTTGCCAGCTCAGGTTCAATTCTCCAGTACTCACATAGAGCCAGATGCACAAAGTGCAACATGGGTCTAATATGTATAGAGTTTGTTTGCCTAGGCATGAGGCCCTAACATGCCATGTGCCGCCTCTCTCAAGTGTGTGTGTGTGTGTGTGTGTGTGTGTGTGTGTGTGTGTGAATATATTGACAAGTGACAAAAACGAGTCCCTGCTCCTTCTGAAGATTAAGAAAGATATATTCATATCGATCTTAATAAATCTAGGAACTGACCCCTTTCATAATGGTGGGTGCTCTCTTTTGGTTTTAATTTCAGAATGAAGTTTTGACTGTGTCATTTAAAAGTCTACAATTCCCTTGGAAATTTGAATATCCTTTTCCCCTTTTGTCAACATACTTTCACTTGTAGAGTAGCTCTGAATGCCTGGCATGAGGAAAGGCCAGACAACTTGACTTGGAGGCAAAGAAGTCATAATCTTTGAATTTAAAGCCATTTTCAGACATTCTTAATGAAAATGGATTATAGTGAGGTTAGGAAGCTAGAAGTGTTTTTGCTGACTTTGCTGATCCCACAATGATACAATTGTGAGTAAAGCTATTCTTCCTATATTCAAAGAAATATGCCAGGGTGGCACAGAGTAGTTCATTTATCAAGAGCACATTCCTCCCATCCGCAGAGATGCACACTTCTTTGAATCAGTTGTTGCCATTTTAAACATGACAGAGCAGGTATGTAGAGAAAATATATTTTCCTTGTGACCGTCTGGATTTTCTTTACTAGCTTGGATTAGTTTAGTTTAATCTTGGAAGTTTAGCCTGATACAATACATAGCATACTTGGCTAAATGTTTAATTTCCCTTAAGCAAAAGGCCCAGTCCTTCAGATACCATCTCTGGTAGCAACTCTTCATGAAGGCTGCTGAACTGATGGAGTTTATGATGACTTCATGATGGCCAAGGAGAACACTTGATTTATATGATTTTCTCTGTGGAGGAGTGATTTCAGAGTGCTATCTGGTTTTCAAGGTGGTACAGCATGTGATTCCTCTTTCAATAATCTAAATATCTGTGGGTCAGACTAGTATTGCAAACCCCTCTAAGATCTGTGGCATGTTCTCCATCTATATCTTGACCTAGACTTCCATGATCTATGGGGGAGACCCACTGCCACCCAGTTCAACTTCCCTCAGCATCTGCAAAGATGTGAGCACCACTGAGCTCCTTTCTGCCTTCTTACTACCTCTGCTAGTGAGTTGTGACATTTCCCTTAGCAATATTACTGGCAGATGTCAATGAGATGGAATCCCACAAATCTTATAATACAAACAGAGGGTATGTAAAGAACTCAAGAGTCATGCATCCTGTCTTCTCATTGTGCTTATCTTCTTTTAACTGATGTTTAGATTTTCGTACACATAGTGAATACAAAAGGCAGAATACTTCCAGCTATTACACCACCTTCACAGGCAGTTTATCTCATTGTTTCTGCTTCAGGTACATTGCTTCCACTACTGCTATTCCCTCAACTTATGTCTTCTTTGAGGTGACGGATCTCAACTGACTGGTGAATACCATGACTATGTTGACATTGCTGGTGTCCATGGTGAAGCAATGCTACTTACCTCAAGGTGGCCAAGACACATAAAGACAAAGAGTACCTTTCATAGGTAGGCCCCTAAGGTCCAACTTTCTCCTCTAAGCCCCATCTTGAATAGCCCATTCAGTTGTAAGCATATTCGTTGATAAAATCAGTGCCCTCATGACCCAACCATCTCTCAATAGCATCATCAACTGGGAACCAAACCTTTCCTTGGCAGAGATCAATGTTTGTTTGCTTTTCCCTAATCTCTGTTTCTTTTAACCACAACTGTAGTCCTTACTGTTCCATCAATATCATGAGAACTTGTCCAGTTCTTTGACCACTGAAGAAGTCTCCAGTGCAAATATCCAAGACCATACACACTATTTACTGAGAAGCTATTCATTTGAAGTTCTAGGACAAGCTCTTCATAGACTTCTAGTCTCCCAATTTTCTTAATAGTATTTCCACTATGTGGAATAATGCTTGGCCCAACATGATGAAACATGACATAATGGATGTCAGGAAAATATAGGGGGAAATGTTTCAAGGGGGAACAAAACACAAAACCCTTTGCCAAATATTTCATTCCAGACTTGCTGGAAACTCAGGCCTACCATCACAAACTTTGGTAGTCAAAGCAAACTTTGAATGGTGCTAAGAAACTTTGACATATGTAAATTGGCAGCCTGGGTTGTGTCTGATTCAGCACAATTTCTTAAGCTGCCTGGCATGTTTGTAAGGGGTGGCTAGGCACAAAATTTTGTGTCTATTGTAAAAGAGAAAAGATACTATTTTGTGATTGTGACCACTTATAATGGGATCAAAAAAAGCCGGTATTACCACTTTCCACATCTAGGAGCTCAAGAGAATGGGACAAGGATAGAGATTTCAAATCCCGGGTGTTCTCATGAATCTAGCATAGAGACTTCTAGTTAGGAAATAACAGACTTGCACTTAGGAACTTCACTATCTTGTTCTATTCACATGTCATTTTCTTGTCAGTGATGGTTCCTCCTTGGCTTTACATCAGAGTTAGATAGACACTGAGTGTTTAACATAACCTCTAAATCAATGATATCAGTTGGTTTGCTTCATGAAGCAGTATTTCTCTGATGCAGGAATATGGCTCACTCTCTAAAGTTTTAAACTTGTAGTCTGTTATGAGCTTGATTAAAGCAATAAATTCAATTCACAAGACTACAGCAGAGGTGGGACAACAGGGTGTGGGTGGTCTAACACCACTCCGAAGTGTGCTCCTGGCATTTGTTCTCTCGTTCTGGGACACCGTGCTCAGCCCTTCTGTCCCTTCTGGTCAAGATTCCTGGATAGACCAGGGAAGGGGGAAGGAGTGTAGTTTTAAACTCTGGCTTTACTCCAAAGTAAATTCACTTTCTATTTGACAGGCACTTCAAGCCAGCTTTCCTATTGTTAATTGTCACAATCATGGCTGCACATAAGACGCCACAGTGTCTGGAAGGCATCCAACTTCACAATCATTTCTTGATACTTCAGATATGCCCAGTACTATCCAGACACTGTAAATATAACAATGAACATAAACAAGCGAAAACTGCTGACTCTCCTAAAGCCAGAGCACACATATATGAAGTATGTACAATGCTGAGAATGCAGAAGGACAAGAAGAATGGCATCAGAGGGGGAGGAGGGTGAGCAGGGGTCAGTTTTAGGTGACAACTTCACAGAAAAGGAGTCAATGGTTAAGAAAGAGCATGAGGAAGGTGAAGTTGAGGGTCCCATGGAGATCAGTGACAGCCAGTGTGTCCAGAGCAGAGTCATGTGTTTGAGGGTAAAGGAGGGTCCGTGGTGCTGCATAGCATGAGCCAACATGAGGGCCTTTTGTTACTCTTCATAGTGATGGGAACAGCTGGAGGACATTGAGCAGGCCAGGGACTAGTTTTTAAATATACTGTGTTTTTTATGATCACTTTGTGAGAATTATTCCATATGCTTTTTTCTTCTTTTTTTTTCAATTGACAATGGAGTAGCAAAGATAGGCAGATGGTCTAGTCAGGAGGTCACTACAGTGGTCAGAAAGAGAGAACAGTGGTCTGAGCAGGAAAGCAGTCAGAAATGATCAGATAATACTGATTGTCTTTACCGATGGGAAAGAATAAGAGAATTGAGCTATATCCCAGTGACTTTGTACTAAACAACTGGAAGACTGGGCCGTAATACCTAACAGGAATCACCCAATAAAGAACTCAAAGCAAGTACCAGGTGGATTTATATGTTTTGGCTTCATGAAACAAGTTGAAACAAGGCTATTTTCTTGGTATTGGGTATGTCATTAAAAGGACAGCGTACAGTCTGCACATATTTAAATTTCAAAACAAGTAGCTATTCCTGGTTCATTAGTTGGAAGTTGACATCACCTTCCATCAGCCTTTGGTTGAATCTTGCAGGGAGAATGCTACTGAGTTTTGTGAGCCTTAAAAAAATAATGTGGGTTTTTATCTAATCTAAAATCAGGAGCCTTGAAAGAGGAAATGCAAGCTAAAATGTGTGAGAAATGAAATAATATAGTAGAATACTTTGAGGTTGACAACTAATGCCAAAATAAGTTTATCCTGTTATGAAGTTTAAGTCATATATTTTCTTTTGGAATGTATTTTTCTTTCTTCCTAGTTGTTCTTAACATTTTTTTGCTCCCAAAATAGACTCAATGTAACAAAAATTGATTTTAAAAATTGGACAAAAAACAAAATATGTAAATTATGCTACCCTTTCCACCCTCTAATAATTAGATTATACTAACTACTAAAAACTACCCCAAGGCCTAATTCCATTTTTAAGAAAATGCAATCCACTAGGACCTTGAGGAATTATTAATTTGCTCTTCTGTTCTTAGGTCCTCAATTAGTACCTACTTGAGTATCTGGCATAGAGTTTTTGCAATTATGTGAAAGAAGTTTTGAAAAGGTGTTGAAAACCCAAGCCCTGAAGCAAGTAAGATTCTTGGAAATGTAACCATGACAATATGATGAAAATTCCCCAAGCCTTCATGTCTATAAAAAAATAATAATGAACAATGTTATTGGGTATTAATGGATAATAAACCTGGTAGGGCTGTTGTAAGTCTCAAATTGATGAATAAGTATAAAGTACCTATGCAAAACTATGAAATTAATAGGAACAATTAATGTCACTAGCATTTTCAGTCAATAAAACAACAAAAAAAAGACACAGATCAGATTGTTGCTTTTTGATAATTTTAGTTTTGCTGTTCGCTTTCTAGTTTTTAGCTCAGGTCTCAGCCTGGCCTTAGACATACCATCCTCTTGCCTCAGCTTTCCTAGTGCTATTATTGCAGGCATATACCATCATGCCCCACCAGCATTGCCATATTCATAAAGATATTTACTTTGATATTAGCCCAAGTGGAAACATCAATCTCACTTAATGGAACGAAGAATCTGGTGGCCATTTTGTGAGCCTGCTCAGCAAGGCTTCCTATGTCCTTCCGTGAGCAGACTCACATGCCCACTTCACTAGCAACAGGTTGGGAGCATACTTACAAACTAGGTAGAAATCACCTCCAGAGTGTCCTTATAAGAAGGGGAAATCTGAAAACAGAGGTGCATACAGGGAAGGAGGCGTGAGGACAGAGGAAAGATGGCCATCTCCAAGTCCAGGAGAGAAGCCTGGAATCAATGCCTCCCTCATGGCTCAGAGAAAGAACCATGGCCATCACCTTCTGAAACACAGGGTTCCAGCTTCCAGAACGACAAGAACATAAAGTTGCTTATTTAGCCTATCCAGATTGTGGTGCATTGTTATGGCAGCCTTAGCAAACTAATACATGACCCAATGTGCCCACATAAATTGAATGGCTTGATATTTGTGTGTGCAACCATCACCACAAGTCAATTTTAGAAAATTTTCATCACTTCAAAACAAAACAAAAACAAGGAAAAAACCTGAATCTTTCATCTGTCAACATCTAATTCTTCACACCCTACTGAACACTAATCTACTTTCTTATGTCTTTAGATTTACTTTTTTAACTTCCTATATGAATGAAATCACATAGGATATGGTTATGTATGAGTGGCCTCTATCATCCAAACATGCGTTCAAGACTCATTATTGTTATAGTATGTATAGTAAAACATTTCTTACTTAGCCAACTATGACTCCATTACAAGTATAGATTCACAATGCTGGGTGTGGTGGTGCACACCTTTAACCCCAGCACTCGGAAGGCAGAGGTATGAGGATCACCAGGAGTTCGAGGCCACCCTGAGACTCCATAGTGAATTCCTGTTCAGCATGGGCTAGAGTAAGACCTTACCTCGAAAAATTTAAAAAAAAATACTAATAATAAATAAGTAAATAAATAAAAATTTTAAAAAGTATAGATTCACATGTTGTTTATCCATTTATCAGTTGGTAAACATTTAGGTTGTTTGCACTGTTTGGTTACTATGAATTATGCTGCTATAAACATTCATATAAACAATAGCTTTTTTCTGGGTTTTTTTTTCTTTTCTCTTTTATTTCAGAGAGAGAGACAGACAGAGAGAACAAGATAGAGAATTGGCACACCAGGGCCTCAGCCACTGCAGTTACCTTCAGATGCTTGCAGCATCTAGTAGGCATGTGCTTCCTTGTGCACCTCACCTTTGTGTGTCTGTCTAATGTGGGATCTGAAGAGTCAAACTGGGGTCCTTAGGCTTCACAGGCAGGCACCTTAACTGCTGAGCAATCTCTCCAGCCCCAACTATAACTTTTTAAATGAAACCTTTTATTTTATTTTTACTTTTTTATTTGACAGACAAAGTGGCAGATAGCAAGAGAATGGGCACACCAGGGCCTCCAGCCACTACAAATGAACTCCAAGTACATGCAACACCTTGTGCATCTGGCTTATGTGGGTCCTGAGGAATAGAACCTGGGTCCTTTTACTTTGCAGGCAAGCACCTTAACCACTATGCCAACTCTCTAGCCTAACAGTATCTTCTTAAAGGGAAAAACCTTATGTTATATTGAATTGAGACTTGTTCCAAGTAAACATAAAAGTGAAAAACTCTTTGTTTCAATTGAGTTGATTTCGGGCAGATTTCTACCTTTGTTGTTTTCTATTGGGTCCACCCATCATTCAGTTTTAAAGAAGCTATCATAAGCCATTCTTACAGGCTGATTCATGGTCTGTTGTTTAAAAAGCTGCACAGCACTGAGATGACTGAAGGAGACATGAAGACCATGGAGTGGGTGGGGGGCAGGGAGAAGGAGAATATCATTGTAAATGTATCTTTAGGCCCATTATGTTGCCCAGATTGGGAATGATAAGTGGGTGAGTGAGTGAAGGAGTGAGTGGGTGGATGTGGGTGTGAAGGGGTGTGTTTGTATTCAGATGCATGAAAGAGCTCCCCAGGTGTGGAAAGGCTGGCCAAATCAGGTTTAGATGCAGTGGTTGAAGTGGTGCCAGACAACGAGGCATGTGAGTTAGGTGCAGTGCACCTGGACATGAGCTCATCAAGCTGTTCTTCAGTGCTTGCAAAAAGATGTGATTTATAAACACCTTGTTTTACCATTCATTGTAATATGAACCCAGAAAAGGTGGGAAAGTGGAAAAGTCACAGTAAACTTGATGGCTAGCCAATTATACTATGGTGAGTCTGAAAGAAGAAATTTATGAGTACATTGGTGGAGCACCAAGTCCCTATTTTGACTGAGGTTTTTTCCCCAAGATTTGGCATGGGAATGCAAGTTTTTGAATAGACGCATTCTCACAGTAATAATATACTGGTGGGAGGGGACATTGTGTCTCTGTGTCAGCTTACTGAGAATAATGGTCTCAAAATGTTGGTTCAGCAAGTTATTATATGGCAGACATCATGCTAGATGCTAGAGATGCTATTGAGAAATAAGACAGACACTGTCCCACATGAGCTTACTCACTTATTTGTGGATTAGAAAATTGTTTCTGATGCATTACTAGAAGTTCCAGTTCTGTTAGGATCTGTTTAGGTACCTGCATGTACCAGACACTATACTAGCCACATAAAATTTAAGAATAATCTTGCCTTCAAGGAGCTAACAATCTTGCATGCGCATGTGCTTGTGCATATACCATGTATATATGCCATACACACAATGGAAGATTTTTGGCATTTATGATGCAGGTTTTAAAAATGTGGGACACTCAAGTCACTCAATTTAAAAATATGGTTGGCAGTTGCAGAGAAGGAAGGGCTGGGGAAATTTCAGAGAAAGTGACACTTGAGCCAGATCTTGGAGAATTTAAAGGATCTGGGCAGGTGGTGAAGAAAGTAAAGAGAATTCTAATTGAAGGGAATAGCTTAAGGGATGGTACAGAGGCAAAAGAGTGTATAGGAGAGCAAGTCAGTAGATATTCTATCTACTCTAGTCCCTGTTACATCCTAAGAGGAAAGGCTCAGATCTCTTCCATTTCAACAGAAAGTTAAGACCAGTCTAACATCTCTCATTCAAAAAGCTGGATGGTCTCAAAGCACATCAAACATGTACATCTTTCTGGGCTTACTACATAATAAGCTTGAATTTCTAAAACAAATAGAGGACATGTTTCATAGGGAAGACATAATGTTTGATAAGATCCTGCAATGTTAACTCCAAGTTGGGTCTAAACCTTAAGTACAATATGCCCTTTAGCAAAACTTGCATCAAATAGTCCTTCAACTTACAATGGAAAATTTTAACTTGGATATAACTAACTGGATAAGTTCTTCATGTGGATCCGTGTAGACTGCACTGCTGCAAGCCAAGGGAAAACTGTGTTTAAGACTGATGGAGGCAACACAGCATAGTAAAAAACTGTGAAATCAGTATGTCTTGGTTCTGAACCCCAAGTCTCCTTTCTATCGAGTTCAGTCTTTCTAAGTGCCTCAACCTCCATTGGCCTGAATTAGTTTATGTGTAAAATATGAATAATAGTTGTGCTTGTCTTAAGGGGCTATTGTGAGAATTAAATTTAATTGTAAATATTCTTTGCCTGGGGCATGGGCAGCACAGAGATGTGGTTGCAGATCAGTGTGAGGAAGTTGAATTTCTTTGTATTCTCACTTAGGTCTAACACCTTCCCTGGCTGGGTCCTTGGCACTGTTCTTAGTTCTAAACCTTGATTTTGTCCTCAGTACACAACAGATAAGAGCATAGGATTATATCAGCAGTGTAGTTCATGACTCCCACAGTACCTGACACACAGTAAGTATTTAGAACTATATCTGTTAGTAATATTGTGTAATTACTACAAACAAAAAAATAAAATTTCTCAGCAGTCATATTTTCTAAAATTTCTAAAATTAATTTTTTTGAGGATTACTTGAGCTCACTGATAACACAATTCCCTGAAATAGATAAATAAGAAAAAATCAACCACTAAATTCATTTAGAAAAATGTCAAATGTCCAACATCTTTAGCTACAAGGGAAATACAAATCAGTATGCTATCTTGTTTTTATGTCATCCCTGTCAGAATGGCTATCATCAAGAAAAATAAAGCAACATGTGGGCTGGAGAGATGACTCAGTGGTTAAGGCACTTGGATGCAAAGCCTAGCAACCTGGCTTTTATTCCCCAGTACCCAATAAATCCAGATGCACAATGTGCAGTGGCTGGAGGGACCTGGTGCACCTATTCTCTCTCTCTCTCTCTCTCTCTCTCTCTCTCTCTCTCTCTCTCTCTCTCTCCTTACAAATAAACAAATAAAAATATATATTTAAAAAAGCAAAACGTGCTGGTAAGGATGTTGTATAAAGGAGCCCTTATACACTGCTAGTAGGGGTGTAAATTAGTCCATCCACTATGGGAAGCATCCAGGCCAGCAGGCTAGTGTGCTCCCTCAGGCATTCCTGCAATGATGGAGCTTCACACAGAAACACTACCACACCCCCATCCCCAGTGTGTGGACCCAAGATATCAGGCTCCCATTCCCCCAGAGCACCTCCACACACAAATGCCACACCACTCTCCTCCACAACCCACCCCATGAATGGACCCAGGCCAGCAAGCTACAACTGCCCCTAGGGACCTCCACACACAAATGCCTTCCTACTCATTGCCACCCCCCACCCCAGTGCACTAACCCAAGCCAGCAGGTTAGAGTTCTCCCAGGGGACCTCCATGTGTGTAATATCCCCATATCCCCACCGTGCCTCCTCACAGAACCTAGCAATCCCATCCACACCTTGATACATGGTCCCAAGGGGCCCCCTGCCCCATCCCCTCACCCCTTAGCATCTTGGAACCACCATTCATTCCCATCTTCCTTATCTCTACAGCCCAGGCCCAACACCAGTCTGCTTTGCCCTATCCCCACCCCCACCCCCTGTCCCTTGGGCCACCTGACCACACAGTTCCATACAACAAGCCATGGAACAATGAGCCCCATAATCAGGTCCATAGGCCCCCACCAGAGCTTCATGGGCTCCTTTCCTCTGAGCAGGCAGGTCCCATTGCCATAAGAAGCCTAATGGAAGCAAATATGAAAGGGACTAATCACTGATGACACTTCAAGGTCCACACACAAATGGCATACCACTCACCCCCAAGCTTCCTCCTAAATTAAATAAGATTCCTAGACTGATAGGCAGACCACAGACCACACAAAAGGAACAACATGAAAAATCAAATGCAAGTAAATCCAACAAGATTTCCCCATCCCACAATTTATGTCTCTAATCAAAACATAGAAGAGACAATAGGATCAGAACCCCAAAATGAAGATACAAGCTATGCAACCCTGACCAAGCAAATAACAGAAATTGCAAAAAAAGGCAACAAAGTTCTGATAATTATATGAATGCTGTCCTTGTTAGATCAGACCTAATATAAAACTGTCCAAAGACAGTTAAATTGTGGGAAGCCATGCTGGCTTTATCAGGCTTTGCTGTGTCAGCTTGTTTACTGCTTTTGTATCCTAATTGTCTGTGCATGAGCACATGATGTTATCCTAACATGGCTGCTCACCTATCCCGATTGGGTGATGCATAGTCAGCTGATGAGACTTAAGCCAATCAGACGACACTGCACAATCATCTGACCACTAGTATATAAGCTTGGGGCTCTGTAGGGTCAGGGTCCTTCTCTCTTTCAGTCTGGAGCTCCCAATAAAGTGTGCTTGAGAAGAATCCTGTTGTTGTTGTTCTTCCTGCTGGCGGGAGGGGCACAACAAGTGGTGCCGAAACCCGGGAACTTGTCAACAAACGGCCAATTGAGAGGACCCCTGAGGATACTTCCGAGGGAGGATTCAGAACTCAACATACGGAGCGGCGGTACCGGTAAGTTCCCCTGGTGCTATATGATAAGTTTTGGCCTGTAACTGATCTCTAAGTAACATACATAAGGTTGCAAAATGGGACAACACCACTCCACCTTTTTGGAGCCACTTCAGGAAGTACTAACACAACGTAGACTTAAGATTTCAGATAAAACTCTTAAAGGGTTTTTGGAAGAAGTGGCTATGATAGCGCCTTGGTTTGAGCTGACTGGAGGTTTAAATTTGACCTGCTGGGATAAATTAGGCAGAGACATTGACCGTGAGTCAGAAACGCGAAAGTTGCGCGCAGGTACACAGCCCTTATGGCGTTTGGTGCGATCCTGTTTGGAGGACAAACATTGTGAAGAAGTGATCAGGGAAGGTCAACGCATATTAGCACATCATCAAGATAGTATGTCAGAGTCTGAAGAAAGTAAAAGGGGAAAACAAAAAAAGGTTAAAATAAAAAGAGAACCTAGGTTTCAAATAGAACAGAATAAAAGTGCGCAAAATAAAAATGAATCACAAAAGGAAGGGCCAAATTCAGGTCCTAAGTTATATCCAGATTTAATGGAACTTGCAAATTTATATATAGAAAATTCTAGTGAATCTGAGGGAGAAGAATTAACTCCAGAGGAAGAACAGGATTTTGAGGAAGTAGAGACTGAATGTGGTCGGGAGTGTTCTAGACCCAGACAAGATGGCGTCTTTGCTTCTCCTCCAGCTTATGCTTCTATGAGTAAAAAGTGTAAACAACAAGATGGCCGACTTCCGTTTGGGGCACGTCCTTCGTCCGGATGTAGTCTGATAAAACCAGATACTTGGAAAAAGCTGGCTAGTGCTTATCCAGTCTTTGAGGATCCTAATACCAATAATAGATATCATGAAGCTATAGGATATAAGGAACTCAAGGATCTTGCAGAAGCTGCTAGAACTTATGGGATAAATGCTTCTTTTACGATGGCTTTGTTAGAACGTCTTGCTAACAATTGTATGACTCCGGCAGATTGGTTTGGAGTATCAAAGGCTTGTTTAAGCCTAGGACAATATTTAGACTGGAAATCTCTATATACTGATGCTGCTCAAAGTCAAGCTAGAATAAATGCAGCAAATAATCAGCCAGTATGGAATTATGATATGCTTATGGGACAAGGACAATGGGCTAATAATCAGATTGCCTATCCTCTTCAAGTTTATCAGCAAATAAATGCCATTGCTCTCAGAGCCTGGAGGGCATTGCCAAATAGAGGGGAAGTATCAGGCAACCTTACTAAAATTATTCAGGGAGCTACTGAACCATTTTCAGACTTTGTAGCTCGCATGATGGAAGCCGCTGGTCGTATTTTTGGTGATGCTGATCAAGCCATGCCACTTGTGGAACAACTAATTTATGAGCAATGCACTAAAGATTGTAGACGGGCAATTACGCCCTGGAAAGGAAAAGGACTTCAGGCTTGGATGAAAGCCTGTAGAGAAGTTGGCGGTCCATTATCTAATGCAGGGCTTGCTGCAGCAGTCTTGGCTGCCACTAGAGGGCACAGAGAAACTTCTTCATGCTTTAAATGTGAGAAGACTGGCCATTTTAGAAAACAATGTCCTCAAAATAATTCTAGAATGCAGGGTCAGGTGCGTTTGCCTGGCTTATGCCCTAAATGTAAAAAGGGAAAGCATTGGGCAAATGAGTGTCGCTCTATTAAAGATATCAATGGACGACCAATTAACCATGGACAATCAATTAACCAGTCAACAGCTAATACAAAAAACGGGGTCAGGGGCCCCCGACCTCAGGGCCCACAAATATATGGGGCACTTCAGAATCCATCTCTCCGCCCTCCAGCAAAATCAGACGACCAACTCCAGGTTCCGCAGGATTGGACGTCTGTGCCACCACCAGACTCATATTAACACCCCAAATGGGAGTGCAACCTGTGGAGTCAGATTTTCAAGGTCCATTACCCCCTAATACTGTAGGTTTATTGCTTGGTAGATCTTCCTCAGCATTGAGAGGATTGACTATTACTCCAGGAGTCATCGATTCTGATCATACAGGCACTGTAAAAGTGCTTTGTTCATCTCAGAAAGGAATTGTTGCTATTTCACCTGGGGATAGGATAGCTCAGTTATTGGTTATTCCTAGCCTCCATAAGCAATTCCCTTCTGGTGAGAAAATTAGAGGGAACAAAGGACTTGGCTCTACAGGAGTTGATTTGACATATTTATCCATGGAATTAGATGAAAGACCAATTCTACAGCTTACTATTGAGGGAATAAATTTTCAAGGATTGCTGGATACAGGAGCTGACCGAAGTATTATTACAAGTAAGTACTGGCCCAAGAACTGGCCTAAACAATCATCTTCACAAACTTTACAAGGTTTGGGGTATGCTCATACTCCAGCTATTAGTTCTCGGGAACTTACATGGTCTACCTCTGAGGGACAAAAAGGTAAAGTTAGTCCTTATATAGTAGATATTCCTATTACTTTATGGGGCAGAGATGTTTTGGCACAAATGAATCTAAAATTAACTAATGAGTATTCTCCTCAGAGTCAATCTATTATGAAAATGATGGGTCATATACCAGGTAGAGGACTAGGAAAAAAATTACAGGGGCAAGTGGATCCTCTTGTGGCTTCTAGTAATCCAGGCACACGAGGATTGGGTTTTTCCTAGGGGCCACTGAGGATGCGATTCCCATTCCTTGGAAAACAGCTGAACCAGTCTGGGTACCTCAGTGGCCCCTTTCCTTAGAAAAACTCCTAGCAGCAAAAGACTTAATACAAGAACAATTGTCATTGGGTCATTTAGAAACCTCTCAATCTCCTTGGAATACTCCTATTTTTGTTATTAAAAAGAAATCTGGAAAATGGCGCCTACTTCATGATCTCCGAGCTGTGAATGCGCAAATGCACCTTATGGGACCGATTCAGCGAGGTCTCCCTTTGTTATCTAGTTTACCAGATGGCTGGCCTCTTATTATTATTGACATAAAAGACTGTTTCTTCTCTATTCCTTTGGCTTTGGAAGATTGTAAAAGATTCGCCTTTACTCTACCAGCTATCAATCATGAGGAACCTGATCAACGGTTTCAATGGAGAGTTCTCCCACAAGGGATAGCCAACAGTCCTACTATCTGTCAATATTATGTTAGCCTAGCAATAGCACCTACTAGAAAACGATTCCCGAAATTGAGGATTTGCCACTATATGGACGATATCCTCTTGGTGGCTCCCGTGCAGGACATTCTGTCAAAAGCATTTCTATCTCTCAAAAAGGATCTTGAAGCCTATGGATTACATATAGCTAGTGAAAAGGTACAGGAAGGAGAGGTAGGTAAGTTCCTTGGAGCAACTATTACAACTCATATTATTAGACCTCAAAAATTACAAATTAGAACGGATACATTGCAGACATTAAGTGATTTTCAAAAGTTATTAGGAGATATAAATTGGATTAGACCATATCTAAAGATTCCTACTCATGAACTAAGACCCCTATTTCAAATATTGGAAGGTGATTCACATATTTCTTCATTTAGAGCTTTAACTCCAGCTGCACGAGTAGCTATTTTTAAAGTAGAGCAAGCGTTACAGTCTGCACAGTTATACAAAATAGTCCCTGGACAACCTATTTTATTGTGTATTCTTGCTACGCCAAAAACTCCTACAGAAGTCTTATGGCAACACGGTCCTTTGCTTTGGATACATTCCCATTCTTCTCCTAAAAAATACATAGAGCATTATCCTACTATGGTAGCCACCCTTGCTCTTCAAGATATAAAGTTATCTTTGATGCATTTCGGTGTGGCACCTGATACTTTGATAACCCCTTATAACTCTGAACAGGTACGTATTTTAGCTGCTACTACTGATAATTGGGCTATACTTATATGTGCTTTCTCTGGCAAATTAGGTAATCATTTGCCCAGAGATCCGTTATTGCATTTTGTTTCACTACATCCTATTATATTTCCAAAGATTACCTCGCAATCACCTATTGTTGGTGCTTTAGATATCTATACTGATGGCTCTAAGACGGGTCTTGGAGCTTATGTTATTCAGGGACAACAACCAGTTACTGTACAATTTGAACCGAATACTGCTCAACTAGTAGAATGTCAAATTGTGTGTCATGTATTTACACTTTTCAGTGAATCCTTTAATCTAATTTCTGATTCTCAATATGTAGTTAATGCTGTTAAAAATTTAAAAGTAACAGGTCTTATTAAGGATACTAGTCCTGTTGCTGTACATTTATCACAGCTGCAACGTTTAATTTGGTCTCGAACTAACCCATTTTTTATTCAACATATTAGAGCTCATTCTATGCTTTCTGGTCCCATGGCTGTTGACAATGATCTTGCTGACAAAGCCACCAGAGCCTTTTTTTTATTCTCTTCCGATACATTGTCTAAGGCTCGTGATTTTCATAATTTGTATCATGTATCTTCTACAGTATTACGCAAAAAATTTCATATCTCTCGGGCCATGGCACGTGACATTGTAGTTAACTGTCCTGCTTGCGTCCCTTTCTTACATTCTCCTCATGTTGGTATTAATCCCCGAGGACTACGTTCAGGAGAAATTTGGCAAATGGATGTTACTCATATCTCATCTTTTGGTAAATTACAATATGTACATGTATCTATTGATACTTGTTCAGGTATTGTTCATGCTTCTCCCCTTGCTGGTGAACGTACTCACCATGTTATCACTCACTGTCTGGAGGCCTGGGCAGCTTGGGGTAAGCCCCGGGCATTGAAGACGGATAATGGCCCTACTTATACTGCTAAAAGTTTTCGCCACTTTTGTGATGCTATGGGAGTAGTTCATACTACTGGCCTTCCTTATAATCCACAAGGGCAGGGCATTGTTAAACGAGCCCATCGTTCTCTTAAGGAATACTTACAAAAACAAAAAAGGGGAATAGGCCAAGGCCACACCCCAAAGAATAAATTATCTCTAGTACTTTTTACTTTGAATTTTCTGACAATTGATGCTGCGGGTCTGACGGCAGCTGATCGTCATGTGACCCAATCCCCTCCTTGTTACGAAGATGCAAAATGGAAGGATGTACTTGAAAATGTCTGGAAAGGCCCGGATCCAGTTATAGCCAGATCCAGGGGAGCTGTTTGTGTTTTTCCACAGGGCCAAGCTGATCCTATCTGGGTGCCAGAGCGGTTGACTCGAATCGTGCATCATGAGACAACAAGGAATGACAACCTCCGTATTACTACTGATGATCCTGAGCCTGTTCCTGCCGATGATGATAAAGGGAATTAAGATGCAGTTTTGGGCTGTGGCCAGAACATGGCCTGTCCCTATGCCAGTTCATTCATATTCTAGTGTCTTACCTACTCTATTTTCCACATCTTGCCAAGGGGAAATGCCTTGCATCAGGGATCCTATGCAAACACCAACAATTTATAATCAAACTTCTTTTCATCTGAATGGCACTTTGTGTTTTTTCCAGGGTAATAAGAACCTAGCTCCCCCATGTATTGTATTACAAAAACAAAATCTTAGTGCTTGGCAGGACCCATTAGAAAAGTCTAAAGTTGATATGAGTATAATACTTACAACTTTAACTCAGATTACTAAGAAAAAACAAAATGGGTCAGGAGAGGGAGGTAATGTTACAAATGTTAATATTACCACATTATTGATACAGAGTGAAGTGACTGTCCCTTCTAGACAGCCCAATCTTAAGATAAATGCTAGTAATGTAAAAGGTGCTCCCTGGTGTGAACCTAATTATGCATTTCCTCCGATTTTTACTCCATGTCAGAGTTCAGATAAAATCCAGAAACAGATCTTACAGGGATTTCAAATGACCCCTCCATTAAGGCATTACCAATTTAAAAGTAAAGGAGATGATACTCTTAGTAATAGTGCTGGTTGGCCCTGGTATAAATGGCTTCTGTCCAATGAGGCCGGTGCAATGGCAGATGTGTCAGCTTTAGCAGGATTATTGGGAACTAAACATGCATTATGGAATGTTTCAGCAGTTAGAGTTAATATAAATGATAAAATTTATATTAAAAACATAAATAAAAATCACCAATGGATTAATAGTAGCTTTAATCCAGCCTCAATTTGTGTACAAGCTCCATTCTTTTTTCTGACAGCAAATGTTAGCACTAACATCTCTTTGATAGATTGTAGAAATATCACATGTTGGCTTGCAGAGTGCTGGAATGCTAGAGTTAATCTAGCTTTAATAGTAATATTACCTACTTTTGTCCCCATTCCAGTAGAGGCGGATCCAAATACCTTTCCTTTAGTAGGACTTATTCGTCATAAAAGAGATTTTGGTATTACTGCAGCAATCATTTCCGCCATCGTCATTTCAGCTGCAGCAGCAACTACTGCTGCTATTGCCATGACATCTCAGGCCCAAACTGTGGAAGTTGTTAATAATATAGTAGAAAAGACTTCTACAGCATTAGAAACACAAGAAGCAATTAATACACACCTTCTTGCTGGTATTCATCTAGTCAATCAAAGAGTAGATTTGGTGCAGAATCAAGTAGAGGAATTATATAAAATAATACAACTTGGATGTGTGTCTCAGTATCAACATTTGTGTATTACTCCTTTGCAATTTAATTTTACTGCTTCTTTTAATCAGAGTCGCAAGCTAGCTGAATTTTTGGCAGGAAACTGGACGCTTGAAAGAGAGCAGCTATCTCGGAAGTTACTGTTCCAGATTGTACAGCTGAATGGAACTCATTTGGAGCCAATCTCTTTGGGAGATTTTACTTCTTGGTTATCTTCTGCATTTTCTTTCTTTAAGGAATGGGTGGGGGTGGCTATGTTTGGAGCAACCCTTTTGTGTGGTATGGTGTTCTGTCTCTGGCTTATCTGTCGAATCAGACGACAACGTCACCAGGATAACATAAAGATTGTTCAGGCACTTATAGCTTTGGATCAAGGAGCATCTCCACAAGTGTGGCTGGCAAGCCTGCAAAATGGTTAGTTCCACCCTGCTTACTGTAAGGCCTTTGCACACCAAGTGACCTTGTTGTCATTGCACCTTGGAAGGCTTACATTCCTGCATGAGCAGCCTTTGCACCCTGAAGGGATTTTTCCATTGCACTCGGGAAGGTGCTGAAGCAGGCTTTTGGTCTTGGGCTCTACCCTTGATCGGACTGGCCATCATGAGGGCTGGTCCTGGATCGGGTATCCTGAGGTTCAAAACAATTTTTAAAGGGGGAACTGTGGGAAGCCATGCTGGCTTTATCAGGCTTTGCTGTGTCAGCTTGTTTACTGCTTTTGTATCCTAATTGTCTGTGCATGAGCACATGATGTTATCCTAACATGGCTGCTCACCTATCCCGATTGGGTGATGCATAGTCAGCTGATGAGACTTAAGCCAATCAGACGACACTGCACAATCATCTGACCACTAGTATATAAGCTTGGGGCTCTGTAGGGTCAGGGTCCTTCTCTCTTTCAGTCTGGAGCTCCCAATAAAGTGTGCTTGAGAAGAATCCTGTTGTTGTTGTTCTTCCTGCTGGCGGGAGGGGCACAACATTAAATTATCTGAGGGAGAGTGAAAAAACAGAGCACCCCAATAATGAGCTGGCTAAGCTCAATGAAGACATAAAGAAATGCAAAGATGAGCTGGGTGTGGTCATGCACACCTTTAATTCCAGCATGTGGGAGGCAGAGGTAGGAGGACCATTGTGAGTTCAAGGCTACCCTGAGACTACATAGTCAATTCCAGATCAGCCTGTGCCAGAGTGAGACCCTACCTCAAAAAACAAACAAACAAAATGCAAGGATGAATTCCAAGAAGCATTAAGAAAATCAGAAAATGATGTGAAAAGGGAGCTTGACAGAGACATGAAAATGATACATTAAAAAGCAGTAGAAAATACAAACCAAATTTAACAAGTCCAAAACACTATAGAAACTCTCAAGAATAAGTCAGCCATGTGGAGGATAGAAACTCAGAACTGGAAGACAAAACAGAAGAAACAGATTGGAAGTCCAAAAGTTTTCATTAAGTTCAAAAATTTTTTTCAGCAGAACATGAAGGAACTGTGGGATACCCTTAAGCTTCCCAACATTTGGACCATGGAAATACCAGAAGGTGAAGAAACTCAGACCAAAGGCATGAAGAATTTATTCAACAAAATCGAAGAAAACTTTCCCACTCTCTCAAAAGAAAGTTCTATCAAGTTACCAGAAGCTAACAGAATTCCAAACAGACTGGATGGAAGGAGAAATTCTCCAAAACATATTTTAAGACTCTAAACATTGATACCAAAGAGAAAGTCCTAAAAGCAGCTAGAGAGAAAAAACACATTACATACAAAGGTAACCCCATCAGAATTACTTCAGACTTCTCAATGAAAACCCTGAAAGCCAGAAGGGCCTGGAATGGAACACTTCAAAGTCTAAGAACCTATGGCTTCCAACCCAAACTACTGTACCCAGCAAAAGTATCCCTCATAATAGATGGTGAAAAAAAAAATTCCATGATAAAACTCCGCTTTACAACTATATGAACACAAAACCAAAACTGCAGAGAGTACTTCAAGGAATTCTCCACACAGAAGAAGCAAATAATCAACCTCAAGTGCTTACAAGAAGCAGATAACAATAAACAAACTCAGAGAAAGCACAAAGAAGTACAAATTCCAAGCAAACACCAAACCACATAAACCACCACAATATAGCAGGGATTAATAAAACCTCACAGTTATTTCCCTATATATTAATGGCCTTCATTCACTCATCAAGAGACAGAAGCTAACAGGGTGTACCAGAAAGTTAGACCCCTCAATCTGCTGTGTTCAAGAAACACACCTTACTATTAAAGACAGATACTTCCTCAGGGTGAAAGGGTGGAAAATATTATTCCAAGCAAATGGAAATAAGAAACAAGCAGGCGTAGCTATACTAACATTGGGTAAAATAGACTTCAAAACAAAAGTTATCAAAAAAGACAAATAAGGACACTTCTTACTTATCAAGGGAATGATCCAAGTGGATATTACAATCATCAATGTTTATGCACCACAATTCATAAAACAAAACCTACATGACAACAAAACAGAAATAACCACCAACACCATCATAGTTGGAGACTTCAATACTCCACTATCAGCAGTAGATAGATCATTCAAACAGAAAATTAAGAGGTAAATGAGAGAACTCAACAATAGATCAATTAGACCTAACAGATATGTATAGAACATTCTACCCAAAATTCACAGACTACACTTTCCTCTCAGCAGCCCATGGAACCTTCTCTAAAATAGAACATATGCTAGGTCATAAAGCCTACCTCTATATACTTAGGAAGATCAACATAATTTCCTGCATGATATCAAATCATAATGCTCTATTTCTAGAAATTAACAATGAAAGATGCACCAGGAATTTCATCATCTCCTGGAAACTGAACAACTCACTTTTAAACAATAAATGGGTGGTGAATTAAATAAAAAAATGAAATTGTAAAATTTCTAGAAATTAATAACAATGAGAAAACAACATATCAAAGCTTATGGAAAACAACTAAGGTTGTCCTCAAAGGAAAATTCATAGAACTACATGCCTTCATAAGAAAGACAGAGAGATGCCCAAATCCATAACTTAACCATTCACCTAGAGGCACTGAAAAAGCAAGAAGAATCCAACCCAAGAAGCTCCACACAGAAAGAAATAATCAAGATCAGAGTGGAAATTAATGAATTGGAAACTAAGAAAATTGGTGAAACAAAGAGCTGGTTCTTTGAAAAACATAGACAAGATTGATAAACCCTCTGGCCAATTTGACCAAGCAAAAAGAAAGAGATGCTTCAAATTAACAAATTTAGAAATGAAAAAGGAGAGATCGCAACAGACATAAGTGAAATTCAGATAATGATTGGGACTTATTTCAAAACCTCTACTCCATGATACTGGATAATATGGAGGTAATGCATGAATTCCTCGACACATACAACCTACAAAAGCTAATCTCAGAGCAGATTAATTTTCTAAACAAACTATCACACCCATTAAGATTGAAAAGGTAATCAAAAACCACCCCCTGAAAAGAAGAGTCCAGGACCAAATGTCTTCTCAGCTGAATTCTATCAAACCTTCATGGAAGAACTGAAGCCAAGTTTTCTCAAACTGCACCACATAATCAGAGAACAGGGCTTCTCTCCAACTCCTTCTATGAACCTAGTATCACCCTAATGCCAAAACCAGGAAGAGATGCCAAAAGAAAAGAAAACTATAGGCCTATTTCCCTGATGAACAAAATCCTCACAAATCAAATTCAATAGCACATCAAAAGCATTATTGACCTTGATCAGGTAGGCTTCATCCCAGGAACACAGGGATGATTCAACATACAGAAATCTGTCAAGGTAATGTACCACACAAATAAGCTTAAACACAAAAACCACATGATCATTTCAATTGATGCAGAAAAGGCCTTAAACAAAATACAACATCACTTCCTGATCAAAAAATTGGATAGAATAGCCATGGATAGTTTACATCTCAACATAATAAAGTCTATATATAAATCTCCTAAAGCCAAAATAATAATGAAGGAATTCCCTTTGAGATCAGGATCAAAACAGGGGTGTCCACTCTCAACTCTGCTTTTCAACATTTTACTGGAAGTCATAGCTCAAGCAATAAGACAGGAGAAAAAAATTAAAGGGACACAAATTGGAAAGGAAGAATTTAAGTTAGGCTTATTCACAGACAACATGATTGCATAGCTCAGAGACCAGAGAACCTCCATTTAAAAGATGTTAAAGGTGATTAACTCCTTCAACATAGTAGCAGGATATAAAATCCATACTCAAAAATCAGTAGCCTTCCTATATTCAAAAGACAAAGATACAGAGAAAGAAATAAGTGATATTGTCCCATTTTCAATAGCAACAACAACAATAAAAATACCTTGGAATAACATTAACCAAAGATGTGAAAGACCTCTACAATAAAAACATAAAAAACATTCAAGAAAGAAATTGAGGAGGACTCCAGAAAATAGAAAGGCCTCCCATGCTCCTTGATAGGTAGAATTAACATTACAAAAATGGCAATCATACCAAAGGTAATAAACAGATTTAATGCAATACCAATAAAAATCCCAACACTGTTCTTCACAGAGAAAGAAAAAAAATGATCTCAAAATTCATATAGAATGACAGAAGGCCTCAGATGTCCAACTATAACCATAGCAAAAGTAACACCTCTGGAGGCATCACCATAATTGATCTAAAGCTATATTATAAAGCCATAGTAATAAAAATAACATGGTATTACCATAAAAAAACGATTATAGGCCAATGGAATAGAATCAAGGACCCGGACTTTGGGCCAAGTACCTACAGCTACTTGATATTTGAAAAGGGCCCTAACAATGAAGGCTAAAAAAAAAGAAAGTATCTTCAACAAATGGTGCTGGACAAACTGAATAACCATATGCAGTAGCTCAGGAACTTAGACAATCACTCAACCATTAGGATCTCATGAAGCTTAAAAGCTTTTTCACAGACAAACATACAATAAGCAGAGCCAGTAGACCTACATAATGGAAGACAGTTTTGCTGGCTATACAATGGACAGAGGCCCAGTTTCTAGAATCTACAAAGAACTCAAAAACCTAAACAATAAAAAAAATCAAACAACCCACTCACAAAATGGTGCATAGAAATGTATAGGGAGTTCTCAGAGGAAGAAATACAAATGGCAAACACACACTTAAGAAAATGTTCATCATCCCTAATCATCAGGAAAATTCAAATTAAAATAACTATGAGATTCCACCTTACCCCAGTAAGGGTAGCAAACATTAAAAAATCAAGTGAAAACAAATGTTGGTGAGGATGTGGAGAAACAGGAGCCCTCATTCACTGTTGGTGGGAATGTAAGATGGTACAACCATTATGGAAAGCAATATGGAGACTCCTAAAAAGGTTGACCATAGATTTACCAACAGACCCAGTTATTCCCTTACTGGACATTTATCCTAAAGGCTCCATGCTTCAGTTCAGAGAAATTTTCTCAACCATGTTTACAGCTTCTTAATTCATAGTAGATAAGTGCTGGAATCAACCTAGATGTCCATCATTACATGAATGGATAACCAAAATATGATAGATTTACACAATGGAATTCTACACAGCACTAAGGAAAAGTGACACAATAAATTTTTTTAAAAAGTCAAACTTGGAACAGATCATTTTCAGTGAGTTCACTCAATCACAGAAAGATAATTATTGCATGCTCTCACTCATCCGTGGCTCCTAACCTGAATCTGCCTGAGATGCTGATTTATCTAATAAGCATCTTGAGGATCAGACAATAGGGAAGGTGAGGTGGGAGGGAAGAATAAGGGGTGAGAGGGCATGAAATTGGACCCAAATGGCAATGGTACCATAAAATTCTATATCCTAAAAGATAGACTAAATGGGATAACTTTTATCCGGTCCTTAGAGGTAACGCCTGAACCACCAGGCCCTGGAGAGGGTATGATGAAGACTAACCTTAATCTTGTTTTTTTTTTTTTCTCCCTCCCTCGCTCCCTCCCTCTCCTCTCTGTTTCTTTTATATTACCTATATTTTTTCCTTCTTTTCCTTGGTGCTGGCTTGTAACTCTCCATACCAGTATGTGGTTAACATCCACAATGAGCTGTTGATCAGAGAGACCTACAAGGTTTCCCAAAAGAAGACAGATTTCTTTCAGAGTACTTTATAGCCCACAAAAGCTTAGTGGCAAGACCTGACTGCTGAAGACACCATATGCTTTTGGTACAGAACATGAAGTGACCTGTCTGGAATCTGGAAGAAAGTCTGTCCCCAGACGGTTAGCTCGCCTAGTGCCAGAAGGTATTACATGTGTGACTGAAGGAAAATGACCAACATCTGTCCAGCAACTCATGGTGTAAGCTATTCAGCAGCAAAAAACCTGACATGATGCTCATACAAGTGCAAGAGTGGCACACAGCCATGGTGGGTAACCAACTGCTCTTGATTTGGCTAACAGATCTGCTCAGTGGAACAGAACCCATAGGTGGATCTGGGAAACAAGTCAAAACCATATCTAAAAAATAAGCCCACTCGCCATTATCAAGCTCCCACAAATCATGGGCTACAAGAGGGCCTACACCTATTAAATCTCTCTAAAATAATAATGGTTAGCCCATTTATCTGGTGTTGACTTCACTCTCCATTGTAGAATTTGCTTCTCTTTTTCATATGGACACAGAACCTGAGAAGAGAATCAGCCCACTGCACTTCACCAGGGCCCCTGCTGAGGCCATAGAGTAATTGGGGAAATGAGCAAGAGTGCTACTTTCTTGAAGAACCTGGTACCAACACAAGGGTAAAGGAGAGAGACACAGAAAACACTCAATTCCTACCAACCCAGATATCCTGAGAAACAGAGGCTCCCAAGACATCATTACTGAAGTAGACCTGAAATGAACCCAATATGCCTCAGGAAAATTCATGGAAGAGGGTGCAGAAAGATTGTTAGAGCCACATGTTGGGACATTATGCACAGTGACATTGCCTCTTACTCATAGCTGATGGATAACCCCACAATGCATGCCCACATTCCCCAACAAGGAGGGTCCCTTTGGAGGGGGAAGGACAGGGAGGAAGCTAATGATGGTACTAACATGGATGTATACACACTGTACATAACTATTAATACTTTAAAATGAAATAAAATTAAAAGAAATTTAATATAAAAGTGCCATGTGATCAGGCTATATCACTTTTGTACATAATAGAATCAAAGTCAGCTTATGATAGAAATACCTGCATACTCATGTTAATCACTGTGGCAATATTATAGACCAGATGCCTATCAATAAATGGATGGTTAAAAACATTGATATACATGTATGTATATGTATATATATATGGAGAGACAGAGTTTTATTCAACCATAAAGAAAGTGAAATCATGCTGCTTACTATAAATTGAATGGAACCAGAGTTTATCATGATAAGTGAAATAAGCCAGTTTCAATAAGACAAAGTATCATGTGCTTTCTCTCAGTGTAGCATTTAAAGGAAAAAGCGACACATAAGTGACATAGGGAAATAGTAAAGATGTGGAAGGGGAAGAATGGAATAACAAAGGAGAAAAAAGGAGAGTACAATAAAAGAACATTATATGCATGAGGAGAAATAACAAAATAAAATACATTAATATGTACAATTAATATATACTAATTCAAAGCCAAACACAACAAAACAAAAACTACTACCTTGCATCTGTTTTTCCTCTATCCCTCTCTCACTTTCCTTTTGCTCTTCTCTCCTATTACTCTAGAATAACACTTCCAAGCAACTGTGTTTTATTTTAGTACTTCTGCTTAGCTTTTAGCTCATTTTTCTAGAATTTGGGCTAAAAGAACACTGACTATTATTTACTGCTGACTGTATTCTCCGTATTGCTCTTGGGATAAATGTATTCTCTTACTGGATTCTTAAACAATTAATGACACAGGTATCCATGCCACCATCATTTCTTTTTAGGTAAGAATCTAGGGTACAGAGTATCAAACATCTTTCTTAATGTTTGTAGCTAGAAATTAATAAATATAGAATTTTAACCAAGAAGGTATGACTACAGAGCCTAGTTTCTGCTCTGTTTCAATAGTTAACTATGGTTCTCAAGCCTATCCCTAAATTAAATGAATATACATGTTGTAGTTCTATTGGCAAGACAGCTTCCATATGTCATCCAAGTAAAGTACTGCTAGCCAAACACAATATAATGTGCACTTTACTAGAAAATTTGAATCAAGTAAAGGAAAGCCCATCAGAAGTGAGAATTTGGAGGAATAATTAGACCTGTCTTTTCTCTGACTTCCTCAATTTAATTAGTCATTTAAAATTGGATAAATCATGTGACCACTCTATGCCTCAGTTACCTCATCTACAATATAAATGAGAATCATTTATAAGAACTGAGTAAATTGGGCTGAAGAGATGGCTTAGCGATTAAGTGCTTGCCTGTGAAGCCTAAGGACCCCGATTTGAGGCTCAATTCTCCAGTACCCACGTTATCCAGATGCACAAGGGGCGCAGGCATCTGGAGTTCATTTGCAGTCGCTGGCGGCTCTGGAGTGCCCATTCTCTCTCTATCTCTGTCCGTCGCTCTCAAATAAATAAACAAAAAAAATTAAAAAAAATAACTGAGTAAACTATATCTAGAAAGCTAGTTTGTCCTAAAAATTTTAATTGATACATAACAACTGTACTTATTTATGGGATAAGATGTGGTATTTCTATACATGTATACAATGTGCAATAATGAAATCAGGATAATTAGAATATGTACTACCTCACATAAGCATGACTTCTTTGTCTAGAAAACACTCAAAATCCTGTCTACTAGCAATTTGGAAATATTTAACATAAATGTTCAATTGTTTTCAATTATGGTTATCCTGCAGAACATTAAAAGGTTTTCTTTTTTTTTAATATTTATTTATTTATTTGAGAGAGACAGACACAGAGAGAAAGACAGATAGAGGGAGAGATAGAGAATGGGCGCGCCAGGGCTTCCAGCCTCTGCAAACGAACTCCAGACGCGTGCGCCCCCTTGTGCATCTGGCTAACGTGGGACCTGGGGAACCGAGCCTCGAACCGGGGTCTGTAGGCTTCACAGGCAAGCGCTTAACCGCTAAGCCATCTCTCCAGCCCAAAAGGTTTTCTTTTATTGTTTTTGGTTTTTTTAGTAGCTAACTATAGCCTTGAAGCATTAGTCATCTTCTCTCCATCCCTACTTCCCCTACACTTTTCTCTGGCTCAGGTGAATACTGTTCCATTTGATGCTTTCATGAGACCAATATTTTTGCTGCCATATATACATGAGAACATGTGGCATTTATCTTTTTCTGCCTGAAATTCACTTACCATAATGTTCTAAGAAAGCATCTAAATATTAAATCATAATTACTATCTCTAAAAGAGTATTTTTATTAACAAAGAGCTCACTAAGTTTAATAACTAAAATTTGTATCAATTTTTGCACCTCCTAAAAATGGACAAAAAGATTATTGAAGACACTGAAGTGTAATATAATATGAATTTAAAGCAATTCAAAAAATGAAGAGAAGCTGGGCATGGTGGCACACGCCTTTAATCCCAGCACTCGGGAGGCAGAGGTAGGAGGATCGCCGTGAGTTCGAGGCCACCCTGAGACTCCATAGTGAATTCCAGGTCAGCCTGGGCTAGAGTGAGACCCTACCTCGAAAAAAAAAAAAAGAGAAAACACAAAAAATGAAGAGAATAGAAAAGAAAAGTTACAAAGCAAATCAAACTAGAGGCATGATTAATACATGACATAAATGTTACTCTTGCACACATTTTGTTTCATAGTTTCTAATCAACAAGAAGGAAACTTGGGCTGAAGAGAAGGCTTAGTAGTTAAGGTGTTTGCCTGCAAAGACTAAGGATCCAGGTTCAAATCCCCAATACCCACTTAAGCCAGATTTACAAGGGGGCACGTGCATCTGGAGTTTGTTTTCAGTGGTTAGAGGCATGGGTGCACCCATTTTCTCTCTCTCTCTCTCTCTCTCTTTTTCTTCTTCTTCTTCTCCTTCTTCTTCTTCTTCTCTCCTTCTTCCTCCCTCTTTCTTTCTCTCTCAAAATAAATAAAATTTTGAAATGTTTTTAAAAGAGGAAGGAAACTCTTTACACATGTTGAAAATCAGCCAATTAATTGTCCATATGATACTGAAAAATCATCAGGAAGAGATTTCATTTTTTAAAAATACAAAACTATTTTTATCTTTATTTATCAGAGACAGAGAGAATGGGTATTCCAGGACCTCTAGCCACTCAAGCAAACTCCAGATGCATGTGCATCTGGTTTATGTGCGTTTTGGGGAATCAAACCTGGGTACGTAGACTTCACCAGCAAGGGACTTAACTGCCAAGTGATCTCTCCAGCACCAATAAATTTCTTAATTGGTTTTCAAAAAGAAGATAATACAAAAGTAATGAATAACAGTAATAATCTATCAGACGCTCACTTTTGGTAGAGAATCTTCACTTTTCAGATGGCAGTGACCGTGGGATGACTCAGAAGGCATCATGGTGCTGGAAAGAAATGACAGGAGTGCTCAGTACTGCAATATCTCTATCACACCTTCCAAGACTCAGTGTCTATTTCAGAAGAGGTAGCAGAAAGAATGTAAGAGCCAAAGGAAGGGTAGGACTCCTTACAACATGCTCTCCTTAGACACAAAATGGCTTGGATATCCATGACCTCACAGTGCCTGACACTTCCTACACAAGACCATCATAATAGAGAAAAAGATCATGGCATCAAAATAAAAGAGAACTGTTTGAGATGGGGAGGGGATATGATGGAGAATGGAGTTTCAAAGGGGAAAGTGGGGGAGGGAGGGTATTACCATGGGATATTTTTTATAATCATGGAAGTTGTTAATAAAAAAATTGAAAATAAAAAAAATAATAGTCTAGCAGTACTGAGATGGTTATTCAAACCCTCAGCAAGTATATGTCCCCCAAAGCCTTGGGGATGTTTTTTATTATTAAGTTTGCAAACTAAGTCTCCAGCAGTTTTCTAGGGGAGGTGCTACTGAAGATAGATCCTTTAGTCCAGCCTATAGGTATGAAAGGAGCCAGTTTGAGCTCTGGCTGCGTACATTTTACTGGCTGTTTGGTGTTGTCTCTCTGCTATGGGTCTATGGAAGTGAGCCAGCTTCTTCCACCATTAATGATGGTGTTTATCCTGAATTCTATAAGCCTGAAATAAACTGTTTCCTCCCACAAGCTGCTTCTGTTCAAATGTTTTCCTAGCAACAAAAGGCAACTGTAAGTATATAGATTATTTTTCTCAGTACAGGTTGATTACAACACCCTAGATTCTGATTATATAAAATAATCCTTGCAACAGTTCACACTGCAAAACAGGCTGTGTCACTCTGTCTCAACCTGGATAAACTTTTAGAATTTCTAGATACACCAATGAAACAGCCTAAACCTAATAACAATCACAAAATATTAACAATTCATTATTTTGTTCAACAATTATTCAACATATGCTGTACAAAACAGCTACTGAAGATGTAGCAGTGAACAAAACACATAAAAATTTGTGATTACATGGAATTTCTTTTAAGGCAAAGAAGACAGATAACAGCAAATAGGTAGTTTAATGCTATGAAGAAAAGTAAGGGACTTACAGGTAAGATGGTGGCATAGGAGTCATGCCAAACCAGACAAAGGAGGGATTTAAGCAAAATCACAGCAAAATACAAGCTTCTTCTGAAAAGTAAATGTATATAGGTATTAATCAGCCACAGTGGAGAAGCAGGAGAGACAGAGATCTACCAGAAAAGAATCCAGAATCCCATTGAGGTGCTTTTGGCCCCAATCCATGAGGATCTGTGTGCCCACCTGGACCAGTACTGAGCTACAGGAGCAGAGACCAAACAAGGGGATTTTCTAACCATATCAGCCTCCTTGCAAAATCAAGAAACTTGAATGGGAGACAGCAGAGATCAGCTGAAGGGGATACAGGTGGGACAAGCTGAGCTTTTCCAGTACAACTCCAGTCTTCCTGCACTCTCCCGTCCCTCAACCATCAGAACCACGAATCTCAGGAGAATGCACTCATCCCCAGTGGCAGGGCACGCAGCACAGCTGATCAGAGCACCAGATTCATAGCACAATATGTAGGGGTCAAGCTGGGCACTCAGCATTGGTGAGAATTGAAGCCACCCCAAAAGGTAATGAGGCCAATGGACAAAAAAGCAGGTACTGGAAAAAATTCTACACTGGAAATACTAATCTCTCTTTCCATGCCAGGCAGGTTATGGGTTACATATTCATGGGTGGCTTTACCATTCTCAATTAAGCTGTATTTGGGAGTTGACTATGATTGCATTTGATGCTTTCAGATTCATAGGGCCTTCTTCTTTTTCTTCTGTCATTACTGGGGGCAAGGTCTGAATCAGACCCAGGCTCACCTGGAATCCATTTCAGAACAGAAATCTCAACCACCCAGCTGACAGGATTAAGGAAGTAGAGCACACACACCCTTGGGGATTTTGGCTTTATAAGGTTATCTGCTTGTTTCAATCCCAATGGCATTCTTCACGGAAATAGGAAAGCAATCCTAAAATTCATTTAGAAACACACAAAAAAATCTCTTATAGCAACAAAAATCACCATCATATAGTATCACCACCATAGTAACAACAACAACAAAAAAGCATGGTACTGGCACAAAGTCAGACACGTAGATCAATAGAGAAGAGAGGACACAGATGTTAATCTAGGCAGCTACAGCCATTTGGTTTTTGACAACAACAACAAAAAAAAAAAAAATTGCCAAAAATACTTATTGGAGAAAAGACAACTTCTTAAACAAGTGGTGGTGGGAGAATTGAATATCTATGCATAGAAGGATGAAAATAGATTCTTGTCTTGTTCTATGCACAAGAATCAAGTCCAAATGGATCAGGGACCTTAATATCAGACCTGAAACACTTAAGTGCTAGAGGAAAAAGTGGGTGAAACCCTTTAACATAGGCATAGGTAATGACTTTCTGAATATAACCCCAACTGCTCAGGAAATAAAACCACTAATAAACCACTGGGATCTCATAAAATTACAAAGCTTTTGTACAGCAAAGGGCACTATGAATACAGCAAAAAGACAACTTACAGAATGGGAGAAAATATGACAGAGGATTAATACCCAGAATATACAAAGAACTCAAAAAGAAAGCAAAAAGAATTCAAACGACCCATTTAAAATATGGGCTATGGAACTAAATAGAGTTCTCAAGAAAAAGAAGTACAGATGGCAAATAAACATCTAAAAAATGTGTTCTCTTTCCTTAGCCATCAGGGAAATGCAAATTAAAACTATTTGAGATTCCATTTCACTCCTGTCAGACTGGCTATCATCAAGAAAATAAATGACAATAAATGTTAGCAAGGATGCAGAAAAAGAGAACTTTCTACACTGTTGGTGGGAACGTAGTCTGGTACAGCCATAGTGGAAATCAGTGTGAAGGTTCCTAAAAATAGCTAAAAATGGAATTATCATATGATCCAGCTATATCACTACTAGGCATATATCCTAATGACACTTCTTACTACTTTAGAGATACTTGCACAATCATGTGTATTGCTGTTCTATTCACAATGGCTAGGAAATGGAACCAGCCTAGATGTCCTTCAGGAGATGAATGGATAAAGATATAGTACATTTACACAATGAAGTTGTATTCAGCAGTAAAGAAAAATAAAATTATGAAATTTGCAGGGAAATGGGTGGATCTGGAAAGGATTATACTAAGTGAGGTAACCCAGCCACAGAAAGCCAAATAGTACATGTTCTCTCTCATATGTGGATCCTAGCTAAAAATATTTAGAGTTGTGTGTGAACTGGAACCAAAAGTTGGTAGCAGAGGCCCATAAGCTATAAAAAGGCTATAAGGGAGAGAGGATATGGAAGGACTTAAGGGGATGGTATTGTATATATGTAAGTAAAAGAACAGATTACAGGGAGTGGAATGGCCTAAGTGAGGTCAGGAGAAGAGATTGAATAAAAGAAGGGTGAAGGGGGGATCATTCAAAATTCACAATATTCTGAATAAGACATATGAAAGCCTATTTTTTGGATAATGGCAGATCCAGAAGCCATAGATTGCTACTAGAAAATTTTCAGTGCCCAGGATGGTATACCTTCCAGTGAGTTATTGGCCGAGGAGGTCCCTGTTACCTCCAAAACATTACAGGCTATTTCCAAGGCCCTTGGTTTCCCATTAGAAACAGATGGTAAGATCCTATTGCTGAAGACTTCACATGCCTGTGCAACAAAGTCACTCAGAAATCAACCTGGGGCTGAGTTGAAAACCCTCTCCCTGTAGACCAGCCAACAGAAGAATGGAAAAAGCTGCATTGAATGCAGTCCTTGGGAGACAGAAGTCATCATCAGTGAAAATAGTGGACACTGGAAGCCTCAAGTTTGACCAGACAGGCCAAATGACCAAACGGGTGCAATAGTGGCATGTCTGTTCTGGGGGAAACCAACTACTCTCTAACTGGGATGGAGCTCTGCTGTATGGGAGTAAATACATGTCTAGTACTGAAAACCTAACCAAAAGCCCATGGCAGGCATGGTCATGAGCCTTAAGGGCATAAGGCCTGCTCTTGTCTGGCTAAATGCATATATTATGCTCACCAAAGTGCCCTATAAGCACTACACTTCCCCAGTACCCACATAAACATAAAGCCAGATGCACAAAGTGACACATGCATCTGCAAGTTTGTTTGCAGCAGCTAGAAGCCCTGTCATGCCCATTTGTGCTCTCTTCCTCTCTCTATCTCTCCTTGAAACTTAATAATTTTTTTAAATTAGAAAAGAAAAGAAAAGCACACGAGCAAGATATGAACACAATACAAGACTTGAAAGTCATTAATATAGTGCTGTGGGACCTCATACAATGACTACCCCAGAATTTATGCACAAACCTGCCATCTTTAGCGACTCACATGAGGAAGCTTTGCTGTCATTTTTTATGAGTGGCTTCAAATTAAAAGGTTTATGTCAACTTTATAAAGGTCAGTAAACATAATATTGTTAAAAGCAAAATCTGCACTGGACAAAGAGTAAAACCAGCAAGAACAGCTATATTCAAGGCTGCTACAGTCTGGGAGAAAGGCCCACACTCAGTCTAATGTAAATGTCCTGAAACAAGAGTGGAAGGGTATTTAGGGGCTGAAATAAGCAGATGGAAGAGTGCCAGAGAACGCTAAGTTTGGAGGAAAGTTGAATGAAGAGGTGTGTGTGGAAAGCACAGAAAGTTTTCAAATACTTTTCTCTAAGTCCCCATTGTTCTGTGGACAAGTTGAGTGGGGATCCTCATCAAAATGTCTCTCAAAATCATGCACACATCCCCCTTAGTCAATGGTGCTCTCACCCTCAGTTGGAGAATCTGTTTTATTTTACAAATGTCAGAGAATACTGGGGAGATCCAAGATCCATCAATTCAACAAGAATGGTCAGCTGACTGCCCACCAATAGTTGTGCCACCTTTACCACATTCTCCAGGTCCAAAAGAAACTGCAAAGGAAGCAGCTAGAGTATTGCTCCCAGTGCTAGCCTGAACTCTCGGGTAATAGCAACAAACACAGAGCTGAACTGCAACATACTGTAACAGAGATATAGAGACTACAGAGGACTCAACACTAAAAATAAACTGCTAACACACCCAAAGCTCAGGAATTGTTGCCACAGGGTGTGTATAAATATCCTGAGGCACAGCCTTTCCCCCAGAAACTAACAGAGGCCCTAATTTACCCCCACAGTGACCACCAAGGGACCTATTGAAGAGGGACCTCAGAAAAATGGGGACCATGGGTGAGGGGATAAGACTGTTACCTTTGTAAAAATACTTATATTTATAAATAAAGATGAAAATAATTATAAAAAGTGATTGAGTCATCACTCTAATCAGCACCTCTAAAAGTTAGGCTTAAGTTAGTTGCTTCCCAGAGAACTCTGAGAAGGATCAAAGAGATAGTTCTCAAGAACTTGAGAAAGACAGTCCTGAGTCATAAAAGTAAGCAAGAGGACTTGTGTGTGTGTGTCACTTTCATACACATATGTTTGATCCTATTCTCCATTGTCTTCCCTTTCCCCCTCCCGCTAAAACCCTTTCTCATTAGATTCCCATCTGTGGTCATGAATTGTATTTTAGTTTGTTTGTTCTGGAGGATGGGGGTGGGTTGACCCATTGAGTAAAATTAGCATTGTTTGCATGATCATAGGGAATGGTTAGCCCACCAGGGGCCTCACCACTCAGGAACATGACTCTACTTCACTCAGCAGTCATCCACTGCCACTATTTATTCTGGGAGGTTGAAGATCTCATATGATGAAATATTGTCCGGCTTCATCATGGAAGGAAACCTTATCTTCTGTGAGATCATGAGTGAAGTATACTTGTCCTATCCAGAAGATAGTATTTTGCAGCCTACTTCCTATCCTTCTGCTCTTATATTGTTTCTGCCTTCTCTTCCAAAAGTTCCCTGAGGAACTTTTTGAGGTGTGATTTTGATATAATTTGGGGGGCTGAGATTAATCTTGGTGATTTTGCCAGCTATGCTAGAGGGTTTTTTTTTTTAAAGATTTACATCTCAAAGGAGCAAAAAGAGAATTTACAATTACAAATTTTCTTTATGTAAATTTTCTAAGGAAAAAAACAGAAATCAGGAACCTAGAGTGTGTCAGAAAGAAGTTTATCAAATTTCATCAAACTGAGAGAGACACTGAGAGCTTGCTGGTCAATACACATATTCTCACACATACTTGCTCACAACTTATTTTCAAAATATCAGCTATGCTATCAGTGTTCAAGGACTTCTTATGTCATATTTATCTGGTGGAACCAGAACAATAAGCATTTTAAGTATTTTATTTTTACTTTAAAGTTGGCTTGTATCACAGATAACAAAAGTAACAGCAAATTGCTAACAAGGTATAGGCAGGCCAACAGAGGTACACTATGCATGTTCAATGCATCTTTGTGGACAAATTTTTAAAGACTTTGTACAAGCCATTTCTTACTGAAACAGATGATGTCTGTTAAATCTCTCCACATGTTTCAAGAACACGTGGAGCATACTTTGGTATTTGTGACATTGTGAGATATCACCTTTTAACCATACATTCTATCTCTCCACTGACAAAGGAAATTCCACAGGGCTTATACAGTCATGTTTTTGACAGTCATGTTTTCATCAAATGGAAGATTTGTTCTGAACTCAACTCACTCCTTCTTCATTACCAAGGGAGTAGAATTTAACAATTGTCTCAGTTCTATAATGAAGGATCCTTGAGATACAGAGTGAATAAGAAGTAGCCATTAGAAAGTGCCCAAGAATATCCAAGAGAAGTCATTCTGAAGGAATCCAGAGGCCAATAGCATCAAGGATTATCACCTTCTTTCAATATACTTGGTAAAGACCATAAATGAAATCATTCAATGACCATGAATTTTTTTGTCATTACTAACGCCAACATATTAATCATCTTAGTAAAAATCAGTTGGGCACAGCAAGGATCATAAAGTTGAGAATATGTGAAAATCTGAATGAGATTAATCTAGAGGCAGCTAGCTAACATGTATTTTTCTAATTGTTGGAATGAAAACACAAAAGTTTGGCAGAAATGTAAAAATTTTCTAAATATTTATTTATTTGAGACGGGGGAAGAGAATAGGCATGCCAGGACATCGTGCTACGATAAATGAACTCCAGGTGAATGTGCTACTTTGTTCATCTGGCTTTATGTGGGTACTGGGTAATCAAATCCAGGTCAGTAGCCTTTGCAACAAGCAAGTTTAACCACTGAGATATCTCCTCAGGCCTGAAATGTACAAATTTTTACTAGAAGTTTGTGAGGCCCTAGAAGATACAATGTGTAGCTTTATTTCAACAAGTCCTTAATTTGCTCACAAGGTCTTGGAATAAGAGAAATCTCCGGATAGAGAACATAGGAGGTCAGCACAGGGGGAATCCCAGCTGACCATCACAGATAAGACTTCAGTGCCCAGTACGATAGCAGAGACAAACAGAGCCACTTAAGAAAGTTTATTTTATCCAAGGTTTCTCTCCTAATTCAATTTACAAAAACAGCAGTCTATTTCCCCAGTATTCAACTAATGTGTTAGGCATTTTCTTGTAAGAAACACGTGGGTAATATTTAAAGATGTGTCTTTGGTATTGCTTCTAGCAAGCTGACTATACCAAGGTTGACATTAGATATAATTACTTATTTTTTGAAAATGTGTCAAAAATAAACTGAACTCTCAAATACAATAGGATTGACTTAAGACTTGAGCTCATCTCCTGCCTCAACTTCACAGGAAGGAAAACCCAGGCACTGGTGATCAAGGATGCATGATACATACCTGTGATTGATAATATTGCCCTCCAGCATTTTGCGAGGCCAAAACCGTTGAAGATATTAGAACTTTCTCCTTTTCTTTCCTTTTGTCTTTACTACTCATTTTAACCCAAGCTTACCTTATGACTGAGATGTTTATATCCGAAAGAGAATGGAAAGGCCTGGACTTATATTTCATCTTATGTATAACTAATATGACTGATTCTTTCAACAGGGACAGTTCACTTACTGGAAAATGTTCCGGGAAGGCATAAGTAATCTCTATTCTCTTTGCATTTTAGAAAAGTTATTAAATAACAGGCATCATATATTGCTTTACTCTATAGTAATTTCTTCCTTGAAAGGAAAGCAATCATTTGAAGATGGCATTAGGGTTGTTTGAATGCAAGTCCATTGACGGCTCACTTATGAGTTTTCTTTGTAGCCTTGCCTATGTTTCTAATCCTGACAGTCCAGTGAGTCATTGGGACCTTGTCAATTAGAGTCACAACCACTCTACCTGTGTATGTGCATGAAATTGGCTGATATATGAATTTAGGGATCAATAATGCCATCAGCATGGGGAAATACAGAAGTAGCTCCATGAAGTAGAAGAAAAGCTATCACTCAAGTGATGAAAGGGAGTGTCAAATGTCCTCTCCTCACGTTTCACTATAGCTCTTCATTTCTTTCCTTTGCAAAATATAGATCATGTGCAAATATTGAGATATCCAGGTTTCTAATCCTACCAAGAAAACATTGTACTTGGGAGATTATCAAGTAAACAGTACTGCTCCTAAAATTCCAGAAGAAAAAATATCAAACCACAGAGTTGATGAACAGACCCTGGAGGACTCTGGGCTTGTAAATGAAACATATTGTTTCCTTTAGTTTGAGTTTCTCCTTTCATGAGGAAAATTCTAAGATACACAGAAAGAGTTTCTTATGGCTTCAGGCTCTTATATCACTAATGGCTTTTGACAGTGTGTTATAGCTTGTTTAATCCAATTGAATTTGATTATTCATGTCAGTAACAAGATAAACTGGTTGACAAAGGAAAGTTTTTCAGCCACTGGTTCATATTAATGTCTAAAAAATCAGTTGTCTAGAAAGGGAGATGGGTTAAGAAAGAAGCCAGAGAGATGTAATTCTAAGCCAAGCTATTCCCAAATCTTCAATTGTACCATGAAGATGGGATTGCTTATGAGTGGAGACTTAACATTATTCCTTCCTCTAAAAAGCAAAATGAAATTTTTCAGAGAAATACACACTATGCATTAAAATTTAGTCCCAAGCTATATTATCAAATAGGTCTGACCTACTTACACACACACACACACACACACACACACACACACACCCTGTATAGCAGTTATAGGATTTTCTAGTATTTCCTAAATATAATACACTTCCTTTTTCCTTTCCATGCCTTTGTACTTTGTGTTATGTTTGGTTTCTTTTGTTTAGAATTCCCTTCTTTGATCTGACAAACTTCCTATTCCTCAAAATGCAACAAAAATTCCCCCTTTTCCATGAAGTCCTACAGGCGTTCCTCAGTTCCCATACCAATTTGTACATCTGTCCTCCTTATTCCATGCTCCTCCATCTTGTCTGCTCTTCCACACCTGAAAACTAGCATGATACTATCAGTAACTCTGGGTCAGTTGGATTTCATGTGGGAAAATGAACTGGGGGCAAAGGGGTGGCATTTGTTTCTCCTATGATGTTAAATTTCTGCTTCAGTATAGTGGAAATATTTATAGCTCCCAGCCTGTCTACCATCTCATCATAAGTTCTGGCACCCTTGATTCCAGAGCCAACTGCTGCTCTAATGTTGGTTTATTTGTTTGACTAGTTGTTTTGAGATGGGTGAGATGCACCAGAACATAGTTCTATCATCTGCTAGGGAATGATATAAAACAGCTCTAGCCAGGTGTGGTGGCTCATGCCTTTAATTCCAGCTCTCGGGAAGCAGAGGTAGGAGGACTGCTGTGAGTTCGAGGCCACCCTGAGACTCCATAGTGAATTCCAGGTCAGCCTGGGCTAGAGTGAGACCCTACCTCGAAAACCAAAAAGAAAAACAGCTCTAACCTGTAATAGTCACAAGCTACATTCAGCTATTGAACACCTAAATGAAATGAACACCCTAAGTGATCATTCAAACCAATACATACTATAGGGATCAGCTTCACACTGAATTTAGGAAAACTTATAAATTTATTATTACAAATTTCAATTTTATATTGATTACATATTGAAATAACATTCTGACATTTTGAGTTAAGGTATACTGTTAAATCAATTTTATCTGTTCCCTTTTACTTTTTCAATATGACAAGTCAAAATTTTACCTTCCTATTAAGCACATGTTTGTGGCTTACATACTTGTCTGGAACAGTAATCATGATCAAGAATGATATGTGGGGACTTCAATAACTGAGTCTAACCTTATCCCACCAGATGTCTCAGTGTAGGTAAGGGAAAGAAATGGATATGGACCCTTGCTTGCTTTGAAGGTCATTGAAACTGAACTGAAAAGCAATGGCACCAACAATAATCTCTTAACAACATCACAGGTATCTATGCTTAATCTACACTTCCCACTGCAATTTCCCTCTCACATTACAAGGTATTAGTTGTATTCAAACGTTGCCCACAATCCAACTGTACATCACCTTTACCCTTAAATTCACCTAGCAAAGACTTTTCTTCCACCAAGAAGATCTAATGCCCCTGAGCTAGAAAAGTTCTGAGGCCTTGGTGAAGCACCCTTTCTATGGGTTCCCTCTACACTCAACACAGTGTTTTCTATGTCATATGATAGTAATTTGCTTTGTGTCTTTTAAGTGCCCTATAAGCTTCTTAAAGTCAATGTTTAAATGGTGGGGTCCTAGAAAACACTGAATTCAATGATGGTCTAACTTTCCCATGACTTCCCAATGAAATTATCTGGTGTAGAAATCATTCAGCAAAGCATACTCCTTGGCCATCTAAACATAACTGTTATGCTATGAGATGTTGACATGGGAATTTGGAGTGTCTGAGAGTAATGGAGCCACTCTCTTGGTTAGGCTTTTAACTCAGGAGTTAGGATATCAGACATTCACTATCACCCTAAACTTCTACTGAATAACTGGTCTCCAGGTTCTTGTCTCATGATCAATAAATGAAATACATGTATTACACAGCATGATGTTGGAAATATTTTATTATAGAGCTTAAAAGAAGGAAAGAGGCATGGAGAGATGGCTCAGCAGTTAAGGCACTTTCTTACAAAACCTAATAATCTGAGTTCGATTCCCCATAGAGCCAGATGCACAAGGTGGTGCATGCATCTGGAGTTCTCTTTCAGTGGCTATTGGCCCTGGCATGCCCATGCCCATTCTCTCTCTCTCTCCCCCAAATTAATAAAATATTTTTAAAATATTTTACTTATTTATTTATTTTTATTTCCGAGAGAAAGAGGCAGATATATAGTGAGACAGACAGAATTGGCATGCCAGGGCCTCCAGACACTGTAAACAAACTCCAGATGCATGCGACCCCTTGTGCATCTGCCTTACATGGGTCCTGGAGAATTGAACCTGTATCCTTTGGCTTTACAGGCAAGCACCTCCTCCATGTTCTCCCCCCTCCTCCTAGCCTCTCCTTATTGAGGTACATGGGTCATGGATTGTGGAATTAGCCCTCAGTTATGGGTAGGAGGAAATGTCTCTGCGTATCATGACCAAAACGTGTGGCTCTGATTTCTTTCTGCCCACTCTTCCGCAAAATTTCCCTGAGCCATGTTGGGTTCATTTTAGGTCTGCTTCAGTGATGAGGTCTTGGGAGCCTCTGTGTCTCTGGATATCTTCTTGTTAGGAGTTGATTGTTCTCTGTGTCAATCTCCTTCACCCTTGTGCTGGTTCCAGGCTCACCAAGAAAACAGCACAAGCCATAGTAATAAAAACAGCATGGTACTGGCATGAAAACAGAAGTATAGACCAATGGAATAGAATTGAGGACCCAGACTTTGGGTCAAGCAACTATAGCTACTTGATATTTGACAAAGGCCCTAACAATATAGGCTGGAAAAAATGACAGCATCTTCAACAAATGGTGCTGGACAAACAGGATAACCACATGCAGGAAATTGAAACTTGATCCACACATCTCACCATGTACAACACTCAAGTCCAAATGGATCAAAGACCTCAATATAAGACCAGAAACTTGGCTACTACTGGAAGAAAATATAGGAGGAACTTTCCATGATATAGGAATGGAAAAAGACTTCCTGAACAAAACCTCAGTAACACAGGATCTTAAACAGTCGATCAACCAAAGGGATCACATGAAGCTAAAGAGGTTTTTTTTAAAAAAATATTTTATTTCTATTTATTTATTTTATAGAGTAAGAGGGGGAGAGAGTGAGAATGGGTATGCCAGGGCCTCCAGCCACTGAAAACAAACTCCAGAAGTATGTGCCCCCTTGTGCATCTGACTGATGTGGGTCCTGGGTAATCAAACCTGGGTTCTTTGGCCTTATAGGCAAATGTATTAACCACTAAGCAATCCTTCCAGCCCTCTAAATAAATAAAATATTTTTAATAAAATATTTTTTGAAGAAGGAAGGAGGGATGAAGAATTGGCTTAGCAGTTAAGCATTTGCCTGTAAAGCCAAAGGACCCAGGTTCCATTTCCCAGTACTCATGTAAAAGTCAGATGCACTGGGTGGTGCATGAATCTAGAGTTCATTTGCAGGGGCTGGCTGGAGACCCTAATATGCCCATTCTCTTCTCTCTCTCTCTTTCTTTCTCATTCACTCTCAAATAAATAATTTAAAAATAAAAAGAAGGCAGAACTCCTGTATAGTAAGAAGGGTCCCCAGAAATGGGCATTTTGAAAAGTAAGTTAAGATCCCAGGTAAGAACAGGTAATCTACATGGTGATATGGATAAGGATTTCTTGTAGAAATAAGGCTTTACTGGATAAAGGGCATGAGCTGGTCAGTCCAGTTCTTATGCCATGTGTCCAGGTACCTTGCAGTCTTGGTCATATCCTTACATCTGGTTTCTAGGAAAGGGGAACTCCTTTATGAAAAAGAGATTAATAAACTAGACCTTTAATTTTGGTATTTCTGGCCTCTAACAAGGTGGAGGCTGTCAAAGTTTTTTTGTTTGTTTGTTGTTATTGCTGTTGTGGTTGTTTTGTTGTTGTTGTTTTGTTTTGTTTTAGGAAAACAGAGACAAGGAAAATTGGGAAGGGATTGAAGAAATGTCTCAGCAGTTATAGACGCATGCAAAGTCTGATGGTCTGGGTTCAATTCCTAATAACCTGTAAAGCCAGATGCACAAAGTGGCACATGTGTCTGGAGTTTGTTTGCAGTGGCAGGAGGCCCTGTTATGCCTGTTCTCCTCTCTTTCTCTCTCTCATATGCACATACACATACACACACACACACACACACACACACACACACACACACACACACTCGCTTTCTCTCTCTCCCTCTTTTAACTCTCGCTCTATAAAATAAAAATATAAACAAAATTCAAAAATTATTAAAGAAAAAGGAGCTGGAGAGATGGCTTAGTGGTTAAGGCATTTGCCCTCAAAGCCAAAGGATCCTAGTTCGACTCTCCAGGACCTATTTAAGCCAGACAGATGCACAAGGTGGCACATGCATCTGGAGTTTGTTTTCAATGGCTAGAGGCCCAGGTGTGACCATTCTCTCTCTCTCTCAAAATAAATAAATAAATAAAATATATATTTTTTAAAAATATTAAAGAAAATGGGCCAGGTACAATGGCATATGCCTTTAATCCCAGGACATGGGAGGAAGAGGTAGGAGGATCACCATGTGTCCAAAGTCACCCTGAGACTCCATAGTGAATTCCAGGTCAGCCTGGGCTAGAGTGAGACCCTACCTCAAAAACAAAAACAAAAACAAAAAAAAAAAGAGCAGCAGAAGAAGAAAATGTGGGATTCTCCCTTACAGACTCAAGAATAGTTATTATTTTAAACCAAGAGAAAAAAGAAAAAATGTTCATTTTCAGGTGCCTCTGCTAACCTCAGTTACAGAGCCAGTCTCAAACTGTTACTCATTAGTATATTCCTCATTTTATTTTCTCCCTACTTCATGGTATAGATTCTGGTCTAGGCTTCACCCATGAATTTCCAGGGACTACTATTAGAATTGTGTATATATACATATTTTTAAAAGAGAGGATCCATCACATTTATCAGCTTTCACCAGGGGTTTGTGATCCAAGCGCAGCTTCAAAAGCATTGATCCAGATTTTCTTGAGGGACCCAAAGTTTGTAAGCCAAATAGGCCCCTCAGGCTTCTGCACATTGGACAGAGGGCTAGGCATGAATAGAGCACACATATTTATCTCTTTCTGCTTATATATTTGGGGACGTTTGCTCTTCCTCTACCAAGTTAATAAATTATGCTTTTGTAATGATTTCTTCATCTTACACCTTTATTGAAGACAGAAACGAAAAAAAAAAAAAAGCATACATGAAAGTTGTTTTAAAAATAGCAAAAAATTAGCCAGGTGTGGTGGTGCACACCTTTAATCCCAGCACTTAGGAGGCAAAAGTAGGAGGATCACCATGAGTTAGAGGCCACCCTGAGACTACATAGTGAATTCCAGGTCAGCCTGGGCCAGAGTGAGACTCTACCTCAAAAAAGCAAAAAAAGAAAAAAAAAGCAAACATTTTTCAGATAAAACAAAATCCTGAGACGACTGTGATGGCACATGCCGATCTTTCCAGTGCTGAGGTGCAAGGTGGGAGAGCATGAAAAGGCAACCCAGCTTATCCTTTTATTAGAGATCCAGTCCTGCAATCTAGTATTAATCTATTTATGCAGGTGGAGTCCTATTGGCTTATCTGCCACAAACCTCCCCACTTCCAAAATGGTTACATTGAGGATTGACACTTCAACATATGCTTTCTGAGTGATCCATTCAACACAGCAGTAACTAACATTAAACTAGTATATGAATTTAGTGTCATGTCCTTCCTCAGATTTGGACACCTATGGCTACTAAAATCTGCAGCCAGAAAATCATTCTTAGCCCACATTCTGAAACACCTCTACCCAAAGCAGTGTGTGTATGGTCTCATCCACTGAGTTAATCAAGAATTAGTCCTTTTTTTGGAAGAAAGAAAGAAAGAGAGAGAGAGAGAGAGAGAGAGAGAGAGAGAGAGAGAGAGAGAGGGAGGGAGGGAGGGAGGGAGGGAGGGAGGGAGGGAGGGAGGGAGGGAGGGAGGGAGAGGGAGAGGGAGAGGGAGAGGAAGGAAGGAAGGAAGGAAGGAAAAAGAGTCAGTGTGTCAATACAATCCCATCAGCATATATTTTATTGCTCAGCAACTGATTCATTTCCTCTCTGACTTGGTACTGGTCCTGTGCTTAGTTTCCTGTTATGTGTTCTGTTTTTCCACTAGGCTTTGAGTTACCCTTGGCCTTGATCCCAGTCGTTGAAATACCTTGCACTAAGATAACGTTCTTCAAGATACCACCACTGAAGTCAAGTCTGTCTTATTTATCCACTGGCAGACTCCCTGATACAAGCCAAGTAAGCCACTTGGCGTCACATTTATGACTTGAAAATATTGTCTTGTGTGGCTCTTAAGCACCAATCTAGACTGAGTGCTACTTCATTTTGTTCTTTGGGGGTTGAAAGTTTAAGTGCTATGTATTTGTAGATCTGACTGTCCTATCAACAAAGACCGTGTCCTGAACCCACTCTTCATGCATCTGAGAGAAATTGATGTCCAAATTCCAGCAGCAGAGTCTGCTTAAGATCTCAGAGTTTCCATAGGCCAGTCTCCACGAGTACTCATCTCAGGGTGAAGGGTGTGTGTGCATTTGTGTCTGATGAGCATTCAACCTGCAGAAAGAAACCCGAGACTCTGACTTTATGAACTAACAATAAGGATACTTATTGAGCATTACTGTAAGCCAAATTTAAATGTTTTGTTTCATTTTTACTCTTATAAATAACAACTGTTCAGTGGAAGCATGGTTGTAGAATAATAGCCTCCAAAAGATGTTCACTTCCGAGACCCCTAAAGCTATGGATGTGAATAATGAAGATTTAAAGTAGTAAAGTAGCAAATGAAAGAAAGATTGCTAATCAGGCTATCTTAAAACAGGGGAAATGCCCTAGTTTATCTGAGTGGACCCAATGCAATCACAAGAACTGCTCAGTAGGTGAGAGGGGGAGAGACTCAGTGTAAAAGAAAAGCAGTGTGAGAAAAATTCAACAGGCCATTTCTGAGGCTTCGAAGATGGTAGGAGGCCACAACACAGCCTCATAAGCTTTTGGAAAAGATATGGAAACATTCACTGCTAGATTCTCCAGAAAGAATGCAGCCTGCCAGCACTGGATTGATTGTAGGTCCACATCACACTTCTGATCTACGAAACTAAATAATAAATGTGTTGTTTCAAGGTACTTAGCTTACTATCTTTTGTTGTAGTAAACTCACATGAGAGTATATATTATACACCTGAATATTTTTAAATTATTTATTTATTTATTTGAGAGCGACAGACACAGAGAGAAAGACAGATAGAGGGAGAGAGAGAGAATGGGCGTGCCAGGGCTTCCAGCCTCTGTAAACAAACTCCAGACGTGTGCGCCCCCTTGTGCATCTGGCTAATGTGGGACCTAGGGAACTGAGCCTCGAACCGGGGTCCTTAGGCTTCACAGGCAAGCACTTAACCGCTAAGCCATCTCTCCAGCCCATACACCTGAATTTTATGTGGTAAATTTTGAGTCTCAACTTAGGGGAGTTAATTAGTTCACTGTGAAAAAACTTTGTTAAAGGGAAGTCTCAAAATTTGGACTAAGATGAAGGCAGTAAGATGTAAAGTTTCTATTTTTTCTGGAAGTATTATTTTATCCACTGCTACCACACTAAATGAATGTGTGGCACTTATATAACATATGGCTTTAAACCCAGAAATCGACCTGTGCATAATAAAAGAATTTTTCTGAGAATTTTTCTTTGACTCACAATCATAGAATAGATGTTTTGCATGGCTGATGTGGCAAAAGGATCCCTCAGTACAAGTGCAATTTTCCATGTAAGAAGTCCAACAACTAAGACTGGAGCTGGGAAGATAGTTTAGCAGTTAAGCACTTGCCTGGGAAGCCTAAGGACCGGGTTTGAGGCTCTATTCTCCAGGACCCATGTAAGCCAGATGCACAAGGCAGTGCATGTGTTTAGAGTTCATTTGCAGTGGCACACCCATTCTCTCCTGTTTCTTTCTTTCTCAAATAAATAAATATTAAAAATAGTTTATAAATAATCCCAGCACTTGGGAGGCAGAGGTAGGAGGAACACCATGAGTTCGAGGCCACCCTGAGACTACATAGTGAATTCCAGCTTAGCCTAGGCTAGAGTGAGACCCTACCTCAAAAAACAAACAACAACAAGGGCTGGAGAGATGGCTTAGCGGTTAAGCGCTTGCCTGTGAAGCCTAAGGACCCCGGTTCAAGGCTCGGTTCCCCAGGTCCCACGTTAGCCAGATGCACAAGGGGGCGCACGCGTCTGGAGTTCGTTTGCAGAGGCTGGAAGCCCTGGCGCGCCCATTCTCTCTCTCTCCCTCTAGCTGTCTTTCTCTCTGTGTCTGTCACTCTCAAATAAATAAATAAAAAATATTTTAAAAAAAAATTTAAAAAAAAAAACAAACAACAACAAAAAAGAACGAGGACTGGAGAAATTGCTCAGTGGTTAAGGTGCCTGCCTGCAAAGCCTAAGGACCTGAGTTCGATTCCCCAGTACCCATGTAAAGCCAGATGCAAGAGGTGGCTCATGCATCTGGAGTTCGTTTGCAGTGGCTAGAGACCCTGGCACTCCCATTCTTTTTTTTCTCTCTCTCTCTCAAGTAAATAAACAAATAAATAAAATAAAATATAAAGAAGTCCAAGAACTAAAAATGAATATAAGAGTTAGGCCAGTGAAGAAATCCATCAGAAAATGGTTTCAATCTATTGTAAAAATGACTTAAAACAGGGAATGACCTATGGCTGTTTCTAATCAAGCTCAGCAAAAGCATCCCTGCTGCTGTCGACTGTATATAACAAGTATGTGTAGCTCTTGATGTAAACCATCTCATCGCAGCGCTTTTGTCATCATGTAGCAGAGCTTCAGTACTGGTGCCAAATTCCTCAGGGGTGTTAGACACATTACACCAGCATATTTCATGATAAGCTCCATATGTGTTTTTATTCAATATTACAGTAAATCCCCACCTGCATAACTCTGAATTATATATTACTGTGGTAAATCCTTCATCGGGCAATGATTTAGACTGAGACTAAAAGTGCCTCGGGCAACTTGATTTTTATTCTTTGTTCCAGTGGCTTTAATCTACAGCTTACTTCATAAGCAAAGAATATACCAGTATTTCTAATAAAGCCTAAACCCTGTTTGGCTAAAGAGTGTTCTATAGTGAAATGAGGTCTATTAGTAACATGACAACTATGTTTAGCGATTCACTAATTTCATTTGTAAGACTGCAGAACAGAGAGCCAAGACAACCATTGCCTTAATCCTTTGTTCCTTAGCCTATTTCAAGTGATAGGCAGCCTCAACTTGCTCCAAGGGTAAAGCTTAGGAGGCTGGATGGAGCCATGCTCTCTCTCAATGGCAGAGTTCCCTCTACCCCTCCACCCTTCAGCTGGTCTAGCAAGTAAATACAGCAATCATTCTCTCCATCCCACATGGGCAAGCCATGGAATGTCCCTTAGTTCTAGCCCTTCCTTTCTATAAAGTTAGGAACTATGTCTTTCCTCTTATATATCCCTAACACATTTTAGTGCACATTCTAGAAATGTCAGAATGGACAGAAGGCACCCATAGTATTAGTGGCCTGGAGACACAGTATTGCTATATATTTTTTTTTTAAAAAAAGACTCAATAACTGTTGCATGAAACTTTCTTCCTGAGTAGACATGGACACATGTCTATGCTCCCAGGTAGGGCACAGACAACCAAAGCATGATTGCAACAAAATCAGTTTGAATGAACCAGTGAGTTTATTGGGGTTACTTACAAAGCAGCATAAGGGGGATTGCTTTCAGGAGAATGAATGACTCAAGGGCAGCTGCATCTCCAACAAACCCACCTCAGCATAGGTGACAGCTCCCAGGAACTGAATCTCTGGAGCTCACTAAAGGACTTCCAGGCAGGTCTTCGGGGCGGGTTGGAAAGTCTCCTTTCAAGCAGGTGTTTACCCTTTTTATGACATTAGTGAGTGTTTTTGCAATCTTTTTCCCAGGCTTATTGTCCTTCTAGGTCTCTGGGCCTCCCTCCTCTCCTCAGGAGGAAATGTGTCAACTTAGATAAAATTGCCCCTCCGCAGTTGGTTTGAGTCCCTATAATCCTGAGGAATGATCCTGTGAGCTTTTAAGTTTCAGCTCTACCAGACTTGACCTCCCTAGTCTCCTGACCCACCCTCTTCTCTTGGGGAGGGAATATTTCCATTTGATAAACAACAGCAATTTAGAACAGCCTACAATCAATCTCACACTGTGGATCTGCAGGTGGTGTGGTTTGGCTACTTTGTCGACTCTGGACTCCCAGGCTCAGGTTGGCTACACGTGGTTTCCACCTATTAATTCAATTCAAGGCTGTCCCAAGGTGTTTTTACTCTGGGGAAACAGGGGTTCAGGAGAAGTTCTTCTACTCAAATTCTGAGGACACAAAAAGGAAGCAGACCATGCAGGTACATTTCTGGTCTTTGTTGTATCACAACAGCCCTTTGTCTAAAAAAAGTTACATGGTTAAGCTCAAAGTTGAAGAGTAGGAAAAATATGATTCAGTAACATGAGGGCAAGGTGAAAGGGAGTGATGCAAACCTATCATGGACTAATGTAAAACTGAGGCCAAGACTCCACTTTGGGTCTATATCCAGGGGCTATTTTGAGCTTTGTGGTGAACCAATTTCTGGAAAGACAGAGGAGAAAGGGGGAAAAGAGAAAACTACATGAGAATAGTTATGTGTGTATTCCCAGCAATAAATTAAATTTGACAGTTCCAAATTGGGATAACATTAGCTGGTTTTATTTACTAATATCATCATTTCTTGCATTTTAGCATATTTACAAACTGTTCATTCCACCTCCTATAGTTACATTTCCCATTAGATATCCTTTTTTTTTTTTTAGCACTGAGATATATAAAACTTATGCTAAATCTATAGTTTGAAAGACTTGGGTTTCAAACACAGATCTATATTGTACTTGTTTAAAAACAAACCTTGCCAAGTGTGTTGGAGCACGCTTGTAATTCTAGCACTTGGGAGGCAGAAGTAGAAGGATTTCAGTCAATTTGAGGCCAGAATGGGACTACAGAGTGAGTTTCAGGTCAGCCTGGGCTAGAGTGAGACCCTACCTTGGAATAAATAAATAAATAAACAAATAAAATGAAACAAACAAACAAACAAACTTTAAGCAAGTCCCTCGGTGTTTCTTGGCCTATGTCTTCTCTCCTCCTGAAATTATAATATCTGCTGCAGAATTCTTCCAAAAATTAGACACAACACATTAGACATAACAGTGTATGTCTGGCATGTAATAGGAATGCAAAAAAAAAAAAAAAAGCAGGAACTCATTTTCTTATAATTTTAGTCTGCCCCCTCTGCCTTCCCTCTCACTACACCCACCACAGAAATGTCAGAGTGGTCAGTGGATACCAGTGAGGATTTGGGCCATGACATTGGGAGCTGCCAAGAGTACACCCTGTCACAGTTCAATAAGCCTTTGGCTTTGTTCTTGTCCTCTTTCAGGATCCAGCATTCTGGGCTATATCCTAGGGAAAAGGCAGACAAAGACTTCCAAGTGTGCTTGTATTTAACTGTATTGTCAGTTTCCAACTAACCTACAAAGAAATGCCACCTTTGGCCAGGATGCTTCCAGTCAATAGGTTTTAGAAGCTGTAAACATTCTCTTGTAAGAAAGGAGAAAGTGTCCATACTTGTATCTCCCAATGCTGATTCCCCTTCTTCTTCCTAACATATATCATAATTGGGATTTGCTGATGGACTCTGTAATTAATTTTTACAGAGTGTTTTAAAATAGTTGAGCTCATCTCTTTCTACCACTGTCCTTAGTGATGGATGCTATAGATGTTCTATAAATATTTGTCAGATAAATTAATAAAATAAAGCTATTGTTAAGCTTGAATTTTAAGCAAACTGGAGGAGTTCATAAGTAAATACAAGCTGAACTCAGTGCTCTTATTTCTCAATTCAATATGCATTTTATTACTCTTTCTTGTCATCTTTAATCCGTTCTTTCAAATAATTGTCAGTCTAAGTCCCTAATATTTGAATTATAATAAACTAGTCTCTAAAAGATTTACTGTGTAATGGCTACATTTCCTACTTTGTATGCATCGTACAGAATTTAGGTGTTAAAGAAGAGCTAATTGTGATCTAATCAGTCATTACATTTGAGCTTATAAAATGAAAGATAATGTTAAAATGAAGCTCTCATTATTCTGGATTGATGTGTAAACAATTGAATCTTAACTTTTTAACCCTTATTAGATTGTGTAATTGCCCATAGTTGTATTTTCTCTATTGCTCTTTCTTTAGAATAAAAAGAAAATATTTGACAATCACTTAAAATGATTACCATAAAACCATACTTCAGAACTGGAACTGAAGTAGTAGTTGAAGGGTTGCCAAGAACATAATATATTACAAACTTATATATATGTGTTTGGACACAATACATGCAGTATATTCTAATTTGTTACTTGATATAAGTATATACATAGAACATTACTCCATATTTTACATAAACTTTTACATACAATTCATACAAGGCAAAAGTATCATAATTTCAAACAATTTTTACAATGCTCTTTAGTGGAAAGTTCTCAAAATAACATAATTTTATTCTGCTTTAACTCATTTAATTTGAAATTTTGTGAAAGCTATAAGGAAAAAACAAAACTACTTATAAAAAGGGTAGAGACAGCTTGCTTGCTCACTGCCTGCTTGGACGTGCTCGTGGGCTGTGTTTCATCCATACCTCAGTTCTCCCTGGAAAGGGAAAGAGGCTTCATGGCTTGAGAGTGAGCTGCCTCCGTGGCAGTCAGCCTGAAGTCACTAAGACTTCTCTCAAACTTGTATGCTGAGGAGGCTCAGATGTTGGCCTCAGCTCCTAGGCTGAACTCAGCAGATTGGCTCATGAAAACTGATGTATTGAGACAAAGGAAAGAATCTGGCAGAAAGCAACATCTGTTCTCCTGGGCTTGGCAACATGCAAGAGGACATGTAGTGGAATGCCTGCAGTCTGAAAAGCACACTGAAAGGTGACAAAGAAGCAAAATACGGGTGGTGGAGATAGGTATAATATTATAGCCCCTCAGTCTAGAAATGTTAGTAAGAATCAACAACAGCTTACTAGACAGAAGACAGGAACAGAACTCCCAGATGAAGACTGTTCACACGAAAAAAGAATAAGGACATGATTACCACTCATCAGCAGCTGCATGACAGGCCATGCAAAATGGTAGGAAGAACAAATTGGAACTCTAGCCTATCAAGGCCCGCTTTGCTTTTTTTTTTTTTTAATTTGAGAGAGAGAGAGAATTGGCACAACAGGCCCTCAGCCACTGCAAAAGAACTCTAGTCACTTGTACCATCTAGTGGGCATGTACAACTTTGTGCTTGCCTCACCTTTGTGTGTCTGGCTTACGTGGGATCTAGAGAGTCAAACATGGATCCTTAGGCTTTGCAGGCAAGCGCCGTAACCACTGAGCAATCTCTCCAGCCCCCAGTTTGCTTTTTAACTCTTAAGCTAATCAGAACTATGCTTGAGCCAAATTTAGTGAGCCACCATCACCAGGTGTGTTTACCAAGCCACCAATCCAGTGGGTTCCAGTTTCATTTAATCCTTCAGATAAGAAAATAAAGACATTTCAACTTAAAACCGTACTCAAAGTACATGTCTAAGATGAAGTACTAATGTTTAAATTTAGCACTGCTTACATAGTTATCAATTGGTCTGAGCCAAATTGACTTAAGGAGGTAAAACTGCTAATTTACGAGTATAATCAAGACTATCTCATTTGTTTTATGTTCTGTGTGCACGGTGACATATCAATGCAATTTAAATAATTGTTCTTGATAAGATTGCCAATAAGTAAACTCAAGTGTGCCATTCACGTTGATTTAGGGAATGATAATTGACTTTTTAAATTTTCTATTGTGGAGACAGTTTATTTATAGTGAATCAGGTTAAAGGTTTCTAGATGACATATAAAAGGACTGAAAACAAAGTGGACATTAGAAAATTAAATGTCCTAGGGGCACCTAAACAACCTACTGCACTGCAAAAAGAAAATAAATTTTTAATGAAGCATTCATTTTACTAAATTGTACTTACTAATTGGTTTCTGTGTGCAGGTCAGTCAGGACTTGCTAGAATAAAGTAGTCTATGCCCCAGTCACCCTGATTTGGGGTCTCACTCTAGCCCAGGCTGGCCTTGAACTTGCAGTGATCCTACCTCAGCCTTCCAAGGACAATGGGATTAAAGGTGTGTGCCACCATGCCTAGCTTTGTCCCCATTAAGTACAGTGGATATGCATCTGCCAACAGATGAACTAATTGTTTAAAATAAAACTTGCTCAAAGCAGGGAGTTGTATAATGTTTTAAGTACCTAGAAAAGAAAGAGCCATGTGATAAGTTTATAACATATGTAAAGTTTTCTTTGATCCTACAAAAAGACTATTTTTGGTATAGATTTTCTGGATATATGACCATGGACTTTTTTTCTACTAGGGTCTAATTTTAAAGGTCCCCTATTGTTTTAAATTTTTGCCTTCATGCTGAAGTGTCAGTGTATGTACAGTTGATTTGGTTTTAAGATACACATCAAAGTAAATCCTGATGATAAGGTCATATTAAAAGATTTAAGGTGCTAAGACATTTCCTATTTTTGAGATGTAAAATGCAGTACAGGATCGCCCCTCTATTGCCCACTCTTTAAACCCAAAAATTCATTTTTGCTTTCACCAATCCTGATGAGTGCTTGATTCCAGTGGCTCTGATGCTTTTGGTGATTAAGTACAATCTAGGAGACTTATGCAAAAGGTGTAATCTCAACCCTAGGGGTAAAAATACTAATAGCAGTCAATGCCACTATCTAACTTGATACCCATATTTTGATGTTGACAAGCAAAATTAGCTAAGTTGTAATTCTCAAAATTCTGATGAGATAATGTGGAATCTACTTGAGTAGGGCAAGAGGAGATTATTATGGAAATAGAGGAAGACTTCCAAAAGTAGGAGGGGTCCTCAAAAGGAAGGAGAGGTTCAAATATTGAATCTTAATGGACTTTGCATAATACTTAATGTATATGATCTGAATTTAAAACATGAAACTTTAAAAATTCTGCCCAGTAGCTTGCTTTTAAATAAAAAGGGGGGTTGTAGATACAATTATACAACTCTCATTGCACCAGCCAGGGAAGACAGGGGGATTTCCGAGAATATTTTAGTATATTTCTTCGCTTATGATGATAATTTCATATGCGTGTATGATATGTCTATATAGAGGGAAGGAACAAAACCTAAGTCATATTGCACAAACAACATTGTTTTTTTTTTTTTTTTTTCCAGATAGGATCTCACTCTAACCTGGGCTGACCTGGAACCCTGTAGCTCCAGACTGGGCTTGAACTCTCCCTCCCAAGTGCTGGAACTAAAGGTGTGAACCACCATTCCTGGAAATAACTTTGCTTTTTACTTTTCTCATTCAGCCCAAATTATAGCATGAATATCTTGCATAATTCACTAACTGAAAATAGTGCAAATATATAGCATCCCATAGCATGTATTTACTCAATCCTCTAATGCTGGAAATTCCAGATGTTTAAAATTTATAAGGACATTAAAAAGACAGTGATGATGGTCTGTTGGTAACTACTCCATCATCCCCAGAAGCAGACATTAAACTAAGTAGTAAAAGCTGAATTTTTAAACCTGGCTAATTGGTTGGTCAGTAATTAAACTATAGATTTCTTGGCCTTTGTCCAGGTATGCAAGCCTGATTGAACCAGTCAGGGTAGGCAGTGATGTTTCTGGTTACAGGTGCTATGTGGCTTTTCCCGGAGAAAGATGAACAAATGTCTTCACCTGAAATATCTAGGGCACCCATGACCAACCAAAGAAATGATTCCACCCAAGTCTACCTTGGTGAAAAAATGGGTTACTTATAGGAGCATAAATGACTAAAGGACAGCCTCATCACCAAAAAGTCCACCCCAGCATCAGTGACAACTCACCAAAGCTGCAGCCCTGGAGCTGACTGCACAATTTGCATAGAGTTCCATCTGAGAGTTCCCTTTTCTCCCCACCCCATCTGCAATTACTAGCTGCTTATGTCACTATGGGGAGGGGCCTTGTGAATCTTATCTTTCATGGTCTTCCTGGGCCTGGGCCCTGTAGGTAGGTTTCCTTAGTTTTCTGAGCCTTACCAGCCTCCCTCCTTTTTTCAGGAGAGAATGCTGCAGTTCAAATACATAGCTACACAGCAAGGTAATGGAAAGTGCTACTCAGGGAGCAACCCCACATATTCAAACACAGGGAAGATGGCCATAGGCAGAACATGATCAACATCTGTTTCATGAGTAATATGGTGATACCAAAGAAGCAGCTTTTTGCATTAATTATTAGCGTAAGTTGTAGTAATGGCTTTTATTCATTCATCAAATAAATGTTTATTGAGAATCTCCATGTAAGCATTGGTGATATCACTATAAACACAGCAGGGAAATCTCTACCCTCAGAAGGTATATATTCAGCAAGATAAACAATCAAATAAATAAAAATGTTTGAGTAAATTCAAAGAAATGTGAAGAAAATATCAAAATGTAAGGGGATCAAAATGGTTGGGGTCTGGAGAGATGGCGCCAGCAGTTAGGGCCCTTAACCTGCAGAGCCTAATGACCGGAATTTGATTCCCCAGTTCCTTCATAGAGCCAGATTCACAAAGTGGCACATCCATCTGGAGGCTGCTTGCGGTGACTAGAGACCCTGGAGTGACCTTTTTCTTTGTCTTTTTTCTATCTCTCTCTGCTGGCAAATAAATAGAAATAAAAAATGGTTGGGAATATTTGACTTCATTTTAAATAAGAAGATCTGGGAGTTTATCTTCATAGAAGTTACTCCTTGAGTGGAATAAGGAAATGAGTAATGTGAGATAGGTTCCTTCTATCCCCAATTTCTTCAGGACTTTTGTCATGAAGGGGTGTTGGTTTCCTCAAAGCCTTGTCTTCATCTATTGAGATGATCATGCAGATTCGGTCATTAAGCCCATTTATGTGGTGCAAAAATTTTGTCACTTTGCATATGATGAACCATCTCCTTATCTCTGATATAAAACTTTAACAGGATGAATGATCTTTTTGATGTGTTCCTGTACTGTTTGCAGGTATTTTGTTATGAATTTTTGCACCTATGTTCATTAGGGAGATTGGTCTGCAATTTTATTTTTCATTGCATCTTAATTTCATTTTGATGAGACAAGCTTTGTAAAGATAGTTTGATACTGTTCCTTTCTTTCCTATTTGAAGGAATAGTTTGGGAAGCATTGGTGTTAGTTCTTCTTTGAAGATCTGGTAAAGTTTATCAGTGAATCCATCTGGGTCTGGAATTTTTGCAGTTGAGAAACTTCTTTATTATTGCTTTAATCTCCCTGCTTACTATAGATCTGCCTAAATTATTGATCTCATCTTGTTTAATTAATTAATTTATTTATTAGTTTTGTACTCAGTGAATACAGTCAACTTGGTACCATTGTTAGGCTCGTCCATGTCCTACCCCTCCCCCTGACTCATCCTGTTTTAATTTTGGTAGTTCTGAAGTACCTAGAAATTCATCTATCTCACTGATCTACCAATTTAATTGAATATATGTTTTTAAGATATGTCCTTATAATTTTCTGAATTCCATTGAAATCTTTTTATAGTGGCTTCATTTTATCTCTAATATCATTAATTTGGGTCTTCTCTCTTTTTGTTTGTTTAGCTAATAGTTTACCAATCTTGTTTATCCTTTCAGGGTCAGATCTTTAATTCATTGATTCTTTGTATTGATTTTTGGTTTCTATTTCATTGATTCTATGCCAATCTTCTTTCTTTTGGTCTACTGTTTCCAAGGCTGTAAGTATATCATTAAGTTATTTATTTGAGACCTCTCTGGTTTCTTAACATAGATACTTCAAGCTATAACCTTTCCTGGTAGGATTGCCTCTATTTTATCCTATATAGTTAGGTAAGTTGTGTTTCCATTACCATTTGATTCTGGGAATTTTTTATTTCCTTTTCAATCCATCACTCAATTCTATACTTATGTGTTTAAATCTGTAAAGGCCAAAAAAACTAGAAAGGGACTGTGAGAGAACAAAAATGAGACATGAAGTGGTGGATACTAGGATGCATATGATATGCAAGTAGAAGGGGGAGTAGTGGGAGTGGAAAACTTTTTTTTTTTAATTTTTTTTTGGTTTTTTTTTATTTATTTATTTGAGAGCAACAGACAGAGAAGGAGGCAGAGAGAGAGAGAGAGAGAGAGAGAGAGAGAGAGACAGACAGACAATGGGCACGCCAGGGCTACCAGCCACTGCAAACGAACTCCAGACGCGTGCGCCCCCTTGTGCATCTGGCTAACGTGGGACCTGGGGAACCGAGCCTCGAACCGGGGTCCTTAGGCTTCACAGGCAAGCGCTTAACCGCTAAGCCATCTCTCCAGCCCAGGAGTGGAAAACTTTAAGGGGGGGATAGATATGGTAGGATGCGAGAGACAAGGGAATGAAGAGAGGGTTGACCAAAGCTAAGATTTATGAACAACTACTACTTTGCCAGCTAATTAAAAATAAAATTTTAAAAAGAACTCATACTGGCTTAAGCAAAACATTACAGGCTATTGCCATTGCTCTTGGTTGCCCTTCAGAGCTAGATGGTAAGACCCCATTGCTGAAGACACCATGTGCTTCAGTAGTTTAAAGCATAAAAAGTCAAACTGGGATGGGCTGGAGAGATGGGTTAGCGGTTAAGCACCTGCCTGTGAAGCCTAAGGACCCCAGTTCGAGGCTTGATTCTCCAGGACCCAAGTTAGCCAGTTGCACAAGGGGGTGCATGCATCTGGAGTTTATTTGCAGTGGCCAGAGGCCCTGTCATGCCCATTCTCTTTATCTGCCTCTTTCTCTTTCTCTGTCCATCATTTTCAAATAAATAAAAATTAAAAAAATTAAAAAGTCAAACTGGGGCTGGAGAAATTGCTTAGTGGTTAAGGCATTCGCCTGCAAAACCTAAGGACTCATGTTCAAATCTTCAGATCCCATGTAAATCAGATACACAAGGTGATGTAAGTACACAAGGTCACACATGCACACAAGGTGGTGCAAATGCCTAGAGTTCAATTACAGTGGCTGAAGACCCTGAAACATGAATCCCCTCTCTCTCTCATAAAAAAAGGCCAGCCTTTAAAAAGCATTATTTACTTATTTGACAGAGAAAGAGGAGGAGAGAGAGATGGGAGGGGAGAGAATGGGTGTGCCAGGGCCTCCAGCCACTGCAAACAAACTCCAGATGAATGCGCTCCCTTGTGCATCTGGCTAATGTGAGTCCTGGGGAAATCAAACCTGGGTCCCTTGGCTTTGCAGGCAAACACTTTAACCACTAAGGCCAGTCTTTTGAGCTTGCCTCAAAAAACAAAAAACAAAAAACAAAAAACAAACAAACAAAAAAAAACACCAAATGTTTAATTGGAGCTGAGCTAAAAGCATCCTCCCTGCTATCTAACTTTCATAGCACTGAAAGGTGCTATGTGGGCTGCTTAGGGGAGAAAAGTCATAAAAAGCCATAGTTAGCTGTGGACCTTGCATGCAACTCTACTGACCGTCCAGGCAAGATGTGACCACTGGTGCAATAGTGGCATCAGTGTTATAAAGGCAATAAACTGCTTTCTAATTGGATTTGAGGCTCATTCCACAGGAAGGAATTAATACCTAATATTTTAAATTTGGTCAAAAGTCATGCCTTATAACTATTTATGTTCATGCCCATAGATTAGTGCTGATCTAAGATGGTCAAATGCTAAGGACAAATGACTTTTGAGTGAATCATCCCCCCTGTTGTTACCTTCATGTTGCTGAGGCAAATCACTCAAGTAGAAGCAGCTGAGGAGACTAAAAGGTTTATTTCTGGCTTACCATCTCAAGGGGAGGCTTCATGATGGCAGCAGAAAGCATGGCATGGGCACCGGCTGGATATCACAATCTTCTAACATCATGTGGAAAATAGTAGCAAGAGAGTGAGCTGAACTCTGGCTAGGGCTGGTCTATAATACCCTATTGTCTCCACTACCCAAATTGCCACCATCTGGGTATCAGACATGCAAATCACATGAGTTTATCAGGATAACTGACTCAAACTACCACAATCCCCAAATGTGACCTCCATATCACCCCTTTAAAGGCTCAGAAGGATAGAGCACAGAACATAGTGGAAGAGTGCACAGAGAGAATGCAAGTCCGAAGAGAGAAGTGCTGTGGGACTCAGTTTTTCTGAATATGACATGACCTTCACTCATGAACTCACAGCACCTCTGGTTACCTGTAGAAGACCTGAGCAAGATTGGGCCAGTCAACCCTCTATCAAGGAAGAGGGAGAGGGATCATGAGGCTATACTACTCCATGAAAAACTACTGGTAGCCAATGAATGGTTCTTAGAGGGAGTGGAGACATTTTCTTTAGTGATAAGTTGTCTACTATCTAGTAAATTACTAGCCACATTGTCCAACTGCCTTTTCATGGTACTGGGGAATTGAACTTGGGTCCTTTGGCTTTGATGGTAAGTGCCTTTAACCACTAAGCCATATCTCCAGCCTGAGAAAGAACTGTTGATTTAATATGCTGTGCTTTTTAGATAACCAGTGGAATTATCTGGTAGATATTCTGGTATACAAATCTGGAACTCAGCAGAAAGGATGGAGAGTGAATATAATCATCATGAGGATGCTATTCAAATTCATGCGCCTGGATCAGATTACCTAGAGAATGAGACTAGAAGAGAGTATGGGACCAATGTTCTCAAGCTAGAGCACTCTAACACTAAGAGCATGGAGAGAAGAAATGAGCAAAGGAAACTGGGAAGCTATGCCAGAAAGTTGTGAGGAAAATCAGGAGACTGTGGTTTCCATATCCAAGAGAAGAGTCCAGAGAAGTGTTCTTCAGTTGTACAATGATCACATAAACTCTGCTGAGAGGTTTCATAAGATGAGGCCTAAAACTGAGCACTGCTTTTAGCAGTCTGGAAATTGCTGGTGATCAGCTTGGGGAAAATGATAAAGACAAATCCTGACTGAAGTGGACTAAAGAAAGGAGAGGTGAGAAAGTATGACAGCAAGTGAGACTTTTCATTCTAAAGAGGACTTGCTTTAAAAGGAGCCAAGAAAGGTAGCTGCAGCTTGAGTGTAATGGTAACTCTAGGAAAGGTGTATTTTGCATTATTAAGATGGTTATGTCTACTTATGTTGATTTGTGAAGGGGAAAGTAGGGGAGGGGAAGGTATTATCATGGTTTATTATTTATAATTATGGAAGTTGTGAATTTAAAATATTTAAAATAAAAAAGGTCAAGTCAAAAAATGAAAATGGGGGCTGGGGAGATGGCTTAGTGGTTAAGGCATTTGCCTACAAAGCCAAAGGACCCAGATTCAATTCCCCAGGACCCACATTATCCAGCTACACAAGGAGGTGTATGTGTCTGGAGTTCATTTGCAGTGGCTGGACTCCATGGAGTGCCCATTTTCTCCATCTCTCTCTCTCTCTCTTCCCCCCTTTCTCTATCAAATAAGTAAATAAATAAAAATAAAATATTTTTAAAAATTAAAATGGGACCTACGTGTGGTCACAAGCCTTTAATCCCAGTACTCAGGAGGCAGAGGTAGGAGATTGCTGTGAGTTCAAGGCCACCCTGAAACTACATAATGAATTTCAGGTCAGCCTGAACTATATGAGAGACCCTACTTCAAAACAAACAAAAAAATGAAAGTAAAACAGAATTCAAGCAAGAGATGCAAATGCTGAAGAAAAACACAACAGAAAATAGAAATATAGTAACCCTCTTAAAAGGTTCCCAAGAAAGCTAAACCAGCAGAATACACAACATGGAGGACAGAATTTTGGAACTCTAGGACAAGACAGAAGAACTAGGCAGGGCCTCCAAAACATTGCCAAATTCAAAAAAGTGTGTGTATAGAACATGAAAGAACTTTGTGACACCTTTGAAAAAACAAATATTCAGATCATGGGCACACAAGAAGAGGAAGAAATAAAGTCCAAGGGCATAGAGAATATCTTCAACAAAATTATTGACTTTATTTTCTTCTTTGATTCTTTTGATTTCTTTGTCAGGCATTTCATCTAAATCAGTCTCACTGGAGGTAATTTCTGATGGATTTATAATTTTTGGTGGAATCATGTTGTCTTAATTTTCTGTGTTTCTTGTATCATAATGTAGAAATTTTTGCATCTTGAGTTAATTTGATCCTTGGGCTTTCTAACTATCTGTATATTCTTAGATGTGTAAATCCAACTTTACACATTTTTATGGTAAGAGATTAAGGTACCAGATATGGCTATAGCATTACTCCCAGAGTAATAGCAGAAGTAAGCCTAGGCGTGGAGTTTGCCTGCTGTGCAAATATTCTACTAGGCTGGGAGATCAAATTACTGACAAATCCTAAAATTCAACTGAGCAATATACACATTCAATTATAACCAGCAAGAGTAGAGATTAAACCAGATAATCTAACAAAATCAAAGTTCCTAAAGGTGTATGTTGTCCCACACTCTTAATCCTGTCAACTGGGAGGATTCGATTTCTGGTCTAAAATGTGTTCCAGGTCAGCCTGGGGCCAAGTGGGACCCTGCCAGAAGAAAAATACAAAAGCCCTATAAATCAGGAAATGTCAAAGGCAAGAATAGTCAACACCAAAATACACCTTATTTGAGAAGGGTAAAGCCAACCAAGAATATATAAATCAAATCTAACACATAACCTGTCCTGACATGGAAGGTGAGATTAGCACTTCTAATGCAGGCCTATGTACCTGGCTTTGGGTAAATAGGCCCTGTTACCTTTTGGGATGGCTTCGAGTCTCACCTGTGCTAAGTGTTCTCTCTGTTGCACTATGGACTCAGTTATCAGTTAGGCTACTTAGTTCACTGGATCTGGTCTTATTTTATTTTATTTTATTTTTTGTTTTTTTGAGGTAGGGTCTCGCTCTGGCCCAGGCTGACCTGGAATTCACTAAATAGTCTCACAGTGGCTTCAAACTCACTTGGTTTCTGATTTCCTGTGCAGGATGCTGCCTGGCTGGGGGTTGGACCAGTTCTCTGGTGGTTCCCAGCACTGGCAGCTGGGGGAAGAGAGGCTAGGCTGTACAGGGTACCTGGAGTAGTACCAGAGCTGCTCAGCTGGTCCCTGCCATCTTCCCCTATGGGTTTCTTGACTGAGAGGAGGCTGGTGTGAGGGGGAAATCCCTGTACCTGGCTTCTCCTCCTGTGCCTCTGCACCTGGCTCAGTAGGGCACAGACCAGGGCCACTGACACTCTGGCAGGAGAGGATTCTGGCTGGTTTCCTGCTTGTGAGAAGCTCTGGGTCTCTCCTGCTTCTCCACTGTCATTGATAATTCCTTATACACCTTCACCTTTTGGTAGAAGACTGTATTTTGCTATTTTTCTGCTTATTGTACCCCCCAGGCTTGCTTTGGTGTGACCACTACACTGCCAATTTTTACCAGAAGTCTTGATTTGACCTTTTTACTGTCTCTTGGGGTTCATTCCTGCATCTAGCTATGTCCTCATTGAGCTTGTTCCATTGGCCCATGAGCTTGTTTACTTGTTGGTTGTCCTCAGATTCCTTCAGCCTTCTGTTGATCCTTTTTTAAAAAAGAAATTTTATTTACTTATTTGAGAGAGGGGGGACACATAGAGAGAATAGGAACTTCAGGGCCTCCAGGCACTGCAAATGAACTCCGGATGCATGCACCCCCTTGTACATCTGGCTTACGTGGGTCCTGGGGATTCAAACTTGGGTCCTTAGGCTTTGCAGGCAAATGCCTTAACTGCTAAGCCATCTCTCCAGCCTGTTGATCTCTTTCTGATTGTCTTCAATTTCATTAAGCCATCTGTGCAGTATTGTTTCTTGATATTTCTTTCAGCCATTTATTGTGATGTTCTTGTTGAGTATTTTCCATTTTCTTCATCCATCCTTTGACAATATTTTGGTTGTCTTTCTTTCAATTCATTGAGTCAAACTTTGCCTCATATTTTGAATTCTTTTTGCCAATTGTCTTCCATTCCCTTCAGCCATTCTTGGACTTGCTATTTGATTACTCTTTGTACCCTTTCTTCCCATTCAATAAGCCATTTGTTCATGGTTTTATTAAGTTAATTTAAAATGCTTGTTGAGATTTCGTTCTGGGCTTCTGCACCTTGGTTTTCCTCTAGGTTTTCATTGGAGGCTTCCATTGTGGGAGTAGGCAATCTTGGTGGGGATCCCTTTGCTGGGTGTTGTTTGTTGTTTGCCTTGCTTTGTGTTCTGCCCATCTTGAGTTGTCGGCTCACTGAGGATGTAGCAATAGCAGCTCTTGTATAGTCTGTTTTGAGTATCCTGGTGTAAATTGATCAAGGTGGGTGTGGGATTGGAGACTGCCTCTTGGATTGGGGTGGGTGCACTTGAGCCTGAACAAGGTCTACTTTGAGTGTGGCTCCTCTGGTCAATTCTGAGTTATACCTTAGAAGACCTGGATTTCTATAGTGTCTTAGCTGGGCACTTCAAGCTCAGCCACATCTCACAATGCTCACAATGGCATGCAGTTGGGCCCTCCTCTCAGCTTCTCTTGTACTGGCCTTGCCCTCCTCGACATCCACCCAGGGATGGCTCTAGCCTTGGGGTGTGACTGCCCAGCTCAACCCCAACTCACAATGGGGTGCAGCATGGCACTGCTCCCAGCCTCTTTTGTACTGGCCTTGCCCTCTCAGACAGCTGCCCAGGGATGCCTCTACCCTTAGGGCATGGCCACCAGCTCAGCCCTGATTCACAATGGCATGAGACTGGGTCCTGCTCCCTGCCCTTCTTATGCTGGCCCTGCTGCCACCCAGGGATAGCCCTACTCTTGGGGTGAGACCCCCAGCTCAGTTCCCTTCTTTCCCTCCCCTACACATCAGTGGATACAGCATTGAAGTGACTCCCCCTCCCCCAGCAACCACTTATAGCCAATGGCTCCTCAAGGAGGAGTGGTGCCTCAGAATTTCCTCCCCATCTCTGATGGAATGTTAATAGGCCCTCGTCTTTTATGTCTTGTGCAGGTAACCACAGCTGCTGCTGTGAGTTCATAAGTGCAATGACAATGTCATGTCCTACAAAGAGAGTTCCACAGACTTCCTCTCCTTCCTCCAGCTCTTATATTCTTGCCAGCCCCAGTTTTGCAATGTTTTTTGAGAGGGAGAGAATAGTATCCCATATCAGGCTGAGCACCCAGAAATCACTTGTCTACAGCACTTTGACCAGCTCTGAGATTCTATTAAACTCAGCCACTGCAAATAACAAGCTTTTCTGCCCAAGGCTGATAGCATCACTAGTCTGTGACTTTAAACATAAATATTTAGAGGGCAGTTTAACAACACACCCATCTCAGCAAAACAACAGCAGTAGGTTCCTCCATAGGGTACAAAGCCTCCTTTGTCATGGGCTTTTGACCTGGATTACAGTATCAGCCATGACTTCCTTCTTGTAGAATGGGTTTCAAATCCAATCAGAAAGCACTTGGTTACCCTCATAGAGTCATGCCGTTATTACAGCAGTGGGTACCTCTTGCCTGGCAGATCAGCATTGGAGCAAGAATAGGCCACACTGCTGGGTGAGGTCATTGATGGCTTTTCTCCCCAGTAACACTTCTTGACACAAATGAATGCTGCTGATAGGAAGACAGCTTCTAATTCCATTCCAGCTTGTTTTCTCTACATTCTGCAACAGGAAGAGTCTTGAGCAAAGGTTCTTATTTCTCAGTTCTAGTGGGCAATCAAGAGCAATAGCCATATCTGGTATCATTTGAGGAGCAGGAGCTCTTCTGACAACTCATTTGAAGGCATTTCACACCTGACTCTTGTTTTTATTTAATAGATAACCCATATCTTCTGGAGACAGAATTATACAACTGTGTAGGATACCTCTGTTTATGCTTTTACTTTTTAATTATATTCTATTTAGTTGACAAAGTAGTAAATTTACAATAGGGCTTTTTCATATCTCCTAAGTTTTGACTAACCTTGCCCCAGTCCTGTCTCTCACTCAGCCCACCACCCTCATCCAAGCATTCCTAATACCTTGAAATACTCCATATTCTGCTATGCTCCCACCACTTTAAGAATTAATCTCCAACCCACTCCTGGCCTTTTTCTACATTTCTGATCTTTAAGATACTCTTAAGTTACACATACAAATATGAATTCAAAGTTAGGAATCACATATGAGAGAGAACATGCAGCAGTTTTGAACCTGGATTACTTCACCCAATATAATATTTCACCAGTTTCATCCATTTTTGTGCAAATTCCACTATAAAAAAATGAAGATGGGCTGCAGTGATGGCTTAGCAGTTAAGCACTTGCCTGTGAAGCCTAAGGACCCCTCCCTGTTCAAGGCTAGATTCCCCAGGACCCACATAAGGCAGATACACAAGGGGGCGCATGTGTTTGCAGTGGCTGGAGGCCCTGGCACGCCAATTCTCTCTCACTCTCTCTGCCTCTTTCTCTCTCTGTTGCTCTCAAATAAAGAAATAAAAATAAACAAAAACAAAACAAAATTTTAAATGAATAAAATCCATTGTGTATATGCACCACATTTTCATTATCCATTCAGCATTTGATGGACATCTAGGTTGCAGACCTATTCTGAATGGAACAGCAGTAAACACGGATGTGCAAGCATCTCTGTGGTAGTATTTGGAGTCCTTAGAGTATATGCCCAGGAGTGGTATAGCTGGGTCATATGGCAGGTCTGTTTTTAACTTTTTGAGGACTATCTACAGTGATTTTCAGAGTGACTACACTAGTTTACACTCCCACCAACAACAAATAAGTGTGGCAAAAGAGATTTGCCACCACACTAGAAAATATTGTCGTTTTGGAAGAGTAAGAGATTGAGCCTTATAAAGGGATATATGCCAATGTATGGATGGCAGTATCTTTAATGACCTGGACTGTGGTTACTGAGCCCAGTCTTTCAGTCTTTTAGAGAAAGGTGGAGAATTACTACTGATTCCTTCCTTCCTGGAATGGGTGTTGGGTACATGTGGTGATGAAGCACTTGGATGGACCTGGGTGTGTGGCTGAGAAGGAAGCCTTTGAACCTCTAGATCCCTTTGCAGCAGGAGAATGGGTATTGTCAAGGGATGGAAGATAGCAGTTCTGTTGTTTGAACCGTGAGCACTCTTAAAATCTTTGACATGGCAGTTAAGTGGTTGGAATCTCAGGTCTCACAAAATTATACTGTCATCATTTGTTTAGGCATCTCCTTACAACTAGTCTGGAAACAGCTTCAGCAGAATCCTTTTATTTATCTTCTTACCCACAGCACTGAACATCATGCTCGATATGGAGCAAGTGATTATTATTAAATGTCTGATTATAAAAATGAACTGCTGGACAAGTGAAAGATAAGGATTTTTTGTGTTACAGTGAACTAAACAAATGAGGCAAATAATTGTGTGAACAGTTCTGAATTGTAGCCTGTTGCAGTTAGGTTCTCATAGCTGGCAGAAATCACCAGACCACAAATGGGTAAAAAAAGGTTTATTTTGGCTTATGGTCTCAAAGAGAAGCTCCATGATGGCAGGGGGAAACGATGGCATGAGCAGAGGATGGACATTACCTCCTGGCCAACACCAGATGGACAACAGTGACAGGAGGGTGTGCCAAACACTGACAAGGGGAAACTGTCTATAACACCCATAAGCCTGCCCGCAACAATACACTGTCTCCAGGCAGCATAAATTCCCCAAACTCCATCAGTCACAGTTTTTCTTCATGCACACAGGAAGAGAAAGGTAATGATTAAAACTCATCAGTTTGAAAGTTCCTAACACATAGAAACAATAATAAAGAGATAGAAGTGCAAATTATCCTGATTTTTTTTTGTTTAGTTTTGTTTTATGTGTGCTTGATTTTTTTTCAGACAGGGTCTCTCTCTGTAACTCAGGTTGGCTTCAGACTCCAGATTATCCGCCCTGAGCTCCTAACTACTGAGATTACAGGTGTGCACCTCTAAACTCAGCCTAACTACCCTAAATTCATTATTACATATTTTATATACACATGTGTATATGCACAGTAACTCCAAAATAAGTGACAATGTTATATGGCAATTAAAATAGCTTCAAAGAAGGAGACCTAATCTGTCATATTTCTAAGACACTTTGAATTCTAATGAGAATTTTCCTACAAAATACAAAACAATAAATTGCATGAACTATCTTAAATACTATATATATTCTATAAAATTCTATATATAAATATGTAATTTATATCTGGGCATGGAGGCGCACGCCTTTAATCCCAGCACTTGAGAGGCAGAGGTAGGAGGATCACCAAGAGTTCAAGGTCACCCTGAGACTACATAGTTAATTCCAGGTCAGCCTGGACCAGAGTGAGACCCTACCTCGAAAAGCCAAAAAATAAAATAAAATAAATAAATAAATATGTAATATATGATAACATAAGTTTAATATATATGATGGTATTTCTGAGGAAGGGCACTGTTGAGGGAGAAATTTTATATGCAATATACACGATATTGTATGTGATAGTATATGAGTATATACCTGGAAGTTATCACATCCTCCTAAAACAAACAAACAAAAATACTGTCTTAAAATTATGTCTTGAAAAGTTACACTTAGAAAGGACATTTAAAAAGCTCTCACTGTTGCTATCACTAGGACATTTTTAAGTAAAATGTGACTCAGCAGAAAATTTGTTAGTTAAGTAGTTAATTTGAACAAATCTTGAGGAATGATGTCCCAAGCCTAAGTTTTAAAAACCTAATATGTGTTATTCCCAGTCAGAGCTTCTGCTTTTCCTTGAAAGGATCGTGGAGGGGATGACTGGAAGGCATTTACTGCCTGGCATTGGAAAGGAAACTGAGTTTCTCAAGTCTATGGGAGGGTAGCTGGGATTTAATTTTAATATGAGATAGACGGTTAGAAGACCTTCACACCGAGTCAATTCTATCCAGCTGCTAGATCCCATTTCAGGAATTATTTCCTGGGTATTCATAGACAAAATTTGGGGGAAAAACCACTCTCTCATTTCCTTTTTCCAGACACTAGTTTACATCTAACCACAGATCAGAATCAATTACTTCTGGGCCATAAACTCTGCCCCTCTCTTGGGTCTCTGCTTTGAATTACAATTATTGGTTTTCAGCTTGATTTCCTCTGAGAAGGATAGCCTCTTGGAGGCCAAAATCTGTGTCACTCATTGAGTACACCCTATAGCTACGGTGCTTTATAAATGAGTAGTCAATCTTGGACAATTTGGAAAGGGAAATGGGTATTTGATACATACCCCAGAACAACAGGTATAAAACTGAATTAGATCAAACAACTGAATTCTATTTTTATTTTGCCTCCATATTTCAACACAAGGCATGGCAGAGGCAGGACTATAGTCTCTGTTCAAATACAGTCAGTCCAATTATGATTCTAATATTAGCTACCACGTTGGCCCTGAGCATGTTACTTATCTCTAAGCTGCTGTTTCCTTGTCTGTACAATGGGAATAATATGAATACGCATTTCATGCTGTTTTGACAATTAAATGAGGGAATTTGTAAGAACATGCCATAATGATATGTATAGCATATTAAATAATTTTCTCATTGCTGTAACCAAATACATGACAAGAAACAAGCCAACAGAAGATTTATTTGGGCTCATGGTTTCAGAGAGAGGTCAGTCCTTCGTGGCTGGGAAGGCATGGTGATAGGAGCAGTGCTTCTGCAGTCAGGAAGCAGAGAGAGGTGAGAGTGGTACTCAGCTGGCCTCCTCCTTTTCCCCTTTGTATTCAGTTCCGGACCCCAGCCCATAGGGCACGGCCCACATTCACCATCCCAAACAATCCAGAAAACTTGTTGTGGAGCTATACAATGTTAAGAAGCAGTAATCCGGACCCAAACGGCAATGGTACCATAAAATTCTACTTCCTAAAAGACAGACCAAATGACTGAACCTTCACTAGTCCCTTACAGGAAACACCTGAACCACAAGACACTGGAGAGGGTAGGATCAAGACTGACCTAAATCTCCTACATCTTCCCTCCCTCCCTCTCCCCCTCTCCCCTCTATCTCTCTCCTCTCTAACTCTTGTATATTAGTTATCTTTTTCCTCAATTTCTTAGTGGACACTGACCTGTAACCCCCACTTCCAGCTTGGGCCTACAATCCACAATGAGCTTTTGATCAGAGAAACCTACAAGGTTTCCCAAAACAATGACAGACTTCTGTCAGAGTAATTGATGACCCACCAAAGGCCAGTGGTAAGACCCTATTGCTGAAGACTCCATACGCAGCTGACACGTAAAATGGAATGACATGGCTGGAAGCCAGGAGAGAGTCAGTCCCCAGACAGTCAGCGTGTCTAGTGCCAGAAGGCGCTACATAGGCGACTGGGGGAAGTGACCAAGATCTGTCCAAGCAACACATTGTTTAACCTAAGTAGCAACAATTAACCGGATGTGATACCCACACAAGTGCAATAGTGGTACACAGCCATGGTGAGGAATCAATTGCTCTTGATTTGGCTAACTGATCCACTCAGTGGTACTAGACCCTTAGCTGGAGCTGGGAAACAAGTCAGAACCATACCCAAACACAAGCCCACTCTACAATATCAAGCTACCATCAATCACGGGGTATAAGAGGGCCTACACCTATCAAACTGTCTATCAAAAAAGTAAGTGTTATCTCAATTTTCTGGGTGCTAACTTACTCTCCGTTGGAGAATCTGCTTCTCTTTTCCAGATAGATGCAGATCCTAAGAAGAGAGCTGCCCCAACATACCTCAGAAGGGGCCCAACTGAAACTAAGGACAACTGGCGAAATAAGCAAGGGTGTTGTTTTCCTGTGAACTGGATACCAGCACAAAGGGGAAGGAGATCAATGCAGAGAAAAATCAACTCCTACCAAATCAGAGAGCCAGAGCCTCAGAGGCCCCCAACACCTTAGCACTGAAGCAGACCAAAAATGAACCCAACATGGCTCAGGGAAATCTTGCGGAAGAGGGGGTGGAAAGAATGTCAGAGTTACATGTTGGGTCATGATTTTCAGAGACATTTATCATACTAATAACTGGGGGCTAACTCCACAATGCACGACCCATTTTCAATAATAAGGAGGGTCTAATGGGAGGGGGTAGATCACAGATGAGCCTAAATAATGGTACCAAACTGCCTGTATTTACTGAAAAGAAAACTAATAAATTAAATTAAATTTAAAAAAAAAAAAAGAAGCCATCAACAATCCATAAAAGTTTTCTCTTTTTTCTCCACTGGGCATCTGCTTACCTAATATAGGTACTAGGTAAAACACACACATTATAGAATGCAGTAAGAGTAAGTAATATGATGTCAGCTCAACCCACAAATTAGTATGGGAACCTATTGGCAAATTATAGCCTGCTACTTTTGGCAAGTGAGCTAAGAGGCCATAATAGAAATTTGAGCAGGTTTGGGTTTTCTGGTTTTGAATGTTGTGCAGGGAAGTTATACAGAGTGTGCATTCAAATTTATGCATTTAAATATGTCTGATATAAGAACATGGTAATTACTTTGCTATAATACATTCTTAGACCATTTAGAAGCACTGACTGTTAATCAAGAACACTGTTTTAGATTCAAAACTCAAATCAGTAAATGGAGAATATGGCATGGTGGATTGAAAAAAATCACGATATACTTTTATAGTCTTTCTATTGTAATTCTAGATCTCCAGCTCACCACCTTGGTTTTTTTTTTGTGTATGTGCCAAATCAGATCAATGTGAGGTTTCACCTACACACAGCTCTGTCCCCTACACCCCTGGGCCAGGCTGCTGGCTGTGTGTGTGTGTGTGTGTGTGTGTGTGTGTGTGTGTGTGTGTGCGCGCGCGCGCGCTCATGCTTGGGGTCACGCTGCTCACTCTGCTTTTTGTATTCTGGCTTCTCATGCCTCACTTTGTTATATGATAAAGAAGGAAGGCAAAGAACAGTTCTTAGTAACTTGCACATAGTCAGAAAACATGACATAGTTTGTTGCATTAAATCTTGGGGTAGTTATTAATTATGCTGTTTGAACAGATAAATGTAATAATACTCAAGGAGTTGAGGCTGGGCTAAAATAGATTCAACAATGAGTGAGTGAATGTTAAAGGGTGAAAAGGTTCCAGTGCCACACATCTAAGCTAGTATACTTCTCTCCACATTCAGCACCTTGACTACCAAACAGACCTGCCTTCCAGGTATCTGTATCTGCACTCCCACTTCAAGGAACGAACACTAGCAACAGCACCTTACAGTGCAGACAACTGTAGCCGGTATGGGCTCCACACATGCTCCGTGAATGTCACATGTAAACCCCAAGCTGAAATCTGTTTATCAGGGATGAGCATAACTCAGTACAGGGCCTTCTATACCTTCCCAGTCTGTATCAATAGACTAGCCTGTGCTCAGATGTCCATTTCATGTACCATCTTGTCTAAGCTATCCTGCCAGCTGTTCCACAATCTAGATGCTGATGAGAAGGTACTCTTTACCTTCATGTTAATGTGATTAACATTTACTTCAAAAGTCTTTAGGGAAGGGCACATCACTCTCCATGATGTGGGTGAATTTCATGTAATCAGTTGTAGGGATTAGCAGAAAAGACCCTTGTCCCCCAAGGAAGAAGAAATTCTCCTTCCAAACTCTTCAGACTAGAGACTGCAGCACCTACTCCTTCCTGGGTTTCTAGCATATCTTAATGGCTCAAAAATTTCAGACAACTCCCACAATGAAATAGAGATGACAGATAGATAGATACACATAAATATGTATATGTCAACATGTATACATTCTATTGGTTCTGATATGTACATTCTGTGGTTCTGACTATACATGTGATGTGTATGTGTGTGTGTGTGTGTGTGTGTGTGTGTGTGTGTGTGTGTGTGTGTACAAGCATATACATCATATCGGCTCTCTTTTTCTGGAGAAACCTGATGTTTCTAGAATAACTCTCCCAACCTGGAAGCAACCAGTGTTTTTACAAAAGCCCCAGACTGAGTAAAGGATTGGCTTGTCTCCCTTCTCATCATTATCTTCTATCTTCCCACTCCCTGGAGCCGAAGGAAGTAGGTGTGAGATGCTTCATGATCATCTGCCTCACTCTGTGATCTGTTCTGGGCCCAGCTGCTTCAGTTCTACCTCTGCGAAATTCCCAGGGGCTTGAACTGTAAGCCAGGAAATCCTTGCATCTATCTATATCTATCAGTGCAGTTTGCAATATATCTTTCCCAAAAAAAGCCATAGATTACCCAAAAATGAGATATTGCCTTTACTAATAACAGCATATTTCAGATGCAAAACCTAAAGGAAATAAGTGCACTATAGGAAACTTTGCTGCCTTTTAATAAGGGCTATTTTGTACCAGCCCCTCTCTTGATATGCATTCCCTTTAGACCTTTCTAGATGTGTCAATATCTGATTTTACTCCCTCATTGTAACTTCCAACAGGGCCATCTGTTGATGCTTTAAAGTAGCTACCAACCTAGAATAAAGGTTATTTTCTTAAATTTCTAGACCCACCACAAGTTTCTAAAAGTAATAATTATATACAGTTGATGGAAAGATCGATCACTCTTTTATAACAAAATTTTTAAAGTTAAAGGTTGGGCTGGAGAGATTGCTTAATGGTTAAGGCATTTGCCTACGAAGCCTAAGGACCCAAGTTTGATTCTCCAGTACCCACATAAGCCAGATGCACAAGGTGGCACATGCTTCTGGAGTTCATTTGCAATAGCTAGAGACTCTGGTGCACTCTCGCTTTCTCTCAATCTCTCTCTCTCTCTCTCTCTCTCTCTCTCTCTCTCTCTCTCAAATAAGCAAATAAATAAACATATTTTTTAAAGGTAAAGGTTGTAATTCTCTTTTTAAACTATTTAGAGTCTCTTGCCACTGCAAAGGAACACCAGATTCATGCACCACTTTCATGGGAAATTGAACCCAGGCTGGCAGATTTTTCAAGTAAACTTCTTTAACTACTGAGCTGTCTCCCCAGCCTCAAAGTTATAACTTTCAAAGAATGAATTCCATTTTATAACAAACCCTAGCAGTAAAATGTAGTGGCACTCAGTTGTCCTAATATGTGTCCAGTCACTGTTTATGATGACATATTTAATGATCCTGGGAAGGGGAGCCATTCTCTGCTGTGACAGCCACAGGTAAGTGATGAGCAAAGAAAGAACACAGTGGGACTGATGGATGTAAGGGATCATATGTAGGGTACATATGATCAAAATACAATATATGTGAATGAAAATTACATTAATCGATTTTTAAAAGCTATCTTGTTCTTTAAGCTGTCCTTCACACAAAAATACAAATCAGATCACAACAGAATCTCCTGCCTAAAGAAAACCAATGTTCTGTGTACCTTGGAGATTAAATCAAAGCTCCTCAGAGGGATATATAAAGACAAGACAGAAATGTTTGTGGAACACAAGGTAAGGTCAATGACTGAGAGACTTGCAACAAGCAGAAGAATATTATCCATTTATACTGTGCAAGGACAGAAAATGAAAGTGCCAGACACCAAACTTGCTGGAAATACATATTTTTCTTCTTAAAATTCCTAAAACTCAAATGTTGACACCTTATTTTTTGAAAAGAAAAACAAACCCTGTGCAAGCCAAAGGAAACTCACTGATTTCTAGCCCATGGGCCCCTACCACAGTGCTAGACTCTGACCTCTGTCACCTGCTGGGCTTCACTTCTCCTTCTGTCCTTGTAAACACATAGTCCATCCTCTGATCATATTCCAATATGGGCAGCTCTGGAAAGGCAGTTTGGTGCCTTTAGTCATGTGTACTCCATTCACATGTTTGAAAGCCTCTGGTGGTCCCCTTTCTGACCTGTGAACACATAGAAAGCATTTCTCATCCTCACTCATGTTTCTAAAAGCCTCTTCTTGGTCCCATTTCTGACCTGTACATACAGAACATATAGAAGCATTTTTCACCCCTATCTGGGCCAAACTTAACATATCATCCCTTATGCTCTTCCATCACAAACTGTAACCTCATATTATTCCTATGTTTTGATTATATTCATTTGCCTGACACTCACTAAAAGCCTGTAAACTTACCAACAGTAGGGACAGCATCTTGTCATTTTCTGTATTCTCAATAGCAGCTCCTGGACTAGCATCACCATCACTGTCACCATCACTGTCATCATAGCAAAGAGTGCTAAATTCTTTACAAATATTAACTGGATTCTCACACCAACTCTGTGTAGTCAACCTAATTTAACAGATAAAGAAACTGAAGCAGAGTGTGATAAGATTCAACAGTCTGGGGTCAAAAACAATGGTTTTAGCCCATGCTTTTTCACCATACTTTCCACATGGAACAGTGTTGTTCATTGAAATTAAAAGTAGGGGGCTAGAGAGAAAGCCTGAGTACTTAGGTTCAATTTCCCAGTACTAATGCAAAGCCAGATGCACAAAGTGGCGCATACATCTGGAGCTCATTTGCAGCAGCAAGAGCCTCTGGTGTAGCCATCTTCTCTGTCTCTTCCTCTCCCTCTCTCCTAGCAGATAAATAAATACATTCCTAATATTTTTAAAAGAAGAAGTAAGGGTCTGGAGAAAAAGGAGCTTGCCTGCAAATCTAATAACCCCAGTACCCACAGAAAGCCATGCATCTGGAGTTTATTTGCAGTGGCTGGAAGCCCTGGCATACCCACACCCATTCTCTCTCTCTCTCTCTCTCTCTCTCTCTCTCTCTCTCTCTCTCTCTCCTTGCAAATAAATACAAATTATGAAAAGAAATAAAAGGAAATATAAGCCTTATTCCTAGCAGCTCTCCATTTTTCAATACTCCCAATCCTTTTGTTATGTATTTTTCAGTTGCCAATAAAATACTAGGGTTCAGAAATGGTTTTCTCAGGAAGGACTTTATAAAAATAGTGGCATTCAAGAACTCTAAACCTATCCAGCCTTCCTGAATTCATGTGAGCTTGCTCCAGCCACGGTGGAAACAAGAGAGCAGCCTGACCCAGTGATAACCCCATCAGGCAGGTTCTTTTGGTGCAAACAGCCATTTAAGCAAATATGCCCTTTTGTTTTTTCTAGTGCTCCTTGTTATTGTAGGGAAATCCAAGTTGGGCTTCATGTGGGAAATCAAAGAGAAAAGACAGGGAGATTTTTTGTTATACACAGAAATGCAAAAGAATGGTTTTTATTCCCATTCAAGCAGTTATTACTTATCTGTAGGCTAAGGAATGAGAAATCTGAATAGGAACTGAATGCTAGTTTGAGCTCTGCGCCTTCGCCCAGATGGGAGTTTCACAGGCGTGTCTAAGGTTTCGGGTCAAGTCCTGCAGTCTCAGAAACCAGTGGGGTCTGCATTTCATTTTGCACTGAAAGTGCTCTGGCTACAGACATTGTTCTTGTTTTTATCTGATTACAAATATCCAACTAAAATAGCTAACTGTTTAGAAAAGGTGAAGACCTGATAATGCCTAAGAGACTCTGTGGTGCTCTGTTGACACTTAAATAATGTTGTCAAGGGCAACTAGGAAATCATTTCATGCTATTAATCAGTAATCTTCAGGCATTGTATCTGTGTGCAGTGTCTTTCTCTTGGCTAACATCTGTGAATTAACTGGTGTTACAAAATCTGATAAAAGAGCATTCTAAAAGTTCATGGGAAAATACAGATGATGGCCATCAATTTTAATTCACCATTTGTAAGGATTAAACTTGACTTTTGACATTTTCATTATCAGTTTGCTTCAAAATTAATTATGTACCCCTGGTTGTAATTCTACCTTTTTATTTTATACTTGAAATATAAGAGGTTTAATTTTCTATTTAATATTGATTTCACTTCTTTTACTTCTAAATAAATATTTTATCCCCGCTATATACATGTTTTATTTTTCCCTCCCAAGATCTGGTTTCATGGGAAGTGCTGCCATCTGCTGGCCACCATCATATTAACTTCGTATGAATTGGGAGTTCTCTAAGGGGGGAACCACGAAAAAACATTGTTTATAGCTGAAGTACAGTAACATATGTTTATCACGTTATGATTGCCCTTTAAATTATATACTTTTCACCCTCTTATCTTATTTTCTTTAACACAGGAAACTAATATTATTAAGGGCTAGGCAATGTTGAATGCAAATTTGGAAAAAGAAAGCAAACTTTTACTGCCTCCTGCTGTTCATGTACTTTAGCATTTCTGAATTTTTATTCACTGTTTACATGTATGGTTTTTGGTTTAACTAAGACCAATTTATGAGGTGCAATGTGATCTGTCAATTCTTGTGTGCAAGGTCTAATGATCATATCAAAATAATTGGCACAACTTTCACCTCTGGCATATGTCATTTCTGTGTTGGGAACACTCAAAATCCTCTTTACAAGCTATTTTGAAATATTTGAGTAAGTGTTGTCAACCATTATCATCTTATGGCAGTGTAGAACATTAGAAGTCAGCCCAATTGCCCAACTGAACCTCTGTACCTGTTTGGCTTAAACCAAAATCGAAATGATTAAAGTATAGGTTCATTTGATAATTTGTCATTTACTCTGTGTGATAGTTAATCTCTGGTTGTCCACCTGACAGGACTTAGAATCACCATGGAAACAAACGCTGTGAGTTATTTTCTAGGTAAGTGGGAGGACCCACCTTAACCCCTGTGGGTGGCATGATCCCATGGGCTGGATTCTGGTACTGCATTATGAAAGAAAGGAAGAAAGAGGGAGGGAGGAAGGGAGGGAGGGGAGAAGGGAGGGAGGAAGGGAGGAAGGGAGAAAGCAAGCTTGAATATTCAGTGTTCATCACTGTCTACTTCCTTCCTGGTGATGTGGCAATATGAACTGGCTTCCCATTACCACCATGCCACAATGGACTCTACCCTCTGGAATTGTAAACTGAAATAAACTCTTTCCTTCCCTAAGTTGCTTTCAGTCTGTTACTTATTCACAGCAATGAGAAAGTAACTGCTATACTCAGTTATTCCTTTAATGAATGAATATAAATTATACTATGAGACTCTGAACCATATTCTATTCTGTTATGACAAGGAAAAAAAATAAAGAATTTCACAACAAAATTTATATTATATAAAAGTTGGGGCTGGAGAGATGGCTTAGCGGTTAAGCACTTGCCTGTGAAGCCTAAGGACCCCGGTTCGAGGCTCGGTTCCCCAGGTCCCACGTTAGCCAGATGCACAAGGGGGTGCACGCATCTGGAGTTCGTTTGCAGAGGCTGGAAGCCCTGGCGCGCCCATTCTCTCTCTCTCCCTCTATCTGTCTTTCTCTCTGTGTCTGTCGCTCTCAAATAAATAAATAAATAAATTTTAAAAAATATTTTTAAAAAAGTCTACTGTGAAGTGTTTCTAGCATGATCAGCTTAGTTGAAGCAAGTCTGGTTGGCACTTTTAATACTGGCTCTAGGAAGAGAAGGAAAGAAGGCAGAAGGAAATAAGGTGGAAGGGGGATGGAAGGAGGGAGGCAAGGACATGTGAGGCAAAGGAGGAGGTGGGTAGGTACTGTGAACATGATGTAACCCATGATGGAGGGGACCACTTGATGCTTCCTCTTTAAGAACACAATAGGGATGAAACTCTTAAATAAGGAGCTAGTCAAGGGTCACAAGACTATATGACTTTCAGGGTAAGATCTGGGTCTAATGTTTTAACTTAATGGTGACAATTATTGTTTAATCATTTAGCAAAACCTCTTGCATCTGGCACGAGATCTCTGGGGAAGCCTACAGAGCTCAGCAGTACCACCAACCCAATCTCTGATCTATTTAGCCAGCAAGGGATATTTTCACAATTGACTCAGAAAGTTCTCCAGAGAGTTCAATTCCCTGCATAGTGCTTAGTCCAGCCCCTTGGAGTAACTGGCATATCACACAAGTCCACATCGCTGTGAAATGCTACCCCTTGGCTTAAACTTGGGACTGACCTCTTTCTGTCCTCCTCCAAGCCTCTTTTCATAGAACTATCCTTGAGTGCTCCATCGCAAACTTCCCCCTAACCCACTCAGATCTGCTGCTAATGTGGCAAGTCACATTTAACAATTTGCATATTTGATGTTTAACAATTTGCATATTTGATGTATCCTGTCTCCCAAGGATAAATCCCATGTGATCGTCACACACACACACACACACACACACACACACACACACACACACGAGCCAAGGTGTGCATGTCGAGGACAAGGAAGTTGTCTATACTCCGCCTTATTTTAAACAGGGTTTTTGTCAGTGAAAATGAGTCTGACCCATGAATGGTTAACATAGGTGCTGGGGAATTGAACCCAGGCCAGTGGGCTTTGCAAACAAACATCTTTAACCACTTAGCAATCTAGGCATCCCCATAATGAGTATTTTTTAAATTTCTTCTTCTTGACAGCTTCCATAGATATAGACAATACGCCATGATCAAAGTCCCCTCCACTACCCTCCATTTTCCCCCTCCTAAATCCCCCTACACTGAATGGTGTCTTCTTTCCAACTTGATGAGTATTCTTTCAATGTGCTGCTGCTGTTTGTTTACTGATATGTGAGTCAGCACATTAACAGACTGTAGTAGTTTGATTCAAGTGCCCCCCATAAACTTAGGTGTTCTGAATGCTAGGTTCCCAGCTGATGGGGATTTGGGAATTAAAGCCTCCTGAAGGGAGTATATTGTTAGGGGCGGGCTTATGGGTGTCATAGCCAGTTTCCCCATGCCAGTGTTTGGCACACTCTCCTGTTGCTATTGTCCACCTTATGTTGGCTAGGGGGTGATGTACACCCTCTCCTTATGCCATCATTTTCCCCTGCCATCGTGGAGCTTCCCCTTGATCTGGAAGCCAAAATAAACCTCCTTTTCCAAGAAGCTGCTCTTGGTTTGGTGATTTCTACCAGCAATGCCAACCTGACTGCAACACAGACTAAAGAATAAAAATCATGGCTGGAGAGATGGCTTAGTGGTTAAGCGCTTGCCTGTGAAGCCTAAGGACCCCGGTTCGAGGCTTGATTCCCCAGGACCCATGTTAGCCAGAGGCACAAGGGGGCACATGTGTCTGGAGTTCGTTTGCAGAGGCTGGAGGCCCTGGCGTGCCCATTCTCTCTCTCTCTCTCTCTTTCTCAAATAAATAAATAAAAATGAACAAAAAAAAATTTTTAAAGAATAAAAACCATATAATCATCTCAACACATAAAGAAAAGCCCTTGATGACCTTATCTTTTCAAAATTAAATATCTCTCAATAAATTAAGTTCAGAAGGAATGGTTCTAATAGAGTAAAGGTCATATGTGGCAATCCCACATTAACATCATACTGTATGGTAAACAGTTGAGGATGCTCACTCTCACCACATCTATTCAACAAAGTTCTGGAAGTTCTCACCACAGCAGTCTGGCAAGACAAAGAATTAAAAGGCTTCTAAATGAGAAAAGAAGAAATGAAACTGTCAACATTCACTGACAACATGACGCCACCAAAAAACTGTAGTAAGTCTGCAGTATGCAAAAATTCAGTAATACTTCTATGAAGTAAAAACAAACTATCAGAAAAATAAATTAGTAAAACTAAACCTATAGTGGTCTTGTTTCTCTTTACCCTCTACAAATGTTGAGCCCCCCCCCATCTCTCCCTGATAGAACACCATTCCTTCAATGAATTGGAAGAGATATGCTGAAGAGATGCTTAAAGTTGATAATTTGTGATTATTAAAGCCATGTGGGATGATGTGGGAATTAATGATGAAGGAGGTAGTGACCATGTTACTTTACCAATGGTTAACAATGATATTAAAATATGCCATTCCAAAGTGGCTGTACCATCTTACAGTCCCACCAAAAGGGGATGAGTGTTCCTACTTCTGCAAATCCTTGAGATGCCTTACACACCCAATAAGCATCTCGTGGACTAGACAATGGGTGGGGAGGGAGGGGAGTGCAATGGAGGGGGTGAGAAACACAAATATAGACACAAATGGCAATAGTACCATAAAATTCTACATCCAAAAAGGCAGACCAAAGGCTGAACCTTCACCAAGCCCTTAGAGGGAACACCTGAGCCACAAGACACTGGAGAGGGTATGATGAAGACTGACCTTATTCTTCTACAACTTCTCTCTCTCTTTTCTCTCTAACTCTTGTATATTAGTTATCTTTTTCTTCCTTTTCTTAGTGGGCATTGACCTGTAACTCCCAGTACCAGCATGTGGCTGTCATCCACAATGAGCTTTTGATCAGAGATATCTACAAGGTTTCCTAAAAGAAAGACAGATTTCTGTCAGAGTACTTGATGACCTACCAAAGGTTAGTGGTAAGACCCTACCGCTGAAGACACCTTATGTGGTTGACACGTAAAATGGAATGGCATGGCTGGAAGCTGGAAGAGAGTCAGTCCCCAGACAGTCAGCATGTCTAGTGCCAGAAGGTGCTACATGGGTAACTAGGGGAAAATAACCAATATCTGTCCAAGCAACTCATGGCCTAACTTACTTAGCAGCAAATAACCTGTCATGATGTTCACACAAGTACAATAGTGGCACACAGCCATGGAGGGAAACCAACTATTCTTGATTCAGCTAACTGATCCCCTCAGTGGTACAGGACCCAAAGCTGGATCTGGGAAACAAGTCAGAAACATATCCAAACATAAGCCTGCTCTCCATTAACAAGCTACCACCAATTGTGGGCTACAAGAGGACTTACACCTATTAAATTCTCTATAAAAAAGTAAGGGTTATCTCATTTGTCTGGTGCTAACTTACTCTCTGTTGGAGAATCTGCTTCTCTTTTTCAGATAGATGTAGCTCCTAAGGAGAGAGCCACCCCATCATACCTCAAAAGGGCCCCAGCTGAAACTAAGAACAATTGGCAAAACAAGCAAGAGTGCTGTTTTCTTGGTGAACAGGGTACCAGCACAATGGTGAAGGAAATCAACACAGAGAAAAATCAACTCCTACCAAATCAGATTATCCAGAGACTCAGAGGCCCCCAACACCTCATCACTGAAGCAGACCAAAAATGAACCCAACATGGCTCAGGAAAATTTTGTGGAAGAGGGGGCAGAAAGAATTCCACAGCCACATGTTGGGTCATGATATGCAAAGACATTTATCCCACCCATAACTGTGGGCTAACTCCAGAATGCATGACCCATATACCTCAACAAGGAGGGTCCATGGGGTGGGGGTAGGACATGGATGAGCCTAACAATGGTACCAAATTGACTGTATTCGCTGAGTACAAAACTAATTAATAAAAAAAGTTAATATAAAAATTAAATAAATATGCCATTCAGAGGAGCTACAGAGGTGGCTTTTATTCTACCCAACGATAACAATATTATTAAAAGATGTCACTCAGGGGAGCTGAAGAAATTTCTCAATGGTCAGGTGAGCTTCCTGTGCAAGCATGAAGCCCTTACAGGGCCTGAGACCACTTGAGTTTGGCCCTCAGAACCCATGCAAACAGCTAAGCATGGCCACACAGGTCTTCAACCCTATAGTAAGCAGAAACCAGAGAATCACTGGGCCTAGTGAAAAAAAAAAAGGGCAAGTTTCAGGATCAGTAAGAGACTGGCTCAAGTACAAGTGGGTGGAAGGGCAACGAAGGGAGCACCCAGCGCTCCTCTGTGCCGCCACAGGTGAGAGCACCCCACTAAAGCAAGCACACTGGATGTTGCTTGGGCACATACATGTGCATACCACAGACAGGCATGCCACCACTATCACATCATACTACGTTACACACACACATGTAAAAGAAATTTTAAAAAGAGGTATTGTTGGGAATATGGCAAAAAAGGAAGCCTTTGTATATGTAAGTAAGAATGAACAGCCATTTGGAAAAAAGGTAGAGATTCCTCAGGAAAATAAAATTGTAAATACCACATGATCTAACAATGCCACTTGTATTCAATACAAATGAAATCAGTGTGTTGAGGAGATATCTGTGTTCCAATATTCATTAGAACTTTAGTCACAAGAGCCAAGATATGGAAGCAGCTTTAAATTCAGTCTGTCAGTGGATGAAGAGTTTATGGGATTGAAAGCTGGGTGTAGTGACACATGCCTTTAATCCCAGCACTCAGCAGGGGAGACACAGGTAGGAGGATCGTCATAAGTTCAAGGCTACCCTGAGACTACATAGTGAACTCCAGGTCAGCCTGGCTAGAATGAAACCCTACCTTGAAAAGCAGAAACCAAAAACAAATAAACAAAAAGAAGTTATGGGATTTATATGCCATAGGATGCTATTAAATCTTGAAAATAGACTTCCGGTTAAGATGGCGGCGTAGGTACCACGCCAAAGCAGCCTAGGGGGGAAAAAGACCAAAAAAACTCAGCAAAATACACACTTTTACTAAAAAGTGAGGTGTATAGGAAATTGAGGCGGCAGCGGAGAAGTAGAAGAGTTATAGAGCATCCAGAGCCCGCACAGGCGGGAAAAGTGGCTCCAGCGGCTCCGGCAGCTCAGCCTACCGCCGCAGCCGCGGCGCAGTAGAAAGCCGCCAGTCTCTCGGCTCGAGCCGCAGGAAAAGCCAGGTGCGGGATTTTCCCCTCACACCGCGCTCTCTGCAACTCGGGAAACGTGAGGGGAGAGCGGCAGCGAGCAGCGGAGGAGCAGAACACGTGGAGCAGCGAGAGAACCAGAGCAGCTGCGGCTCCCTCCCCTCCCCCACCGCCTGAGCCCAGCTCCAGCGAACACAGCAGCCGCCCGGGACCGGCCACGCCAACTTGGGCTGACAGAGGGACCCAAGCAGGAGCAGAGTTCGGCAGCAACTTCAGCGGCTCCAGCACCGGTACCAGCGGCCCCAGCAGCAGCGGACCCAGGTGCGGCAGCGGCGGCAGATCCCGCAGCAGCGGCTTCGGGGGGAGCAGCGGCGGTGGTCACGGCAGCAGCAGCTTCAGCAGCGGTGGTGGCTCCGGTGGTGGCAGCTATGGCAGCAGCAGAGGCAGCAGCAGCGGCTCGGTTTGCCCTGTAGGAAAAACAAGTGCCCAGCTCCAGAAATCAGAACAGCAGCCCGACGACCCAGGCAGCAACTTGACTGAGACCAAAATCACCCAAGGTAACTGGGATTGCACCAGGGAAGGGTCTCACTTGGTCACAAGCTGACTTGGATCCCTCAACAGACCAGAAATCTAAACCTCTTTGTTGATAGAAGATCTGGTCATTATAATAACTACTCTAGCATACATACTCGGGGCTGTTTTTGATTGAATGTGTACAGTGTTTAGTTAAATTTTAGAATCTACCTGTATTTTATTCCACTCAGCCTGCTTGAATACTCCTATAGCAGGGAAACTCAACCCCTAAGAACATCTTTATAGATACTCTGAGAGTCTTAAGAGCCACACCTAATACCTTAAGGTCCTACCCTGAAAATATATTACATCAAATCAATTGATACAGCTAAGAATACACAGCTAGCTAGAAAATCCAAGCATTAACTTAATCCAAGATGCAAAAATATATACATTATAACACAAGAAACACTAAAAAGCAAGATGATATAAATCCACCTAAAAGTATTAATGCATCAGAAATGTCCTCCAGAGAGAAAGAGTTAGAGGAAATGCCTGAGAAAGAGTTCAAAAGAATAATTATAAATATGTTCAAAGAGGTCAAAGAACACATGAAAACAATCAAAGAAGAAATCAAAGAGGAAATCAAAGAGGAAATCAAAGGAATCAAAGAAGAGGCAGGACACCAATTTAATGAAATAAAGAAGGCAATACAAGACATAAATAGGGAAATAGAAATAATAAAGAAAAACCAGTCAGAATTACTAGCAATGAAGAATACAGTTAATGAAATAAAAAACTCTGTAGAAAATCTCACCAATAGGATGGATGAGGGAGAGGACAGAATATCTAAGCTAGAAGACCAGGTGGCAGACCTAATGCAGTCCAACAAAGAGAAAGACAAACTTATAGAAAAGTATGAGTGGGAATTTCAAGATATTCGGGACACTATGAAAAGATCCAATATAAGAATTCAGGGCATAGTAGAAGGAGAAGAACTCCACTCCAGAGGTATAGTAGGCATCTTCAACAAAATCATAGAGGAAAATTTCCCCCAAATTGGGAAAGAGGTGCCAATACAGATACAGGAAGCCTTTAGAACCCCAGCCAGACAAAACCCAGAAAGAACCTCCCCTCACCATATTATAATCAAACTTCCAAACACACAAACCAAAGAAAAATTATTGAAAGCAGTTAGAGAGAAAAATCAAGTTACCTACAAAAGCAAGCCCATCAGGATTACAGCAGATTATTCAACACAAACTTTTAAAGCCAGAAGGGCTTGGAGTGATATATTCCAAGTTCTGAAAGAGAACAACTGTCAACCAAGGTTACTTTATCCTGCAAAGTTATCCATTCAAATAGATGGAGAAATAAAGACATTCCATGACAAAAGCAGGTTAAAGGAGTATTTGAAGACAAAACCAGCTCTACAGAAAATACTTGATAGAATCCTCCATGCTGAACAAAAGGAAAAGCACACATATAAGGAACCTAGAAAAAACAAGCTATACTCAAATACCAGTTAACAGAAGAGAGCACAGATAGAACCAGTAACACACACACACACACAAAAATGGCAAACATAAATACACACCTTTCAATAATATCTCTTAATATCAACGGTCTCAATGCCCCAACGAAAAGACATAGATTTGCAGACTAGGTTAAAAAGCAGGATCCTACAATTTGTTGTCTCCAAGAAACTCACCTTTCTACAAAGGATAGACATTATCTTAGGGTGAAAGGTTGGAAGACGGTGTTTCAAGCAAATGGGCCTAGAAAACAAGCAGGGGTTGCTATCCTAATATCAGACAGGGTAGACTTTAGTCTGACGTTAGTCAAGAAAGATAAGGAAGATCACTTTATATTGATTAAGGGCACACTCCAACAGGAGGACATTACAATCCTAAACATATATGCACCTAACATGGGGGCTCCCAAATTCGTCAAACAAACACTATTAGAACTAAGGTCACAGATAACACCAAACACAGTGGTGGTGGGTGACTTTAACACCCCACTCTCATCAATTGACAGGTCATCCAGGGAAAGAATAAACAGAGAGGCATCTGGTCTAAATGAGGTCATAGAAGGAATGGACCTAACAGATATATACAGGACATTTCATCCAAAGGCTGCAGAATATACATTCTTTTCAGCAGCACATGGAACATTCTCTAAAATAGACCATATATTAGGACACAAAGCAAATCTTAACAAATTCAGGAAAATTGAAATAATTCCTTGCATTCTATCTGACCACAATGGAATTAAACTACAAATCAGTAGCAAGAAAGGCTATAGAGCATACACAAAATCATGGAAACTAAACAATACACTACTAAATGATGAGTGGGTCAATGAAGAAATCAAAAAGGAAATCAAAAAATTCATAGAGTCAAATGATAATGAGAACACAACATACCAAAATCTCTGGGACACAATGAAGGCAGTTCTAAGAGGTAAATTTATAGCCTTAAGTGCCTATATTAAGAAATTAGAAAGGTCGCAAGTAAACGACCTAATGCTTCGCCTTAAAGCCTTGGAAAAAGAAGAACAAGGCAAACCAAAAATTAGTAGACTGGAAGAAATAATAAAGATTAGGGCAGAAATTAATGAAATAGAAACAAAAAGAACAATCCAAAGAATTAATGAAACAAAGAGTTGGTTCTTTGAAAGGATAAACAAGATTGATAAACCCTTAGCAAATCTGACCAAAAGAAAGAGAGAAGAGACACAAATTAATAAAATCAGAGATGAACAAGGCAACATCACAACAGATTCCAGAGAAATTCAAAAAATCATAGGGACATACTACAAAAGCATATACTCCACAAAGTATGAAAATCTGAAAGAAATGGATGATTTCCTTGATCTATATGACCTACCTAAATTAAATCAAAATGAGATTAATCACTTAAATAGACCTATAACAAACATGGAGATCCAAACAGTTATCAATAATCTCCCAACTAAAAAAAGCCCAGGCCCGGATGGATTCACTGCTGAATTTTACCAGACTTTTAAGGAAGAGCTAACACCATTGCTTCTTAAGCTTTTCCAGGAAATAGAAAAAGAAGGAATTCTACCAAACTCCTTCTATGAGGCCAGCATCACCCTGATACCCAAACCAGGCAAAGATAGAACAAAAAAAGAAAATTACAGACCAATCTCCCTCATGAACATAGATGCAAAAATTCTCAACAAAATATTGGCAAACAGAATACAAGAGTATATCAAAAAGATCATTCACCCTGACCAAGTAGGCTTTATCCCAGAGATGCAGGGATGGTTCAACATACGCAAATCTATAAATGTAATACATTACATAAACGGGTTGAAGGACAAAAATCACATAATCATCTCATTAGATGCAGAGAAAGCATTTGACAAAATCCAACATTCCTTCATGATAAAAGTCCTACAGAGACTGGGAATAGAAGGAACATATCTCAATATAATAAAGGCTATTTATGACAAGCCTACAGCCAACATATTACTAAATGGGGAAAAACTGGAAGCTTTTCCACTAAAATCAGGAACAAGACAAGGGTGTCCACTGTCCCCACTTTTATTTAATATAGTTTTGGAAGTCTTAGCCATAGCAATAAGGCAAGAGACACACATAAAAGGGATACAAATTGGAAAGGAAGAAATCAAGTTATCATTATTTGCAGATGACATGATTCTATACATAAAGGACCCTAGAGACTCTACTAGCAAGCTGTTAGAGCTGATCAAAACCTACAGCAATGTAGCAGGATACAAAATAAATACACAGAAATCAGTAGCCTTCATATATGCTAACAACAAACACACAGAGGATGAAATCAGAGAATCACTCCCATTCACAATTGCATCAAAAAAAATAAAATACCTTGGAATAAACCTAACCAAGGAAGTCAAGAATCTATACAATGAGAACTTTAAAACACTCAAGCGAGAAATTGCAGAAGACAAAGACAAAGTGGAGAAACATCCCTTGTTCCTGGATTGGAAGAATCAATATCGTGAAAATGGCAATCTTACCTAAAGCAATCTACACATTTAATGCAATCCCTATCAAAATTCCAAAGGCTTTCTTCATGGAAATAGAAAAAACAATCCAAAAATTCATTTGGAATCACAAAAAACCTCGAATATCTAAAATAATACTGAGCAACAAAAAAGAGGCTGCTGGTATCACCATACCTGATTTTACCCTATACTATAGAGCCATAGTAACAAAAACAGCATGGTACTGGCACAAAAACAGACATGTAGATCAGTGGAACAGAATAGAGGACCCAGATGTAAGCCCAAGTAGCTATAGCCACCTGATATTCGATAAAAATGCCAAAAATACTCATTGGAGAAGAGACAGCCTCTTCAGCAAATGGTGCTTTGAAAACTGGATAAATATCTGCCGAAGGATGAAAATAGATTCTTCTCTCTCGCCATGCACAAGAATTAAGTCCAAATGGATTAAAGACCTTAACATCAGACCGGAAACTTTGAAACTGCTAGAGGAAAAAGTAGAGGAAACCCTTCAACATATTGGTCTTGGCAAAGACTTTCTGAATACAACCCCAATTGCTCAGGCAATAAAACCACAGATTAACCACTGGGACCTAATGAAATTACAAAGATTTTGCACCGCAAAGGACACAGTGAAAAAAGCAAAGAGGCAACATACAGAATGGGAAAAAATCTTCACCAGCTATGTATCTGATAGAGGATTAATATCTAGGATATACAAAGAACTCAAAAAGTTAAATAATAAGGAATCAAACAAGCCTATCAAAAAATGGGCTATGGAGCTAAATAGAGAGTTCTCAAAGGAAGAAATACGAATGGCATATAAGCATCTAAAAAAATGTTCTATGTCAGTAGTCATCAGGGAAATGCAGATTAAAACTACATTGAGATTCCATCTCACTCCTGTCAGATTGGCCACCATCATGAAAACAAATGATCATAAATGTTGGCGGGGATGTGGAAAAAAAGGAACCCTTCTGCACTGCTGGTGGGAATGCAATCTGGTCCAGCCATTGTGGAAAACAGTGTGGAGGTTCCTAAAGCAGCTAGAGATGCTACCATATGACCCAGCTATAGCGCTCCTAGGCATATATCCAAAGGACTCATCTCATTTCCTTAGAAGTACATGCTCAACCATGTTTATTGCTGCTCAATTTATAATAGCTGGGAAATGGAACCAGCCTAGATGTCCCTCAACAGATGAGTGGATAATGAAGATGTGGTACATTTATACAATGGAGTTCTACTCAGCGGTAAAGAAAAATGAAGTTATGAAATTTGCAGAAAAATGGATGGACCTGGAAAGTATTATACTAAGTCAGGTAACCCAGGCCCAGAAAGCCAAGCGCCACATGTTCTCTCTCATATGTGGATCTTAGCTACAGATGACTGGGCTTCTGCGTGAGAATGAAAATACTTAGCAGCAGAGGGCAGTAAGTTGAAAAGGAGACATAAAGGGTGGAGAAAGGAAGGGAGGAGGATACTTAATAGGTTGATATTGTATATATGTAATTACAGTGATTGTAATGGGGAGGTAATATGATGGAGAATGGAATTTCAAACGGGAAAGTGTGGGGGTGGGGAGGGAGGGAATTACCATGGGATATATTTTATAATCATGAAAAATATTAATAAAAATTAAAAAAAAATCTTGAAAATAGATAAGGAAATTCTGTCATTTGGTACAATCTGAATAAAACTGGAAGACATTGTACTAAATGAAACAAGCCAGATACATAAGAGTAAATATTGTATGATTTCACTTATACATGGAATTGTGAAATATCAAGTTCACAAAACTAGAAAGTGAAATGGTGGCTGTCAAAGGGGCTAAGGGTGAAGGCAAAGGGTTGGTTTGGTTAGACAGGAGGAATAACTTTCAGTAATATAATGTATAGTAAAGTGACTGTTCTTAGTATAATGTCTTCTGTATTTCAAACTTGTTAAAACAATAGTAGTTTGAATGTGAATGGACCCCATAGCCTGAGGTATCTTTGATTAAGCCCTGCTGAAGAAGGTGTCACTGGGGTCAGATCTTATAGTCCAGCCCTAAGGTGTGTAGAGAGCAGTTTGAGCTCTGGCTGTTCATTTTTGCTGGATGGTTGATGGTGTCTTTCTGCTACAGATCTATGGAAATGAGCCAGCTTCCTCTATTGTGATGGAGATTCCCCTGATTCTGTAAGCCTGAAATAAACCCTTTCCTCCTGCGAGGTGCCTTCAGGGTGTTTGTTGCCATGAGTTCAGTGCAGCAGTGACTGAGGAGGACTTTATCATCTTACCATCACCAGTGTGTGCACACAGTTATTTTGTAACATAGCATTGTACCCCACGTATTACATGCATAGATATGAATTGTAATGATACATCAACAAAACATCTATTCTATTTTCATCAGTGCTTCATGAGTTTAGCATACAGATTCATGATGGCCTTTTTTTCCCCCTTTTTTAATTCTTTATTTATTTGAAAGAAAGAGGCACAGAGAGAGAGAGAGAGAGTCAGAAAGAGAAAGAGTCAGAGAGAGACCGGATGTGCCAGGGCCTCCAACCACTGCAAATGACTTCCAGAAGCAAGCATCCCTTTGTGCATCTGGCTTACATGGGTCGTGGAGAATTGAATGAGGATCCTTTGGCTTTACAGGTAAACACCTTAACTGCTAAGCCATCTCTCCAGCCCATGATGGCCTTTTTTATACATATATTCAGTGCACTTTATTCTTACTTATTCCTCTACACCACTACCCTCACCTCTTTGTTATGCCCCGCTTGCTCATTCTCTATCTCTCATCAAATATCCCCCCTCTGCTTCCATGTTGCCTTTAAGATCTCGTCCTTCTTATGATCCTCTTTAACCTCCCCATGAAAATTTAAATCTATATCGTATATATGAAATACTGCAGTACTTGTCCTTCTGAGACTGGCTTACCTTGCTTAACATGATGATGTCCAGTCAGTCCCATTATGGTGTCATTACTTCAGTCTTCTGAATAGGCATGTGAAATTGCTTAGTGTACATGGCCCACATTTTCTTTAACCATTTATCTGTTGACCGACATTGTAGCAGTTACATTTTCATTACTTGAAAAAACACCCAACCAGAAGCAACCTTAAGGGAGCAAAATGTTTATTTCAGGCTTAGAGTTTCTAGGGGAAACTTCATCATGACAGGGAAGCTGGCTCACTTCATCATACATCCATAGTGTAGCGGAAAAAAAAAAAAAATCCAGGGCTCAAGGTGGCTCAGAACACACCCTAGGGATGGACTCTATTCCAAGGTCTGCCCCTGGTGCCAGACTTCCTCCAGCAGGGCTCCTCTTCTCAAGCACTCCACTTAATCAGAAACACCTGAGGCTATCGGCACATTTCAAACACCACAGAAGTCTTGGCTGATTCCATTTCTTTGCTATTACGAATAGAATGCTAATAAACATGGATGTACAAGTATCTCTATGGTATGTTGACTTATACCCCTTTGGGAATATATACCCAGAAACTGCATAGCTGGATCATATAGTGGTTCTATTTTTTTAATTGTTTAAAGAACTTCCATATATTTCCACACTTCCATATTTGTCCAGTTTATGGTCCCACCAGCAGTGTATAAGGAAACCTCTTCCCTCATATTCTCACCAGTATTTTCCATTATGTGTTTTTTTGTTTTGTTTTGTTTTTGAGGCAGGGTCTCGCTCTAGCTCAGGCTGACCTGGAATTCACTATGGAGTCTCAGGGTGGCCTCGAACTCACAGCAATCCTCCTACCTCTGCCTCCCAAGTGCTGGGATTAAAGGCGTGCGCCACCACACCCGGCCCATTATTTGTTTTCTTGATGATGGTCATTCTGACTGGGGTGACATGGAATCTGAAAGTGGTTTTAATTTGCATTTTGCTGATGGCTAAGGATGTTGAATATTTTTCAAATATTGACTGGCCATTTGTATTCTATTCAGTACTCACGGAAAGCCCAATGTAAAAAGTGGCACAAGCATTTGATGTTCACTTGTAGTGGAAAGGGACTCTGGCACACACATACATACGCACAAATAAATTATTAAAATATTTTAAAATATATTAAAAAAATAGCCAGGCATAGTAGTGTACGCCCTTACTTCCTTCTCTGGAGAGGCACAGGTAGGATTGCTGTAAGTTCGAGGCCACCCTGAGACTCCATAGTGAATTCCAGGTCAGCCTGGACTAGAGTGAGCAGTCTGGTTTCTATTCCTCACTACTAACATAAAGCACAACACAAAAAGTGGCACAAGCATCTGATGTTCACCTGTTGTGGAAAGGTACTCTGGCATACACATATGCACAAATAAATTATAAAATATTTTTACAATATAAAAAAAATAAAATAGCCGGGCATAGTAGTGCATGCCCTTATTCCCTGCTCTGGAGAGGCAGAGGTAGGATTGCTGTAAGTTCGAGGCCACCCTGAGACTACATAGTAAATTCCAGGTCAGCCAGGGCTAGAGCAAGACTCAATCTCGGAAAATTAACAATAATTCTTAAAATAAATAAGACACAAACACAAAACCTTTAGGCTTGGGTCACAGCCACAAGAGAAGTGGGAAAAAAGAAAGGGCAGGAGCTTTTTACCTTTCCTTTTAATACTTTTTCGCTAAGTGCTGCCTGTTTTGGTTTCCAATCGAAAAAGTAAAAATGATAAAAACCACCTTGATGGCTTTACATGGGCACTGAGGAACTGAACCTGGGTGGTCAGGCTTTGCAAGTAATTTGACCACTGAGCCATCTCTTCAGCACTCCCCTTAGAAGTTTTTTTTTTGTTTTGTTTTTTTTTTTTTTTTTTTGGTTTTTCGAGGTAGAGTCTCACTCTGGTCCAGGCTGACCTGGAATTAACTCTGTAGTCTCAGGGTGGCCTTGAACTCCTCCTACCTGTGCCTCCGGAGTGCTGGGATTAAAGGCGTGCGCCACCTCGCCCAGCACCTTTAGAAGTTCTTGAATGCTGTCCTCACAAAGAAATAAAAAGGATGAAATGATGGATTTGCTAATTACCCTAATTTGGTCATTACATTGTTACAAGATATATGTATCTGTCATCATATTATGTCCTATGAAAATGTATAGCTATATGTCAAAGAATTAAATAAAAATCGGGGGGGTGGGGAAGGAGGGTATTACCATGGGATACTTTTTATAATCATGGAAAATGTTAATAAAAACTGAGGAAAAAAAAAAATTTTAAAAAAGGAGAAAAAAAAACCACCTTGAAAAGCGGGAGTCCTAAGGCGATCGCACGTAGTTCCCAAGGCCGCCGCTACCCAGTCGCCACGGCTCCCGCGGCCTCGCAGACCACCCGCGTCCAGCGCCCGGGCAGGCCACCCGCAGCCCCGGCCCGGCCCGGCCCCGCGCTCCCGGCGGGTTCCCCAGCGCGCCGCCCGCCGCCCGCCGCCCGCCGCCCGCCCGCCGCCTTACACGCCGAGGTGCTGGCACGACAGGACCTTCCCGCCCGCGATGGCGGTCGAGCCGGGCTCCAGGCCCAGCGCCCGCAGGAGCATCCAGAGGTGCTGCTTCTCGAAGGCGGTGACCCAGGCCGAGCTCATCTCGGCCCTCCGCCCCGCAGGGCCGGCCGCGGACCGAGGCCCAGCCGGCGCCGGGACCCCGTCGAGCGGCCCTCCCTACCGGCCGCCCGGGGTCGCGGCGGCCTCTCCTTCGCGGCCGCCTGCTGCGTGCTCGCCCGGGGCCATTCCGCGGCGAAAGGCCGAGGGGCCGAGAGGAAAAGGAAGCCTCGCGCCACAAAGAGCACGTCGGGCCGCCAGGGAGAAGCCGCCGCAGACCGAGCGTCCCGCGCTGCCGGAAGAGCGCTGTGCCTTGACTGGCCATTGGCATTTCTTCATTTTTATTATTATGTGTGCATGCATGATGTGTGCATGTGTATGTGTGGTCATGTGTGCTACTGTGGGCACATGCATGCCAAGGCACTTGGTTGCGTGGACTCATCAGTCATCACTTCCACCTTGTTTCAGGCAGGGTCTCTTCAGCACAGCATGGCCAGGCTAGCAGACCATCAGCTTCTGGGATTTCCCCTGTTCCCACCTGCCATTTTGCTGTGTGAAGGCTTGGATTACAGAAAATTGCCACCGCAGTAGGCTTTATGTGGGTTCTGGGAATCCAAGCTCAGGTCCTCAGGCATGGGCAGCAAGTGCTTTCGCCCACTGAACCACCTCCGCAGCCTGTTTCTTCTTTTGAGGACTGTCTACTCAGCTCATTAGTCCATTTATTGAGCAGAGTTTTGGGGTTCTATTTTTATAGGTTTTACACACAGACACACACAAACACACACACATAGTTATATATATTTATATATACAGTTAATCTAAAAGGTAATTATTTGATGTCTAGTTAGCAGAGTTTTTTTTTTTTTTTTTTTCCTATTCTATAGGCTGTCTCTCCAGGCTTCCCTTACCATGTAGATTCATTTTGTTCTACTTGACAATTCTTGGTGTAAGTAAGTTCCTGTACTCTCGGGGTCTTTCTCAGAATGTTCCTGGCTATGCTGTTGTCTCAAAATGTTTTACCTATGCTTTCCTTTGCCACCTTCAAACTTTCAGATCTTATGTTCAGATCACTGATCCATTTTGAATCAGGTTTTGTGCATGGTGAGATCTATGCTGTACATGGTGAGGGATGTGTATATAGTTGCTCTTTCACAGGTAAATATCCAACACCATTTCTTGAGGGCTAATTTTCAAAGACACTTCAAATAACTTTGTGAAAAAGTAGAGGGCTGGGCTGGAAAGATGGCTTAGCAGTTAAGCACTTGCCTGTGAAGCCTAAGGACCCCGGTTTGCGGCTCAATTCCCCAGGACCCATGTAAGCCATATGCACAATGTGGTGAATGCATCTGGTGTTCGTTTGCAGTGACTAGAGGCCCTGGTGCGCCCATTCTCTATCTCTCTCTCTCTACCCTTCCCTCCCTCCCTCCCTCCCTCTTTCTCTTTGTGTCTGTTGCTCTCAAATAAACAAATAAAAATAAAAATAAATTTTAAAAAATTAGAGGGCTAAAAAGATGGGAAGATGGTTCAGAGGTTAAAGGTAAAAATTACAGGATTTTAGTGGCATAGGTTTACTTCTGAACCATCTATTCTATTCTGTTGTTCTACATATCTGTCTTTGTGCCAGTACCATGCTGAGTTCTTTTATTTGTTTGTTCACTTTTGGTTTTTCAATGTAGGGGCTCACTGTAGGTCAAGTTTACCTGGACCTCACTTGGTAATCCCAGGCTGGCCTCGAAGTCAATGATCCTCCTACCACTGCCTCCTGAGCACTGAGATGAAAGGCATGTGCCATCACAACCAGCCTGGGTTTTTTAAAATTATTTATTTATTTATTTGTCTGTTTATTTAATTTGAGAGCAAGAGAGAGACAGGCAGGTAGATAGAGAGAGAATGGGCATGCCAGGGCCTCTAGCCACTGCAAATGAACTCCAAATGTATGCACCACCTTGTGTATCTGGCTACTTGGATACTGGGGAATCAAACCAGGTCCATTAGGCTTCACAAGCAAATGAGCTAACCACTAAACCACCTCTCCAGCCCCACATGCTGTTTTTATTTTGTTGTGGAGGCAGGGTCTCACTTTAGCCCAAGCTGATCTGTGACTCACTCTGTAGCCCAGGCTGGCCTCTAACTCTTTGCAGTCCTCCTACCTCAGCCTCTGGAGTACTTGGATTAAAGGCATGAGCCACCACGCAGGGCTCCATGCTGTTTTGTTGCCATGGTCTGAAGTGTAGTTTAAAGTCAGGTACTGTGATGCTGACAGCACCATTCTTTCTGCGTGAGGCTGCTTTGGCTCTTCTGCTATCACACGGATTTTAGCATATTTTTTCCTATATATATGTGTAAAGAAAGTCATGGAATTTTGATGGGGATTTGTATTTAATATGTAGATCACTTCAGTAATGTAGCCATTTTATCCCCCTCTGAGCAACTGTGCTCTTTTTTTTTTTACTTTTTATTATTATTATTAACAACTTCCATGAGTATAAACAATATCCCATGGTAATGTCCTCCCCCCACCACTTTCCCCTTTGAAACTCCATTCTCCATCATAACGTCTGCTGCTGTCTGGCTAAATGTATAAACTATGCTTATCAAACTGCCCAGTAAACACTTTTCTTAATGTTCATACACAGCAGACATTACACCCCTAGGGCTCATGACTACCCCTGTTTTATATTTTCAGTATCAGAGATATATTCCCTCCCATGGAGCAGGACTCCAGTCCAATCAGAGGGCAGTTGATTTCCACCATGACAGATGTGCCACTATTGCACCCCTTGGCTCATTTGGCCTGGCTGGCCAAATATAAGGCTTGCCATGTCCACTGTTGAGCATCTTCACTGGTGATTTCTCTATCTCCCACTGAACTGCATTCAGAATGGCTTCCTCCAGCTTTCTGTCAGCTGGTAATTTGCCATTTTTTATGATACTAATTCCACCAATCCATGGGCATAGAAGACATTTCTGTCTTCTATTGTTTTCAACTTCTTTCTTCAGTGTCTTAAAGTTTTCATTGTAAATATCTTTCACCTCTTTGATTAGAAAATTAATTTATTTCTTTTTCAGAAAGTTTGCTAAGGGCATATAGAAAGGCTGCTGATTTCTGCATGATACTCATTTGCTTAAAGTATTTATTAGATATGAGCCAAGTTAAGCAAAAGAAAATGAGAAGTGGAAAAGAATGTTGCAAATGGGGAACAGAAAAGAGCAAGTGACAAAAAAATGATAACATATATATATATCTCCCCAAAATGAGGTGCTTTGGATATGGCTCAGCAGGTAAGAGCACTTGCTATATAAGCATGTGGGCCTATGAGGGCCTGATTCATCCTGAGTTTGATTGGCTAGAACCCATGTAGAAAGCTGGGTATGGCCATATACACCTGTAGCCCCAGTTCTGTAGGGAACAGAGACTGGAGAATCACTGGGGCTTGCTGGTAACCCATGTGACTGAAAATATGGCAGCCACAGTTTCAATGAAAGACTCCAACTCAAGAAACCATCATGGATCAGTGACAGAACACCCAATATTCTCCTTTGGCCGTCATCCACACATGCTTGTGTATAAATATCTGCACACATATGCATAAAACACACACACACACACACACACACACACACACACACACACACACACTGGGCTTTTGTTTTGTTTTGGTTTTGGTTTTTTGAGGTAGAGTTTCACTCTAGCTCATGCTGATCTGGAATTCATTATGTAGTCTCCGGCTGCCCTTGAACTCATGGCGATCCTCCTACCTCTGCCTCCTGAGTGTTGGGATTAAAGATGTGTGCCACCACGCCTGGCAGAAAAAATACTGTTGCTTTTAATTTCAGTGAAGAATGGCATTAGAATTTTGATGGGGATTGCATTAAATCTATAGATGGCTTTTGGTGAGATAACCATTTTCATGGTGGTGATTCTTCAATCCAGGAGTATGGGAGATGCTTCTATCCATATTTTTCTCTCCCAAGTGTTAGGAGTTTGAGAATCAAACTCAGATCAGCACTCAGATCTGTACAGAAGGCATATTTTTGTCTTCATTCTTTCAAGATCTTCGAAGTATTAATCACCCTACTGGAGGGATGCAGCAGTGGGTGCCAGGTAGATCACTGGAGCTTCGGAAATTTCAGGCTCTTTATCAGCGAATGGCTGGTAGGGGAATGCAAAGGGTGAGCAACCTGGCAACCTTGGGATATCAAACTCCAGGGCTGTTCTCAGTTGAAGAGATCTGCTCTCCTCAACTGAAGGCAATGCTGGGCTTTTACCTATATACTTCTCTTCCTGAGCCAAGCCTTCTGATATCTATGCCTTTCAACTTCTCAGTTTCTGGTCTTGCCACACTCCGCAACTGCCTCCCATGGCTGTCTATTGCTCTGGAGCTGCCTACGACTATGTCTTGTGTTATTTCCCTTTCTCAGACCCTCAGGGTAGCTCAGTTTCAAACAATAGATGCCTTCTTAAGTTGGTACACATCCCTTGCCCTCTGAATCATACAGAGTGACAAAATGGACAAAATTCCTGTCCATTGCGGACTCATCCATTAGAGGAATCATTGTTTCACCAAAACCCACAACTAGCTTCGAAGCTAATGAGGACTGTACACTTGTCCTAAGCAAAGGACTATCAGTCTCTTTTCACCAGGGCTGCCTGGATCACCTTTTAGAAGGGGGATTCTTGCTCAAAACAATTTGCTTGTGCATATGTGGTGTGGTGTGGTTGCATGTGTATACATGTTTGTGTGTGGGGGGGGTGTGCATGTCCATGTGCATATGTGCACATAAACATGTGGAGGCCAAAAGACAACTTTGAGTGTCATCCTCAGAAACACCATCTACCTGGTTTTGAAATAGTGCTTCTCATTGGCCTGAAGCTCATGAATTATGCTATATTGGCTGGGGCTGCAGGTGCATGTGAGCATGGCCAGCAGTTCGCATGGTTGGTGATCAAACTCATGCCCTCGGGTTTAAAGGACAAGTGCTTCACTAAGTGATCTGTCTTCCCAACCCTAGAAATCTTTTTTGGTGTTGTTGTGTTTTTCAAGGTCGGGTCTTACTTTAGCCCAGGCTGAGCTGAAATTCACTATGTAGTACCAGACTGGCCTTGAACTCACAGGGATCCTCCTACCTCTGCCTCCCGAGTGCTGGGATTAAAGGCATGCACCAACCATGCCCATTTTTATTTTGTTTTCAATTTTTTCATCATAAGGATAAAAACCAACTATATTCTTTAAAAATTTATTTATTTACTTATTGGTAAGCAGTAAGAGACACAAGAGAGTGAGAGAAGGAGAAAAATACAGGCACACCCGGGCTTCTTGCAGTTACAAACTCCAGAGGCATGTGTCACTTTGTGCATCTGGCTTTAAGGGCACTGGGGAGTTGAATGCAGGCTTTGCAAGCAAGTGGCTTTACCCATTGAATCATTTCTCTCTAGCCCCAACTATAATTTTGTGATAATCAAACATAACCAAAAGAGAGAGAGAGAGAGAGAGAGATAAACACGTGTTTTAGCTCAGTATAGTGGCACACACCTTTAATCCCAGCACTTGGGAAGCAGAGGTAGGAGATTGCATGGAGGGTTTTTTTTTTTTTTTTCTTTTGAACCTGAATTCATACCAATTCAGACCTTTTTAAAGTCATTGTACTTGCAAGGGCTTTGCCTGAAAATTCTGAAGTGGCAATTTTTTTAAATTGACAAATGTTATTATTGTTATTCCATTTTGATGGGCTTCTTAAGGTATTTTGCTGACAGTGTGGGTAGGTGCTAATAGAACTTTAGCTTTTTCACCAAACTACCAAAACCATACCCTACTGCATTGACAAAAGTGATGGACAACATGCTCCTACCTGTTGGGTCACAAGGGCACACATGGAGCTCCAGCACTAGGGAGGTGGAGGCTGGAGGATCAGGAGTTCAAGGTCATTCTCATAGCAAGTTTGAGGCCAGACTGAACTACATGAGGTTCTGTTTTAAAAATTAAATAAGAATGGCATGGCTGGAAGCTGGAAGAGAGTCAGTCCGCAGACAGTCAGCATGTCTAGTGCCAGAAGGTGCTACATGGGTGACTAGGGGAAAATGACCAGTATCTGTTCAAGCAACTCATGGTCTAACCTACTTAGCAGCAAATAACCTGTCCTGATGCTCACACAAGTGCAATAGTGCCACACAGCCATGGTGGGGAACCAACTGCTCTTGATTTGGCTAACTGATCCCCTCAGTGGAATGGGACCCGTAGATAAGCCCGCTCTCCATTATCAAGCTACCACCAATCATGGGCTACAAGAGGGTCTACACCTATTAAATTCTCTATAAAAAAACAAAAAGGAAGGATTATCTCATTTGGTGCTAACTTACTTTCTGTTGGAGAATCTGCTTCTCTTTTTCAGATAGATGTAGATCCTAAGGAGAGAGCCACCCCATCATACCTCAAAAGGGCCCCGACTGAAACTAAGAATAGTTGGTGAAACAAGCAAGAGTGCTGTTTTCTTGGTGAACCAGGTACCAGCACAAGGGTGAAGGAGATCAACACAGATAAAAATCAATTCCTACAGAATCAGATATCCAGAGACTCAGAGGCCCCCAACACCTCATCACTGAAGCAGACCAAAAATGAACCCAACATGGCTCAGGGAAATTTTGCGGAAGAGGGGACGGAAAGACTGTCAGAGCCACATGTTGGGTCATGATATGCAAAGACATTTATCCTACCCATAACTGTGGGCTAACTCTAGAACGCATGACCCATATACCTCAACAAGGAGGGTCCAGGGGTGGGGGTAGGACATGGATGAGCCTAACAATGGTACCAAATTGACTGTATTTGCTGAGTACAAAACGAATTAATAAAAAAAATAGCAATTAAAAAAAAAAAGATTGGGACTTATGAGGATCCTGCCTTGTAGCCTGTACAGCTGACAGGTTGTTAACATTCATGCATGCAGACAGACATTGTTGGACTGCCTTGCTCATATCCTACAAGCTAATCTAATCCATCCCCTTTATAATACATATTCATTTTATCAGCTCTGTTCCTCTAGAGAAGCCTGGCTAGTATAATTGCTTACTGGATAAAATACAGTATTACCAGGTAGAAGGATCTTTTGCATAGATGATTGTAATTTATAGTACTGTATATTCCTTTCTTTGAATACAAAAATAAAACCTACAAGAAAGGAAAAAAAATAAATAAATAAGTTATAAATAAATAAATAAGCATAAGAAATACTCTAAAAACATCTGAGTCATAAGAAGGCATCATGGTGCTGGGAAGAAGTGACAGGAGTGCTCAGCACTGCAATATCTCTATCACATCTTCCAAGGCTCAGGGTCCATTACGGAAGAGGTTGGGGAAAGAATGTAAGAGCCAAAGGAAAGGTAGGACTCCTTACAACGTGCTCCTCCAGACACAAAGTGGCCTGAATATCCATGAACTCACTGTGCCTGACACTACCTACACAAGACCATCATAATAGGAGGAAACGATGATGACATCAAAATAAAAGAGACTGATTGAGAGGGGGAAGGGATATGATGGAGAATGGAGTTTCAAAGGGGAAAGTGGGGGGAGGGAGGGCATTACTATGGGATATTGTTTATAATCATGGAAATTGTTGATTAAAAAAAGATTTCAAAAATCTGAGTCATGCAGAACTAGAGATCTGCAAGGGTACTCCTGTCTCACTTAGAATTGTTATTTCAGATGGTTTCAAAGCTGTGAGCTGCTTCAGCACATACCTCCACATGCCACTATCGTAACTGATCTAACATCAATGCACCGGTCAGGAGTCAAGATTCATAGTTGGCTGCGGGGACACATTCTGGGCTTTTTATGAATACTTCCTCCCAAATGTTTGCTAGTCTTGGAAGGGTTTGAAAACTGGTCATAAATATGTAACTTAGTCATGTTTAAGAGGCTGATATAGCTTCTCCCCTACAGGAGTACTGTGGGTCATTGAGAGGCCAATTACTCCACATCTGATTTGACAGCTATCTGTGACACCATCATGGCAATTAAAGGTGGGGAGATCATATATATATGTGTATATATATATATATATATATATGTGTGTGTGTGTGTGTGTGTGTGTGTGTGTGTTTTGCTTTTTTCGAGGTAGGGTCTCACTCTGGCCCAGGCTAACCTGTAATTCACTATGGAGTCTCAGGGTGGCCTCGAACTCACGGTGATCCTCCTACCTCTGCCTCCTGAGTGCTGGGATGATTAAAGGCATGCGCCACCATGCCCAGCTTGAGATCATTTTTTAAAATAATTTTATTTATTTGCAAGCAAAGAGAGATAAAGAAAAGAGATGGAGAGAATGGGCACAGCAGTGCATCCTAGCTTTACATGTGTTCAGGGGAATCAAATCCTAGTCACTAGGCTTTGGAAGTAAGCACCTTAACTGCTGACCCATCTCTCCAACCCAAATATTGTTCTTTTTTTAAAAAATATTTTTTGTTCATTTTTTATTTATTTTTTTGAGAGCGACAGACACAGACAGAAAGACAGATACAGAGAGACAGAATGGGCATGCCAGGGCTTCCAGCCACTGCAAACGAACTCCAGACGAGTGCACCCCCTTTGCATCTGGCTAACATGGGTACTGGGAAACCAAGCCTTGAACTGGGATCCTTAGGCTTCACAGGCAAGCGCTTAAACGCTAAGCCATGTCTCCAGCCCCCAAGATTGTTCTTTTAAAGGGAGTTATGCCACTGAATATTTGTATGGCTTCATAAATCAGAACTTTCTAAGGTGACCCAGGTACTCATGTAGAATTATCTTCAGAAAACTAAATCTATGCATTAGTTGAGGAAAATCAATAGGACAAGAAACAAAAGGTGAGGAAAGATATTACTTTCATAGATCAATTTTTGAGACTTCTCTTGTCTGAGTAGTCCCCACAGCAATCCCAAAAGATCACCAAGTATTTGATATTTCGTCTTCCTTTTATTCTAGAATTGTTGGGTGGAAGTGTGAAAATAGGGCAAAACTAACAGCACTTACCTTTTCAAATCACTGCACTGAAGCAGTGTGTGGCAAGTCTGCAAAGAGACCTCATTCACGCTCTGAGGAGTAAGACATGACCAGAGTGCTCAGCCCAATCCAACACATCTGAAGATAAGATAATCTAAAGTCACTGGGGGAAACTCAGGAGGAAAACAATATTTTCTTATGTGTGAAATTCAAATGTTAGTGCCCACAAATACAGTTGTATTGGAATGCAATCATATTTGTTCCATTAGGAACTGCCTTTTCTTTTGAGTTTCATAGGCTCCTCGATTTTGCCTATTGATAGACAAGGTTTGACAGCCACTTTCCTAAGGGAGATAACTTGTTTCATTGCTTCTTATATGTGGGAGTTGATTCTGTGGTATTAGGTAGTTCCTGTAGAAAATAATGTCATGTTTCCCTCAGCTACAGATGTAAATGGTATCTGTTCCTAGGAAAGACTTCCATAGAATGTGGTTTTATTGTCTTACAAAAACATACATTTTGCATTTCAGTTTTAAAACTTCTTTTTCTTCTGCTCATTGTTGCAGCTTATTATACCTTTCTTTGAGAAATCAGGCTGTCATTCTGCTGGCTTTTTTGTTATTAATGAGTTAAATATGTTTCAGATAATAGTGGACTGTGTTTGTTTCAATATTATGTTTTTAGCTTTCTGAACATTCATTTTGTTACAGTCCTCTAAAATAGATTATTTTGTTTAAAGAATCCTGTAGTAGTCATTGTAATTTCAGATCACATGTTGTTGACTTTTTCCCAAAATGCAAGCAGATTCCTTTAAGGGGTAAGCCATCCTCCAGCCCCTCAAAATGCAAAAGTGTTGAGTACCCTTAGAAGGTAGACTTTTTTTTTTCTTTCTTGAACTACATGTCTACCACAAAGAACAAAATAGTGCTTGACAATTTATGGGTGGTTATGTCATTTCTTAGAAAATTGCTTACATTTTGTCTAGAAATACATTTCTTCCCAGAAATAGCTTACAAATTGTATCACTCAGAAAACACAAACTAGCAAGAGTTTTATCTTTTTGGTCATAATTACCACAGTTCCCATCCCAACTCCAGAGTAATTGGCAGCCTTTCTGGGACCAACCTTAAGTTGGCTGCTATCTAGCATTTTGTTTGGGAGCCCTTACTCTATCAAAGGTTTCACTAATTGTCCCAGTAGGGAAGGGACAGGGGCTGTGAGGGTGAGGAATTATCCTAGTGGAAGGCAGCTTGGCACTGGGACAAAGGCCCTGTTAGTATTAACTGAAGGAGACACTGGTCTGGATTCTGAGTCCTGGTAATGCCCTCTGGCATAGGAAGGTTTTTTTTTTAAATCTGTTTTTATTATTTTTATTTTACTTATCTGTTTGCAAGCAGAGAGGGGGTTGGGAGAGAGAACTATGGGTGCTCCAGGGACCTCTTGCCACTGTATACAAACTCCAGATACATATCCTACATTGTGAGTTGTACTAGTCAGGGTTCTCTAGAGGAACAGAACTGCTAGAATGAATTATTTAATTTATTGGATTAGTTTACTGTAGGCCAATAGCAGTTGCAGGAACCTGGTAGCTGCTCAGTCTACCAGGCCAGATGCCTCAGCAGTCCCAATGGGCCCTAGAGGCCTGGAGGCTTCCTGAGGAGCTGGGTTTGGATCCGCGGGTCTTCAGTTGATGCTGGTGTTCAGTCCTGGCTGGTCTTCAATCCACACTGGAAGGCAGCAAGCAGCTCCCGCAGCCAAGTGGGAAGAGGGAAGGGGCTCTTTTCCCAGAGCTTCCTTATATGAAGTCCCCCTCTGGGCCTGCTCTGGGAAAAGTGCTCACTGAGGGAAGGGCTTCCTCCTTCAGTTAATCCTTCCTGGAAGCAACCTTTGAGACCTATGGGAAAAGGATTTCTGTGGATTACTAAACAGATCAAGTTGACATCACCTTAACTATCACATGAGTCTTGCTTTACATGAGGGTAAGGGCAACCCGCGTGGGAACCCAGGTCGTTTGCAAGCAAGCACGTTTAACCGCTGAACCATTTCTCCAAAACCAGGCACAAGAATTTTTTCTTTTGCTTTTTGTTGGTTTTCTGAGTGAAGATTGAACCTAGGGCCTACTTGGCCCTTGTTAAGCTGAACTAAATTCTCTACTCTCTTCACTTTTTGAGACTCTTGGTGCTTTGTGCAAGTTGGCCTTGAATTCACTCTGCAGCCAAGGCAGGCCTTGAAAGTTTCCTGTCTCGGGCTCCTGAGTAGCTGAGATGACAGGCCTGAGCCACCAGGCCAGGTAGGAAGGAATAAAGATGGCCCTTCCGTGGTACAACTAGGTTGGATGCTGGATAGGACGTCACCGGTAAATCGGTTCGATAAATCACAGCTTGGAGAAAGGCTAATCCAGTGCTACCTTATCCTGCGTCTAGGGTCGACCCCAGCCCGGGAGCCCCAGTAAGGTGTCCGGGGCACTGAGATGCAAAGGCGGTGGGATGAGCCGGCCACACCCTGGCCGGCAGCCCTCGCCCCGCTCCGCCAGCGCTGCGCCCGGCCGTGGCCGAGTCCCGCGGGACGGGGACGAGAACGCCCCGCGAAGCCCTCCGCGCGCAGCGGGCGCGGGCGGCGGGGAGGCGGGTTCGAGGAAGGGGGCGGCGGGGAGCGCCCACGCCCGGCAGCCAATCGGGCGGCCGCGGGGAGGAAGAGGAGGAGTCGGGCCGGCGCGGGGCTCCGCACTGCTCCGTCCGCCCCGCCGCGCCTGCGGGCCCGCGCTCTCCGCCGCGCCCCGTGCCCGTGCCGTCCCGTCCCGTCGCGCGCCGACATGGCCTCGGGGGCCGCCAGCGCGGCCGTGAAGGTGAGGTCCCCGCGCACGCCCCGGTGCCCGCGCGCCCCAGCCGGCCCCGGCGGGCTCCAGGGCGCGGCAGCCCGGGCCGAGCTGGCCCCGCGCCCCGCCGGAGGACGCCGCCGCGGTCCCGCTCCCGCCCGCAGGCGCCCCGGGGCTGCAGCCGCCCGGGTGGCCTCCACGTGCCTGGCGGGACTCGAGCTTCCGCTCGCGCCGCTCGCGGCCCACGTGGGAGAGCTGCGTGCTTGCTCTTTTGCAAGCTTCCGGCTTCTTTTTCCTCCAAACTTAGATTTCTGGTTTCCCCTGCAGTGCAGTGGAGCTCTGAGACTTTGTTTTTTTTTTTTAAATACCGAAAAGGAGCATCGATGTTCCCGAGGGTTGGAGGCCTCTGTCTTGAAACTGCTTTGTTTGCTGCCTGGAAAGTTAGAGCTCGGTTTCCTGGGCCCCGGGGATCACTGTGCATTGGGAAGCCCTGGGAAGGGGGCATGAGTTGTGAGGGGTGTAGTGGGTCTTTGCTTTTAAACACTTTTTGGTCCTGGTTGATGGAAAGAGACTGGGCAATTACTGTGCACGGGACAATTCTTTTTGTTTTAAGTAAGGCCTTTCTGAGCTGTTTATTATTAAACAAGAACGCAGTTAATTTAATTCACTTTTCGAAATTTCTGGTAGATAGTACCAGAGATCCTCTGCATTCTCCAAGCGTGTTGTCTAATCCTGGTGCTCTGCAGTGGTCGGTGTTGGGAGAGGCAGGTCTCTGCAGTTACTGTGCAGTCTGCCAGGGGTCATTAGCTGATGAGGTCCTTGCAGTACTTTCCGGAACCGCCTAGGATGAGAGGAGGGGGTGAGGATGGGGCACTCAGACTTGTTGCAAAATTTCTTTTGCCAGAAAAGAACTGTATGTATAGAAAGCCTCAGCCAGTTAGGGGGTCACAAGGCAAAAAGGGGGCTGATGAAACTCCTGTGCAAAGAATTCCCTTAGGTATGTGTTTATAAAATGGGAGTTTTATGACTGAATTTTCAAGGAGAGTTAGAATTATATATTGTCTGTTGCACAAGGTTGAGTGTTTATACATGGGGAACCTGAAAATCACTCTTTTGTTGGAAAAGAATTCTCTTTTTCCAACCAAGTGTCATTACAGAGGGACACCTCCTCTTTGATATCAGGGGGACTAGTTAAAACAATTTATACTTGACCTTAAAAGTGATACCTGGACTTGCTCTTCACTGTGGAATGCAAGACATTTCGCTGAAGTAGAAGGCTTGTGAAGTTTTGATTTTGTTTGCCACCCTGTGACCCATGATGAACCTTAAATGGCTGGTACTTCTTACTCAGTGGACCCAGTCATTGTAACGTTCATGTAAGGACCAGTGTGTTATCTTGGTGGAAGGAGTCTCACTTCAGTCTGGTTATCATTCTTCCTGACACAGTTTCCCTGTAAAATTAATGTGGTACGTTTAAGTGCAGAGTGGGCAAAGTGATTTTAGCTCTCATATAAAGATTGAGTGACACATTTTTGGTGTTGGCAATTCTCCGGGTATGAAGGTAAGAGGTACAAGTGTGCTACTGGGTGATTTCTGTCTTTAGAGTAGAATGGGCAGGTGCCCCCCCCCAACTGCTAAGGCAGCCTCCTATCTGGAAAACGAGGTGCTAGTGTCCACAGCAGAAGAGGCTGTGAAGAACCAGGTTCTGGCTGCACTTGGGCCAGTAGTACTGGTGATTTTTCACTCAAGACCATAAGGCCGTGCAAATTCCTTTTTGCATATGTGAACCTGAGGCCCTCAAAGATTAACTGAGATATCCAGGGTGGTGGTTTGAATAGAATAGATGGCCCCAATGTATTCAGTTCTTTATTGTTGGTAGTTTGCATTCTGCGGCCTCCTTGGCGATGTCACTAGGTGAATCTTTAGGTGTGGTGATGGGTTTCAGGTTTCAATCTAACGGTATGCAAAGTGTACCTAGCTGGAGTTCCTGAAGTGTGCTGTGGCTTTTGGCTTTTTAGCTTGTGCTTCTCTCTCTGTGTGCTTGGGGCAGGCCAGCTTCTTCTGCCATTATGGAACTTCCCCTGGATTTGTAGGCTTCAATAAATATCCCTTCCTCCATAACTGTGCCTGGTCTGGAAGTTCATCTCAGTGAACCTGAAGCTGTCTGCTACATCCAGTATTACACAGCAAGGCCTAGAAAATGACAGAAATGGACCTAGAACCTGGCATGCCACCAACTAGATCTGAGGCATTTCTGAAATCTGAACCGTGGTCTCGGAGCTGTTTGACCATGAGAGTACAGAGGTCCTCCAGTCTTGGAGAAGAGTGTGGGTTGCACTCAGAAGCAGAACACACCTCCCTGAACGCACTGGGCACTGTCCCACTCATTCACATACTGTCTGCATGTTAGAGTCACATTTGTGTCTGGCAGGTGACATGACCTATCTCACTGGCACCATTTCAGCTGCCCATTGAAAAGCAACAGTTAGGAGTGAAGGGGTAGGGGTACCCTAACTCAGCTTAAGGTGGTGAGGTGAAAGAAAGCCATGGATCCCAGGGACCTGGCCTCATGTTCCAGAGCTACGGCTTCCTGTCAGCAGTGTACCCCCTGAGCCCTAGGGTCCTCAGCTCAAGGAGAGCACCAGTCATGCCCACTTTGAGAGGTTGTTGGATTTAAATACAGTAACACTCAACTCAGTTCTTGGCAGTCCATAATGCCCATCCCAAGACCTTCCTTTGTCAAGTAAAATATGCGCAGAAGTTGGAGCTTCAATTCTATTAGTTTAAGAGCAGCAGTTTGACCATGCAGGTGACAAGCACTGTGTTTTGCCAGTGATATATTTGATATGTCACTCAAATAAATTCATCTTCTATTGGGGCTGGAAGACCAGCCATTCAGTATAAGAGAAAAGGCCTCTAGGGAGGTGCATTAAGCTGTGTCACCAACATGGTGGTATTAGGATATGGGACCATCAGGTGTGGTTAAGTCTTGATGGAGGTCTTTTGTGCTAACAATAGTTCCCATTATAAAAGTCACTGAGACCTTAAAAACCGCCTTATCCCTTTCCACCATACAGGGGAAAACCCATCTGAGCAAAAGGAGAGGCCCTTCGCAGACTGAATTTGCCTTGGTCTTGGGTTTCTCCACCTGCAGATTGTAATTTTTAAAAAAGTTTCTAAGTCTGGTTTTGTTAAAGCAACTTAAACAGATTGAAGACAGGTCTATACAAGGAAAGGGCTGGGAGATTCCTCAGAGGGCAAAAGCACTTACCCTGCCCTGAAAGCATGAGAGCTTGAGAGGGCCTGAGACCTCCCAGGGTCATTTCTCTAACACTCATATAAAAAGTTGGACTTGGGCTGGAGAGATGGCTCAGCAGTTAAACACACTTGTTTGCAAAGCTTGATAGCCCTGGTTCAATTCCCCAGTACCCATGTGAAGTCAGATACCTAAAGTGCCACATGTGTCTGGAGTTCGTTTGCAGTGGCAGGAAGCCCTTGGTGTGCCTATACACACGGTCTTGCTCTCTCTCTCCCTTCCTCTCTTTCTTTCTGCCCCTTTCTTTATATCTATCTCTCAAATAACTACAAATATTTTTTAAAGTTGATAAAAAGCTGGACATGGCCACGCATAACTATAATCCTACTTGGAGCTGGCAGGGATTGGAGAATTGCTGGAAAAAAAAACAGCAGTTCCAAGTTGAGTGAAAGACTCCATTTCGAGGAAATAAGTGGGTGGGCGATAGGTGACAACTGACATTCTCTGGTGTCTGCACAGGGCGTGTGCATCTGTGTATATGTACATGTAACACACACAAACAAGAACAATTAGCAGGCAGTGCTCAGGTCTCAGGAAGAAGTTAACTCTGGCCTGGGCATGGAGATCTCAGTGTGGGTGCACGATGGGTGCAGCATTATTGGCCCTTCTTAGGTAAAGAGCTTGAATTTGATTCTGGCTGTTTCACAAGCCACTGGAGGGTTCGGCTCAGAGAGGTAGCATCTGATTTATATTTCTAAGTGATTGCTTGGCTGCTGTGTAGAGAATAGCCTTGGAGGGGGGAGGGTTACATCTGGCTGGAAGCCATGTCACTGGTGCCCAAGTATACAGAGTTAGTGAGAGTCGGCAGGGAGGACAGAAATGGAGAAGAGGAGGGGACCAGAGAGAGAAGGAAACGATGAGTTCCGTGTCTGACTGTCAAACCCAAGGAATGAGAGTGTTGCTGAATCATCTGCCTGTGAGAGATGGTGGGGGTGTGTGTGACTCTTTGGAGCAAGGAAGGTAAATACTGGATTCCATCCTCTGTCACATTTCTGGGTAGAGGGCCAGGGCTTGAGATTCTGAGGGAATTCTTTACTATAGTGACAATGGGTGTCAAGTGGGTGGCAGCTTGAGGGTGGAAGCCACATAGAGTGAGAGTCATGGAGGCAGCCTTGCAGTTCACTGCATGTGCATGTGGTCCACGTGTGGGGCAGGGATGAGTGGAAGCAGCGGGCCTTGTCACTAGTTGTTCAGCAGACTGCAGGACGACAGCTTCAGCTGTGGGTCTTGTAGCATGCCTGGCAATGCAGAAGGCCAAACTGATATTTGGTAGGCAGAGAGGGGGGTCCTGGGGGGCCTCTTTCAGTGACCCATGACTTACCTGGCCACTTGACACTATGGGTTGAAGAGACAATTTGTTAATCATGTTTGTGGTGACAAAGAGATCCCAGTATAGGTAGGTAGTAGGCTATATAAGCTCAGTGGTATTAAGTGAGACGGCAAGTCATGGTATCCCGGCTGTGGAGGGTGGGCCTTGAAAACTGCCCTTTAGTAGGACTGTTCTCATCTTTGCTGCCCATGGGATGCATCCTCAGCCCCCTCCCCTGTCACTATGACAACAAGAAACATCCTATACTTACCCACTTCTGCAGGAGAGCCATATCATGCTGTTGAGGACCTTGGGGCCATAGTTGTGTTGATGTGTGTGTGCAGGGGTGTGTTTTGCTAGAGATGGTGGGGTATACTGAAACACTGATGTACACTAATGCAGTATTTCATTTTGTTTTTCCTGCTAGTGCTAAAGGTTAAGCAAAATTCTGACTCATAGGTGAGAAAGTTGAGAAAACAGATAACAGGTTCTTGTCTGCATGCAGAGGACTCTGACCCTTAGCTGTGACTGTAGTCATGGTCATCTGGCCTGTCCCTCAGATGCATCTAAAGCGAGGCTGTCCTAAGGGTGCTGCACCCTGGCTGCTCATCTGTTAGACTGCAAAGCTCTGGCTCCACCCAGTCCTGCAGAACCAGAAAGTTGGCAGGGGGAGCCCAGGCATCTGACTTCAACAAGCCCCAGGATATTAAATGCCACGACTTTCACAGCACTGACATACATTCTTGCAAGCCCCTCAGGTGATTTCTACTCACTGTTCCTATTGCTGCTGGAGCAGTTACCTCAAGCTGAGTGCCTTCAGACATCAGTGTGTGTATGCTTGTGGTTTGGGCTGATGGAAGTCCAAAATGAGGCTTTGGGGGTGAAGGCGAAGGCGAAGGGTTCACAAGGCTGGTTGCCTTGGGTCTGAAGTAGGGAGGCTCTGTCTGCCTGACTTCCAGCATTCCTCAGTTCACCACGCCACAGCCACACCCCTTCCTTTCCCTCTGTTTCTGTTATCACCTCACCTTCTCCCTTGTTTAACCTTCGGGGCTCTCTTTTACAGGGACTCTCAGGATTAATTCCATCTAGAGCTTACCCAGGTGATCCAGGATGATGATCCCATCTCCTGGTCTCTGGTTTATTCACATAAAGGAGCATTCATGGGTTCTGGGAACTGTGAGATAAGCAGGCTCTTTTAAGATCCTAAATGTCTCCTGAAGACTCATGCCAGACTTGGAGAGAAGGCTCAGCAGGTATGAGTGCTTGTCACACAAAACTGAGGACCTGGGACACCCCTGAGTTTTAAGTCCCTAGCGCCCACATAAAAAGTCAAGTGTGGCTATGCATACCCATAACGCCAGGCCTGCCGGGCGCTCAGACCAGAGGAATTGCTGGTACTCATTGGTCAGCCAGTCTGAAGGAAAACTGCAGCTTCGTGTTCACATAGAGACTCCATCTCCAAGAAACAACACAGAAGGGGGGCTAGGAGGGAGGGAGGGAGGGAGAGGAGAACAGCTGGTGTCTTCTGGCCTCCATGTGCTTACACCTTCACAGACACACACAGAGACCAAAACAAAGTGTTAGCCATGGCCTGTATTACTGTGTGGAGATGGTAGGAGCTTTAGGAGGTGGTGCCCTTTGTGAAGGAATTTATATGGTTTCAGACATGCTCTTGAAGTTGATATTGGAACCTCCATCCTTTCCCTTTTGGCTTCTTGGCCTCCATAAGGCCAGCTGCTTTCCCCAGGATGCCCTCCCCACCAGGATGTTGGCCACAGGCCCAGAGCATCAGGACCGAATGACCACAAGCTAAGACTGTGAGCCAAAACAACCCTTTGCTTTTTTAAGTTGATTTTCTGAGGTATTTTGTTGCAGTGACAGAAAGCCGACCAACATAGGAGTCATTTTGGCCCAATACACTCTCAGCTGGCCCACATTTAGAAATTTATGTTTAAGCCTTGGAGCAGGGTGATCCAGTTCTGACCATGGCATAGAACCACCTGATGAGCTTTGAATTGGAGGTACGTCTTGGCTGTTAGTCAGAATCTCTGCAGTTTGGGACCTGAACCCTGCCATTTAGGGATTCTGATCAGCTGTTTGTGCGAGGAACTGGGGCCAGATCCTTTCCTTGTTCCAAAAGCAAAGGAGGGCTCTAAAGAGTAAGTGAAGGGTACCTTTAAGGAAGTTGCATTCAGCTGCACTTTGCCATGTCGCCAGCAGGTGGTGCCATTGGCCACGTGCTGGCCCTGCTGGCCTCTGTCTTCAAGGCCCTGTTCTCACGGGTTGCAATAGTATTCTTAGCTATTCTGTATTCCTTGTAAGAAAGATGTTTCCATGAAGAGTGGGAATCCGTTGATGAGTGGATGGGCTTGTCTGTAGACTAGCAGCATGACCTTTCTGGTGAGTGACAGCCACATGTTTCCATGTCAGGGAACTACTGTACATGCCTTGCTGGGGCTGAGTTGTCGGTTACCTGATCAGAGCAAGGGCAGTCGGGAGGCTGCTGCCTGTGAACCCAGGGAGTGTGCATCCCCGCAGGAGCATGCTTCCATTACCAGCCCATGCCTGTCTGACCTGAGAGCATGAATTCAAGACAGACTTAGACTTGTTTTGTTTCATGTATATAAGCCTTAGGTCCAGCATGAATCCAGCATCTGGGAAGTTGTGGCCCGTGGACACAAAAACAGTCAAAGTGGTCATAAACACACCAGATTTTTTTTCCCACAGGGATAGGGAGGTGGCTCAGTGGATAAAGCGCTTGGCCCTGCAAGCTTGAGTGTCCCGAGTTCACATTTCCCAGAATCCACACAATCCCAGGTACCATAGTGCATAGTGTGATTCCTCGTGAGAAGAGAGGACTGGGCAGAGACAGGGAGACCCTCCGGGAAGTCCACAGGGCCAGCTTACCTGATGAAGAGTAATGATGAGCGCCCCTGCTGCAGACGAGGCGAGGACTCGCACCCGGAAGTTGCCCTCTGACCTCTGTAGGCATCGTGACACACACTCACATACACACAGATCATTAACATGCAACCCAGACTGACCTCCAACTCACTGTGTAGGTCAGGATAACCTTGATCTTCTGACTTGTCTGCCTCCTAGTAAGTGCTGGGGTCAAAGGTATGCACCATCACACCTAGTCTATGCAATGCTGGGGTCGAACCCAGAGCTTCATGCATGCTAGGCAAGCCCTCTGCCAACTGAGCTATCCCCCAAGCTGTGGATCTTAAATATATCTACTGCCATTTTGAACTTAATGACTTAAATGGATTGGATTAAGTAAACACTACTATTGATTTGAAATCTTCATTGGTTCTTCCTTTTTTACTATAGTGTATGTAACTTGCTGTAATTTCAACAAGCTACCACAAGGTGGCGCTAGCACCAAGCTGGTTTAGCCTCAGGAATGTGGCAACCCTACACAGTTCCTTCTGTAAAATCTCACTAAATTGCTCTTGTTTTTCTTGATTTGTTGACATATTTTCAAGAATCTGAGGAACAAAGAGAATTATTTTCCTACAGGTTTGTATAATCAGTCTGTGTAACATTGTATAATTCAGGTTTTTTTTTTGTTGAAATTGTCATTTCTGGAACCTAGAAGCTTTTGTTGTATTTAAGAGATTTTTTTTTCTCAATAGGTTTGGACCTTTTCATTGAAAAACTCATGCTCATGTCACTCTCCATGAGCTTTCTAGCAAAACACCATGTTTTTGAGCCTGTCATTGACTGTTTATATACCTTTTCCTTTAGGGAGTGGGTCCAGGAGAATTTTCCTAATGGGTTTTGTTTTGTTTTAGCGCTTTATTTAATGCTTATATATCTTTGTAATTGGTCTTCTTTGTGTTTCTGAGTCATCAGATTAGATTAACTCTTAGAAGGCAGAACCAGGTTTCCTTCTATATCACTTCTGAAAAAATGAATTTCTAGATAATCTCTTAAAACTGAAATAAAGTGTTTGAACTTTAAAACAAAACTGCTTTTTACTTATGTATTTTATAGGCCTATGAATTTACTATGTATAGTATGCAGTATATGTAAAATATTGTTTCTTGTATGTAAATATGAACATATGTACATATTAAGGATAGATTAATTTCATAAATATTTTGCAGGCTAATCTTATAATTCCCCTTCTGTCAGCTCTGTAATTATAGAGGCATAGGAAAGGACAGTCTCTCTTTTCTTGAGTCAAATAGCATAATGAAGAGAAATCATTATCAAGCAGACATACCTAAAACTGTATCCCAGCAATTTTTGAACTCTATTGTATCTAGTAGGGGAAATAAACTTGGTCAGAAAGAACTTTCTACAGCCATATTTGTTTACTTGTGTTTCTATTTTCTAAGCAAAACCGGAATTCTTGTGCTTATTTGTAATTCAACTGGAAACAGACCTTTAGTCCAAAAAGGTGAACATACATGTTGATTATTTCTATATAGAAGGCCTCTAGGTGTTTGTTGGTTATTCATCTGTAAGTTTCATGGTTTTTTGTCTTAACTGAGGCTTAGCAGACAAGGAGGAGACTATGTGTGTATGAATAAATGCATTTGCATGAAGTAATTATTTTGTTTCTAAAGAAATACTACTCAATATAATGGCTTTCTTTGTCTTCTCTTGCCTCACTTAGATCGGAATAATTGGTGGAACAGGCTTGGATGATCCGGAAATCTTAGAAGGAAGAACTGAAAAATATGTGGACACTCCATTTGGCAAGGTTAATATGTTGTGGAGAGTGGACTTTTGTATTTCTTCTTACGGGCTTGAACTGAAGGCATCAGTTGGTTTTGTCTTGGCAGCCTAGAGCAGTCTGCTCCAAGGCAGCAGAACCAGCAGTGCTGGGTTTCATGCGTGAAGATGGTGTCTTGAGGATGCCTCCCCAGACTCCACTACAATGACAATTTGCTGTTGCAGTCAGGTTCGCATTGCTGCCAGAAAACACTTGACTGAGAGCAGCTTGTGGGGGGGGGGGACGACGACAAAAAGGCTTATTTTGGCTGACAGACTGAAGGGGAAGCTCCATGATGATAGGCGGAAATGATGGCATGAGCAGAGGGTGGACATTACCTCCTGATGTACAGCAACAAGAGAGTGTGAGAAACTGAGTATAACATCCATAAGCCTGTCCTCAATAGTACACTGCCTCCAGGAGGTGTTAATTCTCAAATCTCCATCAGCGGGGAAGCTAGCGGTCAGAACACCTGAGTTTATGAGGGCCACCTGAATCAAATCACCACACTTGGCTTCTCAGTGAATGTTGCTGGAAGAAAAGACACACACACACACACATTGTACTTTTCAGGTCTGCCTTAAGATCTGCTTCTAAGTTAGAACCTGGGTCCTGTCCCAGTCATTTCACAGATAGGCTGATGGTCAAGAGGATGGGGTATTGTCACAATTTGATGTTTTCTGAGGGAGGCTTGTCTTCAAGAAGGATTATCTTGGGGCTACAGAACACACTTGTGTTAGTAACTAGGAGTAAAATTTCTTTTTGTAAGACAGGCTAGGGCTGGAGAGATGGCTTAGCAGTTAAGATGCTTATCTGCAGAGTCAAAGGACCCAGGTTTGATTCCCCAGGACCCGTGTAAGCCAGATGCACAAAGTGGCACTTGCATCTGGAGTTCGTTTGCAGTGGCCCATTCTCTCTCTGTGTCCTCTCTCAAATAAATAGATGAAATATATACATATATATATATATATATATATATATATATGTATGTATGTATGTATAACAGGCTAGCTATTCTCCAAGCCTCTGTATCACCAGCCTAGGGCATAGTGAGGGTGTTTGCATACTCCTAATTCCATATTGTCACTTCCATGCGATGTGGTTATCCTGATGGCTTAAGGAAGATCTTCCATTCCAAGCAAACCCTTTCAGCTAAGTTCTTAGACGGACCTTGTGTCTTCCTAGTTCTGCTCTCACCGTGACGTACTTCTCAGCGTCATGCTTTCTCAGCTCCCTTCGTTCTCAGGGACCTTTCCTACTTGGTCACAAGTCATTCCATGGCTGTCCTAGACCAGGTCAATACAAGCAGACAGTTGCACTGCTGAGCTCTTTATGCCTGGTCAGTGGCTTCCCATTAGGACCTTTTGGGCTTTTACTGTTAACTCTGCTTGTTCATAAAGCTCCAATACCCTTGACACATCTACATTTGGCTAGTGTACCATCAGAGTCCCCTGGGGTACTTGCTACTTACAACTGTACCTACACTGGTACCCCACGCTGCCTATAGTGCCTGGTGGGTGTGTCCCAATTAAGAGTCAGTATTTATTGAGGCTTGTGTTTAGGAAAATCTAGACTCCTTTTTCTAAGCTCTGTCTTTAAGCTCCACATTTCCATGAATCTGTTTTGGTTTAATACTTCAAATGGCAGCTATCTAAAATTTGTTTATATGTTCTTCAGAATCACTGAATTGTAACTGTTCTTTATTGCCTGCAGCCATCTGATGCCTTAATTTTGGGGAAGATAAAAAACGTTGATTGCGTCCTTCTTGCAAGGTAATGTATTTTTACACTCTTTGAATATTACTGCTAATGGGAAATTTAAATTTAGCTTAAAATCTAGGAAGTGCAATGATGTCGGGCGTGAGTTTTTATGTGTGAGTTCACTCAGAATACCTCATTTACTGAGTATAGCGTTGGAGTAAACTCAGGTTATAAGTACCTAGGAGATGAATGGCCCCTTCCCTGAGGTTGGAAAGCTAGGTCAAATGGTTGTCACTGTGCTCTGGTTTCACTCGTAACCACAAAACAGGATTGTTGCCTTTGTTCGTTTCCTTTCCGTTAGTTATCAGTGCAGATGCTTTGTTCATGACTGACCCCTTGGGTGGCAGATCTAGCTGTGTGTTTGTTGGGAGGAGCACTAGGACCCCCCACACTGTGGTGGCTGTACCCTGTTTCCTGGACAGAGGGCAGTGCTGCTCTTTGTTACACAGCAGGCAGAATTCTTACCACATAGACATCCGTCAGCCTACGTGCATTATTTCTTCATGACTGTGTTACAAATTAGAAACTTTTACATCAGGCAGGCTTTGTTAGGTTGTACTTGGGACTCACAAGATCCCACAGTTACATTCAGGGCTCGGCTCAGCTCCCATCTGGAGCTCATGGTTGTCAGAATCCACCTTCTTGCTGTTCTGGAACATTCAGCTACCAGAGGCAGCACAAGAATAGCAGCTTGCACTGGAAGGCCAGTAGGATCTGGAGCATGCCAGCAAGGTGGATCCTCGTCACAGGAGTGGCTTCCAGTTGCTTCGCCATAGTCTAGTGGATGGAAACAGGTCTCTGGTCTGCCAACACAATGGGGACTTTACAAAGTCTGTTGCTACTCTGCATGTTTTGAAGTGGAACTGGATTGTTTGGAAGCAAGCAAGCCTAAATCTCAGTTATAGAAGGCCACCTGGCATGGATTTCAGACGATTTCTTTTCTTGGTCTGTGGTCATTACTAGAGAATCACTTCATTTTCTCAGGTGACTGGAGGAAATAGTTGGTGGCTTGATGAAGAGTTTCTATCTCGCAGAACTGCACTGTGTCAGCTGCGGAGCATGTGACCCCATATTGCAGTGTCTCTGAACTCTGATTGCTTAATTTCTTTTGAAAAATTTACTTGGAGGTTTGGAGACCAAAAGAAAAAAAAAATGCCTGTGTTTCTGAATAGTGATGGTCCCCATTTTCTGAGCTATTACCTATGAACTCAGGGTATATTGCAGTCAGGTTCACATTGCCGGCAGAAATCACCCAACCAAGAGCAGCTTGTGGGGGGAAAAAAAGAGGTTTAATTTGGCTTACAGGCTCAAGGGGGAGCTCCACGATGGCAGGGGGAAACGATGGCATGAGCAGAGGGTGGACATCACCCCATGGCCAACATCAGGTGGACAACAGCAACAGGAGACTGTGCCAGACACTGGCAAGGGGAAACTGGCTATAATACCGATAAGCCCACCCCCAACAAAACACTCCCTCCAGGAGGCATTAATTCCCAAATCTCCATCAGCTGGGAACCTAGCATTCGGAACACCTAAGTTTATGGGGGACCCCTGAATCAAACCACCACAGGATGGAAACCCTGATGTGCTCTGTTCGTCTGCATTTATCAATGATCCTTTAATACTTCTGTTTCTAATCAAGTGAAGACACTAAAGGTTATTTTTTGATAACAAGGTAGTATTTAGTAAGCCTATAGAACAGCCTTTTTGTTTTCTGTTTTACAGATAGAATAAAAACTCTGCTCCCAGTGACTAGCAAGGTCACAGGGTGATTCAGTGACAGAGCTTTGAACCTGGAAACGCCAAAGCCCAAACCTTCTTTTAATATTTAGATACACTTATTTCTAACCTTTTTTTCTAAAGATGATACATGAGTGAATGTCAGTATTAATCACTGAACAAAGGAAGGTTTGTTTGTTGTGTATTACATGCATATTTCTGCATTATAACATGCAAAGGAAACTTCACTCTTGACCCTGCCTTTCTGTGTGCTAGATTACATGTTTCTTTGTTAAGCAGCCCAGTGTAATACTAGATTTCTGTATGAAATACTGCTTGTAAGTGTGTGAGGAATGTCATCTAGCAGATGTGAATTTTTAAATTAATTTTAGAAGTTGAGTATTTACTAGGTATTTACTGGAATTCCTCCAGAGGGAGGGTGTGTGTGTGTGTGTGTGTGTGTGTGTGTGTGTGTGTGTGTGTGTTTTCACCCATTCACACACATGTGCATGTACTTAGTGTTTTAAATGCTCAAAGACTTGTAACCAAACACCTTTAAACAACAGATTGAACTCCTCACATGAAGGTGTCCATGAGGAAGGGAGACATGTGCATCACCCTTGGGGCTGATGGTGGTTGGAAAGGGGTTACTAAAGGAACTGCCATGTTGGAGGTCCTGAAGGGGCAAAAGCCAAACTCAGTACACAGTGATAGGACCTCGATGCAGTGGTTAGAGAAGTACCCCTTGACCTTGGGGCTGAGACTAGCGAGGACCAGGTGCCTTGGCAGGGATGAACGTGAGAGAGCAGTGAGAAGTCCAAGAAGCCCTGGCTTAGGAAGGGATAGAAGAGCTGAGGTTATGTTAGGCTGGATGTTAGCTCCACAGGAAGGTGCCATATTTTATCAAAACGTGATAGGAAGTCATTAATGTTCATATTATTTTGCAGGGTCTACAGGTATAGTACCACAGCCAGTCAGGCCTGAGTATCAGAAAGTAGTTTTTATCATAGTCTTGGAAATTGGAACACGTGAGTGAGATCAAGGTGTTAGCACAGTTGGTCCCTTTGAGGTCGCTCTCCTGGCCCGTACATGGCTTTCTTCTCTGTGTCCTCACCTCCTCCCTCTCTGTACAAGTCTGTCTAGATTTCTCCTGATAAGGACACCAGTTATTAGACTGGATCCCAACAATTTAAAATTTTTTTTTATTTATTTGAGAGCGACAGACACACAGAGAGGCAGATAAGAGAGAGAATGGGTGTGCCAGGGCCTCTAGCCATGGCAAACGAACTCCAGATGCATACACCCCTTTGTGCATCTGGCTCACATGGGTCCTGGGGAATTGAGCCTCGAACCAGGGTCCTTAGGCTTCACAGGCAAGTGCTTAACCGCTAAGCCATCTCTCCAGCCCTGGATCCCACCATTTTGACTGCATTTTAACTTAGTTCTTGAAAAAAACATTGTCAAGGGCAGTCACGTTCTGAGGTACAGGTTGGTGTTCATTCAACATAAGAATTTTGTTGAGGGCTTAGCAATTGAGACACTTGCCTGTGAAGCCTAAGGACCCAAGTTCAATTTCCCAGTACCCACGTGAGCCACATGCACAAGGTGACTCATGCATCTGAAGTTCATTTGTAGTGACTAGAGGTCCTGGCATGCCCATTCTTTCTCAAATAAATAAATAAATAAATATTTTTTAAAGAATTTTGGTGAGACACGGTTCAGCCCTTGATATGGTCAGCAATGACTGCTCAGTTCTTGGTCAGAGCCCATTACTGTCATCTTAAACACCTGGGAGCTCATATATTGAACAGTTTAATAATTTACTTGGGTGATTAGGCAAAGACTAGAGGGAAACTTGGCTTTCTATTTCTGTATAGTTGGTGCCCCTTGTTGTTTGCATGATGGCAATGTGATACCAGGTGCCTCACTCTTAGGTGCTCACAGAAGTGCAGTACATCTTCCTGGAGTGTGGATTCCGAGAACATAACTGCCTATACTGAATAGAAAGTTGAACACGCGGAATGTAGGGCTGCTTGGGTTTAAGAGGAGGTGATTTGTGCTTGTGATAGGCCAGTCACTGCCTCACCTCTTCTAATGCTGCCTCTGACAAAGTGCATTGGTGGAAGAAACAACAATGCTGTAGGTCAGTTTTCTTTTGTAATATCTTAAAATGCCCTGACACTTGTCTGCCATTTCCCCTTAGACATGGGAGGCAGCACACCATCATGCCTTCAAAAGTCAACTACCAGGCGAACATCTGGGCTTTGAAGGAAGAGGGTTGCACACATGTCATAGTGACCACAGCTTGCGGCTCCTTGAGGGAGGAGATTCAGCCTGGCGACATCGTCATTATTGATCAGTTCATTGACAGGTAAGCAGTTACCTAGAATGCACTAGACTTGAGTTAGCAGTAGTGTCTGATTCTTGGTGTCTTACTTAAAGAACTGCAAAAAACCGTGCACAGAGATAGCAAAGCAGCAAGAAACTTTTAGAGAGTAAAGCAAAAGTTCAGAGGGGTGGAGGGAATACTCTGCCAGGGAGCAGTGGGACCCTTGAGCTAGATTCCTCAAGGGCAGCAGATTACTGTTTGGGGCTTGTCTTTATGGGGCCCAGGAGAAGGAGCTGGTTACTAGGGGCTTAGTTCAGATGGTTTTCTGTTTTGATTGACAGGGTTGAGTTATAAACGTCTACTGCACATGCCCCTTCACTTGATGCATTTGATTTTATTATACCTAGTTATGCATGGTCAGAAGGTGGTAAATGGGCCATTCTCCCAAGAAACTCCCTTAGGGAACACAATTGCTTAGGCATGTCCCCAAAAGCAGTCCAGGCCAGATGTTATCCTGTCTCCCACAAAAGGGGTACCTGAAGGTTTCTGTGGAAGGGACCACAGAAGAGTATATGCAACTAAGCTGGGGTTGGGGGGCCCTGGGTTGTTAGGTGCACTGTTAGGAAAGGGTGTACTTACTGCCCAACTCAAAACAGTGGCCCAGGTTGCTGAGCTGCCTCCCTGGTCATCCCCATCTTGGGTGGATGATGAACGGAAACATGGGAAGAAAGGTAGCGCTGGACACGCCCACTTGAAGCTTTTCATTGTGGGAAGTTGTTTTGCTTCTTTTGTTTGTTTGTTTTGGTTTAGTTTTTTTTTTTAATTAACAGAGAGTAATTGTATATCTCGATGGCTACCATTTATATATAGGAATTGTACAATGATTGATTATTCAAGGTAACCCAGTTATCACCTCATACTTACCAGTTTGGATAGTAAGAACATTGATTTTTCACATTTTATTATGTTGTTATAATCAACTTGTTATACAACAGATATCTAAAACATAATCCTGCTTAACTGAAATTTAGCTGCCTTTCATCCCAAACTTCTGGTAAATGCCATTTTATATTTTACTTTTATGAGTCTTACTTTTTTAACTTTTACATGTAAGTGAATTCTTACAGGATTTGTAAAGAATACTGGTCTATTTCACTTCACAAAATGTTCTCCAGTTTCATTCATTTTGTCACAAATGACAGCTTTTTTTGTTTGTTTGTTTTGGGTAATATTTTTTATATGACAGACAGAGAGGGAGAGAATTGGCACGCCAGGGCCTCCAGCTACTGCAGTCAGACTGAAGACGTGTGCACCACCATGTGCGCATGGTACATCACCTTGTGTGTCTGGCTTACCTGGGACCTGGATCTGGAGATGAACATGAGTTCTTAGGCTTCACAGGGAAGCACCTTAACAACTAAGCCATCTCTCCAGCCCAACAGTTTCTATGATTGACTGATACCCCATTGTGTCAATCTGTCACATTTTCTTGGATGCTAATGCATTGATGGGCACCTAGGTTGCTTGTATAACTTGGCTACCATGAGTAGAGCTGGGATAGACAAGGGAATGCAGGTATCTCTGTAGTGTGCTGACGTAGATTCCTTCTGGCACCTACACAGGACTGACATATATAGGTAGTACTGTTTTTAGTTTCTTTGTGGTACCTCCATGCTGATTTACATAGACACATCATTATCAACATCCGTCGCTTGTTTTCTGAGAATCTCAATTTACGTTATTTATACTTAGCTGATGGTCAAAGATGTGGAAATTTTTTCTTTGAACTTATTTGGCTGTTTCTATTTATATTGAGAAATGCCCATTCAATTCATTTGCCCATTTACTGGTTGGATTATTTTTTTTCCTTTTGGTGCTTAATATTTTGAAATCTTTTTTATTTATTTAAGACAGAGAGAATGAGGCAGACAGAAAAAGAGAAAGTATGGTCATGGTAGGGCTTCCCGCCACTGCACATGAACTCCATACGCATGTGCTACTTCGTGCGCCAGGCTTCACGTGGGTACTCGGCAATCAAACCCAAGCCAGCATTGAAAGCCAGTGTCTTAGCTGCTGAGCCATCTCTCCAGCCCCTGAAATCAATTTATGTGTTTATTGCAAGCAGAGCGAGGAGAGAGAAAGTATGTTGCTCCAAATGAACTCCAGGTGCATGCACCACTGTGCATTTGGTTTTGTGTGAGTACTGGGAAACCAAACACGGGCCAGTAGGTTTTAACCTCTGAGCTATCTCCCCAGCCTGTATTTGAATTCTTTATATAGTCTGGATACAGCCCACTACCGCTTGAGTAGTCCACAAAGATGTCCTCCCCCTTTGTAGGCTTTCTCCATATTCTGGTAGTAATTTCCTTTGCTGGGCTATGCAAATAATTTTCAGTGTGATGCAATACTGCTTGTCAATTCTTAACTACTATTCCCTGAGATACCAGAACTTAAAGAAATCATAACATATGCCTGTGTCTTGAGTGTTTTCCCTTTGTATTCCTCTAGTAGTCTCAAAAGTTTGAAGCTTTGCATTAAAATATGATTCATTCTAAATTGATTTTTTTGTTTGTATGCATGTGAGAGATAGGGGTCTACTTTCAGACTTCTTTGTGGATATATCCTATTTTCCCAGCACCATTTATTAGAAACTGTCATCTTCCAACATATATTTCTGCCACCTTTGTCAAGAATAGAATGAGTGAGGGCTGGAGAGATTGCTCAATGGTTAAGGCGCTTGCCTGCAAAACCTGATAACCCAAGGTCAGCTCCCCAGTACCCACATAAAGTCGGGTGTACAAGGGGATGCACCCATCTGCAGTTCGTTGCAGTGGCTGGAGGCCCTGGCATACCCATTCATTCTTTCTCTTTACAAATAAAGAAAGAAAAATATTAAAAAAAATAAAAAAGAATAGAATGACTGAGTTACCTCTGATCACATTATTTTTTATTTCACTAATTTCCAGTTTGGCTTACTCTTGGTTTTTTTTTTTTTTTTTTTTTTTTTTAGCGACAGACACAGAGAGAGAGACAGATAGAGGGAGAGATAGAGAATGGGCACGCCAGGGCTTCCAGCCTCTGCAAACGAACTCCAGACGCGTGCGCCCCCTTGTGCATCTGGCTAACGTGGGACCTGGGAAACCAAGCCTTGAACTGGGGTCCTTAGGCTTCATAGGCAAGCGCTTAACCGCTAAGCCATCTCTCCAGCCCTTACTCTTGTTTTTTTAAGGCTTTGAGTTGCATCATTAAATTATTTACTTGATGTTTTGAAATTTCCCTCATGATTTCTTTTTTTCAATTATAGAATGTTTTTATTTTTATTATGAGAGAAAGAGAGAGAGAGAATGGGCACAATATGGCTTCTAGCCACTGTAAATGAACTCCAGATGTATGTACATCTGGCTTATGTGGGCTCTGGGGAATCAAACTTGGGTCCTTAGGCTTCACAGGCAAGTGCCTTAACTACTAAGCCATCTCCCCAGCCCTCCCTTGTGATTTCTTTAATGACCCACTTACTGTCCACAAGTACATGGTTCAGTTCTCATGTTTTGTATAAAATTTCTGTATTTCCTGTAGTTGTTGATTTCTGCTGTCATTCCGTTCTGGTAAGAGTCAAGAGATTATTTCAGTTTCTTTGTATTTGTAAGACTTACTGTGTGGCCTGAAATGTGGTCTGTGTTAATTAAGCAACATGAGAAGAATGCGTTCCTGAGCTGATGAGTGGGATATTCTGTAGATATCTGTTAAGTCCATTTGATCTGAAATTTTGTTGTTGAATTTTCTGGGTGGGAAGGGGTTCTGGGTGGTCTTTGTATTTATGAGAGTGAAGTATTCAAGCCACCTGCTACGTTAGCATGTCAGTAGTGTTTTCGTTAGGAAGTTGGGTACAAGAACGCTGTACATGTTTACAGTCATATTTGGATGGATAGTCAATATGTAGTGACCTTCTTTATTTTGACTAATGTTGGTGTGAAATTGGTCTGTTGATGTGAATGTAACTTACTATTGCTTGCCTTTGGGTTCCCCTTTGCTTGAAATACCATGTTCCACCTTTCACTGTCATTCTGTGTACCTCCTTACTAATGAGGGGTTCTTGAAGATAGCAAACAGTTGAGTTTTTTTGTTTTTTCATTTAACCTACTCAGCCATCTGTGTGTGTGTGTGTGTGTGTGTGTGTGTGTGTGTGTGTGTGTGTGTGGTTTAAGACTTTATTGGAAGGGATGACAGAGGGTTAGGGTGTAGGAGGGTGCTCCAGGTAAAGAGCAAGAGGGGGGGATGTGGCAATAGAGGGAAGGGGGATGGGCAGTAAATGCACCAGGGAGCACAAAAGAGCTGTGCTTTTTCATTTGGGAGTTGACAGCAATTATATTTTGGGTTATTATTGGAAGTTAGTGCTAATTGCTGTTCTTTTATTGTTGTTTTCTAGTTATTTCAAACACTTTCATTCTCCCTTATTCATTTTACTGAGTTAATAGTTGAATATTTCTAGCTCTTATTTGTTATGCTTTTAGATTCTTCTTTCCTGAACTCTCCTGGTTATTCCTTTGTTCTGCCCTGTCTCTATATAGGATTCCTTTGAGTATCTTCTGCAGTGCTGGATTCATGGTCATGAATTGACTTAACTTGTGTTTATCTAGGAAGGTTATATTTTCTCCTGCAATTTCACAGAATGACTTTGCAGGATGCAGTAATCTTGGCCAGCACTTACTTTCTTTCAGAACTTGAAATGTATAATTCCCTGTTTTGCTTGCCTTTAGGGTTTCTGTTGAGAAATCTGTAATTCTGAGTGTGCCCTTGTAAGTGACGTGGCACATCCCATCTGCTGCCTTCAGTTTCCTTCTGTGTTCCACACTCTGGCATTTTTAAATATGCCGTGACTTACTAGAGTGAGACCCTACCTTGAAAAACTAACTAAGTAACTAAATAAATATACCATAACATGGAGAAGTTCAGATCATGTGTATTTGGTGTTCTAAATCTGTTCTGTACCTGGATATTTGTATCCTTTTCTAGATTGGGGAGATTTTTCTGTCTGAATTTCCCTGCTTTTGTCTATATCTTCACTCCCTCTTTAATACCAAAAACATGTACACTTGATTTCTTAATCAGGTTGCAGAAGTCCTGAAAGTTGTGGTCATGATTTTTTACTTGTATTAGTATCCTCCAATGGTAGCATTTTGTTGGCCTTGCCTCAAAGACTTGGTCGTCTTTCTTTTACTTGCTCTCATCCACTGGTAATTTGTTCCACTTAATTATTTTTATTTTGCATGTGGAGGCCAGAGGTCGACGGTGCCTGTCTTCCTTCATAGCTCTTTATTTTGTGTATTGAGGCAGAGTCTTGCTGTTGAACTCAGAGCTCACTGGTTTGGATTCAGCTAGCCTACCTGTCAGCTTGCCCTGGGGTCCCTTTGCTACCTCAGCCCTGAGATTACAAGCAGGTAGCAGCACCCATCTAGCATTTATTTATGTGGGTACTGGGGGCATAAAATCTCAGGTCCTCCTTTTTATGTGGCAGGCACTTTTTCCACTGAGCCATCTTCCCAGTCCCTGACTACTTAGCATTTTAAAATTTGGTTTATTTAATTTTCTTTTTCAAGATTTTATTTTGCTTGCTGTTTTTTAATTTCTATTGTGCATTTCCTATATTGTCCTATATTGTGCATTTCCTATATTGTCTTCCTTCATTCAGCCATTTATTCTATTCTTTTTGAAGTAATTGGAGAACTAGGAACTCTTTGAGGAGTCATGATGCATGGCTTTTTCATACTTTTAGTATTTCTCTATTGGGACTTGCTTATCTGTTGTGAAAGACGTATCTTCTGCTGTTTTTTTTTTTCAACAACTTCCATGATTGTAAACAATATTCGGTGGTAATGCCCCCCCCAACTTTCCCCTTTGAAACTCCATTCCTCCAAAGGATCATATCCTTTTCCCTTCTCAATCAGTCTCTTTTATTTTGATCTTTTCCTCCTATTATGATGGTCTTGTGTAGGCACTGTGAGGTCATAGATATTTGGGCCATTTTGTGTCTGGGGGGAGCACGTTGTAAAGAAAGGAGTCCTACCCTTCCTTTGGTTCTTACAGTCTTTCCACCACCTCTTCTGTAATAGACCCTGAGCCTTGGAAGGTGTGATAGAGATATCACAGTGCTGAGCACTCCTGTCACTTCTTTCCAGCACCATGATGCCTTTTGAGTCATCCCAAGGTCACTATCATCTTGAAAAGAAGATTCTCTATAAAAAGTGAGAGTAGCATTAATATATGGGTATAAACATTAAGAGAAGTGCTTAGTGGACAGTTTGATAAGCACGGTATATACATTTAGCCAGACAGCGGCAGACGTTACAGCCCTAGAGTTCATGACTACCACTGTTTTAAGTTTTCAATATCAGTATTACCTCCCATGGAGTGGGCCTCCAGTCAAATTAGAGGGTGGTTGGTTTCTCCATAACAGATGTGCCACTATTGCACCCATTGGCTCATTTGGCCTGGCTGGCCAAATATAAGGCTTGCAGTGACCAGTGTTGAGTATCTTCACTGGTGATTTCTCTCTCCCATTGAACTGCGAATGGCTTCTTCCAGCTCTTCTGCTTTCAAATGAGGTCTGTTGAGCGCTCAGTCCCCATTCAAAAAACCATACTAACAGCAACACAAAAAAGTACATATGTTACACGAAAAAATTAAAAACATTTAATATAGCTCTAAGAAGCTAATTATTGTAAAGGTTAAATGGCAGGAAAAACAGATGGGAAGGAGGGAGAAACATAAAAATAGGAGAAAGGGCCTGGCATAGTGGCACACCTTTTAATCCTGGCCCTCAGGAGGCAGAGGTAGGAGGGTCGATCATTGTGAGTCCGAGGCCAGCCTAGGACTATTGAGTAAGTTCCAGGTCATACAAAACCAAAAAAAGTCAAAACATTTCTCCTTGTCCAGGCTCAGATTTGGAGGGAAATGGGAGGACTTGCTTCTCAGATGCAATCAAACAAGTCAGACCACATGAGGTGTTCTGGGACTGAGCCAGCCTGGCCCTTCCTTGGCTGCCAGCATGAGCTAGGACATGACTGACTTAGGAAGACTGTATTCATGCCAGTGAGCTTGGGGTGGACCTTGGGAGGGAATCTGCAGTCCTCCTGGTTTCCCACAAGTTTTTGGACTGCTTACATGAATGTCCCTTCATACCCAAGGCCTTCTGTTGGTACACCTGTAGGTGTGGGAAATGCCCAAGTAGCACCAGTGCATGTAACTGTTTCTGAGCTTCTGAGCGGTAAGAGATGTGTGCTGGGCAGGCAAGCCGCCACAGGCACGGAGGGGAGGGATCCTGCCAGCTCCAGCAGCACCAGTCTCGGTCTCAGCCTACGTGAGTCATTGCACATTTGGTCTTACTCCTGCTTTCAGAGGTTTTGTGACTATTCATGAATAAAAAAGTGCCTTCCACTTCTGTGTGTGATGCAGACCTCGCTTCCCTTCTTCCTGTAGACTGTACTTCCCATCTGTAGTGACATCGCAGTGTCGCTTACCATGAAATCCTGAGCTTATGGGTTAGTGGTTACAATTTCAGGTATATTGTTTGTATCCATAAACTTACCTGCAAGTCACAGTCACTTTCCTGAGCCTACAGTGGCTCTTAGGGCCGCCATCTGCTTAGCCAATGTAAAGCAGAGGCCACTGGGTCTTGAAAGTATGAATGCAGGGGCTTCTGGTGTTCCCAGATATAAGGGGAAAACACAGTAGGATGCCTATTAAGGGGTTTTTCCTGTTACAGCACCTACTGCTAAGCTGGGAAGTGCCAAGGATTCTTTTCCTGTGTCAGCCTGATGTGTAGAGATGTCCTACCTTACACTGTGAGATGCTGGATCCCAGGCCTGTGGGACTTCCATAGCCTTTGCTTATAGCTGCTGAGGGAAGCTGGAGAGATGGATTAGCAGTTAAGGCACTTGCCTGCCAGGGTCCCATGTTCTACTCTCCAGATACCATGTAAGCCAGACACACAAAGGTAAGGCAAGCACAGGCCCACTAGGTGGTGCAAACGTCTGGAGTTCAATTGCAATGCCAGAGGCCCTGGCATGCTGATTCTCTCTCTCCAAAATAAATATATATAACTGCTGAAGGGAAGATCCTCCTCTTTCCCTTATCATACAGCTGCACAGCACAGTCTTGGGCTCCCTGTTTCTCTTGTAATTATAAAGTCCAGTATTTTGGGGTTTCACCTAGTGTACTGAATTGCCTTTCTACACCTCCATACTTCCTGTGTCGCATGTCTGATGCTTTGTTTTAGTCTCATGGAAATGCTGGAATGTGTGGGCACAGTTATTGAGGAGGGTATGTTGGCAGGAAGAGGCTAGTAGTTAACATCAGGAAAGATAGCTTACCATGAAATTTCAACTTTTAGATTGCTAATGTATTAGTGATTGGATTTTAGATATATTAATTGGAATAAGACTTTAAAGCTAATGTTACTGTTTTTAAACTTTTATAATGTGTCCACTTGAAATTTTAAAATTCCATATGTGGCTCATATCTTAATGCCACTGACAGCATCATGTCTGTGGTACCTGAGCTGTCCTAGGTATGTCTGAGCATCTCATAAAAGAAGGGAATATGAACATTGTCTTGAGTGTGACATCTGCATAAGCAATACTGAATACACATGTTGTACATTGGGTCCTGATGTGTGTGTTGATTTAGGAGCCTGACATCCCACACTTGGTGCAGTTATGGAGCATGAATGGTGAGCCTGTGGTTCCTAGAGCCTCATCCACAGCTAGTGGTCTTCTGTATGCTGCCCAATAGAGTCTAGTGGTCTTCTGTAAGCCACCCAGTGGAGTCTAGAACTCAGCGTAGGCTCAGAAGTTTAGGTCACCTACCAAGGGAAGAGTTATTAAACCTGTGACTAGAAGACAGAAATGGGACATGAGAAGACAGGACATTTTTCTGCTGTTGAAGTTCTGGACCAGAGCATATTTTGCTCCCTACATTTTCCCTGGTCACAAGTAAAATGATCAATTACTCTCTTCAAGACCCCAAGGCATTTCCTCGCATACCTGAAAAGACACCAGGTCCCAGGTTGCATAGTCCAAATACTTTTAGACCCACTGCCAGCTCTAGCTAGTGCTTTGTCCTACTTCCTGCAGGATGGCACACTCATAGCTTCCCTTTCCCCATTCAGGGGTCTTTACTTTATTCTTTCAAATTCATGTGAGAAGGTGAAAATTTTTCACAAAAGGGTGTCCTCACTTTCTGCAGTTTCTATCTTGCCTGTTAGATTTGTTCAAGAGCATATGTCTTGTTTTATTTATTATTAGAATAGAAATCTAATGGTTGTAGAAAGGCCTCATAGGCACCCTCAGTCTTGGGTATGCATGATCTGGCTACCTGTGAGACGTCCTTCATCAACCAAAAGTGGAAAATGGGAATCAAGCACAGCAGATTTCCTGGCTGCTTGATGTGCTGCCCTGCTATCCTGGGTTTGCTGAGTCCATTTTTTCAACCTTCTAGAAGCCCCTCATTGTCAGAGCCACAAGTCATTTGACCTTTGAAAATAGAACCTGGCTCAGATAGGTTTGTTTGCTTACTTGTTCCCTTTCTTTCTTTCTTTCTTTTCTTTCATTTTGTTTTTCGAGGTGGGTTCTCACTCCAGCCCAGGCTGACCTGGAATTCACTATGTAGTCTCAGGGTAGCCAGGAACTCATGGTGATCCTCCTACCTCTGCCTCCCGAGTGCTGGGATTAAAGGCATGTGCCACCATGCCTGGCACTTGTTCTATGTAGTCATTAAATAGTCCACTTGAACAGAGAAAAGAATTAGTCTTATATGTATCCTGAGAAAATCGTGTATGGAATTTCTGTTTTAAAAGTTTTTGGAGGGCATACACTATCAGAGTGATACTTCTGAGCTTTCTCTCTTATGGGACATACATACCATTATATGTGTGGGGCCAGTGTGCTTTTCATCCTACCACCTGTGGGGAACTGAAGCACCATGTTCTGCAAACGAGGGGAGAAGATTAGACCTCACAAGGAGTCAAAGTAGGTTTCCCTCCCTGGACTCTGGCTTTGCCATGTGATTGGAGATGGCTCAGCTGCTCTCAGAGCCCCTGCTGGGATTTTAGTTTCTCACTCCAGTTTTGTGCATGTCTTCTGGGCATCCTGGAATCTTGTGAAGATCACTCTGCTGCTCACCGTCCAGGGAGCAGTTACGTGAATCACCTTGTGAGTTGCTTGCTGATCACTTCTGCGGTTATTTCCTCTTTGGACTGTGACAGTTCTTTCTGAGATCTGGTAGCTTAAAAGATGGAACTTCCTCCTTTGAGCCCACCCAGGATCTGCCAAGCATTTTATAGAGCCAGATGTTTGTGTTACCTCTTCCCTTCCTGTGGCCTGGCAAGGGCCTTGTAGAACCTAGCTGGATCCTAAGAGGAGGCTGTGAAATTCAGAAGCATGACTGTGCATTTGTCTGGCCTTGCTAATGTTTCTGTTTATCAGCCTTGTAGCCAGAGGCTTCTCATTCACATGCCATTCTGAACATTTGGCTTTAACACTAGAATGTGTTGCGTAGGCTGGCTTCTGTAAGAGGCATTTTGTTGTCTCTTCCCGGTGTTCCTTTGGCACGTGGTCCCTCCATTTTCTAACTACTTCTTGTTAGATATTGCTACAAGTTCTTCTGTCTGGGCAGGAGAATTGTGATAGGGCCTTTCTTTTACCACACAGTTCTGTTTGCCCATGTGATGTGACATAGATAACAATTTCTATACATATCCTCCCTCCCTTTGCCATCAACTGCCATTGTTTTAGAAATTTGGTTCACCATAAGGGAACAAACTAAATGTAAAAACTGTTTGGAAAGTTTTATGTATTAAGCTTTTAAACAGGTAATTATCTGGGGATAAAGCACCTGCCACACAAGTGTGAGGACTCAAAAAAAAAAAAAAAAAAACTGAAAAAAAGAAAAGCCAGGCGTGTTGGCACACACCTTTAATCCCAGCACTCAGGAGGCGGAGGTAGGAGGATCATCGTGAGTTCGAGGCCTCCCTGAGACTACATAGTTAATTCCAGGTCAGCCTGGACCAAAGTGAAACCCTACCTTGAAAAAAAAAACAAACAAAACAAAACAACAAGTGTGAGGACCTCAGGTCAGAACCCAGATGTTGTGTCAGGCATTGGTAATCCCGGAATGCCTATGGGGAAAAGGAAGACAGGGACCCTGCCTTCAGGTGGAAGGCCAGGACCAACACCCAATGCTGTTGTCTCACACACACATGCTTGTGGCATGCGTGCCCCTGCACACGTGCACACATATTATACCCCCCCTCCAAATCAAACTAGTAGGACTTGTTTCTGTGACTCAAAAAATACCTCCTGATGAAACAAACACCAGTAAGAAGGAAGGAAGCTTTATTTTCTTAATAGCTGCATTTTCAGGAAAGTTCCCAGATAGAAATTTGTTATTGTTTTGTCATGAAAAGAATGTAGCAACAACAATAAAAAATAAACATGGGGGGCTGGAGAGATGGCTTAGCCGATAAGTGCTTGCCTGTGAAGCCTAAGGACCCCAGTTTGAAGCTGGATTCCCCAGGACCCACGTTAGCCACATGCACAAGGGGGTGCATGTATCTGGAGTTTGTTTGTAGTGGTTGGAGGCTCTGGTGCGCCCATTCTCTCTCTCTCTCTCTCTCTCTCTCTGCTTCTTTCTCTCTTTCTCGCTCTGTTACTCTCAAATAAGTAAAAATTAACAAAAAGTAAATAAAATAAAGATGAAAGAAAGGTTTGAGCCCCAGTGTCAAGTGGTTTTTCTAAACTGGTTACCATGCTGCTCTGTGGACCCTGTTTAGGTGGCGTGTAAAGAATGCACTGGCAGAAGTACCACCCAGGAAGTCAGGACATCCAGTTTTCTTCCTGGCTCTGCCCCGATTCTCTCATCGCTTAATGTCCTCATCTGCTACATGACGATGTTGGGCTGACTCCTAGGAGTTTTGGGGTCCTCCCTTGGAAGATTGTTTTCTTTAACTTCTCTTCTTGCAGGAAGAATTAGGAGGGGTCTGGAACAGCCTTTGTGAGGCATTGTGACTCATCAGGAAAGTCCCGCAGTAAACACTCAGTGCTGAAGGATGGATTTTGCCCATTTCAGTCCCCCTCCCAGACACAACCCAGCCTCGGGCTTCTCCCGTGATGTCATCCTTTGAAGTGCTCGGGCTCCTGAGGTGGTTTGCTCTGCTGTTAGGTTTCACCCATCAGCCTTTGCTGTAACCCTGGAAACCAGTTGGTTCTGAAGGTTAGATATGGAGGTTCATTCACGGGGCTTGTTGGTATATACCTATAGCCCCATCCCACAGGAGGCTGGGGCAGGAAGATGGTGTGTTTGAGAATAGCCTGAGTTAGGTTACAAAAAGGGAAAAAGAATGGAGACACATAACGATCAGGTTAGCAGGAGCCTTTGTATCGCTCTGTCCTTCTGGGGGCTACCATCCACCATGACTGTTTCTGAATCTTCCTTCCAGTCTTCCTGGCTGGCTCTTCGCTAAGAATGGCGTCATGAACTTCACAGGGAAACCAGGCAGGCATGGGCACCCCCAGCACCTGACTCCATCCTCCCTCCCAGCAACTTGTATCCAGGTTTTCCTTTGTCATCTTCTTGTCCTAGATGTCCTTGGTGTGGTGTCCACCCTCAGTTTGAGGTCATCTCTGTGGCCCTGTGACCACATGCCCTAGAACTGAGGTGTCGGGCTGGGGAGGTGGCTCGGTGAGTGCAGTGCTTACCTTGCAAGTATGAGGCTCTGAACATGAGTTCAGGGCCCAGGACCCATTTGAAAATTCCAGGGTTGGTGTTCTACCTAGTGGTGGTAATCCCAGCCCCGGGGAAGTGGAGAGAGGCAGGTTCCTGGGCCTCACTGGTCGACCTTTCTAGCTTAGTTGGTGATCTCCAGGCCAACAAGAAGCCCTGTTTCTAAAAAGGTGACTAGCACTCCTGAAGAATGACACCTGAGGTTGTCCTCTGGCTGCCACACAACTGTGCACACGCATGCACCTGCAGATGCCCATTTTAAATAACTACACCACCGATTCTTAGTCCCCGCTGGGTGCCACAGTTAGTCCTGCTATTTGCATGCAGCGGTTCCTCTCCCCATCCCGGTTTATGTGAGGAAACCAGTACAGAAACGCTGCCACAGGCTTGGAAGTGGGAGGGCTTGTCACCTCAGCTGCACCTCACCACGGGCTTTCAGCTCTGCCCGCCCCGATGACGTCCACACCGGCTGCTCAGTGCGGGGCAAGGAGATTTTGTAACTCCATCGTTTCCCTGGTTGCCTTCTGTCTTCTTTTTGTTTCCATCTCTCAAGTTTGTGACACTGTTGCTGCTTGCCCCTCCATGGTCCTTGCGTGGGAGCCTCTGCCACCCTATGCCAGTGACTCCACATCATGACTTCCTGTTGCCTGTGTGTGCTTGGGCCACCTTCTCTTCTTGTGTCTCCACTGCTTTTCTCCTTGTCGGTTCCTTCCTGAACAGTCCGCCCTTCTCCTCCAACGCCCCTCCAGCTGCCTTCCATACTTCTCCCCAGAAATGTGACAAAAACCAAGAGGTCAGAGGTATGGGAGCCACATTTGCTGCTTTCTGTGGCCAGCAGCAGCTTACAGGGTTTCTGAAGTAACAGTGTTGTCCGGAAGGAAATGATGTCCTTTAAGCGGTTCAGAACCTCAGCCCTTCCTGTAATTTGGTATAACTTGTTCTAGTTTCTTTAATATTGAAGATTTTTGACATATAATTATCTCCTGTCACCTTTGAAATTTTTTTTTCTCTTTTGCTTTATACTTAGGAAGCCAGGGTCCCTGTGTGTTTCCCTCTCTCCAGTGAGGTATTGATTGTTTTCTGAGCACTCTGGTTTCTGAAGATGAAGTCCTGTTGTTTCTGAATGATTCCAAAGTTAAAAGTATTAAGTTCTTAATATGTCGGATGGTTTTAGGCCATTAGAATGATGACTCACTTTGTTTCTCTTTCTCTCTCTCTCTGTGTATAACGACTATTGCTATTGAAAATGGTTTAGGACCCCTTAAAAGGATCTGACTCATTATTAAAGTCTGACACGTGTAAGCCTTTCCCACCAGCCTTCATTTGTTTTGCATGCTTGCAGTTCCGTGAATAAAACACGAGTGGTTCAGTGCTACTGGTATGCCAAACGCTTTGTTTTTTTTGGTGATGAACCTAAGGCTGTGATTACACAACCGCATCAAGCTGCTAGTACCGTGGCCTAGAGCCGTTGTCTGGGGCGTGTGTCGCAGCATTTCAGCTGCCTCTGCGAAGTATCCGAGCACTAGGAAGCACACCCTACATTCCTTGGTGTCTCTCCTTTTACTGGTGAGCAAACTGAGGTGGACAGATTTTGGTCACCACTCATGTTAGAGCTAGGACTTTTGTTTAGCAAGTCCTCATAAAATACTGCAGAAAATATGGGAAAACTGAACCCTATCTGTTGAGCAGTCTGTAATCATTAGGATGTAAACATCCATTGCTTTTGTGGGTTTTTTGTTGTTGTTTTGGCATGAGCACTTAGAGGTACTCTTGAGGTTGGAACAGTGGGATAACAGTAATGAAATTGTCCAGAGTCCTAACTTTGCTTTTCCTTCTGGTTAATGGAGTGGGCCCATTCGACTTCCTAACCTTGTTGCTGCGTTTGTTGTCAGGATTCCCTTGGAACTCAGCACATTACTGTTGGACTGCACTGATGCGGGGAGAGTCCCTTCCCAGAAAGGCCCTCCGTGTGAGGTGCGTGCAGCCATTGTTGCTTGGTCGGTGTATTCGTAGCTCTTGTGCCTGTGTGATGGGGGATGGAGGCCACAGTTGAAAACATCTCAGAGGTAGTTGTGTTTATGACTGCTGGAAAGCAGTGGTTTTCCTCAGCTTCTTTGCACCTTCACATTTCCCACTTCAGGGGTCTCTGTTTCAGAAACAGCTTGTCAGTCAGTGGGCTTTTCTCCTGTTGTGTCTGCAAGTGCCAGGTGTTCTTCTTTAACGACCTTTACAGGCCAGAGCCCCTCAGCAAGGGGTGCAGTGGGGGTGGGGGGTTAGACGTACTTTTTTTCTGGACTCTGCATGCTGTGTGAGGTGATCCTAACCAACGTGGCCAGTGGCCAGGCTCACTTACATAACGTGATCACACCTCAGTCATGTGGGAGGTTGCATAAAATCTCAATTTCTAGCTCACTGGAAACACAGTCCAGAAGTCCGTGGGGCAGCCATGTTGCCAGCCTGTTTACATGCTTTTCGTCCTGGCCACTCTCATCCCTGCGACCTTGTACTCATTCTTCTTGCCTGTGAACAGTTTCCTTCACTCTTCAGTGACAAAGGTGATCTTTGTCATTGACTTTTTTTTTTTAGCACTTCTCCCTGCCTGGCAGCCTTGACAGGGGTGGTTTCCTTGATTTGAGGCCTATCAAGTATTGGGTTCCTATGTTTATAGAAGAGAAAGGAAGTGTCTAATTTGCCATGAACAGTCGTTATTCATGCCAACCATTGCAATACCTCATCCAGTCCTCACATGGACTATCTGGGATCAGAGGTTCTATTTCCATTTTTTCTCCCCTGAGGTAGGGTCTCACTCTAGCTCAGGCTGATCTGGAATTCACTATGTAGTCCCAGGGTGGCCCCAAACTCACAGTGATTCTCCTACCTCTGCCTCCTGAGTGCTGAGATTAAAGCATGTGCTACTACACCCAACCTCTGTTCCCATTTTTAAGTCTAATGAAGTTCATATCACTGAGATGCAGAGAGATCCCAGTGGCATATAGCCCATGCATAGAAGAGTCGACCTGATCAGTCAGTTCCTGGAATCCATGTTACACCATGGGATCCCAAGTTCATGGGAAGATGAAGTGAGTCTCTTTGCCTTGACAGAAGGGGTTACCAGTTAAAGGAAGAGAAGAAGACAGACCTTTAGCAATAGTTCTTTACTAATGTAGAAACTATAGCTGGGTTAATCCTATTTCAAATTACTGTGTGTCAGCTTCCTATTGCTACTATAACAAATTAGCAAAACTGAGGTACCTAACACAAATTTGTTATAATTCTGTAAGTAAGAAATTTAAAACCATGTCTCAATGGGTTAGAAAGAAAACAGTAATGTTGGCAGGGCACAGACTCTGTTCCCTTACTGGATATCCTCCACACTCCGTGGCTGATGGCCCCATCCATCTTCAGAGGCAGCAGTGAGGAATGAAGTTCTTGGCATTCTGCTTTCCTTCTGTGATGACATTTGTCCTGCCTACTTAATCCAGAATAATCTATTTCAAGGTCTGCTTCATAGTAGCCTTGAATTCCATCTGCTGTCTTAGTTCTCTTTTCCCAGGAATGGTTAAGTAGTCCTCGGTTCTGGGGATAAGTGTGTGGGTATCTTGGGGGAGGTCATCAGTGACATGTAACATGGAGGTGTTACTGTACCGCACTGTACGGAGATGTGGTCACTGGAAGCTTTTGTTCCCTGCTTGCATGTTGAAGCGGGTGTGAAACTGTTTAGGTTACTGTAACAAAATACTGTAGACTAACTAGCTGAGGAACAACAGAAAGTTCTTCAGGTCTGAAGGCGGAGAGGTAAGAAAAGTTGCCAGCAGACCCGAGTGCTGGGATTAAAGGCATGAGCCACTGTGCCTGGCTCAAACTTCTCTTTTTAAGGCCAGTAGTACCAGTCATTCTCTCTGCCCCTCATGACCTGATTGTAGCATCCTGGTATCATCTCCTTAAGTGTTGAGACTTAAGTGTAGAAATCTGGGGGTGTACATGCTTTCAGACTGTAGCAGAGAGGATGGTGCTCAAAAAGAACGCAGGGATAGTCAGTAACTTGCCTAAGATAGATATTCTGTAACTTGTCCAAGATAATTGTTCAGTGTGAAATTTCAACACAGAGGAAAAAAATTACATGTCTTGTGCATGTCAGTCACCAAACCAACCTATCAGTCAGGGTGTGAATCTAGAAGAGCAGTTTTGACTGGAAATAGGCAATAAAGGCTTAGGTAACAGCCCCTACTAGTGGGCTATGCCTGGCAGGTGTACTCTGGGCTTTTGTATCCAATTACTCTGATAAAGGAGAGCCAGCCCTCAGGAGAGGTCAGGTACTCTTAAAACCACACACGTTTCATTTTCTTTTGAATTTCTTTTGGTGGCGTCATCCACTTTACCATTGCTCTGAGTTAGAATTGCAATGGTACCTCAGTGATTCATACTATATAGGTATGTTGCTGTTTATGGGAATTTAGGATTCATTCTTTAAACATCTCACTGAACATATTAACACTTGGTGCAGAACACCCATCAAGAATAGGTGGGCAGGCTATGAAAGGGCATCTTTGTACCTTCCCTTCCAGCATGTTCCCAGGAATGAGAAACTCTTGTTAGTGCACTTGTCTCTTCCTTGGGCCCCTGACAGCGTGGGGGCCTTAATCTGGTTTCATCCTCAGTTGCCTCGAGCTCAAACCTCACTTCTGACCTGCTTTGCCTTATCAGGGTATCTTGATTGAGTTTAATCTTCCTAACACCTGTACAAATAGAGCACTATATTTTATGATTAGAAAAATCAAGATGTTGGAGAAATCTGGATATCGTCTGAATCAAAACCTACATTTCAGGAACATGTGAACCTGGACAGTGGAGTTATTTCCAGATTGACTTCCTGAGTGTCTGCCTGCCCTTCCTGCACACATAGTTGACTTGTACTTACAATCCCTGTTCCATGTCAGCCAAGAGCTACAAGAGCCAGATGCCATCTTGAAAATGCTTTGTTAACAGTTAACTTTCATCTTCTCTGTAGCTGGTGATTGCTGCTGAGTGACCTAGATATTGGAGTGGTTTACTAGCCCTAGAATGATAGAGATGGTGCCTAAAAAAATTTTTTTTTAAACTTTCACTTCATTTTTTTTGTAGGACATCCAGAAGACCTCAGACCTTGTACGATGGAAGTCATTCCTGTACCCGAGGAGTATGCCATATCCCAATGGCTGAGCCGTTTTGCCCCAAAACAAGAGAGGTTTGTAGTCTTTCTCGAAGCACACCAGCATAGAGCAAGAGCGCAGGGGTCCTCAAGCAGATTGGCTGGCGGAGCAGGTGGTGCCTGCTCTTCCCTTGGCTTCACTTGTGACAATAGCTTCGTGGATCCTTGTTTCAGTCCTTGTAGGCGGAAACACTCAGCTGCAAACTTCCCTTTGTTAATAAATGGTGATGTTGCTCTCAGGATGGCTTTTAAATAATTCAGTACAGGGAAGCATGTTAATCAAGAGCCAGATTGAAGTGCCTTACACCATGCCTGCCGGGTTCAGAGTGCCTAGCCAGTGGCTGGTGATTATCTTTATAAAACTACATGTTTATTGATAATCTGAAGGAACATGGTCATATTGGGGCCTTAGTACTGAGTTTTCCAGCCTGTTCTCCAACACAGTAGTGATATCTCAGAAGCGTGGTCAGCTTTGTGGGCCAGTGCTGTTGAATTTGTTACTTTACCCATTGTTGTGACCAAAACACCTGTTCAGAAGTAACTTAATGGCTGTTTAGTTCAGAGGGTTCAGTCGTTGGCAGGGAAGGCATGGAGCAGAGCTACTTACCTTGCATCCAGAGTCAGGAAGAGAGGACGATCAGGAAGTGGGCCAGGCTATGAAAAAAACCTCAAAGCTTGTCCTCAATGACCCACTTCCTCCAACCATGGTCTATCTCCTGAAGGTGACACAATCCTCCTAACAGTGCCACCAGCTAGGGACCAGCTATGAACACACATGAGCCTACTGGGGACATTTTACAACAGCAGTAAAAATGAATCTAAGCTTCATCTCCCAGGGAGAAAAAAATTGTCTGCCATGACTCGGAGGTGCATTGTGTGGTCCACAGGGGCTGCTTTTCTTCTTCTCAGCTTCACAAGTCAAGTACAGTTCAAAACATCAGTGATATTGTCAGAATCACCTAACTAGTAAAATCTTCTTCATAAATCAACCTACAGGAATGAGGTGTGGCTAAAATCCTTGTTCATGTTAGTACGGGGTGGCTTGTCTTCAGCAATAGGATCTTATCATCTAGTTCTGATGGGCAACCAAGAGCCTTGGTAGTAGTATTGATTTGGGAAACTCATGGGTCTCCCTGGCCAGTAACTCTCAGGGGGTGACCTGGCACTGGGATTACCTACAACATCCTAAGCCTTCTAGGCACACCAATCTTTGCACACCAGTCTTCACAATCAGGCATTTGCTCGTGTCCTCTATGAAATCATTTGGGTGTCGAGTTCTTTCAGTTGATTGAACTTTCTTGGATTTCATTCAGGTGTTTACTCATGCCCTCTGTTGCTGGCAGAAAACACCTGACCAAGAGCAGCTAGTGGGCAAAAGTTTATTTTGGCTTACAGATTCAAAGGGAAACTCTATGATGTCAGGGAAAAACAATGGCATGAGTAGACATGGTGGACATCACCTGCTGGCCAACATCAGCAGGAGGGTATGCCAAACACTGGCCAGAGGAAGCTGGTTATAATACTCATAAGCTCGCCCCCAACAATACATGGCCTCCAGGAGGCTTTAATTCCCAAACTGCTGTCAGCTGGAGACCTAACATTCGGAACACCTAAGTTTATGGGGGATAACTAAATCAAATCACCACAGCCTCTTTAAGTGTATTGTATATGTTACTCAAGTTGTGTTTTGGGATTCTTTGTATGGGGTTTCCTCTATATAGTTCTCCTTAGAGGCTTCAACTACAGGACTAGGCAGTCTTGGTGGGGATATCTTGCCTTGGTTTCATATGTTAGTTGTTTGCATTCAGGTTTTCCCATCTATAGAAACTCCCTTTTTCTTGTCAGGAATGTAGCACCAGTGGCTCTGGGGAACAGAGTGGGCTGGTGGGGAAGTGAGGGGAGCCGACCACAAAGTCACTGTGCCTGGACAGTGGCTGCTCTATCAATGGACATGTATGCAGGATTGGGTGGCTTTAATTTTTATTTATGTCGGGGTGGGGGTATGCATGCCACTGAGTGTATGTGGAGGTCAGAGGACAGCTTGAACGTCTGTGCTCCACCTTCTTGGAAACAAGGTCTTTTGCTGTTACACACAAACTACCAGACAGAAACAGACCTTGAACTAGCTGGCTTGTGAGCATCAGGGTCCCCCGGCCCTGCCTCCTGTTTTTGTATATTCATTGAGATGACAAATACATGAATCATTTTGCAGCTGGCTGTACTTGGTGTTGAGAAATTGAACCTATGCTGTCAGGCTTTGCAAACAAGTGCGTTTAAATGCCAAGCTATCTCCACAGCCCATCCATTATTCCTTTTCGTTTTTTATTTTCAAGATGAGGTCTTGCTCTAGCCCAGGCTGACCTAGAATTCATCATGTAGTCTCAGGCTGGCACTGAACTCATAGCAATTCTCCTACCTTGGCCTCCCCAAGTGCTAGGATTAAAGGTGGTGCCACCATGCCTGGCCGTTAATGCTTTGGTTTTGGTTTTTTGTTTGTTTGGTTGGTTGGTTGGTTGGTTTGGTTTTTTTGTTTGTTTGTTTGGTTTGGGGCTTTTTTTTTTTTTTTTTTTTTTTTTTTTGAGAGAGAGAGAAAGAATTGGCACACGAGGGTCTCCAACCACTGAAGTTGAACTCCATACTTGTGTGCCACCTTGTGTGCGTGTGCAACCTTGTACACTTGCGTCACCTTGTGTGTCTGGCTTCCATGAGACCTGGAGAGTTGAACATGGGTCTTTAGGCTACACAGGCAAGCACCTGAACCATTAAGCCATCTCTCTAACCCATTCCTTTCTTTACTAATTTTTTTATTTATTTACTTATTTAAGAGAGTATGTGCATGCTGGGGCCTCTTCTTACCATGGCAAAGGAATTCCAGCATATATGCCGCATTGGGCATCTGGCTTTTACATGGGTACTGGGGAATCAAACTAGGAACAGCAGTTTTTGAAAGCAAGCACCTGTAGCCACATAACCATCTTCCCAACTCTCCATTATTCTTCAAAACCATTTGACAAAGGCAGGACTGATTTCTGTCTTACGTTTGAAAAAAGAGAGGAGGGAGGAGGCAGTGTATAAGCCCTTTCATTTTTACCTATATTTTCTGTAAAAAATTTCTTTTAAGCCAGGTCAACTTGGAACTCATTCTCTTGCCCAGGTTGACCTCCTAAGTAAGCTGTGGGCTTATGGAAAGAAACAGTTGATTTGCTTATATGGTTAGGATATGTGCAGATAAAACTTTGACCTAGACTTTTGATTTTGAGACACTCCATTTTATTTATCTGTTATCCCAGCAACCTTTGCCAATTATTTGGCAAGTTATAAATGTTGCCAATATTAATACTCATTAGAAGACCTCTTTACCATGTACTAGTATTTACAGTGTCCTCAGCACATGTAATGGTCACATCATCTCTTGAGTTATACAACATTCCCATTTTACACATGGCAAAAGCAAGGCATACAATGGTGCTTCTTAAGCTAATAGTTACCAAGTTGGAAAAAGATAAAAGAAAAAGATAAAAGAAATTAAATTGAAAATCAATCATATTAATTAAAATACTAAACACAGTGATGAAAATTTTAATGTTTCTAAAAATTGTATGGCTGGCCTTGCCATATGCCCCTGGAGTGACATCAGGCTAAGAATCACTTTCTATAACAGAGTTTTCCCAGAGTTTACAGAATCTGTGTAAAAGAGCAGTGAATATTAACATCCCGTGCAGCTTAGAAATGGAACACAGCACAGCTCTTCATGCGTATGACGAGAGGCCTTAGAGCGTGGGGAGTCATGAGCTCAGGCAAGTCCAGATTTACAGGCCGGCTTAGTCTCTGGAAGTACTCAACAAGTAGATGAGTCCTTAAGCTGATGCCTGGAACACAGATCAGGCTCCGTGCTGGCTCTGATGGTAGGAGCTGTATGTGCAGGGGCTTCGGAGAGCAGGGTTGTCAGTGAATGCAGGCCTCGAGAGTCTGCGCTCTTCTTCAGGGTTTCCTGGGGTCATTACAGTAAAAATTCTACTTAATTAATTTGTTAAATAAAATCTTGGACTGCTCATGTGTTTTGAGTTTGTGGTTCTTCCTCTTCAGGTCCTCATAGAGACAGCTAAGAAGCTAGGACTTCGGTGCCACTCCAAGGGGACAATGGTCACCATTGAGGGGCCTCGTTTCAGCTCCCGGGCAGAGAGCTTCATGTTCCGCACCTGGGGAGCAGATGTTATCAATATGACCACTGTTCCAGAGGTGATTCTTGCTAAGGAGGCTGGAATTTGCTATGCAAGCATTGCCATGGCAACAGATTATGATTGCTGGAAGGAACATGAAGAAGCAGTAAGTGGGATTATCTTCTGGACAGGTGTGGTGGGGTTCCGTGTCCTGAGCCACTAAGAGAAATGTGTTCACTATTACTGTTGTGTCACGTGTATGAAGTGCCTCTCTATGGAGTTTAAAAGACTTAGAATGGGATGGGGGCGGAGAGGTGGCTCAGCAGTTAAAGGCGCTTGCTTGTAAGGCCTGACAGCCTGGACTCGGTTCGCCAGTAGCCCTGTAAAGCCAGATACAGAGAATGGTACATGCCTCTGGAATTCATTTGTAGTGGCAAGAGAGCCTGGTGTGCTCATTTTCTCCTCTCTCTCCCCTTCACTCCTCTCCTCTTCTCTGCTGGAAAATAATGAATTGAAAAAAAGAAAATAAAGACCCTAGAATTAGTAGTAAAGAGTGCAATGTAGGCATATTGTAGATGTGTTAGGAATTAAATTGAGAGTTGGACCTTCCTTTAAGGATATAGACATATTTTAAGTATAATTTTCTTATACGATGTTATAGTTCATTACGTTTATTTTCTAGGGTTCAATTCCAGTACCCACATAAAACCAAATGCACAAAGTGGTACATGTTTCTGTAATTTGTTTGCAGTGGAAAGAGCCCCTAGTGTGCCCATCCTCACACACACTCTCTCTCAAATTAAAAAAAAAAAAAAAAAAATATATATATATATATATATATATATATATATATATATATATATATTTTTTTTTTTTTTAAATAAGCCAGGTGTGGTGGTATACACCTTTAATCCCAGCATTTCGAAGGCAGAGGTAGGATTACCGTGAATTTGAGGCCACCCTGAGACTACATAGTGAATTCCAGGTCAGCCTGGACTACAGTGAGACCCTACCTCAAAAAACACACATACATACATACACACACACACACACACACACACACACACACATACACACACATATATTTTAAATAAAACGTAGAAAGGAATAAAGCCATGTGAAAGCTGTGAAGGGAGAAGTAAAAAAGTAACTGAACTTACAGGACATGACTGTCAGGCTGAGAGTTCTTGTTTTATCATTCAGTTTTACATAAAAGAGAACCCAAGAGTCTTACTCTGTCCATGCATGCATGTGTTGGGAGACATAAGTGATCCCAGATTCTTTGTTTTTAGAGAATGCTTTATTCTGACTCAGTGACACACACTGCAGCCAAGCATTTACCAGCTGGCTGTATCTGGCTTGGCAGCTTTGTTGAGCTACAGGATAGCTTGCTTTCAATGAATAGGAAACTTTAGCTCCTGCTACTTCCTGAGAGCAGATTGCTTCCTGCCTCCTCTGCAAGAGTAGTAGTGATTGTTACACCAGATGAAGGCTGGAAAGCTGGCAGTCAGAGCTGCTGTATAGAAACACAGAGATTAGGGCTGGAGAGATGGCTTAGCGGTTAAGCGCTTGCCTGTGAAGCCTAAGGACCCTGGTTCGAGGCTCAGTTCCCCAGGTCCCACGTTAGCCAGATGCACAAGGGGGCGCACGCGTCTGGAGTTCGTTTGCAGAGGCTGGAAGCCCTGGCGCGCCCATTCTCTCTCTCTCCCTCTATCTGTCTTTCTCTCTGTGTCTGTCGCTCTCAAATAAATAAATAAATAAATTTAAAAAAAAAAAGAAACGCAGAGATTCTAAGCTCTGTTCGTGGTTCGTGGTTAAGGCATGATGATAAATAATGTCAAACGTCACAAGAGAGACTCACATAAACATGACATCGACTCAGCCACCCATGTATGTTACCTGAAGTATTGTGCCTCACTGGCCTTTAAAACAAAAGTGCAGCTGGCTTGAGCCCACCCTCTATTTACTTGTGACATGGCAAGTTTTTTAACCTGTTTTCTTCTCTGTGGAAATGAAGCAGGACATAGAGTGGAGGATAGGAGTTCTTTGGTTCATTTCATCTGTATTCCCATCCATAATTTTAATCCAGAAATAGACCAGGAAGCACGTAACATAATCACCTAATTATTCTAATAGTCATTCCTTAATATGCCCAAGTAAAATTCTGGTTCTTGACTAAATTTTATAAATGATTTTTTTTTTAATTTTTATTTATTTATTTATTTGAGAGTGACACAGAGAGAAAGACAGATAGAGGGAGAGAGAGAATGGGCGCGCCAGGGCTTCCAGCCTCTGCAAACGAACTCCAGACGCGTGCGCCCCCTTGTGCATCTGGCTAACATGGGACCTGGGGAACCGAGCCTCGAACCGGGGTCCTTAGGCTTCACAGGCAAGTGCTTAACCGCTAAGCCATCTCTCCAGCCCGATTTTTTTTTTTTAAAGTTGTCATGATTGAACCTAAGACCTTGTGCATGCTAGGTAAGTATTCTACCACGGAGCTACATGCCACATGAGTGGGTTTCTTTTTTTCTTGCAAATTTTATATAAAGAAACTAAGGTGTCAGGCATGGTAGCACATGCCTGTAATCATAGCACTTTAGAGGCAAAAGCAGGGGAATCATGAATTTACAGTCAGCCTGAGTTACATAGTAAGATCCTGGCTCCAAAAAAAAAATTGTGGGTGTGATGGCACATCCCTTTCATCCCAGTGCTCTGGAGGCAGAGGTAGGAGGAGCACTATGAGTTAGATGTCAGCCTGGGCTAGAGTGAGTCCCTGCCTTGGAAACTGCCCACCCTCCAAATTGGGCTGGGAGGTTTCAGGAAAAGGGAGAAAGAAAAAAAAAAAAAAGGCCCTTGTCCTGTTGAGTTTCCCACGGTCTTAAATTGCTTCAAATTTCTTAGAGTAATTTAACAGTAATTCCGTATCTTCTGTGTTGGTAGCTAGAACGACAGATTTGATCAAATTTAAATTTCATACCTAGTGCTTTGTTTGATTTCTAGAAGTATGTGATGGTGGGGATTATTCTGAGGATTTTTAAAGATATTTTATTTATTTGCAAGAGAGAGAGAGATAGAAGAGAAACAGAGAGAGGAGGGCACACTAGGTCTTCCAGCCACTGCAAACAAACTACAGATACATGCACCACTGTTCATCTAGCTTTATGTGGGTATGAGAAATTGGACTCTGGTCATTAGGGCTTGCAGACAAGCACCTGAATAGCTGAACCATCTTTCTAGCCCCTGTCTTGGATTTTGTTACTGTTGTTATTTTTGTTTATTTCAAAGGATGCTTTGGGGGTTTCTTTGAATTTGGTTGAGTTGTGATATTAGCAACCAATCCATTAATTCACTAGGGGTCATTAAATACAATAATTTGGCTCCAGTTTTTTCCTTTAAAAATGCCTTTAGAAAACTCACCCTGTTTGACAATATAGCAGCAATTTTAGGCTGGAATTTATTATGCTATCAGTAAGGAAGAGCTTGATGTTTTTCAATATTTGCAGTATTGTCAAATGTCATTAAAATCCTGTGCTTTTTTTTTTTAATTTAGGTTTCAGTGGACCGGGTTTTAAAGACCCTCAAAGAAAATGCCAATAAAGCCAAAAGTTTACTCCTCACTACCATACCTCAGATAGGGTCAATGGAGTGGTCAGAAACCCTCCACAACCTGAAGGTGAGTATCTTTCATTTCTGCAAACCCATGACTTGGGTTTTTTCTTACTTGCATTTTACCTTTGGCCCATCTCCTCAGGTACTTTATGCAAGTATGGGTGAGTCCACACGTTCGCATGTCTTTATTGTGAGCAGCCACATCTTCTAGCTGATGATGCATAACCACTGGAACCTGCAGTGGCAGGCTTTGTGTGTCTCGGTTCTTCACGTAGTCCTAGAGCATATCTTTTGAGTCTCCCTTCAGAAGAATCCTTCTGTACATGGCTTCCGTTGTTTTCAAAGCTACTTTTTCTTTGATAGATTCATGCAAAGTGGTAGCAGCACTTTTAATATATCAGCACTGATATGGTGCCAGGGAATAGCTGCTTGAAGTCAAGAGTTGAAGATCAGTAGCTTTCCTTTATTTCCATGCGTATAAAATTGACTGCTGAACTGGGTGCATAATTTTTTTTTTAAATAATTTTTTATTTATTTATTTGAGAGTGACAGACACAGAGAGAAAGACAGATAGAGGGTGAGAGAGAGAATGGGCGCGCCAGGGCCTCCAGCCTCTGCAAACGAACTCCAGACGCGTGCGCCCCCTTGTGCATCTGGCTAACGTGGGACCTGGGGAACCGAGCCTCAAACCGGGGTCCTTAGGCTTCACAGGCAAGCGCTTAACCGCTAAGCCATCTCTCCAGCCCTGGGTGCATAATTTTTATTTAGACAGTTTATGACTCTTGATTAAACACAGTGGTAAGTTGCCCCAGGTCATTTAGTTTCTCCATTTCTCTTATATCTAAACAGTGTGTATCTTGAGGTCTCCTAGAACATACATATGTAAATCAGGTCCTATGACAGTTAGTGAGATGTGAAAGGTTGGTAGAAGCTCTCTCTACGAGTTACCACCTAGGGGCTCTGGAATGAGCCATGGTTTTAATAGAAAGAAGACACTGTGGTGGTAAACAATGTGTAGTGTTTGCTGATCTACATGGAATAAATGTTCCAACACAGCCAATTTGAAACCACCACCAAGTTGGGAAGTAGTCCTTGCAAGTTGGCACAAGCAGGCTGTGGCAAACCCAAGAATGTTAAAATGGATAATTTGTCTTCCCTAAGAGGATACATAGCCATTGGTAACTATGATAAAACACTTCAACTATTTGAAGTTTGAAAAAAAAAGTAAAATAAAAATTGGAATGGTAGTTTATACTAAGCACAGCTAGTTGTAAACAGTCATATTCAGCTAAGAAACAGTCACATGTTCATTTGCTGGAAATGTGACTCACTACAGCTTGCTGCTGCAGAGCCAGGGTTATTTTCCAGATGGGATTAAGGTGGGGTTTTTCAGGATCCCAGCTGGCCCCATCTTCATCATAGTATCAGACTCAAAGATAATTTCTTAAGGAAAAAAAATGTTCAAATGATAGAAATCAGGGTTCTCTCTTTAAGCATATAAAATTGTGGTTTTTGTATGTATGTGTTTTAAAATGGGTTATTTTCAGTGGCCTAGAGAAAGAAATGAAAATTGCTGCTATAGATAAAATTAAGTGTGATGGCCTCCATTCTGCAGTAATAAGGAACACCATACTAATAATTCTTATTCTAGATCAGAGGTAAGTTTGAAGGATTTAGGTAGAGGAAGAAGTTGGATAAGTGATAATCCAAGGTGGAAGTCGTTGCAGACAGTGTGTCCTAGTGCATGTAACCGTAGGTGGATGTGCTTGTGGGAGCGTACTTGACTTAAGAGCAGGGCAGTGAAGAACCAAGAGTTGAAGAGTTGTGCTTGCTTCTCTTTATGTGAACACACACACTATTTGTTCCATCTGGTTAGTGATTGGTGGAGTTTTAAGTTTTGGTAAGCATAAAATTACCTGGAGAATTTATTAAAACTGCATGTTCCATGAATCCTCACTCTGATCCACAAAAGGTGGATTTTCGGATTTTGCTTTTATGTCTGTACTGTTACGCAGCATGTTCACTACTGCTTGTCACCTCTGCCTATTTCTTCCTTTTAGAATATGGCCCAGTATTCCGTTTTATTACCAAGACATTAATAGCATGACGGCCACCAGAAGACTTTCTACTAATCATTTTGAGAATTTTGCTTAACTTTGAAAAACAAAAATGGGAAATGCAATTTCATGCGCTTGCCTACAAAAGAAGAGCCTGCAGTGAGAAAGCCAGGGTGGAGAGTTGCACAGCATCGGAGGCTCCGCCCAGAAACATGGACTTCTCCAGAACCCAGAAGAGCAAGTAGCATGGCCAGCAGAGTAGATAAGGGGCAGTCTGACAATGGAGAGGGGAAGAAGTGAGAAATTCTCATTCTCACATTCCTGGATAAATTTGCAATGATCAGGACTGGGGAGAACAGTCCAGCTTCCTGTGCTGCTCAGTAATGAGGTGGGTGGGTGGAAATCGCTGCGTCTTTCTGGAGAACAGTTTGGTAAAAACACATGTGCACTTTGGTACTCTAGGAATTTCTCTTTATAAAGTTATGAGATTATACAAAGAGCTGCATGTAAAGAAGGATATTGGATTAGTGTTACTTAAAATAGCAACTATTCAGAGCAATCTGAATATGCAAAAATTACATGTGAATTATGTTTCCAACATAATTCTAACTGAAGGTCATGTTTTCATGAATATTTAATGTACTAAAGAAACGGTTGCTCTATAAAATGAGATAGAAACAGTGTGTAAGCATTTTGCAGTCCTAGTTTTATTTTTAAATACTATGTAAATGTACAAAGACTAGAGGGAGGATACATAATCATATTACTGTATTTGTGGGAGGGATGTTAGGTGATTCTTGTTTTCTTTGACTGCATATCTACATTTTTCTACAATGAATATAATCAAATAATAAAGTGGTAAGAATAAAACATGGAGAATTTTTGTTTGAAACAAAATTTAGATAGTGGTATAAAAAATTGTTGTTTAAGAAACTACATTTAAAAAACAACATTCAGGCAGTTGATGGCTTAGTGGTTAAGGCAATTGCCTGCAAAGCCAAAGGACTAGGTTCGATTCACTAGGACTCACATAAGTCAGATGCACAAGGTGGTGCATACATCTGGAGTTTGTTTGCAGTGGCTAGAAGCCCTGGCATGCCCATTTTCTATCTGCCTATGCCTTTCTCCCTCCCCCCCTCTCTCTCTCTCTCTCTCACACACACACACACACACACACACACACAAATTTTAAAAAAGAAAATGTTTTTTAAAAGCTTTCATAAAAAAGAACATCAGTGGTCAGCATATAGTTAGAACAGTGCTTGAGTTTGTAACTGCTTTCGGGGAAAAGCCAGGTACTCTATTCTGAGGTGTAAAAACAAAGTGCTTCCAGAACTGAATCCGCATGGTGCATTATAGTGTGTGAGATATTTCTAGGTTAATATTAGGTTGTGCTCCTTTGTCAGTGTTAACAAATGACAAGCCAATGGATTTTTGTTTTTCAATAAAAACGGAGACTTTTTCTTTAACTTGTTGTTGTTATTGATTTTATAGACTGTTTCCCAGCATGGAGAAATCTTAGTTTTCTCAGAATTACTGCTATTTAGTGTGCTTTGACAGGGTACCCGAGTATCTTTTATGAGCTGCGCATGTGTTAAACAAGCATCCAGTTACCCTCCAGTGTCGTTGTGGAGCCACCTGGGTTAGAGTGGCTAAAACTCCTGGGCCCCTATTACAGTACTTGCAGCTGGTTAGTCAAGATCTGGGGAGAATCTGACAGCTCAGATGTGGTCCCTGGTGGTTTTTATTTCACTGCTGTATAGTCAGTATGTTCTCTCATTCTTAGAATATGTGAGAATGTCAAGGGAGAAACCAAAAAAAAAAGTGGGCACTTGTCTTCCTGCCTTTAGCAAGTATAGTGTCTCCAGTGTGGAGAGACTCTTCAGTAACCGTGGTTTCATTCAGGAGGCCCCCGTAAACTTCGGATACATTTTTTTTTTTTTGGAGGTAGTGTCTCACTCAGTCAAGCTCAGGCTGACCTGGAATTTGTGATGGAATCTCAGGATGGCCTCGAACTCACAGCAGTCCTCCTACCTCTGTCTCCCAAGTGCTGGTATTAAAGGTGTGCACCACCAAACCTGGCTAATTTAGGTGTTTGGAATGCTAGCTTCCCAGTTTGTGGAGATTTGGGAATTAGCATCTCCTGGAGACACTGTATTGGTGGTGGTAGGCTTATGGGTATTATGGTCAGTTTCCCTTTGCCAATTTTTGGCACACTCTCCTGTTGCTGTTGTCCACCTGATGTTGGATGTCCACCCTCTGCTTATGCCATTGTTTTCCCTGCCATCACGGAGCTTTCTCCTGAGGCTGTAGGCCAAAATAAACCTTTTTCCCCACAAGCTACTCTTGGTCACGTGTTTTCTGCCATCAGTGCAAACCTAACTGCAACAGTAGCCTTTTCTAGCAAAGTAGTGTGCAGACTTCTTTGTTTTTATCCTTCTTTAATTATAATAAGATATATATGACATACAATTTGGCATCTTAATCATTTTTAAAGAGCATTGAGTACATTTGCTCTTTTTTATATATATTTTTAATTTTTTTGTTCATTTTTATTTATTTGAGAGTGACATAGAGAAAGAGGGAGAGAGAGAGAGAATGGGTGCGCCAGGGCTTCCAGCCATTGCAAATGAACTCCAGATGCGTGCACCCCCTTGTGCATCTGGCTAACGTGGGTCCTGGGGAATCAAGCCTTGAACCAAGCTCCTTAGGCTTCACAGGCAAGTGCTTAACCGCTAAGCCATCTCTCTAGCCCACATTTGCTCTTTTTTTATTACTAAAAAACACTACATTTCATGATGGCATTTTCATGTGCGTTTGTAATGTATTTGGTTGATATTCACTCCACACTACTCTTTCAACCCTTTACCCCCTTCTCTTAAATAAGCTTCCTTCTACTTTCATGTCATATATTTTTTAATCTATATGAGAATAAATACATACTTGTCCAAGAGCAGTGAATGATTGACAACTTGGATTCTGTGTGCTTTTTTTTCTACTGCCTATGTCCTTTCCCATAATGCACCTGATTTTAATCCTGTGTACACCCAGTTGCTGCGTTGGCATAAGATAATAAATATTCTCCTTAAATGTTCTCAGAGGACAGTTTGTCTTATTACATAAGTATCCAAAACCAGTCCAAGCTGAACTGGCCCCCCATCCACCAATCTCATATGTCCCTGGACTGTTACTAGGGAGTTGCTAAGGTGAGTAACATTGTTTGCAAAGGGCGTATGTGCAGCTGATGTGGGTGGGAGTCCCAGGTCGCTAGCTACGTGGTTAGGAAGGGGTGTTGACTGGCCAAGCTGAGCAGCATCCCGGGTTGTCACATATTCCCCAGGCTTGCCTACCTCAGCGTGTGTATACCACATGATCTTTGTCTAGTCATCTGTTGAAAGACGCAAGCATGTGTTTGCAGATTTCTCCAGTGAAAGGCTTGCCTGTGGATTGATGGGGCCTCTCTCACATTTCTGAGACCCAGCAAGTGCTCTCATTCTCACTTTAAGAACTATTGCAGCTGTTGCTACCTAGTCATCTGATTAGGCACCAGATCCCAAACTTCATCTGCCTACCTGGGGCATCACTGTCAACTCCACCTCTCTGCTACATCATTAGAACGTAAGTATGTTTTATCTCTCCATTTAACTTTTGTGTGGGGGTACTGTCAATCAAATCAAGGTCTCATACATGTAGGTTAGCACTCAGACTGAGCCAGACTCGCTGATTCCCCATTGAAATTCTGTGTTGTCTCATTTCTTTGCCTTTCTTTGGGATAGAACCCCTCCAGTTGGTTAACTATTCTCCATTGTTTAGATTACTTCCATTCTGATTTCACCACCTCTTCACCAAAGTTTCAGGGGTAACTCCCTAAGTCTGGTGGTCCATCCTCAGGTGTCACCCTTGTCCTGTGGGCAGCAGCACTTGCTATACCTGATCTCTCCTCTTGAGCAGCTCTCTACACTGGGCTTCCAAGGGCACATCTTGCAGATTTTTCAAGGTAGGGTTTCACTCTAGCTCATGCTGACCTGGAAGTCACTATGTAGTCTCAGGGTGACCTCAAACTCGCAGAGATCCTCCTACCTCTGCCTCCCAAGTGTTGGGATTAAAGGCATGTGCCATCACACCCGGCTGCGTTAGTCAATTTTGACGCTGTATTTGAACAAAGGGCAATGTCCCCCTGCACTGCTGAGGGCTTACCTTACCAGGATTGTTTCTCCACACCTCAACCCCTCCCAACACTGTTATTTGTATGTTTACTGTTTATTGACACCACAACTCCCACTCACTAAAATATTAGCTCTGGTGATGAGAATGTCATCCAGAATAATGCCTGGTACCCAGTAGGAATCCAGCCAATAGTATTTTGAATACAACTTCCTAATATTCATGGTTTATAGACCCCTGTGTGTTCTGGCATTTTCTGTCTTGTTTCAGCCTCTTGAACTTCATGGCAGTCGAGACTAGTGCTGTCTGGTGGAAGTAAAATTTGAGTTAATATGTAATCTAAGACTTTTCCAGGAGTCACATTAAAAAGTAAAAACCAGATGAGAATCGAGTATGGTGGCACACACTTATAATCCCAGCATTTGATGGAAGGTGAGGCAGGAGGATCAAGAGTTCAAGGTCATTCTCAGCTACATAGTGAGCCCAAGGCCAGCCTGGATTATACCAATCCCTATCTCAAAACAAAAAAATGGAATTTAACAGTATACTTTAGTTTGCTAGTTTGCTTAATATGATAAAAATGTGATCAATGGATGGCTTAGCTGGCCTGCAAAGCCAGAGAATCCAGGTTTGATTACCCAAGACCCATGTAAGCCAGATGCACAAGGTAGTGCATGCATCTGGAGTTTGTTTGCAGTGGCTAAAGGCCCTGGGTGCACCCATTCTCTCCTTTCTCTCTACTTTCTATCAAATAAATAAAAATATTTTTTTTAATTTTTTTTGTTCATTTTTTATTTATTTATTTGAGAGTGACAGACACAGAGAGAAAGACAGATAGAGGGAGAGAGAGAGAATGGGCGAGCCGGGGCTTCCAGCCACTGCAAACGAACTCCAGACGTGTGCGCCCCCCTGTGCATCTGGCTAACGTGGGTCCTGGGGAACCGAGCCTCGAACCGGGGTCCTTAGGCTTCACAGGCAAGCGCTTAACCGCTAAGCCATCTCTCTAGCCCAATAAAAATATTTTTAATGTGATCAACATAAAAATAGAAATTTTTGCTTTTCAAGTCTTAAATATTTGGAATTTAGGTGCGTCTTCTCCAGGTATGCATCTTAACACCAAGTAGATATCTCAATTCAATGTTATTGTTTCTTGTAGAATATTTTGTCTGTATTTAAATTTCATAGAAAATTAAAAGGTACACTCATAAAAGTTCCAAGCATATTGAAGTGGAGATCAAATTTAAATAATTTAACTGATATAAGATGATAATTTCATTTTCTCAACTTCCCTAGCCACATCTTAGTTGTTCAGCCACGTGTGGCTAGTGGTTACTATGGTGGGCAGCACACTCCAGGTTCTAGCTCCAGCTAGGCCAGGGTCCACCTTGCCTTGGCCTTTTGTAATCGGTATCCTCCATGTGGAACCCGCCCTTGTGTCCCACCGTCACTCCCTCTACCTGGCCCACTGCCTAACTTGGCCTGTCCTCTTGCTCCCTAAACACCCTGTGGTATTACATTGTCATACTCTACTATAATTGCCTGATTTGTTGCCCATTGTTACAGGGGATATATGTATATATATATCTGTCTGCTTTTTGTGTGCCCAAATTCTTAGCATAGTGGCTGTCACAGAAGAGGTACTAATACTTGTTAGGTAAGTGTGCAAGTCTGAAATTTTAGCTTAGTGAAGTTTTAACCATCTTCCATCTCCAGCTCAAGTCATTTGTTCTTAAGACCCTTGACAGAAGTCCACAGTCAACAGTCCTTCCTCTGTGTTCCAAGCACCTGGAGCCTGTGTTACTCAAGTCCGTTTGTTACACATGATTTCACTATGTACACATTCTGCCTCCCCAGCTAGAGAATGGAACCTGGAAGAACAGGAGCTCTGAAGGAAGTAACTTGCGTGCTAGGTATTCAATAAAACCTTGATGAACTACTTAATATATTGCCTGATTTGAGTCTGGTTTTGTTTTTTCCTGGAATGAATGAAACATATTTGCCGTTTATAAGAAAAAAAAAAGCAAATGATGATGTTGAAAAGAAATTGTTTTCCTTTGGATTTTAAAAATCAACCTTTTTAAAAACTATTCCCCAAATGCCTCTATAAATCGTGTTTGTGTGTCTATATGGTTGGTCATTCATCAAAGTGTCATTTGTATGTTAGACTTATTGTCTATTCCATTGGTGCAGAGAATATGACCATGTGCAGATATGCACGTGTTCCCCAGAGTTACAAAACTTACTTCTTTCCTTTATTCTTATGAGCTAACTCTTAACTAATTATTTTAATAGCAACGCCTGTTTTTGCTTTTGTTTTTCCTTTGGCATTGAAGTCTTCAAACTGAAGAAGAAAAGCACAATTACACAGTTACTGTTAAGAACTGTCCTGTGCAGCATAAATCAGGCATTAACTGCCTTACACATCTGAAGATAGGACGTGAAAACAAACCATTACTATAGGCCAGAGCCCCTCAGCCACTCACATGTTTCATGGTCATAGTCCTACCAGTAATCCCATAAGCACTGTGGGATCTGCCTCAGGTGAGTGTGGGACTACTATGTGCCTCTCTAACAGTTCCACTTATGATGGGAGATTATGGTGTCCTAGCATGGCAGAAAAAGCATGTGCATTCCAAGGAGGGAACAAATATGCTTCACTAGCCAAGCGAATATAGTGGTGACTTAGTTGAAGTCCCATTCCCATTTCCCAATTCATATCCTCTTGTTATTTTAGCAGAGTTAAAGAGTAATAGGGGTGTATTTGTGCCAAAACAAAAACCCCTAAGACTTTTGAGTCTGTCTACTGGGTTTTGAGTTGGCCAAAACAAATCATAAATTTATTCAGGTGTCTTAAGTTATTTACATTCTGCTGTTGTGTTATCATTTGTCTTCTTGAGGAGGGAACCTATAGGCTTTTGTAAATCGCAGGCTGATTAGCTGTCACTCCCAAAGGGCTAACATACCTTTTGCTTAAGGAGCATCTATTACAGTTTTGAGTATCCTCCCCAAATTCTCGTATAGAATCCTAATTCCTCATGCAACACTATCAAGAGATGGAGCCTTTGGGAGGTGTTAGATCATGGTGTCTCCCTCATAAATGTGGATCAATGTCCTTGTAAAAGAAGCTGAAAGGACCTGAAATGCCTTGCAGCCATGTGGGGACACAGCTGTAAGGCACCATTATGAAACAAAATGAGACCTGTATCTTGGACTTTGCATCCTCCAGAACTGATACATTCTGTTTTTAATTTTTCCCATCTAAGATACTTTGTTGTAACAACCCAAACAAATAATTTAGCAACCATTTTAAAAGTTTCACCTCATCGGCTGTTTAAACAGAGGCCATATAGATGGAACACCATACTGTCATTTCTAGTGGAAATGGCTTTAGCAAAAGAACAAAGATAAAACACATTTGCTTAAGAATATAACTGAAGAAGAAATTTCCTTGGTTTTCATATGTATTTTGTTGCAGAGCATACTTTTTTAGAATTAAAAAGTATTTGACTTTATTTACAGACATTCATGAGGAAGTTGTTAGTGTTCTCAAGCTGCCCCAGTTTTATGAATGATTCAGTCTATAAAAGTCTGCACATCAGAGTGCTGCTCTCATAGTGAATCTGATATCAACATGAGGGTGATGGTGATGGACACTGAGGACACTCAACATCTACCAAACCAGAGATCCAGAGGCTCCTGAGTGCCCATCACTAAAGTAGACTTAAGATGCTCCCAGCATGACTCAGGGAATTTTGTGGAAGAGGGGATGGAAAGATTGTCAGAGCCACAAGTTGGGACATTTTGCACAGAGACATTGCCTCTCCACCACCCCCATAATGCCTGACCCACAATCCCCATTGGATTGAACTGCATCCTCAATGAGGAAGGCCCCTTCAGAAAAGGAGCAGGGAGACAGGAAAGGATGGTACCAACATGTGATGTTAACATACAAAATATGATCATATCTAATAAAAAATGTTGCTTAATAATAAAAGGTATAAATTATTTGAAAAAAGTCTGCACATCAGAATGTGATATGTACTCATTAGCTGCTTTCCTTATAACCTCATTATTTTAGTTTACAAATTCCTTCCCTGTTAAAAAAACAAAACACCAAGATTACAAGGCTAAAAGAGTAAAAGGAAAGATAATTTCAGATATATACAAAAAGAATAAGACCCGGATGTAGTGGTGCATGCCTTTAATCCCAGCACTCGGGCCAAGGTAGGAAGATCACTGTGAGTTTGAGGCCACCCTAAAACTACAGAGTGAATTCAGGTAAGCATGGGCTAGAATGAGACCCAACCTCAAAAAAGCAAACAAACAAAAAAATAGTATAACAAGCTCCAACCCATCACCCAGTTTCAAAAGTTATCACCTCAGCACTTGGGAAGCAGGAGGATCACTCAGTTGGAGGCCAGCCTGGGACTATGCAGTGAATTTCAGGTCAGCCTGGGCTACAGTGAGACCCTGCCTTGGAAAAACAAATATATATATATGTATGTATGTATGTATGTATGTATGTATGTATGTATATGTATATACACACATATATATACACATATACATACATACATGTATATATATATATATGTGTATATATCCTAATAATCTGTTTCTTCTGAGACCCTATCAACTACCCACTTCCCATGTTATAACAATTTATATGTAATTTCATCAGTATTTCAGAACTATATGAAATAGCATATTTTTAGATATGTCTTATTAACACAGAGATGAAAAAAAAGTCTTTAGCCTCAGAAAATAGTTAATATTCAAAAGTTCAAGTGTCTTATAAATGCCGATGTTTACAAACTGTTCATTTGAGCTGAGATCCAACTAAAGGGCATGTGTGGTGCCACACACTTGTAATACCAACAATTAGGAGGCTGTGAAGCGTGAAGATCACCAGTTTACAGCCAATGTGAACTACATATTCTGAGGCCGGTCTGGACCATATGAGGAGACCCTATCTCAAAACAAAAAGATCCAATTAAAGGCTGGGGATGAAGTTAGTGCTTTACTGACATGGACAAAACCCTGAGTCTGAGCCCCTGCACCCCATTCACCCACAAATCAAGTCTCCCAAAGCTGGGCATGATGGTACATGCCTTTGATCCCAGCACTTGGGAGGCAGAGGTAGGAGGATCACTGAGTTCGAGGCCACCCTGAGACTACATAGTGAGACCCTACTTCATAAAAAAAAGTTTCCCAAAATTAAAGGTCACACATTGCAATTGGCTGTCATGTGTTTCTTGATTCTGCTAGTGGAGGTTTTCTCTTCCCTCTTTTCTATATCCTTGAAGATTATTTGTTGAAGAAACCCATAGTTTCATAGGGTCCACATTTTTCTTACTGCATCCTTAAATGTAGTTTAAAATATTTTTCTATATTTCCTCCAAGTTGATTAAATAAATCTAAACAAATTCACTTTTTTCCAGATTACTTTGGAGGAAGAGGATGATGTGTTCTCATAGCAAGAGACATTGTCTCATCTCTTTGATATTGGCAATCATTGACTTTCAGTGATGTGTCATTAATGCAAGTTGCAAAGCATGGCGTTCTAATTCATAATTATTCCCATTCAAACAAGGAAGAGTAACCCAATAGCATCCACATTTTAAGTAAGATTTAAAACGTCATTGTATAAAAAGAAGTGTTTCATAACATTAACTCATGGTGAATAAGCTTAGTAAACAAGCAGTCTCTTAGAATTCAGGAAGAGACATACTCTGTGAAATGCACATGCAGTGAACACTTAGGAGCAAAGTCACAGGAAGGGGAAGGAAGAATGAATCTTAAATACTAGACAGAATTTTAAAAAATATTTTTATTGGGCTGGAGAGATGGCTTAGTGGTTAAGCGCTTGCCTGTTCAAGCTCAAATCCCCAGGACCCACGTTAGCTAGATGCACAAGGGGGCGCACACATATGGAGTTCGTTTGCAGTGGCTGGAGGCTCTGGTGTGCCCATTCTGTCTCTATATCTGCCTCTTTCTGTCTGTCGCTTTCAAATAAATAAATAAACAAAATTTTTTTTTTTTATTTATCTGAGAGAGATAGGAGCAGGCCAGGACCTCTCGCCACTGCAAACGAATGTCAGGTTCAGGTGCTGCTTTATGCATCAGGCTTTATGTGGGCACTGGGCAATTAAACCTGGGCCAGCAACTTTGCAAGCAAGCAAGTGCCTTTAACCACTGAGCTGTCTCTCCAGCAGTTCCCCCAGCCCCTGCTGGCATATTTTTAAAAGAACTTGTTAGTGTGAACATTAGAGTTTGGAAAATTGGTAGCTGGATAATGTACTAAAGTAACCTGGGATAAAGAGAAACTACAGTGAGTTCAATTCAAGCATAGCAGATGGTCTAACATAAATCTTAAAAAGCATACATGTCTCAGAAGAAATAAACAAAGTGAATATCACTTTCATTTCCAGAATGACAGTGTGAGGGCTTGTTCCCCAGAAAAATTAGTGAAAGAATGTAAACCATTCAAAGTGTCCAAGGATATACAGTAAGTTAAAATTTTTTTCAAGACCATTAAAATTTTGCAAGAGCAGTGAGATTCTATTATCTGTACTGAGGCTTGCATCTCCCTTCCTCTCCACTGTGCTTCAGACAAGACAGAAACTGTATGTCAGACCAGAATAAACAAGAACATGGAGACTCAACTCCCACTTGGAAAGCTCACACATCCGCAGGGAGGGAGGAAGTGGGGGCAGACTGATCATCAGTATTTCTGCCCTTCCTCTTCCTCTGCCTATCTTGTTATAGCCTAAATTACAGAGAAGTGTGGGTGATGGGAGCTCCCTTCTGTCCAGTTCCCACTTTCTGAATACTACCAAGAATACTGGGGCTCCAATCGCCTTGGCAGCTTATAAAGCAGTGATGCCTGCCGGGATAGGCAAAGCTAGCATTACACACACACACACACACACACACACACACACACACACACACACACATGCTGAACACTCAGTTGCAAATTACAAGTGTCGTTCAGAGAGAAGGGCACCATCTTCCTTACTCCTGTCTCTAGTCATAACTCAAGAAATTGTTCCTGGAGGTGGAAATGGGCCATAAACGAGAGTGTTCTTAATCTTTTTATAATGGAACTGACCTCTTTGGAACACTTGGTGGAAATGTTCAAGTCTAAGGATCTTAACAATAATGGTTGTGTTGTTGAAAGAAATAAAGTAACTAGAGGTGTTGAACAGCTGGGAAAGTTAAAGGGAAGGAGATTGCTAGCTAGAGTCCTAGCCAAACCCTGTTATCCCCGAGTTGCTGTGGGCATTATCCAAGCATACATGTGCTCCCTGAGGAGAAGTAGCAGCAGCTTAACAGACATAAGCAGCCACTAAAATACTCCAGTCATTACTAAACTAAACAGGTAAGTAACAGGTTCTACAGGGTAAGGACTAGTGCCTAAAGTTGCTATGACATATCCAAAATATACAATTGTCAGCCTAGAAATATGACAGGTAAGCACATAGGATATGGAACCTAAACATTGGGAAATTAAATAATAGTAATAATAATAATGAAAGCAACAGAGATGACCTGTTAACAATGACAAGATTTCAGATTTAATAGATCTTCAAAAAACCATTATAAATATGTTTAACAAATTCAAAGGAAATACAGTTCTTTAAGTGAAGTGAGAAGTTCACTACAGGCAGTGGCAATGTTGTTCAGTGATAAAGCATGTGCTTAGTGTGTGGAGGTCCTTGATTCTATCCTCAACGCCACAGGAGAGAAAAATTCAAACCATGCTTAAGGAAGCCGCAGAAAGTCAACACTATATTCTCATTAACAGACTTAGAAGGGGAAAGGCTGAAAGAGACAGAAGCTGCATGCAGCAGAGAGAATGTAGAGATGCTAGGGAAACCCTCTCCTCTCCACACTCACAGAGAACTGAGCTGCAGTGAGACACAAGCTTACTAAGACTCCTGATGAATCAGTAGACTGCCAGCCACAGACTCTCTGTGAGCTGCCCTGTCAGGAAACTCAAACAAGAGTTATGGGACTATCTGCTTAAACATGACCAACAAATAACTTAAATTGCAACAAAGAAATTGCATTAACTCTATAGTATTCAGAGAGGTGGAATCCTGGTTGGAGACAGTCTACCCAAGAACTTACCAGACATATGTTCTCTGCAGTGTGCCCAGCACCAGGAAGACCAGGGGTTAGGGCCACCATTTGCAATTGAATTCCTAAAGGACCATCCAGAGTTGTGCTTAGCATATGGGACCTGACCCTTGAAGGACCATGTACCAACAGGATCAGATTTGCAACTCTAAACTCAAACTCTCAAAGAACTACTGGAAGCAAGAACAGTGAACAGAATTTGTATTCCAGCCCCTGAGGAACTTCCCAGAGGTGTGACCAGCATCAGTGACCCAATCCATGAAGGGCTGCCTGGGGAATGTCAGGTGCCTGAGACCATGGGAAGGAATGCTGAGAGCAGAGGCTGCAACCTGCCCCCAAGGGAGACTGAATATTTTATTCAGACTTCCATTCCCATCCAGCTCCCTCCCCTTCACACTTATTTCTCCTTTATCTAATGTGCAGTACTGACAGCAGGCCAGTTCTGTCCTGCTCTGTTCTTGTTCTCACTCTTCTCTCCCTCTCTTGCTCCCTCCCTGCCTCCCTCCTTTTCTGTTTTCTTCTTTTTTCCTCTTCGTTTATTTTTCATGTTCCCTTTGGTAGACTTTCTCAGAGAACAAAGGCTAACCTAGTTTGTAGGATCTCCATGTCTCAGCCTCCTGAGATCATCTGACTGCATTTCTTTATTTCTCTATTTTTATTCTACCTTTAGATCAAACTGCCTTGCCCCCACATATCTCTATTACTCGCTCTGCGATTTACTTTTCCTTCCTCTACTTATTTTCCGTATCAACCTAATGCTAATCAATAGTCTTATGCTGCTTTTATTCTTTCCACTCATACTTATAGCAATTAATATACTAATACATGCCATGCTATTGATGTTCCTTTACTTCAAAGAATGATTAGAGTTTAAGGTGTGGTTGTTTAATTATTACTATATGCTCATAGTGGATGTATATTTGTAGTGATTGTTGTCTCAAATAGTATTTTACTTTTAGGGGAGTCCTGGGGACTGAACCTAGTGCTTTGAGTACCATTCTAACAAAGAAAAATGACACTTCAACCCTAAGACAATGTAGTCCCTCTTGAACATTGCAGACACTTCTACTGAAAGAGTAAGGGTGAGTTTTAAAAAATGCAATGAATGACTTATTGATACATAAGTCCCAATGCAGAAACACAAGAAACACAACAAAGCCAATGCAACATGACTCCTCCAAAAATTACTAATTTCACAGTTATGTACTCCATTGAAAGTAAATCAGATGAAATCCTGGACATAGAGTTCAAAAGAATGATGGTAAATGTATCCAAAGAAATCAGAGAATACAAATAAACTACAGAATAGATTCCAAGAGAATATGAGTAAACACTTGAGTAAAATAAGTCAATACAATATATGAAAGTAGAATCAATTAAGAAATAGAAATACTGGAATAAAATAAACAGGAATACCAGGACTTAAAAGTATAAGTGGAATTGAAAACTCCATTCTAAACCTCACTAGTGAAATGTATCAAGAGGAGGACTGTAATCAGAGCTTGAAGACAAAGTAGAGGAATTGGAATCTTCAGATAATGACAAAAGTGAATTAAGCAAAAAGCATGAGCCAGTCGTGATGGTACACTCCTTTAATATCAGCACTGAGGAGGCAGAGGTAGGAGAATCACCATGAGTTTAAGGTTACCCTGAGACTACATAGTGAATTCTAGGTCAGCCTGAACTAGAGTGAAACCCTACCTTGAAAAAAAAAAAAAAAGAGGAAAGAAAGAAAGAACTGAACATCCAAAACCAGTGGAACATTATTTTAAAAAGTGATATGTAAGAGTCATAAACATAAAAGAAGGAGATCTTTCATGGTAAAGCTACAGAAAATTTTTTTTCAATAAAACCATAGTAGAAAATTTCCTAAATAATGAGAAAGAAATGCTGCTAATTAGGTATTCTAAATATTCATAGTCTAAATTCCCCAATGAAATTACATAGGCTAAAAGATCTGATTACAAACCAGAATATATCTATATGTTGCATTCAAGAAATGCCTCTCACTATTAAGGACAGATACAACCATAGCATGAAAGGATGGAAAAAAATATTCCTAGGACATGGAATCAAGCAGGTGTTACTGCCCAAATATCTGATAAAATAGACTTGAAACTAAAATTAGGAGAGGTAAAGAAGCTAACTTCATACTGAGTAAGGGAACAATTCATCCAAAGGGCACATGTGCACCAACATGGATGTTCCCAATTTTATAAAATGAATATTACTAGATGCCCGGTATAGGCTAACTCTTCAATAATGGGTGTTGCTGTCAGTTTCCAGTTGCTGGAAGAAAACACCCAAGGAAGAGCAGCTTGTGGAAGGAAAAGGTTTATTTTGGCTTACAGACTTGAAGGGAAGCTCCATGATGAAAAGGGAAAATAAAGGCATGAGCAGAGGGTGGACATCACCTTCTGGCCAACAGGTGGACAACAGCAGCAGGAGCATCTGCCAAACACTGGTAGGGAGAAGCTGGCTATAACACTCATAAGCCTGCCCCTAACAATATCCAGGAGGCTCTAGTTCCAAAATTGCCACCAGCTGGGGACCTAGCATTCAGAACACATAAGTTTATGGGGATACCTGAATCAAATCACCACAATGGAAGACTTCACACCCAAATTTCACCAATATATAAGTCATCTTGCCAAAAATAAATGGAAACATTGGTCTAAATGGCATCCTATGTCATCTATAGAACATTCTATCCAAAATCAATTGCATAATAGGACACAAAACACAATTTTAGGAAAATTGAAATAATTTCTTTTATTTTATAGGACCAAGGTGGAATAAAACTAAAGCATCAGCAAGAAATGCTTCAGAACATGCACAAACTCATGTAAGTTGAATAATACACTATTGAATGATTAATGGGTCATCAAGGAAATAGCTGAGGAAATTTTTAAATTCCTACAATTGAATGAAAATGTAAACACAACATACCAAAACCTGTGTGATACAATGAAAGCAGTCCTAAGAGGGAAGTTTTGGCTACAAATGCCAACATTAAAAAATCAGAAAGGAGGGCTGGCAAAATGGCTGAGTGGTTAAAGGTGCTTGCTTGCAAAGTCTGACATTCTTGATTTGATTCTCCAGTACTCAAACTGGTGCATGCATCTGGAGTTTGTTCGCAGTGGCAAGAGACCCATTCTCATTGTCTCTTTCTTTCTCTCTCTTTGCAAATAAATAAATAAAAATACTTTTTAAAAATCAGACAAGTTAGTAATTTGAGATCTCTCCATCTTTGTAATGAAAGCATTTAGTGCAATAAGTTTTCCCCCTTAGGACTGCCTTCATTGAGTCCCATAAGTTTTGGTAAGTTGTGTTTTCGTAAAGAATTGGGGAGATGACCAAGACTGCTGCTTCCATGGTGAGCCTGACAATCAGCACTAGGGTGAAAGAGATAGATGCTGAGGATACTCAACACATACAAAAGAAGAAATCCAGAGGCTCTTAAGAGCTCATCAATGAAGTAGACTTAAAACACACCCACCAAGGGGCTCAGTGAATTTTATGGAAGAGGGAGCCAAAAGATTATAATATCCACAGGTTGGACATCATGCCCAGAAGCATTGTCTCCCCCAATAACTAACTGCTGCTCCCACCATGCATAACCCACAACCCCATGGGGAATACCAGCAACCCCACTGAGGAGTGCCCCCAGTGGAGTGGAGTAATGGTGGAAGGAAAAATGGTACCCGCACAGAATGTATCTATACAAAGTATGTTATTAATAAAAAAATATTTAAAAAGTCACATAGGCATCAAATAAAGAACTTAGTGAACTTGGGGCCTTTGAAATAAAAGAAAAAGCTAAACCCTAAAACAGTAGTCAGAAAGAAATAATAAACATTAGGGGAGAAACTAAAGAAGGAGAAACAAACAAAAGAAATGCAAAGAATCAGTGAAGCAAAGAGTTGGTTTCTTGAAAGTTAAACAAAATTGACAAGTGTTTAACCAAACTAACCAGAAGAAATAGCAGGCCCAAAATAATTAAATTATAAATGAGAAGGGAGACATTACAATAGTGTGGTGGTTTGAATTAGGTGTTCTCCATAAACTCATGTATTCTGAATGCTAAGTCCCCAGTTGGTGGCCATTTGGGAATTGGAGCCTTGCTGGAGGAAGTGTGTTTGGGGGGAGGCTTATGGGTATTACAGCCAGCTTCCCCTTGCCAGGGTTGGGCTCTCTCTCTTGCTGTCTTTTTTGAATTGACAACTTCTATACTTACAGATAATAAACCATGATATTTCCCTCCCCCATCTTCCACTTCACAACATGCTCTCCATCATATCCCCTCCCTCTCTCCATTAGTCTCTCTTTTATTTTGATATCAACATCTTTTTGAGGGTCTTGTGAAGGTATTTCTGAGCACTGTGAGGTCATGGATATCGAGGCCAATTTTGTCTGGGCAGCTGCATTTGGCCCTTACATTCTTTCCGCCACTTCTTCCACAATGGACCCTGAGCCTTGGATGATGTGATAGAGATGTTTCAGTGCTAAGCACTCCTCCATCACTTCTCAGCACTATGTTGCCTTTTGGGTCAGCCCAGTGGTTACCTCCATCTGAAAAGGGAAGCTTCTCTAACCAAAAGTGAGAGTAGCATTAATATTTGAATATGAACATTAAGTGTAATGCTGCTGCCTCCAAAATATTACTTTTGCTAAGGCCCTGGTTTCCCAGGAGTAACAGATTATAAGATCCTATTGCTGAGGACTTCTTGCTGCTTTTTCCACCCACCGTGGCAGAAGTGATGTCCAGCTTCTGCTCATGCTATCTTTTTCCCTGCCATCATGAAGTTTGTCCTTGAGTAAGTCAAAATAAACCCTTTCCTCCCATAAGCTGCTTTTGGTCAGGTGTTTGTCTCAGCGATATAAAGGAAACTACAACAAACAGACTCCAATGGAACTCAGAACATCATAAGGATATGCCTTAATGATGCATATTCCATTACATTGAAAAAGATCTAAAAGAAATGAGGGAACTTCTAGATGCATATGACCTCCCCAAACTAAAAAAATAGATTTTAAAAAGTACTTGAGGACTGGAGAGATGGCTTAGTGGTTAAGCGCTTGCCTGTGAAGCCTAAAGACCTTGGTTTGAGGCTCGATTCCCCAGGACCCACATTAGCCAGATACACAAGGGGGCACACACATCTGGAGTTCGTTTACAGTGGCTGGAAGCCCTGGCACACACATTCTCTCTGTCTACCTGCATATTTCTGTATATCTTTCTCTCTCAAATAAATAAATAAAAATAAAATATTTTTTTAAAGTACTTGAATATATCTACAATCAATAGTGAGATTAAAACAATAACAAAGAAGTCTCCAAACAAAAAGTCCAGTACCAGAAAGATTCAATGTCTCTCAGACTATTCCATGAACTAGAAATGGAACACTCACCAAATTCTTTTTGCTAAGCCAATATTACCTTATTACCAAAACTAGATAACGACACAACAAAGAAGAGAAACACAGATCAGTCTCTTGGGTGAGCATATATGCAAAGATTCTCAACAAAATACTTGCACACCAAATTCACAAACACATCAAAACTATTATTTGCCATAATTCATTCCAGAGACGCAAGGAGGTTTCTGCATATGAAAGTCAATACATGCAATGCATCACATAAATGGGCTTGAGGACAAAAATCACATGATCATTTCAATAGATGCATGTCTTCTTTTTGTTTCCTTGAATGGAGTGTCTCACTGAACCCAGAGCTGCCATTTTTAGTTAAACTGACTGATCAGAAAGCCTCAGTAATTCTCTACTCTCTACTCCCTAGGGGTCCTGGGTTGCAGGTGTGTGTGGCCACATCCAGCTGCTTTTGTGTATATTGGGGATTTAAACTCAGGGCAAATTCAGTTCTCATATCTATGCAGTAGATGCTCTTCCTCACTGAATTGTATTTCCAGGCCCAGCAAATTTCATACATATCTGAGGGAGAAAGAATTGTGAATAGCCTTGTTTCCCTGCTTTACTTGTCAGCATGTTTGTTATTGACATATGGGTAGGCTACTACTGATTTTTTTTAAAAAATGATTTTTATTGACCACTTCCATACATGCAGACAATAGACTATGATCATAATCCTCTCCCACCATGTTCATTTTTCCCCTTCCATGTCCCCCCAATATTGAATCCCTTCTTCTTTCCAACTAGTATCTCTTTGATTTTGATGTCATTTTTTTCCTCCTCTTATGCAGGTCTTTTGTAGGTAGCACCAGTCACTGTGAGATCATCAATGTCAAGGTCACTTTGTGTCTGGAAGACAACATTGTAAACAATTTTCCCTTCTCTTGGCTCTTGCATTCTTTCTGTCACCTCTTCCTCAAAGGTTTCCTGAGCCTTGAAGGTTGTGATACAGATGTCTTACTTACTGCTGAGCACTCTACTGTCACTTCTTCTCAGCACTTTGGTGAGTTTTGAATCACTCCAGTGGTCACCGCCATATTAAAAGAGAAACTTCTCTAACCGGAAGTGAGAGTAGCATTAATATATGGACATAAACATAAGTGTTTAGAAGGCAGTTTGGTGGGCATAATATATCAATTTTGCTAGATAACAGTAATACTTTCCTCCACCCAGGGCCTATGACCTCCTCGGCCGTAGGCTTTTGACTAGGTTTTCAGCACTAGGTATGGATTTCCTCCTGAGGAGAAGGACTCAAATCCAATAAGAAAGTAGCAGTATTTCCCCAAAACAGACATGCCAGCATTGCACCACTAGGTACACTTGGCCTGAATGGCCAGCTGTAAAGCTTACAGGGTCCACTGATGGTTAAGACCATTGATGACTTTTCTTTTCCCAAAGGCTGTGGGCTGCCTAGCTCTTTCCAGCATCCTGACAGCTAGTTAATAGAGGGGAAGGCTTCCTGCTCAGCCCCATCTTGATTTCTCAGTGACCTGAAGGCCATGCATATGAAACCTTCAATAATAGAGTCTTATTTCTAGTGGACAACTAGCACTAATCTGTAATGTTTTAGAGGCATCACAAGTCTCTCTCCCTGGCTAACAACTCACAAAGATATCCCACCCTGGCACTGATTTTTTTTTTTTCTAATAACAATCTTCTAATAAGTTTTCTAAATAAAATGTTCTCATAATAGCTTCTGAACATGACATAATCTATCCCCATAGGATACTTCTACTCAAATTCCCTATTTTAAAAAAATATTTTATTTTTATTTATTTGACAGAGAAAGAGGGAGAGAGGGAAAGAGAGAGAGAGAGAATGGGCACATCAGGGCCTTTAGCCACTGCAAATAAATTCCAGATGTATGTGCCCTGTGTGCATCTGGCTAATGTGGGTCCTGAGGAATCAAACCTGGGTTCTTTGGCTTTGCAGGCAAATGCCTTAACCACTAAGTCATCCCTCTATTTTAACATATATATTATTAGCTAGCAAAGAAGTAGGTTTCCACATGGCTTATTCATAACATCTTAAATTTTGATTAACCCTCCTCCCTCCACCCCTCTCCTCTGTCTACTCCTCTTGGACTGCCCCCCCCCAGGATTCTATCCTCTACTCACTCATCTACTCTACCCTCCCCTTAAGCCTGCTCCTCCTCCCTGCCTCATAGTCTCTTTCTAACACATAGTAACAAAAACAACATGATAATGGCACATAAATAAACATAGAGATCAACAGAATAGAATAGAATACCCATATATAAGCAAACACACCATTTACTTGTGACCAAGATACCAAAAGGCCACACTGGAAAAAATTCAGCCTCTTTGGTAAATGCTGCTTAGAAAAGTGGATGTTCATATGAAATTATATTACCTACCTCTCACCCTGCACCGAAAGTCAACTCCAAATGGATCAAATACCTTAACATGAAACCTGAAACTCTAAAACTGCTAGAAGAAAAAGTAGATATGTTGAAAGTATATGTAGGCCAGGACTTTCTGAAATCTTGCCAACAAATGAGAAAGGAGACCTCATGAAATTCAAAGGCTTCTGAACAGTACAGGAAACAATCAAGTGAAGAGACATACTATATCCTGCAATAAGAGAAAAATTTTGCAGCTCTTTATCTGACAAAGGATTGATATTTTGAATATACAAAGGAAACACTAAACAGCAATAAATGCAAACAATCAAGCCAATAAATGAGCTAATGAAATGAACTGATAGTTCTCAAAAGATGGAATACAAATGGTTAATAAGCATATGCAAAAAACTTCTACATTACTAGTCATCAGAGAAATACAAATAAAAAATTGCAATGTAATGCCAATCCACTCAGAATGGCAGTCATTAAGAAAACAACTAACAACACATGCTGGTGAGGATATGGACAAAAACTAACTAGTCCTGTGGGAATGTAAACCAGTTCAGCAACTAAGTAAATCAGTATGGAAGGTCCTTAAAAAAAAAAAAAAAAAAAAAAAGTAAAGCCGGGTATGGTGACACATGCCTTTAATCCCAGCATTTGGGAGGCAGAGGTAGAAGGATTGCCATGAGTTTGAGGCCACTCTGAGACTACACAGTGAATTCCAGTTCAGCCTGAACTAGAGTGAAACCCTACCTCAAAAAAACTAATAAAATAAAATAAAATAAAAAGTAAATAGAGCCCTTATATGTTGTAGCTATATAACTCCTCAGTGTTTGTCTAAAGAACTCCAAGTCAATGTATGACAGACATACTTGCTTGCACATCAACATTTATTCCAGCACTTTCCACAATAGCTAAGTTATGTAATCAATCTAGATATTGAACAACAGAAGAGAGAATAATGAAAATGTGGTATAAGGCTAGAGACATGGCTTAGCGGTTAAGGTGCTTCCCTTTGAAGCCTAAGGATCCAGGTTTGATTTCCCAGAACTCATGTAAGCCAGTTGCATAAGGTGGCACATACATCTGGCATTTGTTTGCAGTGGTTAGAGGCCCTGTTGTACCCATTCTCTCTCTCTCTCTCCTTTCTCTCTCAACAAGTGAATAAACAAAATATTTAATTAAATTTTCCAGGCATAAAAATGGAGTTTTGTCATTTGCAGAAATGAGTGCCACTCCAGATAATAATGTTAAAGATATTAAGCTAGGCTCCAAAAGACAAATAGCATATGTTTTCTCTAATTTGTTGTTCCCTAGATTTTATATAAATAAATAAAATCATTATGTATATATGACATGGAAGCAGAAGCAAAACTATCCAGGGGGAAATAAGAGGGACTAATAAGAGGTGAATATGAGAAAGGAAAGAATAAGGGGGTGTGGGAAGGATGGGCTCAATGTACAAGGTACACCTGTGTGAAAGTGGTCTCATGACACAGCACCAGCTATGTGCAATGAATATGAAAACATAGAGATTATGCACCATGAAGAACAAAGAGAAAACGAATGAAGAAATGAGCAGTTTCCAAGACACATGAAGTACTACTAAGTACAGCAACATACGTATAATGGTATCACAAAAAAGAAGGGCCTGGGGAGCACACTCAGTAGATAAAGTGTTTGCTTTGCAAATTTGAATAACTGAGTTTGTATCCTCAGACTTCACATAAAAGACAGAAGCTGTGGTAGGCTTCTGTAATCCAAGTGCCCCTACACTGAGACAGGAGAACTTTCTAGGAGCTCATGAATTGAGCTGTAAACAAGAGACTGTGCTTCAGCGGGGAGTAGAAGGAAAAGACTACCCCAAAGGTTGTCCTTTGGCCTCCACAAACATGCCATGGTACATGTGTGCATGCATTCACACACACACACACACACACACACACACACACACAAATGCACAATGCACATATGCACCAAATGAATAAATACAATAAAATATAATGAAGAAAGAAGAAATAATTTTTAAATAATGCCAATTTCTAAAACTCATTTAAAAACATTGATTTTTACATGCATTGTACGTACATTTAAACAACTCTAGTTTAAATACAAGAGATGATTATAGCAAAAAATATTAAAAGTCACAGACAAAGGCTCTGGGTGATGGCTCAGTGGTGAAAGGTACTCACTTGCACAGCCTGCCAGCCCAGGTTCAATTCCTCAGGCAAAAACATAAGGCCAGACAAGCATTCAACTGCAATGGCAAATGTCTCTGGTGCACTCATACACAGGGAAAATAAATAAATAAATCATTTTTAAAAGGAAGCCACAGACAAGAAGAAAAGTTTGACAGCAAGAAGAGACAAATGACTTAGACTTAACAGGGTGTGATGGTTAATCTCAAGTTTTGTTGATCGATTGGCTCTAGAATCATCTAGAAGACCAATCACTGGGCAAAGCTGAGGGCATCCTTAGATCAGGCTAAGTGAGGTAAGAAGATCCACCTAACATTTGACAGCACCATTTCATAGGCTGTGGTCCCAGACTAAATGAAAAGGAGAAAGCAAGCTGGGCACTGGAATCCATGGCTCTTAGCTTCTAACTGTGGATGTAATGTGACCAGCTGCCTCCTGGTCCTGCCACCTGGGCTTCCCCACCACGATGGGCTCCATCCCCAGGAACTATAAACCCAAATAACTCCTTCTTCCTTTAAGATATTCTTGTCAGGTATTTGTTTACAACAATGAAAAATGTAATTAATACACAAGGGAGTCATAATAAAAGTAAAAACTTTCAAACCTTCTCAGCATATTACATGGAAAAGGCAAGTAAATAACCTGTTCAAAGATTAATAAAAGAAACTATTAGCTAAATTTTTGGTATTCACCAAACTTTCCTTTGTAAAATTTAAGGTATTCTCAGTTAAACAGAGAACTTGTTATTCATAGAACCTCCTTACAAGAAATTCTAGAAAATGTTCTTCAGGTTGAAAATAAATGATTCTGAAAGTAATACATTGCTATCTTCCATCCAAAGAAGAGCACTGGTAAAGATGATTGTAAGGTAAGTGTGTAATTACAAATAAAAGCCAATATAAATGCAGGCAATTTCAGAAAAACAGCATAAAATACATTGTATTCCTATACCATATAGAAATGTAAAGCATTTGCTTATGGCAACATAAAGGGTGGGAATAAAGTTATGCTGATCTAAGGAAATCATTCTGGATGGTAAATTGTATTGACCGTAATAAATGAAGATGAACAGAAATGAGCTGGGCGTGGTGGCGCACGCCTTTAATCCCAGCACTCGGGGAGCAGAGGTAGGAGGATCCTCATGAGTTCGAGGCCACCCTGAGACTCCATAGTGAATTCCAGGTCAGCCTGAGCTAGAGTGAGACCCTACCTGGAAAAACAAAACAAAACAAACAAACAAACAAACAAAAAGAAATAACAGATAGAAAAGGAAATATGTCATCAGTTATCAATGTGTTCTTTTATTTTTTTCTCTGTGTTACCTTAAAATATATAAATTAAAATAAATAATTGTAACAATGTCTTGATGAGCTTATAATGGTTATAGGATTGTGAACTAGGTTCCCTGAAAATTCTCTATCCGGGTGGAAGGCTCTGCAGACTGCTTTAGTGATTAGGCTGGGTGACTGTGCGAATGCTGCCTGTGTCCTCAGCATCCAAACCTATGCAGAGGCCACCCTGCTTTCCTGTAACTGGCCACCCTGATGTTCTCCCCCTTCTCACTGTGTATTAGTCAATTCATCCATGACTTGCCATTGTTCTGTAACTATAAAAGTCCATGGAGGGCTGGGGAGAAGGCTCAGTGGTTAAGGCACTTGCCTATAAAGCCTAATGACCTAGGTTAAATTCCCCAATACCCATGTAAATTCTGATGCGAATAAATAAATGAAAATATAAATATATTTTTTACATCCATGTAGCCTTGTCTATAGTGAAACATGGCAAACTGACCTGGGACATAGTCATGACCACTCACATTTGGCTTACAATAAACTATCTCCTATTCCCTTTAGAGGAAGAGCTGGGTTTTGCACCAGTGGTTTAACATCTGTAATAATGAGTAAAACCAAAGAAAGGGGGTACAGAATGATATGTGTGGTGTTTGGGGTTTCTGTTTGATGGTTGGTTGGGTTGCAGGGTTTGGGTTTCCTTCCTTCGTTCCTTCCTTTCTTCCTATCTTTTTTGTGAAATAGTTTCACTCTGCAGCCCTTGCTGACCGGAAACTCACTATATAGTACACCTTGACCTCACACTAATAGCATTCCTCTTGTCTCAGCCTCCCAAGTGCTAGAACTTCAGACATTCACTACTATGCTTGGCTGAGTAGTGTTCCATAACCTCACAAGAATGACTATAACCTGAGACTGATTCTGAGCATATATGATGCAGGTACTAAGCCACAGAACAATCATTAAGAATCTCTGCAGTGAAAAATCATTGAAAAATATCAAAATACTACATCAGACAATATTTACTTGTAAGGAGTAGTAAATAGAGGGGGAGCGTAAAGACATGAAGAAAAAATGGCATAAGTCCAGCTGTAGCAGTAATATTAAATGTAACCATATCAAGAAATCAAGTTTTAAAAAGTGGATTCTGTCAGCTGAATGAAAAAGAGGCAACTATAAACTGTGTAGCTGCTCCTAGAGAGTGGAAGCATCCTCAGTCCTGGGGTGAGGCAGCCTAGGGCTAGGAATGCCTCCCTCACAATGCCTTCCCAAAGAAAGATTGGAGAACAGAAGAAAGGATCCCTTTATAATAAAGTAAAGGAGAATGGCATGCACTAAAGAGCCAAGGTGGACACACCAGGAAAGAATAAAGAACATGGTGGCTTGTGTCTTTGTCCATTAAGGCTTTATTGAGGTAATCATGAAAATTGCATTCAGTTCAGGAGTATGTGAGCCTTGGAAGTTTAAAAAAAAAAAATGGGCTGTACCTTCTTGGACCAACTGAAGAAGTAATTAACTGTATTCTATTTACTGTTGCTTTGCAATCAGTTAAAGACTGTTTTATGTGGCCCCAAACTCAGTATGGGTACTTGATAAGCAAACCGCATTTATATCACAAGTTTATCTTTAGCACTGGAGCTTTGGCACAGGAAGGAATGGCTAATGTTTACTGTCATTAGTTTAACCTTTAGCTTTGTGGTAAACTTAAAGCTTGTGCTCATGTTTCATCTTTAGTCTAACAGTTAGCTACTCTTCTCCTTCTCCTTGTTTTTTTAATTTTTATTTATTTGGACATGCATGTTGGGAAGGGGTCGTATATTCCAGGGTCTCTTGCCACCGCAAACAAATGCCATACCAGATTGTCATGAGTGACAGAGAAATAGAACCCAGGCTGACAGGCTTTGCAAGCAAGTTTCCTTTAACCAGTGGGTCTTCTCCTCAGCCCCTGATCCTTTTTTTTTTAAACTAAGCAGTGACAGTTTAAAAGTTGCTTGCTTAAAGGCTAGTATCTGGAAATTTTAGGGTGACCCTTTGAGAATCTGACTTCATTCCAAGTTCCCCAACTTTTTCCCTCTCTCAGCATTATGGTTTAAACATGAAATTCCCCCACAGGCTGATGTTTTGAACTCTTGGTTCCCAGCCTTTGGTGTTATTTGAAGGCTATGGAGCCTTCTGGAGGCTGGTTGAGGTGACTCTTCGAAGGTCATACCTGCTTCTTCTGGTTATAGACTGCTCTATGTTTCATGACCTCACAATGTGAATATGCAACTTGCTTCACTGTCCCAATTCCATAGGCGAAGCTGCTCTGCCCTGCCTTCCCCATCATGAATCACTGAAGTCTCTCTGAAACCATAAACCAACATAAACTTTTATCCTGTTAGTTGTTTCTGTAAAGTATTTGGTTATAGTAACACAAAAGCAATATATGCTATCTCCAGGAAACATGCTTTAGATTCAAAATATAAATAGGTATAAAATAGGATATGTAAAGATGTACAAACAGAAATCACCAAAAAGCTAATGTCAGGAGAAAATAAAACATTAAAAATGTAACAAGAGACAAAGAAGAACATTTTATAATGATTAAAAATATCAAACTATGAAGAAGACAATAATTATAAATATACATTCATCAAATACAAAGGCATAAAAATACATGGAAAAAAGGGAAATTGAAGGAGAAGCACACAAATTAACAAGAACAGTTGAAGATGTCAATATTCTACTTTGAATAATGAATAAGATAGAAAAATGAACCAGGAAATATGCAAGAAAATGAAAGAGTTGAACACTCTGAAATAAGAACAGAATATACATTCTTCTCAAGTACACAAGGAACATTCTCCAGGATAAACCACAGATTATAAAGTAAAACTTGAAAAATGTAAAGTATATAGGATAGAAAAAAAACAAAGCATTGAGATATAAGTAATATGAATCATATGAGGAAGTTAGAACTCAGTAACAGAAGAAAAATTAAAATTCATAAATATGTACAAATTTAACCACACACTCCTAAATAACTTCAAGGTCAAAGAAGAAATCAAGTGGGAATAAGAAAATATGTGATGAAGAAACAAACAAAAACACAAGATGTAATAAGAAGTCTTCAGAAAGAATTATATAGCTGTGAAATATCTACATAAAGAAGAGCTGGGTGTGGTGGCACACACCTTTAATCCCAGCACTTGGAAGGCAGAAGTAGGAGTTCAAGGCCACCCTGATTACATAATGAATTCCAGGTCAGCCTGGGCCAAAGTAAGTCCCTACCTCAAAAAACAGCAACAGCAACAACAACAACAACAAAAAAGAGTAAAGAAGAAATAGCTTAGCTTAGTAACTTTCTAATTAAAGATTCTGGCGCAAAAAAAAAAAAAAAAATCTAAAGCAAGCAGAATGAAGTTAAGTGAAAAATTACTGAACCAGAATTGAAAGGCAATGGAGAAAAATTGATGATCAGTAAAATAGACAAAACTTCTGCTAGAGTAACTGAAGCAAAACAGTTGGGTCTCATATCCCAGATTATTGCAGGTAGAAATAAAAGAGGTAACACTACTATCAATCTTACAAAGCACAGGATGGGTTATGAAGAAATGCTACACACAACTGTATGCCAACAAAGTAGGGGAGCTAGCAAAGAAGGAAAGATATACAGAAGCAAACACTTCAAAGAAGAATCAAGCTGATATAACACGGGAAGCGATCATGTTAGTGATCAACATATTTAAAAAGAAAAGCAGGGCTGGAGAGATGGCTTAGCTGTTAAGCACTTGTCTGTGAAGCCTAAGGGCCCTGGTTTGAGGCTCGATTCCCCAGGACCCACGTTAGCCAGATGCACAAGGGGGCGCATGCATCTGGAGTTCATTTGCAGTGGCTAGAGGCCCCTGGCGCTCCCATTCTCTCTCTCTCTCTCTCTCTCTCTCTCTCTCTCTCTCTCTCTCCCTCTTTCTCTCCCTGTCACTCTCAAATAAATAATAAATAAAAATTTAAGAATTAAAAAAAAATTAAAAAAAGAAAAGCATATCCATGATGGCATTACCACTAAATTCTACCAACCACTTAAAGAAGAAGTAAAGCCACTTCTCAACTTCTCAACTATTACAAAACTAGAGGCAGAGCAAACACTTCCCGTCTTGTGAGATGAGGCTAATTTTGGCTCCCAAACAAAACCAGAGGCATCATGGGAAAAAAGTTCAGTCCAACATGTCTTATGAATATGGGTGCAAAATTCCTCAATAAACACACTGGAAGGCAGATTACAGTAACATATAAAAGAATTATTTGCACATGTATGCATTATCAAGATTCAGTCTAAAAGCTCAAAGTTGGTTTAAGATCCTGAAATGAACTAATATGACCAGTAAAATAAATCAAAACCAGCCAGGCGTGGTGGCACACACTTTTAATCTCAGCCCTTGGGAGGCAGAAGTAGGAGGATTACTGTTAGTTTGAGGCCACCCTGAGACTACATAGTGAATTCCAGGTCAGCCTGGGCTAGAGTGAGACCCTACCTCAAATAAATAAAAAAATAAATAAAATGATTTTTTTTAAAAAGAAAAGAAATCAAAACCAAAACTACACAATCATGTTGGTGAGCATTTAACAACACCCTTTCAAGTCTTAAAAAAAAAAATCAAAAAGCAGGAAATTTAAAGGACAGCTTTCTATCTGATAAAGAAACATCAGCTATTAAAAATACTTAGCTAGGGCTGCAGAGATGGCTCAGCTGTTAAAGGTACATGCTTGCAAGACCACATGGCCCGGATTCAATTCCCCAGTACCCATCTAGAGCCAGATGCACAAGTGGCACATGCATCTGAGTTCATTTGCAGTGACAAGAGGCCTGGCACTCACCTATCCTCTTTTCTCTCTCCCTTTCTCTGCAACTAAATAAATAAATACTTTTTTTTTTTTTTAATCCAAGGCCTGGAGAGATGGCTTACTGGCTAAAGGTGCTGGCTTGCAAAGCCTGATGGCCTAGGTTTGATTCCTCAGTACCCATATAAACCCAGATGCACAAAATTACACATGCATCTGGATTTCATTTGCAGAGGCAGGAGGCCTTGGAATGCCCATACTCACTCTCTCTGTCCATCTCTCTCTCTCTCAAACAAATAAACTTTTAAAAATAAAAGAATATGTAATTACAGATACGTGTAGAATTTTAAAATGGTAATAATTTTTAAAAATTCACCTAGGCATGGTGACTCATACCTTTAACCCCAGCATTTGTGAGACTGAGGTATGAGGATCACTGTGAGTTCAAGACCAGCCTGAAAGACTACATAATGAATTCCAAGTAAGTGTGAGCTAGAGCAAGACACAAATTTCAAGCCATCTACATTGAAAAATAAGTAAAACATTTCTATTCCTAGGCAATATAACCTTACATGAAGAAAATCTTCTAGAATGCACCAAACATTTATAACCAATAAGCCCATTGTGGATATAGGACACAATATCTATATACAAAAAGCAACATTTTCTATACATTTAAAATAACCCAAATTGAAATTAGGAAAGCAATTCCTTTTGGGTAATGTGCTTCATATACAATATATACATGTACAAAAGCCTAAAAAAATTAAAATTTAAGAGTTTGAACAGAGGTACCCTTTTTAGATGGGAAAAGCCACTCCCAGAAGCCATAAGATAATAAATAAAAATCCCATAAAGTATATGTTACCTCACTCCCTAAGGAGGGCTCTAAGTCACCCACCAACAATATAGGCTGAGGCTGTGGTTATTGGTTGCCCAAAAGAACTAGATGGTGAGATCCTGTTGGTAAAGAGACCACACACTTTGGTTGCAGGACATTAGCTGGGACTGAGCTGGCTAGTTTTCACAGTACCAGAAGTTGCTATAAAGGCTGGGACTTTGTGTTTAATGGGTATGAAGTTTTCATGCTCCAAGATGAAGATGCTCTTGAGAAAGGTGTGTAACATAGCATGTTAGTTACTTTTCTCATTGTTTTGACTAAATGCCTGACAGAAAACAGCATGATGGAGGAAGGATTTATTTTGGCTCTTGGCTTGAGTGTACAACCATCATGACAGTGGAAGCTTCTCTCTGGAGTCTATGAGATTCCTGTCCATGGAAATCTGACTTGATTTCTGTACCAGATATGAATTCTCCCTGGCTGAGCTGACCTCATGTCCAATCACAGAACAGTTGGTTACTTGCAAAAGCCATGTGCCACTATTGCACAAGTGTGTGATAGAGATAAACACACCTGAAGTTCTAATCATGAGTGCACATGTCTACACACACACACACACACACACACACACACACACACACACGTAAATTAATAAAAATAAATAAAACTCAGGTTACACCAGATTTTTATTGAAAAAGCACAGCTTATGCCTTCATGAGCCTACAATGATTATTCATAGTCACACTGAGGAGGATCCTAAGAGGAATGGGGGTGGGGGAAAAGGGACAAAAGAGGATAACTTGCTTGTGGTGGTGCTGGCCTCTAACCCCAGCACTTGGGAGACAGAGATAGGAGGATCACTATGAGTTGGTTGTCAGCTTGGAACTACAGAGTGAGGTCCATGTCATCCTGGGCTAGAGTGAGACTCTACCTCAAAACAAACAGAAAGGGCTGGAGAGATGGCTTAGCGGTTAGGCGCTTGCCTGTGAAGCCTAAGGGTCCCAGTTTGAGGCTCGTTTCCCCAGGTCCCACATTAGCCAGATGAACAAGGGGGCACACGTGTCTGGAGTTCGTTTGCAGTGCCTGGAGGCCCTGAAGCGCCCATTCCCTCTCCCTCTCTATCTGCCTCTTTCTCTCTCTGTCTGTTGCTCTCAAATAAATAAATAAAAATAAATGAAAAAAATTTAAAAACCAGAAAAACCCAGGATATCCTGAGGAAAATATGACTAATTGACAGTACATTTATATATAAATGTTACAAATAAAATAATAGAAACAAAGCAATAAAACTTCTGAGAAATAAAAAAAAAAAAATGAAGTCTTCTTCTTTGGGGCTGGAGACATAGCTCAGTTGGTGGAATGTCTGCCTGGTATGTAGGAAGCCCTGGGCTTGATTTTCATACTACATAAACCAGGTGTTGTGGCACATGCTTATAGTTCCAGCATTTAGGAGGAACAGGTAGGTGGTTTAGGAGTTCAATATTATCCTCTACTACACAGTGAGTTTGAGGCCAACCTGGGATACATAAGTACTTGTCTAAAAATAGGGGGGGTTCGGGTAGGAAGAAGAAAATGAAGTCGTCTTTCAAAATGCAGAAATCAGTGTTTATGAGCCATTCTAAGATGAGGTAGTGATATCAACTCTAATTTTCAAAGAAGTAGAAGAAGGAAGTGAAAAATATTAAAAAGAAAAATATAAAGGCTTCTAATGGCTTTTAGTGAACAAAATAGAATTATGAAAAAATGGGAAGATGGCACAGCAAGTAAGTATAAGGATTCAAATTCTAAACCCCAGTACCAATGTAAAAGGTAGGTACTGTGACAAACTCTTATAATTTCACTGGAGAAGTAGAGATAGGAGTATTCTCAGAATTTGTGGGTTAATTTGTTTAGCTGAATTGGTGATTTTCAGGCTTATTTAAAAATCCTGTCTCAAAAAAATAAAGTGCAGGTTATGGAGGGATGGCTCAATGGTGATGGCCCAGGTTTGATTCCCTAGTACCCACAGAAAACCAGATGTACAAAGTGGTGAATGTGTCTGGAATTTGTTTGCAGTGGCAGGAAGCCCTGTATACCAATTCTCTCTCTCTGTCTCCCTCTTTCTCTGTCTCTCAAATAAATGAATAAATAAACTAATATAATACAATATTTAATAAATTAAGTGGAGAATGATTGAGGAAGACACCCAACATTGACCTCTGGCCTCCACATGCACACACACACACACACACACACTCACACACAAACACATGTGCATAAGCATCCCCCATACAAGTGTGCTCATACACATATAAACATGTATGCACACACGTACACACAACACAACACACAAAAATAGAATTATGAAAATGAGAATATGTAGTTGATAAAAATCTTTGAAAGGGTTAAACATCAGTTTGAAGGATTAACTGCACGATAGACCTGAAGAAATTACCCAGAATATACAAGAAAGAGACAGCATAAAGGAGGAGAAAGGATAAAAGAATATGCAAGAGATGTTAAGAGGCATGATTGACTGATATAAACCTAACACAGAGTGACAAAAAGAAAAAAAAGAATGGAAGATTAATATGTAATGCTTGAGGGACACACAATAGTTGAAATATTTACTCAAATTATAGAAAAACTTGAATGCTTAAAGTTAGAATGTAAAGTCAATTTTAATCTGGAGGAATTACACTAAACTCACACCTAGACATATGACAGTGAAACAGCATAATTCTAACATAAAGTAAAAATATGAAAAGCAGCCTAATGTAAAAGAATAAAAGACTACCTGTGGTAGTTTGGATAGCCCCCAATACATTCAGTGTGTTATTGGCTTGATGTGTGGATCTACAGCCACCTGGCTGAAGGAGGTGTGATGGGTGAATTTTAAGGTGTGGTTGTGGGTTTGAAATTCCAATCTAAATATATGCAAAGTGCCTAGTTCTATCTGGAGTTCCTGAAGTGTGCTGTGTGGCTTTTGGCTTTTGGCTGTGGCTTCTCTATCTGCTCTGCCCTGAGAAATCAGGCCAGCTTCTTCTGCCATTATAGAACTCCCCCTCGATCTTCAATAAATATCCCTTCCTCCATAACTGTGCCTGGTCTGGAAGTTCATCTCAGTGAACCTGAAGCTGTCTGCTACACTACCTATGCAAGAACATTCATTAGTGTAATGCAGCTATTTTATTAGTAGTAATAAAGCCACAAATCAGTGGAATTACCCAGAACATACTAGCAACTGTGCCTTCTGATTTAAAAAAAAAATAAAAAAGTCTCAAGAAGAAAGGGTTGCTTGAATTGACTTTTCCTGTCAAAGAATGTTTGGCAGTATTTCAGAAAACTAACAGAAAAGTCTGGCAAAAATAAAAGCCAGCAATTTAAATGGGTGTTAAATCACTGGTATTTTCCACTAACAGGGGGCGTGTGATTCTAAGAAGGAATGTGGTTGGGGGAAGGGTGAGATGGGGAGTTTGGAACTTTTGTTGAAGAAATAGCCTTGGATGATTGCACACTATGCCAGATGGTGGGGTTAGCTCATCTAGACTTTGAGTACATAGAGACAATGTGTTTGGCAATTTTTTTTTTTTAATTTTTTGGCAATGTTTAATTTATATTCAGTTAAATTGCACCAATCTACAAGGACTCACATAATGTTCTTAATACTTGATGGTTTGTATAAAATAAGAGAAAGCTATCAATATATTTCACATGGTTTTCTGAAACTACAGGATTATTCTTTCTCATGAATGACATTTTATATTTTTTATTATAAAAGTAATACCTGCTGGGTATGGTGGTTCATGCCTTTAATCCCAGCACTTGGAAGACAGAGGTAGGAGGATCATCATGAGTTGGAGGCCACCCTGAGACTAAATAGTGAATTCCATGACAGCCTGAGCTAGGGCAAGACCCTATCTTGAAGCGCCCACCACCACCAAAAAAAGTGATACCTGTTTGCTGTAGAAAATTTAGAAGATATATATTACAAAAACAATTTTTAATTTCCTTTAAGCTTATCACCTCAAGAAAATATCAATCAGCCTTTAAGGATATTCAAGTTAATTTTAATTTTAATTTAAATATTAATTGTAGATTCTCATATGATTCCATGAAATAATAAATATTTATCCTGAATAACCGATGGTAACTTCTTGAAAAACAAGAATATGGTACCACAGCCAGGATATTAATATTGATAGGTTCAAGATTCAGAAGGTTTAATTTACCACAGGACCCCCCGCGTTACTGGTTCAAAATCGTATACCCAATGACTCCCTGGGCCCCTTTTTAAATTCCTGGCAACCACTACTAAAGTATTCTGTATTTCTATAAATTTCATTTCAATAGCTTTGTGTGATGGAATCACACAGGTATAAGCTTTTGTGATTGATTTAAGATAACTCTCTGGATACTCATCCAAGCTGATGACAGAATCAATACTTTTGTTCCTTTTTATTGGTGAGTTACAATTGCATGTGATGAATTTATCACAGAATTATGGTTTGTATCATTATTAGCGTGAAGACAGTTGGGTTGTTTCCTGTTACTGATCTTTGAAAGTAAAGCTGCCGGGCTGGAGAGATGGCTTAGTGGTTAAGCGCTTGCCTGTGAAGCCTAAGGACCCCGGTTCGAGGCTCGGTTCTCCAGGTCCCACGTTAGCCAGATGCACAAGGGGACGCACGCGTCTGGAGTTCGTTTGCAGAAGCTGGAAGCCCTGGCCCGCCCATTCTCTCCGTCTCCCTCCATCTGTCTTCTCTCTGTGTCTGTCGCTCTCAAATAAATAAATAATTTTAAAAAAGAAAGTAAAGCTGCCATAAAGATTTTGTGTAGTTTTACTTGCTCTGTGTCTTCATTTCTACAGGTGACATTGTTGAGTACTATGATAGTTGAAATTTTAGCTTTCAAGAACTATTTTCAGGGCTGGAGAGATGGCCTAGCAGTTAAGCACTTGCCTGTGAAGCCTAAGGACCCCGGTTCGAGGCTCGGTTCCCCAGGTCCCACGTTAGACAGATGCACAAGGGGGCGCACGCGTCTGGAGTTCGTTTGCAGAGGCTGGAAGCCCTGGCGCGCCCATTCTCTCTCTCTCGCTCGCTATCTGCCTCTTTCTCTGTAGGCCACTTTCAAATAAATAAATAAAAATAAAAATATATATTTAAAAAACTATTTTCAGAGTATTTGTACAAAGGTACTCTCTCATCAGAAACGAACTATAAGTAATTTAATTTCTCCACATCCAGCTCTGCGCGTGGGTGCTCCTGCGCGTATGTGTGTTGTCCCTTTCATTTGCTTGTTTCTTAGCCATCGTGACAGAAATGCAGTGATATCTCATCACTTTAACCTGTAATTTTAGTAAAATTACCTAACTATATATCTAGTGATATGAACATATCCTCATCTGACAGTTGGTGATATGTATATACTCTTCAGTGAAATGTCTTATCATAACTTTTGTCAGTATTCTAGCTGGATTTGGAGATTAGCTCAGTCAGCAAAGTGCTTGCTTCCCAAGAATGAGGATTTAAACTGGATCTCCAGGACCCATATAAAAGTGCTGGGTGCAGTGGCATGCACATGTAATCACAATACCGGGAAAAGGGAGACAGACAGATCTCTGGGGCGCTTATGGCCCAGCCAGTCTGCAGTAATCAGCTAGCTCCCAGCCAATGAGAGACTGTCTATCAAAAATGTGAGGGTTATCCAGGCGTGGTGGCACACGCCTTTAATCCCAGCACTTGGGAGGCTGAGGTAGAACTGCTGTGAGTTTCAGGCCAGCCTGGGACTACATAGTGAATTCCAGGTCCGTTTGAGCTAGAGTGAGACCCTACCTCAAAAAAAATTTGTTTAAAAGAAAGTTAATGAATTTGGGAGGCTGGAGAGATTGCTCAGCACTTAAGGCACTTGCCTCCAAAGCCTAAGGAACCAGGTTTGATTCCCCAGTATTCATGTACAGTCAGATGCAGAAAGTGGCACATGCATCTGGAGTTCGTTTACAGTGGTTAGAGATGCTGGTGTGCCCATTCTCTCTCTCTCTCTGCCTCTTTCTTTCTCTCCCTGCCTCTCTCTCAAGTAAGTAAATAAATAAAAAATTGTTTTTGAAAAGAGAGAGGGTGGAATTTAGCTCAGTGATGGAGAACTTGCCTAGAAAGTGCAAGGCCCAGGGTTTGGTCCCCACCACAAAAATCAAACAAACAAACAAAACCAGAGGTTGTTCTCTGGCCTCCATGTGCATACACACACCACCACCAACAACAACAACAACACACACACACACACACACACACACACACACAAATGCATTTTTTTTTTTATTTATTTATTTGAGAGCGACAGACACAGAGAGAAAGACAGGTAGAGGAAGAGAGAGAGAATGGGCGCGCCAGGGCTTCCAGCCACTGCAAACGAACTCCAGAAGCTTCACAGGCAAGCGCTTAACTGCTAAGCCATCTCTCCAGCCCCACAAATGCATTTTTAAGAAAAAAAGGCATGATCCATTTGGACTAAACTATTAAGCTTTGAAACTTGGATTCCAGTTCATTTCTTCTGTCTATGGATATATAATTTGTCAAGCAACTTTCCTCTCAAAAGGCTTGCCATTTCATTTTACATCAGTTGAGAATATTTGAATGTGGATTTATTTCTTATAGCATAATTTTATTTTTTATTTATTTGAGAGTGACAGATAGAGAGAGAAAGAGGTAGATAGAGAGAGAATGGTGTCCCAGGGCCTCCAGCCACTGCAAATGAACTCCAGACGCATGCGCCACCTTGTGCATCTGGCTTACATGGGTCCTGGGGAATACAAGCCTTGAACCAGGGTTACTTAGGCTTCACAGGCAAGCTCTTAACCACTAAGCCATCTCTCCAGCCCCATGAATGTGGATTTATTTCTAGGTTCTCTATCTGGTTCCATTTATCTGTGTGTCTATTTCTCTATCAATAACACACAGCATTAATTATCAGTATTGAAATTGGGTAGACTAAACCATCCTACTTAACTCTTCTTTTCCAAAGTTATTTTTTATAGTTTCTTTTCTTTACCTTCTCATGTATCTATTAGAAAAATCTTATTCATGTATTTTTAAAAAACTTAGTTGCATACTGATTGAAAGTGCATTAAACTTGTATATCAACCTGGAAGTAATGGTATCAGAATATATCAGATATTCCAATCTATGAATATGGCACATCCCACACATCTCTCCAGTTATTTTACTTTTCTTTAATCAGTGTTGTATAATATTCATACATGTTTTATTAGATTTACACCTAGATTCTTGTACTTTAAAAAATAACTATAAACATTATTTTTTAATTTAGGTGCCAGTGCTTACTGATAGTGTATAGAAATAAAACTGACTTTCCTATACTCATCCTATATCCTATGACCTTAACAACTCACTTATTAGTTCCAGTGAACCTTGTGTAGATGGCTTTCTAATCATATAATTCTAACCATATAATAATTAGCCAAGACAATTTCACAATGCTTTTGTTAGGTCTTTGTTTCTTATTCCCTTCATTGTTTCTTCTCCCCCTTCTCCCTCTTCTCTCTCTCTCTCTCTCTCTCTCTCTCTCTGTCTTTCTCTGTTTGTCTCATTTTATTACTTTGAATGGCACTGCTCCAATACTCATGTCCATCTGGAACCTGGGAATATGACCTCATTTGGAAATAATCTCTTTTCAGATGTCATCAAGTTAAGAAAAGATCATAGTAGCTTAGGCTCAGCCCTAATAGGATGATTGGCTCCTAAGAAATGTGAAATCTGGACATTGGCACAGGAGAGACGGCCATGTGAAGACAGACATAGAGATTGGAATGATCTGTCTACAAACCAAGAAATCTCCAGGACAGTTAGAAGCTAGAAGCCCAACCATCTATGAAAAATGAATCTAGAACTCCCTGAGAAACTTCAGAAAGAGGAATGCCTTGCCAATCATGGATTTCTAGCCTTTAGAACTGTGTGAGAAAAAAAAAATAGTTATGCTAAGTTCATAGTACTTTGTTATGGCCCCAGCAAATGAGTGCAGAATCAACTGTAGTCACTTGGGCAAGAAAAATACTTGGCCCAAACTAAGGTGATAGAAGGCAAGGAAATCATTTTGAGTGTTTTAAAAAACAGAGTAATAGAATTTACCAAGTGATCAGATTCAGGCTTTAAGGGGCAGGATGCAGTAGGGTAGGGTTGCGGTGGAATATAAGATGCTTAATCTAAGCAGCTGGAAAGATATAGTTATAATTAATTGGATGTGATAAGCTTTTTGTTAGAGCAGGTTTTAGGGAAAGACAATTAGATGCCAGGAAATTGACCCATGAAAACATCAAGTATGTACTTGGCTATGCAAGTCTGGAATTCTAGAGACAGTCTGCACAGGAGACAGAGATTTGTGAGTGGTACACAGGAAGAAAGTACTTTGTGCCTTACCGTGATCCTTACTAGAAGGTATCCCCAAGGAATGCATCTCAGAGGACAGAACAAGGACAACCCTGGGTACCCCAACATCAAGAGCTCAAGAAGAGGCACAACCAACAAAGGAAGAACTAACTGGTGAGATTCTAATGTTTTTCTTGGAACTTTCTTGAAGAAAGAGACACGTAGAGTGACCATGAAAGTGCAATACAAGGGTCCTTCAGATACCGCACATAGGACGAGATGAGGACAATACATGGACTATTAAATTTAGCACAGCTGATAAAACACTGTGGTTGTGAGGACTAGCAGTGTTAAAAGTGTTGAAGGCAGAGGCCTAATGATAGTGTGTTTACAGCTGAAAAGCAGACTTGGTACAACAATTTCTAGTACTTAAAATAAGAATAATTTCCAAAAATTTTTATTTTTTAAATTTTTATTTGAGAACGACATACAGAGAGAGAAAGAGGAAGGGGGGGTAGACAGAGAGAGGGAGAGAATGGGCGCACAAGGGCATACAGCCACTGCAAATGAACTCCAGACACTTGTGCCCGCTTATGCATCTGGCTAACGTGGGTCCTGGGGAATCAAGCTTCAAACCAGGGGTCTTCAGGTTTCACAGGCAAGTGCTTAACCACTAAGCAATCTCTCCAGCCCCCCAAAATATTTTTTATTTATTTACTTGCAAGCAGATAGAGAGACAAAGACCAAGACATAAAGAAAATGGGCATACCAGGACCTCCAGCTGCTATAAACTCCACATGTGTGTGACACTTTGTGCATCTGGTTTTATGTGAGTACTGGGGAATCAAACCCAGGTTGTTAGGCTTGGCAGGCAAGTGCCTGAACTACTGAGCCATCTCTCCAGTCCCTAAAATAAGAATTTTTATTATGTTGCTAAAGAAGTGGCTCAGTGGTGGAGAATACTTGCTTGTAAAGCCTGATGGCCTGGGTTTGATTTCTAGTACCCAGGCAAAGCCATATGTACAAAGTGATACATGTGTCTGTAGTTTATTTGCAGTGGCTGGAGGCCCTGGAGTCTTCATTCCTTGTCTGTCTCTCTCTCTCCCCTCTCTTTTCTTGCAAATAAGTAGGTAAAAATGTTTTTAAAATATTTCTTATTATGGAATATTTAGAGCACATAAGAACAGAGGGGTTAGGGAGATAGTTAAGTGGTTAAGATACCTGCTTGCAAAGCTTGATAGCCCAGGTGCAAATCTCCAGCCACCCACATGAAACTGGATGCAAAACGTTGCCCAAGTATGTTTTATGGTGGCAAAAGATTTTAGTGTGTATGTGTGTGCATGCATGTGCTCACACACACACAAATATTTTTTTCACATGAAATTCTGTGTACCCATCACTGAGATTCAAGCATGGTTTACCTATAGCCACTGTTGCTCATTTATGTTTATACACTGCCTACCAGATCAGATTATTTTAAAGCAACTCTGAGGCATCATTTCATTTTATTCATAAAGATGTATATTTTTATTTTGAGGTTGCTGATGCTTTCTTTTCCTGTAAGAAGAGTAAAGTATCAAATGGCAACTTCCAGGTGTGCTGTGAGCTGTGAGCAGAGAGATGCTCTTGTAACTCCCACTGAGTTGTTTGAATTCAGGTGTAGACTAGCACAGGAACTGAGTTTCACTGGGATTTTGATTTTTTTCCAAGTATAGATATAATGTGAGATTGAAGGGAGCCTGACTATATGCATTAAATTGGGTAACATCATTGGGTGAAATACAATAAATTTTAAAAAGTGGCAGAATTAAGTGTTAGGGGCCATGAAAGGCAGCAAGTCAGCATGAGAGTGGGTGCTGGGACAGGGTAAGATGAGTGACAGCGAGAGTATGATGGTTACAGTTGCATTTACCCATGACCCAGGGTATGGTAATCAGGGTGAGGCAGAGTAGAAGTCAGTCACAGGAGAGACCTTTGAGACAGGGAAAAGCCAAAGAATATCCATCCATTTGTATTCTGAGGAATTATAAGAATAGATTTACAGAGAGTCTGAGCTCAAGAGGTAAAATCAGTGAAGCTGACTTACAGAATGATAGTGCTGATCTGTTTTAGAAATGGGGGAAAATGTTTTAGCAAATCAGTTAGCATGAGAAGAAACTTGACTATGTCCAGAGAGAGTGGTATGAGAGCAGAAAACAGCCAGGACTTGCAAGGGGTGTAGGGGGTTGGGGTTGCAGCAGAGCAAAGGAACAGAGGTTTTTCTTGACCACTGTGTTACTCTTTTTTTTGCCAACATGATTTTTCTCTCCATGATGTGGTAGCCACATTTGTGAACCAGTCCAAATTTTGTGGAGCCTAAAACTTACTTAATTTGGAGGACAGTTTTATACAAAAAGGCTCTATTAAAAACCATGATTTTAAAATTGTACCCTGCCACCCAAGGATGATCATGTGAACCCATTATCCACCCACCTGCAGAACTTAGGAGGAACTATGAGGAAGTAATTTTCCAATAGTGACTTCAAAAGATGACTTTGGTGTTCTGCATGGCCCAGGCTTTCTGAGCAAGGAGTAAACCTGATTAGATTATTAAATAGTAAAAATGCCTTGCAAGCTAGACTGTCTATCACCCCAGAAAGATTAGACTCATTTCCCCTGAAGCCACTTATAGAGAAGCAGTGCTGGAAATCTTCGCATAGTGTGTTATCTATCCTTGAAGATTTATGTATACTCTAGAGACAGCATCCGAAAGGAAACATGGACAGATGTGCCACAGTTATGAATCTCATTATTGCAAGGTTCCTATCCTCTCTTACAAACATCTGAAAACACAAGTAGTCATCTGGCCATCATTGCATCATCCCATGGGGAGGGGGATGGGGGAGGTAATTTAGCACTGCAATGCCTGGTGAGTAATAAGAGCATGTACTCTGATTCAGAGACCTGTTTCCTGTCAGAACATCTATATACAATCAGGAGCCTTAGCAAGTGACGGGCTAAAGAGTTCATAAGCCTTATCATCACCCAGTTCTTGCATCTGGTGTAGAAAATTGTGGTGTGCAAATATGTACATTTTTACTCATACCAAACCTATTTTCACTCTCATTCATGACTTAACTGAAATCATACAATTTTATCATTTCATGATCAACACAGAACAAACTGCCAAGGGAAAATTTTGTCATCTTTCCTTTGCTACTGTGTTTGTATTCCTCCTCTGCTTTTATCCTTCCCCTTCACCATCTTTGTTTCCTTGTTCGTCTTCGACTTCTTAGTCTTCATCTTTTTTTCTCCCTTTCTATCTGTCATCCTTTTTCCATCCTTACAAAGAATTAATCAAGTTAGCAAAATTCCTCCAGTGCCCCAACCTGTGCCAAGGGCCATCAGCAAATCTCACTGATGCAGGAAGTCAGTAAATGAAAGGTCAGATAACAGATGTGAACTTCCTTAGGATGCCTAATGAGAGACTGTGTCTCCTGGCTAGAAAGACAAACCTGGTCTGTTCCAGCTACTGTGGTATAAGTGTAGTGACTATGTTAAGAGAGTGTAAGTATCAAATGAAAGGAGACATTTTATCCACATATAAAAACTACATATTTTTAGTTACATCAACTTTTGAAGAGTTGATCAGAGTATAAATAAGTAACATTTTGGCAAACAATTGACAGCCTTTATCAAAATATAAATGTTTTCACCCTTTAACCCAACAACTTCACTTCTTTAAAAATATAACCCAAAGAGATGGTGGAGGAGAAGAGTGGTAGGAGAAGAGTTAATAAAAATCAAAGTTGTTAGGAGTAAAGCATATGGAAAACTACTTCTTTGCTGGTTACTAATAATATGTTTAAAAATGAGTTTGTGAATAAATACCCTTGGGGTGGGTAATGCTATGTCCAGAAACCATAGATTGCTTAAAAGGTTTTAGTGCCAGGGAAGAGACACTTTCCAGCGAGCTATTGTCCAGGGAGGACCCTGATGTCCCCCACCTCTACAGGCTATTGCCAGCGCTCTTGGTTGCCCACAACTAGATAATAAGACCCTATTGCTGAAGACTCCACATGCTTGGGACACAGGTCACTAAAAACTCAAGCTGCAGCTGAGCTGGAAGGCTCCTCCCTATTAACTAGCTGTCAGGATGCTAGAAAGAGCTACGCAGCATGCAGCCTTTTAGCAGAGAAAAGTCACCAACAGTTTTAACCAGCAGTGGACCTTGAAAAGCTTACAGCTGGCCAGACAGGCCAAATGTGCCAACTGGTATGGTGTCATGTCTGGTTTAGGGGAAATCATTGACTCTCTGATTGGACTGGAGGCCCATTCCATAGGGGTAATACATACCTGGTACTGAAAACCTAGTCAAAAGCTTATGGCTGGGTAGGTCACAGGCCTTTAGGGGGGAAACTACTACTGTTTTCTGGATAAATGAATATAATATGCCCACCAAACTCCTGTCTAAATACTTGTGCTTTGCTCATATGTCAATAATACTTCCACTTTTGGTTAGAGAAACTTCTCCTTGCAAATGGTTGTGACCACTGGGGAGACTCAAAATTCACAATAGTGCTGAGAAGAAGTGACAATGGAGTGTTCAATACTAAGTGAAACATTTCTATCATACCCTTCAAGGTTCAGGGACCATGGCAGAGGAGGTAGAAGAGAAAATATAAGAGCCAAAGGAAGGGATGACTGCTTAAAATGCTATCTTCCAGACATAAAGTGGCCTTGATATTCATGACCTCACAATGGCTGGCACTAGCTACATAAGATATGCTTAATAATGGCATCAAAATATAAGACCGTGTAATTGGAAAGAAGAAGGAGTTCAGTGCAGGGGGATGTTGGGAGAAGGAAGTTGGAGGGGATTATGATCATGGTATATTATCTATACTTATGGAACTTTTCAAATGTATACATATATATATATATATATGAGTATCTCCCAATGATGGGGAGATGACTCAGTGGGTAAGAATACTTGCTATGCTAGTTTGAGGACCTCAGTTCAATCCTCAGCGTGTACATAAAAATCTAGGCATGAACACTTGTAACCTTGTAAGTGCAGTGCTGAAGGGGGAGTGGAGAAAGGAGGATCACATGGGCTTGCTCGTCAGTCTCACTGAAACACAGCAGGCTCCAGGCTCAGTGAGAGACTCTAGGTGAAGGAAGTAAGAAATAAGTGATAGAAGTGCACATCCTCCTCTGGCCTTCCCTCATGTACTCACAGGTACGTACAACTGCACATGTATGCGCACATGTACATATATCGTGGTTGGGTTCACATCACTGGCAGCAAATACCTGACCAAGAGAAGCTTGTGGGGGAAAGGGGGGCTTATTTAGCTCAGCTCACAGACTTGAGGGGGTGTTCTATGATGGCAGGAGAAAATGATGGCATCAGTAGAAGGTGGACATTACCTCCTGGCCAATATCAATTGGACAACAGCAACAGGAGAGTGTGCCAAACACTGCCAAGAGGAAGCTAGGTATATGACCCATAAGCCCACCCCTATGAATACACTACCTCCAGGAGGCTTTAATTTCCAATTGCCATCAGCTGGAGACCTAACATTCAGAACACCTAAGTTTATGGGGGAGACCTGAATCAAACCACCACAACATACAAATATACTGCATATACTCATATAAAATCTAGCCCAGTTGACATGCTGATTACAACCTGTATGGGTAAATGAAGACCTAGTAAAGCTGCATGAGGAGCCCTGGTCCATAGAAAGTGTGAGACAATAACTGTGGGCTGTTGTTTTAAGATGGTAAGTTTGTGGTAGTCTGTTGTATGGTTGTTGTGACGACTATGTTGTTTCCAGAATTAGAGCAAATTAAATAAGATGACCTGTTTAAATAATATGTATGTGTTTTAACCACCTTCATGTTGGTGGACAAAACACTCAACTCAAAGCAGCTAATGGGAGGAAAGGGTTTATATTGGCTTATAGTCTTGACAGAATGCTTCATGATGGCAGGGGAAAACATGGTGTGAATAGATGCTGAACATTACTTCTTGAAACAGGAGGTAGAAAATAGCAAGAGAGTGAGCTGGTCTCTGGCAAAGGGGGACCTGGTTATAACACCCCAAAGCTTGCTCCCAAAAACTCACCTCCTTCAGCAAGTCTCCACCTCCCAAATGATCATCAGCTAGAGACCAAGCATTCAGAACACTTGAGTTTATGGGGGGCATATGATTCAAACCACCACAATATGAAGTAATCTGAAATGTTATTGGGTTGAAATTAGTGAGAGTAAGATTACATTTGGGTTAAATTAGTCATCACATGAAAACTGAAAGTAAAATTATCCCAGTGATTTCTGAATCATATTTATTCCAAGATATTGCTTAACCCAAACTCCTACAACAAAGATAATCTCTGAAATAAGAAGGTTTATTGAACCATTACAGTGATTACCCAGGAAATGGAATAAATCTTAGGAGGAGTTTCTACAAAGTACCAGAAGGAACGCTAGGTAGCAGCTGGAAAACTTCCACCAGACCTAGAACTATGAGTGTTTGTATGAACATGGAGAAGGAAAGTGTAAGTTATTTTCACTGAAACTATATTGGCTACAGGTTAGAGGGACTGGATGATGTGAAGAGGCAAGAGAAGGTTTGTTATAGAACAGTTCATAACAAATAGTAATTATTGTGTCAGAATGATTGGTGTTAATAGCCTGGAACATTTATATGTGCATAGGATGAGTGGCTCTTGTAACTGGCTATGATGGCATTTAGGTCAAGATTTTTACATAAATTGTGCCAGTATGTGATTAACATCCACAATGAGCTGTTGGTCAGAGAGACCTACAAGGTTTCCCAAAAGTAGACAGATCTCTGTCAGAGCACTTGATGACATACCAAGGGTTAGTGCTCTTGATTTGGCTAACATTTCTGCTCAGTGAAATGGAGCCCATAGCTGGAGCTGGGAAACAAATCAGAACCATATCCAAAAAATGAGCTCACTCTCCACTATCAAGCTCCCACCAATTGTGGGCTACAAGAGGGCCTACACCTATTAAATTCTCTCTAAAATAATAATGGTTATCTCATCTATTGGTGGTGACTTCACTCTCCATTGGAGAATTTGCTTCTCTTTTTCAGATGGACGCAGTTCCTGATAAGACAATCAGCCCATTGCACCTCAACAGGGCCCGGGCTGAAACCAACAGTAATTGGGGAAATGAGCAAGAGTGATGCTCTTTTGGTGAACCTGGTACCAGTACAAGGGTGAAGGAGATAGACACAGAGAACACTCAACTCCTACCAAACCAGATATTCAGAGACACAGAGGCTCCCAAGACCTCATCACTGAAGTAGACCTAAAATGAACCCAATATGGCTCAGGGAAATTTGTGGAAGAGGGAGTGGAAAGATTGTTAGAGCCTCATTATGCACAGAAACATTTCCTCATAACTGATGGCTAACCCCACAATGCATGACCCATATTGCCTAATGAGGAGGGTCCCTGTGGAGGGCTGAGGGCAGGGAGGAGGCTAACAATGGTAACAACATGATGGTATACACACTGTGTACATAAATTTTAAAAAAGCTACATCCACAAAAAAAAAAAGAAAACAACATAGGATAAAACCTAAGTGATTATTTTAGATGCAATATCAAATGTACATGCCATTAAAGAAATAGTTGATAAACAAGACTTCATTAAAATAAAAAAAAACTCTGCTTTGATGAGGCCAGTAAGTTCAAAAGGAGACATAAAGGGAAGAGAAAGGAAGGGAGGAGGGTACTTAATAGGTTGATATTGTATATATGTAAGTACAATGATTGTGATGGAGAGGTAATATGATGGAGAATGGAATTTCAAAGGGGAAAGTGGGGGGAGGGGAGGGAATTAACATGGGATTTTTTTTATAATCATGGAAAATGCTAATAAAGTTAAAAAGAACTCTGCTTTGAAAAATATATTGTCAGGAGCATAAGTAGACAAGCCACAAGCTGGAGAAAATACTTGCAATTTGCAGACATACAAATGACTACTAAAAATGATATGGAATGAACTTTTAAACTTCAAGAAAGAGAGTTGGGGAAATAGCCAGGTGTGGTGGCGCACGCCTTTAAACCCAGCACTCTGGAGGCAGAGGTAGGAGGATAGCCATGAGTTCAAGGGTACCCTGAGATGACAGAGTTTATTCCAGGTCAGCCTGGACCAGAGTGAGACACTACCTCGAAAAACCAAAAAAAAGAAAAAAAAAAAGTTGGGGAAATGGCTCAGTGGGTCTGTGATTTATCTTTATTTGTCATTTTCTTTATTCTAACATTGTTGTCATGACAATCCCATGAACATACACTAAGTATTGGTGGAAAAGTTCATTCAGTCCAGGAAACTCTGGGTATATAATATTCCATACACAGTTCATAAAATAAATAAATACTACATGTCAGCCATATGTTCAGATAAGATAGTATCATTCCTTTGGGGGAGGGGTTTTCAAGGATCAAACTCAGAGCCTTGTACTCACTAGACAAACACTCTACATGTTACTAAGCCTTAGCTTCTAGATACAATACTGTCATCACAATAGTCCCTCACTTCCAGATACCCTCACCTCCACGAGGGCCTGAGTTCAGTCCCCAGAACCTATATAAGATATTAGACCACGAACATATCCTGCAACACAAGTCCTGTGAGAGGTTGTGGAGGCTCAAGAGTCTGAGCTCTTCAGCCAGGCAGGGAGCATCTCAAGATGCAGGACAGAATATCCTCTGGAGGCCAAGGCAATGTAGCATGCTTTATTCAGTGAGACCATAGTTCATACACCATACATCATTAGTGAAAGCCATTGCCATGCTTCTCTGCTCTCCCACCAGAGCTCAATGGGTATTTTATACCAGTTATTACAAAAGTGGCTAGGTGCCACAAACCTTATGTCATTTATTTATATTACATGTACTCTTCTGATTCATTTCCAGCCTGATGTCCTACAAAGGCCATCTTGCAGTACCTCGTACTTACATTTGTAGTGTGTTGTCTAGCATGCTGTGAGCCTTTACGTTTTCCTTACAGGAATGGAGACAGGAGACTTGCGGGGACTCACTGCTTAGGCAGTCTGGCCAGAAAAACAAACAAATAAAAACCCCAGCAGCTCCAAGTTCAGTGAGTGACTCCATCTCAGGGAAATAACTGGGAAGCATGATAGTGGAGGACACCTGATATTCTCTGGCTTCTACACTCAGGCACGTGCCTTGAGCATATACATCTGAATACACACCTGCATACACCAACACACACATCACCACCACACATCCTACACACACATGCATACACACGAAATAGAAAATATTCAACAATAAGGACATAAACAGCCCGATTTACAAGTAAACAGATTTCATCAGAGAACTCATACAGATTACGAGTTAGCATTGAAATTCAGCATCATATGTCATCAGACAATTGCAAATTAAACCAATAGATATTCCCACACAATTCATGAAATAGCAAAAAATAAGCCTCAAATATTTTCCATACAATAATAATGAGGTTGGAAAGCAATAGGGATTCTCATTCATTATTGGAATGCAAAATGGTACAGCCAGTTTGAAAGACTGTGTGAAGTTTCTTCCAAAAGTAGCAGACTCTTACTATATGATTCAACAGTAACACTCCTTGGCATTTACCCCAATGAATTGAAAGTACATGTTTACATAAAGCCTACACACCCATGTTCATAATAGCTTATTTATAATTGCCAGACTTGGAAGTAAGCAAGATATCCTTAGGTAAATAAATGATATATCCAGAAAATGAAATATGACTAAGTGATAAATAGAAATGAACTACCAAGCCATGAAAGTTATGAAGAAGTTACAAATGGTTATCACTAGGTGAAAAAAAGGAAGTTTCAAAAGTCTGTCTTCTTAGACAGTGGTGGGGCAGCTGGAAAGTGGGTGGGGGGACAGAAAGATTCTGCAGAGAAAAGAAATAAGCCAAAGTGAGATCTACAAAAATAAGAGAAGTAGCCAGGAGCAGTAGCCACAGTTAGCACCGGACTACACCTTAGGGTCACTATTATCCCCAAGCAAGAACTGGGGTCACTGGCAGTAAACAGACAGGGAAGAGAATATACAGATCAACACAGGTGCCCTCACCCTGCATTCCACAGCCCTCAGAACCTCACGCAGAGGTCAGAGGACAATGTCAGGTGTCAGCCATTGCCTTCCACCTCCTTTGAGGCAGGGCCTCTCCTTCCTTTGTTCACCAGCTGTGTTTGCCAGGCTGGTGACTCTTTCCAGGTGATTCTTCTCCCTTGGCCTTCCTTTGCTCTCTGGTTCTGCTGGGGTTACAGATGCAAGTGCTACAACTGACTTATTTCAATTTTGAAAACCTACACTTGTATATTTCATTTGCTTGTCTAGTTGTAGCTTGATCAATGATTGCCATTTTTTTCTGCTCTTATTCTATATTTTCTCTATCATTTCTCATATATCTGATCCATATACCTTTACTCGCATTCATACATTACCTCCTTTTTCCTTCTACCTTTTTATTTATTTATTTAATTTTTATTTATTTATTTATTAGAAATGGGGGGAAGAGAGAGAGAGAGAGAGAGAGAGAGAGAGAGAGAGGGAGAGAATGGGCATGCCAGAGCCTCCAGCCACTGCAACTGAACTCCAGATGCATGTGCCATCATGTGCATCTGGCTTACGTGGGACCTGGAGAATCAAACCTGGGTCCTTAGGGTTAGCAGGCATGCGCCTTAAGCACTAAGCCATCTCTCCATCCCTCTTTTTATTTTTTAAATATTAAAACACTTAGTATAAAAACTCTACAAACTACATTTTCTCCAACAGGATTCTATTGCCTCTGTCTCTCAGGCTTCTCAAGCACGTAAGTCAAATAATTGCATATTCGGCATCCTCCACTGCATAATGACACTAGGTTGCTGTTGTTCAATAAGCTCCCATACCCTTCAAATAGCAGCAAGCAACATAAATCCACACAAAGATAACTCCCCAGGGACACGCACGCACGCACGCGCACACACACACACACACACACACACACACACACACACACACTAAAACAAACAACCAGAAATGGTGGTTAAAGTACTACAAGCTGTATGACTCCTACTTAATATATTCTGGAAAGGGCAAACCTGTGGAAACAGGAAACAGCAAGAAGATCCCTGGATTCTGGGGCTGCGGGGAGTAGAAGAATGAAGACAGAGCACTGTGGACTTTTGGAGCTGTGAGACTGGTCTGAAAAGGCACTGTAGTGGCAAGCAAGTCATTGTAAATGTCTCAAAACCCATATAATGCACCACATAGAGCGAGAAGTGATGGAAATTGGGCCTTCAGGTGACAGTAGCATGGCAGTATAGGCTCAACAGTTATAATGAAAGTGCCACTGTGGTGCAGGATGCTGACAGGGGAACTCTGGGATTTACATGGAATTGTATTGGGAAATTAAAATTGCTCTTTAAAAAAAGAACACAAAGCCGGGCGTGGTGGCGCACGCCTTTAATCCCAGCACTCGGGAGGCAGAGGTAGGAGGATCGCCGAGAGTTCAAGGCCATCCTGAGACTACATAGTGAATTCCAGGTCAGCCTGAGCCAGAGTGAGACCCTACCTCAAAAAAACAAAAAAAAAAATAAATAAAATAAAAAAGAACACAAGTTTATTAATTATGGAATATAAAGAAGCCCTGGGACTCACCACACTTATAAAATAGGCATGAGGATAAAGAGAGAAAGAAACAGATGGAAATTCACCATTCGGAAAATCAAGAAATAATGGTGTCATGGAATGCCAGCAAAGAAACCTTTTCAACGTGACAGTGGCACAGTGTCAAGCACATGGAATTAAGAGCTTTTAGAAGACTTTATTGCAGGCTGGGGAGATGACTTAGTGGTTAAGGCACTTGTTTGCAAAGCCTAAGGACCTAGGTTTGATTCCTTAGTACCCATGTAAAGCCAGATGCATAAGATGCAGCATGCATCTGGAATTCACTTGCAGTGGATGGAGGCCCTGGCACACCCCTTCTCTCTCTCTCCTTCTCTCTGTGTCTCTTTCTCTCTCTCAAATAAAAATAACAAATTAAATATTGTTAAAAGACCTTTTTGTATGTGTATGGGCGAGTGGTGTGCATGCATGTCTGTTTGCACGTTCATATTGTGTGAGGGTGCAAGGGGAGTGTGTGCAGGTGTCTGTGCATGTGTGTGTGTATGTGGAGGCCAGACCAGAGGTTGACATCAAGTGTCTTTCTCAGTCACTCTGAACCTTATTTTTTAAGGCAGGGACTTACAGTGAACTTAGAGTTTACCAATTCATCTAGACTACCTAATCCTAGGGATGTTCCAGTCTTTGTCTCCCCAGCACTGGATTACTGGTATGCTCTGCCATGCCCCACATTGGGATTGGTGCTTGAGCTGTGAACTTGGGTTTTCATTCTTGCTGGGTGTGGTGGATTGAACTAAATGGCCCCATAGTCATAGGCACTTTAAAAATGTTATTTGCTTATTTATTTTTTCTAATTTTTTTTTTCATAGTGACAGACACAGAGAGAAAGGCAGATATACATAGAGAGAATGGGTGTGCCAGGGCCTCCAGCCACTGAAAATGAATTCCAGATGCGTGCACCCCCTTGTGCAACTGGCTAATGTGGGTCCTGGGGAATTGAGCTTCACCGGGGTCCTTAGGCTTCACAGGCAAGTGTTTAACAGCTAAGCCATCTCTACAGCCCCAAAATATTATTTATTTATTTGCAAGACAGAGAAAAGGAGAAAGAATAGGAATACCAGGACCTTTTATGAACCTGGCTTTACATCGGACTGGGGAATTGAACCTAAGCTGGCTGGCTTTGCAAACAAGCACTTTCAACCACTGAGCCATCTTTGCAGCCCATCTCAGGGTTTTTGTTGTTGTTGTTGTTGTTAATTAGTACTTGATTGTATGAACAAATTTCATGTTGGTCCCTTTCTCTTAGGGTTATATTCTTACATCCCCTTCTCTCCACTCCCATATTAGACTGGCCCTCCTCAGTGGGGTTATTGGTATTCAGCATGGGGTTATGAATGCATCAGTCAATGTTTTTTGGGAGGGGGGCAATGCCTCAGGTTACTCCTTCCCACCCTGTGGCTCTTATAATCTTTTCTCCCCCTCTTCCACAATGTTCCCTGAATCTTTTTTTTAGTTGCAGCTTCCATACTTATAGACAATAAACCATGATAATTCCTCCCCTTCCCTACTTTCTCTTTCACAAATGCACAGTCTATCACTGACAGTTGTGTTATAAGTCTATTTTAGTGTTGAGTACTCTGCATCCTCTGAATTTCTGCTTTGATGAGTTGTGGGTGTCCTCAGTGTCTATTGCCATCTCTCTGGGGCTGATTGTCAGGCTAGCAGAGAGAGTAGCACTCATGCTTATATTTCCATTTGCTCTGTAATGTCTCCTGGCTCTGGCAGATGTGATAGAGATTAATTGTCTCCTGCTAGGCAGTTGGCTTTCTTTTCTGGTCATACTGATGAATCTTGTGTCTCCCCAGTATTTGCTTCCATCTGTAAAGAGCAGATTCCCCAACCAAGAGTGAGAGCAGCATGATTTAAGGGGTTAAACATAGTTATTTAAAAAACATTTTGATGGATATAACTACTTTTCAAAGACTAGTGAAATCTTCTCTCTGGAGTCTATGACTATGATATTCATAGGATTCTGACTTTGTTCTCAGTACTTGGTATGAGTTCTCTCTCATTGAGCAGGTCTCTTATCCAATCAGAGAGCCGTTGATTACCTTCAGAGACTGTGTGCTACGATTGCACAAGTGTATATATCCTATCTGGCTTATTAATTTCATAGCTTTCAGGATGCCTTGCTTGTTCAGACTGTTGGTAACCATTATCTCCATGAGCTTGTGTAGTAATTTCCAGTACTGTGAATGCTATGCTTCAGAGATCTGGCTACCTTCTAAGTTCCAGCATGATCTCTTAGTCCATAGCCTGTGGTGTCTTCAGAAATAGGGTCTTGCTATTTAGCTCTGGTGGGTAATCAAGTGCTTTGGCAATAGCCTGCATTTTGGGGACTTCACATGTCTTTCCACCCAAGAGCTCACTGTGGGATATAACCCAGCTGTGGCACTGGGAATTACAAGCCAGATCCCATGGTTTTAGGATTAGGCATTCTCCACCTTCTATAAGACCTTTCTGTCTCAGCAAAACCCTTCTTCCTATGAATTAGGGTTTCATCTTTTAATTTGTTATTCAGGAGGAAGGTTTCTGTAGTATTGATTCATGCTGCCATTAGTTTTGTGTAACTCTCCCTCCACCTTCCCTCCTCACTTTCACCCCAAGGCACTTCCATCCCCTGGGTTCTGTCCCATGAGTTGCCTGTCAAGTATCCCCTCTTCTTCTCTGTTCCCCTTTCATCTTTCTTCTAGTTTCATTCTAGTTCCATGTAGACATTCTTGATGCTTACCACTTACATGCAACCCAACTGATCCAGGTAAAGAACCACACATGAGGGAGAATATCCAGCCTTTGTCCTTCTGAGCCTGTATGACCTTATTTAGTATGATCACTGAATAGAATTCCATTGTGTATATGAACTACATCTTCATTAACCATTTATCTGTTGATGAAGATCTGGGCTAATTCTAGTTCTTAGCTAATGTGACAAATATGGATGAACAACTATCTCAGTAGTAAAGAGTAGAGTCTTTATGGTAGGTGATTCCCAGAAATGGTATAGCTGGAGCAAAGGGTAGGTTTATTTTCTGCTTTTAGAGAGTCTCCATATTGATTTCCATAGCAGTTGAACAAGTTTGCACTCCCACCAGCAATGGATAAGGTTTCCTCTTTCCTGACATCCCCTCAGTTTTGTTGTCATTTGATTTTTTTCTTTTGATGATTTCTATCATGACTAGAGTGAGATAGGATCTGCAAGTCATTTTGATTTGCATTTTCCTAATAGACAAAGATGTTAAACAGCTCTTTGGGTGTTTACTGGCCACTTGAATTTCTACCTTTGAGAACTCTCTGTTCAATTCTCTGCCCTATTTTTTTTAACTTTTTTTTATTGCAAACCTCCATAAAACTAAACAATATATCATAATCATAATCCCCTACTATTACTCCATTTTCCCCCTTCCAAATTCCCCCTCTACTCACTGCCTTCTTTCCAACTATCCTCTCTTTTATTTTGATATCATTTTTTCCTTCTATTATGCATTTCTTGTGTACATAGTGTCAGGCACTGTGAGGTCATGAATATCAAGACCATTTTGTGTCTGGATGACAGCATTATAAGCAGTCCTCCACTTCCTATGGCTCTTACATTCTTTCCATCACTTCTTCCTAAGTAGTCTCTGAGCCTTGAAGAGTATGATAGAGATGTCTCACTTAGTGCAGAGCACTCAACTGTCACTGTCACTTCTCAGCATTTTGGCCATTTTTGAGTCACCTCAGTGGTCACTGCTATTTTAAAAGAGAAGCTTCTCTAACCAAAAGTGAGAGTAGCATTAATATATGAGCATCAGTATGAGTTTTTAGAGGGAAGTTTGGTAGTCATATTATATCCATCTAGCTAGACAACAGTAGTAGTTTCCCCTCTATGGCCTAAGACCTCCTCAGCCATAGGCTTTTGACTAGGTTTTCAATACTAGTTGTGCATTCACTCCTATGGAAAGGTCCTTAATCCAATCAGAGAGCAACTGGCTTACCCCATAACAAACATGCCACCATTGTATTGGTTGGTCCATTTGGCCTGACTGGTGAGACCTAAAGCTTGCAGAGTGCACTGCTGATTAAGACCATTGATGACTTTTCCCCTCCCAAAGGATGCATGCTGCATAGCTCTCTCCAGGATCCTGACAGTTCCACCTTGATTTCTCAGTGATCTGAAGCCCAAGAATGTGAAATCTTTGGCAATAGGATCTTATCATCTAGTTCTGGTATGCAACCAATTGCCTTGAAAATCACCTATAATGTTTTGAGACCATCAGGGGCCTCCCTAGTAAACAATTTGCTGGAAGGTATCCCACTCCTGACACTGAAGTTTTTCTAATAACAATCTATGGCTTCTATGTACAACGTTATCCATCTGAACAGGATGATTGTGATCAAACATGTGGTGCTTGGCTTTCTGGGTCTGGGTTGCCTCACTTAGTATAATCCTTTCCAGATCCATCCATTTTTCTGCAAATTTCATAACTTTATTTTTCTTTACTGGCCAGCTATACATTTGACAGAAGTTTAATTTCTAGAATTTACAGAGAACTTAAAACCTAAATAATAAGAAGCCAAGCAATGGTAATGGTAAAAATAATAGTCTTGACCCCATGGTGAATACTGATAATTCCACCAAGGAGGGCCCTCAGGGGAGGCAGGGTAGAGGGAACATCAGAGTATAATATGACCAATATGCAATGTGTTTAAACATTAAAGTTCATAATTGATAAAGTAATAATCATAGTCAACATATATTCAATTCTTACTAGAGAACATAGTTTATCAAAAGGCACTAAATAATTTTGTTATCTCAATAATCTTTAGTGTGGATGTAAGGTTTCTACTACGATTTTTCTCAATTTTGCAGATAACAAAAACAGACATGCCAGATTAGCTGGAAAATACCTTTAAACCCAGCACTCCAGAGGTAAAGGTAGGAGGATCTCTGTGAGTTTGAGGCGAGACTGGGACTATAAAGTGAGTTTTAGGTCAGTTTGGGCTAGAATGAGACCCTACCTCAAAACCAAACCAAAAAAAAAAAAAAAAAAAAAACACCCAGAGAGGTTTAAAGGCTTTCAAAGAATTGGTTGAGTGGGGTAATAAGAAGCCAAACCTATGTCTTGAGCACTTCAAAGCCCAAACTCTTTTCTTTAAAATTTTTTTTGTTCATTTTTTTACTTACTTGAAAGTGACAGAGAAAGAGAAAGAGGGAGAGAACGGGAGAGAATTGGCATGCCAGGGCCTCCAGTCACTGAAAACGAACTCCAGATGCATGGGCCCCCTTGTGCATGTGGCTAACGTGGGTCCTGGGGAATTGAGCCTCAAACCAGGGTCCTTAGGCTTCACAGGCAAGCACTTAACTGCTAAGCCATCTCTCCAGCCCACAAAGCCCAAACTCTTAATTTCTACCTATCTCCTTCCTGTAGGAGGATAATATAAACCATTTCAAATATATAGAGAGCATTCCATGGTCTTAACAAAAGCCTGAATACTAGTAGAGGGGCAGAACACTATAAGTAGAATGGTCTAAGTGGAGTCAGGAGAGGGATTGGAGAAGAGGAGGGGGTGGAGAAGGCTTAACCAAAATTAAGAAGTTATGAATAAGCCATAAAGAAACCTAATTCTTTACTAGCCAAATACATTTTTTAAAAAAGAGAGAGTTTGGGGTGGATAGTGCTGTAACAAGAAGCCATAAACTATTTCAAGAAAATCTCAGTGCCAGGGTAGGGATAACTTCCGGTGAGACATTGATCAAGGAGATTCCTGATGCTCCCAAAACATTACAGACTATTATGACGGCTCTTGGTTGTCCACCAGTACTAGATAGTAAGACTTTTGCTTAAGACTTCACACGTTTGGATTGCAGGTCACTGAGACATCAATCTGGAGCTGAGCTGGAAGCCTCCTCCCTATTAACTAGCTGTCAGGATGCTGGAAAGAGCTGGTCAGTCAGTTGGGAGAGAATAGTTAACAATGGTCTTAACTAGCAGTGGACAACTCTGCAATGGTAGCATATCTGTTATGGGTGAAGCCAACTGCTCTGGTTGGATTTGAGGGCCATTCCACAGGAAGGATTCATGCCTGGTGCTGAAAACCTGGTGAAGTCATAAGCCTTAGTGGGGGAAACTACTACTGTTGTCTGGATAAATTGGTATATTATACCCACCAAACTGCCTTGTAAATACTGATGTGTATATCCATAGATTAATGCCCTTCTCATTTTTGGTTAGAGAAGATTCTCTTAAAAGAGACAGTGGAGTGTTCAACACTAAGTGAGACATCTCTATCATGCCCTTCAAGGCTCAACACCATTTAGGAAGCATTGGTAAGAAGAATGTAAAAGCCAAATGAAGCTTTGCAATACTGTCTTCCAGATACAAAGTGGCCATGGCACTTATGTCCTCTCAGTGGCAATGCTACCAACACAAAACCTGAATAGTAGTAGAAGGAAATGATGGCATCAAAATAGAACAGAAACTAGTGGGAGAGAACAAGGATTCAGGGGAGGCATGTAGGGGACGTGGGGTAAAAGATGATGGTAGTAAGGGGTTATGATCATGGCATATTGGATATTTTTATGGGGGTTGTCAATATTTTTTTATGTATGAGAACTATTTTACTAGTCCCTCAAGATAAGTTCTTGCACAAAAGTGCAAATAACCTTGAAATGGAAAATCTCCATAATCGAATCCCTCTCCCTCTAGCCTTCCACAGTGAGACAAGGGAGATACCAAGTTAGGCTCACTCAAGAGAGGACCTAGTCATAAGAATTTAGAAGTCCTTCCCTTCCCTCCATATGTTACCATTATGTCAAAAGGGCTTCTGTACAAAAATGGAGTTGCAAGCCTTATAGCCCATTTAAAGAGTCCTAGGGACAGAGAAGACAAAGGGAAGGGCAAAACAAAGACAACAGAGGTATTTGTCTGTTGACACCACAGTTACAGCAAGTAGTAAACACAGCTTAAATCCTCAACAAATAAACATAAAGCCTACACCACAACCCTGCCTGTACTTTTACCTGATACAGTATTTCTTCATTCCAACAAAGTTACAAGACATGTAATTTTAACCTATTTGGACTTCTACAACAAAACCCCACAGATTTGGTAGATTATAAATAACACAAATTTGCTTCTCATAGTTACAGATCTCAGAGTCCTTCACAATCAAGGAATCTGCAGAATTAGTGTTTTGAGAAGGCTTCTGTCTTGTTCATAGATGATACTTTCTCACTATGCCCTCAAATGGAGGAAACTATGATGCTCTCTGGGGAAGATCTAAATTATACATATAATTTGTTTGTTTGAGGCAGGGTCTTACTCTACTCACTCTAGGGCAGGTTCACTTGGAATTCACTCTGTAACCCTAGGCTGACCTTGAACTTATGGCTCTAATACTCCTACCTCAGCCTCCCTAGTGCTAGCCACCATGCCTATCTGGGGCCTCTTATAATCATGGGGGATTCACCCACATGACCTCATAATTTCCCAAAGTCCACTAGCTGACAAAGAAAACATTCAAACTGTCTGTTCTATCAAAAGTTCTGCCCATACCCCTGAAGAATAGACTGGGTGGATTGCAAAGGCAGAACAAACAAGGATTTATCTACATAGAAATAGAACACCTTGAACAAAAACTAGACTCTTGATGCAGTGGGTTTGCCAACCAGGAAAGCAAAATTGGTTCTAGCTGACTCTTGGTGGCTGCAGGTTTGCCACCTGAGAGGGCATGGAAACCTTACAGCTTCAACTCTAAATAGGCCTCCATGTCCATGGCAGGCTTCTGCAGACCAGCCAAGAGAGGCTCTGCTGAGGCAAGCCTCGGATTCATGGGTCTCTGCTTCTCAGTCTTTGTTCTACCTTGGAGTCTTCTTTCTGCAGGGGTATCAGTACATTGAGTGTGGGAGCTTATATAGACATAGGCTGGGCCTGATTGATGGATGCAAGTAAGGTGCCTGCAAATAAGGGGAAATCATGGGGGTCAATCACAGGAGCTGCTGAACTGCCAAAATCAAATGATGTCTCACGAAGCGTACACTTTCCTTTGGTGCTAAAGCAACCAAAAGATTTCCAAAAGAGGGCAGAAAGAGGAGCAGTAGCAGAGGTCCCTGTAAATACTCCAACCACCACCAATGAAGGGCTCTGCTCCCAAACTGTAGGGGCAGCGGCACTCAAGAGTCAAATTGGGCTCTAGCAGGCAGCTAGACAGCTGGCTGCTTGTGCCCAAGGTTTTTCTGTGCAGCTATCCCTTAGGCTCTGATCCCAGCATCAGAGAAAGACTCAGGCATGGCAGGGATTTTGAAACTATTAGGTCTGAAATTTAAAATAACTATGATAAACACAAAGGGCTCCAGTGTAGAGCATGCAAGAATAGATCAGTGATGTAAGCAGAAAGATGGAAACGAAGCATCAAAATGAAATGTTAGGGATCAAAACACTATGATAGAAATGTAGAAGGCCCAGATGAAGTCATTGGGAGACTGGATACAAATGTCCAAACACATAAGCCTATGGAGGAAGTTTAATATTCGGCCCACAACAACACTGAGAAATACCTTTCACAGGGTTGGTTGAAGATATATAAAAGAGATGATTAGCATACCACATTTTCAAAGTAAATGGAAGATCCTTACCTTGGACAAGAGACACATAAATTAAGAGATTTTACGATAGTTTTGTGGTCCAGGGACACAGCTTAAGAAATTGTGACTTATCTCTCATCCCAGACTATATATACTTTGAGATGGGAACACATTTCATTCTTCTTCATTTTGCTATTGATCTGGCTGAGGTGGAGATGATGCTGTATGTTAAGTGAGAATTTACTGATGTATCCATTTTATGGATACTGTGAATGGCTCAGCCAGCTTTCTTGTTCCTTGGAGAAAATTCTCAGGAAATGACTGGTTTTTCCTTTTTGGTTTTTCAAGGTAGGGTCTCACTGTAGCCCAGGCTGACTTGAAATTTTCTATGTAGTCTCAGGGTGCCCTCAAGCCCATGGTGATTCTCCTACCACAGACTCCCAAGTGCTGAGCTTAAAGGCATGTGTCCACACTCAGCCCTGGAAATGACATTTTTATTCAAATGAGATGTCATAGAGATTAGGCCAAAAGTGGAGGTTACCACAAATATACTAAAACCAAGGACAGAAATGTCATTGGAATGAAAGCAGACATTTTCTTATGCTCTTGTGTGGCCATTAATCATAAATGCTGTAAATGTTGTATGCTTTCTCCCAAAACTTGCATTCTTAGTTGAGTATGGTAACACATGATTGTAATCTCAGTACTCAGGAGGCTAAGGAGAGATTGGAAGTTCAAGGTCAACCTTTGCTACATAAGAAAGTCCTGTCTCAAAAGCTAAAACTAAAACATGTGAACAAAAACTCCTAGCACTCCTTCATGATCTGTGGCTGTGACTCAGTGTAGTGCCTCACAGCCCTCTCTGTACTGCTGCCTTCCAAACACAAGGGAGTCTTTCTGCTAACCTTTGAAGAAGGGCTTCATTCTCTCGTAGTAATCCATTTAAAGTACTTCCATGTCTTTTTGTGGCTTGACAGCTCATTTCTTCTGACCACTGAACAACATTATATTGTATAGATGGATCAGTTTATCCATGAACACACTGAAAGGTATTTGGTTATTTCCAGTATCTAGCAGTTATCAGCAAAGTTGGTATCAGCATCGGTGTACAAGTTTCTCTGTGGATTTAAGTTTTGAATTCACTTGAGTAAATACCTGGAAGTGTAATTGCTAAACTGCTAAGCTGCCTCCAACGAAACTATGTCATTTTGTGTTTACACTGAGTGAAAATTTCTGTTGCTGTAGATGTTGTGGGTGTTTTGGATTTTGGTCATTCTAATATGCATGTAGTGATAGCTGACTGTCACTTCAGTTAGCATTTGCTAAATTGTATAAGATATTCTACACAGACACAAATGAGAAGTGACATGAGAGGAAGTTACTGGGAATCATTTTTAGAATAATCACTAGAATAAAACCCTTCCTCCCATCTATGTTAACTTTCTATTGCAAATGTGATAAACTATTCTAAATCTTCATAAGTCAAGGCAGTTTAAATGTATTATCTTATAATTCTGGAGGTCAGAAGCCCAAATTGAGTCTTACTTGCTGGGTTAAGGTCAATGTACTGGCAGGCTGCATTCCTTTTGGACATGCTTTATGAATTGTTTCCTTGGATTTTGAAGATTTTAGAGACACTTGTGTTTTCTGGTTTGTGTTCTCCTTCTTCTGTTCTCGAAACTAGTTGAATCTGGCTGAATCTCATGAGAGCATCTCTGATTCACTTTGTTCTTCCCTGCTTTCCTACCTGTCAGGATCCGTGTGATGGCCCTGAGCCCACCTGGAGAACCCCAGATAATCTTCCATATAGTGCAGACTGAATACTGGTGTCCAAAGATATCTAGGTCTGAATTCCTGGAACTTGAGAACTTATGGAAAAGAAGACTTTGTAGGTTTAATTAAGATATAGACCTTGTGATGGGATTACCCTAGATTCCCTGCAGAAACTCTGAATACAATTAGAAGTGTCCTTTAAGGTTTTGGGGGGAGACAGTGCTTATAAGAAGGAGTTGGAGGAAGAGTTGATAAAAGAGGAGGAAGAGATATGACATCAATAAGTGAGTGATCTGTCCAAGTTTAAAAGATAAGGGAGAATTTTTCTAACTTGTCAAAAAATGTCTCTAAGGTCTGTTGATATTTGTAATGCTGTAAAGTAGTCACCTTGTGCCCATTTTACAAGTGAAGAAACTAAGGCTTAGGTGTGTCACTACTCACTCGGGTGTGTTTGTTTGTTTTCCTCTTAGTGCAGTACGACAGTTACATTAATATCACCAAATAGAAGGCTGTCCATTTTAGAAAAACTTCTTTCCAGCAGTGGTTCATTTCTATAATTTTTTATTAGATAACTCACACATCTGGTTTAAAAACTGGTAGCAAAGCACAGTAAGATGGATGGCATGTGTGCTGATGTTCTGCGGTACAGAGGAATAGCTATACTTCACAATAGCCATAGGTGATAGATAGACTGACAAATGACAGATCTAGAAAAGAGGAACCCAAAGGCTCCAAGCACAAAGAAATGATAAAGAAAAGGGAATTCTAAACATCCTGATTGGTCAGTACACACTATATGCCTGTGTTGGAATATTGAGCTGAATTCAATTAAGACAATTGGATTCTTCATCACTTTTTTTTTTTGTTTGCAGTTTTATTTTTGCCAATAACAACAGGTATCTTAGTCTGTCACCAAAACAAAACACACTATTAAAACACAAAACAAAAAGTATCGATCAGAGCATGGCACAACTTCTAATAAACCTCTTTTTTCTTGCTAATTTTTAAAGAGCAAAATAATCATAATAATGGACAGTAAGTTGTAGTCAGTAAAAAGCTAATTCTCCTCCATACACTTTCATGATGTAACTATTAACAACTTCTTAGGTCTTCCCAGAAATAGTTTATAAACATGAAGCACAGATACAAAGAAGCTTTTACATACACTATTTTGTACCTGTCTTTTTTCATTCAGCAGTACATCTTTGCAATTATTGTGCATTTGTTGTATCTACCTAATTCTTTCAAATAACTTACTTGTAGTAGGGAAGCTTCATAGTTGGCATCACTTTTCCTTTATGACCACTGAAATCTCATTTTTGTCATTACAAAAGTACAGTGCCTATTATTGTAAATGGGCTATTTTCACATTCTCTAATATGTCTATGGAATGGATTTCTAGGAGTTGAATTGTTGAGTCAAAGAAATATGCTTTTAATTTCTTAACAGATAAAATTTGACGTGTGGCACACACATATTATTTCTAGCCACACTTTTCTTAATGCTATAAGAACACTTTCTTAACAATGGAAGGGGGACAGAGAAATCTCAACTTTGCCTAAAGCATTGAAAGGTATTTTTTCAGCCTTGTTAGGAGTGATGCATTAAGCTTCTCATTTCCTGGAACAGTACTAATTTCCAACTTCAAATGCAATCTGTTTCTTTCTATTTTACATTTTGTACCCAACTGGCCTCTTATTCTTCCTACCATGTAGTAGACATATACGCCTTGAAGTAGGCTGGGACATCACAACTCTGTTTTTTGTTTTTTGTTTTTTTTTTTTTGTTTTTTTTGGGGGGGAGCAGGGGGTTAAGGTAGGGTCCCTCTCTAGCCCAGGCTGACCTGGAATTCACTATGTAGTCACAGGGTAACCTCAAACTCACAGCTAGCCTCCTATCTCTGCCTCCCAGAGTGCTGGGATTAAAGGTGTGCACCACCATGCCCAGCTAGGTTTTTTGTGGGTTTTTTTTTTTTTTTTTTGACTGCAGTATTCTTAAGTGTCTACTACTGGTCTTGTGGTGGTACCCAGAGGAACACTTGGCTTTCCTAAGTGTTTCCTATTTGGGGTACTTTTCATCACAAAGAGAAACATTGCCCTTTCTCCACTTCAATTATGTGTCATTGTGAATACTTATTTCCCCCATTCTCCATCTACAAAGATAGACTTCTTGGTTTCTAAGGCCAAATATATCTGCCTTACTATTCCCATTTAAAGCTTGAAAACCTGGTAACTATAAAAAACCATGTATGTGTTGAAAAATGTATTCCTAGGCATGGGTATCAGTGAACAAGTGCCTTCGAGATTGCCGGTAAAGGGATCTCAATGGGTACTTCATAGGTGTAAAAGTGTTTCTCATCACGATTATTAACAAAAACAAATTCATTTTTAGGGTTTAAGAGATAGCTCAGGGGTTGAAGTGCTTTTCTGTAAAGCCTGACAATCTGGGTTTCATTCTCCAGTTCCCACGTAAAGCCAGATGCACAAAGTGAAACATCTATCTGGAGTTCGGTTGTAGTGACTAGAGGCCTTGGCACGTCCATTCTCTGTCTCTCTCTCTCTCTCCTTGAAAATAAATAAAAATATGCTTAAAATCATTTTATTAAATAATTTACGATGAGGGGAACACCATTTTTCTTCCCTCGCCTCCAATAAGGAAAAACAATTACTGGCTTCTTCTGGATAGAATTGAGATATTAATTTGTTCTAATCACTGAAAAAAGGTCAGTTTGCCAAATCAAGAAGGCCTGGGTGAAGGGAGAAAGGTTTGTTCTCTTAACGTACTTCCTTCCTCAGGCCATGGAGAAGTCTCTGGAGGTAGCAGCTGAAACAGGACAGGGGTATGTTTGTGGAACCGCAGGACGTTTGCAGTTTCTAGCTTTCCTTGGGCGATAAAGGGTGAGTCCTTTACTCACATTGCCCAGCCTAGTACCTAGCTCGCAGTAGGTGCTTGGATGCACCTCTGGCTGACAAGAACACACTTGAAGAGCGATCTCACTTTTTCCTCCTCAGAATGGGCGCAAGCAGCTACATTCACCAGCTCAGCGGACTTGGGGACTGGGGAGTGCTTATCCTGTTTGTTCAAGTGCTTATCCTGTTTCCTTCAAGATGGAAATACACTGGGATGGTAGCTTCCATTCTCTCACGTAGGAGTCCACAAAAAGTTCCAAAAGGAAAATGATAACGTCGTCGTTTAAAAATAGTCTTTTCTGGCTTCTTTCTTGAACTGCTTACAGGAGACCTGGGAGGCAGCGCAGCGGTGCGGTGGGCCGGGCAGCTTCGCGCTCCCAGGCCGCGGGCCGGGGCTGCTGCGGGTGCTCCACGGTCCGCACTCACTCCGCAACGCTTGGTCGGAAGAGCCTTTTCTCTCTCCGCAGCCCTGGCAGCAGCCGGGGGGTCCGAAGTTTCGTCCGACGTCTCGGGAAAGCCCCCGCCCTCCAGCCGCGCCCGGCCGCCTGGGCTGGGCCTCGGGAGTCAGAGCGGTGGCCTCGCGCCCGGCTCCGCTTCCTGCACCCCGCGGCTCGGTGCGCCACCTTCTCTGAGAGGCCCGGGGAAGCTCTGCTGGCCAAGCAAACGCTTTAGAACTAAAAAAAAAAAAAAAAAATTGAAGGTTGCGCAAAGCTAAAGCTGTACTAAATGCCACTTAGTTGTCTGTCTCTCCCCCCCCTCCCTCTCTCTCTCTCTCTATATATATATATGGTGTGTGTGTGTGTGTTTTATTAGTATACACTAACTAGGCTTGGTGGGTTTCCATACAACAATGTGTACGGTCCCATTCAGCACTCCATTCCCAGTTCTGTCCCTCCTGCTCCCGCTGGTCTCCTTTATTTCTGTTTCCCCACCCCATTCTCCTAACAGTCCAAAGTCTTTCCCTCCTCTCCAGGAGCCAGGCGCGGTGCGGAGGGCCGTTTGCCGAAGCGCGGACTCCCCAGTAGCCGCTACACCACCGAAGAAAGATGCCTCTCCCTCCCCAGCGAGCTCTCCCTTCCCCAGCCACGCGCTTTGAGGGAGGTTTGGGTGTCTGTCCTGGAAAAGTGCCTTCATAACTGCTCAACAAATGCTGACAGGGCAAATGAGTGAATAAAAGTTATCTTTCATTGGGTCTTGGGTTTCCTAACTTATTTGAGCTTTTTCAGTTTCAGTAAATGTTTGTAATAAAGTCCACAGTGCGGGGTGGAGGCTGTGGCGAGGCAGGAAAGAGACACTGTCCTCAAGAGTTGGACTCAGGTACTCGCAGAAACTCCCACCCCATAGCAAGGATTGGAAAATACAGGATTAGCTGGGATACAAGTCAGAACCATATCCAAACATGAGCCCTCTCTCCATTATCAAGATACCACCAATCATGGGCTACGACTATTAAATTCTCTCTAAAAATAATAAGAGTTATCCCATTTATCTGCTGCCAACTTTACTCTTCGTTGGAGAATCTGCTTCTCTTTTTCAGGTAGACGCAGATCCTAAGGACAGAACCACCCCATCATACCTCAAAAGCGCCCCAGCTGAAACTAAGAACACTAGGCGAAACAAGCAACCATGCTGTTTTCTTGGTGAACCTGGTACCAGCACAAGGGTGAAGGAGATCAACACAGAAAACAATCAACTCCTACCAAATCAGATATCCAGAGACCCAGAGGCCCCCAACAAGTCATCACAGAAGCAGACCAAAAATGAACCCAACATGGCTCAGGGAAATTTTATGGAAGAGGAGGCAGAAAGAATGTCAGAGCCACTCCGTTGGGTCATGGTACACAGAGACATTTCTCCCACCCGCAATTGAGGGCTAACTCCACAATCGACGACCCATATACCTCAACAAGGAGGAGTTGGGAGGGGGAGGACATGGAGGAGGTTAACAGTAGTACCAATTTGACTGTATTCACTGAGTACAAAACTAATTAATAAAAAATATTTTAAAAAGACTAATACAGGGTTAAAAAATACCTTTCGTCTCAAAGATGCTTTTTATAAATGGTATATAAGGGGAAACAGAATGGAAAACTATGTATGAGGGCAGGCGATTTTATCTAAAAACCAGTTCGCACTTTCCTCCTGCCTCAGTTTTCGGGGTGCTGGGAACACAGACAGGGAAACACCCGCAGAAGGACCCTTTTTTTTTTTTTCCAGGGGGCGGGATTAAGGACGCATTAGGCGGGCTGTGGGTTCTCCTAGCACTCAATTGATTGAGGAAGTGCATCTATCTACAGAAAGTAGAAAGAAAGCCAGCATTGGAAACCATGTGGCCCGTCTCCCTTAAATTCCCCCAGTGGCCTGTTCAGAGGGTACAACACTAGGGCTCGGAATGGGGGTGGGCTTCCGCACGCGCGCTTTCTCTCCGTGGCCTCAGGCCCTGGACGCTGGGGCTCTCCGTCAAGTACGAAACCTGGTCGGTCGCACGGTCTGTGGGTCTGGCTGCTCTGGGGAACCCCGCTACGTCGCCCGGCCAGGCTGCCAGAGGAAACTCAACAGCAAATGCCCAGTGGCAGTCCTACCCAGTCCTAGTCCTACCCAGACAATGCCCTACCCAGCCCCAGCACCAGCCAGCCCCAGCCCCAGCCAGCCCTTCCCAGCCCCAGCCTCTGGCAGTTGCGTCCCCAGCTCACTTGCCAGTGCAGAACCTGCCGCGTGAGCGGGTCGCGGGGCTCGAGCCTGGGACGGTGCCAGCGCGGGAAAATCAGCCCAGTTTTGTCTCGGCCCCTCCCCCCCACCCGCTCACAGCCTCCTGCGGTTTGTAGAACAAAATGGATGCCCCTTACTTCTCTCTCCAGGGTCCCAATGGGTTCGAGCTTCCTGCCCTTCTCAAGCCCCTCGCGGTATACCTCCACTCCCGCTCGCCGGGTCCGCAGCCTCCCAATCCTTCGGCCTTTGCACCAAGGCCGACTGCAGCGCGGGCCTTCTGTTCAACCGGCTTTCTAACCACTGGTTTCTCCCGCTCACGCGCAGCCCTCTGCTGGGTTTTACAGACTTCCCTCCCAAAACGCAGAGACCACCCGGCAGGAGCGGGCCCACCGAGTGCGGGACAGCCTGGCCTCTCACTTCCGGGTCGCAGCTCGGGTGTGAATTCTGCAGTGACAGCACCTTCCGTCAGGAGGCTAGCGCTGGGCTCTCCACCAGCTTTGAGCCAAAAATGGGTTATATTTTGGTACCTTTGAAGTCACATTTTTACCTTAAATATTCGCGTTAATTTCTTATATTGCTTTATACCATCTATCGTGATTAAAAAAAAATTCTCCAGCGAATACAATGAAAGAGTAGAACTGACACTTCCGGCATTGGTGGGAGGGGAGGGATAGGACCCCACTCAACGAAAGGCTTTGTGGTTGCAGGCGTCGAAAAGCAAATGAGGTTCATCCTCACCTCCTGCTCAGCAACCTCTTCCCGCGCCCGCACCTCCCCCTCCCCCTCCCCCAGGGAAAGATTAAGAGTAAAATGAAAGTTACTTTAGAGTGGAAACTTCGAGGTCTCCACTTCAGATTCATTAAAAGCATTCTAGAAAGCCCTGTAAATTCCAGTGCATGGACTAGTGGGGAGGCTCAAACCATGCTGAGAAGTGACAGCTGCGTGCTCAGCATTTAATGAGACATGTCTACCACATGGCAAAGCTCAGGGAACATTGCCAAAAGGTAGTGGAAAGAAAGTAGGAGATAGGGGCTGGAAAGATAGCTTAGCAGTTAAGGAGCTTGCCTGAGAAGCCTAAGGACTCGGGTTCGATTTCCCAGAACCCACTAAGTCAGGTGCACGTGGTAGTGCGTACATCTGGAGTTCCTTTGCAGTGGCTAGAGGACCTGGCATGGCCAGCCTCTCTTTCCTTCTCTCCCTCTTTCCTAATCTCTCTCTTTCTCAAATAATAAATAAAATATTTTTTACAAAAGAAGGTAGAAGGTCTGGAGAGATGGCTTAGCGTTTAAGCGCTTGCCTGTGAAGCCTAAGGACCGAGGTTCGAGGCTCGATTCCCCAAGACCTACGTTAGCCAGATGCACAAGGGGCACACACGTCCGGAGTTCGTTTGGAGTGGCTGGAGAGCCTAGCGTGCCTATTCTCCCTCCCTCTCTCTCTCACCGCCTCTTTCTCTCTCTGTCTGTTGCTCTCAAATAAATAAAAATAAAAACAACAACAGAAAAGAAGGTAGAAGAAAAAGGATAGATGAAAGTGCTTTGGAATGCTGTCTTCCCAATCAGGAGGGGATTCGCATCATACATTATATATGGAAATTGTAAGTATGGAAATTGTCAGTAAAAATTTACGAATACATTATGCACATGTTTGAAAATTGTCAAAACTGAAAAGAGAAACAAGAGGCTTTAAGCGGAAGATATAGTCAATATGTAAGTAGATGGGCAGAACACTGGGGGTGAAATGATCTAAGCATGGTCAGAGAAGGGGACGGGAAAAAGGTTAATTAAAATTAATCATATTATGAATAAGCCATATGGAAACCTACTGTTTTGCTTGCTAATATTATGCATGTTTAAAAAAGGGAAGTACCTGTGGGAGTGGATAATGATGTACCCAGAAGCCATAAATTGACACAAGAAAAATTCAATTCCCCCAAAATATTACAGGCTATTGCCAAGACTCTTGGTTGCCCACCAGAACTAGATGGTAGGATCTTATTGCTGAAAATTCCACATGCTTGGGCAGCAGGTCACTGGAAAATCAAGCTGGAGCTGAGTTAGAAGGTGCTTCCCTGTTGACTAGCTGTCATAATGCTGGAATGAGTTATGCAGCCTATTTGGGAAGAAAAGTCATCAATGGTCTTAACCAGCAGTGGACCCTGCAAGTTCTACAGCTGGACAGCCAGGCCAAATGTAGTTTGGTTCAATGATAGAATGTCTACTGTTTGTATCTGAGGCCCTCTCCATAGGCAGGAATTCCTGTCTGGTAATAAAAACCTAATCAAAAGCCTATGGCTGGCCTAGGAGAGAAATTACTACTGTTGTCAGGCTAAGTGCATACATTATGCCTACCAAACTGCCCCTAAATACTTTTATGTCCATATATTACTGCTACTCTTACTTTTGTCTGGAGAAGCTTCTCTTTTCAGGTGGCAATGACCACTGGGGTGACTCAAAACTCACCAAAGTGCTGAGAAGTGACAGTGGAGTGTTCAGCACAGAGGCATCTCTATCACCTTCAAAGCTCAGGGTCCATTGCAGCAGAGGTAGTGGACAGAATGTGGGAGCCAAAAGAAGGGAGAAGTGCTTACAATTCTGTCTTCCAGACAGTGGTCTTGATATTCATGACCTCACAATAGCTACCTACCTAAGACCTACGCAATAGGACGAATAAAATGAAGACATCAAAAGCGACTAGTTGGGAAGAAGGGATTCAGTGGAGGGCATGGTAGGAGGGCATTATGATCACATGTTGTGTATATTGTGTATATTTATGGAAGTTGTCAATAATAAAAAAGTTTTTTTTAAGTTATATGTATGTGTTGGGAGTGGTGATGCCTCGTGTTGGAATGCCTAAGCCCTATAAAGATCTGAAAATGTAATAAATAAAAATTAAAAGAGAAAAAAATGTGTGAATCATCAGTAAAGAGAGAAGGTCCCCTCAAATTTCTACCAGGTGAGAGTGAGGGTCAAGGTTGACAGGGTTGTGCAAAAGGGCTTGAATGCCAGGTCTCCTGCTCAAGCCTGGCATAGCTGGGTTTGGAAACTGGAAACCCTCAGCAAAATAGTCTCGCGAACTAGCAAGACGGAGACAGCGACCCTCCTGCCACTGTCCTCTGCAGTGCTCCCCAGCCTAGGCTTTGACCTCCGGGCCGGGAGAGTGGGTGGGGAAGGGGGCAGCATTTATGAGGTGGACTTTGGTGTACGCGAGTCCATTTCCCTCTCGTGTTTTCTGCCCAGTTCGTTCCTAAAGCAGTTCGTTCCAAGAGTTGTTTGTGTGAGCTGAAGCGAGCCCGAGACCCAGCTCTGGCGAGCTCTACTTTCCCCTTTGAAAAGGAGGTCACAGAATTTCACAAGCTGTCAGGGCTCAAATTCTTGAACCATCATTATTTATTAAGGAATTATTAAGGCACTGTGTCTGGAGTGTACAAGTACGAGCCCCACCACGGGCGGGGGGATGGTTGCTGGGGGCCCGAGAAGTATTTTCTTCAGTGTCGTGCTTGGGTCTCCGGCTCCTCACCCAGGCCGCGGGGGAGATGGTTGGAGCTGGAGCTCTGCTGAAGAGCAGCTTCGCGCAGATACTGCACGACCTCGCCGTGGCCCCGCTCTGCGGCCAGGTCCACGGGCAGGCGGCCCCAGGCGTCGCGTACATCTAGCCGCGCCCCGGCCCGGTGCAGCGCCGCCAGCGTGTCCAAGAAGCCCTCCCGGGCCGCGTCGTGCACAGGTCGGGTAAGGGTGGCGGGATCCGCGCAGTTGGGTTCAGCGCCGTGGAGCAGCAGCAGCTCGGCCACCTGGGCGCTGCCCATCATCATGACCTGAGGGGGAGAGCACAGCGGTCAGGGTCAAGGTGCGCACAGCCAGACGCCGCTGGGGCGGGGGGGGGGGGGCAGCCACACAGTCACAGTCGTCCATCCTTCTGTAAGGGCTTCCAGCTACCGACTTCCTTCTCCAGTTCTACTCATTCCGTTTTCCCTGCACTCGGAATTCCATTGTGTTCTCTCCCAGTCTACGGGGCTCAGCCACTGGCAGAGCGAGGCAGGAGGCACAGACTACAGCAAAATAGTGAGGGCTTTCACTGCCGTCCATTTTCCTGCATTATTCCTCATTTGTGATAAAAAAAATTATGTTAGGCTTAAAGGTTCTGAAGTTTTGCAAAGGGTTTCAAGCTGGGCGCGGTGGAGGATCTCTCGGAGTGCGAAGACAACATGGGGCTGCAGAGTGAGCTCCCGGTCCGCCTGGGCTAGCCTGAGATTGTCTTGAAAAAACAAAAATGTGGTGGAATGAAAACAGTACCTTAGGGCTGGAGTGATGGCTTAGTGATGGTTAAGGCACTTGCATGTGAAGCCTAAAGTCCCAGGTTCGATTCTCCTGGACTCATGTAAGCTAGATGCACATGATGGCATATGTGTCTGGAGTTCCTTTGCTGTGGCCAGAGGCCCTGTCGTGCTTATGTTCTCTCCCCCCACCCAACACTTTCTTAAATAAATAAATAATTTTTTTTTTAAAAAATCACCCTAATTCCCACAAAATTTTGTACCCCTATCTTCTCAGAATGAACTTCAATTCCTTGAAGTAGTAAATAAAAGTGCTTTTTGGGTTAGCCCCAAAATTACTTTTTATAGTAAGTTAAATAATGTCCCCTAAAGTAATAATGCCCCCCCCCCAGATGTATTACCTTGCAGGGCTAAAAGAGACTTTGCATATGAGATTAAAAGGATACCCAGGGTGGCCCAGTACAATCACAGCAATTTCCTAGAATGGTCAAAGAGACATAAGCAGGGAAGCAGAGAAGAGACAGCAGCCAAGCCAAGAAACTTGATGGCCATGAAAAGCAAGAAAACAGATTTCTTCTCCAAGGTTCTCACAGAGATGAAGCTTGGAAGACCCACGTGAGTCTTCAGCCCCCTGGAATGTTATAAAGATAAATGTGTTTGTTTTTAAAAAGTTAAATAAATAAAATAAATTTGTGGTGATAGAAATTCAAACCCTTCCCAAGTTTATGGCTTGAAAATTCATTAAGCTTTTAAAATTAAATTCATTTTTCTAAGCCTTGGGTGTTGAACCTAGAGTCTCATTCATGTTTGGCAAGGACTCTACCACTAGTCACAGCCCCAGTCTTCTTTTTGCTTCTAACTTGGAGACAGGGTCTCCCTAAGTTGCTAGTGTTAGCCTTGAGCTTTCAGTTCCCCAGCCTTGGCCTCCCAAGTAGCTACTCCCAAGGAATCTGCCCTCTCCCCATCCACCTCAAAGCTTTCACACACTAGGCAAGAGCTCTACCAGCAAGCCACCCCTCCCTCCTCACATAATACTTACTAGCTCAGGGATAGTGACAATGACTTAATAGGAACTTTTTTGACAACTCATTTTTAACTGTAAGCTAACAAATTGTCTAGTTACATTTTGACACACCTTCACCAGACATCCAAAACACAAACTGGGTAGTAACTGTATCTCTAGGCAATATATTCAAAGCTTGGATTAAAAATTAAAACAAATGAATCCTCAACTGCAATTAAGAGCATCCAACTACATACATGCTGATCAGTAGCAGTAGCACCTAACTGGAAGCTTGACTGGCAGCTGGAAGAAACCCTAACACCCCTAGGAAACATGAACTTTAAGTCCCCCCCCTTCCAATTTCCTTCCAACTTGTAAATAAAATCATAATTTGATAATCGCATTCCAGAAAACAGTTTAGATGTAGTTTTATTTACAATATCAACTTTTAAAAATATAGACAATGCCAACTTTTAAAAGCTCCCTAAAGTTAACTGGACAATACATTAAGCAGAAATCAATACAGAAAAAGGGACAGCCCTAAATTTCACTTTATACAGAAAGCCTATAATGGTGCTTTACTCAGTGCAAATGAAAAAGGAAACTTTGGCTCATGGCAGAAGAAACAGCCAAAGGGTTGGAATCAGTATTCAAAGTACACACACGTAAGGACAATGCTGTGCTATGCAACTACTTGCTGCTGAGGGTCTAACAGGAATGGTTCCAAAAAAAAAAAAAAAAAATACCACCACTACTAGCTCTTGGAACAATCCTAATAAAATGCAAGAGTGTCAGGCAACTAAATTTTACTTCTCTTCATGTCCCTGTTTCTCTTCATCTCAGAAGCTTCCCCTTTATCCTTCTGGCAACTGTCTTGCATATTGCATCCAGCAAATCATTGGTGCCTAAGCAATTTGTAGCCAGAATAAGTTCAGAGACTGTTCACTGGTCGACTTACAGGGTTTCTTGGTCTCAAACACAGTGATCCCATCTGTTTGCTTTCCTTTTCCCCTCCATCCTCAGATGGCAATAGTGGGAGCATCACCGAATGACTTACATCCCTATCCCTACATCTATCTATCTATCTATCTATCTATCTATCTATCTATCTATCTATCTATCTATCTAAAAATCAGTCATCTATCTCTACCTATCAATCATCTATCTATCTTCATTAACATTTGGTAGAGGGACTGGGTTGTCCATCATCCCTTCCTAACACAGTCACAGCTAGTTCTGTAATTTCTACATTAACTATAAATATCTCTCCTCTCATTCAGAGCAACTATAATGGCTCACTGGCGGCTGACAGGAGTGGGACAGTGTGGTGTCTGCACAAGAAAAGGAAGAGGAACAGCCACTCAGAATTGCTTGCATTTTGGTTTAGTTACATTATTATCAAACACAAACTACTTAATTTTTTCTAAATCAAGATACTATCATTGTTGAATCTTGTCCTAAAGAAAGTGAAACTGATTTACTTTTCAGTAAAAGAAAATATTAATATATTAAAGTAAAGCTACAGAAAGGAAGAAAAAATTGTATACGGTTCTATTATATGAATGAAGTCCTTCATCTTGCTCAGAAAACTGGTGCTAAGTGTTTTGCACATATTTATGGTATGAAAAATCTAAAATGCAATCCATATAATACTTGAATCATAGTAGCAGTTCAAAAAAATTTTAAAGAATTCCTAAAATCCCTTTGACAAGAAATTAACTTAAATTTAGCCCTTTAATTTTTTTACTATAAACTTAGCATTTTTGGATTGCTGGATTAAATAACAAAATTGGTTAAAGTTCTAATTCAAATCATATCCTCTTTTCCTCCTACTAAATAATTGACAAAACTAATGACGTTCCTCCCTCTCTGTTTAATCAAATATCATATTCTAAAAATCCAATGGCAAACTATGCACTCCAGCTGCTTGATAACAACGTGTAAATGATGTGGACATGTATGATAAACTAAAAATCAGGAACACATTAGTTTTGAAGGGCTCATGCCTATCTTGCGAACCACCTAACTGGCTTGGGTTCAAAATGTTTCCACTCTTAACTTTCAAATGAGTCCAAATTTTAAAGTACTTCGATCTAATTTTGTATGTGTATTTTATTGTGTGTAAGTTTTATTTTATACTGTATGGTTTCAGGGAAGGAAGAGTCCACCATTTTCTATTTGTCAAGTAGCAAATGGAGTTACTTCCCTTTCTTTTGATAAGGTTTTTGAGTGGACATTTGTTTCATAACAATTCTCTTTATTGGAATCAGAAACAATGGTTGCCACCGGGAATAACATTAGGGTGGTGAGTGTCTGGAAAATTTCTTTTTACCTTGAAATTTAGGAGTTTAGTGGAAGCAAACACAAAAATAACGCACCAGAGTAGACTGGAAGAAATAGCACTTATTAATAATAGGAAATATAAAACTTTATCCCAAACACGTTAAGCTATGTAAAGTAAATTTAAAATAGCAAAAATAGTAGAGGATGCCTGTCTTCCCTCACAATGGTAACTAAATGCACATCAAGGTCAAGATCACACTAATATTTTTCTTCACATATTTATCTACGTTCCTACATGCACATATTTCCTACCCAGTTGAAATTAAAAAACCCCACAATATGCAGTTATTACTGAGTAATTTCTACTTATTACAGCACATACAAGTATGTTACTAACAAAATACCTCTTATGAAAGAAGTTGGTGGGCTCCATTCAGAGGCCGGTGAATTCGGGCTAAGTTGTAGTAGCAAATCGTTCTTAAAATTAATTTCCATAAAACTTGCGTTTTAACCCAAACATGAATACTTTTCATATCTACACACCCCTCTCCCTCCCCACCCCCGTCACCACTCCGTTTCGCGGCACGAGGGGATTCTGCACCCACGTGCCTCCTCCTTCCTTCCTCCAGAGCCCCAACACCGGACTGCAACCCCATCTGAGACCTCCCCAGGAGTGTTGCCTCCCGCCCCGCCGAGCTCTGCAGACCCCATCCCCTGCAGGACCCGGGCCCACCTGGATCGGGGTGCGGCCGAAAGCGTTCGGGGCGTTGGGCGAGGCTCCAGCCAGAAGCAGCGCCCGCACCTCCCGCGCGCGGCCCTGGGCGGCGGCCCGGGTCAGCCAGTCGGCGGAGGGTTCCATACTGCTCGTGCCTCGGAGGTCGCTTGCGGCCTCGGGCTCCGCGTCTTTCTGTTCTTCACCGCGGCACGAAGGGACTGGGCAGTCCTCGCCAACCCGCGCCGGGTGCGCTACTGCAGCCCGCCGCCGGGGGTGCCGTGCGCCGCGAGGGCCGAGCGGGAGGGAACCACCCCCTCTGCGCGCCACCCCTGGCGGGTGGGGGAAGGGCCCAGGGCACTGCTGCTGGAAGCGGTGATCCCAAGCTCGGGTTCAAGGACCACCTGCTGCCTACGCCGAGGTCGGGGCGCGCAGAAGAGGCGCGAGTGGGCCTCGGAGCTCTCCACCCTCGTGACCCTACAGTCCCTCCTCTGCAGCCCTCCAGAGAGACCCCTGCGTTAGCAGGAGGCGAGGCGAGGCGAGGCGACGTTCTCCGCCTGGCGAATTCAAACCAGGGTATTAGACCTCCCAGAAAAAGGCTGCTCCCTCCTTTAACCAGGAGAAAAGCGCCGGCGGGGAAGATCTGGATCATTCACGGCGGGCGTGGGGACGTCCTTTGTCTCGGATGCCAGCCGCGCTCACCCAGCCCAGTTCCGCGCGCGCGCGGGAGGCGGCGGTGCCCGCGCTCGGCCCGCAGGCCCGCGATTCTAGCTCCAAGAATCCATCCTGGAGAGGTGGCGGCCCGCCCGCTATTCCTTCTCCCACACCCCACCCCCACGCAAGGCACCAAAGCCTCCGCGAGAACGAGGGGTTTTCGTGCTGAGTAGGGGATATTACGAGCTGGTTCTTTAAAAGACAAGTGCTTTAATGGGGATGGGAGAATTCTGCTTGGCCTACACACTAGTAAGTGGGCAGGGAGTCTTTGGGAGGATATGCATATAAACGTTAAGAGGCGTACCGCACCCCTTAACAATTGTTAGTTTTAAAATTACCCATTTTAAGAGTCAATGATTTTCTTTTTTTTTGTTGTTGTTGTTCATTTTTATTTATTTATTTGAGAGTGACAGAGAGAGAAAGAGGCAGAGAGAAAGAGAGAGAGAGAGAAGGGGAGGGGAGGGCGGGCACGCCAGGGCTTCCAGCCACTGCAAACGAACTCCAGACGTGTGTGCCCCCTTGTGCATCTGGCTAACGTAGGTCCTGGTAGAATCGAGCCTCGAGCCGGGGTCCTTAGGCTTCACAGGCAAGCGCTTAACCGCTAAGCCACCTCTCCAGCCCTCAATGATTTTCTTGATGCGTGTGTGTCTGGCATGTGTCGTGTATGCAGATGCACGTGCACAGCGCACTGGCGCGCTTGCGGAAGACAAAGGAGGACTTAGGACGTTTTTCTTTACTATTGACATCCAGGCTTTCATTGACCCTGGAGCTTGCATTTTTCCCAGTTCTTTTTTTGGGGGGTGGAGGTAGGGATGCTTTGTGGTTCACTGTTTGACCTGCTAGCCCTTAAGACCCCTAGTTTGCTGCCTCCTTACCGCTGGGATCCCTGGCATGCAATGGCATATGGGTCTTTACTAGAATGCGGAGGATGGCACTCAGGCCCTCTTGCTAACACCACTGTACCCCCTTCTCAGCGCCTTGTTCATAGCCTTGTGACGTGCGGAGAAGGAAAAGGAAGGATCGGAAGATCTTATTCACTCTTTAATACAATGAAAAGCGAACTCAAGCTAAAAAGCATGACAAACAGAAAAAAATGGCCAGGGTAAGCTCAAGTTCAATCCTCAACACAAAAGAACAAACAAAACATAAGTTTTACTTAATTTGGGCCTAAGATATTTTTTTGTGAGGGGGAGGAGGATATAGTGGTTGTGATGAATGGGGTTATGGTTAATATGTTCAGCTTTAAAACTGGTTTCCTTCACTGCCTTAATTGTTCCTAGTTTTGGGGTGGGAGGGTAAAGCAGTTTCTTTTAATATTCTGTTGAAGGCTACAAATGCTCTTCTCAAAGGAGAGTATATAATGACTTTAAAAAATACTTATTTGAGAGAGTGGGGCAGGGAGGGAGGGAAGAAGGGAGGGAGAGAGATTGAGAATGAGAGAAAGACACTGAATGGGCACTCCAGGGCCTGTAGCCGCTGCAAATGAATTCCAGAATTATGGACCGCCTGTGATCTGGCTGTAAGTGCTGTGCGTACTGGGGAATCAAACCCAGGTCCTTAGGCTTCACAGACAAGCGCCTCAGCCGCTGTGCCATCTTTCCAGCCCCAATAATGATTTTTGAAGATGATCTGCACATTCATCTCTGAATAAAAGCTTAAGAGAATTTAAGCGATTGCTCTGCAACTCAACTATCAATTCCTTCATCAAGGACCAACTCAAGGCTGGAGAGGTGGCTTAGCAGTTAATCTAATTGTCTGCAAAGCCCAAGAAGCCAGCTTCTATTCTCCAATACCCACATAAGCCAGATGCACAAGGTGGCATTTACGTTTGGAGTTTGCTGCAGTGGCTGGAGGTCCTGGCGGGCCCATTCCCTCTGTGTGTGTGTGTGTGTCTGTCTTTAATAAACAAATAAAATATTTAAAAAGATTCTCCGAAGACCATTATTTTTTTTAAGAACTCAGACCTTGTGCAATGTACCAGGCTTTGGGTGAGGAAAGGAAGGGCTGCAGGTAAAGCATACACTAGTTCAAGCATTTGTAGCAGCCTTCTAAAGTTTCTTAATGGTTATCAGCACCCCGGTACTCAGCTCATCTTTGAGAAGCTACAGCTTTGCAGGTTTGAAAATCTGTGCTATGAAATTTAAGCCTGCTTAAGAAGAACTCATGAGCGCTCATGGACTCCCAGTGCAACTTCTTAGCCCAGTGTGTGGGGTCACACGTACAGTCCCAGCACTTGGTAGTATAATTGATGTCTAGGAAGCAGGAAATAATATAAATTTGAGATTTTCTGGGACAGCTATGATATAATGCTGTGGAAAAATCCAAGGGAGAGCACCTTATGCTCTGTAAGCTGAAGATGGTTTCTGGAGGCTGGGAAGTCCATGCCGATAGTGCTCAGATATCCAGTCTCTGGTGAAGGCTAGCTATCTCTGCTATATTCTCACATAGCAGAAGCAAGATGACAAAAGTGCCCAACATCCTCCAGACCTCATGAGGCACTAATTATATTCAAGGTTGTGGTACTTTGTACAATAATCAACTTCTAAATGATTCAACTACTTATACTGGCGAATCACACTGTTCTGAGCCCAGGAACAGAAGAGGACAAAAGGAATGAAACATCAAAACAAAGGAAGGACTACTTGGAAAGAGAGCTCTCAGATCAATAGGGTTGGGTGGACAAAGATGGAACATGATCAAATTATGGTATGTTCATGTACTAAAATTCACACAAATACTGGTGATTTGGCAATTATGTTGAAATATAACATTTGGAGGGGCACAACCTTAAAAACTGTAAGTCACTTTTGGCTATTTCTTTAGTTGTCTCTTGCATATTAAATTGGTATGCTAGATGTTAAAAGTGATAGATATAGGCAGCAAAAAAAAAAAAAACCTCAAACCCAAACCTACTTCAATTCAGATACATCTTTTAAGAAAAAAAGATACTATTTTCATTCATTCAATAAGCTCAAAGGTTAAAGGAGGGGAGTAGGGAGGAGGAAAAATAAAGGAAAGGGCTCTGGAGATGGACCTGCTGGGATCAAACAGGAATTACACGGCCTGTTCACTCTCCAACTTTGAGCAAAGTTTGAAGGTGTGTAGGAGGAGAAATATGGAGGGAGAAAGTTGTGTCACGTGGAGGTGAGAGCATGTTTGTAAAGGTAAAGATGGTTAAAGGGCCATATGGGGAACATATGGGACACATGGGGAAGCTACAAAAATCAAAGTTTGGAAGAAGACTCTGCAAAGTAACCTGAAAAGGATGGTTTTGAAAATCAGGTCACTCCCCAACTCCGGTAAGTGGGAGGGTGGAAACCACTTCCCAGTGTGGCTGTGACTGGTCAAGACTAGGTGCAGTGAAGCAAGTGAAGTTAGGTAAATGGAAAGGTGAAGAGTCTTGGGTATCTGAGCTGAAGGGAAAGACAGCTAAGGCAAAAAAGTGCTGGTACACGTTAGTCCTCCCAGCACACTGGAGACTGAGGCTGGGGGACTGCAAGTTCCCAGCCACTCTGGGCCATATAGGAAGACTCTGTATCAAGATAACAAGGAAACAAGGATGTAGTTAACATAGGATATTTCAGAGATTGCAAGTTTTCTCAAATGTCAGGAAGAAATGGAATTGAAGGCACAAGGACAGCAGTATGAATGGAGACAGAAAAAAACATATATGGGAGAAAGATTAGAAAAGGGAGTTGAAGTAGTTCTTTCATTAATGAGGATGTTGGCTGGTGCATATGACGACGGTAAGATGGTGGGGTCAGGAAGTTTGAGGGGGTGGCAAATGTTTTTAATAACTCTTTTTAAAAATTTTTATTTATTTATTTGAGAGTGATAGAGAGAGAAAGAGACAGAGAATGGGCGCACCAGGGCTACCAGCCACTGCAAACGAACTCCAGACGTGTGCACCCACTTGTGCATCTGGCTAAGGTGGGTCCTGGGGGATTGAGCCTCGAACCAGTGTCCTTAGGCTTCACAGGCAAGAGCTTAACTGCTAAGCCATCTCTCCAGCCCTGTAATAACTCTTATAAAGAAAGAAATATAGATTTAAGTAGGATTTAGACAAGTCCACACTATTAGATTGACTAGAGGACCTAGATAAGAATACTATGGATACCTGACCACCCCAACTAAATCAAGGCATTGTAATAGAAATGTGAATTCAACATATTAGAAAAAACTACAAAAGGCATCTGAGGAGGTGTATATAAGAAAAGTATTTACATTTGAAATTACAGTGTAAATCTGAAAAGGCTTTGCAAGATTGTCAAGACATGATATGCAGGCATCTCATGTGACAAAGATGATGATTTAAAAAAAAAAAGGTGTCAGAGAAATAGCTCCAGGTTGGGACCAAGTAACAGTCCTATGGATTTAATGAATTACCTTTTTTTTAAAGTAGCCAAAGAGCAGATTTATTCACAGCCAGAATAAAGCATAGACTATTCTGCACAGGATGTGAGGGAGCTTTAGCAAGCATGCCATGCAGCTCAGAAAAGTTTTGGATTGTGAAAGTCTTTTTATTATGACAGTCTTTGATATTGCTTCTAATGCCTTGTCCATCTTCAAAATGGACTCTAATTTCTTCTAGCTCTTATACTCCTTGGAATTGTTACATGAAATGAAATAACATACCCAACAGCTGCTTTTAAAAGAACAAGTCTCCATTTTAAACAATAGTATTGTTATTAAAAAGCAATTTTCAAAGTAAAGTTTGAGGTTAAACATATATATATATATATATATATATATAATTTTATGTATAGAATTATGTATATTATTTATATATGCATATATATATATAGAGAGAGAGAGAGAGAATATATCTGAAAAGATCCAGAAAAGCCTTTGAATTTAACAAATTCTTGAAATTAATAAAGCTTCCAACGGGAATGAGATTTTGCAGTATTTTTTTGTATTTCAAACAAACATTATAGCACACATTAGTCATTTTCATGAATTAGACATAATAAAGTTAATAAACAACTGTGGCTTTTTTCTGAATCATTATTCATAGCTTTACTTGACAAAGAGTAACTGAGTGATTACTGTTAGGCACTTGATTTAAAGTTGGGGGTATGAAGAAAGAAGTGTCTTTAGTCAAAGAGCGTGAACTGACAACATCAGTGTACCATCAGTATTTCCTTCTGTGGAGAAGGGACTTCTCAATTGAGAGGAGCCCCCCACTAACATAAGAGAGACCAATGCTTTCAGAAAAATGTTACCTCAGACCTGTGCTAACAAGAAAAATACATTTCAGTATCTGAAAAGATCCCATTATTTAAGGAGTTTTCCCTAGGAAGTAAGTTATCAGAGCAAAGTAAGCACCCTACAGTGGGGCTACTAGGCAAAATTGTCTTCTACCTCCATAGATGGGCTCTGTGATAAGATAGCAGGAGAGCATAGATAATTCTAAGCATCTCCCTCAACTTAGAAAATAATGCAAGATAATAGGAGGAAAATATGATGATATCAAAATAAAGGAGACTGATTGAGAGGGGGAGGGGATATGATGGAGAGTGGAGTTTCAAAGGGGAAAGCGGGGGTGGGGGGGGGTGGGGGGGGAGGGAGTGGAGGGAGGGAATTACCATGGGAATTGTTTACAATCAGGGAAGTTGTTAATTATAAAAAATAAAATAATGCAAAAAAAAATGATGCCCCAGGCCTAGGCACCACGGTCTGTTTTGTTACTCCAAACAAGTATATATATATATATACATAAAAATATTAAGAATATACACATATATGGAGAGAGAGAGAGAGAGGATAAATATATATATTTTAATTCCACAGCTGTCCTGTAAGATAGAAAGTGCTGTATTTCCCCCATAGAGCAGAATAAAAGAAGTCAAGAGTGTTTCAATAATGATGCACAAGAAGATGGAGTTCAAGCTCAAGGTTTCCAGTTCACGCTCTTTCCTGTGAAGGGTATGTTTTTCTGTTGATCATTTTACACTGTGGTGTACAACCCAGCAATACTTTTCCTTGTAGGGCTGTGATCTCAAACAAGTGGCAAAACCTGAATGGGACAGATTTTCTAATTTCAGGAAGCACTGTGTTTCTGTGGTAGTTGTCAGTAGTAATACATAGTGACAGAAACTTGGATTTTCAAGTCCCCTCAAAAATCACTTAATGCCGCCATCTCATTTTTGAATGCTCCCCCCCCACTTTAGCTCCTATATGTCAAAACAACAGAGAAATGAGCTGTGTAGAGAAACGAACAATTACACTACATAGAACAATGATTGATAATGTTGTAAAAGAATTTCTTTCCTGTCTCTTTTAATCTTCATCTCATCTCGTGGGCACTGTACAATTTGAAAGCTTTTTCTTCTTACTTATCATTAGAATATTTTCCAAACTTCTCACAGAGCACTTTGTAAATACTAATTTTAACAGTTGCATTGAATTCCACTAAAAAGTTACAGTTTTCTTAACCCTATTTTGCCAGGCAGTATTTAAAGGGTCTTCAATTGCTGCTATATTATTACAGAGTTTCAAGGATATGACTCCCGTCCTCCACCTTTTTGTAGTGCTGTAGGTCAAGCCCAGGACTTCAAAAAGCTCTGCTACTCGAGTATATCTCCAACCTTCCATATAGGACTTATTATTATTTTATTTTAATTAATTTTTAAATTTGTTTACTTATTTGAAAGATAAAGAGGTGGATAGAATGGGTGCACCAGGCCAGGGCCTCCAGCCACTGCAACTGAACTCTAGACACATGTGCCACATTGTGCATCTGGCTTATGTGAGTCCTAGGGAATTCAACCTGGGTCCTTAGGCTTCACAGGCAAATGCCTTAACTGCTAAGCCATCTCTCCAGCCCTGGATATAAGACTTTTGAACCATATTGCAAAACACTTTTCATACAGTCATCCTTTGATTAATAAGCTAACAAGAGAGGGTAGTACCTGTCCATGTTTATATCGTGTTAATGAGTGCTTTCTGTGGAGCTTGAAGTTATTTCCTCTCACCATGACTGCAGCTAATCTTATCTGGATAGATGCAGATGGTGGGAATGCCAACCATATCCTTAAAGATGACTGTGGAGGGGACACAAATATGGTATAGGGATAGCACAGGGCAGCAGGACAACCCCAGTAAGAGAGAATAGAGAAAACTGATTGTTCATTTATCAGCTCTGTGAGCTCAATTATGCATATGTGTGTTTTACCAATGTATGTATGATATAGCTATCATCTATCATCATTTACCTATTATCATTTATCTATCTTCATGAGGCAATGATTCATCATGTAGTCCCAACTGGCCCAGAACTCATGATTCTCCTGCCTTTCCCTCCCAGCCACTGGGATTAAAAATTTATACCACCAAGCTGAGATTCACTTAAATCAATTTTGTCAATTTTATGAACTTTTGCTTTACTTTCACTTTAGGTTGAAATAAAATTATGTGAACATTCTTAGTAAGGTCATTGTGGACAACCAAGAATATTAGGTATATAAAATTCCATAGTAGGTTAGTATTATTTTGTTTGTACATGAGAGTATTATATATTCACATAGGATATGTGCTGTCACATTATTCATGGAGACCAGCAAAGTCCATATCTGCTTTGGTATTATTTTTAATTCACCTGCCCTTCCTGCAGGTAAATGAAGATTCAACAAGTAAATTGCCTTCTAAAATGTGAGAAAAAAAAAATTCCCTTTTGTTGAATTCTAATCCCTTGAGAACAAAGCATCTTTGTAGCAATGTTGCCTATGTTTCAACATAAGAACTACAAAAACTCATTAAATCCTGGGAAGTGACTCTGAAGTTGTGTTATGTGCTCACTATTTCCTCTGCATTAATTACCACCTACCAGCACTTCTTGGAGTGGATTTCAAATGGGAGGTACAATGCAAAAATGAGGTGAAACTGAGGAATTTCAAAGTGTACTTTCTCTAATCCTTTATGCCAGCCTCTCTCATTTTCTTTCCCAATGGAGTAGTTCTTCCCCCCCCCCAAATGTTGTCATTTCAATTGCTAACTGGGAGGAAAGATAATATTCAGTGTATGTTTCTTCCTTAGTATACCACTTCTGAATAACTCCTTCAAATTATTAGTAAATGATTAAAATATATTGAAAGCTGCCTACAAGACATTGTGAGCATATTGAGGATAATTTTAATGTTTCTGACCATTTTCCTACCGCTCTCTGTCCCTCCCCCACACTATTTTTTCAATACAAAAAAATTAAAAAAAATTGTTTTAGCCAAAATGATTAGCCATTCTAGGTTGAAAACCCAATTATAAACATCTTCAATGCTTTCTTTAGAAATTCTTACTTCATGTCACTGAAATTTTTATGGATTGAAGGTAGGGTAATAATAATATATTTATTTTCAATAATGTCCTTGGTTCTCCACCTTAGGAAACAGAGATTTAGGAATATTGTTATTTAGACAATAAATAGAGTCATACCCTCTAGTCCTTCACATAGGGCTTCTGTACAGGTACAGATTTATAGGCAGATTTGCACTGATTTTGTGTCACATATTACTGTGAAGAACATGACATATCTGAAACTCATTAACAAAGCAGAAGAAAAGAAGTCAAGAGTGTTTCCATTATGATTTACAAGAAGATGGAGTTCCAGCTCAAGGTTTCCAATTCACACTCTTCTCTTGTAATAAGCATGCTAACACCAACTGACATATGAGTGTTACTTCAGTGTGTACACTGAATCAACATATTTATCTTGTTCTCATGACAGAAGTACTGTAGGCTGCTGCCTCAGGTTTACAGATGAGAAAATGGAAGCATGGAGAACTTTTAGTACTCAGTTCTAAAACCACAAATGTTAGCAAGTAAGGAAATGGAGTTGGGCACAGGTCATGTGAATGCCAAAAGATGATTTTTCAAGGTTCATGTTTCAAGTGGTTCCTATGTTAGTGCAAAGGTTTCCCAGTTTGCTTTTAAATCAAAGTAGGAAAGAGAGGTTTTAATTAATTTTAGAACCCATAAAAAACTTTTGTTATTATATTGCCTTGTTTTTTTGTCTTTTTCATTAACTCAGTAAATATTTACTGGGACATATGTGGCTCACACTGAGCACAGCAGAGACTTGTGGTGTGTGTGTGTGTAAATGTGTGTGTGTGTTGGGGATTAAATCACATATAGAATAGCTAAGGTGTGGCAGTGGCTCATGCCTATAATATCACTGCAGAGGTTGAGATGAGGGTTGCTATAAGTTCCTGGAAAGCCTGGGCTGCATAGTAAGACAGACTCTGTCTCAAATCAATCAAACAAACAAAAGCCCTTAACAACTTAAGGAATAATTAACTAGATAAAAATGGAATGAAAATACTGTGTGTGTCCAGAAGCAACAAAATTCAACAGCATACAAATTAATAGTCAATGACATTTGGCAGGTCATACAACCTATTAGCTGCATGAAAAGAGAAAACAAAGCATCTAAAAGATTAAGACATAAGAATTAAATGAGAATGAAAATCAAAGTTCTCTATGACTATTAAGCTCTTCATAATAATTTACGACGGACAACAGAACTTGAGTACATGCTTTTGAATAATCCAATAAACTGCTTTTAAAAAAATCTAATGTGACATGTTATATGTACAACTTTACCTACTGGGTATGTAAATTGCATGGAGTAACTTTCAAGATGTCCTATGTTACAGGGATAAGTTGAAATTTAATCATTTCAATGTAAAAAGTTACTACTGTGTTTTTATAAAGAGGAAAATATTTGAGCTGGGAGGGGGTAGTCAGATAGTTGCTGTTTCTTTAAGGCGGGTGTGGGAGTTATGTCCTTGCTTAGTCAGATGATCTGGCAGCTGAAGAGACACAAAGCAAGAAAATGGTGTCACCAGGAAGAGAAAGCAAAACACGTAACTTCACTCAGTGCAGCAGAAGATCACTAATACAATATTATTAGACACCTGGGAACTTAAAAGCAAAGAAAAATTATGATTGCATTTGGGAGACATTGAATCTGAAGTTTTCTTATAAATGTAAGTGATTTTGCAGCTTTATTTATCCATTTCTTCTCCCCCATCACTATACTTTTACAGAGACAAAAAGACCCATCAATTTGTTCATAGGTACTTTATTCTGTTATGCTGACATTTTAATCTTGTGGTTTTAAACAGGTTAAACTTGTGAGAAATATCTGCTCTTTTTTTTTTTACATCATGTTGTCATATTCATTACAAATCTGGTTTAGATAACAGAATAAGCTGTACATAGTATTATATACTAGTTTTACCAAAGCTATTTTATTATAGATACCTAGTATGGAAAATATCTGTCTGGTGCTGTGAGCTTTAAAGCACTGCTATATCCTTCCTCTCCTAGTAATTTCTGACTCTTAGAAACCTAGCATCTATGAAACTATTTTTTTTGTCCCTAATTCAAATGAGGAACTACTTAATACCAAAGGGTTTCTTCTTTGGTGAAATAATTTCTTCTTTGATCACTCAGACTCACCTACCTGGAGTCCAAAGTGTGTCTGACTCTAAAATTTAAAATCTTACTTAAGTTTAGAAATAAATAAGCACAAATAAGGTTTTAAAAATTGGCCAAATTTGTCAAAATTGCACTCCAGGAACACTTAGTAACATACTCCTCTTTAGAAAGATGTTAATTTAAACTGACTATGTCTGTGATCCACTAAAAATCTGCTGAATTTTAATTTCTGAGTGAACCAGAGAATGTGCTTTACCAGCCCAGGAAAGGATGCTGCTGATCTCTGTACTGCTTTGACTCTGATTTCTTGCATACTTCCACTAGGAAAGTAAAGGCACCATATAGAACTCTGATTATGCAATCTTAATAGCTTCAAATTGATGAAAAAAATTATTATCTTTGTTCCCATATTTAAACCTCTACAAAATTTTTCCTTTCAATACAATTTCTACTGGAGCTGGGGGTTTTGCTCAGTAGTACAGCACTTACCTAATGTGTAGGGCCACAGATTCCATGCCCAGCACCCACTCCCATTATCCCCATTTCTGTTGGCTTTGTAAACATTTGAATAATTTAGATTTTGTTTTGAAGATGAAGGAGAAAACAGAATGAGTTGGAGAATAAATTAAAAAGTTACTTATGTTAACTATACCGAAAGACAGTGAGAAACACAAGTTTTCTTTAGTTCTCTTTCAAAGAAGTGGCTATTGACATTTGGTAGCCTCAATAAGCAAGTATATATGGGTTTGCTGAACATGTGGTGATGTCAAAGGAGCCAGGTTCCCAGGAATCTCTTCAGATTAGAAGTTGGAGATTATTTTCCAGGAAGGGTCCTTTAAAAAGACTCTTCTTCCCCTGATAAGCCAAAACTTCATTTATTCACTGATTTTCCCAGCTGAGGATCTTTCTTGAATGATTAGAGAATTAAAAGTGGGTCATTTCCTCCCTCCACCCCAGGAAAGGTTTTATTCTAGTCTAGGCTGGCCTTGAACTCAAGGATATCCTTCTACTTCAGGCACTAAAGGCATGCAGGAACACGCGCCGCTGTCGCGGCTCACTTTGCTCAAAGGTTTCAGGTTCTGTTGGAACTGGACTGGCTGGACGGGTCTCCAGCAGGCCTGGGAGGGAGGGATGGGGTTGGCCGCCAGAGTCTTGGAAGTGCACTTTCCCTGTGTGTTCCTCTGAGTAAAACTAACTCCCTCCTACCCTCCACCACTCACAGCTAATAAAAAAAAGAAGAAGAAAAAGAAAAAAAGAAAGAAAGAAAAGAAAGCTTATTTGGTGAGTAGGGATACAGAGATGCCCACCCTCACATAAATCTAGTGAGGGCTCTCTTATCCCACTCTTTTTCCTGTCCATTAAGGCGTGCATCCTGCGCCACCTCTAAGCCCTACCGTACTGTCACCTGGGCATGTGCTAATTGAAGAGGTAGCTTGGGAGTGGCCAGGGTCCTGCAGAGGGTATGGTCATAAGTGGGTCCACAGTCTAAATTCTTGCTGGAGGTTCCTGCTCCAGCAGCCCATCAAAGCTGTGGGGTCATTAGCATCTTTAAGGATTGAGAGGGTGGGAGTTGAGTGTCAGGGAGGGAGGTCTGTGTGCTGGGAAAGCGCAGAGCTCACCCCACAGGCGCTTTTCCGGTGACGCCCTCCCTCTGCATTTCCACCTCTGCCAGCTTGAGGTCATCATAGACCCCTAGTCAACTTAGGCTCAAATGGGGGCGGGTAGAGCAAGGAGGGGTGGCAGAGAATCCACCCTACCGAGGGCTAATGGTCTTTAACCATGTCAGAGCTGCTTTGCAAGAGCTCAGTCACAGTCCTCTCATCCTCTTCTACGCCTTAAAGCTCTCTTCTCAGTTTTCTACCCACCTAAAGACAATGAAGCTCTTAGTTTATCCCTCATGCACATCGTACAATGTCAGAGGCTTCGAGAGCTGTTTTCACTAGTGATGGTCAGAAGCTTGGTACACTCGTAAGTGTAATGAGGATAGTAAATAACAAGGGTTTTCCCATCCCGGGGAAACCATTATATACTAGTTTACTGCTGTGACTCACACTTTAAAAACTACCCAACCGTATGAGGTAAATATATTAAATATTTTGCAAAACATAAACTGTCAGCCAGGAATGGTGTATATCGGTAATTTCAGTACTCAGAACAGGGAGTTCAAATCCATTTACATTATGTAGCGAAGACCTGTCTCAAAACCAAGCAAATACTTGTCCAATACCCTAGATTATAATTGTATTATAATTTAACACTTTACTGGTAGAATTTTAGTCAATTTTCATTTCCTTACTATTATTTTCCATCTGTCCAGATCTCAGTCAGAATCTTTCTTTCCTTGGAATAATGCTGAATGAGAATGCATGAGTATTTTTTAGTATTCTTGATCCATGCTATGAAAACTAGCTGGAAATGTGGCTCAGTTTGGTAGAATGCTTGTCTCACATGCTCAAACGCAGGGCTTCAATCCCCAGCACTGCCTACATCAGGTACAGACCTGTAAACCCAGATCATGTACATGCTCTGCGGATATGAGGCCTGCCTTGGCTACATCAGTATATGAGAATTTGTCTCAAAAATAATTGTTTCTCTTGCCTGTAATGTTTGTGGAAGTGCACTAATTTTATGAGAGGCAATATTAGTGATTAGATATGTAAAAACCAGAAGCTGGAGAAAATTTACATTTGATGTTAAATTATATGTTTAAAAAATAAAATAGTATTTGTTTACATAGTTGAAAATGCAAAGTAAAGCACCATAAAAGCTTTCTACCTGGCAGTGTTGGATAGGACACAGACCATAAAGGTCATTTTAATATGGAGTTTCAGCTCTGAGTTGGCCTAGGGTGTTTTAACAAGTGAGATATTTGTATGTCTCAGAAAGGACTACACGTTTTACAAGAGTGAAAACACTGGCCCACATGTTTACCTTTGCTATAAAAATATTTGAGGTGATTCATATCACTTTACTAAAAGGAGCCATTCTAATGTTAGTAAAATGGTTGACCTTAATTTCATCACAGTTGCCTTATAGTGAGGAAGCACTATGTCTTGGCAGACACGTAGAATGTCATGGACATAGGCAGTAGTAGGCTCTATTGTTTCTATTTTTGGATGTCATGAATGTTTTAAAATTACAGAATGAACATAAAGTCACGACCTATGAAACAGATATTGTTCATGATACCAACTGTGATCATGCTCACATTGGAAAGACTGGTTTATGCTAACTGCATACACTGTCATGGAAGGACAGTGTGCTATAGGAAGAAGAACCAAGACAGTTCCTAAATAACTGAACAAATGAACATTTAACTTCAAAGGGAAATGTGGCCATTTTTCAAACACTCCAAAGTAGAAGTAATAAATCAATAGTGTAATTCATCAGGTATGTGTAGACAAGAATTTAGTAATATAGATAGTAATGTGGACTGTGTGTGTGTATTTTTCTGGAGACTGAAACACAAACCTTTAGCATGTTACTACTGAGCTATATCCCCAGCCCAATGAGGAATTTTATTGTTCATATTTTACTCATAGAAAAATAAAAAGCTCTAATGAAGATATTTGCAGAAGCTTTAAAAATGTTAACATATGGGTGCTTTACCAATTTGCATTAATATTCAATTATTCTTGCAAGAAATATCTAGCCATTTACATTTCACAAGAAACTGTATGTATCCCAATTAGCACCATATATGTTTCTATATATATCTTAAAGATAGCAACACTAAAATATATAAGTGTGAAGTATATAATTATATATCCCTTATAATTAACAGGTCAAATGTTTCCATTATGTGTTTAATTTCAGATAGAAAGTTCACAATTGAACATTTAAAAATATATTCTGCAAGCTATATAGTCTATTATCAGATGCTTGTTGATAATTGGGCCTTTTACATAATGAAAGTATTCCTAAATAAGTTACACATAATTTCTGAAAATTGGTTTATAGCTAAATAACAACAGATGGTTTCAACCAACCATTTTATATATCTGTTATTCTGAACTACAATTTCTTGCTAGTATAGATTAGTACTATGTGTAATAGTATAAAATGAGTATTTTTCCTGACTTAAAATGGCCACATGATGTTTTCTATTTCTAAAATAAAAATATATAATTAGAACATTTACATATATTAAAAGTTCTACTTCCTAACACAGACTTCCAGAGGCAATAAAATGATTTATATAAAATAATACCAAGTAGAGTAAAAAATAATATTTCATTAACAACTATCTTTAAAGCTATACATTACTGGGGCTAAGCATTTGCCTATACAGAAAAAAAAAATACACCATTAAGAAAAGGAAACTAGAACCTCGTGAATGTTTCAAAAATCAACTACAATAAAAGCTAGTAACAAACCATGACATTCTGTATATGTTCTTTCTATTGATTTTTTTCTTTCAAAAAGAAATTTCAGAGTACCATTTTAAAAACTCTGGTTACTTTCGTTTCTTTTGTGGTGCTGGGAATGGAGCCCAGGCCCTTGCTCCTGGTCTGAATGCTTTCTCACTCCGCTACATCCCTAACCCTTCCCCGACAGTTTTAAGTTTTCCATTTACATGTCAAAAGCACAATTAACATTGCAACAAAATATTTTCCTTCCCCAGGGCTTCAGTTTTGGAGCTGTGTCTTCTCTAATGAAGATTTTACATATTGTAACTACATACTCCCGGATGGGAAGTAAAAATTTACCCAAAATTGAGGACAAAACGTGCCAGGTCCTACTTTTCAAGAAGTAGGCCTCATTTAAAAATTATGTTAACTGTTATCCGAGATGATTAAAGTCTGACCAGTTACGACTCCTCGGTGATGCCACTGTATTTCTGTGTCTGCTAAGCCATAAAAGCACCGTCCAGAACAGTTCCAATTGCTTAGGCCTCCAGGTAAGATGCTTCCATCTCACCAGGCAGTGGCTGTGAAATCCCAGAGGCGAGTGTGAGTTCCTTGTAGCAGTTACTGATGCTTCGATTAGTATTTGTATTTCAGGAAGTAAAACTACATGCGTGCCGCCACTCTTGCGTGCCTTCCACTACTGGAAGAAGGGAGGGTGGCAATCCGGCCTGGTGGGTGAGAAGAGAAAAAAGGAGACCCCTAGAAAAAGACCATTAACAGGAATTTCCCCTAGGGTGAAATAAAATGTTCTAGAAACACACCTTATCCACTGTATGCATGTGCATGTGTATGTGTGTGCACGTGCGAGCGTGCCTTGTGCGTGTCGTTTACTGACTTCCCACGGAGGAGATTTGGAAGCCACTGACTTCTAAGGTAACATGTGTTTCAAAGCTGTCGGTTTCTCTGAGAGTTTCCTAGGACCCAGGGGAAGGGGGGTTGTGAAGCGAGGTTCAGGACTCCTTGTGTTGGGAGAATTTCACCCCGAAGTAACCAAGCAGTTAGTGGACAAGCGTCCCTCCCCTCCCCCATCTGCTCTCCTCCTCCTCCTCTCCACTTCCAGAAAGTGGTTTATCTCTGGATTAAATCTCACCCAACAATCCTCCCCGCGCCTCTGCGCCGGGGCTTTCAGAAAGGCCCTTCCTACCTGGTCTTCGGGGATGTGGCTGCGGCCCAGGCCGCCGGCTCCTCCGGAGCATCAGCAAGAGGGCCACCACGGCGCGCGCGCTCCGCGCCGACCACTCCCCCGCCGACCGCGGGAAGCGCACCACGAAAGCCCGCACTCGAGGCGGGCTGCACGCGCGCCGGATCCGGACCGTCACCAGGAACGTGCGTGCCATGTTCTCACCGCCCAGCTCAGCCGCGACTGCGCCGCCTCGGGACCAGGGAGGTGAGCAGCACCGCCCTGGCCCCGGTGCGCGAGAGGGGCACCCTGGGACCCGCGCGCCGCCCCCCGCCCATCCCCCCGCCCGCCGGCGCGTCCCCGAGCCCCCCGCGCGCGCCCGACCTCCCCCGGTGCCCGGAGCGCGGGCTCGTCCGGAGCCCGGCGCGCGCGGGAAAGGTTTCCGGAGGCGCCCGGAGGGAGGGAGGGAGGGAGGGGCCCGAGGCCCGCGCGCGCGGGGGAACGGGGTTCCTGCGGCTGCTTTCCCGCCTCCCCGGCTCCCTTATCTTTCCCCGCTCCCCAACCCCGGGCGTGGGCGCCCCACGCGGTGACAAGCTCGGGGCGCCGCAGAGAGCGTCTGCCGACACCCGCCCCCTGGCGACATCGTCACCTGACGCGAGCCCGCAGGCCCGCCCCGCGCGTGTCCGTCCGCGCCCCCCCCCCCAACAGCCGGCGGTCCTCGCGTCCCTGCCCGCGTCCTTCCCAGGCTCCGGAAGAACTCGTGGACAAGGGAAAAGGAGAGGCCCTTTCGGCTCTTTCGCTGGTCCGGAGCTCGCCATCGCGTTCGCCAATGCCGAGCCGCTCCGCGCCAGGGGACCGGCCGGCGAGAGTCCGGGAAGGCGCTGCGCACCCAGGAAGCGACTTTAGGGTGCGCTGGACCCGGCTCGGGGTCAGGTAGGTGGAGTCGAACCCAGCGCTCCCCGCCTGGCCCAGCGGCCGGCTGGGGCGACGAGCGATCCGCTTGCTGAGGGCCGTTTTTATTTTCGGTTTTACGAGCGAGCAAGACGCGGCCGAGCATCTGCGCTTCTTCCTCTTTCCTCCGCCCCGCGCTCCTTCCCCCGGGGCGCTGCCGCGGTCTCCCCGGGACAGCTCCACGCGCGCCCCGGGCACGGCTCCTCGGCTGGCTCCCCCTCCGCGTTTCCCTCTCTTCCCTGCTTTTCTTCCACATCACAGACTCTTTCTTACTATGCATACCCCCCTCCCCGTCCTCTCGGAACAGGAAAAGCGGGGGAAGGAAAGGAAGGAGCAGTAGAAAGGAGGGGTGAGTCGAGGACACGCAGGCGGCCTGGGGACCGGAGAAGCTGGGTCCCATGGCGCACAGTGGCCTGTCCCTGGCGGGCTGGGCAACTGCGCTGGGCCGAGCGTCCAACCCTCCCGGGCCTAACGTCCCACTAGCCGGATCTGCCCGGAGCTCGCCCGCCTGAGCCATGGCCTGGGCGGCCCAGCTGAGCAGAAGAATGTGACACCAGGACTCTAGTTTTCGGATCCGGGAAAAGCGGCCCGCTACTCGGTGGCTTCCAGTTCCTGTGTTCAGGCCTAGTGGTCGGGCTGCAAAAGGAGAGTTGTCACATCAGGGTGACAGCTGGCAGGGCCTTAGCCATCAGACCCCAAGCTCCAGCGCTGTACGCTGGAGGGAAAAAGTGAGGCCTGGGTTAGCCAAGCTACCCACCTAAGGGCGTGGTGTAGCTGAGAGGCCAGGTGGCAGCCTCTGCGTTCCCAGCCCCCGCACTGTCACGTGACATTGCTGCAGAACCTTGGCCCCAACCAGCACTGAAGACCAGGTCAGCTGAATGGAATGAGTTTTAAGTTACCCATGAAATGACTCTGAATATCTGTGTAGGTTTATTTTAATTTATTATTATTATAACATGCGCTTCATGTGTAGCCTTCACCCAGAATTTTTGGCGAATACTGGGTGCTGACACCGACCACCCTGTGTCAGGAATGAATGTTCTTTCATGCTCTTCGCGATGCTTCTGCTTCTCGTCTGTGCTGAGCACCTCCACTCAAGGCACCATCACACCACCGTGGTGTTTTGCTTTTAGCGCTTAGTCTGCGGAAACCTTACTGTGTGCTTGTTGGGTCTGTCTCCCATTATATATAGGACCTAAGCTACAGGGAATCAGACCGTGCTTTGCACTTGTGATACCCGATCCCCAAAGCACCTTGTGCGCGCGAGAGGAACTAGCACAGACCTATCTTTATAGCGAGGACATTTGGCTTGATGGGAAGCGGAGAAGAGCACTGTAGGGAGGGGTGCGTCAGAGAAAGGACCCAGAAAGAGAAAGGATCCAAGCGACTGCATGTCAGCATAGGATCTAAGGATTCGAGAGGAACTTGGGCCTGAAGTGTTCTGGGCCCAGGCAGTGATTAGCTGTGGCGGTAAACCATGGTGGGGAACGGAGAGAAGATCCTTATTCATCTCTTGAAAATTTGTTACTTGTGGTAGAGTACTCCAGGAAGATAGAATGAAACACACCCCCCCCCCACACACACACACAGTTTTCCTAGGTCCCTAGAACTTTTAGTGCAGGGTTTGCTTACAGCATAACTATATTCTTACCATAGGAACTTATTCTGGGGATAAGGACAGTTGCCCACTTTCAAGGATTGTCATTTGAGTAAGACAATGAAAATATGCTTTGTTCATATAATGTAATGTTAAAATTCTGAGCTTTTAAATTTCATTTTGGTTTTCCCCTGTTGCCTTACACCTGTTCTCTATCTGTTGTGGTATGCAGGGGAATTCTGAATTTTTATATTAGTGTAGATAAAAACATAATTATAAAAGTATAGTATTTCAAAGACTTTTGGAATTCCAAGTGACTTGGCTATGTGCTCTTCAAAACCTTAGTATCGAAGGGCTGAGCAGTATCATATGTGTACTTTCATTTGAGGCACTCCTTTTGTCCTTACAGTGGCTATTTGAATTTGGGATCGTTGCCCTGATTCTACAACCTAGAAGACTGAGACCCAGGGAGGTTCAAGCCTTGGACACTTTGTAGCCAGCAAGTGCAGGTACTGGACTCATGAGGAAGGTCACTGGACTCCAGCCTGTGCTCTTTCTGTTGTCCCAAAGGTCAGAGATAATAAGAAAGGGGGTGATCATCTATGGCTTACTTTGCCAGCAGAATTATGGAACACTGTAACTTTCTTTGTGTGTGGTTTTTCGAGGTAGGGTTTCACTGTAGCCCAGGCTGACCTGGAATTCACTATGTAGTCTCAGGGTGGCCTTGAACTCATGGCAATCCTCCTACCTCTGCCTCCAGAGTGCTGGGATTAAAGGCATTCCCCACCACACCTGGTGAAAATTGTAACTTTTATTTGCTGTCTTCTAGTGGCTCAAAGCACTGACAGTTTTCAGTCCTTTATAAGGTAAACTGTTATGTTTTGAATCAGTAAACTCATTCCATAAGGAGGGATAGAAGAGAAAATCTCCCTGCTCTTCTCCACATCATCGCATAGAGCGCACATCTGTGTCTGAAGTAGTGCTCTTTTTTGGGGAGGGGTAGTGGGATTTTGGGGATAGAATCCAGAGCCTTTACATGCTAGGCAAGCACTCCACACTAAGTTGCATCCCTAACTTGGTATCTTACCAAAAGTCCATGAGAAGCTTTCCTAGCATTACACATGCTGAAAGTAAAAGTCCTAGGGACATGAGATAAAAGATACAAGATTTAATGAAAAACTGGGTAAAGAGTATCTGGACACAGTGGCACATGCTTGGAATACAAACACTTGTGAGGCTGAGGCAGGAGCCCTGAGAGTTTGAGGCCAGCCTGGGCTATATATCAGAGCCCTGTCTCAAAAACAAAGCAAAATAAAACAAACCCACTCCAAACTAAAGTACCCTGCATGCCTCTGAGCTCCCCAAATTTGGAGACTTGAGATCGAAAAGTGGGCAAAGAAGAATGGGAAAAAATTAAATGAGAAGATGTCAGTCTCATTTGTAAAATAATGCATGCGAAAACAATGGCATATAGCTATAAATGACGCAACAAGAAAAAGAACTGCCAATGTTGTCAGGAACCAGTCACCTCTATCCACATTATAACTTGGTGTCATTATTTTAGAAGATAACTTTACATCATATAAAAATTCCATGTGGATATATGTACCTTTTGATTCAAGTGTTCCACTCTTATAGTTCACATAACTATGCAGATAAACAGGTAAGGTGTGGAAAAATATATAAATACATATCTACAGATATAATACATATGTAACATATATGAGTATAGAAAGCAATGCATATTATATTTTCATATATTTATATATAAATATCCCTTGACTCTGCATTTCCATTCTTATAAGTATGAAAAAATGATATGTATTATATGTTTGTACATATATATAAGTATGGAAAGCTGTGCAGGCACACACACATATCTATCACCAATCTATGTATGCACATATATAGGCAAACACATAAAAGATTGAAAACCAACACACATACACAGATGTGTGAATAAGCATATCACTTTAGCTTCAATTTTACTTCATTTTTTTCGCTTCAGATTGCTCATACAAGTGCATAGCAGAGGATATGTAGTAGCAAAAATTCAATGAAGAGAACAAAAATCACTTTACATATTTGTAACATTTAAGTTTTTTAAATTAAGGCTCATCCCTAAAATCAAAAATTATTCATCATGAAAAAATGAAGTGTATCTATGTGTGTGGGTAATGGGAGTTGTCAAAGACCTGTTGCTAATTAAAGAAAACTAATGATAGAATAGTACATTCAAAGTTGTGTTTTCAAGTATGTGTGCTAGAGGGGGATGTTTAACATTATATATACATATGCTTGTGGATTGAGGTAGTGGTAACTTGGATAGTGAGGAGTTAGAGAAGTCTCAGATTTTCACTTAATATTTGTTATTTTCTGATGTATTTAAAAGCTTTCTGTGTGCAAGATAGTAACCACCACAGAAAGTTGAGGGTTCAGTTCTGGGAATTTTCATCCTGTAGCCCTGGTGCTAATTGGAAAATAGGAATTTTCCAGCATTTCTATGGGTGATCCCAATATTGAGCCATGGTTGAGACCCAATTCCCTTAAGTGGAAGTGGTTTTAAACTTCAGGTGACTACTACGGTCAATACCACTATTTTTTAAGTCTAACACATACTTGGGGTAATGTAGAATGGAGTGTCATTTAATTTTTTCTCTAGACATCAGATGGCATTCAACTTATCTTTGAATGAAAAGACAGTGTAATATCCTGCAATAGGGTTACAGTGATAACTCTAGGTGTCAAGGGCTACCCAGAGATCAGAGAGAAGGATAATCAAATAGTTTTCAAGTGAGGTTACAGTTTACAACTGGAGATGGTGTGTTGGCAGGGGATTCAGAAGATGATGAAGGACTTCTGTGTACTAGGAACCTAATAGAGAGCATAGGCCTCAGAATTTATAGATGGAATGAGGAGCTATTTCATACAAATCTTCCCAACAGTACTTCTTAGAAGAAAGTCCCATGTGTTGGCAATAATCTGGTGATTTGTCTGTAGGTTTGTGAACATAACAAATTTCTACTGTAAAATGTTTATGCATTATTTTTATAAACATATTTAAAAATATTAACAAGACATAATGACATTTTCACAGATTAAAGAACCCCAAATACAACAATATTTATGTTGAGAAAACAGAAACCTGATAGATGTTCAATCGATGGATCATTCATATTTTCTTTGGGACTGCACTGAAAGGTATTTAATCACCAAGCCCTCATTCCTGGTTCTGGTTCTGCTGTTACCCATAGCTCAGTACTGTGTGTCTGGTATAGAAGAAAGAGAAATCCTCAGGAGAAACCAGGTTTCAGCTAAGGCAGGGGATGGAGAGATTTGTGAATGGATGGGATTTTAGGTGCTATTCCAGCTCCCATTTTCTCTTTGTCTGAATGTCTACAAAAACCTACTAAAGCCTTGTATGTGCACACACTAAAAATAAATCAGTTTTCTTTATACTAGTTATATTAGTTTAGAATTTTCTCAATGTTTTTTACATATTGGCCTTGCTTGCCAGCTCACTATAGAAACTATTCTAGTGATCTAAGTAGCATGAAGAAATTAAAAGAGCAAGAAAATTAGAACTAAGATAGAGTGAGGATGACCAACCTTAACAATTCCATGAAGTATTTATATTGCACAGGCTTTTTTCTCCTGCCCTAGTTCCAGTTCCCCCCAGATAGACATTTCTTTAGTTTTTCAATAAACAGATGAGGGACCTCCCCTTCCTTCAGGCCCTAAGAATTTCAAAATGCTCCTCCTACCATTTCTATTCTATATGTCTCTGCTTAACTCATATGATGGTGCAAATAAGATATATAAATAAATATATGCAAATAAACATAGGTATTCATACACTACTGTCATCTAAACAATAATTTGCAAAGATATAGACCTTTAGCCATGACAGAAATGCAGAAAGAATCTAATCCAATTGCTATATCTAGGCATAAGAACAATTGAGATGAAATAAAGCTACATGGATGAATGATGACATTAAATTAATTGAACATCCAATCTGGGAAGGCGTCACTTTCTACCTTTCAAGCAAGTTCTAGTTTTCTCTTCTCCATTTCCTCGTCTTCTTAGGAATTATGGGCAGACTGAGAGGAGGGATTGAAAGTCTTGCTGTTATTGCTCCTCAGGGTAATTTCTACAGTCAGAATTCTTTTTAAAAGATATATAAGTATCAATTTGTCTATTTATCTATTAGTAGAGATTTAATAATTGAACACTGAAATAACACTAACCCAAGAGTTATTCTTCAGGTTTTCATAAGTTAACCCTATAATTTGTGCTGATAATGGGCGTGAAATAAGCAAGTTAGAACATGGTGCTGACTGTCTAGACCTCCCTGCACTTAAGAAACGCTGGCTTTGCCACCCAGAAGAATGCTTCTTCAGGCAATCCCTCAAATTTACTAGATAAATAATTCTATGCTCTGCACATATGGCAATGTTTTTTAAAAATATTTTATTTATTTGAAAGAGAGAGAGAGAGGGATAGAGAATGAAGGAGAGAGAGTAAAGGGGGAGAGAGAGAAAGAGAGAAAGAGGGAGAGGGGCAGATAGAGAATGGGCATGTCAGGGCCTCCAGCCACTATAAAAGAACTCCAGATGTATGTGCCACCTTGTGCATTTAGCTTACATGGGTCCTGGGAATTGAACCTAGGTCCTTTGCAAGTGCCTTAACTGCTAAGCCATTTCTCCAGCCCTATGACAATGTTGTGAACATGTTTAAGATTACAACCTGTATTACAATATCCAGCCTCTGGTAAAATGGAAAGGGAAAGTGAGTTATCTTTCACATCTTGAAATAATCAAGGAATATAGGCAGTTGTATGCACACATAATTTGATCTAAATATTACCAGTGAAGGGCACAGTGGTCACTTGAGTTGAAAATAAAGAAATGAAAGTATAAATAAAACTAGTTATAGGCATTTGCTGAAGGTCTGTTGTCTAGTTTCTTAAATAAGTGGTCCAGTACAATGTATTATGTTTGCTATAACATGAGTATCATGAAGCATTGTTTTGTGTTCAAGGTCGGGTCTCACTCTAGCTCATGTTGACCTGGAATACACTCTGTAGTCCTAGGCTGGCTTAGAACTCACAGTGATCCTCCTACCTCTCCTCTCAAGTATGGAATTAAATGTGTGTGTTACCACTCACCTTTGTGAAGCTTTCTTAAGTGATGCTGTCCCAAAGTTGTTTGGGGTTTTATGAATCTTGGTTTCTCTTTTTGAATATGTTTCATTTCTTAGTTCAGAAATTGCTAAGCTTAACCATTAGAGCACAGTAATTGTAAAACAGGTGTTTTTTTTTTTTAACATGGTAAATCACCCTTGTTTTTCCAGCCCCACTGTTCAACTGAAAAAAAAAAAAAAAACCAAAATAGAAAAATGAGGTCAAGTGCATAAATTACTGAATTTCTAAGTTTAACTTCCAGCTCATCTTGGAATGAAAGTCAGTCGAGAAGTGTGAAAACTTGGTAATACTTTAGATTGAGATACAGAAATTAATAGGCATATTTAATCTGTAATTTCACAATGGAACAAGAAATAGAGCTCATGAATACAGTTAATTGAATTTGTTTGCATGTGTTTTGTAGAGTGAACTCAACAGAATAACAGGCTAGACCTCCCTGTGCAGCTGAAAAAACACATCCACTGAGTTAATTTTTACATGGCATTAACAAATCACCATTTCAGTACGAGATAGTAGTTGCCTTCCAGTAGTTTCTGGTTTTGCTTTATACAAAAATGAAACCTAATAAGCAAAGAAAAATGCAATACAGTGTTGCAGGATTCACAATTAAAATTCATTTTGTTTAACGTTAGTATCAAGTTGTCATTAGGAATGATCCACCATTATTCTAAATTGGGATCTAAGTGACCTGTTTTGTGTGTGTGTGTGTGTGTGTGTGTGTGTGTGTGTGTATGTGTGTGTGGTGTGTGCTTTCAAGAAAAAACAACTTTTCATGATAGCCTCATTTCACTAGAAAATTCAAGCATCTTGAAATTTAAGAAATACAGGAAAATTAAGGACTTTGATAAATTAAATGGAAGATTTAAATTGCTAATTGGCTTCTTTTACGTAGCAGTTCTTAGTTATTATAAAACAATATAAATAAGCAAAAATATTTTTGGCAACTAACTACTAAGTGTTTAAATGATGAATAGAATTGTATTTTCTGTTCTTGTAGCTTAATTTAAAAATAAGGTCTCCATTAGCTTCAAATGTTTTAAGGTTTTTAGAGTTTCTTGGGGGGGGAGAGCTATTACCTAGAAGCCATTTAAAAGTAGATTAAAACTGCTGGGTGTGGAGGCATGCCTTTAATCCCAGTACTCAGGAGGCAGAGGTAGGTGGATCACCATGAGATCAAGGACACCCTGAGAATACATAGTGAATTCCAGGTCAGCCTGGACTGGAGTGAAACCCTAATTCGAAAAATGACAAAAAAATCCAAAAAAAAAAAAACAACAAAAAAAGATTAAAACAGTGTATTTATATTTACTATATTTTATAGAGGGAAGAGCAACCCTGGAACTTAAAAGGATAATTGTGTTCATGTGTCTTAGTGATTTTGAAGACAGGATGGTTCAGTGGGAACATCTGGAATTTTCTAACTTAGCAGTATTGAAATCTGTAATGCTCTTTTTTTTTTTTTTTGGTTTTTCAAGGTAGGGTTTTGCTTTAGCCCAGGCTGACCTGGAATTCACTATCTAGTCTGAGGGTGGCCTTGAACTCACAGCGATCTTCCTACCTCTGCCTCCCAAGTGCTAGGATTAAAGGCATGGGCCACCATGCCCGGCAAATCTGTAATATTCTTGTTAACTGTCTTCACCACAATGTTCAGAAGAACCAAAAAGAAAGCACACATATTTCTCCTGAGGTTTTGAAACATTTTACCATCACCCACATCTCCATCCCCCAGCTTGTGACTACCATTCAAGTCTCTGCTATTTTGAATTTATTTCAGATTTGATATATAAGTGAGGACTTGTGGCATTTATCCTGATAATGTTGTCTGGGGTAATGGATGTGTCACCAGCTTGTTTTACTACTTCCACATTGTTTGCACAGATTATACAATTATTTTGTGCTCCATAATATCAGTTTTCCACTTAAAAATAAATATGAGAAAGGTAAAAATCCTTTTGCCTATGTGTTCTGTGTGTTACAAAGCCACATACTATTTTACAAATGTACAGAAAAGTACCTGTGAGTTAGAGCCCCTCTCAAGGTATTAAACACTCATGACAGATGTAGCTGCCAGGGACGGATCAGCTGCAGCTCATTTGTAGTTTCCTTAACAGTTAAATTACTAAGAATAAATTTAGAAGTTACTGGTGTAGTTTATTTTTTTCTAACATGTATCTCAGTATGCCTGAAAATCCCACACCAAGAAGAATTACATATTAGGTTTAGGACTGTAGTCTCAGAAAATATGCATTTCATTGTTGAAATTATGCCCAAGTTCTCTTATCTTCTAATGTTCTATATACCCAAGATAACTGAGAAAACAATTTTTAAAAATGCAATAAAGAAGACATGTTTAAAAAAAGGACTAATGTGAAGAGTGTTTTGGCTGTGTAAATCTTAGACCATTTCTTCCTAGTATTCTGTACTGTCAAAAGCTTTCAAGTCAAGGTAAAATGTTCCTATGTTCAGATTCCTAAACAGACTTATTTAAGAAATACTTCTGATATGATAAAATTGTATCTCAAAGCAGAGAGGGCAGATTAGTTTTTGAATAGAAAGCAAACAATTCCTTATTATTTCTTCAAACTTGATTTATATGGACAGATATTGATATTTACCATTATTACCATTTTCCCTTTTGAATAACAGTAATGTGAAATGTTTGTTACTGTCATCTTTTGTATTATTGAGCTGTCTCAGATGCTGATGTACAGGTCCTTCAAAAATATCACAGGAGAAAGAAAGCCAGTTTCTATTACATGGTTTAATTCCATGCCAGACAAATGTGTAGGGCTCATAGAGGAGAGGGCTCAGTACTCTTCAGAGTAGAGGTTAGTCAACAGTTGTTCTGCAGTTACATGAAAGGTTTCCTTCAGGACTTGTCTTTAAGCCGAGCCTAACCAGATACATGAAAGTTGACCAGATCCAGAAGAACAAAGAAAAAACTGCATATAAAGGTATGAAAGGAAGCATATGACATGTTTAGCAGACTCCCCCCCAAAAAAAAAAATTATTGCAGCTAGGTGTAGTATATATGACAAGGGCCACTGCTGTGTTTACATGTGTCATCCTCCCCTGCCCAGCATGTGTTGGAAATACTCTCCAATAACAGTCTTGAGTGCAGTGGGGAGCTAGACCATGAAGACCCCACCCTCATGAGTGGATTAATGTTCTCAAAGTTCCTGAGGTTTGGAGTTTGCTCTCTGTCTCTCTCACATGGTGCCTTTGCTATGTTATGACAGAGCAAGAGGTCTGCAGCAGATGTGGGCCATGGATACAGACATGCCAGCCACAAGCCAAAGAAAGTTCCACTCTTTGTAAACTGAAAAAAAAAAAATCCATGTTTGGGTGACAGATGGACTTAACTTTGCAGATCATGGAAGAAATATCTTCTGACCTTTAATAAGGTATTTGAAATTTCTCTATTTTCCTCATCATGGGAAACAATGCCTGCCTCTCAGATTTAAGTGAATAACAAAACTATTTTACAACGTGCCTGTAAACTGTCTATCAATAAACACACAATCTCTTCCCCCAAAAGATATGGTCTTGTTCTTCCTAATCTTCCCCAGGAATATATTAGTTTGGGAACTAAAGAGACGTTTTGTATATGTAGCCCAAGGCTTGTCTTTATTATCAAATTATTTTTTTCTATTTCATCTTTTACATGTATATTCAGTAGAATGGACAGTGAGAAGTACAATGTAAAAATATGACCTTACGCTTACCGTGGTATATGGAGGCAGGTTTTATTAACTGTTGGAATCACCTATCAGCAATTCTTCCAAAGGGCAAAAGCAGTGAATCTTTTTGAACCGTTAACATTTTAGGTGTTAATGGTAAGCCCATAGAAATAATATTTTTAATCTAAATTATCTCCATCTTGGAGTTGAATCTATACTGTTTGTGTTTTTTTTTTTTTTCAAGGGTCTTACTATAGCCCAGGCTGACCTGGAATTCATTATATTGTCTCAGAGTGGTCTTGAACTCACAGTGATCCTCATAGCCCTGCCCCCCAAGTGCTGGGATTAAAGATGTGTGCCACCACACCTGGTTTACTGTTTATGATTTTATTAACATAGCGGCATACCAGTTGTCCCAGTGCTACAGTGAATCAAGCAGCACTGGAAATTTCCAAGCAATGTACTAGTACGTTAAGACATCCCACAAACCATCACATAGTTTCAGCGACTTTCCACTCCATGTACATTTTTTTTTTCCCAGAAACCTTTGAGAAATACTCCAAGATAATTTTCTGGACAAGTGCACCTATCTTTTAAAAAGCCATCTGGAATATTTCTCCTGAGATACTACAGAAACAGAAGACAATGAAGGAATAAATATAGGTTCTGAATGAAAGCAAGGCATGCAGCAGACTCCATGGTGCCTTAGCTTCATGAAGGAACTAACGTTAGCAAGACAGATATGCCTGCTATCCCAAAACTTAGGGAGGCTGAGGCAAGAGGATCATGGTTTTGAGGCTAGCCTGGGCTACAGAGGGGGAAAGTAAGCAAGCAGTCCTTCTGTTCCACCTCTCCAAGGAGGAGTCATTTTGCTGTCTCATTAAATATACATCATTACTAAAATCTGTAAAGTACAAAACATGACAATATTTTCAAGTGTCAGTTCCTGAAAGGGGTTGGGGGGCTTATGTATCTTTTCTTGTACAGATGAAGCAAATTATTAACCACCAGTTACTCTCCCAACAATTCATCAGCTGACTCTGTCTTGCCTTTATGGAATAAAGGCCAGCGCTTTTAAAAGAGAACTGCTCATTCTTGTTCACAGATTATGGGATATGGACAGATGTGCTTTGGCTTCCTATGTCTTCTCTTTCCACTCCAGTATCCTGTGGAGTTGGGCACCCCAGGGGTCATGCACTTCACAGTGCATAAATACAAGGGTCTTTGCTTGATGAAGCCCAATTCCAGTCTCCCTATCTGGCCTCCATGTTTTCCCTCTAGTCTGTGCACATATTGTATGGGGCTGGGGCAGCTCTTGGTGGGCAGTAAAGCACTGACTAGACTGCTCCCACCCAAAGCCAATCACTGTGGCGTCCAACTTCCACCCCAGCAACGTCTGTGTGATGATATGAGGACTTCACATGCACTTTCCACCGTCCCCTCCAGAAAGGTGAAGAACAGACGCCTTTAACTTCACAGTTCTAAATTTTAGTGCCCCACTTCTGTGTTCAGCTTGGGATGCAGGTGGAGGGTCACCTACGTTAAGACATCTATAGGAACTTATTTCCCATTGGCTCGCCTTCCTTTGGAGGTTGAGTTGCTCCGGCAGGTTTGTCGCATCATTGAACCAGGCGGGCGTGGGGCACTGGGGGGATAGAGCAGTCTGTGTGCGCCTGCTGCGGGAACTCATCAGTCCCCTGCAGCTGCACGCAGATAGTGGGCAACATCGCTGTGCCCTCTCTCCTCAGCCAGGTCCACGGGCAGGCGGCCCCAGGCGTCGCGTACATCTAGCCGCGCCCCGGCCCGGTGCAGCGCCGCCAGCGTGTCCAAGAAGCCCTCCCGGGCCGCGTCGTGCACAGGTCGGGTAAGGGTGGCGGGATCCGCGCAGTTGGGTTCAGCGCCGTGGAGCAGCAGCAGCTCGGCCACCTGGGCGCTGCCCATCATCATGACCTGAGGGGGAGAGCACAGCGGTCAGGGTCAAGGTGCGCACAGCCAGACGCCGCTGGGGCGGGGCGCGCAGAGCCATTTTATGGATTCTTAAGTATCTGAGAATATCAAGCCCAGGCAAAGGAGGAGCCTCCAAGCCTTGGGTATCCGGTTTCTCATTCGCCTATGCACCTCCCACTGCAGTTACAGTCCTTACTTAACTCAAATTAGATTCCATTCTATTCTCGAAATGTGGGATCAGAAAGCCCGGAGAGTGAACTGACAGTCACCTTGGAACGTGGATATTTATTTTGTTAAGTGATTTGCGAAGAGTTAAAGTCTTAAATTGTTTCACATGCTGCTTCCCTTAACTCTCCAGATTCAAGAACGTCAGATACCTTACTCGTGCCCCTCCCCCTTTTTTAAAAGAAGTTGAAGTATCGCCTTAGGAAATTAGAAGAGACAACTCAGTTTTCCAAAAGGCTTGCTTGGTTTAGTTCTCATAGGAAATCCCCTGTGGCTAGGTTTTGCTGTTCCATTATCACCTGTCGGTGCTCACAAGAGGATTGCAGCCTATCATTTGACCCAATCTAGATCAGAGGAGAAAAAAATCTAGCACGTACCACACCTTACAAAATTACGAAAGCAAATGATCTGGTGTAAACAAATGGTTCACTATTTCTAACATTTTAACTTAATCTTATAGATATAGTCTAAAATTTAGAGTGCAAGACACTGCATAACATGCTATATTTAATTTATATTGTGCAGAATTTTATTATATGATAAGTATAATACCATATACTTGCTGCATTAAAAAGAGTTTGGCTTGTATGGTAGCAATCAAATGAGAAAGATGCATCACTTTAAAAAAAATGATGTTTTGTAGGCGCTGTCCCATAGCAACCATTTGCATGTTTTTGCTTTCAAATCCTGTAGGTATTTGCTTTCACAGTTTAATGACAAAACAGTTTTTGATAACTAAGTATCAGTTCTTGTATGTGCTCTGAAATGTATCATGTGATTGAAAGGCAGTATATGGTTAGTTTTTATTTCATAAACATTACAAACATCCATACCCTTCCTTAAAAAAACCACGAGGACCATGAAGTATGAGAATGAGGTACAGGATATTTTTACTTGGAGACAAGAAGGCGAGGGAAGTGGTTCTTAGTAAAGAAAATGATGCGTTAAAATTGTAAGATTTGTTTTTATAATTACTGGAATTGTTTAGCATAATTTCACAATGCCTTTGCTGCTTTGAAATTTTCTTTATTAGCCTGGAGTGGTGGTGCATGCCTTTAATGACAGCAGAGGTAAGGAGGATTGCAGTGACTTTGATGCCATCCTGAGACTACATAGTGAATTCCAGGTTAGTCTGGACTAGGAAGAGCGTCTACCTCGAAAAAACAAACAAAAATCCCTTATTTTAAAAACCACATTTTAAAGAATTCAAACGGAATCAATACTTATTTTCTTAAAAATATACACTATTGACACGCTCCTTAGTATTAGCTTAGTTCTGGAACATGCTGGTGAGGTGGATACCAAATATGATTATGACATTTTATAGTCAAGTACAAAATCAAAAGGCCAGTTCTAAAGAAAGATTAGTAAACAATGACTACGTGTAACTTGACAAAGAAGTGACTATGTATGAAAACCCTTCGCCATTCAAAATGGATCCAACTGAATGGTGACGCACACCTTTAATCCCAGCGCACTTAGAGGTTGGAGTTCGCTGAGTTTGAGGCCAGCCTGGGACTACAGAGTAAATTTTAGGTCAGCCTGGACTAGATTGAAATCCTGCCTCAGAAAAATCAAACAAAAACAAAACGGACCCAACTTGCCATAAAATGCTTCTGTAAATCAAATACTTACTATGGCCATTAAATAATTAAAAACTACAGAAATATTTTTCTCTTACGTATGTATCCCACAAGAGATGGTGCTAATATGAGAGGAGTTAGTAACTGGGGAATCTGTCCCTTTCCTTTTAATGCAACTCGCCTCTATATAGACAAAATACAACAGATTTATACAGCAGATTAGAAAGGCACACTTAATACACCTTCCCATGTACTATATTTTTGTACTATTACTTTAATTCAGGTAATTTAAGTTGTAATCTGATTTTTTTAAAATCGAGGAAAGAGTCTTCCTCTCCAGTTGGCCTTTGCCTTTTTACTTTCTCCTCCAGCTAAATATCTTCCTTGCATATATGATTGTAAGACAGCGGAATATTGGTATTTTCCCAATAAAGAACACCTGGGGACGCAGTTTAGCTCAGTAGGCGCGCGCCTGCCAATCAGGCACGAGGTCCCGGACTTCATCCCCGCCACCGCAAAACAAAGAACAAGCTAGGCTACAGCACTGGATTTTCCCCAGGACTTTCTGTCAGGATTTTCTGCTGGGTAAAACTGCCTCACACGGAGCATCACAGGTCCAGCTGGAGCCCGCTGCCCAGGTCCCCGCCGTCCGCGGGCTGCAGTGCTCGCTCGCTCGCGCCCCCTGCCGGCGGGGCCCGGTACCTGGATCGGGCGCCTCCCGAAGCGGTTGACGGCGTTGGCGTCGGCACCGCCTTCCAGGAGCCGCTTCACCGTCTCCACTTGTCCGCGCGCCGCGGCGGTGGCCAGGCCCGCGTCCCCGCCGCCGCCCCCGAGCATGCCCTTGTCCTCGTCGCGCATTCCGCAGCGCAAACCCGGAACGGCCAGGCTCGTCCACCGCCGGCCCTGCTCCGCGGCCCTGCGCCGTCGTTCGACCCTCCGCTCCCCGCAGAGCCTTTGCTCGCCGTCCGCAAGCAGCGGGGGCCGACGCCTGGGAACCTGCTCCTCCGCGGCCGCTCCGGCCCGGAGCCCAGCCAGCCCAGAATGAACTGGCCGCGGGCCGCGCCTCCCGCCCGCTCTCCCCGCCCCTCGGCCCCGCCCCCGTCTCCGTCCCCAGGGAGGCCCCGCCTCGCCCGATGACGTCACGGGGCGCCCGTGGAGGGGCGGCCTCGCCCCCAAAGGCTCTGAGACGCACGCGCCGTAGACTGGGCCCCGCCGGCCTCTGCAACTCCCGCCTGGCGGCTGAGGGAGGTCGGAAAGTCTGGGTCTGTTTGACGAGGCCGATCCGCTGCACCCAGCAGGCGGAGCACGGGACTTTATTTCGACCCAGGCCAGCTGGTTTGACTCTGGAAACATTAGTCAACCCCTTGGCAATTGCGTGGCTGAGAGACTGCGGAGCAGAGCGGGGGGCGGGGGGGGGGGTGGGGAATCGCACTTTTTAAAAATAATTAGTTTTAAAAATCGCACTTAAAAAAAATTTCTGAAAGTGACAACTCTGAACCTGTCACACAAGGCGGAATCACCCTCAGGCAGTGCTTGAACTTGACAGATTTCACATCTGACACTAGCCTTAGCGACTTTCTTTTTGGATGTGTCTTCCTACTCGATTACCCAACCAGAAAAATAATGACAAAACCCAAGAATCCTGTTTTGGGTGAGCTTTCTAATTTTTAAAATATAACTGTGGATGTAATCCTAATACAGAAGTAACTAACATTTTACATTGAGAATGACAGCGTACACACATGGCACACACACGCAGGCACAAAAGGCTACAAGAATCTGAGATACCTGGTGGTTTGCCTGTAGTCCTAGCTAGTTGGTAGACTGACACAGAAGATGGGTTGAGATCAGGAGTTCAAGCCCAGTGGTGGACAATGGAGCCAGAATGTTTCTCAAAAACGGAAACAAAACCTAAAACAAAACAAGACCCCAGTTCCATATATATGCAGTGTATCTTAGTTTGTTCTCTTACCTATTTAATCCACCCAAGCCAGTATTTGATTTTCATTTATCATGAGAAATAAAGGATATTTATCCAGTAATAAAGAAACATCATAAAACATGGGTGTGGTTCTGGGCCTGTCATTAAAGAGGCTGAACCTGTCATTAAATCCGCCTCTGAAGAGGAACAGATCAAATTCTTTTCTTTCTAATCTTCCTAGGAGGGCTGAAGTCACTATATGTGTTGCTTACAGTTTTAAAATATGGCAGCTGATAGTACATGGAAGTCGGAAGAGGATCTAAGTTGGGTAGCTGTGGTCTAGCCATTTTGATCTCCTAGTCACTGAGCTGTCCTTATTCATAAAACAAGTTTAGAGTACTGACGGAAGACAGTCATGAAAGGAGACTTACTATTTCCCCTGTCAACAATGAAAGACTACGGAACACATTTTCCAGTATTCCTTTTGCCAGAGTCCCTGCATCATAAAGAGAAGATCATTTCTTTCAAAGTATGGAAGGGTGGTTATATCTACTATCAACAGGGCTGAAACCTAGGTGGAAACAGAGAGAAGGAGCATTGTTAATAATTATAATGTCTTTCCCAATCTCCCTTTATTTCTTAGTTTTCAGTTTCCCAATTCATCTACCATTGATTCTTGATCTTTCACACTTATCTGAAGAAAACATTATTTTATTTATTGATGTCCATTCTACATAGGCTTGGACAGAGGAATAGAAGTCTATTTCTGGATAAAACATATGTACAAACTGTTTATGTTTCTTAATAGGGCCCAGTCCCTAAATTTTAGGTAATAAGAGGTGTGGGCAGGTAGAATGGAAGGAGAAAGAAGGGTGGGTAGTGGGAAGTCATAGCAGCTGACCTGAGTTGCACTGGTATTTTGCTAGTACATTGAGGGGCTGAGTCTCCAGACTGATCGTAATGATGTGTGGCAAATGGACTCAGTCCAGGATATTTTCACCAGAAATAAGTCAAATGTGATACAGAAGGCTGCCTTTTCAGGAGTGTTATAAGATGGATTAGAAACAAATTCCCATAACACTCCTGAAAATGCAGCCTTGTGCATCACATCTGACTGTATGCTAAGCTATTTATTGACAACTTCCATAAATATACTCAATATACCATGATCATAATCCTCTCTCAACTCCCCTCCACTGAATCCCTTCTTTCCAAGTAGTCTCTTCTGTTTTGATGCTGTCATTTTCCCTCCCTACTATTATGCAGGTCTTGTGTAGGTAGCATCAGCCACTGTGAAACCGCTTTGTGTCTAGATGACAGCATTGTAAGCAGTCTTCCCCTTCCTTTCGCTCTTACATGCTTCCCACCACCTCTTCTGCAGTGGTCCCTGAGCCTTAGGGGGTGTGATTGAGATGTCTCATTTAGTGCCAAACACTCCAGTCATGTCTCAGCACTATGGTGACTTTTGAGGCAACCCCGTGGTTACAACAATCTGAAAAGAGAAGCTTCTCTAACAAAAAGTGAGAGTAGCATTATTATATGGCCATAAACATAAGTATTTAGAAGGTGGTTTGCTGGCCACAATATGACTGCTTTTTATAATCTCATTTTGAGCTTTGGATTTCTCTATAACTTGTCAGAAGGTAATGAAAAGCTAGTCTGTACAAATTTCTGTGACTACTTAAGTGGTGGGCATGGCCAATGTTTCTGCAAAACAGACCAAAACTAGGATTTATAAGGAAATGGAAAAAAATTGCTTTTCTTTGAAGTGACACAGAAGTATAGTAAGATGTTTTTAAAAAGCCAATGAGCAGAATGACTGAGAATTTTCTATGAGGTAGATCTGTAAGCTTTCTTAAGCAAGATGAAAAAAAAGAATTTGAGGTAGGGGAATGTTGCATGACTACTAGCACCATGGACAGCATCACTCTGTCCAGCAAGTCTGGGTGGTCCTTGCCTGCTCCAACTGCAGAATTCAGGAGGGGTGTCATACGTGATCATCAAGCGCTCCCTTGAAATAAAAAGGAACTTCCTGAGTATTTGGACTCATGTTTGTAATACCAACATTCATAAGTGTGAGATAAGGAGATTGCCATGAGTTTGAGAGTGGGACCCTATTTTAAAAGACCACAAAATAATAAGACAAAAGTAAAACAAGACAATACTTCATAGGAAGTTCAATAGACTCATTTTGTCCTTCCAAACCAACTTGCCCAACATGTTTTCCAAATATGTTGTGTCTATCTAAAACTTTCTCTAGAAAGAATAATAAATATCCTCTATATGTTAGAGAGGAAATATCACAATGTGTACCCTATTCCAAGTGCCTTACAAGTATCATTTCATGTGACCTTCATAAAATTCTTCTGTAGTATCCACCAGGATCTTACATTTTTGTTTTTTGTTTTTGCAAGCAGAGAGAGTTAGAAAATAAAGATAGACAGACATACAGGAGAATGGGTGAGTCAAGTCCTTAAGCTGCTTCAAATGCAGGTGGATGTGCCACTTTGTGCATTCGGCTTTGCATGGGCACTGGGAAATCAAGTCCAGTTCATTAGGCTTTGCAAGCAAGTACCTTAACTTCTCAGCCATCTCCCCAACCCCAGTATTTTACTTTTATTGATACAAAAATCAGAAACCAGGTAGCTAATCTACTAGAAAGTTCATGTAACTATGCAGATACACAGGCAATGTATGGGATACTTATAGATGTAATATATATGTAGCATATATAAGTATAGGAAGTAATGCATATTATATATTTGTATGTTTGTATATACACAGTGTGACTGCAATTCCATTCTTATAAGTCTGAAAAATATACACATTATATGTGTTTAAATATATCTCTGTAAGTATGGAAAGCTGCACATGCATATATGTGCACATATACATTGGTATAGAAAGATTGTACACATGCATATACAGATGGTTATCCCTTAGGTTACAAAATTTTACACCAAGGTATTTGCTTCAGATAGTGCATGTAAATGTGTAGCCCAAGGTTTATATAACAGTATGTAATAGCAAAGATTCAATAAAGAGAACAGGAAACATTTTACATATTTTTAATATTTAAGATTTTTTTAGGTAGGGTCTAACCTGCGTCGTTTCAGAGCTTCTTTCCTTCACACTAAAGTGAGTAGCATCAGCTGTTAAAGGCTGACAGGAGCAAAAGCAAGAAAATGCCTTTTGGTTATTTTCTTTCTTCAGGTGGCTCATGTCACAGCACATCCTTAACATTTTGAAGATCCTATTTAACTTGTAAAGTGATAGCACATGTATCCTGGACAATAGAGTAAGATAATGGAACATATCACCTCTCTCTGGAGGTCAGTCATCTGTGGGATGAAGCAGAACTTGATGTTAGTGCTTTAAATGCACTTGAGAGATGAAGTGGATGGGAGTAAGACTAAAAGAATAGTCACCACTACATGTTTTAATACAGCAAAGATAAGTGGGGAGAAAGAAAGCAGTAGTAAACTGGCCTTGAATTTGGGAAATAAATAGAAGAGGATGAGTAAAATGAGTCCCAACATTGCAGCACAGATTGCTAGTGATATTTATAATGTAACTGGTAACATGAGAAATAAACTTACTCTAAAATAGGATAGCATGAGGTATGTGGCCATGAGTGACATAACCATGTCTCCATTTGAGTGTTCTTTTGCAGAATTTTTAAGTGGGGAGAGGAGATTCAGAATTACTTTGGGGCCCTTTCAAATTACATATAACCTACCTCTTGACTCGGTTTCATCAGCTGGCAAATTACTGCTTGAGGATCAACACCACTCCCTATATGTTTCTCTTTTGCTCTCCACTCATCTTTTTCCTCCCTCCCTTCTTTCTTTCTTGCCCTCCTTTCCTACATCCCTGTCTTTTTAAAAATTTTATTCAGTAATGAGAGGGGGGAAGAGAATGGGCATACCAGGGCCTCCAGCCACCGCAAATAAACTCCAGAAGCATGAACCACCATGTGAAACTGGCTTACGTGGATCTTGGGGAATCAAACCTGGGTCCTTTGGCTTTGCAGGCAAACACCTTAACCACTAAGTCATCCCTCCAGACCCTCTTTGTTTTTCGTTTTGACAGGGTCTTATGTATCTCAGTCTGGCCACAAACACACAATGTAGTAGAGGATTACCTTGAACTCCTGATTGTCCTGTCTCTACCTCCCAAATGATAGGATTATTGGCATGTGCCATCACACTCAGCTCTTCCTCTCTCCCTCCATCTGTTCCTTCCTTATTTTCTTTTATCCTCCCTGTCTTCTTCCCCGTTGTGGTGGTTTGATTCAGGTGTCCCCCATAAACTTAGGTGTTGTGAATGCTAGCTCCCCAGCTGATGGATATTTGGGAATTAATGCCTCCTGGAGGGAGTGTATTGTTGGGGGCGGGCTTAAGGGCTTTATAGCCAGTTTCCCCATGCCAGTGTTTGGCACACCCTCCTGTTGCTGTGGTCCACCTTCTGTTGGCCAGGGGGTGATGTCCACCCTCTGCTCATGCCATCGTTTTTCCCTGCCATCGTGGAGCTTCCCCTCGAGCCTGTAAGCCAAAATAAATCTCTTTTTCCCAGAAGCTATTCTTGGTTGGGTGATTTGTACCAGCAATGTGAACCGGACTGCAACACCCGTTCTCCTTTCCTTTTCTTCCTCTTTCCCTCCCTGGCTTTTTGAAAGGGTCTCACTATGTGGCCCAGACTGGCGTGGAACTTACTATTTTCCAGGTTGGCTTCAAACTTGTGATCTTCCTGCCTCATCTTCCCAAGTGCTAGCCATGTACTACCCTCTTCTCCTCTTCCCCAACCAGATCCTTCTCCTCCTCCTCCTCTTTCCTCTTCTATGTAGCCAAGCCTGGCTGTGGACTAAGCATCCCCCCTGCCTCTGCCTCTCTAATGTTAGGATTACAGGCAAGCACTACCACATCTGGCTGGCTGTCTCTCTTTTTATGGTTCTGTTAGCCATTGATAATTCTATGTTTGATCTGTTATTTTCTTAGGGCTTGCAAAATAGTGATATCTTTTTATTTATAAGAGAAAAAGAGGGAGGGATGGAGGGAGGGAGAGAGAGAGAGAGGGAGACAGAGGGGAGGGAGGAAGAGTTATTATCTACTTGGTAGGGTACATATAAGAGACAAGATAAACACTCAGGTGTTTTCAAGTTTACTTGTAAGTTTTCTAGATGGGCTTTTTCTCTAGCATATTTAAAAATGACTACTGGTTTAGAAATTATTGATTGGATGTGGTGTCATATGCCTTTAATCCCAGTACTCCAGAGTCTGAAGTACGAGGATCACTGTGAGTTCAAAGCCAACCAGGAGCTACAGAGCGAGTTCCAGGTCAGCCTGGGTTAAAAAAAAATAAGAAAAATTATGATGAAGGTATAGATTTAACGTAATTGGCATGCTTCAATCTAGTAATTATCCTTATTACTGCCTAAGCCCTCCTTATCTTTGGTTACTGGTCTCTGCAGGCTGATTTCTGAAGCTTTTTGACATGACTGCATTATTTTCTGTCAGAATCCTTGATTTCTGGTATAGAAATCTATTCCCATTTTATTTTGTATGTTTCTTGCTATATACATATCATCTTTCCAAGTAACGTTGGTCCTTTTTAGTAGGATACTTAATAATTTATTTCAGTTGGATATTAAATAAATGGATATTTTAAAAATACAGTCTGGTGGGGATGTTTTTCTCCCCAGTTGATTTATTTAAGTAGTTCATTGTCTTTATGTCCAAGACATAATTAGTTCCTTAACTCAGAATAATAATACATATTTTCATTTGCATGAATGTTCAGGGTCTTGTTAACAATTCAGTGGTATGGGCCTTTGGGCCTATATTATCTCTAAATCATTGCTCTTAACAAAAAAGATGCATCAGAAAAATAACCAAAATATTCCACAGAATGTCACTCTTTGAAAAAGTAGATTTAGATGTTGTATGGGTAGAGAGAGGGAGATGGCATCAGAGAGATGATTGCATTGTAAAATCAGGGATTCTGTACTCATATGAGTCATCTGCTTCCTGCTCTAGCCCCTTCAACATAACCTAATTTCACTCCATCTATTTGGCAAGTTTGAATTCTTCAGGTATGCACTCAGGCATATAATACTTTGTTTTTACATTTTATTAAATAATGTTCTATCATTATGATAGAAACAAAGCAAAGCAAACAAACTACCACCAGCAGCACAGCCACCATGACTACCACCATCACCACCACAACCACTATCACCACCACCACCACCAGCAATCCAACTCGGTTCTCATGGCTGTTATATTCTAGCAAGGACAACAACTTTTGTTGTAAAGTTAATCATAATATAGAAATATAAAGTCACATTGAACAATTTGATTATGCTTTATTTAACATAACCTCTATAAGTTGGTTCCGGAATCTTTTTTGACATAACTCTACTGGTCTTTGTTAGAATCTTTGATTTATTGTACAATAATATATTCAAGTTTTATCTTATGTATTTTCTGTTATATACATATTACTATTTCTCCACAAAACCCTGGTTTAGCACTCATGCCCCATGTTTTATACTGTATAATAAACATGTTAGAATTGTTTGTCAGAAATCAATATCCAACCATGCAAAGACAGTTAATATTTTAAACTTTACACACACATACACACACATGCACACACATGAGAGAGAGGGGAAGAGAGAGGGAGAGAAATAAATACGGGACCACCAGGACCTCTTGATTCTGCAAACAAACTCCAGATGTATGTGCCATATTGTGCTTATGGATTTATGTGGGTACTGGAGATTTGAACCCTAGCTACCAGGCTGTGTAAGCCTTAAACTGCTGAGCCATCTCCCAAACCTAAGATATTTTTATTATATGAATAAGTCAATAGCAATACCTTTAGCACAATAATAATAAGACAGCAAAGTAATTACATCTGAGAAAACTTTGACAGGCCTGAAATGAAACTTATAAAAAGGGGAACTTGGTATCAAATTTAAGGCAGTGTTTAAATTTTTTAATTTTTCCATTCTCATATTGGATGAACCCTGAAAACTCAGTAGTGAATATAGATATAGTTATAAATCCAGACATAGGTGAAGTAAAAGTATAGAAACAGAAGTATTAAGAACCAAAATTTTCTTGGTGTGGTGGTGCATGCCTTTAATCCCAGCACTTGGGAGGCAGAGGTTGGAGGATCACCATGAGTTCAAGGCCAACCTGAGATGACATAGTGAATTAATTTGAGGTCAGCCTGAGCTAGAGTGAGGCACTACCAAAGAAAAAAAAAAAAACCCTCAAATTTAGTATCATTATGATGTTAGTTTTAAGGTTTTTATTTTAACAGTCTAGTCTTAAAAACATTTGATGTGGTTATAAACTTAGGTAATGATGAAGTGAAAGTTTCAAAATTAATTAAAATCAAGAGTTAACAAAAATTTTGGCATGAGGCTGTGGTGATTTGATAAGGTTGTCTCCCATAAGGTGAATGCTTGATCCCCAGCTGATGGTAGTTTGAAAAGAGTATCTGCCATAAACTGAATGCTTGATCCCCAGCTGATGGCAATTTTGGAGTTAGAAGTGTGTTGTTGTGGGTGGCCTTATGGGTGTTATAGCCAGCTTCCCCTTTCCAGTGTTTGGCACACTCTCCTGCTGCTGCTGTCCACCTGATGTTGGCCAAGAGGTGATGTCCAGCCTTTGCTCATGTCAAGTTGTCCTCTGACATCATGGAGTGTCCCCTTGAGTGTGTAAGCCAAAATAAACCTTTTATCCCACAAGCTGCTTGGTTGGGTGCTTTGTGTGACCAACTTAAAGGTAAACTGCAACAGTAAAATTTAAGAGTGGACTAGCAGCTTTGAATTAGGACAATAAAAATGCCTGAGGGTGAAAACTACTCAGGAAAGGCTCAATGAGTAGGAATATAAATTCTTTTGAAAGGAGATAACTGAAGGTCAATGTTTAATCCCCCTGGATTCACAAATTTGGCTTGCTGCACACCTGGTATTAGTTTTGGAAGCTTGAAAAATTCAGGGAAGCAGGTCATAAAGTGCACACAGCTCCAGCTGTTGCTGAGAGGCATTATGTGAAGCAGGGTTGAATCCCTCTGTAGGGGCCCAGTAATGCCATTATATGAAGGGAACTGGCTGAAGAGATGCAGTATTGTGAGACAGAGTGAGACCCTGTATTAGAGACCACAAAAAACAGAAAACAAAAAGACAGGATGAACTGTGGCTTGCAATGTAGACCGAAAGATGTTTTGGATATACCAGAACTGTATAATAGCTACCATGGAGTGCTGTTGGCTTGTGATGAAAGCCTCCCCATCCCCAGATTAAATAGAGGAGTGGAGGAGAAAATCCAGAGAATGTCCTCACTGCTTATGGATGTTGGGCTTGAACTGCAGATGTTTGACATTTACCCAGTGGTATTGATTTATTTTGGTCTAGTTGCTCTTTATTATATCTTATTGTAATGGAAATATTTATAGTCTGTGCCATTGTGTGTTGGAAGTATGTAACTTATTTTTGACTTTATAGAACTCACAGTTAAGAGAAAGTCTTAAATCTTAGATGAGACTTGGGATTTTGGTAAAGTTGGTAAAGCTTATGGAGACCTTTGAAGTTGGACTGAATGCAATTTTCATTGTGAGGTAGTCATGTCTCCATGGGATCCAGGGGCGAAATGTAGTAGCTTAAATGTATGGCCCCATAGACTCAGGCTTGATTCTTGAGTCTCCAGTGGACAGAACCCTACTGGAGAAGAGGTATGTCACTGGAGTAGATCTTGGAGTCCAACTTTAAAGAATGTGGAGAGAAGTTTGGAACTCTGGCTGTTTCTGCTAGAAGGAGTCAACTTCTTCTACTATTGATGCTGTTTCCCTGCAATTTGTAAGCCTGAAATAAACCTTTCCTTTTATAAGCTGCTTTTGGTCTGGTGTTTGTCCAGCAAGTGAAGCTGTCTGCAACAGAATCAGGTTTAAGATTTTTCATTTGGAATTCTGCTTTCAAATTAAAACTTGAAATTTACAGCTAAAAAAGTATTAGCCAGCATAGGAATGCACAACTATAATCTCAATACCAAGGAGGCTGAGTCAGGAAGATCATTGTGAGTTCAAGGCCAGCCTGGACTATACAGTGAGTTGTAGGGTAGCCTAGGCTATACAGCAAGACATAGCTCAAAAATATGTATTAGGGGACTGCGAGATGGCTTAGCAGTTAAGTCATTTGCCTGAAAAGCCAAAGCATCCTGGTTCAACTCCCAAGGACCCACATAAGCCAGATGCACAAGGGGGCACATGCATCTGGAGTTTGTTCACAGTGTCTAAAGGCCCTGGCATGTCCATTCTCTCTCAAATAAATAAATAAAAATATATTTAAAAATATGTATTGGGGGATGGAGGGAATTGCTTAGTGGTTAAGGCATTTGTCTGCAAAGCCTAAGGACCCATGTTTGATTCCTCATTACCCATGTAAGTCAGATGCATAAGGTGGTACATGTAACTGGAGTTTGTTTGCAGTGTCTAAAGGCCATGGTGTGCCCATTACCTCTCGCACCCTCTTTCTGTCTCTCTTTCAAATAAACAAAATTTTTAAAAATATTTATTAGCTGTGGTTATGAAACAGTCTGACTGATTGTGCTATATGTGTTTATGAAATAGCTTACAATTACATGTGGTATCATTTTAGTGCCTTTCCATGATAAACTTGCATCAGTTGACAATATCTACTTCTTCCTTGGCATGATACAAGAGGCTATTATAGCATGATAATAACACTGATAAATGTAAGTGGTTATCTAACCATATATCCATCAACTTATTATTGACTAATAAAAGCAAAAACAAAATTTAATGTCAGTTTTTCAAAATCAACCCTTTTCTTCAACTTGCTTGATGTGGGATACTTTTTTACAGAGAATTATTTAAATTATACTTAATTTAAGGAATGATATGAGGATTCTTTCTAGATGAATGACAGCTAAGATAGAGTGATTAGAATTGGAAAAGCACCATATTTCCCCTACCCCTTAAGGGAATGGCAAAACCTTTGGCAGACTAGTTGTGGAAAGAATGGTCTCATGATCTCACTTTAGTAACATTTATTAATTAAAAGGGGGAAAATGAGGAGAGACAGAGAAACAGAGAGAGAGAGAGAACAAATATCATCTTGACCTAATAGGAGAGATGGGAGATCCTGACCATATACAATTTGAAACTTCTCTATGTGAATTCTTCATGAATATTTGTTCTGAAGCAAATCTCAGAGGAACTAGTCTAACAAATCCAGAGATCTGAGCAGTCTTCAGGATTATTGGACAGGATACCTCAAAGGTGGCCACAGGGTAAAGATTTCTCCCCTCTGCCATCTGATCTCATCACCCTTCTATGACTCTCTTCGTGGAAGTCACTGTGGAAAGTCCCTGGCAGAACATACCTTCTGCTTTATGTACTCTTTGGAGAATGGGCATCTTCCAGGACTGTATGAAAATAGTGTAATGGGAAAACATTTCTTGTAAATTTAGCTTGTACACTATCAGAAAATATCTTGATGGAATGGTTTCAAATACTTCAACTTTTATATATTTCTATTTTTTTTCCAGGTAGGGTCTCACTCTGGTCCAGGCTGATCTGGAATTAACTATGTAGTCTCAGGGTGGCCTCAAACTCATGGAGATCCTCCTACCTCTGTCTCCCAAGTGCTGGGATTAAAGGTGTGTGCCACCATACCCAGCTATATATTTCCATTTTAATGTATTTATTCTGAAAATTTATTTTTACTTTTTTTAAGTAATTACCAAAATCTGAGTATTGTGATGTGACTATCATTTAGTTCAAATTAACAATATGAATTATAACTCACATCACAAAAACTTCCGTTACAAAATCTGTCATGGACTGTCAACATGTAGAAAGTAATAATTTCTGTATGGGTCATTCCACTTTCTGCAGTCTTTGGAATTCTAAATCCTACTGGTAATCACTTTTACTGAAATAAGAATTTAAGTTTTTCCTAGATCCTACTCATAAACTCAATGCTCTTCAGAAGGGGACTTAGCACCTTTGAATTTTTCTTACCACCTGATGTATGTGGTTTTAGTCAAAACTCACAGAACAAGCTGGGGGTGGGGGCACTGCTGTCTTTTCTAGTAGAAGGGCTTTGTAGTTAAAGGGCACACTAAATGTTTGCATGGTAAACCACTTCTTCACTTTAGGGAGGTCATACAGGGGAAGTAGTGAGAAATGTAGACAGCACTTCACTTCATCTTTCAGCTGTTCCTTGTCCTGTAGAGGAATGAGGTGGAAGAGTTTCAAATGGAAATAATGGCTTCTCCTACTGTGTTTGGCTTGCACATGTCTGGGACTTTGACAGTAAACAGTTCACTCTCTGACCTTTTTATTAATTATTATTTATTATTTATTAAGAGAGAAAGAATGGGTGCACCAGGGTCTCTAGTCACTGCAAACAAACTCCAGATACAAGCACCACCTTGTGCATCTGGCTTACATGAGTTCTGGGCCATTGATCCTGGGTCCTTAGGCTTCACAGGCAAGTGCCTTAACCACAAAGTCATCTCTCCTGTCCTCTATGACCTTTTTCCAGCCCTGGCTGGGGAATGTATATCAAAGCTGCTTTGAGATTCCATCTCACCACATTTAGAATTACGATCATCAAAAACAAGTAACAGTGCTGGACAGATGGCTTAGCAGTTAAGTGCTTGCCTGTGAAGCCTAAGGACCCTAGTTTGAGGCTCCATTCCCCAGGACCCAGGTTAGCCAGATGCACAAGGGGGTGCATGCATCTGGAGTTCATTTGCAGTGGCTGGATGCCCTGGCGTGTCCATTCTCTCTCTCTCTCTCTCACTCTCTGCCTTTTTCTTTGTCTGTACTCTCAAATAAATAAATAAATATAAATGAACAAACAACAAAAATAACAAAATAACAAATGTTGGTGAGAATGTGGGAGAAAGAAGAACCCTTATATAGTGCTGGTGGGAAGTAAATGGGTGCAGCTATTATAGCAATCAAACTAAAGATTCTTTTAAAATCCCTGAAAATGAAATTACCATATAATCAGCTATGCCTCTGTTGAGTATATCCTCAAAGGATTCTAAGTCAGCATACCATAGAAATACTTGCACATCCATGTTTATTCCTGCACAAATATCCAAGATATGGAACCATCCTAGAACTCCATTATTGGACAAATAGGTCAAGACAATGTGGTATATACACAATGAAAATTTATCCATCTGTAAAGAAGAATTAAATTATGTCATTAATGGTTAAATTGATGGAACTAGAGATCATTATATTACATGAAATAAGTCAGACTTAGAAAGACAAATATTGTATATTTTTTCATGCAGAATTTATATTTAAATATTATATATATGTATATATCTACATGACATGAAAACAGGAATATGAGAGGGGAGAAGTCTGAAGGTCTGAAGAGAGTATGAGAGAATAACAGAGAATAATGAATTTTATGTGACTTGAAAGCAGAAGGGAGGACTATTTGGGATGGAAGAAGAGGGATCAGCAAGAAGTAGGGGAAATGGAGCATAAATATCTATCTATCTATCTATCTATCTATCTATCTATCTATCTATCTATCTATCTCAATGAAATCTATATCTATATATATTTATATATGTGTGTGTATGTGAAAATATCACAATAAACCCATTTCTTTGTATGTTAACAAAAAAAATAAAAAAAGAGCCCCGTGGATGTAGCTCAGTGGGAGGACTTTTGTTTGGAATGCACAAGCCCATGGATTTATTTCCCATTACTGCAATAAATTAAAATAATACAGCTCATATTCCAGAGCAAAAAGTGTTACAATGCCCCTGTGTAAAAGTTTAAGAGGTGTAAAAATGTTAGACATAAGGAATGGAGGTTTTCTGGTCCTTCAGAGTTTATAGACAGAACAGAATTTATATAAACTTTGGGATCAGGTAGGTCTGAGTTTAGTTCTAAATTTTCTACTTACCAGAAGAGTGATCTTGGCAAAACAATTTAACCTTTTTAGGATCCAGTTTTCTCATTATAAATCTAATTATTATTGAGTAAGCATTGACTGGAATAGTATATTTATACTTTTTAACATACAACAAATTCCTAATAGGTCTGAGTTTAGTTCTAAATTTTCTACTTACCAGAAGAGTGATCTTGGCAAAACAATTTAACCTTTTTAGGATCCAGTTTTCTCATTATAAATCTAATTATTATTGAGTAAGCATTGACTGGAATAGTATATTTATACTTTTTAACATACAACAAATTCCTAAAATAGAAATTATTAAAAATGCATTATCAAGAAAAGAAAATGGCCGGGCGTGGTGGTGCATGCCTTTAATCCCAGCACTCGGGAGGCAGAGGTAGGAGGATCGCCGTGAGTTCAAGGCCACCCTGAGACTACAGAGTTAATTCCAGGTCAGCCTGGACCAGAATGAGACCCTACCTCGAAACACCAAAAAAAAAAAAAAAAAAAAAAAAAAAAAAAAAGAAAATGCACCAGGAAACAAACTTATCAATGTCTTAATAATAATGGAGTTTTGGTCCTTGTACAATGACACCTGCCTGTAATTGCTGTAATTGCAGCACTTGGGAGATGGAGGCAGGAGGATTAGGAGTTCAAGATCAGCCTCTCGAGCTGGGCATGGTGGTGCACACCTTTAATTCTAGCACTCAGGAGACAGATAGGTGGATCACCATGAGTTTAAAGCCACCCTGAGACTAGATAGTAAATTCCAGGTCAGCCTGAGCTAGAGTGAGATCCTAGAGTGAGATCCTACCTCAAAAAAAAAAAAAAAAAAAAAGAATAAAAGAAAAAAAGGAGATCAGCCCCTCTCATGTTTTAATTTTTTCTCATTCTCTCTATTTTCCTCTTATCTTTATTCCTTCTATTATTTCTGATACTTTTAGTTTATAGGACATCTCTAAACTTAAAGCTAATAGCAACATACAGAAGACTCCTGCCAGGTATGGTGGCACATGACTTTAATCCCAGCACTTGGGAGGCAGAGATAGGAGGGTTGCTGTGAGTTTTAGAAAAGCCCCAGATTACATGTTGAATTTCAGGTCAGCCTGGTCTAGAGCAAGACCCTACCTCAAAAAAGAACAAAAAAAAAAAAAAAAAAAGACTCCTGTGTTTATAAAATGTTGTCATTTGTACTTTGTTTCTGAAATGCCCCGCCCAGGGATGCATGTGGTGAGTATGGAGGTGTTGCTCAGCCAAAGACTGCCTGCTGCTATGACTGAATCATCTTGGAGTTGCTTCATCGTTGCCTATACCATTTTGAGTTTTCATTTTCCTGCTCATGGGAGCAGCTTTATTCTTTTAGAGTGGGTATCTTGCTGGGCGTGGTGGCGCACGCCTTTAAATCCCAGCACTTGGGAGGCAGAGGTAGGTGGATCGCCATGAGTTCGTGGCCACCCTGAGACTCCATATTGAATTCCAGGTCAGCCTGGGCTAGAGTGAAACCTTAACTTGAAAAACCAAAAAAAAAAAAAGAGTGGGTATCTTCATGCTTTGTCTTTTTCTTTGCAGGAAATGTATAGTATTTATTTATCAGTACCACATGCTGACTTGGAAGTAAAGAATATTTTTCCTGCAGGAATAAAGTTAGCAATACTGGCTATGAGGAAATATTAACTATGTTTTTCTATTATTTATTTATTAGAGTGAAAGAGAGAGAGAGACCACGTGAGCAAGAGTGAGAATGGGTGCCCCAGGGCTGCTAGCCACTGCAAACAAACTCCAGACGTGTGCGCCTCCTTGTGCATCTGGCTAACATGAGTCCTGGGGAATTAAATGTGGGTTCTTTGGCTTTGCAGGCAAGCGCCTTAACTGTTAAGCCATCCCTCCAGCCCCTATCTCTGTTTTTCATTGTTAACATATCTTCTCCAGGTTTTTAAACCATTGCACTGCCTGAAAACTTTTTTTTTTTTGCAGTGGACTTGCTTATTGATGAAGCTTTGACAAAGGAAAAAATTGAGCAGGTAGGGAAATTGTATATTTGAACAAAGTAGAATTACAAATCCCTCTCTGTTTGACAGCAAAATTGAATAATAGCACTTCTAAACTCACACATATGTAAATGAATCACACTATAAAAACTCCAAACAAGTGTTGACAAGTCAGATGGCAGACTTACCCTGAAACCTGCCTCCCCAATAAAAACCTCATAATTAAAAACAAGCCTGTCCATAAAGCACAACATATTATAACAATTATTTACAACTGGTACAAGACTTGATTAGAAAGTTGAAAGTAAGCTATGTTAGGTTGAAAGTCTCGACCTCCACAGCATTCTGCCAGCAGGCCAGCATGTGTTCTGGGATGGTGAGGTGCTGTTTGCTTCAGTACTTGATACTGTTGTCTGTGATCTAGCATGAGCCCAAGGTGATGCTATTTTACCTGTTCTTTTCAGGATACACTGAAAGTACCTTCTATGTGCCAATTTTGTGCTTTGTTAGGCTCTGAAGGTACTACAACAGCTCACCTCTTTACACTCAGAGAACAACCAGTTATAGACTATTTATATTGAACTGAGGCTTAAAGTGGTTTACTGGATTTTCCAGGATCATTCAAGTAGTGAGTGGCCATAGTGTTTTCTTGATCCCAAGTCTGCTGACTACCTGAAACCATGCACTTTTCACTGAAGGTATGGCTTTGATAAAGAATATGAAGTTTGGACAGGAAAGATGGCGTGGTGGTTAAGGTGCTTGCCTGCAAAGAATAAGGACCTGAGTTCAATTCCCCAGGACACACCTAAAGCCAAAAGTACAAGGTGGCCCCTGTGTCTGGAGTTCAGTTGCAGTGGCTGGAGGCCCTGGCACGCCCATTCTCTCTCTCTCTAATAAATGAATAACTAACTAACTAACTAAATAAATAATTAAATAAAATATTAAAAAGAATATTAAGTTAGGGCTGGAGAGGCGGCTTAGCGGTTAAGCGCTTGCCTGTGAAGCCAAAGGACCCCGCTTTGAGGCTCAATTCCCCGGGACCCACGTTAGCCAGATGCATAAGGGGGCCCACGCATCTGGAGTTCGTTTGCAGTGGCTGGAGGCCCTGGCACACCCATTCTCTCTCTCTCTCTCTCTCTCTCTCTCTCTCTCTCTCTCTCTCTCTCTCTCTCTCTCTCTCTCTCTGTCTCTCTCCCTCTCTGTTGCTCTCAAATAAATAAATAAAAGCAAGCAAACAAAAAAAGAGTATTAAGTTAATGTCTATTTCAATCCTGCTGAATAGGATATAGTTGTGACCTTAAGCCAGATCCTGTTGAAAATGGAATGGATAAGAGAAGACTCTTTGTTGCTACTTGGTTATCAACTACTTACTACATATTCCATATTAAAATTAAATTTGGGGACTGGAGAGATGGCTTAGTGGTTAAGCGCTTGCCTGTGAAGCCTAAGTACCCTGGTTCAAGGCTCAATTCCCCAGGACCCACATTAGCCAGATGCACAAGGGGGCGCACACCTCTGGAGTTCGTTTGCAGTGGCTGGAGGCCCTGGAGCTCCCATCCTCCGTCTCTCCCTATCTGCCTCTTTTTCTCTCTGTCACTTTCAAATAAATAAACAAAACAATTAAAAAAAAATTAAATTTGGGGGCTGGAGAGATGGCTTAGCGGTTAAGCGCTTGCCTGTGAAGACTAACGACCCCGGTTCGAGGCTCGGTTCCCCAGGTCCCACGTTAGCCAGATGCACAAGGGGGCGCACACGTCTGGAGTTTGTTTGCAGAGGCTGGAAGCTCTGGCGTGCCCATTCTCTCTCTCTCCCTCTATCTGTCTTTCTCTCTGTGTCTGTCGTTCTCAAATAAATAAATAAATAAAAATTGAGATTATTATTAAAAAAAATTAAATTTGGGCTGAGGACATGGCTCCGTGGTTTGCACTTGCTTGCAAGGCCTGATGGCCTGGGTTTCATAACCAAGCACTCATGTAAAGCCACATGCACAACATGGTTCACCAGTGTACTCTCTCACAACTGAGTAAATAAAAATATTCTAAAATTGTATTTATTCTAGGCTATAGATTCATCCATCCATCCCATCTATCCATCCAGATTTGCATTAATCTGATAAACATATAGTAGTTAAACCTCGAGATTTGGCATATTTTTTTCTTCCCAATGCCCCTGTTGCAAGGTTCAAGTGCTCATTATATTCTGAAAATGGAATGGAGTGAAATTTCCATGAGCTATAGCACTACTTTCACAATATTTCTTGATTTTTCTTGACTTTCCCTTTTATGTGCCTAGTTTGTTGAGACAGTCTATGAGAAATTAAGAGCAGAAGCTGGGAGCAAAATTGGGGAGGAGATGAAATAAGTAGTCAATAAATACACATTCTTATGATCTGAAGCACACATATTCTATCTCTAATTCAGTTATCATTAATATTAATTGCTGTGCTGAGGATTGAACCAAACGCCTGGCACATGCCAGTCAAGTGCTTTAGCACTTGGCTGTATCAGCTCAACAACTTACTTTTTAAAGGGTGTAAGAAAGCCCCATGTATGAATGTCTCAGAGTTACAGTGTGCTTCTATTTCTTACATTTCATGCTTTTTCAGAAAGCAGTTATTATACTTAATCTTGTAAAAATTCTTATAACATATGGCAGTATGGAGGTTGACAAGTTTTCTGTAGAAGGCCAGAGAGTAAGTTGTTCAGCTTTTGCTGGCAATATGATTTTTGTCACAATTACTCAACTCTCAAATTGAAGAACCAAGCAGAAAATTTAATACACGAATGAGTGTCTATGTTCCAATAAAAAAATCTTTACTTATAAATCTAGGCAGCATGAGCTGGAGAATTGGTTCAGTAGTTAAAGGCACTTGCTTGTGAGATCCTGACGGTCCAGGTTCAATTCCCCAGTTGTCACATGAAGTTGGGTACAAAAGTGGTGCATATATCTGGAGTTCATTTGCTGTGGCAAGAGGCTCTGGTATGCCCATTTTCTCTCTGTTTATAAATGACTAATAAATAAAAATATTAAAAAGTAAATCCAGCCAGAGTAACAGTTTTACACAGGGATAATAGTTTTCCAACAGCTTGTGTAGCGAAAAAGTTCCATTGAAGTTTGAGTATGGTTTAGGCATTGTGGCTCAGTATACTTGGAAAAAAATATTTAATTCAGTTTTCTTTTCCTCCTCTCCTCTCCTTTCCTCTCCTCTCCTCTTTTCTCCTCTGTCTCTTCTCTCTTCCCCTTCCATTTTCCTCCTATCTCACCTCTCTTCTCCTCTCCTCTTCTTTCTCTTGCTCTTTTTTTTCCTGCCTTTTTCTTTTCCTTTCTTTTTGAGATAGTTTCTCATGTATCTCTGGCTGGCTTTGCACTTACTATGTAGTTGAAGATGATCTTGAAATTCTGATCCTCTTGCCTCTACCTCCAAAGTGCTGAGATTACAGGTGCACAGCACAATGCCCACTTTGTGAGGTGCTTGCTGGAATTTGTGCATGCTAGGCAAGCACTCCACCAATTGGATTATGTCTCTAGTCCCTAGACTTGTTTGTTTTGTATTGTTTTGTTTTTGAACTTTGATGTAGTTTCCTCATCTATAAAATGGTAATAATAAAGTCTGCTTAAGGTTAACCTCTGTAGGGGCTGGGAAGATGATTGCCCAGCTATTAAAAGCACTTGCTTGCAAAGCCTGCCAGCTCAGGTTTGATTTCCCAGTACTGCACTAAGTGACACATGCATCTGGAGTTCCTTAGCAGGGGCAAGAGGCTCTGGTGTGCTCATACTCTCTCTCATAAATAAATAAATAAAAAGAAAAAGAAAAGTTAACCTCTGCAGTTAACCATAGAAAACTTGTGATACCTAGTAGGCACATAATAAATAGTAACTATAGTAATTAGCATCATTATTATTTTAACTTCTCTTTGATTTTCTCATTTCTTGTCTGTCTAAGTAACATAGCTACTGTAAACTAAGAAGTGCTGTTGAGGGTAGCAGGAACTATTCTTTTTAATTTTTTAAAACTATATTTTACTGAATTGACAGAGGGAAAGAGGGAGAGGGAGAGGGAGAAGGAGAGGGAGAGGGAGAGGGAGAGGGAGAGAGAGAGAGAGAGAGAGAGAGAGAGAGAGAGAGAGAGAGGAGAGAATGGGTGGTTCAGGGCCTCCAGCCACTACAAATGAACTCCAGATGCATGTGGCCCCTTGTGCATCTGGCTTTTGTGGGTCGTGGAGAATCGAACTGGAATCCTTTGGCTTTCTCCAGCCCAAGCAGGAGCTATTTTTCAGGTTCATGATAGACGATTTTTCAACGATAACTGGATAATGTTTTAGATAATGTGGCATGTATTTCATGCAGTTGAATGAATGTTATCTCTCATTTGAGGTTCCAGTCCTTTTCACAGGAACTGTACAGATATGGGTACACACGCTTGCTTTTATTCCTTATTTTTTGTTAGATAATCATGCATATGTTGACTAGCAACAACCTTGGCTCTCATGTTCCAACATTGAACTTCGGTTGTCTTGAATTCAAACCAACCCTGGTGGCCGTGTGAGTGGGAAAGTGTGGGCATGTCAGGCTTGTCCTGTGGTGCCAGGAGCAGTGGATGCACCTTTTCTGCCTGTGGGACATTGGCATTCACACAGCAGCTGTGGCACTGCCTGTTCATACCTCTCTGTGAAAGGCCACTAGCTGATCCAGGTTTCTGGGCTAAGCCCCACATCCTGCTCAGGACACAGTAGCTCTTTTTCTGTCACATTCTACCTCATATATAGAGATGAGTTTGACTCAAAACTTAGACTCTGGTTTTTATTTTTTATCTTTATTGATTTTCCTAGAGGGGTAGAAGGTCATGAACACATCTGAGTCATTGTAGACACATCCTTACTCAAACAGACTTTTTTGGCTTAAGGAGAAATTATGTTAGTCACCATCCATATAAGTGAAGTTACAGATTGTTGATTTAACTATAAATTTAAGTGATGCAGTTTACAAACAACTTTTAGTTCCTGACAGTGGAAGAGATACCTAGTTCTTTCTTCCTTTCTTTCCTTAAACTCCTTGCTAATCTCCCTCCCCCTCTTTTTGTTTTATAATGAAGAGTAAAGACAAGTGAGAGCAGACCTGTCATAGGCAGTTGTCCAGATTCACTTTTCTATCTTTGAATTGAAATTATAGTTGGCATATATTAATCAAATTGACAGCTTTAACTAGGAACATAGAGCTTGTAAAAGACCAATAGCATGTAGGGCCAGTATTTAAAAGCTTTACCTGGGCTGGAGAGATGGATCAGAGGTTAAGGTGCTTGCCTGCAAAACCTAATGACCTGGTGTTGCAGTCCGGTTTGCATTGCTGGTAGAAATCACCCAACCAAGAGTAGCTTCTGGGAAAAAGAGGTTTATTTTGCCTTACAGGCTCGAGGGGAAGCTTCACGATGGCAGGGGAAAACGATGACATGAGCAGAGGGTGGACATCACCCCCTGGCCAACATAAGATGGACCATAGCAACAGGAGAGTGTGCCAAACACTGGCATGGGGAAACTGGCTATAAAGCCCATAAGCCCGCCCCCAACAATACACTCCCTCCAGGAGGCGTTAATTCCCAAATCTCCATCAGCTGGGAACCTAGCATTCAGAACACCTAAGTTTATGGGGGACACCTGAATCAAACCACCACACCTGGATTTGTTTCCCTAGTACCCACATAAAGCCAGATGCACTGGTGATGCATACATATGTCTGGAGTTCATCTGCAGTGGCTGGAGGCCCTAGAATACCCATTATCTCTCTCTTACTCTGCTTGCAAATAAATAAATAAAGTGCTTAAAAATGTTTTATATGCCTCACACTTAGATGCCATAGGACAAGAAAACATTTTGGTGAATAAAATAGTCAATTCCAGCAATAACAAAGAAAAATTAAAAAATTCAATGTACCTTAATATAATTCTGAAGTTTTATTTAAGTTGCCACAAATACCAAGGTTAGTCTGTAACCTAATTATTTCATCCTGGCTGTTTTCTTTCACTTGTATACATATGGACATATATTATTGTTGTTGTTGTTATTATTATTATTATTATTATTATTATTGAGGTATGGTCTCACTCTAGCCCAGGCTGACCTGGTATTTACTATGTAGTCTCAGCGTGGCCTCGAACTCATGACAATCCTCCTACTTCTGCCTCCTGAGTGCTGGGATTAAAGGCATGTGCTGCCATGCCTGGCTTCTATTATTCTTTTAAAATCATTAAATATTCCATAAATTTTTATATTCCTCTGTTAATATTTACTGAATTTACTTATAAGGATTTAGAGTTGATTCTTCATAACAAGTAGGAATCATGATATTTTCTTTCATAACTGGTCTGGCATCATCCATACTGAAGATTCAACCCAGGGACTTATACATGCTAGTAATGTTCTATTTCACTGAGCTCCACAACCTGCTCTTCATCTACACTTTTGAAAATAATATTTCAAAGCAAGTTTAAAATACCTTTGGAGAGAATCAGGATGTTCATATCAACCTGGTGTCTATTTCCATGATACAATCATACAGTTTTTTTTTTTTTAATTGGCATCCAGCAGATGCTAATATCACAGTTGGATTCTGCCTGGACAAGTTCCCACTAATCCAGCCATGGATGAGATTGAAAGCTGACTCTTAAACTAAAATCAATGCTTCAATTTGATTTAAACTTCTTTTTTTATTCCCTTGTCCTTTTACTGTTCTCATGTAATTATTTGTATACAAGTCTCCCTTCCTAATTTGTCTGTAAGGATAGGGACCATGGTTTATCCATCTTTGTATTATTCATGGCTTCTAATACAGGACCTGGCCCAGAGTAGTAGGTCAATGCGTGTGAGAGAAATAATTTACATAAAGTAGAAATGCTTATTCAGACTTCTGCATCAGAACAAACCACTTTCAGCTGTTTGGATGAGATCAAGAAGGAATATAGCTTTAAAATATAGCCTGTGCTCTAACTTGGAATAGCAGGGACTAGCTGCTGTGTAAGTTGGAGACTTTAATCCCCAGTTATCCTTTAGTGCCAGGTGACTCTCATCTTGGCATGTTTTGGCAGGACTCAACCTGTTTGCATAATTTACATTGGCTTCCAGTTTCAACATGAATTGTGCACACACACTTAATTTTAACTTTTGGACTCATAACTTGTCACTGTACTTTTTGCTTATCTTGTTTTTGGTTTTGGTTTTTCGAGGTAGGGTCTCACTCTAGCCCAGACTAACCTGGCATTCGCTATGTAGTCTCTGGCTGGCCTATAACTCACTGCAATCCTACTTCTGCCCCCGGAGTGCCAGATTAAAGGTGTGCACCACTATGCCCAGCTATTTTTGTCTCTTTTTCTTTTGGAACCAGGATGAACATCTTTTATTCTGGCTGTTCCTGTTTGGTGTGTGCTTTGATTAATTTTAGCTTGCTTGCTCTTCAGCTTTCATGACATTTAAGATATTTTCCAGTTGTGTTTCCTGTGTGAGAAAATATAGACTATGCTACTACAAAGGGAAGTGGAGAACAGGGGATGTCACTTAACTCAGAGAACTCATGTTCTGGTTTTAAAGGAAACAAAATCAAGGTATTTTAATGAATTTTTATGACATTGATTGTTATATGTTAAATTTACAGGAAAATTGCACCCAGCAGTGCTCAGTTTTAGTTGTTGCTGTTGCAGTGGGCCTGAAAAGCAACGATATGTATTTGGGGCTTAGTTAAAAAAAATAGCCTGAGTGTTATTATTATTCTTTTCATACCCAGGAGGACGTGAATATGCTAGGGAAGTAATAATAAACTTTATGCAATGTTTTCCTAAGGACATAGAAGATGCTTTCATCTTAAAGGGCTTAAAGCAATCTTTCATAAGTGCTTTGGAAAGTCTCACAATTCTCCCTTCAAGGTATTTACATGATAATATTCCTTAATGATTTTCTATCAACTTTTTTTTGACATGAAGCTTAAAGATGTAAAAATAAAAAAGAATTTTTGGAAAAAAATTGCTTTTATGGCTGGTTACTTTTACATTATGATAGATATAAACTACATATAAATTGTTTCAATACAATTTAAATGTATATTCCAGGCAACATAGGAAATGTAGTACATTATAGAAGGTATGACAGATATAAACTATATCTAAAATATTTCAGTACAATTGACACGTCCATTCTAAGGGACACAGGAAATGCAATACATTGTACGAGGTATGAGTTTGCCACCTAGAGGAGAGATGTGAAATTCAACTTTTCTCCAATGCTGGATTCATTCAATACATTTCCTTATTTAATTACTCATATGATTATTTTAAAAAGGTATCAGTGAGGATTAATTACTATGCTAGGAAATATTTGGTAAAGCTACTCAAGTTAGAACTCAAAGAAATCGCAAAGTATATTTTACTTTAATTGGTAAGCTGCTGAATCTTCTATTTTAAAGGGCATGTAACCCAACAATTGGACAGCTCTAAATATCTGTATTTGGGATGAGTATCATGTTTAGTTTTGGAGCCATCACAAAATTCTATTGTCCTTTCTTCATAGTACTCCATTCCTTTCTCCTGTTAAATCTTTGGCAACTTTGGTGCAGATAGACAAGTATTACTGTTTCAGGTTTGAGATGGGTGGGATGTAATTTCTTCTACCAAGGAACTCATAAAATAGTTGATCGTTGCTGGAGGCCCACAATTTTGATATATTTCATTTTATTTACTGATGTATATCATACATCGTATTGGGTTTCATAAAGAACGAAATATTTCATCAACCACATTCACTCCCTGTTAACCTTCTCTCTTTCCCTCCTTTTCTCTCCTGCTAGTCTCCTTTCTTCTCATCTCCCTTTTATGTTTATGTCATATAAAGCACAAATTGTTTGTTTTATTTAAAAACAAAAATATTTTTTATTTTTCTACTAATTTATTTTTTCATTATGCTATTTTTATTTGTTCTTTTCAAATTTTATACAAATACTGTATTTGGGTTGTATAGCTCTCCTTTCCACTCCCACTGAACCCCTATTTCCCTTCACATCTTAGTTGATACATCATTGAAAGGAATGACTCTCCCTCCCCTAGCATCCACTGACTATCAGGAGTCCTTCAGGGAGGGGTGAGAATTCAAAGCCCCTCCCCTACCCAGTATGGAATGGCAACTGGCTCTATTTTGTGCAGATGACCACAACTGCTATGCGTTCATGAGTGCAATGACCATGCCATGTCCAGATGGGAAAGTTCCACAGCCCTCCTACCATCTTAATTCTCCCACTTCCATAATGTTCCGTAATGGAGACATCTCATCAATGTTTGAGGACTCAGCAGTCACTTATTTTCAGCACTTTGACCAGTTATAGTTATGAGACTGCATTAACTGCAGCTGACTGAGAAAAGCAAGCTTGTTTTTTTCTGCTCAATATCAAGAACAGCACTCATCTCTGAGTCTAAACATAAAATATTTAGAAGACAGTTTAATATCACATCTATTTAGCAAAACATCAGTATTGGGCTTCTAGGGTCTCTGGCCTCCCCAGCCTTGTGTTTTTGACATGGCTTACAGCATCAGGTTTGAATTCCCTCTTGTAGAATGGGTTTCAAATCCAATCAGAAAGCAGTTAGTTACCTCCACAGAAGTCATGTCAGTATTTCCTGGTAGATAATTATTGTATTAGTGAGTGGACTTATTAATAACTTTTCTCTTCCAAAAGCCTGTATAGCACCTTCTGACCTTGTTAGAGGTAGCTGACAGAAGGGAGGCTTCTAATTCAGTTCTAGCTTGATTTCTATACATCCTAAAACAACAGGGTATGTAGTATTCAGCAACAGGGTCTTGCTGTTCAATCTTTGTGGGCATAAGGAGCCTGTATTGTTTTGGGGACGTAGAGAACTTCCCTCAAGAATAACTCATATAGCCCTAGAGGTATAATGTCTGCTGCTATCTGGCTAAATGTATATACTATGCTTATCATTCTTCCCAGTAAGCACTTATCTTAATGTTCATACCCTTATATTAATGCTACTCTCACTTTTGGTAGAGCATCTTCTCTTTTCAGATGGCAATGACCTTGGGATGACTCAGAAGGCATTATGGTGCTGGAAAGAAGTGACAGGAGTGCTCAGTACTGCAATATCTCTATCACACCTTCCAAGGCTCAGGGTCTATTGTGGAAGAAGTGGCAGACAGAATGTAAGAACCAAAGGAAGGGTAGGACTCCTTACAACGTGCTCCCCCAGACACAAAATGGCCTGGATATCCATGACCTCACAGTGCCTGATGCAAGACCATCATAATAGGAGGAAAAGATCATGACATCAAAATAAAAGAGAGAATGATTGACAGGCGGAGGGGATATGATGGAGAATGGAGTTACAAGGGGGAAAGTGGGGCGAGGGAGGGCATTACCATGGGATATTTTTATAATCATGGAAGTTGTTAATAAAAAAAATTGAAAAGAAAAAAGAATGATGACATCACAATAGAAAACTGGGCTGGAGGGATGGTTTAGCAGTTAAGGAGCTTGCCTGCAAAGCCAAAGGACTGAGGTTTGATTCCCTAGGATCCACATAAGCCAGATGCACAAGGTGGTGCATGCATAGGGAGTTTGTTTTCAGTGGCTGGAGGCCCTGGTGTGCCCATTCTCTCTCTCTCTCGTTTTCTCTCTGTCAAATAAATAAAAAAATATTTTTTAAAAATAGAAAAACAGGGCTGGAAAGATGGCTTAGCAATTAAAGTGTTTGCCTGCAAAGCCAAAGGATCCCAGTTCAATTCTCCAGGACCCATGTAAGCCAGATGCACAAGGTTGCACATGCATCTGGAGTTTGTTTACAGTGGCTGGAGGCCCTGGTGTGACCATTGTCTTCCTCTCTGTCTCCTTCTCTCTCTCAAATAAATAAAATAAAATATATTAAAATAAAAGTGACTAGTTTGAACAAAGGGATTCAATGGAGAGAGGATTTGGGAGGGGGTAAAGGGCAGGTAGTAGGAGGGTATTATGATCATGGTTCATTATTTATGTTTATGGAAGTTGTCAATAAAAGAGTTTAAAAATAAAAAAAGAACAACTCATAGGATGGTACATGCACACATGCACGTGTGTGTGTGTATGTGTATTACTATTTCTTACTTATTCAGTTGGAGGTTGAGCATAGGGCCTTGTACCTGATAGGTAAGCACTCTACAGTAGAACTAGATACAGTTTAATTCTAATATATTTGAAATGATGTAGTGATTAGAATAAATCCTCCACTTGATAAATTATATGTATATGATTGTACAATTTACTTATATTTCAATTATTTTTAGGATTAAAAAATATCATTTTTTCTTTTACATATTAGCAATATTTAACATAGTATATGTGTATTAAATATTCAGGAAACAATGATTTCCTTAATCACTTGATAATTTTCGAGTGGAGATTGCTTCAGAAAAAATACAGACATTCATTATTTGAGACAATTTACAATAAGAGCAGGAAGATTTTTCCTTGTTGATATTAATTCTCAATATAATTCAGATACTTTTGACAAATAATTCTAGGACAAAATGGCTAAAGATATTTTAAATGACAAAAGTTTAAAACTACACCTAATTTGGTAAGACCAAAAACTAGTCGCAAGTATGTCCAAAACTTTATTTTCTTTAAAATTATCTTTTATGGGAGAGGGAGAAGGACAATTGGCACACCAGGGTCTCTAGGCACTACAGTCAAACTCCAGACACATGTGCCACCTTGTGCACATGTGTGACCTTGTGCACATACATAACCTTGTGCTTATGTGGGTTCTGCGAAGTTTAACCTGGGTCCTTAGGCTTTAAAGGCAAGTGCCTTAACAGCTGAACCATTTCTCTAGCCCCAAAGCTTTATTCTTTGTTACTCAATAGAATGCTAGTCACTAATAATTCACTCTGAGGACACCATGCCATTTCAGCAGCTTAATCTTTTATGAGTACCCCATGCTTTCTCTTTGTAAGTACCTCCTCAGACACCTTCAGTAGACCTCTCTTTATGGATGCAGCTTGATCTTTCAGCTTTTGTCCAATTTACCTTCATATGACAATACTATTTACCTTTTCATATAGATATGGAGGTTATAAGCAACTAATCTGTTACTGTTTTGGCTGTATTTCAAATGTGCAAAAATCTGTTGAATCTATATCATTACATCTGTCTGGGTTGCAGTGTTGTTATTTTGATTGCAAGCTTCTTGGAATTATTTTCATTTCTTTGAACAAGAAAGTATAGCTCACTATTATCAAAGTGCAATGGTAGATTGCAGCACATCTTTGTATAATTCATATAGTCTCAAGAAAAAGAAACCCTCAACCCAATGAACCTAGAAAGAGGTGGCTGGGGTATGGCATACTGTATGGTTTCATTGCAATCTCAACTTCTGAATGGGATTTGTCAAATCTCTAGGTTTTTATAGTTTTCTCACTTCTTTTCTTACGGGTTAAACTGCACTCTGATCACAGTTGGTATGTCAAAACACTGATTCTTACTACCTAAGCATATCTGCAGATGAGATCAATTCAGGTGTACTTGGCTAATAAGAGATCATCCTAGAGTAGGATACACCTCAACCCAACAGTATCCTTTTGAAAAAGATAGTTTTGGCCATAGAAACATGTGAGTGGAGACTGCTGTTTGAAGACTGGAATTATTGACCTTAAGTCAAGTAAGAAACTCTGAGAGTGATCAGGTGCACAGTCTTCCCAAGAGCATTGACTGAGAAGGAGCTCAAGGCCAAGATTAGACTCTCAGTGAAGGAGGCTGAAAGAAACTTTGCAGAGCCCAGCAACCACACAGAGTATATTAAAGGTAGTAGGATTACACATAGGTATGGCTTCCCTGTATCTCTAGGTTTAGATTCCTAAATTACCTGTTAGTATAATTATATTATATTATATAATGATAATATATATAATATATATAATAATATATAATTATATATATGTTATATAATTATATTATACTAGTATATTAGTATATATTAGGAAATAGGAGGTTGGCAATAGTGGTTGTGTCTTAATGCCTCTGTTGTAGCTGGGTGTCTAATATTGTCAATATCTGTATTCACCTGAACAGAGATTGTAACTAAATTAATGTAACATCTAGTAGTCCTGTCATCTGATTTGATTTTGCTGAAAAAAATTTTAAAAGATTATATTAAAAAAAATTTTTTTTGGTTTATTTTACTTATTTATTTGAGAATGACAGACACAGAGAGAAAGAGGCAGAGAGAGAGAGAATGGTCACGCCAGGGTCTCCAGCCACCTCAAACAAACTCCAGATGCGTGTGCCCCCTTGTGCATATGGCTAACGTGGGTCCTGGGGAACCGAGCCATGAATTGGAGTCCTTAGGCTTTGCAGGCAAGCGCTTAACCGCTAAGCCATCTCTCCAGCCCATGATTTTGCTGAAATTTTGTCAGGCTGACAGGGCCAGTATTTACACTTTAATTATGTATGTGGAAGAAGCTGATATATTTAAATTCCCTGCCCACAAGAAGAGCCTTGGTGTCAGCACAGGTTCTCAGGACTCCCTCTACCACCTCACATCGTATAGCAGCAACTTTGTTATTTTTCTGTCAGTCCTGTGTCGTGTTATGTCACTCTACATTTCTCATTAAATAACTCTATACCAAAGCAAAACTCCTATGTAAACGGACAATAAGTGGGTAGAAAGGATGATGGAATACATACAGTCCTTTAGTTTATTAACAGAGGAGACTGAACCTAGAAAACTTGGCAGTATTACAAAAGTGTTATGGCCCTGGTACAGTTTTTATGTATCAGGAACATTTGTTTAGAAGAGAACAGGAAAATATGTTTAGTTCCACTGCATGAACATATGATGATGTTCAGGGAAAGTTTATCTTTCTGAATCTCCTGCCAAAGGGTGAGAGATAAATTTCTTGGAGCTTTGAACTTCTTTAGTTGTAATCTGACTGAGAAAGATACTGCATACTGTTCTTACTTATGCTGCTTTTTTTCAGCACCTAATATTTTTGTAATTAGCAGTTTATTTGTATTTTATTAGTAAATAGATTTTTTTACTTTAAAATTATTTATTTATTTACTTGCAGGGATGAGGGTGAGGAGGGGGTAGAAAGGAGAGGAGAGAAAGAGAATGGGTACACCAGCCATAGCAAATGAACTCTAGACACATGCACCACTTACCACTTTAACTTTGTGCATCTGGCTTTACTTGGGTACTGGGGAATTGACACCAGATCATTAGACATTGCAGGCAAGCATCTTAACTGTTGAGCTATCTCTCCAGCCCTAGATTTGTTATATTAAAAAATTATTTATTTATTTATTTGAGAGAGAGAGATAGAAATAGATAGGGAGAGATAGATGAAGAAAGAGAGAGAGAGAGACAGAGAGACAGAGAGAGAGAGAGAATGGGCACACCAGGGCTTCCAGCCATTGTAAACTAATTCCAGATGCGTGTGCCCCCTTGTGAATCTGGCTTACATGAGTCCTGGGGAATTGAACTTGGATCCTTTGGCTTTGCAGGCAAGTGTCTTAACCACTATGCCATCTCTCCAGCCCAGGATTTGTTATCTTTTCTGAAGAAAAAGAATTATACATGCTTTTTATTTTAAAAATAAGAACCAGAACTATAATGTTAAACATCAAAAAAATCAGAAGGTGCTACTTGAATAAAACATTTATTCTTCTCTTCTTTTTTCAAACACTTTTTAATTTTAATTTTTTATTAACAACTTCCATAATTGTAAACAATATCCCATGGTAATTCCCTCCATCCTCCAACTTTACCCTTTGAAACTCCACTCCTCATCACATCCCCCCTCCTCAATAAGCCTCTTTTTATTTTGATGTCCTGATCTTTTCCTCCTATTATGGTAGTCTTATGTATGTAATGTTAGGCACTGTGAGGTCATGTATATCCAGGCCATTTTGTGTCTGGAGGAGCATGTTGTAAGGAGTCCTACCCTTCCTTTAGCCTTTACATTCTTTGCGCCACCTCTTCCGCAGTGGACCCTAAGCCTTGGAAAGTGTGATAGAGATATTTCAGTGCTGAGCACTCCTCTGTAACTTCTTCTTAGCACCATGGTGCCTTCTGAGTCATCCCAAGGTCACTGCCATCTGGTAAGCGAAGCTTCTATAACCAAAAGTGAGAGTAGCATTATTATATGGGTATTGAACATTAAGAGAAGTGCTGACTTGGCAGTTTGGTGAGTATATTATATACATTGAGCCAGATAGCAGCAGACATTACAACCCTAGGCCTCATGACTAATCCTGTTGTAGGGTTTCAGGATCAGAGATATATTCCCTCCCATGGATCAGGCCTCCAGTCAAATTAGAGGGTGGTTGATTTCCCCCATAACAGACATGCCACTATTGCATCTGTTGGCTCATTTAGTCTGGGTGGCCAAATATAAGGCTTGCAGTGTCCACTGTTGAGTATCTTCACTGGTGATTTCTCTCTCCCACTGAACTGCATGCAGCATGGCTTTTTCCAGCTTTCTGTCAGGTAGTCTACATGGAGGAGGTTTTCAGCTCAGCTTCAGCATGATTTCTCAGTGATTTGCAGCCCAAGTATGTGGAGTCTTCAGCAACAGGGTCTTACCATATATTCTTGGTGGGAAACCTTGGCAATGGCCTGTAATGTTTTGGGGGCATCAGGGACCTCTGTGGCCCACAACTCCCTTGAAGGCATCCCATCCCTGGCACTGAAAATTTTCTAGTAACAATCTATGGCTTCTGAGCATTCCATTGTCCAAAAAATTAGTTTTCTATATGATTTATTTATATTCTTAGATTTTGATTATCCCTCCCTGTTCCTTGCCTTTACTAAATCTCTTTCCTTGACTTCACTTAGGCATTTTTATCTCCATTAATCTGTTTTTCTACTTACATATATACAACACCATCCTATTCAGTCCCCACTCCCTCCCTTTCTATTCCCTTTATACTTCCTTTGTAGCTTACTGTCCTCTGCTGCTGAGTTTTATTCCTACTCACATAGAAGTCCAATCATTTGTAGCTAGGATCCACATATGATAGAAAAGAGTTGCATAGGAAGTTTTATCAGTTCCGTCCCTGTTCTACTTTATGCTGAAAGCTGCAGACAGGCTATACTACAGGGCCCATTTCATCTTGTCTGAAAAACACTTGTGCCACTTTTCTTCCATGTGTGCTGTATATCATGACTCCATGAAAAACAAAGGAGAAAGCTGTGGAGTAGCTGTCATCTTAGGAAGGTGAGCAGGGTTCCATTCCTGGATTCAAAACTGTGTCTTCTGTAACCATTTTGTACTAAATGCAAGCATGCCTTCACAAAGTTACTGGCAACACAATTTGTTCCTTCTTTAGAAGAGGGAAGAGCACTTGAAGATTCCAAGAAACTCATTACTTTGTATGTTAACTTAAAAAAGTAATTGAAAAAAAATACAAAAAATACCAAATGTCCAAAGACTTCTAAAATAAAGTCATGGACAGCTTCTTTCTCCAAGGGAAAAAAATCCCTCCTTTCATCCAAAACTGTGAATTTATATATGTAAAAGTGTATATATCTATAGGAATCATGATGGTTTTTTCACATACAAACTGAACTTGATATCTTGTCTTTTTTTTTTATTACATCAAAGGTGTTACTAAAAAAACTTGAACCTTTGTTCTTGGCCCATAAATCTATGTAACAGCCTTTTGATAGGTAACTTTTTAACATCTCTTGCATGTCAAATCATAAGTATTTGGGATTTTCTGTTGTGATCTCAACAGTTTTCATCATAATAGGGGCTGAAACTGGAAGATAATTTTTAAGAAGCTCTGAAATAATTCAACCTTGGTATTTATTTGGTTTTACTTAGGAAAAAAGGGAAAGACTCCACAAATTCCATAAGCCAAGGACCTATTTCCAATGAAACACCATTTCTGGGATTACAAAATGATTTCTTCATAAGTCAGCAAACTGAAGCAGAAACCACATGCCAGTTTTTCCTGGAGAAGCCAGCCATCTGACTTCATCTGAGGGACTTCTCTGCTTAGAGTGTGGAAGGTAGAACATGAGCTTTTCTGTTCCAAGCCATGTGTAGAAAGACATTAGATTTCAGTAGAGAAAGTGGCTGAGGGAAACAAGCAGAACAATGTGCTCTAGACAGTCTTGCCAAGTTCTGAGGCAGGATTTTGCTTAGAGATGAATGTGGAAGCACCTAGGTCAGGACAATGTTCTTCCTGTGTGCATCTTACTCCACCACCTTTGCTCCCAACACACTCACATATCTTAAATCAAGACACATGGCAACTGCTCATAAGAAAAAAATGAGTCAATTTGATTTATATTTCTCTCTAGTTGAGAAGAAAATTCACTTTAAAAATAACTATTTTCACTTTTGGAGGAAAAATCACCCAGAAGCAACAGGGAGTAGCCCTAATTCCTGTGCTCTAATTTATGGGTGGCTAAAGTTCAGCTTGCTCAACATACCATGATCTCAGCGTAGCTGGCCAAATTCCATGGTGGATAATCAGATCTATCTTACCAGGGCACATTTGTTCTGGGAATCTATGAGCCAAGGTTGCTATGTTGTCCAGAAGCTGTCAGACCTGCCTCACTTACTGGTGGGACTAGTCTAGCAGGTTTTGTAGTGAGATCATGGCTGGCTCCTACTCTGCTGGGCCTGGTAGGCAGAAGAAGCCCAGAAATAAATGGCCCTACTTTTATCAGAAACTCTTTTTCCTATTTTCTCTTCCAGACACTTTCCTACTACCTCCTTGGGGATAAAACTTTCATTCACAAGTTTATTAAATCATTTAACAAATATTTACTTAATACTGGAAACATTTCAGGAACTGAAATTAGAAATATAATAATGACCCAACTACACATCTCCTGCCTTTATGGCATATAAACAGATAATTATAAAACTCAGTGACAAATCTTAATCTTAGTTGAATTTGACTGTTAAATCATTAGGTTAATGTGGTAATTATAAAATTGTCAAATATACTTTAATATTTAGTTTAATATGTACTCATAAGTTAAATATTTTTTCCATATATATTACCACATCTTGCCTTCACCATTATACAAATCATATTGTGGGAAGCTCAACCTATAAGACTCCTCTTGAGAGTGAGATTGGCAGAAGAAAAATGAAGAAATGAGACAACTGTAGCAATCATAGTGAAAGCTATTGTCTATGGATCTTATGTGTGCCATTTGACTATCTTCTTTTATTTTCACAACTTCTCTTTATAGGCATGTGTATCACAGAGCTGTGAGGCAAAGACCGGGCGCAAGGGACTGTGGGAGTGAAACTTCACCTTCCCTACTGGAGGTGTAACTGGGCATGACATGATTTTGCTATTTGCTCTTCAGTCAGCTGAGAATTCACACTTGATTACTATATGAAAGTCAGAATGTGATGATGGTACAGTAAAAATTGTTCACGTACTTGATGTTAGTAAAACAAAGTAGTAATTCCAGCGAAAGGATATTAGTGCCAAGTTTATCTGTGTTAGGAATGCTAAATCCTTTCACCAGGGTTGAGCAAAGAAATTAGATAAAAACATACTTTCTTCTCCCTTTCTCTAGTTGTAGTCTGCTTCCCTAGTTGCTAGCAGTGAGTTTTGTGCTAAACCAAGACATTACTTACCAGCCTTTGCATAGTCCAGCATTAATGCCTAATTTGTTATCATCATTATTATACTTTTTGTTTTGTCAAGACAGGGTTTCACTTTGTGGCTCAGGCTGGCCTTGAACTTTTGGCAATACTGTCTCAGCCTCCAAAATCCTGGGACTACAACCTTGAGATACCACACCTTGTTTTTACTTAATTTTAAAACTAATATTCTGGTTTTTGTTGAAAAATAATAATAAAATCAGTAGTTAATAAGCATATTATAATAAAATGTTAAAATTATTAGTATTAAACTAACATTGCAGAAAAAAAAAATTAAGACCCAGGAAAAGTTTGGAAAAAGTTACCTTTCATTTAATACTTAGTATAAAATGTGAGAGCTGTGCTGTGGGTTTGTGTTTTAAGTTTTGCTTCTAATATATGGTAAACTGTATGTATAACCCATGCTCTAATTGTTTTTTTTTCTCAATTTTTATTAACATTTTCCATGATTATAAAAAGTATCCCATGGTAATATCCTCCCTCCCCCCCACAATTTCCCCTTTGAAATTCCATTCTCCATCATATCCCCTCCCCATCTCAATCAGTCTCTCCTTTATTTTGATGTCATAGTCTTTTCCTCCTCTTATGATGGTCTTGTGTAGGTAGTGTCAGGCACTATGAGTTCATGGATATCCAGGCCATTTTATGTCTGGAGGGAGCACATTTTAAAAAGCCCTACCCTTCCTTTGGCTCTTACATTCTTTCCACCACCTCTTCTGCATTAGACCCTCAGCCTTAGAAGGTGTGATCAAGATGTTATTCAGTACTCCAGTCACTTCTTTCCAGCACTATGATACCTTCTGAGTCATCCCAATGTTACTGCCATCTGAAAAGAGAAGATTCTCTACCCAAAGTGAGAGTAGCATTAATATAAGGATATAAATATTAAGAGAAGTGCTTACTGGGCAATTTGATAAGCATAGTATATACATTTTTCCAGACATCAGCAGATGTTACACCCCTAGGGCTCATGACTACCTCTGTTTTAAGTTTTCAGTATCAGGGATGTGTTTCTCCCCATGGAGCGGGCCTCCAGTCCAATTGGAGGGCAGTTGGTTTCCACCATGACAGACTTTCCACTATTGTACCCGTTGGCTCATTTGGGCTGGCTGGCCAGTTATAAGGCTTGCAGTGTCCACTGTTGAGTATCTTCACTGGTGATTTCACTCTCTCCCCCATTGAACTACATGTAGAATGACTTCTTCCAGCTTTCTGTCAGCTGGTCTACATGGAGGAGGTTACTAGCTCAGTTCCAGCAGGATTTCTCAGTGGCCTTGCAGCCCAAGTATGTGAAGTCTTCAACAATTGGGTCTTACCATCTATTCCTGGTTGGAAACCAAGGGCCTTGGCAATGGCCTATAATGTTTTAGGGGCATCAGGCACCTCCCTGGCCAACAACTCACTGGAGGTATCCCATCCCTGGCACTGAAAATTTTCTAACAATGATCTATGGCTCCTGAGTGTTCCATTGTCTGAAATAGGAGGATTCCATATGATTTATTTGCATCCTCTTAGATTTTGATTAGCCCTCCCTCCACCTTTCCTTTACTCAATCTCTTCCCCTGACCTCACTTTGGGCCTTTTCACCCCTACTAATCTATTCTTCTACTTTCATATATACAATACCAACCTATTAAGTACCTTCATCCCTTCCTTTCTCTTCCCTTTTTATCTCCTTTTTAACTTATTGGTTTCTGCTACTGAGTTTTTCCTTCTCACACAGTCTAATTGTTTTTAATTGTTCTGCAGGTTTTCTTAGCAGAGTGTCTTATACTCAGCTGGTATTGAACATACACACTCTCTCTCTCTCTCTCTCTCTCTCTCACACACACACACACACACACATACATACATACATACATACATACATACATATATATATACATATATATATATATATATATATATATATATATATATATATATATATCTCACTAAATGATGTAACAGAACCCTTTAACCTGTTTGTTTATCTTTGATAGTGTCTCATTTGGCCTTGGCTAGCCTTGAACTTCTGATGCTCCTATCTCCACTTCCCAATTGCAGAGATTACAGGTATGTGCCATCACACCTGGATCATAAGCCTGACTTTTAATTGTGCTTTCTTATGTTCTAGATATGTAAGTTTCATTCAGCCTTCCATAACTTACTGTCCCTATAAAAGTGATAAAGAGGGTGTACTTGAAAGATACTTCAATGAATAAGGATGAAAAATCTAGAAGTATGTAGACCACGTTGATTAAATATTTTCATTTACATAGATGGCAGGAGCAACAGAACATAGTGTATTTGTCCTTAGCATGAGTTATAAAGGATCAGCTAACAATTGTAAAATGCTTGGAATGGATGAAAATATTCTGGGTGTTTCCTATAATTATGAAACAAATGCTTTGTTTATTTTTAAAAAGTAGTCAAATTAAAACATAGCTTTAGGTCTGTTAGGACACTTGAGTAGAAATATTTCAGAAGGTTTTACACTTGACTTTACTGCATAAGTTACAAATATGGGACTTTTATTATTATTCTTGTACAGTAATTCTGTACACCACCACTTCAATTATTAGTGCTGTTTGGTATGAAGTTCACTTGGAGGAGTCTTCTCTTCCCTGATTTCCACCTGTGAAAAGGTCAGCACATCCATAATCCTCCCTTTGAACCCTCTACTCTTTTACTAGCTTCGAAAAAATAACATGCTCCTCTTACCTCCCCCTCCTTCCTGTGCCTTCTTCCAAACCAGTTTTTTTTTTTTTTTTTAAATTTTATTCTTCTTGGCATCTGGACTTCTTCTTCTGCCAAATGAGTCAGTTAGAGAGGAAGTGTTTAACCCATATTCTTCAACTTGGCTGAGAAAAGAGATTTGAAGGGAAAAGTCCCCTGAATATGTTTCACTAGGATCTGGACCCAACCTTCCTGATTGTCTCCTGAGAACGCCACTCTGAACTCTGCTGAATGACCCACTTTTTTTCTGTGCATATGTTTCAAAAGATAAAGACTTATTTTACAAACGTTTTTCTTAAGGAAAAATATTTTTCCTTTGGAAAAATACTTATATATGTGTATATATTTCTTAATATGTAATCTCCTGTAAAGGATCATGACTATTCAAAATAATAGAGCTCTGTTAAAAATAAAGAAGAAAAATAATTTTTTTTAAAAGGACTATGAGTAGAACTACAAAGTGAAAATGAACTGTTTGTATTATGCTACAGAATAACTATTTATGCCACAGAATAACTATTACCTCTTGAATGATATACACCAGGCAACTGACTCCAATTAAAATATCTAATGAAAGACATTGTTTTGAATGCATTTAGGTTCTTTTTAGCTGTAGAAAACAAGGCTTAGAGGAGTTAGTTCATTCAATTTTATGTAGCTAGTAACTGGTGTAAGTAGAACTTGAGTCCTCTTGTGGTCTCAAAGTTTCTCGCAAATTCCCATAGCTGGTTTTGTATGGCATAGGTATTTGTATAAATGGCTGTGCATAGCAATGTCTCAGCAACTGGGCATGTAGCTTAGCTGCATTACATCAATCCAGTTTTTAACTGTGACTGCTTAGAAAGTGGAGTGGCCCAGGGAGCAGTCATTGTTGGGAGTTGTGTTGCTGACAGGAAGTGAAGATGAAATACAAGCTCTCTGTACTCTTTGCCTCAAAGCATGTCAAAAAGTAGATCATCTAAGGTCAAACATTATCTTTGGGTTGTGTATCTTCACGAAGAAGTTGGTGTTAAATAAACTAAACAGACTTTGCAATATGCCATCATAGTGAACAGACAACAGTGTAACATTTTTACCACCATGTAAGCTGCCCATGCCCTTTGACATGTGATGCACACACACTCATTCTACAATGTTTACCTATGCTACAGTGTGCTATATAGCACACAAATTGAAGCTGAAAATAATTCACTTACCATGGTAAATATTAAACATTAGTAAGACAGAGATTTTAGTTACATTAGATTTAGAACAAAGGAATAAAATTTGGGGATCTGAATGAATACAAATCTTTTGAAAAAGCTTTTTATTTTATTTAATTGAATATATGCATATATATTTGAGAGCAAAAGACAGAGGGAAAGAGACAGACACACAGGCAGATGAGTATGGGCATGTTACAGCCTCCTGCTACTGCAGATGCACTCCAGACGCATGCACACTTTGTGCATCTGGCTTTACATGGGTACTAGGGGATCAATCTTGGGTAGTCAGACTTTGCAAACAAGTGCCTTTCACTGCTGAGCTATTTCTCTAGCTTAAAAAAGCTTTTTGAATATAGTTTCTTTTCCTCCAAGTAAATTATTCTATAAAAAAAGAGAAACTTCAGAATGATTCTCTGGACCTCAAAGCTACTTTAAAGTATGGCAATTTGTTTACCTGACAGCTTATTAAATTTGATCATAGCAATAACTCAAGAAAAATACATTGGCTTCTATTACATCTTAGGCACTATGCTAAGAACTTTATGTACATATTTTTTATTTTAATAACAACTCTGTGAAATAAACCACCATCATAAATCACCACTTCAGAGGCTGAGAAACCACAGAAAAAATGGGGAAATAAAATAATTTTTTTCTCTTCAAACTCCGTGACAGAGGCAGAATTAGAACCTAATCAGGGTTTTTAGCTAATGGCAAAAATACTCACTGGAGAAAAGACACTCCCTTTAACAAATGTTGCAGGGAAAATTAAATATTCTTATGCAGAAGAGTGAAACTAGACCCTTAGCATTCACCTTGCACAAAACAACCCTAAATGGATAAACACTAACACAAGATCCAAAACTGAAACTGGTAAAGGAAAAAATAAGAAAAACTCTTCAAGATATAAGAATGGGTGGTGTGGGTGTGTACCATGGTCTGAAGTGAAAGGATTATCCCAAGTGAGGTAACCCAGGACCAGAAAGCCAAATGTCACATTTCTCTCTCATATGTGGATTCTAGCTACAAATACTTGGGATTCTGTTTGAGTAGGAAGAAAACTCAGTAGCAGAGGCCAGTAAGCTAGAAAGGGAATAGAAAGGGAGAGGGTGCTTAATAGATGGTATTGCATATATGTAAGTAGAATAACAGATTAATAGGGGTGAAAGGGCCTATGTGAAGTCAGGGGAAGAGATTGACTAAAGGAAAGGTAGAGAAAGGGCTAATCAAAATCTAAGAGGAAGTCGGGCGTGGTGGCGTAAGCCTTTAATCCCAGCACTCGGGAGGCAGAGGTAGGAGGATTGCCATGAGTTCAAGGCCACCCTGAGATGACAGAGTTAATTCCAGGTCAGCCTGGACCAGAGTGAGACCCTACCTCAAAAAACCAAAAAACCAAAAAAAAAAAAAAAAAAATCTAAGAGGATACAAATAAGCCATATAGAAACCCACTTTTCTGGAAAATGGAACACACAGGAGCCATAGATTGTTAATAGAAAATTTTCAGTGCCAGGGATGGGATACCTTTCAGTGAGTTGTAGGCTAGAGAGCTCCCTGATGCCCCCAGAACATTACAGATCATTTCTGAGTCCTTAGATTCCCACAAGGAATAGATGGTAAGATGCTGTTGCTAAAGACTCCACATACTTTGGCTGCAAAGTCACTGAGAAGCCCTGCTGGAGCTGAGCTGAAAACCTCCTCCATGTAGACTAGCTGACAGAAAGCTGGTAAAAGCTGTGCTGCATGCAGTTCAATGAGAGAGAGAGAGAGAAAAATCACCAGTGAAGATACTCAACAGTAGATACTGGAAGCCTTATATTTGGCCAGCCAGGCCAAATGAGCCAATGGGTGCAATAGTGGCATGTCTGTTATGGGAGAAACTAACTGCCCTAGACTGGAGGCCTACACCATGGGAGGGAATATATCTCTGATACTGAAACCCTACAACAGGGTAGTCATGAGCTATAGGGGTGTAATGTCTGCTGCTGTCTGTCTAAATGTATATACTATGCGCACCAAATTGCCCAGTAAGTATGTCTCTTTTTCTCTTTTATTAATTAGTTTTGTACTCAGTGAATACAGTCAAGTTGGTAACATTGTTAGCCTCCTCCAAGTCTTACCATCTCCCCCTGGCCCCTTTTGTTGAGGTATATGGGTCATGCATTAGAGAGTTAGCCCACAGTTATGGGTAGGAGAAATGTCTCTGCATATCATGACCCAACATGTGGCTCTGACATTCTTTCTGCCCCCTTCAACAAAATTTCCTTGAGCCATGTTGGGTTCTTTTCGGGTCTGCTTCAGTGATGAGGTGTTGGGAGTCTGTGTCACTGGATATCTGATTTGGTAGGAGTTGATTGTTCTCTGTGTTGATCTCCTTCACCCTTGTGCTGGTACCAGGTTCACCAAGAAAACATCACCCTTGCTTGTTTTGCCAATTATTCTTAGTTTCAGCTGGCACCCTTTTAAGGTATGACGGGGTGGCTCTCTTCTTTGGATCTGTGTCTATCTGAAAAAGAGAAGCAGATTTTCCAACGCAGAGTAAAGTTAGCACCAGATAAATGGGATAACCCTTATTTTATTTTAGAGAGAATTTAGTAGGTGTAGGCCCTCTTGCAGCCCATGAGGGTGGTAGCTTGATGATGGCTCATGTTTGGATATGGTTCTGACATGTTTCTAAGCTCCAGCTATGGGTCCTGTTCCACTGAGTGGATCAGTTAGCCAAATTAAGAGCAGCTGGTTTCCCACCGTGGCTGTACACAGGTTATTTGCTTTTAAGTAGGTTAGACCATGAATTGCTTAGATAGATATTGGCCATTTCCCCCCAGTCACCCATGTAGCACTTTCTGGCATTAGATATGCTGACTGTATGGGGACTGATTCTCTTTCAGCTTTCAGCCATGTCACTCCTGTTTCGTGTCAACCACATATGGTGTCTTTAGCAGGAGGTTTTACTACTAACCTTTTGTGGGTCATCAAGTACTCTGACAGAAATCTGTCATTCTTTTAGGAAACCTTGTCCATCTCTGATCAAAAGATCATTGTGGATGATAGCCACATGCTGGTACTGGGAGTTACAGGTCAGTGCCCACTAAGAGAAGGAAGAAAAAGATAACTAATATAAAAGATTTAGAGAGGAGAGAGAGAGAGAGAGAGAGAGAGAGAGAGAGAGAGAGAGAGAGAGAGAGGCTGTAGAAGATTAAGGTCAGTCCTCATCATATGTTTTCCAGTGCTTTATGACTCAGGTGTTCTCTCTAAGGGCCTGGTGAAGGTTCAACCATTTGGTCTGTCTTTTAGAATTTTATGGTACCATTGCCGTTTGGGCCTAGTTTTGTGTCCCCAACCCCCTTCCTTGCTCCCCACTCCCTCCCCACCCACCCTACAGTCTAATCCTTGAGATGCTTGTTGGGTATGTTGGCATCATGGGTAGATTCAGGTTAGGTGCTGTAGATGAGGGACTATGTGGTGATTATCTTTCTGTGATTGGGTAAGTTCACCAAGAATGATCTGTTCCAAGTTCAACCATTTTTCTTCAAATTTCATTGTATCATTTTTTCTTACTGCTGTGTAGAATTTAATTGTGTAGATATACAACATCTTAGTTATCCATTCTTCTAGTGATGGACATCTGGGTTGATTCCAGCTCTTAGCTATTACGAATTGAGCCGCTATAAACATGGTTGAGCAAATTCTCTGGACTGAGGCTTGAAGGTTTTAGGGTACATACCCAGTAAGGGAATAGCTGGGTCTGTTGGTAACTCTATAGTCAGCTTTTTTTAGGAGTCACCATATTGCTTTCCAAAGTGGTTGTACCATCTTCCTTTCCTCCAACAGGGAATGAGTGTTCCTGCTTCTCCACATCCTCACCAGCATTTATTTTCATTCATTTTTTTTGACGTTTGCTATCCTTACTGGGGTAAGGTAGTTTTTTTTTTGCTTGTTTGTTTTTTTGTTTTTCAAGGTAGGGTCTCACTTTAGCTCAGGCTGACCTGGAATTCTCTATGTAGTCTCAGGGTGGCCTCAAACTCATGGTGATCCTCCCATCTCTGCCTCCCAAGTGCTGGGATTAAAGGCGTGTGCCACCACGCCCGGATCATAGTTGTTTTAATTTGCATTTCCCTGATGATTAGGGATGATGAACATTTTCTTTAATGTGTGTTTGCCATTTGTATTTCTTCCTCTGTGAACTGCCTGTCCAGCTCTGCCCCATTTTGTGGGTGGGTTGTTTGATGCTTTATTTTTTTAGGCTTTTGAGTTTTTTGTAGATTATAGAGATTAGGCCTCTGTCAGATGGATATTCATCAAATATTTTCTCCCATTCTGTGGGTAATCTATTGGCTTTGCTTATTGTATGCTTGTCTGTGACAAAAGTCTTCAGCTTCATGTGATCCCATTTGTTGAATGACTGTTTAAGATCCTGTGCTACTGGGGTTTTGCTCAGGAAGTATTTTTCCATAACTTTATCATGAAAATTTCCTACTATCTTTTCTTCCCGTAGTAGACGAGTTTCTGGTCATATATGGAGGTATTTGATCCATTTGGGCTTGAGTGTAGTGCATGGAAAAATGTGTGGATCAAGTTTCAGCTTCCTGCAAATGGTTATCCAGTTTGTCCAGCATCATTTGTTGAAGATGCTGTCTTTTTTCTAGCCTGTATTGTTAGGGCCTTTGTCAAATATCAAGTAACTGTAGTTGCTTGACCCAAAGCCCTGGTCCTCAATTCTATCCCATTGGTCTATACTCCTGTTTTTATGCCAGTACCATTTCTTTTTTTAATAACTATGGTTTTGTAATGTAGCTTTAGATCAGGTATGGTAATGCCTCCAGAGGTATTTCTTTTGCTGAGGATATGCTTGGAAATTGGAGGCCTTCTGTCTTTCTATATGAACTTTGAGATCACTTTTTCTATCTTTGTGAAGAACAGATTGGGATTTTAATTGGAATTGCATTAAATATGTATATTGCCTTTGGTAAGATTGCCATCTTCACAATGTTAATTCTGCCTGTCCAGGAACATGGGAGGTCTTTCCATTTTCTCAAGTTCTTCTCAATTTTCTTTGAGTGTTTTAATTTTTTCATTGTATAAATATTTCACTTCCTTGGTTAACATTATTCCAAGATTTTTTGTTGTTCTTGTTGTTGCTATTGAAAATGGGACCTTGTCTCTTATTTCTTTCTCTGTATCTTTGTCATTTGCATATAGAAAGACTACTGACTTTTGTGCCTTGATTTTGTATCCTGCTACTTTGCTATAGGAGTTGATCACCTTCAAGAGTTTTGGAATGGATTCTCTTGGGTCTCTTACATATAGAATCATGTCATCAGTGAATAGAGCTAACTTAACTTCTTCCTTTCCAAATTGTATACCTTTTATTTCTTTCTCTTGTCATATTGCTTGAGCTAGGACTTCCAGTACTATATTGAAGAGCAGAGGTGAGAGTGGACACACCTGTCTTGTTCCTGATCTAAATGGGAATTCCTCCAGTCTCTCTCCATTAAGTATTATTTGGGCCTTAGGACCTTTGTATATTGCCTTTATTATGTTAAGATATGAACTGACCATGCCAATTCTCTCCAATGTTTTGATCTTGATGTGATGTTGTATTTTGTCAAAGACTTTTTCTGCATCTATTGAATTGATGATGTGGATTTTCATGTTTAATCTTGCTTATGTGATGTATTACATTGGCAGATTTCTATATGTTGAATCACCCCTGTGTTCCTGGGATGAATCTCACTTGATCAAGGTGGATAATAATTTTGATGTGTTGTTGGATTTTGTTTGTTAGGATTTTGTTCAGGATCTTTGCATCTAAGTTCATCAGGGAAATAGGCTGGTAGTTTTCTTTTCTTGTGGCATCTCTGCCTGGTTTTGGAATTAGGGTGATATTAGCTTCATAAAAGGAGTTGGGTAGCTTTCCCTGTTCTCCAATTGTGTGGCACAGTTTGAGGAAGATTGGTTTGAGTTCTTCCATGAAGGTTTGATAGAATTCAGCTGAGAAGCCATCTGGTCCTGGACTCTTCTTTTTAGGGAGGTTTTTTTTTTTTTTTTTTTCCTATTAGTTTTTATTTTATTTTTTTTTAATTTAATTTATTAGTTTTCTTTTCAGTAAATACAGGCAGTTTGGTACCATTCTTTAGGCTCATCTGTGATCTACCCCCTCCCATTGGACCCTCCTTGTTGATGTAAATGGGTCGTGCATTGTGGAGTTAGCCCCCAGTTATTGGTATGATAAATGTCTCTGAAAATTATGACCCAACATGTGACTCTGACATTCTTTCCGCCCCCTCTTCTGCAAAATTTCCCTGAGCCATGTTGGGTTCATTTTTGGTCTGCTTCAGTGCTGAGGTGTTGGGGGCCTCTGAGGCTCTGGCTCTCTGATTTGGTAGGAGTTGATTTTTCTCTGAGTTGGTCTCCTTCCCCTTTGTACTGGTATCGGTTCACAGGAAAACATCACCCTTGCTTGTTTCGCCAATTGTCCTTAGTTTCAGTCGGGCCCCTTTTGAGGTATGTTGGGGCAGCTCTCTTCTTAGGATCTGCATCTATCTAGAAAAGAGAAGCAGATTCTTTGGCTAGCTAAAGTAGTTTGAGAGTAAGTTAGCACCCGGAAAATTGAGATAACACTTACTTTTTTGATAGACAGTTTGATAGGTGTAGGCCTTCTTATACCCTGTGATTGATGGTAGCTTGATATTGTAGAGTGGGTTTGTGTTTGGCTATGGTTCTGACTTGTTTCCCAGCTCCAGCTATGGGTCTAGTACCACTGAGTGGATCAGTTGGCCAAATCAAGAGCATTTGGTTCCTCACCATGGCTGTGTACCACTATTGCACTTGTGTGGGCATCACATCAGGTTATTTGTTGCTAATTAGGTTAAACAATGAGTTGCTTGGACAGATCTTGGTCATTTCCCCCAGTTGCCTATGTAGCACCTTCTGGCACTAGACACACTGACTGTCTGGGGACCTATTACTTTTACAATCTCAATGAATGCAATAGGTTTGCTTAGGAGATTAATTTGCTCTGAGTTTAGCTTTGGTAGATGGTATATGTCCAGGAATTTATCCATTTCCTCCACATTATCCAGTTTTGTGGAGTAGAGGTTTTGAAATAAGTCCTGATGATTCTCCCAATTTCACTTATGTCTGTTGTGATCTCTCCTTTTTCAGTTCGAATTTTGTTAATTTGAAGTGGCTCTCTCTCTCTCTCTCTTTTTTCTTGGTCAAATTGGCCAGGGATTTGTCAATCTTGTTTGTTTGTTTTTTTTTTTTTTTTCCAAAGAACAAGCTCTTTGTTTTGTCTATTTTCTTAGTTTCCAATTCATTAATTTCTGCTCTCATCTAATTATTTCTTTCCACCTGGAGCTTTTTTGGTTGGATTCATCTGGCTTTTACAGTGCCTTTAGGTGGATGGTTAGGTTATTGATTTGGGATCTTTCTGTCTTTGTTATGAAGGCATTTAGTGCTATGAATTTTACCCTGAGGGAAAATTGTGTTGTTCTCATCGTCATTTATTTCTAGAAATTTCAAAACTTCATTTTTTATTTCATCCACTACCCATTTATTGTTTAAAAGTGTGCTGCTCAGTTTCCAGGAGCCAATGGGATTCTTGGTGGGTCTTTTATTGTTAAGTTCTAGCAATATAGCATTGTGATCTGATATCATGCATGGAATTATGTCAATCTTCCTAAACATATGGAGGCATGCTTTGTGACCCAGAATATGATCTATTTTAGGGAGTGTTCCATGGACTGCTGAGAAGAATGCATAGTCTGTGGATTTGGGATGGAATGTTCTGTAGATGTCTGTTAAGTCTAAGTGATCTATGGTTTTGTTGAGCTTTCTTACTTCCCTGTTGAGTTTCTGTTTGGATGATCTGTCTATTACTGATAATGGTGTATTGAAGTCCCCAACTATGATGGTGTTGGTGGTTATTTCTGTTTTATTGTCAAGCTGGTCTTGTTTTATGAACTGCAGTGCCCCTGTGTTTGGTGCATAAAGATTTATGACTGTGATATCCTCTTGATGGATTATTCTCTTGATAAATAGGAAGTGGCCTTCCTTGTCTTTTTTGATTATTTTTGGTTTGAAGTCTATTTTATCCAATATTAATATGGCTATGCACACTTCTTTCTTATTCCTGTTTGCTTGGAATATTGTTTTTCACCCTTTTATCCTGAGGGGATATCTGTCTTTACTGGTGAGGCGGGTTTCCTGAAGACAACAGATTGAGGGGTCTAATTTTCTGATCCATCCTGTTAGCTTGTGTCTCTTGATGGGTGAATTAAGGCCATTAATATTTAGGGTAATGACTATGAGGTTTGATTTGATCCTGGCCATATTGTGTTGGTATGTGTGGTTTGGTGTTTTCATGGACTTTGAATTTTTTTGTGCCTTCTCTGAGTTTGGCTATTGTGATCTGCTTCTTGTCAGCATTTGAGGTTGATTATTTGATTTTTCTGTGTGGAGAATTTCCTGAAATATTCTGTGTAGTTTTGGTTTGTGTTCATATAACTGTAAAGCTGAGTTTTGTCATGGAAAGTTTCTTTTTTACCATCTATTATGAGGGATACTTTGGCTAGCTAAAGTAGTTTGAGTTGGAAGCCATAGTTTCCTAGACTTTGTAGTGTTCCATTCCAGGCCCTTCTGGCTTTCAGGGTTTCCATTGAGAAGTCTGAAGTAATTCTGATGGGGTTACCTTTAAAAGTGATGTGCTTGTTTTTCCCTAGCTGCTTTTAGGATTTTATCTTTGGAGTTAATGTTTAGAGTCTTAATGACAATATGTCTTGGACAGTTTCTCCTTTGGTCCAATCTGTTTGGAGTTCTGTTAGCTTCTTGTATCTTGATGGGCCTTTCTTTTGAGAGAGTGGGAACTTTACTTTGAAGATTTTGTTAAATAAGTTCTCCATGCCTTTGGTCTGAATTTCTTTCCCTTCTGGTGTTCCCATGATCTGCATATTAGGACATTTAAGGGTATTCCTCAATTCCCTCATGTTCTGTTTACAGAATTTTTTGACCTTATTGCAACTTTTGAACTGTTTCTTCTGTCTTGTCTTCCAGATCAGAGTTTCTATCCTCCACATGGCTGACTCTATTCTTGAGAGCTTCTAAAGAGTTTTGGACTTGTCCAGTTAGGTTTGCATTTTCTACTACTTTTCTATGTATAGTTTCCATCCCTCTGTCAAGCTCACTTTTCACATCATTTTCTGATTTTCTTGATGCTTCTTGGAATTCATCCTTGCATTTCTTTATGTCTTCATTTAGCATCACCAGATGATTCTTTTTTTTTTTTTTTTTGAGGTAGGGTGTCACTCTAGCCCAGGCTGACCTGGAATTCACTATGGAGTCTCAGGGCAGCCTTGAACTCATGGCAATCCTCCTACTTCTGCCTCCTGAGTGCTGGGATTAAAGGTGTGCACCACCACACCTGGCTCGCCAGCTGATTTTTGAGGTCATCTGTTGGGTTTTTTTTTTTTTTTTCAGTCTTCTTCATATCTCTTAACTGTCTTTAAACTCCTTCCATTTTCTTATCTATTAGGTCTAGTCTAGTGATGGCAGCATCCACACAATTATTGGTCCTTTGTTGCTTTTCTGCAAGTTTTACCAGTAGCTTGGTCAGGATTGCATTGCTCTTCACTTCATTTTGGTGTTCTGATCCTAATGTCTCTTCTATGTTTTGATTAGAGACATTCATTTTAGGACTGGGTGATCTTACTGGATTTACTTGCATTTGATTTCTCATATTACTTCTTGTGCGCTGTGGTCTGCCCATCACAGTGTATGGGCAGTGAGAATAGGACTGTGGTCTTGATGGGCAAGGGAAGTGGTGCCTCTTGGGGGAGTTGGTCTGAGCTAGCAGGCAGGCAAGCAGATGGGCAGAGTGATCCTGAGCTATCATGTGGGTGTGTGGATTAGCTTGAGCTCATGCACAGTGGGAAGCTGAAGCAGCCTGAGCTCTCATACAGTGGGATGCTAAAGCAGCTTGAACTCACACAAAGAGGGACACCAAATTACCAAGCACCAAAGCAGCCTAAACTTGCACATGGTGGGACACTGGCACATCGAAGCCACCTGAGCTTGCATGCGGTGGGACACCAGCCGGTGGGCTGCCAGTGTGGCAGACAGAGGATTGGACGTGAACTGGAGTGGGTGGGCAGGCAGAGTGAGCCCGAGCTCACGTGGGCAGGTGGAATGGGCCTGAGCTCATGCATGGATGGGCAGGTGGCTGGAGTAGTAAGCGGGAAAATGGGTAGAGCAGGCTAAGCTTGCACTCAGTGTGCATGTGGTGGGCAGATGGAGCTCAAGTGAGCCAGCAGGCAGAGCCTGCCTAAGGTCATGTGTGGTCGGGGGTAGCAGGGCAATTGCCCCTGTGCACTGAGGCAAGTGGAACTATGCTGGCCTGGGTCCCCTTTCCTACAGTAAGTGTGGGAGTATCCTGAGGCTGGGACTATGGGTATGGTGGCTGCTTGGGGGTTTGGGGGACTGGTGGGCTACCTGCAAGCAAGGGAATCAGTGATTCCCTTTTTCCCCCTATGCATCCTCCCACTGGCAATCTATTGGAGATGTCCCTCCCGTAAAAGACCCAGTGAACCCCTAATACCTTGCCTTTCTTTCCTGGGGAGGTGTGGTGGAGTTAGGTGGTCACCATCTTGACTGGAAGTCTCCCTGTGAGCACTTCTCTTAATGTTCATACCCATGTATTCATGCTATTCTCACTTTTGGTTAGAGAAACTTCTCTTTTCAGATGGCAGTGACCTTAGGATGACTCATAAGGCACCATGGTGCTGAGAAGAAGTGAAAGAGGAAATCTTAGCACTGAAATATCTCTATCACACCTTCCAAGGCTCAAGGTCCATTGTGGAAGAGGTGGTGGAAAGAATGTCAGGGCTAAAGGAAGGGTAGGACTCCTTTCAACATGCCCATCCGACAAAAAAATCACCTGGAATCCATGACTTCTTGGTGCCTGACACTACCTGCATAAGACCATTATTATAGGAGGAAAAGATGATAACATCAAAATCAAAGTGGGACTTATTGAGACCGGGAGGGGAAATGATGGAGAGTGGAGTTTCAAAGGGTAAAGTTGGGGGAGGGAGGGAATTACCATGGGATTTGTTTATAATTAGAGAAGTTTTCAATAAAAAAGAGATTAAAAAAAGAAAACAAAAATCAAATAGAATTTATCAAAACCTCTCTAGAACCACTCACCAACAGAGTTACTCATGTGGAAGACAGAACCTCTGACATGGAAGATGGGACAGAAGAAATTGATTGGGAGGGAAAAAACTTAGCTATGTTCCTGAAATCAAGTGAATAGAATAAAAGGGAACTGGGGGACAGTCTAGAATGACCAAACACCTGTATCATGGGCATACCAGAGATAGAGGAAATCCAGACCAGAGGCACAGAAAACATACTCAACAAAATTGTTGAAGAAAGTTTTCTGAATCTTGTAAAACAGAGGCCCATCCAGATAAAAGAAGCCCATGGAATGGAACACCAAACAGGCAGGACCAAAAATAAACTCTCCAAGACACAACATAGTTAAAATCCTTAACTATGAAAACAAATGGAGAGTGTTAAAAGCAGAAAGAGAGAAGCAATTCACAACATTCAAAAGCAATCCCATTACAATGACATTAGATCTCTCAATGGAAATCCTGAAAGCAGAAGGGCCTTGAATGGAAAACTTCAAAGTCTGAAAAACTATGGCTTCCAACTCAAGCTACTTTACCCAGCAAAAGTATCCCTCATAGTAGACGGTGAAAGAAAAACTTTCCATGAAAAATGTCAACTCTATAATTATAGGAACACAAAACCAAACCTACAGAGAATACTTGAGGGAATACTCCACACAGAACAGTCAAACAACAAATCTTAGGAGTCAACAAGAATAAGATCACAATCACAAAAATAGACCAGGCTCAAAATAGTACATAACACAAGTAAACACCAAACCCCATAAAACACCTCATCATGGCAGGGATTAATTCAAACCTCACAGTAATAACCTTAAATATTAATGGTCTTAACTCACCCAGCAAAGACACAGGCTATCAGGATGGATCAAAAAATGGGACCCTTCTTCTGTCCTTAAGAAACCCACCTCACCACCAAAGATAGACACCTCTTCAGGGTGAAAGGTTGGAAAATGATATTCCAAGCAAATGGAAATAAAAAACAAGCAGATGTTTCTATATTAACATCTGATAAAATAAACAGCAAAAGTAATCAAAAAGGACAAAGAAGGCCACTTCTTACTCATCAAGGGAATGATCCAACATGAGCAACTCACAATCATAAATATATTCCCCAAACACAGGGGCGCCACAGTTTTTAAAACAAAATCTACTCAACAATAAAAATAAACACCAACACCATAATAGTCAGAGACTTCAATACTCCATTATCATCAATAGAAAGATCATCCAAGCAGAAAATCAACAGGGAAATAATAGAGCTCAACATCATAGATCAACTAGACCCAAAGGATATCTACGAACTTTCCATCTGAACTCTACAGAATATACATTTTTCTCAGCAGGCCATGGAACCTTCTCCAAAGTTGACCATATATTAGGCCATAAACCATGCCTTCATAAAGTCAGGAAAATTGAAGTAATTTCCTGAACCATGTCATATCACAATGCTGTAAACCTAGAAATTAACAGGAGATACTACAAGAATGCCACCAACTCCTAGAGACTAAACAATGCACTTTTAAACAATGAATGCGTTGTGGAAGAAATAAAAAAATAAATTGTAAAATTCCTAGATTTGAATGATAATTAAAACAAAACCTACCAAAACTTATGGGACACAATGAAGGCAGTCTTAAGGGGAAATTTCATAGCCCTAAATACCATAATTACAAAGACAAAGATTACAAATCAATAACCTGATTGTGCACCTAAAGGCACTGGAAAAACAAGAAGTATCCAACCCAAAGAGCTCCAGATGGAAAGAAATAATCAATAGAGCAGAAATTAATGAGTTGCAAACTAAGGAAACAATTAAAAATCAATGAAACAAAGAACTGGTTCTTAGAAAAAATAAACAAGATTGACAAACCCCTGGCCAATGTGTTCAAGCACAACAAATAGAAGTCTCAAATAACAAAATCAGAAATGAAAAAGAGAGATCACTACAGACATCAATGAAATTGTAAGAATCATCAGCACATATGGCCAAAACTTCTACTCCACAAAATTAAATGATCTGGAAGAATTGGATGAATTCCTAGGCATATGCCACCTACCAAAACTAAACTCAGAGCAGATTAATCTCCTAAACAAACCTATCACACCCATGAAGAACAGGGACACCTACCCAACTCCTTTTATGAAGTTAGTATCACCCTAATACCAAAACCAGACAGAGATGCAACAAGGAAAGAAAACTATGGCTATATCCCTAATGAACTCAGATGCAAAGATCCTGAATAAAATTCTTGCAAACTGAATTAAACAATACATCAAAAGCATTATCCACCTCGATCAAGTAGGCTTCATCCCAGGGATGTAGGGATGATTTAATATGCAGAAATCGGTCACTGTCATACATCACATAAATAAACCGAACCATAACAACCACATGATTATCTCAATTGATGCAGATAAGGCCTTTGACAAAATACAATACCACTTCATGATCAAAACACAGGAAAGAATAGGCACGGAGGGGTTATATTTCAACACAATAAAGGCTGTGTATAAAGCTCCTAAATCCCAAATAATTCTTTTAATTTAATTTAATTTAATTTAATTTATTAGTTTTCTTTTCAGCAAATACAGGCAGTTTGGTACCATTGTTTAGGTTCATCCATGATCTACCCCCTCCCAATAGACCCTCCTTGTTGATGTAAATGGGTCGTGCATTGTGGAGTTAGTCCACAGTTATTGGTAATGATAAATGTCTCTGCATATCATGACCCAACATGTGACTCTGACATTCTTTCTGCCCCCTCTTCCACAAAATTTCCCTGAGCCATGTTGGGTTCATTTTTGGTCTGCTTCAGTGCTGAGGTGTTGGGTGTCTCTGAGGCTCTGGCTCTCTGATTTGGTAGGAGTGGATTTTTCTCTGTGTTGGTCTCTTTCCCCTTTGTGCTGGTATCTGGTTCATCAGGAAAACAGCACCCTTGCTTGTTTCGCCAATTGTCCTTAGTTTCAGTTGGGCCCCTTTTGAGGTATGTTGGGGTAGCTCTCTCTGCATCTATCTGAAAAAGAGAAGCAGATTCTCCAACAGAAAGTAAGTTAACACCTGTAAAATTGAGGTAACACTTACTTTTTTGATAGAGAGTTTAATAGGTGTAGGCCCTCTTGTATCCCATGATTAATGGTTGCTTGATATTGGAGAGTGGGCATATGTTTGGATATGGTTCTGACTTGTTTCCCAGCTCCAGCTATGGGTCTAGTACCACTGAGGGGATCAGTTAGCAAAATCAAGAGCAGTTGGTTCCCCACCATGGCTGTGTGCTGCTATTGCACTTGTGTGGGGCATCACACCAGGTTATTTGTTGCTAATTAGGTTAGACCATGAGTTGCTTGGACAGATATTGGTCATTTCCCCCAGTCGCCCATGTAACACCTTCTGGCACTAGACATGCTGACTGCCTGGGGACTGACTCTCTCCTGGCTTCCAGCCATGCCATTTGATTTTACGTGTCAGCTGCGTATGAAGTCTTCAGCAATAGGGTCTTACCACTGACCTTTTGGGTCTTCAAGTACTCTGACAAAAGTTTGTCATTGTTTTAGGAAACCTTGTAGGTTTCTCTGATCAAAAGCTCATTGTGGATGGTAGGCCCAAGCTGGAAGTGGGGGTTACAGGTCAGTGCCCACTAAGAAAATGAGGAAAAACATAACTAATATACAAGAGTTAGAAAGGAGATAGAGAGTGGGGAGAGGGAGAGGGAGGGAGGGAAGATGTAGAAGATTTAGGTTAGTCTTGATCCTACCCTCTCCAGTGTCTTGTGGTTCAGGTGTTTCCTGTAAGGGTCTAGTGAAGGTTCAGCCATTTGGTCTGCCTGTTAGGAAGTAGAATTTTATGGTACCATTGCCGTTTGGGTCCAGATTAGTGTTTCCCACCCCTTCGATGCCCTCCCTCCCCATTCATCTAGTGTCTAGTCCATGAGGTGCTTTCTGAAATCCCAAATAATTCTTAATGGGGAAAAACTCAAGGAGTTCCTACTGAGATAAGCAACAAGACAGGGGTGCCCACTTTCACCATGACTCTTCAAGATAGTACTAGAAGTAGTAGCCCAGCCAATAAGATGAGAAAAAAATAAAATGTATTTAAATTATAAAGAAAGAAGTCAAGCTAGCCCTAATTGCAGATGACATGTTCCTATGTATAAGTGACCTGAAAAGTCTCCATCTCAAAACTTCTAAAGGTGATAAATTCATTTAGCAAAGTGGCAGAATAAAAAAAAACAATGCACAAAATCAATGGATTTTCTATATGCAAAGGACAAATATACAGAGAAAGAAATCAGTGAGATTTCCATTTTCAATAACAAAATAATTAAATACCTTGTCATAGCACTAACAAAGAATATGAAGGAACTACATAATGAAAACACAAAACACTCAAGAAAGAAATACAGGAAGACTTAGAGGATGAAAGGATCTTCCATATTCCTGTATAGGTAGAATTAATATTGTGAAAAGTGACAATTCTACCAAATGCAATATACAGATTTAATGCAATACACATAAATATACCAGCATCATTCTTCACTGAGACTGAAAAAATGATCTCAAAATTCATATGCAATTGCAGAAGGCCTCGGATATCCAAACATATCCTCAGTAAAAGAAACATCTGTGGTGGTGTCACCATACCTGATCTGAAGCTATATTACAAAGCCATAGTGTCAAAAATATCATGGTACTGGAACAAAAACAGAAACATAGACCAATGGAACAGAATTGAAGACCCAGACTTTAGGGCAAGCCACTATAGCTGTTTGATCTTTTAAAAGGTACCAATAATGTAGACTGGAGAATAGACAGTATCTTCAACAAATAGTGTTGGACAAATTGTATGGCCATATGTAGAAAAATGAAATTAGGCCCACTCATTTCACCATATACAAAAATCAAGCCCAAATAGATTAAAGACCTCAATATAAGACTTGAAACACTTTAACTACTGGAAGAAAAAATAGGAAGCATTTTCCACGATATAGGACTGGGAAAAGACTTCCTGAAGAAAACCCCAGTAGCCAAGGAAAGTAAACAAACACTCAACCAATGGTATCTCATAAAGCTAAAAATCTTTTGCACAGACAAACATACCATAAGCAGAGCCAATAGATTACCCACTGAATGGGAGAAAATCTTGGTCAGCTATAACACTGATAGAAGCCTAATATCTAGAATCTACAAAGACCTAAAAACGCTAAAAAATAAAATATCAAACAACCCACTCCATAAGTGGGGCAGAGAACTAAATAGGGAGTTCTCAGATGAAAAATTACAAATAACTAACATACACTTAAGAAAAATTTCAACATCCCTACTCATTAAGGAAATGCAAATTAAAACAACTATGAGATTCTATCTTATCCCAGTAAGGATAGCAAACATTAAAAAATCAAATGAAAACAAATGTTGGTGAGGCTGTGGAAAAATAGGACCCTCATTCACTGTTGGTGGGAAAGTAAGCTGGTACAACCACTGCAGAAAATACCCTAAAAGCATCACATCTCAGTTCAGAGATACTTGCTCAACCATGTTTATAGATGCTCAATTCATAATTAACTAAGAACTGGAATAAACCCAGGTGCCCATTATTGGATGAATGGACGACCAAGATGTGGTATATCTACACCACAGAATTCTACTCAGCAGTAAGAAAGAATGACATATTGAAATTTATAGAAAAGTGGTTGAACTTGGAACAGATCATTCTAAGTCAACTCAATCACAGAAAGACCACCATCACATGATCTTATCTGCAGTTCCCAACCTGAATCAGCCCAAGTTGCTGACATAACAATAGCATCTTGAGGCTTAGAAAATAGGAAGGGTAGGGTTCTTGGGAAGGGGAAAGGTAGGGGGCAGAAAATCTGAAACCAAATTGTATTGGTACAATAGAAATCTATATCCTGAATATCAGACTAAAAGGTAGAACCCTCAAGAAATCCTGTGAGTGAGCACCTGGATTGAAGGGACCTGGAGAGAGTGAGATGAAACCTAACCTCAAATTTCTCCTGTTTCTCTTTCTTCTGTGGTTTTTTTCTTTTTTCTTTTCCCTTGGCACTGGCCTGTAATTCCCTGTACCAGTATGTGGTCTACATCCACAATGAGCTGTTGATCAGAGATACCTACAAGATCTCCCAAAACAAACAAGACAGACTTCTGTCAGAGCACTTGATTACCCACAAGAGGTTAATGGTAAAACCTTACTACTGAAGACACCAAATGCTGTTGGTATGGACCATAGAGAGACCTGGTTGGATTCCAGAGGAGCACAAGTCCTCAGACAATTAGCCCATTGAGTTCTAGAATGCACTACATGAGCTGTTGGGGGAAAGTGGCCAATATCTGTCCAAGCCACTCAAAGTCTGAGCCACTCAGTGGCAAACAACCTGATGTGATGCTCACACAAGGGCAAGAGTAGCACACAGCCATGGTGGGTGACCAAGTTCTCTTGTATTGGCTAACAGATCTGCTCAGTGGAAGGGAAATCATATCTGAAACTGGGAAACAAGTCGGAATCCTATCCAGATTATGATTCTGCTTTCCATTGTCAAGATCCCACTAACCTAGACTATAAGAGGGTCTACATCCTTTTATTCTCTCTAAATCAATAATGGTTATCCCATCTAACTGGTGCTGACTTCACTCTCCATTGGAGAATCTGCTCTTCTTTTTCAAATGGGAGGTGGACCTGAGAAGATTAATGACCAAGTGCACTCCACACCGGCTGCAGCTGAAACCACAGAGGAATTGGGGAAATGAGCTAAAGAGCTGCTTTCTCAGTGAATCTTATATCAGCACAAGGGCGAAGGAGATAGACAGTGAGGATGCTCAACACCTACAAAACCAGAGATCCAGAGGCTCCTGAGTACCCATCACTGGAGTAGACTTAAAATGTTCCCATCATGGCTCAGGGAATTTTGCAGAAGAGAGAGTGGAAAGATTGTTAGAGCCACAAATTGGGACATTTTGCATAGAGACATTCCCTCTCTTTCCCAATAATGGTTGACCTGCATCCCCAATGAGGAAGATCTCTTTAGAAAAGGGGCAGGGAGGAGGGAAAGGATGGTACCAATGTGTGTTGGTTACATACAAAATATGTCCATATATAATAAAAAAAGAATGGGCAAGCTTTCTGATTAAAATTCTGGTCATGTATGAATAAAGTTAATTATAAAATGGGACCACATGAAATTAAAAGTTTCTATTCATCAAAGGAAACAGTTAAATAAACAAATAGCATATAGAACAGAAGAATAATGTTGACCAGTTACACATCTGACAGAAGGCTGATATCTAAAATATACCAAGAACTGAAAAACAAACAAAAAAACATAAACAATATCAACACAAATAATCCAGCCCCCCCCCCCAAAAAAATGGGCTAAAGAACTAAACAGAGAGCTCTCAAAAGAAGAAATACAAATAGCCAATAAATAATTTTAAAAGTGTTCAACATACTTAGACATCAGTGAAATGTAAATTAAAACTATTTTTAGATATTTTTAGATTCCATCTTATCCCTCTCAGAATGGCTAACATCAAGAAAACAAAGAACAAGAAATACTGGGGAGGGTGTGAAGAAAGAGGGACCATTACTCAATGTTGGAGAGAGTGTAAGTTGGTGAAGCTGCTATGGAACAGTGTCGAGTTTTCTCAGAAAGCTAAAAATAGAACTACCATCTGATCAGTTACACCATACCTGAGCACATTCCCAAACAACTCTACACTCTACTGCAGATAGACTTGTTGACCAGTGTTTACTGCTATGCTCTTCACAATAGGAAGGAAGTAGCCCAGATGCCCATCAACTGAGAATGAGTAATGAAAATATGGTCCATATACACAATGGAATTCTATTCAGCCATAGAAAAATGAAATTATGAAATCAGATAAGAAACTGATGGAACTAGAAATTATCATATTAGATAGGGTAACCCAGCACAGAAAAACAAACATCCTATGCTCTCTCTCATGTGTGGATCCTAGCTTAAGACCTTTCTATATGTGTGTCATTGTGGGAGATAGAGTGTATAGATTCCAGGAGGATAGAAAGGAGCCCAAGAAGGGAAAACTGAAGACAAGGAAGCTAGGATATCTTAAGTGATATGAAAATCAAAGGAGGGGGCTGGAGGGATGGTTTAGCAGTTAAGGCATTTGCCTGCAAAGCCAAAGGACCCAGTTTTGATTCCTCAGGACCAATGTTGGCCACTTGTGCACATGCATCTGGAGTTTATTTTCAGTGGCTTGGGGCCCTGGAGCATCCATTCTTTATCTCTCTCTCCCTTTTTCTCTGTCAAATAAGTCAATTAAAATAAAATATACAAAAAATATTTTAAAAAAATCAAAGGAGTGGTGCTGTGGGTGAAAAGCTGAAAGCAGGATGGGGGTGGGGGATGGGGAGAAGGGATGGAAAGGTTTAACAAAAACTGAGTGTCTGTATGAATAAAGAATAAAAAATAAAACTAGTGCTGGAGAGATGGCTTAGCAGTTAAGGCACTTGCCTACAAAGCCTAAGGACCCAGGTTTGATTCCCTAAGACCCATGTAGATCAGATGTACAAGGTAGCATATACACACCAATCCTCTCTATCTGTCTCTCTCTCAAATAAATAAAAAAAATGTTACAAAAATAAAACTAGGCAAGCAGTTAAGGCACTTGCCTGCAAAGCTTAAGGACCCATGTTTGACTCTCCAGATCCCACTTAAGCCAGATACACAAAGGTGAGGCAAGTACAAGGTTGCACATACATGCCCACTAGGTGGTGCATGCAGCTGGAGTACAATCGCAGTGGCGGAGGCCCTGGCACACCAGTTCTCTCACTCACTCTCTCTAAAATAAAAAAAAATTAAGAACTAGGAAAAATAAATAAAACTTAAAAATAATTTTAGCCCACATCCTTAGTCACTGGACAGTACACCTTCCCCTCATAGAACAGAGGCTGTCATGAGACCTGTCTCGTAAAAGCGGTCACATCAAGGAAGGAAGAAAGCAGGGGATCTGATACGCTGGTTTTAGCCAGTTGTCTGTTCCAGAGTTGGAATGTTGACCTGCTGCCTTCTGTTTATTGCACAGAGGCATGTTATATGTATTTCTTTACTCCACACACTGTCCAAGGTGATGAAAAGAGACTAAGAGTGGGGATTAGGACATATCTACTATAATGAAATGGTAGTGAAATCACAGGATTAACATCTGCCTCTTCTTTCTTCTGCATCCAGTCTTCCTTTTGATGAGAAGAACACGTCTTCTTCTGATTAAACAGCAGAGATCAAAGAAAAGACTTTTGTCTATGTGTTATCTGCACAGAAAGAGTTGAAAAGCACACATCAAAGGAGGATTGCCTTGCAAAGACAGGTAACAAGATACAATGAAAGAGGTTTGTAAAATCACAGAAATTTAGTGTCACATTCTGGGTGGACCATTTTAGTAGGGTAGCTACTACACTTCTTTGAGCCTCAGTTTATTTTTTCCCAAGAATGTGAGGGTGGTACAGGCTACCTGCTGATTTGTGACAGCAGTATGCTGTATGCAGTTCAGGCCAGCCCATGGCACGAATAGAGGCAGAGCAAACATGAGTCTCCATCTCCTCTGCCCAAGCTCTGCTCTACTTTTCTCATCCTTTCTTCCCTTCCATTTTCATTGTCTTTTATTCTTTATCTTTTCTGTACCAACAGTTTACCCCAAGCCCAGAGCTCTGTGTAATGCAGTACTATAGTATCTGCATATAAAGGGGGCACTGATTCTTTTCATCCATTTACGTAGTGACATAAGCATTTCATCCTCCCATATTGTGGAAGGAAAAGCTGGATGCTAATGCATTGGTGAGAAAGAAGAAATCATTGATACCATTTACCTTACACATGAACTTTGAAGAGATGTCCTTTTACCACTGTTGGTAGGTCCTTACTGCCAAGAACTGATATGTTGAAGAGTTTCGCCTTTTGATGGAATTAATAAGGCACAAAATAAGAAATGAATGATCTGTAACAATATACTATATTGCAAATATAGATTGCTTATTGTTATGAATGCATTATAATTACTTATGATTGCCTTAGCTCAAACTAAGAGTGTACAAAACTCATATCATTTTAGGATGGTGTGTGTTTGTGTATGAGTGTAGTTAATTAATGTGGCAGACTTCAGAATTAAGGGTCTACTATAATTCCTTCCTAAATATTTTTCCTTTAAGGAGATTTGGGAAAACCAGTCTTGCTGTGGTTAGATACTGTAGGTGAGAAACCATCCAGTTGGAGACACAAGATGATGTAAAGAATTGAATATGTTAGAGTTCAACTTCATCAAGAACTGCCCATCAGTGCTATCATATAGGTGTGTCCCATTGTCCAGAGAATCAGCTGTGATGTATGCCTCTGAGGTTGATGCTGGTATGAGACTCTCAGCAGCTCCAGGAGAGAGTGGACCAATGGACTTATAGCAGCCAAAGCTGTTCATCCAACTTGCTTACCTCTCTGGACTGTGTGTTTCTCCACAAACTCTCTTTCCCTCTCTCTGGTGCAATATTGTCACTGAGATACATCAGTCTGTTCAAGGGACTTGTCTGGCAGTTAGGGCTCTTCATGGGATTTCTAGGTTTGGCAATTTCATATTTTATTATTTATTTATTTAGCATGCATATGTGTGTGTGTGTGTGTGTGTGTGTGTGTGTGTGTGTGCACGCGCACATGTTCATGTGTGTGAGTGCAGATACGTCTGTGCAACAAGGCACAAGTGCATGTCAGAGCAACACTTTTGAGTATTAGTCCTTATCTTCCACCTTGTTTGAGGCACAGTCTCTCATGGTTCATCTTTGCATGCCAGGGTAGATGGTACCTGAGCTTCTGGGAGATTCTCCCTTCTCTGCCTCCCACATTTCCTTAAGCTTTCTGGGATTGTAGATATCCACTACTGCTTTACGTGGGTTCTGGGGACCCACATTCAGGTACTCATGCACAAGGCAAGTGCTTTGTCCACAGAGCCAGCCCACTGCTTCTGTAAAATATTACTCGTTTTTGTTTTTTTCATTATTTTGTTGATGTAACCAATCTATGCCATGGAATAGTAGTACAAATGAAAAGATTTTGGAACCACCTTGGAGAGAGAGCATAAGATATGTGGGAGAGCATGAGAAAGTGAGCAGGTTGGGGAGGACTGAACAAGTGAAAATGTTTCGTTTACTCTGGCCTTATGTATGCCCTTCTTAGTCAATTTGGTGGCCATTTTGACAATAATCACAAACTTAATCTTCTAAGTGGAAAATTAGAATTGTAATACTTCTTGCCTCATAGGAATGTTGTAGGATTGAAAGGAAATAACTTGCATAAGAGGTGGAGAACTATGTTTGCCTTTCTGTCAACAAATACTAGCTATCCACCTATTATTAGTAAACTCCAAATCTAACATTCAATTTTTTCAAATCTTTCACAGTAGTATTTCTACATAGTATCTAATAGCTAGTCTAATATCTATGCTATGTGCTTCTTCTTGGACTGTGTTTAGGGATATTATAAGGCTATTCTGATTTGGTACTGCTTTTTAGGACAATTTGGGATATCTATTTGCTATATAACTCTAACAAAACTATGTAGGCTAACTTGTGGGGTATAGGAAACAACAATCCTTTGGACATGAACCCTAATTGAGTACAAAGTCTCAAACAATTTACTGCTATATACGAGGAATGTTGTAGTCTAAGTGGAATGGCAGGAGAGTTTAGGGAATGTTCTCTGTTTTGTATAAATACAAACCTAAGAAAGGCAATCCTTCAAAGTTGAATGTACGTCCCAAAGGTGCTCTCACCTGACACTTTTTTTGTTGTCTGTTCTTAGAGCTCTTCCCTCATGCTGTTTCCTTTATGTCACCCTCCAGTAACCATCTGCTCTTACATAAGAGGCCACACCGACTGGCCCACACACCAGCCAGAGTCATGGGCCAACTTTTAACAATAAGGCAAAATGCTACATTCTGGAGTAGATGCAGAAGAGAAACATGGACTCCTTTTCTGTTAAATAATTCACACTTCACAGGACTGTAATGAAAGGGAAGCAAAATGATGTCTGTAAAGTGCTTTAAAGATTGGCTAGCATATAGTAAACACCTAGTAGCTAATAGCTAAATACCTAACAACTAGCTGTTATTTTTAGTTTCTCAAATATTTTCTACAGTCTCATAACAGTTATGAAAACCAGTCATTTGTAGACTGCTCCATGTCTAAAAATATAATCTAAACAATTCAGACATACTGTTTTCCCCACTCAAGCTAAAGGAGGATTTAAAAAAAAATTTTATTAACATTTTCCATGATTACAAAATATATCCCATGGTAATTCCCTCCCTCCCCACCCCCACACTTTCCCATTTGAGATTCCATTCTTAAAGGAGGATTTTTAATGTAAATTTTTCAGATAATACCTATCTCTTCACCAGATAATTGCCAAATCTATCCTTACTTTTATGCAAATTTGAAAATATTAAAAAAATTGTGTATAGATACATACTTGATACACACACACACACACACACACACTTAAATGCATATGTAGACATAAAAGCCTTTTGCTCATCTGTTATATGATTTTGCTCATGACTGTTATAGGTTACATGGCTTTGTTACAGCCTTATGACATTTTACAATGTACTGTTTATTGATTAAAAGAAAGACTTGGCCAGAGGCCCTGCAGTCGTTTATGGGCAAAGTTGGGTATAACTAACCCCTTTCCAGTTTTCATCCTCTAGAGTTCTCTGATGGCCATGGAAGTGAAATGCAGCAGAGCTTGGCTGCCAAAGAAGGTCCAGCTGAAAGGTAATTCCAGGATAAATGCATTTAGAGACAACCTGGCTGCAATCCAGTTAACATTTAAATCCTATTGGGCAATTTCCCTATAACTGACAGTAGATGTTGCAGTCCATGTGCTGTCTAGCCAATTTACAGACAGCAAGAAGGTTAAGAAGAGTCTCAGTGACGTCACCTCAGGACCAGGGATTGCCTGGGCTAGATTCTGCTGCAGCAGATTTTCTGTCTGTAAATAGCCTGCAGCCAGACTCTTGGAGGCAGTAACCATTTTGTAGTAACCACCTCAGGCTTTTGGCACACAGCTGCCTGGCACTGTCTGGGGAAGCTACTTCAGGCTATTTGTCAAGTCAACCTGCTGGTCTCATTTTGCTAGAAATCTGGTCCTGCCCAACACATGGTTCACTTGGATCCAGTGTGTGCCCTGCAGTGTGTGCCCTGCAAAGTGTTTGAGGACAGGTCAGAAAAGAAAGGTCGAAAATTGGAGATTTAAAAAATATATTTTATTTATTTGAGAGAGGGACAGAGTGGCAGATATAGAGAGATAATGGGTACTCCAGGGCCTCTAGCCACTGCAAATGAAACTCCAGACACATGTGCCACCTTGTGCATCTGGCTTTACATGGTTACTGGGGAATCAAACCTAGGTCCTTTAACAAGCTCCTTAACTGCCATACCATCTCTCCAGTCCTAACAATTATTTTTATTTATTTATTTTCAAGGAGCAAGAGAGAAAGAATGAATATGGGTGGGTCAGAGCCTCTAGTCATTGCAAACAAACTCCAGATGCACAAGCCACCTTGTGCATGGGTACTGGGGAATAAAACTTTGTTTGTTAGGCCTTGTGGGAAAATGCCTTAATCAATGAGCTATCTCCTAAGCCCCTCAAATCAGAGATTTAAAAAACCTGCTTGGAGTATCCAACTTTTCTATCTGTGGTTCCGTGGTGTTTGAAATCAGGATGTGGTCCTGAGGTCATGACTCCAGGAAACACTTGGATGCTCATTCTGTCTACTTGAGTTTCTTCAGCCTCACACAGACAAGCTTCATCCTGTTTCAGAGTCCATAACACTGTACTTTTCTCTCTGCTTCCTGTGCAGGCCTTCCTCTGGTTTCTGGACTATGTGCTTCATCTTCCTCTGTGAGGGGCACACTGATAGAAGCAGTGAGCTAGACTTACTGTGCTTCTGAAGTCTACTTGAAATCTACCTCAGTCTTGGGTTCTCTTTCCAGAGCTCTATAAATCTGAAGTAACTCGTGTCTATAGCTTTCTTTTTTGACTCATCCAGTTAAGCAAGACTTACACTTCTTTTCCAAACCCTTACTTTATAATGTTTTTCTTCTTAAGGCATTACACTAACCAGATGAATATAAATATGTTAAACCTGTTACTGATTTAATGATCTCATAAACTCCAGATAACTCCACAATTTGTAGGTTTTTGTGAAAGGACTTGCTTAAAAATCTTTGTTAATCTGCTCGAATTTACTCCAAAGGCGTTTACATACAAAGCCTATTAATACTAATGCTGTGAGTTTGCAGTTGGCAGCTTCCTACTGGGCTTGTGGGGAGTTTATAATTCCCAGAGATTAGGCCTTCCTATGGTAAGTTTAAGTAGATACTTCCTAAGAAAACTAATTCATGAGGACCTGGGTTCAGTCCTCAATACAACAGACAATGCCCTACACCACAAAAACAAAATAAAATAAAACTGAACCCTCAAAACAAAACCAAACCTGCCTAAAAGAAAGTGGAAAAATGCTTCATGTCAGTTAGTTTCCACAGTGAACTTCCTCCTTATAAATTACATCATACTTATAATTGAACATCCGGGGATTTTGATGTCAGTCCTCATATAACATACATGCTTTTCAGGCAGATAGGTAAACAAGCTTTACACCTAAAGGAGACTGCATTAGCTGCTGCTGTAAAGCTTTTCTTAACTTAGTTGAGATCCTAGGAAACAGCCTTTGATACTCCACTATCTCTGGCTTGTAATAAGATCTGCTTTAGTCTCGGTTTAGGGGACAGTTGTGATCTAGTGGCCTGATACAGAGAACCACTTTATTCTTATTTCTGACTTTCTGGTAAATTTATATTGTTATTTTAATATAGTGCCTTTATGACTAAAAATTGAAAATTAATAGGTTCTTTCCAAATAAGAAATACAATCAAATCATTTTATTACCCTTTCTAGTGCTCCTGAAATTACTAAGGCTGGCATGAAGGCTTTCTGAGAGCATGGGTCATGTCTGACTTTGATTCATTCCTTTTTCTATCCACAGAGCCCATCATGGTCCTTAGAGCATAGTACCCACTCTGCTAGGGAAATTAATGGATGGATGAGAGAAAGCTAGAAACAGAGTCACATTTTCAGGGCCATATACTATTTTAAGGATTCAGTGGTCCATGTGAGAGATTAAAGCAGGAGTTTTGTACAAATCTGAGACCAACTTGGGCTACCTAATGAGTTCCAGGCATTAGTGAGATTAAAAAAAAGAAATCCTTCAAGATGTATTTAGCCATTCTCATGAAGAAGGAATTCAGCTTCTATCACTTATCAAAGTTTCCAATTATGGAACCATTGGGGATTTCCAAATACAGGTGAATCTTTCAGGAAAGCTCAAGACCCAGACTGCACTTGTGGGCATCAAAATTCTCATAGAGCACTTTGCATGAAGGAGACTGTGGGTGTGGGCTTTCTGTTTTTCATCAAAATACCTAGAATATGCCTGACTGGCTGGTGTGTCCCAGGGCAGACTACAAAGCTTACATTGGTTTCTTCAGAGGAAAGCTAATGTCACTGTCCATCCCTTTTGATGTAAATGCTTTAATGACATGAACTGAAGGAATTCTGCAACACAAAATAAAGCGAGTGATGTTTGGGGGATCACTGTGTGCACGTGTTATCATCTTGTTCTCCACAGTTTTGTACTTCTGAGTATATGATGATCAAAGTGTGGGGAGTAGGAATCCTAACACAAGACAACCAGTTTTGATGATCATACAGTTAACATGAAGGATCTGGAGTGTGAAACTGCAGAACGTAGGCTACTTACCACTAGGTTATTGCTTACCCATAAATATTTATTTATTTATTTTTTATTTGAGAGTGACAGACACAGAGAGAAAGACATAGAGGGAGAGAGAGAGAATGGGCGCGCCAGGGCTTCCAGCCCCTGCAAACGAACTCCAGACGCGTGCGCCCCCTTGTGCATCTGGCTAACGTGGGACCTGGGGAACTGAGCCTCGAACCAGGGTCCTTAGGCTTCACAGGCAAGCGCTTAACCACTAAGCCATCTCTCCAGCCCTCCATAAATATTTATAATGCTTGGGAATCTTAGTAAACTTTTAAGAAGTCTCTATTTCTGACTTTCCACTGACCACGAAAAGGTGGTTAGTTTTGGAAGACACTAGTTACACAACATAGCGCAAGAAAAAAGAGGTGATAAACGGAATCATAAAACTTAACTTTTTATTTGGCTATATAAGCCCCAACCATTTATATAACATGTTTCATACAGTAGTTGGACAAGTGGAAGTCTTATTAGTTTCATAACGTTTTGGCCTGGACTATGTTTATCACTGATAACTGATTTTTCATTCTCCTCTTACTTAATTCTTCCAACTCTTAAGCAGAGCTGTCTCCCAGATGGCATCTTTCCACTGCTCTCCTCTTCCTCCGTGAAAAAGCAGGAAAGTGTGTGCTGATGTTTGATCAAGAAATTCAATAAAATTTCAATGAATCCCACTTTTATGGAGGTGTGCTAATACAGAGAATATGAAGAAGAAATGGAGCAACAACACATATTCTTTTCAGACATGATCACTGTCTAACAAAATCCTTATAATCTCCCTGATGGCTTGTAAGGCTGTCACTAGCTAATTGCTATAGTCACCATGTGAAAAAATAAGGATTGTTTTTTATTGGCTGTGTGTATAATAGAAGATGAGATGCTATAGTGAACAAGCACAGGCTTTGGAATCAGGCAGCCTTGATCTGAAAAGGAAGTTTATTCATTACTAGTATGTGCTTTGAGATATTACCCTCTTGAAATTCACATTTTTTAAAATTTGAAAATATTTTATTTTATTTATGTATTTAGATAGTTAGTTAGTTAGTTATCAGAGAAGGAGACAGAGAATGGGTGAACCAGGGCCTCTTGCCACTGCATACTCCAGATGCATGTGCCACCTTGTGCTTCTGGTTTATGTGGGTACTGGGGAATTGAACCGGAGTCCTTAGGCTTTGCAGGCAAGCACCTTAATTACTAAGCAATCTCTCCAGTCCAAAACTCTTTTTTTTTGGTTCTTCAAGGTAGGGTCTCTCTCTACCGTAGGCTGATCTGGAATTTACTATGTAGTCTCAGGCTGGCCTCAAATTCATGGTGATCCTCTTACCTCTGCCTCTCAAGTGCTGGGACTAAAGAAATGTGCCACCATGTCCAGACAAAACTCACATTCTTAATAAATCCAATGGAAATAATAACCATAACATTACCTAACATTTATATGCTATGATGAAAATGGATATGTATTTCTCCTTTAACCCTCGCAATAATTTTTTGAGATAGACATTATTATTATTATTATTTACTATTATTTCACAGATAAAGAATCTGGATTTAAAGAGGGAAATTAAGTTAAGTTCTCAAAGGTCACAAAGCTACTGTGTGACAGGGCTAGAATGTGAACCCTGCAGTTTGTTGCCAAAGTGCATGAGCTTAGTCACCATGGGATATATCTATGAATTTAGACTACACAGGGCATGCAAGAGGTGCTCAAAGTTGTGCCTAGTACTAATGAGACTTGCTTATTGATCATGAGGCAGTGCTTATAAGGCCACAATGATTTGTCAAAACTTTCCACAACACTAAGCACTGACCTGACTGTAATTCTACTCTATGCCAAGTACTTCTTTTTTTATTTTTTAACTTTTATTTTAGAGAGAGTGAGGGAGAGACAGAGAGAGAAAGAGAGAGAGAGAGAGAGAGGGAGAGAGAGATAGCATGGGAGAGAGAATTGGTGTGCCAGGGCCTTAGCCACTGCAATTGAACTTCTGATGTTTGTGTCATCTAGTGGGCATGTGCAACCTTGCTCTTGCCTCACCTTTTGCATCTGGCTTATGTGGGATCTGTAGAGTAAAACATGGGTCCTTAGACTTTGCAGCCAAGCACTTTAACCCTTAAGCCATTCTTCCAGCTCCAGGTATTTCTTTTTAAAGCAACTCATTAAGTCGTTATTGAGTTATTCTTGTCTTTATTTTTCTAATGAGGAATCTTAGGTTGAAAAAGGCTAAGAAGTTGGTTTAGGATTTTGTAAATGGAAGATAATAGAACTGAGCATCACATCCAGGCTGTCTAAGTATGCGCCCTCACTGCTATGCTGTTCCACTTCATTTCACAAAACATTTATACTTGTGCATTCTCAGTTACCTCTGCCACTTTACATTTCAAAATTGGATTTGTTTTTATTAAGGCAGAGTTTGCAATTGTAAATAATAACAATGCCCACTATAGGTACTAGGGGATCAAACCCAGATTGGCAGGTCAAATCTCCAACCCCATATACTTACTTTTAACAGACAACATTTGTAGTCTACTCAGCAATTTTCAATAATACTATTGTCTGATTCCTAGGACTCAAGGTTTAGATTAGGTCATTCTTTGGAGCTTTATAACTTGAAATTCAAGGCTGTCACAACAGAAATCAGTGAAATTGGAAGAGTCAACAGGACATATTTCAAAAACCAACATTCCACAAAATTGGGAAATATGGAGGAAATGGTTTAAAATTTCTTGACTCATATCATCTACCCAACCTAAACCAGAACAGATAAATTACCTGAATAGAGCCATAACATCTAACAAGACTGACAAAGTAATCAGATGTATCCCAACAAAGAAAAAGTCTAGGTTCAGATGGATTCACTGTCCAACTATACCAATCCTTTATGGAAGAACTAAAACCATTTTTTTCAAGTTATTTCACACAATTGAAATGGAGGGAATGCTCCCTGATTCCTTCTATAAAGCCATCATTACACTAATACCAAAAACCAGACATGTTCTTTCTCATATGTGGTTCCTGACAGAACAGCTTGGTTTGTTTATAACCTGTAAAAAGCATCAGCAATATTAACAACAAACTAGAATAAAGCAAGGAGAGACTGGAAACAGGGACAGAGGGGATACTTCACTGGCAATTAGAGGGTCAGAATAGAGAGGGAGGAAGAGCATTGGTATAAAGGATAGTAGGAGTGGGGTGGTACACAAAACTAATGCAGGCATGAATTAGTACCATAGAAACTTTCTTCCTGGTTAGCTAATTAAAAAATATGAATTCTTTCTTTTCTTGATTTTTTTTGGGTAGGTTCCCACTCTAGTCCAGGCTGTTCTGAAACTCACTCTGTAGTCCCAGGCTGGACTGGAACTCACAGTGATTCTCCTTCCTGAACTTCCCAAGTTCTGGGGTTAATGGCATGTTCCACCATGCCTGACTTAAAAGATATAATTTTTAATAGTATGTGTGTGGTGGGGCAACTAGTCTGACAGAAGAAGTATCCTGTAGGTGGTAGAGAGAGCTTAAGCCTAGGACCATAGGCACTTGACGGTAAATCCCAGTGTCAGAACTGGGTCAACCCCCTGTAGAGCTAATGATCAGGGAGGCCCATGAAGATCCTCCCAAAACAATGCAGACCATTGCTAACTCACTTGGTTATTCACCAGATCTGAATGGTAAGACCTATTGCTGAATATACCATAGGCTATGGTCATAGAATATCAAGAGATCTCTCTGGAAGAGGCCTCATGGTGCTGGAAAGTGTTATGTGAGCTGATGGGGGTTAATGGTCACCAGCAGTGTGAAAAAGGAGTGGATCCTGAAAGCTACCAAATTAACCAGCTGGGCAAGACACACTGTTGCAATAGTGGTACATAGCTACTGAGGAAAATGAACTAGTCTCTGATTGGTTATGAGGCTTGATCAGTGGGAGGGAATTCATATCTGGTACTGAGAACCAAACCAGTTCCTACTGTCCTTTGGCTAAGATGAGAAGTTATACCCATAAACAAGTCTTTTAAATGACTATGCTTATCATCTTTCATCCAGGCTGTTCTCACTCTTGGCTAGGGAATCTGCTTTTTGCAGATGGAAGCAAATACTGAGGAGACACAAGATCCATCAGTATGGCAAGAAAAGAAAGGCAACTGCTTAGCAGGAGGCAAGTCATTTCTGTGACATCTGCTAGGGCCCAGGTGACATTACAGAGGAAGTGACAATTTAAACATGAGTGCTGCTGACAACTGTCCCCAGGGGGATGGTGATGGACACTCAAAACTCATCAAAGCAGAAATCCAGAAGTTTCAGAGAGCTCAGCACTAAAAGAAACTTTTAACAGGCCTGCCAAGGCTCAGGGAACATTGCCAAAGACTGTAAGAGCCACAGGGTCGGAAGGAGTATCTTCAGGCATTGTCTCCCCCTTCCTTTGACACAGGCCAACTGCATTCATGATCTCATAATGAATACTGATAATACCACTCAGTAGTGCCCTCAGTGGAATGGCAGCAGGGGCTGGGGAGAGGGAACATAAGAATATTAACTGATGGGAATATGACCAATAGGTAATATGTTCATCCAGTGAAGTTTACAATCAATATAAAAAATAAAAATGCCATTGTGATAGCTAATATTTTGAGTTCTAATTTAAAGAGTTTGAAAAAGTACATATTGGTAGGGAAGCAAGAGAAAGTAATAGGGATGAATGTCATATGAATACAGCATATAGAAAAATAAAATAGCCAATCGGTAAATCTAAAAAAACACGTGTAAAGTAATATGTATGAAACTTAAATTTCTAAGGAAAAAGACGAGGAAAAGTATTCTCTGGCCATAGAATTGAATGATTACTTGATCACAAGTTTCTGAATTATCTTCTTAGAAGTTATATGCTTTAAATCCTCAGATTGTATAAAGTGTTATTTCTTCCTTGGCTTAAGAATATTCTCTTCATTTCTATTACAAAGTTCTTTCTGTTCCTTTAAGTAATTTCTGTGTATTTTGTTGGTTGGTAGAGTTTGGCCAGTGAAGTCAATTGCCCAGTTTTGGATACTTTTATAATCTGAGTATTTTTCCTTTATTTATTTATTTATTTATTTATTTTTGTTTTTTCAAGGTATGGTCTCACTCTGGTCCAGGCTGTCCTGGAATTAACTCTGTAGTCTCAGGGTGGCCTTGAACTCATGGTCATCCTCCTACCTCTGCCTTGCAAGTGCTGGAATTAAAGGTGTGTGCCACCACACCTGGCTGTCTTTTTTTATTTTTTAAGAAAACATGTCACATTTGTAATGGTAGGATTTTCTTGAAGTGTTAGCTGGCTTTCTCCTTTTTACACAGCCCAGGAACCTCAGCCCAAGGAATGGTGCTTCCCACAGTTAGGGCACGTCTTCCAACCTCAATTAACCTTATCTGGAAAATCTCTAGTAGCCACATTTAAGAGATTTGTGTTAGTGCTGATTCTAAATTCTGTTGACAGAGACTACCACCATATGGTAAGGAGGTATTTTTTTCTCTTATATGTTCACCTAGATCATAGTGCTGCTATAAATGAGCTAGGCACAAGAGCTATGTTCTTAGAGCAGGAATAAGGAGAGATGGGCTTGTTATGTCCTTGGCCTGAGGGGTGCAGTGCACAGAGCAGAGGAAGAGGGATTCTATGATTCATTAGGATTTTCAGCCTTCAATCCTCTCAAGGTCTGGTGCACTTCCTTTGCTCCCTGCCCCTTCCTTTGTTCTTTTTCACCTGCTTGCACTTGATATTCTGATTTCTCTCATGTTCCTTTTACCATGGCTCCAGTTCTACAATATACTCCTCAGTTTCCCTTTTCCTTCCTCACTCATAAGCTCCATGTTTCTCATGTTTTGTCCTGCTTTCTCTAGCATTGTTCTCCTGCCTCATTTCCAGCATTTCCCAACATCTCTGTTCTTCTGATCAGACTAACCCTGTTCCCCAATCAATGCTCCCATTTTTTTTTTCTTTGTGGGCAGGTGATTGTTACAATAGTTTCATCATAATAGAATTTTATGTAGCTGTAAAAAGAATGAAGTCCTTTCTGCAACGATAGTGATCATTAGCTATATTCTTCAGTGAGAAAAGCAAAGGTCACTGAATCTAATATTCAGTCTCTTCATGTAAGAAGGAGGTAGAAATAAGCATATATCCAGTTTCTGTGTTTGCTTATGGATGATATTATAATAAAGTGATAGCCAGAGGAGCTGCAGATGTAGCTCAGTGGGTAGAATGCCTGCCCAGCATGCAGGAGGTCCTTAGTTCCACCCTCAGCACCACTAAAACTTGGTATGCTGGCACATGCCTATACTCCCGTCACTAGGAGATAGAAAAAGAAGGATCAGAAATTCAAGGTTACCCTCATCTACATAGTGATTTGGTGACCAGCGTTGGGCTACATGAGATGCTGTTTCAAGAAAAAAGTGATAATAAGTAAATGCCATGGAATTATGGCACTGGAAATGGGCAGGAAGGGGGAAGGAAGCAGGTAGACTTGTCACCATATACCTTTCAATATTCTTTTTATTTTTGCAAACATGTCTGCATTGCCTATTACCTATATAAAAATAAAATCATTACATTTCTATGAAAAGATTCATAGAGGTAACATCTTGATTCCTTTCTAGAAATTAACTTACAAGTTGTCTATAAGTGCCCTGTACTCTTCAGTTTGTGCATATGTTAAAATTCTTTTTCTGGAATCTTCCAAAACTGCCTTTGCAGCCTCTTGCCTGCTGACTCAGGTAAAATACACTAGGTTTACAAGTATGTGTCCCTATGCATCTATTGTCTAGCGAAAATAAAATTAAAAAGCTTATACTTTTAGTAAAAATTAATTTTAAATTATGAAGCACTAGATAGAGGTAGATGAAACTTTTAATATATAGGATAGTTTGGCTGGACACACTAGGAAGACAAAGTTATAGTCCTAGAAAGATGATAAAGCACCTAAAAATGGATTGTCATTACCTCTTTGTAGGTTACCTCATTTATTCTTACCTCATTTATTCTTATGTTCATGTAAGTCTCAAGCTAACTTCCTTTGGGGGGATATTGATAAATTTCCAATTATTCACCTCCCCCTTATTTTTGTTTTGTCTCAGTGTCCTTAATGAATCCCTCCACTGGCATCAGAACTGTAAAAAAAGAAAGTGGAAGCCAACTTCAGTGGCACATGCTAGAATCCTATCCTTTGCTAGGCTGAGGTTCATGAGTTACAGGTTGGCCTGAGGCTATAATAGCAAAACAAAGAAGGTGGGGGAGGGAGGGAAATATTAGTAAACATTTCTCAGATCTTTATTTACTTCTGGATTCCACAGTGAGGCCACCATTCAAGATGATCTGTTAACAGAAAGAGTTTGAATTAGTCAGAATAATTCATGCTATTCTGTGGTAGCAACCTCAAATCTCAGTGGATCAGAAAACAATGAATAATTCGTACTCATGACACATGCTAGGGTCTGCATGGGGCTCTGCTCAAGGAAGTTCTCAGGCTGATGGAATAGCCATAATTTGGTCACTGTACCCAAAGTTTAAAAAACAAAAGTTTTGGAGAGACTTGTATCATAATTCATGTCTGTTCTGGAAGTGAAACATACTTCTTTTTCTTACAACTGGTTAGTTAGAATGAGACAGATGGCCCTACCAAGCCAGAGATGAAAAGAACTAAGTTATTTCGCAGTCAGCACCAAACACCATCCTAGATGTGTGCTTTTAGACTGGCAATCCTCTCTAGGCCTCCCATTTCCAGGCAGTTTGAGAAAATCAACCCATCTATCAGAAGACTGAAAATGACTTCTGTTTATAAGAAAGTAAGGGCTAAGTATTTGAGTGGAAAAAGACCTTTAAAAAAGAGGAGGCTAATGATGGTACCAACATGGCTATTTACACACTGAGTATGTGCATAACTAATAAAGAAAAGAAAAGTATATATTCCAGCTGGCCATGGTGGTGCATGCCTTTAATCCCAGCATGTGGGAGGCAGAGGTTGGAGGATCAGCATGAGTTCGAGGCCACACTGAGACTACATAGTGAATTCCAAGTCAGCCTGGCCTGAGTGAATCCTACCTCAAAAAACCAAAATAAACAAATAAAAAACTAAAAGATGTATATTCCATATAATCCTTTTGGTCATTAACATGGATTCTTTTTCTTTTTAATGTACACAGGGAATTAAACTGCACAATTAAGCTCAGTAGCTACAAAGATCTATTTGTTAATCAGTATCAGTAGGTAAACACCACTGCTGTGTTAAAAGAGTACTTTATTTGTACATATGAATAAAGATTACATAATGACAATTCCGCACTGTATTTAAAAACTAGATATGTTTATCCATTTCAAGGTGTGTAGGGTGTGTGAGCATGGTTATTTCCTTCTGTATGCTTGGGTTTCCCCTCAGTAAAAGAGGGAAGTAGTAGGCCCTTCTTTCATTGTTGTTGGGATGATTGAATGTTTTTGCTCATATTTGTAAAATGCTTAGCCTTGTGCTGGCATTACTAAGTGGTTAAAATTTTTAGCTATTATTATTCTCATTATTCTGATCCTATAGGACACTTTCATCATCATTTTAGGCAAAAGCTCGGTGTTATGGACTAAATGTGAAATGTTCTCTGTTGAGTCCATGAGTCTAAACACTTGGTCTCCAGCTGGTGTACCTGTTTTAGGAATTTGAAGAACTTTTGGAACTGTGATCTATCTGGCAGAAGTGGGTCTTGAAGGTAATGTACACCTCTATTTCCTTATCTGTTTAGATAGGAGAAGCAGCAGCTGCAAGTTTCTGTTGCCCTGAACCAGCTCCTCCACTCTGCCTTCCCTGCCAGGAGGGACTGTGAAATTGTCAGCTTGACTTGGAGGGTAGTTTGTGATCTGAAAAAAATTTAGGTTGGCATAACGTTTTGGTCTACCTGTAGTGAAATTCTTCTTTTACAGCTAGGCCTTGAGGCTGTGTCATTTATGACTGCAGCCCTTCCTGGTGTTAGATAAGAATGACATTTCCTTACCTGGTTCTGGGCATCCTTCCCTTGTGTTTTGGCCATTCTGATGCTGAGATAGTATCACTTGTCTTTCTAGAAGGTATCTTTGATTCTGAAAATCTCCCTCAAGTGAGACAAAATTCTCTAATTACAGGCATGAGATTTGGAGAAAGATGGGAATCTGAATTGGTTCTGCCATTTGCTAGTTGTGTGACATTGTGCAATAACTCTATCTCTCTCAGCTTTAATTTCCTTATTTGTACTGGGTTGCTGTTTATTATTTGAAGAGGTAAAAGGGATTGTACTTGAGAGCAGAGCAGATTAGGAGATAATGTGGGTAGATATTGTTGATGAACTGGGTGAGGCAGAGGGTGGGGACAGGATGACTTCCAGCTTTCTATCCCCGGGACTAGGGTGGCAATACTTTATAGTGAGAAGGCAGATAAAAGACGTGGTGTGTGTGTGTGTATGAGAGAGAGAGAGAGAGAGAGAGGAGGGAGAGAAAGAGAGAGTGGGAAAAGGAGGGGCCAATAAACAAATTTTGACAAGTGGGTTTGAGGTCTATTTTCCTTTTAGAGGAAATATTGATTTGATATTTTAATGGTGATTAAGATTTTTCTGGATTGGAGAGCCCAAAGTTCTTTGCACAATTTATAGCACAAGAGTGGATAAGATATACCTCTGAAATTGAGAAGAGAGCATCAGGCCAGCCTTGGGAACTTTTCTACTTAATGGCCTCAGAGGGGATGCAGAAATTTAAAAAAAAATTATGAAAACATACTCCTATGATATTTTCATCTTCTCAGAATGGGGGAGCAAACCTTTGTAGGGTTCCTTGATAAATACATAAATGTACTTAAACCTATGGAATTAAAATAGTTAGGGGAGTAGAGAATAAAGTTGGTTAAATAAAAGTATTATGAACTGTTGAAGTCCTGATGTTAGAGACTTCAAAACAGATAGCAAAACAGTAATCTTAGTGATTAGCATTTTATTCAGGAGTGTTTATAGAGCCTTCTAAGTGACAAACAGCACTGATTGTGTGCTGAGAATTTGCCAGGTACATGCAATATTGAGAGGCACAGTGGATTTGAGGGTGCTGGGAAGCTCAGATGGCCAACGTAGCCAGCTTTAGGAGGGTCCACCAGGACTGTGAGGACACATAGACTAGGAAGTTGGAGGACTTAGAGGTTGAAGAGCACATGTTGACAAATGAGGAGCCTGGAGCACTGGAGGAAAGGCAGCAGGGCTCAGGAATGGAACATTTGTGGTTGTGATTTTGGTGTGGAGCCATTCTTTGTAATGGAAAAATTCACAATGTGCTCTTGACAGAGTGAGGACATATATGTCAAGGAGGAAGATACCAGAGTTCATGGTGGCTTGGAGAGAGACATCAAAGGGAAGAAGAGCAACCAGGGGCTAAGGGCAAGGGAAGTAAATTGACTCTTTTCGCGAATGAGCATTCCAAAAATGCAAGCCTTAATTGGAATTTGTTGACCACAAATATTCCAAAGATGGAATGAGTTATTTGGTATACATATGTCGGCGGGTCTGAGGCTTAATCCTTTGCTATCATGTGTGGGTGGACTCCTTGTGAACATGGACTTCTGTGTGCAGTGGAACAAACAGGTCTCTTCTCCCATGATGTGAGTGAGTGGCCATGTGCATGACAGTTTTCGTTTAGTTTACCATTTCTAGTCTGAAAATGAACCTGGATAAGATGTCTGCTTTTCTTCCATCCTTGGAGTTGTGAAGATTCAGCACACTCACTTTTAACAATTGTCATTATAGATATAATTTTTATTGTTGCTCACACCTTTGAAGTATTTCTTTTTGTGCTCTTCAGTGTATCTTAGCACATTCCCTAAGATAATTAGGGCTTCCCTTTCACAAACCCAAGGCTGGCACCTGGGCAGATGTTCTTTTGTGATTATCCAGTTTTGATGCAGGCTGGCATCCTTCCCTGGAGTTTGAGCACCTCCCCAGCAGCTTCATATGGCCAAAAACATCATCTCTGTCTTTCTGTTACAAAGCCTCCCCATCCAGGCCACCCACCATGCTGTGCTTTCTTTCCAGCCCAAGAATGCCTGTAGCTGTTGACTGGTTTGTAGAACACGTGAGCTATCTGAAAGCCCCCAGCAGTTTGCCTGAATGGTCTAGTATTCCAGGTTTTCTGATGATTCAACAGAACGGTATCCACTGGACTGTGGGAATGCTGTTTTATCCCATCCAAAGTCTTTCAGACTTTCCTGAAGAGAAGCAAATGTGATCCTAGCCAAGGAATAGCAATTCTTTTAGAAATACTTCTTACTCCCTTTGAAATTTAGCAGACCATGCTTGTGCTTTTGAATGTTAGGTTTTCTTTGAAGAGGAAAGGTGGCTTCTGTGATGGATGGACTTACCAGCTTCTCTTCCCTCTTCCTCCTTCTTTTCTCCTTTTAGTCCTCCTCCTCTTACCCCTCTTGTCGTCCTCCTCCTCTTACTAGCTTTATTTATTTTTTAAAAAATAATTTATTTTTATTTATTTGAGAGAATGGAAGAGGGAGAGAGTGAGGGAAGAGAAGAGAAGAGAGGCGCACGCGCGCACACGAAAGAGAGAACGTGTGCACCAGGGCCTCCAGCCACTGCAAATGTGTATGTGTATGTGCCACTTTGTGCATCTGACTTACGTGTGTTCTGGGGAGTCGAACTGAGGTCCTTTGGCTATGCAGGCAAGTGCCTTAACTGCTAAGCCATCTCTCCAGCCCACTAGCTTTATTTATCATCACTTTGTTTTGGTTTATTTCGAGGTAGGGTTCTTGCTCTAGCCCAGGCTGACCTGGAATTTACTATGTAGTCTCAGGCTGGCCCCAAATTCACCATGATGCTTCTACCTTGGCTTCTCAAGTTTTGGGATTAGAAGCGTGTGCCACCATGCCTGGCGATCACCACTCTTTCTGATTTCTTTTTCCTTCCATGGCTTGGGCCATGGAAACTTCTGCAGAAACCATATCACTGGAAGTATTTGTGTGTATGCTATCTCAATTGTTCAGGACATCAGTAGTTAAGGCGTGCACATAATTTCCAGCAAAAGGGGAAGGAAGAAGCCTATGCTCTATGTCTTCTTTATCCATGTGGTTTGCAAAACTCTGTGATGCATTTCTCTACTCCCTTTGTCTTTATTATGAATGGAAGGGGCACTTTTTTTTTTTTTTGCTTCAGGTAGAAATTCTGCCTTGGGACTATTCCCTGGGCAAAAAAAGTTCTTTGAACTATCACTGGCTTTGTTTGAGGCTCTGAATCCTGTGGAAAGCTGCTTACCCCTTGTCACCTTTCTCTAATGGCTCACAGGACTTTATGCTGCTCTCTGATGTCATCCATTTGGGTTACTATCAAGTTCTTTTATATGAGCTGATGCCTTCTATGTAAACATTAGCTTGTTTAAAAGTCTTCTTCAATTTACTTTTTTAAAATTTTGGTCTAAGTAATGCTATTTTCCTGGTTTCTTGAGAATTTCTAAAACCTTGTTCTTATCCTTATCATGCCACTCCAAAATCCAGGATGTCACCTTATAGAAAGGAAAGGTGTTTTTGTATAGTCTCTTTAGAACTAGATTCTGTTAGAAAAATGCCAATTGAGGTTTTATTCAGGAAGTCTTTTTCCATTCCTATATCATGGAAAGTACTTCCTAAATTTTCTTCCAGTAGTTTTTGAGTTTCTGGTCTTATGTTGAGGTCTTTGATCCATTTGGATTTGAGTGTTGTGCATGGTGAAATGTGTGGATCAAGTTTTAGTTTCCTGCATGTGGTTATCCAGTTTGTCCAGCACCATTTGTTGAAGATGCTATCTTTTTTCCAGCCTATATTATTTGGGCCTTTGTTGAATATCAAGTAGCTATAGTTGCTTGGCCCAAAATCCGGGTCCTCAAGTCTATTCCATTGGTCTATACTCCTGTTTTTATGCCAGTACCATGCTGTTTTTATTACTATGGCTTTGTAGTATAACTTTATATCGGGTATGGTGATGCCACCAGAGGTATTTCTTTTGCTGAGGATATGTTTGGATATGCGAGGCCTTCTGCCTTTCCATATGAATAACCGGATGTGATGCCCACACAAGTGCAATAGTGGTACACAGCCATGGTGAGGAATCAATGCTCTTGATTTAGCTAACTGATCCACTCAGTGGTACTAGACCCTTAGCTGGAGCTGGGAAACAAGTACCATACCCAAAAACAAGCCCACTCTACAATATCAAGCTATCATCAATCATGGGGTATAAGAGGGCCTACACCTATCAAACTGTCTACCAAAAAAATAAGTGTTATTTCAATTTTCTGGGTGCTAACTTACTCTCCGTTGGAGAATCTGCTTCTCTTTTCCAGATAGATGCAGATCCTAAGAAGAGAGCTGCCCCAATATACCTCAAAAGGGGCCCAACTGAAACTAAGGACAACTGGCGAAATAAGCAAGGGTGATGTTTTCCTGTGAACCGGATACCAGCACAAAGGGGAAGGAGATCAACGCAGAGAAAAATCAACTCCTACCAAATCAGAGAGCCAGAGCCTCAGAGGCCCCCAACACCTCAGCACTGAAGCAGACCAAAAATGAACCCAACATGGCTCAGGGAAATCTTGCGGAAGAGGGGGCGGAAAGAATGTCAGAGTTACATGTTGGGTCATGATTTGCAGAGACATTTATCATACTAATAACTGGGGGCTAACTCCACAATGCACGACCCATTTTCATTAACAGGGAGGGTCTAATGGGAGGGGGTAGATCACAGATGAGCCTAAATAATGGTACCAAACTGCCTGTATTTACTGAAAAGAAAACTAATAAATTAAATTAAAAAAAATGCCAATTGAGCCTGGTGCAATGACACATGCCTGTAATCCTAGCACTTGAGAAGCTGGAGCAGAAGGATTGTGGATTTGAGGTCACCCTAAGCTATAATGAGTTTGTGGCTACATAGTAAGACTGTCTTAGAAAAACTGCCAAATTTGAGGCATTTTATTTAAACATTTTTATTTATTTATTTGCAAGTAGTGATCAAATGTGTTTATGTGTGTTTGTGTGTGTGTGTGTGATAGAGAGATAGAAAGAGATAGAGAGACAGAGAGAGAGATGGAGGGAGGGAGGGAGAGAATGGGTGCACTAGGGCCTCTTTCCACTTTAAACTCGACACAGATATGCTACTTTGTGCAGCTGGGTTTACATGGGTATTGAGGAATTGAACCCAGGCTTTCAGCCTTTTCAACCAAGCACCTTTAACCACTGAGCCATCCCTCCAACCCCCAAAATATTTTAATAATCATTCTCTTTTGTGTTTTGGTTAGTTAGGAAAACTTAAGCTATGAGTGTAACTTGTATAATTGCACAGGCTGTAATATTCAGATGGAGACTGGTATATTTTTTCCCCTACCATAACAAAAAGATCTAGAATGTTTCTTTTTTTTTTAAATTTTTTAAAATTTATTTATTTGAGAGCGACAGACACAGAGAGAAAGACAGATAGAGGAAGAGAGAGAGAATGGGCGCGCCAGGGCTTCCAGCCTCTGCAAACGAACTCCAGACACGTGTGCCCCCTTGTGCATCTGGCTAACGTGGGACCTGGGGAACCAAGCCTCGAACCGGGGTCCTTAGGCTTCACAGGCAAGCGCTTAACCGCTAAGCCATCTCTCCAGCCCTAGAATGTTTCTTGAATACTGCCATCTCAGGACTCAATGATGTGGTCAGAATGAGGGTGGGACGCTTCCAAAAACCTGAAGCAACGATCTCGATTCCCTCATCCAACATGGTAGCAGAATGTGTTCCTGTCATTGCACAGTGCTGGCCAAAAAGAAAACCAGAAAGGAAGAGTGCACACAAGTAGCTATAAGTCTGGAAAGGATGTGGAAATCTACAGACACAAAGGCAGGTTAGGCCATCTCTATTAGAGTACACAGACCACAGTGGTTACAAGTGTTACCATATGGCAGGCCTCCATCAGGATTTGTTGTTTGAATTCCCTTTTGAAAAAACACAATGAGTCCAGAATGTCTTAATACATATTAAGTAGGGTTTTATGTTTCATATTCAGCTATAAGACACAAATCTGATAGCAAACTGTGCATCAAAGTTCAGGTTAATTAGATAAAAGTAGACATGGGACAAGCATAGTTTTCAACATCTCCTTTTATTCCAATTTGTTTTTCTCTCATTCCTTTTTGTATTTCTGCAATTCAAATGTGTTCCTGTTTCATCACCTTTTCTGGCATATGTGTGAATGTAACATGTGTAGCATATGCATGTGAGTATGTGTAAATACATGCTTCCCCTTGGCACATGCAGAAGTCAGAGGTGAGTTGCCAGTACCCTCTATTGCTCATTCACATATTTCCTTGAGACAGAGTATCTCACTGATTTTGGAGTTTGTTGACCCCTATCAATTCTCTGCTCTTTGCTCTCCACAGGTCTGGTGGTACATATATTTGGGGCCACACCCAGATGTTTCCATAGGTTCTGGGAACCTCAGAACTCAGGTAGTTACAGACCCTCTGAAGCCCCCATACATATACATTGAGGCACCTCTCTAACCTAGCTTTTTGTTTATTTTTAATATTTTTTTATTTTTATTTATTTGAGAGAGATACAGATAGATAGATAGATAGATAGATAGAGAGAGAGAGAGAGAGAGAGAGAGAGAGAGAGAGAGTGAGCTAGGGCATCCAGCCACTGTAAACAAACTCCAGATGCATGCACCACCTTGTGCATCTGGCTTACGTGTGTCCTGGGGAATTGAACCTGGGTCCTTTGGCTTTGCAGACAAATACCTTGACCACTAAGTCTTCTCTCTAGCCCTGGCCTTTGGACTTTTTGATCTAAGTAGGGTATGCACTGTTTCTTGACAGGATCTATGACTTGCTGTTTTTTGCAAACATAATTTTCTAGTGCCTGATATACAGAAAGACAACATACATTTACTTTTTCGTTTTATTTTTACATTTCCTCCCCAGATGTCTCTCCTTTTCTCTACTAGTGTAAGCATAAGGAAAACATTCTCATAATACTTTCAAAGTTTATTCAACTTTCCCACAGTTCAACTTCTTAGTTTCACGGTGAACTGGACAGGAAGGATCTGGAATCTCATGGATTTCATTATCAATTAGGGAAGGAAAACATTGCATAAATAACTTCTGATGTGATAAGGGAAAACTCAGCATGCAAAGGGATATAATTAATCCAGGAAATCATGGAGACCATCCATGAGGAGTTATGACCTGAAGAAAAAATAATATTTGACCAGGGGAATGTGAGGTACAGCAAGGCAGTGGAAGGGAGTCCCAGGGAGATGAGACAATGTGTACTATGATGGTTCATCTTGACTGCCAGATTGATTGGGTTGAGAAATAGCTAGGGAGTTACATAAGCACATTTTTGTGTGTATATGTGAGGACATTTCCAGAGACAATTGGCATGTGGAATGGTAACTAAAGGAGGAAGACCTACTTAGAATGTGCATGGAACCATCTAATAGCCTTGGAAGCAAAAGCAAAAGGCAGAATCTAGCCAGCATGTGATTCTTCTTGAGCAGGTGCATCTTGGGTGCTGCAATCACCTGTGGACATCAGAGCCCCATTTCCTCAGTTTGCTAATGTGAGTGCATACCAGCCACTCTATGAAGCTTCCAGGTCTGAATCCAGGTTCTGGTCCCACTTGTTCCAAGGATTCTATCTTTTGTACTGAGCAGCTACTGGCTTCTCTGGATTTCCAGAATGCTGACTGCCATTATAGGACTATTTAGTCTCTTTTTGTGTCAGCCACTCTAATAAATCTTTAAAAAATATTTTACTTACTTATTTTCAAGCAGAGAGAAAACAATGAGATAGATGGATAAGGGGGGGGGGGGAGATATTGAATGAGAATGAATGTGCCTGAGCCTCTAGCCACTGAAAACAAACTCCAGATGCATGTGCCACTTTGTGCATCTGGCTTTATGCGGCTACTGGGAAATTGAACCCAGGTTATTAGGCCTTGCAGGCAAGCAAGTACCTTAACCACTGAGCAATCTCTCCAGCCCCTAATAAATCTTTTTATTTTAGGTCCCTTAGAAAGCCCCAGTTGTATAAATTTTGGCACTGAAAGTAGTTCTAGAGAAAAAGATAATTGTAAGGATAATTTTTCTTAATTGGCTTTGTGAGTTTTGGAGTTGGAATTTGATTAGATATAAAGTTACTAACAGCTATCTTTTTAATATTATAGGCAGCATCAGTCATTCATGAGAGATACACAAAGTAAATGCATTTGGTAATCCTGATTTACCACTTGTGAAGCAAGAAATCAAGAGACTTTATACATGATTATTTTGATTATTTATGGAAAACTAAGGAGTATAATAATGTTGGTTTGTTGCTACTGGCATACCTGATAAAGTAATAAAAGAAATAAATGAGCTTTGAGTTTCAATTTCTCAAATCCAGATGCACATAAACAACTTAAGGGCTGCTAATTGTGCTCTGAGACAGAATCTCTTCTCTGAAAACACAGGGCTGAAGCTGGCCAAATCTTAGCCAGATCCTTGTCATTCAATCAAATAAATTCTAACTATAAGTTTAACTTCTTTCAAAGGTACTCATTGGTAAAGAATAGAATCCTACAAGTTGGGATGGAGATGGGTGGGAGAACCCTGATGTCTGGGGACATTGAGTCTTAAATTCTAATGGTTTATTTTGCCAGAGCATGTGTCCTCACCATTCTGAGCAGCAGCAGCAACAGCAGCATCTCTGCCACCTCAGGGACTTGGAAGAAGCATAATTGGAAAATTGGCAACAAATTCATTTGGGAAAAAGATACATGGATAGACTTCTCCAAATGGGCAAAGGATGTGAAGATATTTGTGTCCAATTTAAGTGCTCCACAAAACGTCACTTTGGTAGAGAAAGATCTTAATAATTAAGTGAATAGAATGACCTGTTCTGTGGATTACAGTCAACCTCCCCCCCCCCCCACCAGACAATCCCTGTCATTGTCAATGGGATCATGATAAAGTAGCTGGGATGGAGGTTATCATGGGCTCGGCTATGTAGATAGCTATTTACCAAGGCTGACATGGCTTTGACCACTGCTTATTGCCCAGTCTTTCAGAAATGACAGTAAGCTTCCATTATGAGCTCTTCTGACCAGCATTACCTAGTGGTAATGATACTGGACCACTTCCATCAAGGAAGGAGCAATACTTTGTCCTCACTGTGATAAACACTTATTCTTGTTGTAGATTGGCCTTTATTTTTTATTTATTTTTATTTTTTATAATTGGCAACTTCCATGATTGTAAACAATATCCCATGGTAATTCCCTCCCTCCCCCCACTTTCCCCTTTGAAACTCTACTCTCCATCATATCCCCTCCCCCTCTCAACTAGTCTCTTTTTTATTTTGATGTCTTCATCTTTTCCTCCTATTATGGTCTTGTGTAGGTATTGTCAGGCACTTGATATCATGGATATCCAGGCCATTTTGTGTCTGGCGGAGCACGTTTCAAGGAGTCCTACCCTTCCTTTGGCTCTTGCATTCTTTCTTCCACCTTTTCCCCAATGGACCCTGAGCCCAAAATTGCTATCCATGGATGTAGAGAATGCCTCAGTCACTGTGAGGGCATTCCACCCAGCATTTCTTTTGACCTAGGAGCTCAGATCACAGACAAGGATGTGACATAGGCTCATGCTCACAGAATTCACTACTTACTTTTATGTTTCTACTATTCTGAGTCAGCTGGCTTAATAGAACAGTGGAATGGCCTTTTAAAGATGTAGTTAGGGCTGGAGAGATGGCTTGGCAGTGAAAGCGTTTGCCAGCGAAGCCTAAAGATGCATGTTTGACTCTCCAGATCCCACATAAGCCAGATGCACAAAGGTGAGGCAAGCACAAGGTCATACATGCCCACTAGGTGGCGCAAACATCTGGAGTTTGATTTCAGTGGCTGAGGCCCCGGTGTGCCAATTCTCTCTCTCTCTCTAAAACAGACAAACAAACAAACAAACATGTAATTATAGGACTGGAGAGATGGCTGAGTGGTTAAAAGTGCTTTTTGAAGATACAGTTTCAGTGCCACCTCAGTGCCAATACTTAACAGGACCATACAAAAGGTCTTCAGAAGACTGTGTATGATGATAGAATCAACATCCTTTGTATGATACCGTTTATCCTTATGCTGGGTTAAAATGTTATGGCTCCAGTACTACAAATCCAAGAATCAGAGGGTGAAAATGGGAATGGCACCTTTTGACATTAACTTTAGTGACTCACTTGCAAAATTTTTGCTTTCTATTCCTGTGACCTTGTGCTTATCTGGTCTACAAGCATATGTTCCAGAGGGAGGATTCTATTGTGCTTCTCCCAGGAGTCACACAATGATTCCATTGAACTAGAAGTTAGGACTTCTCCCCTGCCCACCAGGAATTCACATGCCTCTGAGTCAACAGGCTAAAGAGGTAGTAGTGTTGGTGATGGTGATTAATGCAGACTACTAAGGGGAAATTGGACTACTACTACACAATAAAGAGTGTGTGCAGAGTGTCAGAAAACCCTCAGGGTGTCTGTTAACTGTATTATGCCTTGTTATTAAGGTCAATGGAAACTGCATCATCTCAATCCAGGCAGGATGACAAATGGCCCAGACCCGTTCTGTATGAAGGTGTGTGGTGTGCCTAAAGAACCAAGACTTGCTGAAGCAAGCAAAGGGAATACAGACTGTTTCATTGGTACTTATAAATAGGTACTGTTTATAACCATGCCACCACTTAAAGAAGTGAAAATTATGATTGTTATGAGTATATATTTTCCATTTTGTTAACATTATTTCAATCTTATTAATACTCAGCACATATCTTTATTTTCTTTTCATTCTTTTATCATGTACTACAACATTGATTTACTTGAATTGGTGCCTGTTATTAAATTTATATATCGTGTTTAAGTTCTGAGATAATCAGAAAATTCACTCCCACAAGAGTCACCCCCACCAATGTCTCTCCCATTCTGAGAAAAGAATTAGTGTATTTTCTATTGTACACAGTATAGTTACATCATGTTTGGCACACTTATGATCTTGTCATTATTTTTATTGGAAATTAAGTATGATTTAGGGATCTGTGTTTCAGCGACAAGCTGAAAAGGGGTGGACTTGTTGTGGCTAATCTTGTCCATCAACTTGACTGGATTGAGATTATTTAGACATATACTTTTAGGTATGTCTGTGAAGGATTCCTGCCCCCTTCCTCTAAGACCATTCATACGTGAGACAGCAACTGAGAAGGAATGTTCTGCTGTTACTTTGGATGACGTGATCCAATAGGCTGGGGCCTGTGATGAGACACAAGCAGGAGGAAGAAGCCAGCTGGCAGATGGAAGCTTGGCTCTCCCTGCACAGGTGCATCTGTTGTTCTGCCAGCGCCTGTAGACATCTGACACCAGTCGCTTCAGCTTGCCAATGTGGCCTCATGCCAGTGACTCTCCAGGGCTTGAACCCCTGGGGACACTCTCAAGCCACATCCAAATCACAGTAGAAAGTATCTCATTAAAGTCATTGGTCCTAAGCAAGACTGACAGTGAACTGGTGGCCAAGCTGTTAAATGGGCTCTGATAAGTACTGGCCACATCCAAGACAGGAGCACAGCTAGTTAAGGTTCCTGAGCTCCATCCCAGGGACCCAGGTTTAGAGGCACTTTGTTGCTGGCAGTAGTCAGTATACACCACCAGATGCTCATCTACACACTTCTGAAAGTGAAACCCTGTTCTTTCCCTTTGTAGGCTTTTCTGACTCCTCTTTCAAAATTTGTTTTCTGTTTAAAAATAATGAAGTAGGAGAGAGGTGGGACACAGAATGTGAGGACCTTCATGTGAGCTTCCTATCCTGGAGAACCTTAAGACATGGATTTCATTGTTCTCACCTCTGACATAGTTACCTAGGGAAAATATACAGGTAATGCAGGGCTAGAAGAAATACTATGATTCTCTAATTCATGAAGCACACAGAACATTCTTTCTAGTCAAATTAACCACCTAATTGAGGAATATCAATTAGTGATGCAAATTTTATATCCAATAAATTCCATTAAAGTACCCGAAACTCTTCATCAGAGTGCTCCTAGGACAATGATTTTCTGAGACACAGGATTGCAAGAGCATGGGAAAGCACAGACTCCAATGCTGTGGCACCTCAGATTTAGTGCTGATTCTCATTTATCATATGAAGACTAAGTTAACACACCTGACCTGACAACAATGAGACAGCAGAATCAACTCTGTGGAACTATAATGATGTAAGACATATACCATTGCAAGGTATTTGGAATAAGGTATAAAACAGGGATCTATTATTTCCTGATGTGTTTTAGAAAAGAGTGGGAGTCAGTAATGTTCCCTGTATGAGGAACAACAGTTCATAGACTATTTGATGGATTTGTTCATTCATTCAAATTTACTGAATGACTGCCATCTCAGATACTGTGTTTTGCCCTTGGGACACAAAGATGGCAAAGTTCCTGTTCTGAAAATGCCAATAGTCCTTGGGGGAAGATATGTGAGTGAATGATTACTACATAACATGATAACATAGTCCAATCAAGACAGGTGATAACTATGTATAAGTGAGTGATCACTTGACTTAGGGTAGGGCTGTAATCAGGAAAATTTGCCAGGAAAAGCAGTACTTGCATCAGTGGGTCAGCATTTTCCAGACAGGCAAGGAAGGACCAGCGCTTCCCAAGGGAAGGCAAGAGATGTGATAATTCAGAATATGAAGGAAACTATTGTCAGACAGAGCTGAAGCACTGGGCATTTGACAAAGTTCCATCCAAGGCAGCAGCAGGGTAGCAGGTGTTCTTCTAGTGCAGAGAGAGAGGTTCTAAGCTTCCTCAGGGCACTACACACACACACACACACACACATGCACACACACTCTGTCAGTGAGGGGGGGGCAGTGTCTTGTTAAGATGCTCAGTTTGGCTTTGCTATATAGGCCAGGCTGATCTCAAACTCACAATCCTTCACCTTTGCCTCCCCGATGCTAGTATTTTATATACATTTCACCATAGTTCATAAAATCTTATAAACTAAAACAAACATTAATTGGAGGACATAACATTGACAATTGAATATATAACTGAACTGAGACACATTTTTGCTCAGCATAGTTGTTAGTTTTTCCTTATCCCAGGCCCTGTACTCTGGCAGGATCCAGAGAGGCTGGCAGCCATCTGTGAGTTTATGAGCTCTGAAAGCAGAGACACTGTAGAGAAACACAGTAGGAAAGAGGCCCTGGTGACATGATTCAAGCTCTGGTGTGATGCCACAGCTGAAACAATGGTAACTTCCATATTCTTCCATGCTCTACAGTGTTATATTGACTTACAAGAGATAAATCAGTTTGAATTTCTTGCTTGTCAGTTTGATTTTTTTTTTTTTGCCAATTGTAACTGAACAGATATACCTGTCCTCTTTATTACTCAGCTTACAAGATCCACTAAAGCAAAGTTACTTGCCACCAAATAGCTAGATACAAATCAAGAGTAAGCCAAATGTAGTGCTACATGCCGGTAATCCTGTGGGAAGTGGAGGCCAGACTGGACTAATAAAACCAGGTTGCAAAACCAAGTCAAAAGTGACATTAGAATCTAAGCTGCTTGACTCAGAGGCTATGCTTACACATATTCAGCATTTAAAAAAATGCACCTTCACTTGAGGTTGTAAATATACAAGAATATAAAATACTACCTATAGTAACCTTGTATTTGAGATCAGGTGTGTTCAGGGTGATATGGTTGTAGACTCTGCAGCATAATCTTGTATTTGAGAATCTGACTGTACTAGGTTTAAAAATGACATTTCTGGGCTGGGGGACTAGCTCATTTGGTAAAGTGTTTGCCTCAGAAGTATGAATACTTGAATTTGATTCTCTAGTATCCATGTAAAAATGTCAGGTGTGGTGATTCACCTTTAGTCCTACCACTGGGGCGGTGGAGAAGGAGGATCTCTGGGGATTGCTGTATAGCTAATCTAGCCTCTTTAGTGAGCTCAAGAGCAATGAGAGACCCTGTCTCAAAGAAAGTCTAAACATGATTATGAGGATGACATCTAGATTTTCCTCTGACCTCTACATGCATGTGAACACATACATGTGCACCTAAACACACATGAACATGCATGCACATGTGCATATACTCACTTAACATGCATTATATAAGAATGACATTCGTAGGTGATAATATGGTAGGAAGAGCTCTCAAGCCAGGCACTCTGACCTTGTGATCCATGTTTGCTACTTGTCTTTGTGACCTCAGGCACTTCTCTCTGGGACTCTGTTTGTTGAAAGTGACTATCTCTAAATCTTCAACAGTTTAATTTTCAAGTGTTATGAATTTTATACATTTTCATATAGAAATATTCTATTTGCATTTTCATATGATTGGGTTTCTAAATACTTAGTGAACAATAGCTGTGGGTGGGATGGTTCAAACAGGAATGATTATTTCTAGTCAATCATACACAGTTTTACATTCTCCAGTATAGTTTGATATTATTGTGCCTCCCAAGAATTAAATATTATTTTCTGATGTAGGGAGTAGGTGGCCCTAGATAATCATAGAACTAGAGAGAGGGTTATTCTGTCATTTGTATACATCTGAGAAACAACACTATAAGAGTTTAACAGTTCAGAAAAGGGATGCTGAGCAAATTCCTGAGAAGTGCAGCTGGAATGGGAAACAAATGTGTGACCAAAGCCATATCTGTCCAAATAGAACTGACTTTAGGCCAGGCATGGGGGTGCACGCCTTTAATCCCAGCACTTCGGAGGCAGAGGTAGGAGGATTATTGTGATCAAGTCAAGGCCACCCTGAGACTGCATAGTGAATTCCAGATCAGCCTGGGCTAGACTGAAACCCTACCACAAAAACCAAAAAAGAAAAAAAAAAAAAAACACTACTTGCTTATGGTTTTCTCTCCATGACATTATAAGCATCTCATTGCCTGATGGATTCTTTTGGATGAACCATTGGAAACAACATATTTGATTCACCAAATAATGTTTTGCCCACATAATAACACCAGCTCACCAAGATGCCTTTCTGTAAACATAAAGAAGCTCATCCATTATATTAGAATTTGATTTGTCTTTAATAAACAGTACACACACACACACACACACACACACACACACGTATACCAGAGAATTGTTTGAAAATAAATTTATGATTTATTAGCAGAAAAAAAAGCCACCTCTGGTCTTCTACTTTGCCTGTCTACCTTTGAGTCATTGTTGCTCAAAGTGACTTGGCACTCTACAATTTCACTCGAAGAGTCCTAGGAGGGTGATAGATGTGATAGTTGCAGTTTAGAGAGCCAGTTCCAATTACTTTCTTATCATTGCTACCTAGATGATCTTTACAGATTTCTAAACTTTACTTGAGTTATCAGTAAAATGAGAATAGGGCTATCCTAAGGATTGGCCAAGATGGTGATTTTGTAAAAAAAAAAAAAATAACATAACCTAAATACAGGTTATTTGACAATGTAGTCTCAGTACAATTTTCTTTGCATTGGGTTCCAGTGATATATTAGGCTCACAAGAAACAAGACATCAGGATTGTATTGACACTGTAACCAACCCACAAGTGTAATACTCAGCATGAAGCTGTACTATAGATTTGTCTCACTTGGCCAGTAAATGAAGTGGATTTGTTAGTGTGTCACATTGAAAGAAAACCTATTTAACCTTTCTAGCCTTGCATTTCTTCATTATTAAGTCAGGAATACTATTCTTACCTTTTTCATAGAAACTGAGGGAAAATCATAAATGTGAAAATATGAGAGTAGAAAATGTGACTGTGAAAGTTTACACTAATATGGTACAATTGACATATAAAGTTAATATTGTTATAGACCTTCCTTTTTTCTTTTTAAAAATATTTCATTTATTTATTTGAGAAAGAGAGAGAGACAGATAGAGGAGAGAGAGAATAGGTGCACCAGGGCCTTTAGCCATTGCAAACAAACTCCAGACACATGCACCACATTGTGCTTCTGGCTTTAAGTGGGTACTGGGAAATCAAGCCTGGGTCTTTTGGCTTTTCAGGAAAGCACCTTAACTGCTAAGCTATCTCTCCACCTTTTATTTTATTTTATTTTTTGAGGTAGTGTCTCACTATACCCTAGGCTGACCTGGAATTCACTATGCAGTCTCAGGCTGGCCTTGAACTAACAGTGATCCTAGCACTTCAGCCTTGTGAGTGCTGGGATTAAAGGCATGCACCACCATGCCTGGCCCATCCTTACTTTTTGCAAAATATATATTATTTTACATCTGTATTGGTCCCTATCATGTATTAAAACATTATTTCTCTGCCTGTTAATTTCTGTGAGACTGTTTTTAAATTTTATAATGGGACCTAACAATACAATATTTGTCTGACATTCAGGCAAAGGGATGAAAAGAAATAGGTATACTATTTAAAAATAGAGAGCTGGATTATTTTCAGGTCATTATTTTTGATATTCACAAAAGTCATCTGAGCATGTGTGAAAACATCACTTACCTCTAAAAATATTTCTAAGAACATTTGTATATCTGCGTTGGGAAAATATACGTTAGCAAAAACCACCTTGACTTTTTTTACATGAAGCCACATGTATTTAATATATGCCACCTCAAAGTGAGTATTACCACCCAGAACTGTGCAGTGAGAACAGAACAGAGATTTCTAAGAATATGCTGGTGAAATTTTCTTCTAACTAGAAGTGATGGACAATTCTTGGAAATCTTCCTCTAAAATAAACTGTTTGCAGTGTGCTTAATTTTATTTGGTATTAAGCAAACTACATGTTAACTCCCTTAACTATCAGAAATTTGCTTTTTATTACCTAAACTGTTGAAATACATATGGATATATTAGGCAAAAATATATTTTTACTTTAATTTGTTTGAAAAACACTTTGTTCTATTTCTCCTTGAAAATTAGTTGAAATAAGGTCATGCAAGTAACATGCAGTATATGCCTGGAATCATTGCTCAGAGCCAGGGAAGTTTAATAATATTTGTTCCATTTGGTATGCATGGCCAATGACCAAGTATTGATTGTACTAGCAAATAACAATCCGAAATAAGAAAATGAACTTAGAAAAAAAAAAAGAAGCCAAGCTAAATTTGTTTCATCTGCAGAAATTTGTTTAATGGGGGGGATTATAAAACTGATTGGCATGCAGTATACAGCATTTCAGAGATGCATCTGGTCACTCTAGGGTGCATAAAACACTGTAAGTAATCTCCAGACTTCAGTGTCTCTCTATGTAGCCCGGACTGGCCTCCAATTCAGGAGTCTTCTGTCTCAGCTTCTTCAGACTGCGATCACTACATTCTGTTTCCGATTAAACTCTTCATCCAACACTCAGTGTGCTGTTGTCATGGACGCCACTATTGAGAGCTGGAAGCAGGCAGTACTTTGGGAGAGGGATGAATTTCTTGGGATCATTCTACTTTTCTTGGAGTTTCCTGGGTATTAGCCAAATAAAGAAAATGGCTTTGAGACTCAGAAGTTGGCCTTTAGGAAGATTCACTGTATGGAGGAATTCTTAACAGCATTTAAGTGGATGGACAGGATTTTGTCAGGATTGATATGTTCCAAACTTGTATAGAAAGGAAGGGAGGAGGATACTTAATAGGTTGATATTGTATATATGTAATTACAATGATTGTAATGGGGAGGTAATATGATGGAGAATGGAATTTCAAACGGGAAAGTGTGGGGGTGGGGAGGGAGGGAATTACCATGGGATATATTTTATAATCATGGAAAATGTTAATAAAAATTAAAAAAAAAAAAACCCAAGATTTGAGCTAGGGGTCTTCAGTTGTGAGGTAAGAGTGGGAAGAACCAGCCTATCTATAACTGTGATCCTAAAACAGGCTTGCACATGTATATAGCTTGAGCCTATCTTCTTCCAGACAGATAGGGAACAGCAGGCTGAGGGTCCCTCTACGGCTGGTCCACCCATGGACAAACAGCAATAGGGAGAGAGGAGGAACTGCTTGCTGATACAACAGAACTGGAAGGAGATGGAGTTTTTATTTGTGTTGAATATGCTCCAGAAAATGCCTCCATTATACCACACTGGAGAATGTCTTAGTGAACCTATTTGCTTCTAAGAACAGGGTTCTGCTCAAACCTCTGCAATACCTAGAGGGGCAAAGGAAGGGGGAAATGGCAACCTCACTCTTTTTCATAGTTAGTGTCTATGGTAGTTTCATTCAGCTGTCCCCCATAAAATTAGGTGCTCTGAATGCTAGGTTCCCAGCTGATGGAGATTTGGGAATTAACACCTCCTAGAAGCAGTGTATTGTTGGGGGAAGGCTTATGGGTGTTATAGCCAGCTCCCCCATGCCAGTGTTTGGCACACTCTCCTATTGCTGTTGTCAACCTTATGTTGGCCAGAGGGTGATGTCCACCCTCTGCTCATGCCATCGTTTTCCCCTGCCATCGTGAAGCTTCCCCTTGAGCCTGTAAGCCAAACTAAATCTCTTTTTTCCCCATAAGCTGGTCTTGGTTGGGTGATTTCTACCAGCAGTGCGAACCTGAATGCAACAGTGTCTCTCCCTCTAAACTAAGCACAGGTGGCAGGAAAGTAAAGTGCCATCTCCCTCATGTTGAAGAATGTTGAGTCCCTTTTGAATATAAACAAAGAAAATATTTTTTGAATAAAAATAAGAACTATGCTCTCTCAGAGCACAGAGTAGGGCTGTCTAGTAGAAAAATAACATGAGCCACATGTATGATTAAAAATTATAGCCATATTACAAAGTTAAAAAGAAATAGGCAAATTAATTTAATTAAAAATGCTGTTATGGAAAGCCAGGTGTGGTGGTGAACACCTTTAATCCCAGCACTTAGAAGGCACAGGTGGAGGATCACTCTGAGTTCAAGGCCACCCTGTGACTACACTGAATTCCAGGACAACCTGAGCTAGAGTGAGACCCTATCTCGAAAAAAAAACAAAAGTGCTGTTATGGTACTGGAGAGATTTCTCAGTGGTTCAGGAGCTTGCCTGCAAAGGCTAAAGATTCAGGTTCTATTCCTCAGTACCCACATAAAGACAGATGCACAAGGTGGCACATGTATCTGGAGTTCATTTGCAGTGGCTAGAGGGCCTGGTGTGCCCATTCTTTCTTTTTCTTTCACTCTTTTTCTCTCTTTCTGCCTATAAATAAATAAATGAAATATTTAAAAATACTATTGTGTATATTTAACATGGATACCAGGTGTGGTGGTTTGAATAGAATAGATGGCCCCCAATATATTCAGTTGTTTGTTTGTAGTTTGCATCTGTAGCACCTGGCTGGAGGCAGTATCACTGGTTGGATCTTAAGGTGTGGTGGTGGGTTTCAGGTTTCAGTCTAAAGATATGCAAAGTGTGCCTAGCTGGAGTTCCTGAAGTGTGCTGTGGCTTTTGACCTTTAGGCTTGTACTTCTCTCTCTCCCTGCTTGGACCTGTGAAGGCAGGCCAGCTTCTTCTGCCATTATGGAACTTCTCCTGGATCTGTAGGCATCAATAAATATCCCTTTCTCCATAACTGTGCCTTGTCTGGAAGTTCATCTCAGCGAACCTGAAGCTGTCTGCTACACCAGGACATGATGAGATACATGGATATAATAAAAGGTCAATATTGTGAAATAAATTAACATATTCATAATCTCCCATAGTTGTCTAGTTTTTCTCACTGTGACAAGAACAGCAAAATAATCTCACACAGCAACAATCCTCAGTATGATATCCTGTTATTAACTGTACATTACATGTACTCTTATTGGATATTTAACCTTCAGAGTTGTTCCTTATTGATAGGTTGTTTCCTTTGACTTACATTTTTCCATTTCTTTCCCTTATCTTGCCCATAACAACTTTTATTTTCTATTTCTGTCTATAGAAGTACATACAAGTGAAATCATATGATATTGTCTTTCTATGTCTGATTTACTTAGCATAATTTATTAACTTAAATAATGTTTAAAATGCCAATTTAACATGTAATGCATATGAAGATATCGAAGTATTTAACATTCTTTTTTTCATGTAAATATCTGATATCTAGAGAATATTTTCTAGTTATACCACATGTCAATTATTACACAAGCAATAACATTTAGATTTTATACCATTTATAGCAGAAGGTGTTGTTCATATATCCAAGTTGTTCCCAATATACCTAAAGTTTTCTAATAACTCAACTGAACCTCAGTTTAATGAAAATAATTAAGTGTAAATGAAATTTCAGTTCCTTACTTCTATTAGTCATGGTCTAACAACATAACAGTCCCATGAGGACTTGTGGCAACCGTGTGGATTACAGAACAGAAGAAAAACAATTAAAATCATTCTTAGGGGGTCTCTCAACCCCCCTTTTCCCGCGATCTTTGTAACGACATGAATTCATAGGAAGCTTTTATCCACCAAATCTTTTCTTTCATGGTATCTATCCTTTCCAGCCCTCCCCTTGTAATTCCAGTTTTGTTATCCTGCTTCCTCTTCATGCACTATGTTCTTATTTGTCACTATTTTTCTGAATTGAGGGGTCTTAACTGTGCATAAGCTATAATGTGATCAGAGGAGAGCACCCCATGCCTTTTTAAAGGTATTTTTTAGATTTTGCATTTGCTTTTTTCACCTTCCTTCCCCCATTTTTTGTTAGCCACAGTCATTTCACTCATATCAAACTTACCAATAAGTGAAACCCTCATTTCCCCTCTTCCTGTACATGTTTGAATGTTTCATTTCCTGAAATACCTTACTTTTTTTTTCTTTTGATAAAAAAATCACATTCTGGTTCTATACTATTTGCGGCAGTTAGGTCTTTCTTTATATGATCTAAATTTTATAGCTGTGTTCTGTTCATTTTGAGGTAGAGCAATAAAAAGGCTTGACAAAGGTTACTGTCTCAAAATTCAGTAAATAACAGCTCCACTGAGGATTTTGTTAAAATTCAGTAGGTCCAGAGAGGGTCTAAGACTTCCCACTACTAACAAGCTTCTGTAGATTATATTGTAAGTAACAAATTTACTGTTTCAACATGATTTTCTTACAATTGATATCCCTTGCCAATTTTCTTTTTTAAATATTTTATTTATTTATTTATTTGACAGAGAAAGACAGAAAGAGAGAAAGAGAGAATGAGTGCTCCAGGATCTCCAGCTACTGCAAATGAACTCCAGACACATGTGCCCCCTTGTGCATCTGGGGAATCAGACCTGGTCCTTTGGCTTCTGCAGGCAAATGCCTTCACTACTAAGCCATCCCTTCAGCCCCTTGTCCATTTTCTTAATTACAGGTTGAATGTACATTTTTCTTTTCTGTAATCCTGCTCTGAGGGCTTTCTTGTGCAGTATTTAAAGACTCACATATCCTTAAGGGAAGGAGACATGCCTTTGGGTTTCCCCATAGTGTAGTAAAATGAGAAACTGTTAGTGAAAGGTGCTGATTTTTTTCCTCAGTATGTTGGATTCCTGTGAGAGAGCTAGAGAAGGGCACATTTGGAAGCCTTAGCAGGGGAGCAGGGACAAGTAAACACCAAAGCCCTGGACAATGGCTGAAAAATATTTTCAATTGGTCTTATAACAGATTTCACTTTTATTGCCTTTAGCTCTGATTCACTCATTTTGCCAAAACCAAAAAGAATTCAGTGAACAATATAAATATAAGAGATTATTTAATTTCACTGGCAGAAAGTTAAAGAGAGTGGGGTGGCCACTGTCCTAGTGAGGAAATGATCTGTGGAAAAGTTTGGGCCAACTTCCCACTGTTGATATCATCAGATGCCAATGAAAGGAGAAAGAGTTTTTGTTCGTTTATTTTTATAGGATAGGAATTTACTCCAGATTTTCTTCCTTTTCATTTGGTGCTGTCCATAGGTGGACATTCCTCTTAGATGCCCCTGTCCCTTCCCTGCTGTTGTAGTATATTTTTTTCCTTCAGCTTCCTATGTTCATCTATCCTCTTATTGCATTTGTCATACTCCCTTGAAAGACAATGGTTAGCACGTCTTTCTAGTAACCTAAACACCCCTCACCCAGTGCTTTTTATGGTGGTTTTGACACAGTCATCCTGAGCAGCATTGCTGGTTGGAAATGAGTTTTTATGAAACTGAGGGCTCACTAAGGCAGAGCTTGCAGCAGGTGGAAAAGGCAGGTGTCCACACTTACCAATTCTGAAAGGAGCTCTTAACAACAACCCAGAGGCAGTGCCAGGTGACTACCACAGTAGGCATGAGATATCAAGGAATCTGTTTGGCTTGCTCTGTGCTGTCAGATGCAGGCTCTCGCTGTATGCACACAGACCTGGGTTTTCCCAAACGCGTGGTGATGTTGCAAGTTCAGGCTTTCTCCTCCCTGGCTCCCTGGAGTAAAATGGCTGCCAAGAAATTTTGGAACAGAAATTTCAAAATGTACTGGTCACTGGAAGACAGGAACAAGGGCCCTTTGATATTTTCCATGTTTGTCATGATCAAGCTGGCATCTGTTTCCTTTTTAGGTCAGGATGCCGAGAGGCCCATTGGCTGGTGCAGGCTTGTGACCTGGCTTCTTCGGCTAAGGACACACTGTGGGGGTGGGCTCCTGTTTGCATTGGAAATCGCAAAGAAGCACTTCACAGATGAGTTCTTGTGGAGCTCATCAGGGAGAGAAGGAAACCAAACACAATGGGGGAATATTAACAATTCAAACCAGCTCTTGTCTGTGTGGTCCTGGGTTTCACAGTGTCGCTTTACGTAAATGGACTAGTGGGAGGAAGTCTGGAGTTCTGACAGTTTTATAGAGCCAAGGATCTATTTAGGCCTATTTATAAGGTAAAGAGGAGTGTGACAAAGCCTTTGAAACTTTAAGAAAGTTATTAAACTGCTCTGAGGGCCATAGACCACCACACTGCTAGGTGGTAGGATCACAGCTACTTTGCACAGAAAATGGAAGGGTGGACTGAGCCGGACCTAGAAGCCACTCCAAGCAAAACATGTTACCATTTTCCAAGGAGCTAGCTCTTTTGACTATTTTTTCATTAGATGCAAGTATAAATATGCATTCATGAAACCCATTATTTTGTACAATTAACATGTAGTAATAAGATTGAATAAAAGTTTTTTTTTGTATGGATCAATCATCATTAAAATGTCATAAAATATCAATCCCAGGAACAAGCCAGTTCAGCCTCTGTTCCCACCACTAGATTCAGCCCTTGTGCATACTGTGGGTTGTTCTTTGTTTTCTTTCCTTTCAGCTTTGTAGTCAATGCTTTAAATAAAACCAGAAGGTATATGTAAATTTGACTTACTTTAAATTTCAACTTATATCATAAGTGCAGTCTGTGGTCTTTCAAAATTGTCATGTAAGTTGTTGTTATGACTTATTATTATTGTTATTGAGATCCTCCTACTTCTATATCCCAAGTGCTAGGATTACAGGCATGTACCACAGTCGGTATCTAGCATTGGCATGTAAATTCTAATGGCTGCATTTGTGGAGCTGTGCCCAAACTTAACTAGTTCTCATATTATTAGATGTTTGTTGTTTAGGATTTTTTTCTTGGTTTTGTAAATAATGAGGCAACATGCCATGTATTTTGGATTAATTCTCCAGAGCTGATTTTCTGGATAGTTGGGTTCTTTACTTTTAGGCAATCAAGAATCAAGAAGACTGGGCTGGAGAGATGGCTTAGCGGTTAAGTGCTTGCCTGTGAAGCCTAAGGACCCCGGTTCGAGGCTCGGTTCCCCAGGTCCCACGTTAGCCAGATGCACAAGGTGGTGCATGCGTCTGGAGTTAGTTTGCAGAGGCTGGAAGCCCTGGCGTGCCCATTCTCTCTCTCTCCCTCTATCTGTCTTTCTCTCTGTGTCTGTCACTCTCAAATAAATAAATAATTAATTAATTAAAAAAAAAAGAATCAAGAATCAAGAGTGAACTCTTGTGTGATTTGAAGGAATAGTGTTTTTGACTGTGCAGGCAGCCTTGAATTGGCACCTGAGTCCTTCTTGCTTTAGGTCTGTTTATGGTCAGCAGGTTCTGTCCTGCCTGGCCTGGTCTAGGGAGAAAGAGTATCAGTGCTTAGTGACAGGAGAAATAGTGCTAGGATGCAGCTCACTAGCATGCGTGAGGGGCTGGGTTTAATCTCTAGAACTGGGAGTGGGAGGAGAGGAACTAGTTTCCACTGTGAGCAAAGCATGCAAACTAATTCAAGACAGGCTCAGCAGGGTGATACTACCCCTCCCAGTGCTCCTGGGTCATGCTCTTGCCTGGGGCCCGGCTTATTAGGTGGGTAATATGGACACACGCATGGTCCTATCCCCCAGAATCAAGGACCAGTTTTATTGTCTGGAACTCAAACAACCTCTTGTATGGAAGTAGTGGCTATTAAGAAAGTAAAATGATTAATAAAATGCACAAATAATCATGGATACCCAGTAACAAGCCATCATTGTCATCTCCATTGCTTTTGCTGCAACCTGCTAATGTGTTCTCCATGGCTTTTACTCTGCCTCCTTCAGTCCTCTAAACACCCTCAGCCACTATCTAGGGTCCTGTTTCTAAAGTCACATATTTCTCCACCTACAAACTCACCTTTTTCTAGAAAATGATATTTCTATATCTCTCCTGACTGATCCTTAGTTCTCTTATTTCCTTTAATTTACATGAACCTTACTGGGAGTTTCACTTTTACAGTTCTGGTTCTATCGGTTTGCTTACGGCTTTCTCTACAAATGACCCACTGCTGGTTACAACATGCCTTGAAAGTAGAGATGGCATTTCCATGACCAGAATTATTGTTCTTATTGTAACAGTAGCAAGATAACTGTTGACAAGCACAAGTGTATCCCAGGGGCTCATGACTTACCTCAGTCTCACTAGAGAATACTATTTCCTCCTATGGAACACAGTGGTGGGGCTCATGAACATCAGGTACCATGCCTGGGGTCACAATGCAGAGAGTAGTAGGGTCTCCAAGCTTTGCTCCAAGAAATTTGAATGGAGGAATATACCATAATTTGGAATAACAATTTTTACTTCTTTCTGAGCTTCTGCTTTAGGTGCTGGCTAAGTCAAGAATCAGAACTTTGTTTTAAGGAAGTAACATGTAATTATGTTCATCATACTGGTGATAAATTGGGTATTCTACAAACATATAGAGATGGTGCTTATTAACTTCACTGAGACTTAGGACACTAGGCTGTAGTTGGCATTTGGATACATCCTATCTTGGTAGAAAGTAAACCAAATGAGAATAGATAGATGCACATAATCTTGGCAAGATTTGGGTTCAAGCCATAGGAAGAAATCTGAATTGATAGGTGCAAGCTCACAGGTGCCTCACCACAGTGATCATTAGAGATCCAGGCTCCAGAAAGGCAAGTGGAATCAAAGAGAATTGTGGGTTCTGCTCACCAAAAAGGAGTCTGGCAGCAAGAAGATAAATTATATAATTATATGATTAGATTTGTGTTAAAGGCTGGGTTAAGATAAATGAATTTTGTGGCACTTGGAGAAATAGATTAATGGGGTGGAATGTGACATAGGACTAGATGCAGGTCACCTGGGTAAAGTGATTTTGGTATTTAAGGGAGACAAAAGGGCCTGATGTAAAGGGTCTGGAAGCAGGGGTGGAGGATAAGGTCAGGCACAGAAATGAGGAACTAGGAAGGCACAATACAGCCATGCCCCCCAAATCTCTATCAATATCCATTTCTCATGGTTTGCTAGAGGCTGTTTGAAGCTGGGGTAAGGTCTGTATTTTATATTCTGAGCTGCTGAAGTGCTACCAGGTCAAGATCTTCAGTTCTTTCAGCCTTGACTTAGATGAATGGGAAGAGAGAAAAAGAGAGAGAGAGAGGATTTTAGGATGGCAAGCAGCTTTCTAAACTTTGTAACTGATATTTGGTAACTGTGCAGATATCTTTCATTGTCCTAGGAAAATACTAACATATAAAGTAAGGTACTTAGTTCAGTTTAGGACTGTTGAGACAGACAGACAGACAGGCTGGTCTTGAGGGTAGCTAAACAGAAACATTTAAAGCTTAGGATAGAGGTTGAGACTATAGGTCTAGATATAGAGGATGTGGGTGTTTGGCAGATGTTTACACTACATTTTACATGAAATTTTCTAAGAACCCAAATCTTAAAATTTGTTTCAAGCATCAGATTATAGTTCCATATTTTGTGATTCCTTTTATGATCCTTGATTTGGTCTATTGCTTTAAAAATTAAGTTTCTATTTCCTTATAGTCTTCTAAGAATCATGCACTATTATACCTAGTTTTCTCATCTCACTGGATTAAAACAAAACACTTGTTAAGGTAAAGGTTATCACCCCTATGCTCTAGAGGAAGAGATTGGGGAAATTACATAACTCACCCAGGGCAATGCACCATCATAGCACTGAGCCAGGTTTGTTATTTTGTGATCAACCCAGTGCCTTACCACTGGAACTACATCCCAGTGCTTCATCTGGAATTCAGACCAAGTCCCTTTCTGACATCAGGCTCAAAGTTTTAGGTATTCATGGTAACCTGCTTCTAGGTAGAACAGTCAACTTTCATGAATATTGTTAAAGAAGAAGTATAATCTATGGTCAGCAAATTTCTCAGAGCAATTCTAGATTTTTAAAAGGATATTTTTATTTATTTATGAGAAATAGAAGAAGAGAGAGAGAGGGAGAATGGGCACGTCAGGGCCTCTAGCCACTGACTAAGCCATCCTTCCAGCCCTGGATTGTTTTTTAAAGATGAAAAATTCATTTTGAAATTGAGCTCAGTGTATTATGAGAAACAGGATGTTTCGTAAGTCATATTTAGTGAGTGAGCTGATCAGAATTGGATTGATAAAGTCACTTACCAACTTAATCAAGCAGTATGTGTTATCAGCTACACTTATGTTCATTCAGAACAGTGAGTGAGAGGGTCACAGCATTGGGCACATGCTTTTCCTCCTAATATGCTTTGAAAGGCATATTCAATTTTGCATCAAAACTAAAATAGACTCTTGGTAAGTCCAGATAGAAAATAAGTTTAGGATCAGGGTGATGGCTCAGCAGTCAAAGGTGCTTTCTTGCAAGAAAAGAACTTTCAGCACTAGTAATATATATATATATTTGGTTTATTTTCGATTGGAATAAGTACAGATGTCTGCCATCTCTTTTTGGTAGCATTGGTAAGACAGAAGTGCTGGCAGAAAACAATATGCAGGACTTTACAAAGATTGGCAGGTTAAGTTGATGCAATAAAAGAAATTGCATTCATTTCAAAAAGATGAATCATATAGCTGAAACTGCATGGTATCATGTGGCTACCACCATCACAATCACACTAACTTGTATGTGACAGAGGGTAACTCCATCTGCACCAGCTCAGCATTATGGTTTCAGAACAGAAGAAGTGCTGACAGGGCAATCATTTTTCCACAGGAATCAAAAATATGGTGGCACTATCATACCTTTAATAATCTTAAATAAACTGTTTGCTAATATTCATGACAAACAGTATCTTCTGTCAGTTTTTAAGACATGGAAACTATTTGGGACACAATCAGGGAGGAAAAACTAAAGTAAGAATAGAGGACTGATCTGCCCCTAGCACTATGCAAGTGTCTGACCGAGGAATCTTACTGAACTAGGAAAAGGCCTTTCTATAAAGGTGTGTTGCCCCAGCCCTACCCTGATGACAGCATTCCTTATTCCTCAGGTGTGCCTGCTTATCCACACACCTATGTGCTCTTCTGGCTCAGCACCAAAGAATACAGGAACAACCCTTCTCTTAGATTTCAGGGTGTCTTGAGAGTATTACCAGACCTTGACATCCTTTCCTCTCCTCACTCTCCTCACTCTGTCCATAGAGGTACCCAGTCTCTTGACTATTCTATGCATGACACATGGTATTTAAGAACTACTGTTACCTGGACTTGGGTTTTTCTATTTATTCATATCTCTTAGCTCCATTTCTTATAATCCATAGCGGATTGAATTTTCCCTTCACAGTTGACTGCACAGGACTTCAGAAAGTAGGATTGGTCAGGGCAGAAAACATCGCCCTTGGAGTCAGACAGATTTGAGGTCAAAATTTCACTCTACTATTTACTATCTTTGTAAACTCTAATAAGTCACTCCTCTTCTTTGGCTCTTAATTTTTTCTAATTTTGGAGGTAATGCACTCTTTTTCTTAAATTTACTAAGTTAGTGTTCAAAATAATGAACTTCATTATGACATTTTACCCACATATGTCATTGTTCTTTGGTCATATTCTATATTTTTTAACTTGCTACTAAAGGTCTGTGGGGATTGCTCAATGGTTAAAGGCATTTGTGTGCAAAGCCTGATGTCCTGGGTTTGATTTCCCAGTACCTACACAAACCCAGGCACATCAAAGTGGTGCATGCATCTGACACGTGTAGTGGCAAGCAACCCTGGCATACTTGCTCTACCCTCACATGATTGCAAATATAAATATAAATAAAAAATAGATGAACGAATTAATTAAAAATTGACACTCAAATCCCTGCATCATAACATTGTTATTATGATGAAGTCAGAATGTATACAAAGAACTTGACATCTCCTAGATGTTCAACAAATAGCTGTTGAGTTATTGTTCCTATCTCCCCACACCTCAGTCATTTACTTGATTTTGTTCATTGTAGACTGGGGTATGAAGCCAAAAAATAGCCTTAGATAGTATTTAAAACACAAGCACAGTGAGAGACATGTGTTGGCAGCTTATATCTGCATGGAGGCTTTGGAAGTAAGTACACTTGTCAGGATGAGAGTTAAAGCTTTACAAGTCCTTCATGCCAGGAAACACGACGATACTTCTCTACATGTCCCCACACCAGTTAAAATAAAAAAAGGGAAAATGTAATTATCACAACAGTGTTCCTTTTTTTTTTTTTGCACACAATAACTATACTGAGTTGTTACAAAATCTCAAATACTTAAAAATATAACAACACTTCCCTGCCCTTATATTGCCTTATGGAGTCTCTGGCTCATAGGATCTAAAGGAGATAAGTGGGAAGAATTATTAATAATCAGTACTTGTGAACCCTTGGGATGACTTGTTCATATTGAGATTTTACTATACCTGAAACTTGAAAAAAATTGTTAGCTTCCAAAGTTCCACTTCTGTATGTGTCTGCTCAGTGTAGACAAGGGTTCTTTTTGTATCAGTGGTGTTGGTCATGAGAAAGCACAGTTGTACACATAAACACATGGTCACACACATGATAACTCATGTATACATACACTCACAGACATTCAGGAAACTTGGGTACTAGGCTGAGAAAGATCATTCTGTATGTTTTACACATGTTCTTCTGCAGCTCACAGTGTGATTCAGTTCACTGACAACTGTGGTTGAGTGTGATACATGGTTTTTGAATATGTCTATCAATGACTAAGAGTGATGTGCTACACTGGAGAAATACTTGCCTCTTGACAGCTACTTTGAATCGATGTCAGTTTCACTGATTCTACCTTCTAAGAGGCCTCAAGATGTGAGGTCAAGTTATAAAAAGAAAATCAACCAACCCTATAAAGTCATCCTTGTGAACTTTGAAATACCACTGAATGTACCTAGTAAAACTCCCAGGCCTGGGCGGAGTTCACATGGGTTCCTTAGCTAAAACAAACAAAAATGCCTGAGAACTTTGGATTGCTTTTGTCTGAACCTGAGTGTCTTGATGGGTCACCACCAGTAGCATGCAACACACCTGCTTGTCAAACCAAAGAAAAACCTAATGAGCATTTGTTACCTTCAATGTCAACTGAGCAAAATTATCATATGATTCTAATTTATTACAGTCCATTAGTTCCTAAAAATATTTCCACATGTTTTACAGTTAAATAATTCTTCCTTTAAAGGGCATAGGATGAGGAGCAAGATTAAGTAGACCACTTAAATTTTTAATCTCAAAAGATAGTATTTAAAAAATCAAATATAGATCACATACCTCAAGTAGAACAACTCTGAGTAGGTAAATGAAATTTAGAATCATAAACTTCTTATTTTTGCCTTTAACCAGTTTTAAATTTCAAACATTTTTAAATGGTTAAATTCAAGCCCTTACTTCCAAAAATTGAAAAGAATGTTTGAATTAAAAGTAGTTGACCAAAATAATATTGAAAAGGAGATGTTAATTTGATATATTCATGTGTTATAATTTTTTACATAAAAATATTAGAAAAATATTAGGAAATTTGCATAGAATGTCACATGCTCAAGTGAAGCTGCTTTAAAAAATATTTATAAGAGAGAGAGAGTATGTGCCAGAATGAGGGACCACTCCAGGGCTTCCCATCACTGCAAACAAACTCCAGATACATGTGCATCTGGCTTTATGTGAGTACTAGGGAACTGAACTCAGGCCGTCAACCTTTGTCTTTAACTGCTGAGTTAATCTCTCCAGCATGAAGCTGCTTTTTTAAAGGCTTACCACTGTTTTCCTTTAGTTTTTAGTTTACTCATGGTCAGGCCAGAGAAATCTCAAAATTATCAAATGTCTCAAAAATGTTTTATAGTGCCAGTAAAGATGAAGTTATCTACTTTATAGGTTTAGGAGCTTAAATAAGTCTCTGGGAGAGTCTCAGATTTAATCTCTTAGTAATATCATGATACTATTTTAGCCACAGGTGAAATATGAAACTTAAATTTTTATTTTGGAAAATTATTTTCTTAAATATTGTTGACGACAGAAGGTTGCAGTGATTTAGGCACAGAAATAAGTTTGTTGATCTGTTAGCTGTACAAAATAATGAAAATAGAAAAAGTTCATTTAAAAAAACTTCAAACTACTGAGATTGATATTCTCATGTGCATATATACACATATCTATATATGACATACACATGCAATGGAATGTCTTTTATTATCAAATTTATTCTCAATGATTAAACTATGTGGTATTTGCACAAATGCTTTGAATTGGAGAGCAGTGGTAAATATTTTCTACAAAACCTCTTCTTTTTTTAAAAAATTAGTTTTCTATTCAGCAAGTACAGGCAGCTTGGTACCATTATTAGGTTCATCCATGACCTACCCTCTCCCCATTGGCCCCTCCTTGTTGAGGTATATGGGTCATGCATTCTAGAGTTAGCCCACACTTATGGGTAGGATAAATGTCTCTGCATATCATGACCCAACATGTGGCTCTGACATTCTTTCCTCCCCCTCTTCCGCAAAATTTCCCTGAGCCATATTGGGTTCATTTTTGGTCTGCTTCAGTGATGAGGTGTTGGGGGCCTCTGGGTCCCTGGATATCTGATTTGGTAGGAGTTGATTTTTCTCTGTGTTGGTCTCCTTCCCCCTTGTGCTGGTATCTGGTTCATCAGGAAAACAGCACCCTTGCTTGTTTTCCTAATTTTCCTTAGTTTCATCTGGGGCCCTTTTGAGGTATGATGGGGTGGCTCTCTCCTTAGGATCTGCATCTATCTGAAAAGAGAAGCAGATTTTCCAACAGAGAGTAACTTCGTCCCAGGACAAATGAAATAACCCTTACTTCTTTTTTAAAGAGAGTTTAATAGGTGTAGGCCCTCTTGTAGCCCATGATTGATGGTAGCTTGATATTGGAGAGAGGGTTTATGTTGGGATATGGTTCTGACTTGTTTCCCAGCTCCAGCTATGGGTCCCATACCACTGAGGGGATCAGTTTTCCAAATCAAGAGCAGTTGGTTCCCCACCATGGTACAAAACATCTTCTTATAACAAAAGCCAACCTTAAATTTTTCTAAAACTTCCATTTAGATTCTCTCTCTCTCTCTTTTTTTTTTTTTGGTTCAAGTCAATAAATATAGTGTATTTTAATGTGGCAACTTTAACTCACATTAGAACCAGTTTCAAGTTTGTCTATTCTGAGTTTTTGGTCCACATTACTTTTCTTATCAGAAATTTTAATATGTCCCAGATTATTTCACACATTAGAAGACAAACTTTTATCCTAAAGTGAGTCTCTGGATTTTCAAATTATTTCTCGCTTTCAAGGAAATAACAGTGAATTGCTTTACCATTTCTATGACTTTGGGAAAGTGGAAGCTGGCAGTGTATGTTTGTGTATGTGTGTGTGTGTGTGTGTGTGTGTGTGTGTGTATGTGTGTGTGTATGTATGAGAGAGAGAGAGAGATAGAGAGAGAGAGATATAGATGAGAACAGAGGTGAAACACTGTAATAATAACTCTTCATAATCCCTCTTCTTCCTTATCATCAACCTTGTCATAGTTGTTCTCCTTCACTGAGCATTTACCATATGCCAGGCACTGTGCAAATCGCTTTTCAAACATGACCTCATTTAGTAATCACAATGGGTCTTATGATTCTTAGGTCACAATCAAGAGAACAGAAGCTCTAGTCCATGCAGCTGGTACCAGACAGGGCTGGGATGTGAACCTTCTGCCTTCCAATGATAGCCCTTACATGTTGTGATGATCTGAAAGTGGAGGAGTATCTGGTGAAGAGAGCAAACATTTGTTATGCTCTAGCAGTCAGCCAGATACTTTCATTCACAGTTATATTTGTCACATGAAGCAAGCCATAATGTATCTGTTTTTATCTTCACATTACAGATGTTAAAATTTGCATTCTGCAAATCTTGCCTTCATTTCTAAATATTGATAGTAGAGATGCAAATTTTAGAGTAGGTGCAAAATGTTAGATGGTTAATTTTATGGAAGACTGAAAGAGAACATTTCCTAATTTGTTAAATATTCTTGTTGGAAGCAATGAGTTGTGTCCCATCTTACAGAGTACTGGTAATAGGGCTGGGAGATTCCTTGCTACCACTGGTGAGTGGTCATGATTACACTTAGACATAAAGACACTTGTAGAAAAAGAGTCCACTCTACTGGTATGAGCTTCTGCTTATGAAAAGGAGATGTAACAGTCACTACAGAGTTTCTGTTTCAAACCATTGCTTTCAATCCTCTCCCCAATCCATGATCATCACTAAAAAAATTTAAAATGAGACAAAACACTTTTATTTGCCCAGGGGTAGGATATGTGTGTATGCCCCCAATATACTATGTGTGGTTTTGACCTCTGCAATATTCCTTCAACATAGTTTGGACATCAGTAGGGTCTGAAAGATAGTTAAAGAGAATGACCCAGGACTGCTTCATTAGACTCAGGACTGTTCAGTCTGCAGAGATGAAAGTCAAAAGGACAGAAGAGAAATCACAAAGGCAATGGATTCTGTCTATGAACATAGAATTATTTACCAGCTACCCAGGGAGCAAGCTAAAAGTAGTCTAAGATGACCAGGATACAGAGAAGAACTGCCTAGAGGAAACCATGAAGTGAATTAACTCCAGAGGTGATAAAATAATCTTCAATAAATAGATAAATTTCCCAAAGATCTTATTTGAGAGTTCTGTGTGATCTTGTCAGTGATCAAGTTTGAGGAAGCAAAATGGGACAGTCTCTGTCCTTTAAAAGTTCAAAATCTAGAATCCTGCTTAAATTCTAATGTAAAATGTGATGAGTGGAATGAAATTTGCATAAGTGGGAAGAACCATATAAGATCAGAACTCACGGGCAAGCAGGTCAGGAGGGATCTTCAGTGGCCAAGTACTGTGGTGGGCTATACTGGTTTCACAGCTGGTTTCTCCCTAGTGAGTAAGTCTGAGTTGAATGATGAGATAACTGGAATTTACAAGGTAGATAGGAGATGAGTCAAGGTGTTCCAATCAGAGGACATAGCATGTGGAAGGAAAATAGTACCCTGCATTCTAGAAAACCATATGATTTTTCTTGTCCTGTGTGGTCAGATAATCCTGTCTTCTTTCCTAGGTAAGACCATCGAATAGTTTCTGCCCTTTCCCCAGCCCATGATTCTGGAAGCTGAGGCTGAAACCTTTATCTACATCATGCTAAGGATGGCATCAGCTTTAGACAGTCAGATGAATGAAACTGTACACCATTCATTTGTTCATCCATCCATCCTTCTGTCCATCCATCTATTCACAGACTATGTACCAGACATTATATACAATAATGTGGACATGTTCTCTTTCTCATTTCTCATTAAGGTTATATAGTCCACCATTGAAATAGGTAGAGATGCTAAGAAAACAGCACTCAAATACATAAGTCACATAGCTATGAGAGTGACCTTTCCACAACCTATGTCTGATCTTGTAAAATGAATTAATTAACTAACCAACCAATTTATGCATCACTTCCTTATAGGACCTTCTGGTGAATAAGACCCATGATCCACACCATGTCCTCATAAGGTCCTTGCCATCTGATTCTGGAATCTCTAGTCTCCAACTACACTGGTGAGGTCCCACTGGTATTCCATGTTTGGTCATACTTTACTCTTCAGAGTAGTTAAACATGTTCTGTGTTGTTTTACCTACCCTGTTCCCTCTGCCTCTCTTCACGTGGTGATATCCAGCACACTCACCAGCCTATCAGCCTCATGTCCCCACTTCTCTGGGCTTGCATGGTTACATATATAAGAGGCAAAGTTTCTGAGAATAAGTGACTATTGTGTGCTCATCCTCAAAAAGAACATCCAAACTGCCCTCTCCGTGGCTCAAGGAACCTCACAGAAGAGGGTACAGAAGGAATGTAAGAGAATGGGGTGGGGGACTGTGAAATGTGGTCATCTGGATATGACATGGCTGAACTCATGAACTCAGAGAAGCTGTGATTATCTGTACAAGACTGATCTGTCAATGCTTCAGCATTGATGAGAGAAGGATACCTTGGACCCCAGACCTCCCAGAGAGCTAATGGTAGCTAAAGGTTGCCGGGAGAGGAGGAGTCAGGATCATTAGTGGTGTAGCCACTAAAAAGTTGCCCATTCCACAATAAATAACTTTCTACTCATGGTAATGCAACAACCTTAATTTAAGTCAGTGGGCTAAAAAATGGCATGAAAGTAAGATGGAGACTAATGGGAGGGGAGTGCGATGAGAGGGTGACTGGCAGGGGTAAGATCAACATACATTATATACGCATAAAAATGGAAAAATAAGTATTTTTTTAAGATTTAATTACCTCTTCCCAAAAGCCAGTTTCTCACCTATAATCCTAGCACTTAGGAAGCTAAGGTAGGAGGATCACTGTGAGTTCAAGGCCAACCTGGAGCTATAAGAGTGAGCCCAGGCCAGCCTGGGCTACAGTGATATCTTGCCTCAAAAAAGCAAACAAATAATAATAATAATGAAAAAGCTACCCCCAGAGATAGGGAGGTAATGATATGGGCAATAATTGGGTGTACATGTTTTTTTAATCACCTGATTTTTCCCCCTTTTTATAGTTTTTCCAGGTATGGTCTCTAGCTCATGCTGATCTGGAATTCACTATGTAGTCTCAGGGTGACCTTGAGCTCATGGCAACCCTCCTACCTCTGCTTTCTCAGTGCTGGGATTAAAGGCACGCACCACCATGCCTGGATAATCAACTGATTTTTTTGAATTATGCTGCCTTACCTTTAAAAAGATGAACCAGGCAGGCACTGAAGAGGCAGAGGTGGGAGGACTTCTGTGAGTTTGAAGCCACCTTGAGAATACATAGTGAATTCTGAGTCAGCAGGGGTTAGAGTGAGACTCTTCCTCAAAAAACCAAACCAAACTAAATCAAACCAAATAATAAAATAAAAAGATGAATCAGAAATGAAAAGACAAAGTACACTTGGAATTGCAGCACCTGCCATGGCACATTTGCTTTCTGGGTATAACAAACCATTCTTTCGTGTAGGATGATCCAGTCCTTCTAAAAGTGCCACCATGTTTAGAGCACCAGCTCTACTATTACTTCAGATGCTTTGCCCCTTTTAGTTCCCTCAGCAGCCCTTCCAAACAGGTAAGAGTGTTGATATTTTTACATGAAGAAAGCAAGTCTTGGAAATATTGATTGACCAAACCAAGATCAGAAAATTGGTAGGATCAGTACCCATAACTGGCATCTCCTGACTGCTGCGGCACTGCACTTTTCCCTACACTGTACTAACCACACTTTCCACACTGAGATGTGTTGACTTCATTCAGGGACCAAAGGACAGACTTATCCAAAGCATAGTGCTGAATGCTTACCATATTTTAGTCATTGTGACAATCCTTTCTGATGCACTAAAAAAACAAAAAGAGCAGTAAAGACAGGCAAGGAGACAAAGACAAGAAGAACTTTGGATAAAATTAAGTGCAGTGGGCTGGAGAGATGGCTTAGTGGTTAAGGCTCTTGCCTGTGAAGCCTAAAGACCCAGGTTTGATTCCCCAGGGCCCATGTAAACCAGATGCACAAGGGGGTATATGCATCTGGAGTTCATTTGCAATGGCTGGAGGTCCCAATTTGTCCATTATCTCTCTCTCTCTATCTGCCTCTCTCTCTTTCTCTCACTTGCTCTCTCAAGATGGATAAATAAAATTAAAAAAAATTAAGCACAGTGAGTCTGGCAGTACAGAGAGGACATCTCATTCCTGGCAGCATTCCCAGAGATGGGGCTTGGAGGACATGGGTATTTAACTAGCAGTAAAGAAAAAGGAGTTAAGTGCATTCCAAGCAGTGGAAATAACATGTACAAGAGCACAAGGTTTTAGCAGAGTGTCTGTCTGTGAGGACTAATCCTTAGTTGGGCATGGCTTGAATATAGGGCAGAGGAGAGAAGTGAGACCAGAAATGGGAAGGAACTTGAATAAACTTAATCATTTGGACTTCTTTCTATAGCAATGGGAGTCCAAGAAAGAGTTTAAGTCAAAGGAATGAAAGTCTAGGAATTAGGAAAATAATCCTAGCATGATAAGAAGCTACGTATGGATTTACGTGGAGGTGTATTTGATGCCAGGGTGAGAGACTGTTGCATGCTACTGTTCAGTTTTCAGAATCACACACAAATGTACTTTTCAACATTATATTTAATTAATTAGTTTGCATGAAGAGAGAGACAGAGAGGAGAGAAAGGGAGAGAGAGGTAGAGAGAGAAAGAGAGAGAGAAAGGGAGAATGGGTGTGCAGCTTTTTCCAGCATTCACTTGGCTGGGCTACAGGGAGAAGGTTTTTTCCTTAGCACCAGCTTGATTTCTCAGTGACGTTGCCACTCAGGCACGTGAAGTCTTCAGCAATAGGGTCTCACCATCTCTTTCTCATTGGAAACCAAGGACATTGGCAATAGCCTATAATGTCTTGGAGGCAACAGGGACCTCCCTGGCCAACAACTCACTGGAAGGTATCTCATCCCTGGCACTGAAAATTTTCTGGTAACAATCTATGGCATCTGCATGTTCCATCATTTGAGAAAATAGATTTTCATATGTCTTATTCAGAATATCTTGAATTTTGTTTGACCCTCCCCACCTTTCTTTTATACAATCTCTTCCCCTGACCTCCCTTAGGCCTTTCCCCTCCTTGTAATCTGTTCTTCTACTTACAAATATACAATACCATCCTCTTAAGACCTTCCCTCTTCTCCCTCCTTTATAGCCTTTTTCTAGCTTATGGGCCTCTGCTACTGAGTTTTGGTTCCAGATCACACACAAATGTATACATTTGTAGTTAGGATCCACATATGAGAAAGAACCTGCTACATCTGGCTTTCTGGGCCTGGGTTACCTCACTTAGTATAATCCTGTCCAGATCCATCCATTTCCCTGCAAATTTCATAGTTTCATTTTTCTTTATTGCCGAATAGTACTCCATTGTGTAGATGCACCACATCTTTATTAGGCTATATCTTTTTACACTCCAATAAAGGATGGCGAGTTGCCTGCTTTTCACTGTTGCCAGCACTTGTCGTCTGTCTTTTTTTTTTTTTTTTTTGGCTGTCTTTTTGATTGGCAAAGTTAGTGGTTTGATTTGCATTTTGACCTAACGCAGATCTCACACAAATTTGATTTTACCACCAAGTACCATTTGCCTGTTTTTGAACAAACTCATAAAGTGCAGGAGATTTAAAGTATAAACTCAATAAAACTGGAAATATTTGGTTATTGTAGGCCATGTTTTCCATGGTGACATGAGAGGAATGGGAAAGATGAGTACTTCTTTTCTTTTTCTTTTTTTTCTTTTAAATTATTCATTTATTTGACAGCGAGAAAGACAGAGGGAGAGAGAGAGATTGGGCGCGCCAGGGCTTCCAGCCTCTGCAAACGAACTCCAGACGCGTGCGCCCCCTTGTGCATCTGGCTAACGTGGGACCTGGGGAACCGAGCCTCGAACTGGGGTCCTTAGGCTTCACAGGCAAGCGCTTAACCGCTAAGCCATCTCTCCAGCCGAGTACTTCTTTTCAATAGGTGTTGTATGACACTGACCCCTCACCCTGACCCCCCACTGTTTGCTATCCTTATTAGAAGCAGTGACTGCTCACAAGAGGCTCTCTGGGCCTTGTGAAGGTCCTCCATAGAAGGAGGGGAGGGCAGGAAAGTTGTTACAGCCTTACCTATGATCTCAGCTGCCCCTGTGGCAGCTGTGTGCAATGACATGTGAGGTCTTGTGGTCTCAGGAAGACTTAGAGTTTCTAGAGGATGGAAGTTCAAGGGATGGGAGGTCCATCCATGCTGCTGTGGGGAAGCTGTCCTCCATGCGGGATGAGACCTGTCAGTGCTGTGGCTGCTTTGTAGTCTCCACGCTCCTTTGAGTAACCGCTTGCCCAAGCTCTGTAAGGAAACCAAATAAACTTCTTGGTTTTCCAGGGTGAACTCTGGTAGAATCAGCCTTTAGTCTGTAGGAGCATTCTGACTGGGAGAGCAAGCCCTTGTAGGCTTCTCCAGAGAAGAGTTCCTATAACAATAAACCATTGGTTTCTGCTTTTGCCAAGAAAATTTAAAAATAAAAAAAGACTATTAGTACTTTTTTTTTATTTGCCTGCCAGTTTTAGTACTGCTTGTTTGCTTGTTTGTTTTCCCAAAACCGAGAAAGGGTCTTGCTGTGTAGCTCAGACTCATTAAGTAACCCAGGCTGGTCTATAAATGCTGACTATTCTGCCTCAGCCTCCTGATTGCTTAATTACAAGCATGAACTACCACACCTGCTCAGTACTGAACATTTATACAGGGCATTGAAGCCAGAGTTTCCCCACATAGACTGTTCATTGAATTGCTTGAATAATCCCTTATAAGGCATTAAGTTTATAGTTGTGTTAGTTTTCTATGTATGTTGTAACCAATTACTACAAACTTGATAACATTAAGGGCATAGAAATCTCTTCACAGTTCCTAAGACAGGAAGTCCAAATTTGAGGTGTCAGCAGAACCTTGTTCTCACAGAGACTTGATAGGAGAATTTGCTTACCTCTTTAATTTCCTAGTGGCTCCAGGGACTTTTGGCCTGGAGTCTGACTCCCTCCAGTCTCTGCCTCTGTCTCTATAAGGCTGTTTCCTCATCTTCCTTAAAATTTCTCTGTGTGTGTCTTCTAAGGATGCTTGCTATTAAATTTACTGTCTACCTGGATCACCCAGTTAATCCATCTCCAAATCCTTAATTTTTTTCCAAATAAAACTTACAGTTGCAAACTCTGGGATTACAGTATGGGAATGTTTTATTTTTGGCCAACATTTAGCCCTCAATAGTACTCAAATTTGAAAATCAGGGAGGACATTGAAACAAAATGCCTTGGTAAGGTTGTTGCCATTCACCTGGACAAAGACATGGAATGAGAACAAGATTGAAGAGGGTTGCTATCTCCTATTTCAGTCAGCCAAGGGACTTAAACAAGCTTAACTTCTGGGCCCTCCACACTTTAGCAAGATGAATTAGGGAAGGCTTAGTTTCTGTGAGTCACTAATCCTACCTTGGCCTAATGTCCTGCACAATTGCTTGATTGACCTTTGCCGTAGACATTACCTAGGTATGTTGTGTCTTAATCTGAAAGTTGCCTAAAACAACAAAAATATATATAAGGTTCTGTGAATATGAACATTGCAATGAACTTAGAGCTCTGATTCTTTTTGCTGCTAAATGAGAGGATGATGCTGAGTATAGAGGAGACATGAAACTAGGTAGTATTCAAAAATAGGCATTCACAGAGCTAGACATTGAACTGTGACAAACAGCTCTGTCACACCTTATGAGCACCAGGAAGTCAGCCCTCTCAAAAATCTCCTACATGCTTAAGATCATGGGATCATAGAAGATCTCAGAAACAGTCCTGAGTCTTACTTACGGGATCAGTTGTAACAGTCAGAATTATGGGAAAACTGAAGCAAATCAAATCACTCTGAATATAATGATCATTCTATCCTTTCACAATGTATAAATCTTGCTATGTCTGCTGACAGATTACTTTCTGCACTCTAATACTTTCCTTCTACAGAAAGCATGTGTATATGTGTGTGTGTGTGTTGGAAAGGAACACCCAGATAACCATATCCAAGCCTCACACATATCCTAGCCACAATGGGGCTATATCCTGTAGCTCCCAGAGATATGTGCTTGGGAGCAGTTAGTGTTGCCAGCTAGCTAGAATCTGGGTTTTTGTTGTTGGTAGAGTATGGTAATCACAGCAGAGAGAAGGCCAGCCAGAGGCTAGACAAAGGGTAAACCCAGGCAGCTTTACTTAACTCTGTGCTGCAGCTAGGAGTTGTGAGGGCCAGAGGGTGGTTTCCAGAAAGAGGCGCCTAACATTCTTGTATGCTGACATCAAGCTTCCAAGCTTCTGCTCTCTGGTGAGTCAACAGCAAAAGGCCCACATCGTCCGAGAGCAGCTGCCCAATCAGAAGATGTGGTGGCATACCTCAGAAATCTTTCCAAACCTCAGCATTCTGCAGGCTTCAAACAGTTCCTTCTGAGAAAGAATGCAGAGATGATTAAAGCTACAATAAGCACAGGACCTATCATAACAACAATAAGGTAACTTCCATATTTGCTTTTCAACTCAATCTGCTGAAATGTACTCATGTAAAAATCAAACTCTTCATTCCATGCTGAAGAAAGAGAGTATACTGAAGGAGTCATTGAAGCTCTGAGACTTTATGTATTTTGAAATCAACATGCTCTGCAATGATACTGATATCCTAAAATAGCACTGAATTTTAGTGACAGTTATTGCACCTCAGCAATAGAGAATTTATGAACAAATACATTCACATACATATAAATTTTACAGTGAAATAAAAATAAATTGTATAACTTCTCATCTTATTAATCAAAGTGGTATTGGTGTTCAGTAATTTCTCTTGATATTTTTCCATCAAGCAGAAATCCCTGGAAACTATAATTCATAAGGCAAGAGGTAAATTAGTTTCTTAGTGCAACACAAACCTGCAAGCAGAGTTACTTCTGTAACATTACCAGCATATGGTATTGCCATATCATTGGGTCCATAAATGGGAATGGCACTGCACTGTAAAGATAACTAGACTTTACTTGACAAGGCCAGGCATCTAGATAACATGCTATAAAATGGTGAGAAGGTGAAGGGATTCAATAGTTGGAGGTCACATGAGATTATGACAGTGACTTTCCTTACAGTCATACCATCTGGTTTGGATTGTTACTTGACCAAATGAAAGTGCTCTCTGGATAGCTTTGGGGGTGAGAAAGTCTAAGATCATGCCTGTGGTACTACAGAACTATAAGGAAACATAAAAGATTTGGATGAAACATAAGAAAATCATACAGCCAGTGTTAAGTGCCTGCATGGGCTTGGATAATTTACCATCTGATGTCTCCTATATGTTGGGTATAGGAGGATAAAGAAAGCCTAGAAAGAAGCCATTTGTTTATTAATTCAGAACTCAATTTTGCACATTCCTTGTGCTAGGCATTGAAGATACATTATTATTATTATTATTATTATTATTATTATTATTATTATTATTTTACAAGGCAAGGTTTTACTCTAGCCCAGACTGGCCTGGAATTCACTATGGAGTCTCAAGGTGGCCTTGAACTCTCTGTAATTCTATCTCTGCCTACCAAGTGCTAGGATTAAAGGTATGTGCCACCATATCCAACCACTATCATTTTTTTTTTCCAAATGACTAAAAGTTCAGAGGAGGAAGCAAATAAATACATATTTGCTATACAATATAATCCTTGTTCTAATATATCTTGTAACATATCTTGAATTCTTGTTAAATGTCAGGATTTGAATCTGAAATGTTCCCCCCAACAGGGTTATATTTGGAACATTTGGTCTTTAGCTGGTAGTACTATTTTCGGAGTTTCTGGATGCTTTGGTAGGAGATGGTGCTTAGCTCGAGAAGGTGGGACACTTGAGGATGGGTCATTGGGGATACATTAGTCCTGGATTTTTCCTGTTGTTCTCTCTGCCTCCTGGCCTGCCATTTTGTGAACAGAGCTGCTTTGCCATACTTTCCTGCTATGATGGACAGAGTCCTCTGAAACTGTGAGCTAAAATAAGTCCTTTCTCCTTTAAGATGCTTCTCTTAGGCATTTCATCACAACAGTGTGTAAGTAAGTAATATAAATACCAAGAATTGTTTTAGGAGCTGTAAGTGAATGTCTGAAGTATGGCTAGGATGGAAGGTTTACTTTTACTCTGTTTGGAATAAAAAGGGGTCTAGAGAGAGTAAGTACCACAGCTTAGAAGGAATGAACACACATGCAAAAATAAATAATAAACCTAGACATTTTGACACAAAGTTTGGTCCTTAATCACTCATTTGTAGATTTGAAGAAAGATAATTGACCTAACAACATATACATTGACTAGTCAGCAAGAGAGCGGTGTAAATATGTGTGCTAACAGTGGGACATTGTATGTGGGTAGTTTTTTTTTTTTTTTTTAAATCAGAACCTATAGTAAAATAGCTTCCATTTAAACCTTGAAACTGTCAGAAACCACTAAGAAAAGGCAGTTCTGTGGTCAAAATTGCTCATTAGAAAGAAGTATGTAGTATTCCTTTGTGTAGCTCAAATATTGCCTATAGGGAGAACAGATAGGCAATAATTGCTTTAGTCTAAAGGAGATGTACCAGGGCTGAAGAATTTGCTTAGTGGTTTAGGCACTTGCTTGTAAAGCCAAAAGGCCAAAGTTTGATTCCTCAGGAACCAATGTTAGCCAGCTGCACAAGGTGGCATATAAGTTTGGAATTCATTTTCAGTGGCTAGAGGCCCTGGTGTGCCCACACACAAACTCTCTGCCTCTTTTCCTCTGTCTATCTCTCTCAGATAAAAAAAAAAGAAAAAAGAAAAGAAAACAGAGATATATTGATACCCAAACAGCCAAACATTGAAGGAATCAGTAGTATGGGGAATGTGGAGGTCCTGGCAGTCACTTGATTACTGATTGGTTACTAAGAGGACCACCATTTATTGCCATAGGTAAACTGTGAATGTAGGTGTTGACACGTGCAACATTATGCAGGCTGTACTTGGGAAGGAAAACAACCCCAGGGTGTCTTCTGGCCTAAAGCACAGTTCCTAAGTATTTGCCCTTGCAGTCTAGACTAAAAACAAACAAATCAGACTCCTCTGAAATGCTGGAAACCCTCCCTACTTGAAGCTTCAGATCTCTTACCTTGTAAATCTGGCTTTCAAATTCCAAGTTCAACTTCCGTTCCCACACCCACGGCGGCCTTGCACTAGAGATTACAATGATCACTTCTATGTATTAGATGATTGTTCCTTCCACATCAAGGGCTTTGGGAGGATGACCTAAAGCTGCTTTCTCCTGTCTCAACACCCTCCACCCAGTGCTGCTACTACACCAGCATCTTGTAGGTGTTTGTAGCAGATGACTGACTGGGCATCTTAATCTTCTCATAGTAGGGTCAGAGGTTGGCGCCATGACCTGGTCACCAGGCATTAGGAAGGAATCTCCATATGACAATATTGACTGCATCATTTAGTTTCATGGTGAACTTCCTTTGCAGAACAAAATATACTTAGAAGGAAAGAGTAGGAATGTGGGCCGTGTGTGGCGGCGCACAACTTTAATCCCAGCACTCGGGAGGCAGAGGTAGGAGGATCACCATGAGTTCGAGGCCACCCTGAGACTACATAGTGAATTCCAGGTCAGCCTGGGCTAGAGTGAGACCCTACCTCGAAAAACCAAAATAAAAAGAATAGGAATGTGTGCCATTCCATAAGGTAAGGCATTCTGTATTTCAGATGGAGAACTTCAATCTATTGATATATCAAGGTCTAAGAAACAGTGCAGCCATAAATGAGAAAGCTAGCTAAGATAAGTGAAGAACATAACTGATAACTCCAAATACCTGGTTATTCTGATTATACTATTTTATCTTGTCAAATTACTTTCTTCAACTAGGAAAATATCTTTAATTTTTATTTATTTATTATTTATTTGTTTATTTGAGAGCGACAGACACAGAAAGAAAGACAGATAGAGGGAGAGAGAGAATGGGCGCGCCAGGGCTTTCTAGCCTCTGCAAACGAACTCCAGACGCGTGCGCCCCTTGTGCATCTGGCTAACGTGGGACCTGGGGAACCGAGCCTCGAACCGGGGTCCTTAGGCTTCACAGGCAAGCGCTTAACCGCTAAGCCATCTCTCCAGCCCAACTAGGAAAATATCTTTATTTTGTTCTTTCCCTCGTTTTGTTACCCAGTGAATTTAATTACTGTTGCTTGTATGAGCATGGGAAGAAGGTTATTTACTGGAGCATGGGCATCTCACAAGTGGCTATGCCACTGAAGAAATGTTCCCTCCTTTCCCAGAAATCATTAATTGCTAACAGCTCCTCAGGGAAGGATAGAGCCTGATAAGCCCTTCCATCCACGGTGGAGGTAACCATGGTTGTTGTAAGCTCACTAAAGCAATGGCTATATGGTGTCCAGAAAATGTTCTTTCATAGCACCCCTCCCCATCCTTCAGCTCCCACATTCTTTCCTCACCGGCAAGTTTCCTGAGCCTGGAGGTAATATGGATGTCCAGTATTCAATCGTCACTTAGTCTTAGCACTCTGACTTGCATTAGCCACTGTCCCTGCAAAATGAAGCTTCTCTGACCAAGGCTAAGGACAACAGTTATGAATGGGTACAAGCATAAATATTTAGAAGGCGGTTGCACAGCATGTCCATTTAGCAAAGCAGCACAACTAAGAACGTTTCTGAGATGAAAAAAGTGACTGTGACTTTGTCTGATAGATTTCCCAATACATGTTTATGAATTTGTTCTCTCTCTGTTTCTCCTTTTACTCATGTGTGTGTGTGTGTGTGTGTGTGTGTGTGTTTGTGTGGTGGTAATGGGTATGTGTGTATGGTGTGGTGGTGTGTGTGTTTGGGGGGGTGGTATATATGCTTTCCAGGCACCCCATGCACTTGCCTGCAATAGCTGGGGCAGTGCATTGAGTGTCCTGTGCCAGTGATCTTTCTTTCATTCTTACTTGAGCTGGAATCTTTTATGGAGCTTGCTGTTATTTTATGAGTTCTAGCTATTCTCTGGTCTCTGTTCCCTCACAGGACTAGGATAGGAGACACATGTGGGCATACCCTGATATTTATGTGGGTCCTGGGCATGGAATTCTCAGCAGTCTCTCAGGCCTCCTCAGGCCCTTATGTTTGTACAGAAAGTGCTCTTCTCATTTGAGCCACCTCCCTAGTACTGCTCTCTCTTTCTTAACTTGTTTTCCTTAATTGAGAATTAATCTCTGAGGAGTAATTTTGCTTTATTCTGATGCCACATTTGGAATAAGTCACTGCTTTTTTCAGTGTTCTATGGAAACTGGTGTTTTGTTGTCTGACTTCATTAGGTGCAGTGGGTACTCTTCTTGACTAAGAATTCTGACAGTATAGGCTGGATAGATGGCTTAGTCATTAAGGCACTTGCTTGTGAAGCCTAAGGACCCATGTTTGACTCTCCAGATTCCACATAAGCCAGACACACAAAGCAGAGGCAAGCACAAGGTTGCACATGTGCATGAAGCAGCACACACGTCTGGTGCTCGATTATAGTGGCTGGAGGCCCTGGTGTGACAATTCTCTCTCTCTCATAAAAAGGCCAGTCTGTTGAGTTTGCCTCAAAAAAAGAATTCTGACAGTAAATCAACTGAGCAAGGAATTTTTACTCTAATCATTTGAATTTTTAAAATTTTTTTTTGGTTTATTTTTATTTATTTATTTGAGAGCGACAGAGAGAGAGAGAGAGAGAGAGAGAGAGAGAGAGAGAGAGAGAAAGAAGGAGGGAGAGAGAATGGGTGCGCCAGGGCTTCCAGCCACTGCAGACGAATTCCCCCTTGTGCAACTGGCTAACGTGGGTCCTGGGGAATTGAGCCTTGAACTGGTGTCCTTAGGCTTCACAGGCAAGCACTTAATCACTAAGCCATCTCTCCAGCCCTCATTTGAATACTTTTTTATGCTGTGACAGTCTCTGCATTTATAGTCTAATTAATTTACAGCAAGATATACTATAGAACTTGAACATAGTTCTGCCTTAGGCCCTTCATAAACTTCATAAACTTGACCCTGGATTTGCACATGGAATTCCTCCTTTCAAGAAATCATACACACACACACAAAACAAATCATACACTGTTCCTCAATTACAACTCAACCTTTTCACATACAAAGGAAAACTGGACAGATTCAGAATTTAGAAATTCACAAATGGGTTAATTATATTTTATGGAACATTATCCATATTACTGGATAAATGGCAATGGGCGACTAACTTTTGAGTTCATATTTCCTGTAGTGGGGTTTTACAAACACAGTAGAGTAGCAACAACTTAGATTATAAATTTTAGAAAAAGGTCTAGTTTTTTTTTTTAAAGACCCAGGAAAGAGAGTCCCAAACCATTGGAAAATGGGCAAAAGGTGGAGGTGGGGGGGTAGGGAGAAAGAAAAAAGAGAAACATAGTTTGATAATATAAATTTTTCTGTTTTAAAATTAAAACTTGTACTTAGGAGATTAATTTTCTTTCATTAGAAAAAAACCTCTTGTGTGGGACAGCCTCAACAGCCTAGTCACAGTTTCTAAGCATAGAGAGCAAATAAGAAGCAATCACTAGTCAGTCATAAAGATAAGCCAAGGAATTGAAATACTTTTGTAGGTCACATCACCTGACAGAAACTTTGGACTAATTTTTTTTTTCCTGGTTCAAGAGTTCAGCCATAAGACCCACTTTCCCTATCAGCTGGCCTGAACTGATAAGGTCCTGAAGGAAAGGTTCGTTGTGAGCTCTTACTCAATTGTCCTGGTGACATAAGCACTGCTGGGTCTAGTCTGTACAGAGGAGCTTCTGGTTGGCCCATATTTCTTTCTTTTTTAAAAATTTTATTTATTTGAAAGATAGAGAGAAACAGAGAGAAAGGGATGCACCAGGACCTCCAGCCACTGCAAACACACAATAGACACATGTGCCACCTTGATAATGATGCGTGTTCTGGGGAATTGAACCTAGGTCTTTAGACTTAGCAGGCAAGTACCTTAACTACTAAGCCAGCTCTCCAGTCCCCATCTTTCTTTTTTTAAAATTCTGCTACAGTAGGACATGGTCAGTGGAATTTATTTAATTGCTTTCACCCAATTCTTCATACCTTATGCAGATTTGATACCTAACAAACTTTCACTGAGTGTTTATAGAGGAAATATATACTAAGCCTCAGATTAGCTAGTAATAAATGTGACTCAAAAACAGAGTAATTAAGAGCAAGTAATATATTACATTAATTTAATATATTATCTGTCCATGATAGAGGTGGATGTGGGATTGTTATCTGCTGTTCAATATTAGCTGGGTCTGTATTCTTCCAGCGAACTTCACCTAAAGAAGAGTTCATTCTAATGCATATTACCTGAGAAGTGGTCTGTGAGGCTGCACAGAATTGCATTTGCTACTCCAGTGAGGTAACTATGTAGGAACACGCTTGTCTGATCTCACTCACTCTCCCTTTTACTCCCATCTACCTTCCATTTTCACTTCTGCTCTGTCTTTTATTAACCCCCACAGAAGTGTAGTTTCTATAGCTTTCCCTAGTTACAATTCAATGCCAACTGTTTGTTGACATCTGATAGTGAACTCACCCCCACAAAAATTGCTCATTCAGCTCTAAGTAATTGAAGTGACATGGATCTGTTTTTAAAATTCTACAGTTCTATTATTTTATGAATAGATGCAATTTAGAATATCTTGAAGTTGACACTAAATCTTGACTATTTGTTTTATCTACTAAGATGTAGTTACTCATTGATTGCTTTTTTTCTTAAAGGCGTCACTTTATTTTCTGCTATCAGGCAAATGAACATGTCATAGTCATTGCACAGATATCCACTGGAGAACTGATGTTTAACCAAGTGGAGAAGTCTTAACCGGGACCAAGGATCCAAGGATTCCTTCTTCTACTAAACCTTTGAGTGAATAATTTCTCATAAACTACCAAGTTGGATTCACTGGCAAGACTGCATTTTACATACATTCACATAAGTCTTGGAATAGAATATCACAAGCAGGCAAAATTATACTTTGTGGTATTTTCTTCTAATATCTGTATGTCTTTATGTCAAATTTTCAAATTTCAAATTTGGATGTATATATAGTTATCTATCCTATTACTGAATAATATCCCATGGAATGATTTTGCTATAATTTATTCTGCTAATAGGTTTTTCTTATTATATTTTTTATTATATTAGTCAGATTCATTGCTGTGGTAAATACTCAAGAGAAAGAGTTTAAAGGAGAAAAGATTTGTTTTCTGTGTCACAGTTTGAAAACTTTCAGTCTGTGGTTGGGCTGCCTCCATTGCTACTTTGAAGCAGATTTTCATGGTGATACATGTGACAGAAAAGGGTAGCAAACATGATAGCAAACAAAGAGAGAAAGAGAGAGGGAAAAGAAGAAGTAGAAAGAGAAGAGAGGGAAAAAGGTAGGGAAAGAGACATAGAGAGAAAGGGAGGGAATGAGACCCATGATAAGATATAGTTCCCAAGAAAATGTTCCCTGTGATCTACTTCCTCCAAGTTGGCCCCACCTCTGGAAGTTTCTACCACCTCCCAATAATGCTATGAAATTAATAATTCATCAATTGGTTATTCATTTATTATAATAGAACCCTTATGATCTAATCATGTCTCAATGATTGTATCCACCAGCTGGGAACCAAACTGTCAACACAAGAGTCTTCTGGCAAGATACTTCATATCTAATGGTAACTTCTTCCCTTTGTTCATTTGCATCCATGTACATATGTATCTGTCTGTTCACCTATCTTAATATGCATCAGAACTCTGAGGTACACTGTTATTCAACTTCTTTAAGGTGGGAGTGACTTGGTGGCCAGGCCAATGTCTGAACTAAGCAGTCTGTTACCAGAGCTTGCACTCTTACCCACAATACTGTAAGCACCCTCATTTTAAAGATGGGATTTGGGAGAAGTTAAAATAACTTCTCTCAGAAGCACAGACTTAACAAAGGTCAGCATGACTAATGCCTTTTATTATTTTTTTTATCATCCAAAGTACATCTTATGATTCTATTTGTGAAATATTAATCACAAAGGAATTAAATTCAATCTTAGCACTATTATCTTCTTCTTAAAAGTGGACAGTTGCCAAAATGCTAAAACCATGCATCTATATTTGGTCTAAATTTGTGGCATTTTTAAGACTATGAATAGAAATGAAAAAGGACAATGGCTTACTATGGAATCAGCCTATCTTGCTCTATCATTTTTTAGCCTGCCAAATTAATTTAGTAATATGTAACATTGGTAGACTCATTTAATTTCAGTAACAGTTGAAACATTCAACATTACACATAGTAGGTAATATATGCAACTGGAAATTTTAGTCTACTAGATTCAAGGTAGTTAATAATTTAAAAATGTGTGAATGTCCAAAATTTTTGTGAAAGTGTTTTATATTATCCTATGTGAAACAAAACCCATAAAACAAATCAAAAGCATGAGTGTGGCTTTTGGTGCTAAAGCCCTGGTTTTGACCTGAAAAGAATAAAAATGGAAGCTTGTTGAATTATCAGTGTCCTGGGAAACCTTGAATGTGAAGAGTGCAGCAATAAACACTGACAAACAAGTCTGTCTGGAGGATAGTATAGAGCTGTTTGGGAATATGCCCAGGAGTGGTGGGGCCGGCCATATGGTAGCTATAATTTTAGCTTTCTGACAAACCTCCACTGTGCTTTCACAGGTGGTTCTACCAATTTGCACTCCCACCAACTATAATAAAGATTCCTCTTTCCCCACACCCTTGCCAACATTTGTTGTTCCTTTTCTTTTCTTTTAAAAACTTTTAAATTGACAATTTTCATACATTTACACAATGTATTTTGATTGTAATCCCCTCCCATACCCTTTTTTTTTTTTTGGTTTTTCGAGGTAGGGTCTCACTTTGGCTCAGGCTGACCTGGAATTCACTATGTAGTCTCAGGATGGCCTTGAACTCTCAGCGATCCTCCTACCTCTGCCTCCTGAGTGCTGGGATTAAAGGCGTGCGCCACCACGCCCGGCTCCGTACCCTTTCTTAATTGCCCTACTTATTCCTCTTCCACTGAATCTTTTTTCTTTCCTACTTGTTCTTCTATTTTTTCAATTCTTTTTTTGTTTATTTTTACTTATTTATTTGAGAGCGACAGAGAGAAAGAGGCAGATAGAGAGAGGGAGAATGGGCATGCCAGGGCTTCCAGCCACTGCAAACAAACTTCAGATGCTTGAGTCCTCTTGTGCATCTGGCTAATGTGGGTCCTGGGGAATTGAGCCTTGAACCAGGATCCTTATGCTCCACAGGCAAACACTTAGCCGCTAAGCCATCTCTCCAGCCCATTGTCCTTCTATTTTGATGCTTCCCCCCCCCCCTTCCATCATACATGACAGAATGTTTACGGGCCCAATATTGTGCAGGTAATGACAGTTGCTGTGAGATTATGAATGCAATGGACGCCTCATATCTAGAATACAGGGTTCCAAAACACTCCTTCCCATTTTCTGACAACTATATTCTTTTGGTTTCCTCTTCTGAAATGTTCCCTGATCTTTGGAGGGAATGACATTTAGTACTGTGCATTCAGTAGTCACTTATTCTCAGCACTTAGATGAAAGTCATGCTGATGGAGGTGAGAGGAAATCTCAGTGTAGGTTTAATTTACATTTCTGTGATGGCTAAAGATGTTGAATACTTTCTTTTATTACTTATTTTTGAGAGAGAGAAAGAGAGAAAGAATGGGTGCACCAGATCCTTATCCACTGTGAAGGAACTCAGATGCATGTGCCCCGCCCCTTGTGTGTATGTGGGACATTTCATGCTTGCATCAATGTGCATCTGGCTATGTGGGTCCTGGAGATTTGAATATGAACTCTTAGGGTTTGCAGGCAAGCACCTTAACTACTAAGTCATCTATCTAGCCCTTGAACACTTTTAATAGCCATTTGCCTTCTGAAAATTCTGTTTAGTTCAGATTACATATTCATAGACATATAGTCAAGTTTTTTAAAAAGCATATACATCTGCCTTTATACACTTAAAAAATTTGTTTTATTTGCAAGGACAGAGAGAGAGAGAGAGAGAGAGAGAGAGACACTAGGCATGCCAGGCCCTCCAGTCACTGAAAATGGACTCCAGATGTCTGTACCACTGTGCATTTGACTTTATGTGGGTACTGGGGAATCTAACCTGGGTCATTGGGCTGTGCCTTAGTCACTGAGAAACCTCTCCAAAAAGTGCTGAGTCATTGAAAAAGTGAATTATGCATTTTCCTACATTACCAAATACTTTTCACTTATTATACTTTATTTTAAAATACTTTAATGAAAAAATGCTTCTATTAATTTTTCTGATGGTCTTTAGTGGAACTAATTCACTCTTGCCATCTTGGTCACCTCTTTCTGTGAATAGTATTGGAATGTATGTAAGTTGACCCAAATTTTAAAATGTTAATCTTTAATGTCCATCAAATGATAATTACCAGTTCCAGGTTGTAGAAATACAGCAGACTAAGGACTCATGGGGATGCACCAGAGTTTGAACTCAAATGCTTGTGTGATTTCCTAAGGAATGAATTGGAGAACAACTATTCTGAGTCACAATGATTCTTTTACCCTGGCAGACTGGAAGATTTATATTAATTATCCATGACTCATTCAGTTTGGCTTCTGCTTCTCTTTTTACCAGGAGAGGGATGGAGAGGATGTTCCTTAGAAAGAACATAGATTGTTCAGGTGAGAAGAGAGCTCTATTGCCACTGATGCTGTGATAACTTCAATAACTAGGGTGGTCCTGAGAAGATTGGTTTGTATGGTTACTCTGTGGTCATGTCTCTGAGAAGTGAGGAGGATTTCCACCTTTTTTTCCTTACCAAGAAAATGACCAGAAAGAGAGCAATGAAGTGATTTGAAAGAGAGGAAGTCTGAAAAGAAATTGATGCAAAAAGAAACTTTTCTTTTTTTCCAAAATTTTACATTTATATTTTCCTTCCAGGTTTACTGATTTCCCTTATTCCAGAACTCCTCCTCTCTGTGGTGAAGGTGGGGACACATGAGGGCACGTGGGTGGGAGGGAGCTGTGCTCCTTAAGCTTCCTCCAGAATCATTTCTAGAAGATACTCAGTGTTGATCACACATATTTGGGAATGCACAGTGGTTTTCCAGGAGAAGCAGAGCACATCTCCTTGGAGGGCACATTTACTTTTCCAACAATCTGAGGGGACAAATACTTTTATATTAAATCAAACTGAGATCTATAATGGATTAGAATGTGAAGTTCACCTGAATTAAAAAACAATTCGTGGGCCGGGCGTGGTGGCGCACGCCTTTAATCCCAGCACTCGGGAGGCAGAGGTAGGAGGATTGCCATGAGTTCAAGGTCACCCTGAGATGACAGAGTTAATTCCAGGTCAGCCTGGACCAGAGTGAGACCCTACCTCGAAAAACCAAAAAAAAAAAAAAAAAAAAAAACAATTCATGGGACATCAAGGATATTTCATCCTTGGGGCACTTTAGATTCCTGTTCAGGTCTCCCACTGAACATTATTATTCAAATTTTGGTTGTTAGTTATATTTTGTTGTGAAAAGTTTGAAAATAATTATCCAAGGTATTAGAGTGTATGTTCAACATTCCTTTAGCCCTTTGGTCTCTTAAAAACTGGATCAAATGATTGAACACTAACAACTTCTTACTGCTTTGACAGTATCTGAAGATATTCAGGCTAAAACACTCAGCGTACAACAAGGCTCAAGGTAGCCAGAGCTCCTCATGATAGGGAGAAGAGCTTCATATGAGTGTGGAGATGAGTCCAGGTTTTCCCTCCAGCAAGTATTTACTGAGTGCCTCCTATCAACCGGGTGCTCCTCTGGAAACTAAGATGCACTAGTGAGTGGAAAATGCCCTTCCTCTTTTGGAACATAACAGACCCCAAAAGAGTGAATTTACACAAAAACTAATAAGGATACAACAAACAAAAACATTCAAATAGTATGCCATTTGAACTGCTAAGAGATATTATGAAAGGGTTACAGCCTGCTCGGTATAAAAAGCAGCAGTGTGGGCTAGAGAGATGGCTTAGCAGTTAAGGTGCTTGCCTGTGAAGCCTAAGGACCCAGGTTCAAATCCCTAGAACCTACATAAGCCAGATGTACAAAGCAGCACATGTGCACAAGGTCATGCAGACATCTGGGGCTGGATTGTAGTGGCTAGAAGCCCTGACATGCTAATTCGCTCTCATTTTAAAAAAGCAGTAGTGGCTTCTCTGGGGAGATGACATTTGACCTAAATGAGACTGAGGCAATACTGAAAATGGGGGAAGTAGCAACAGCAAGTAAGAAGAACTTGAGACAACTCTGCTCTTTAGAGGGATAGAGAAAGCCTATGTGGGCCTGCCATGGACAAGGATAGACTGGATGGAGAAATAGAGGAGTGGTCATACAGTGCTCAGTGGTTAACTGAAAGAAGTCTGGGCACTATTCTGACCACACTGAGAACTTATGAAAAGTTAGGAGTATCAGAACCATCCAGCTATAGCTAAATGACGTGGCTAATAAAGACACTATGGCTGGGGATATGCATGAAATTTAAGCAGAACATGGAAGAGAGGCCTTGACTATAGTCAATTTTTAAAATATTTTATTTATTTGAGAAAGAGAGGGATGTGGAATGGGCATACTAGGGCCTCTAGCTACTGCAAGTGAACTCCAGATACATGTGCCACTTTGCTCATTTGGCTTTGCAAGGGAACTGGGGAATTGAACCTGGGTCCTTAGGCTTTGCAGGCAATTACCTTAACCTCTGAGCCATCTTCCCAGTCCTAATATCAACTTTATTTAAATAGACAGGGAGGGCCACATGGGGCCTGGAGTGTTTGAAGGATATAAGAACAATGTCTTAATATAGAACAAAAGACTTCATTTTATTGTGAAGAAAATATCATGCATGTTATCTATATAGAAAGAATTCCATAAAAATAAAAATAAATGCATTCTGTCCAAAGTAATTGAAAAGGTCTCATGCCTATTACAAGATGCACAGAACATTCACCAATCTACATTAGACTTTTGTTTTGATATTTTTGGCACTGGAGGTTGAACGTGTGTCCCCAGACATGTGAAGTACATAATAGAACTTGATTCTAAAAACCTTGGACTTTACTGTTTATTATATAACATGGCATTTGCTTATTTATAATTTAACCTACTTGGGCCCCAAAGCACAGAAATATTAAAAGAATATGAATACTTTTAAAATGAGTATTTATCTGGATCCAAAGCTATCAGAACCCCCTCCTCCCAGGGCTTTTTTTGTTGTTGTTGTTCATTTTTTATGTATTTATTTGAGAGTGACAGACACAGAGAGAAAGACAGATAGAGGGAGAGAGAGAGAGAGAATGGGCGCGCCAGGGCTTCCAGCCACTGCAAACGAACTCCAGATGCGTGCGCCCCCTTGTGCATCTGGCTAACGTGGGACCTGGGGAACCCAGCCTCGAACTGGGGTCCTTAGGCTTCACAGGCAAGCGCTTAACCCTTAAGCCATCTCTCCAGCCCGTCCCAGGGCATTTTAATGGGGGAACACTTTAACCCTGAAATGGAAGTCTAGTTGTGGCGCTAAGAGAAGAGAAGCCACGCAGGGAAAACCAGAGAGCACCAGCCCATTTGGAGGCTCCAGAGAGAGGGAGAGGAGAGTTCAAGAAGCTTGGGCAAATGAATCACTAACTCAGGACAAAGCAGGACTGACTCAGCTCTAGCAAGGGCTGCTTTCCCTGCTGAAGGTGGTGGCCCCGGCCACCTCCTCAGACCTTACTTCCCGCCTCCTTTGTCACTGTGGAGCAACAGGAAGGAATGTTTATTAACAAGGCTGGCTGGGTCACACCCAAGGCAGTATCAGCGTTTTACCTCTACTAAGTCTGGGAAGAGGTCCAAGGATCAAGCTTCTGTGCGTGAGAGAGAGTCCAGAACAGACATTTGAGAAGTGCACTCACTCAAATTCAGCCCAGACTGCAGTAGGTCTGCTTCGTGTGGTATCTCTTCCTCCTGGCCTTACCCGAGGTATAATCTATTAACAGTGAGGCCACTGTGGGGTGGGGGGTCGAATCCCCAAAGAGCTTGCTCAAGATCTCTGGAGAGCAGCTTGGATTTTGAGTTAACTCCTGGCCTGTGCCTCCTTGGATATTTGTAGCAATGGGGACAGCTCAGTCCAGGTGATTCCCTCACCCCAAATCCCTAGTCATGTGAATCGTTTTTCCTACCTAGACTTTCATTTGTGCCAGGGACTCATATTCAATTAGTCTCAGTAATGTGTCACCATTAGGCTAGATTGTGCTGGAGGACAGACAGAGAGAGAGAGAGAGAGAGAGAGAGAGAGAGAGAGAGAGAGAGAGAGAGAGAGAGAGGCAGAGGTAGTTTTATATTATGACCCATGTTCTCTGTCTCACCCCATTCTACAGGGAGGAGAAATATCCAAAAATTTATTTCTTGGAACTGACATAAAGGCTTAGCATTTGCCTGCAAAGACAAAGGACCCATGTTCAATTCCCCAGGACCCAAGTAAGCCAGATGCACAAAGTGGCACATGCGTCTAAAGTTCATTTGCAGTGGTTGGATGCCCTGAAATACCCATTCTCTCTCTCCCCTCTCTCTCTGCTTTTCTTTCTCTCTCTCAAATAAATAAAATAAATAAAAGAATTCATTTCTATGAAGGGCATAACTAGCTTCAACAGGTGTCCGTAATATGAAAAATCTCAGACATATCAATAAACTACTTTGAGACAGTAAGGCACCAGCTTTTCTGTTCTCATTCCTTATCAGTCCTTGGCTTTGGAAGGAGGGACTTTTTGGAAGGAGAAAGTACTCCATAGATTTAACATGAGGGGAGGCTTGTGAACTAAACCCTTTGAAACAAATCATGACAATGTTTCCTTCCTTTCATTTCTTTTTACACAGCTATCTCTCTCAAAGTCAGAGACAGGAGTGCAATGAATAATAGTGAAACTTAATCCCTTCAGTAGATTCAACATCAGTTAGGTCCCTGCAGTTCCCACTCAAGTGTGGTTTGTGATCCAATAGTAAGTGACTGCTCCTGAAATTCACCTGAGTCATTGACAATCCTCCTGTCAGTTTTCATCACACTGTCTGCATAATGTTTAAATGGATTAGAAAACCTATAAAAATGATTAGATTGAATTCTTGTTCAGTGACACATAACCTGTTTATGTAATTGTTTTCCAGAGACAATCAGAAATAGAGAGAAGATCCCACTAGGGTTTGGCTAAGAAGAATGGCTATACCCATAAAAAGTCTTCAATTAACTCAATTAACTATGTTTATTCCCTTTAATCCATGATATCCTCACCCTTGGCTGGAGAATCTGCTTTTTTTTTTTTTTTTTTTTTTTTAACAGGTGGCAGCGAAACTGAGAAGAACCAAGTTCTGTCAATTCAAGAAAAGATAGTCAAGTGCCTAGTCTGAGACAAGGCAACTCTCTCACATCCTCCAGGACCCAGGAGACATTACAGGGAAAGTAGTGGTTTAAACATGAGTACTGCTCTCTGTACTAACCTGACAACCAGCTCTAGGGAGATGATGATGGACACTGAGGACACTCAAAACTCATCAAAGCAGAAATTCAGAGGTTTTGGAGAACTTAATGCTAGACTAATAAAACACTTGCCTAGGCTCAGGGAACATTGCAGAAGAGGGGATAGGACGATTGTAAGAGTCACAGGGTGTGAATGAGTATCCTGAGGTATTGGACCTTCCCTTATCCCCCCTCTCCCCAGCACAGAATATTCCTGCTGCACTCATGATCCTACAGTGAATACCAATAATCCTACTATGGAGGGCATGGCGAAGGTAACCTAATAGAAATATGATCAACACATGATATGTTCATACAGTAAACTTTACAATTAATAAAAATTTAAAAAGAATTATACTTTGAGAAAATATCAGCATTCTATTCCAGCCACTGGGATAAGAATTCTTATTCTACCACTTTTCTTCCCTCTGTGACTTTGGTAAAGTTGCCTGATGTTCCTTTCAACTTCTTCTTTAAATATGGGAATTAAAACATCACAAGATTACTGTGAAGTTCAAGAGCAATATTTTTTTCTCTCTTTCTCTCTGTATATACACCCTCCCTGGCATAAGTGTCTGTTAAGATGACTGATAATATAGATGTTACTTCATGTTAAAGGATGGTTTTGCTTATTCAAGACCTAGTATTCTAATTTAATGGAATTTTCCAAACACAATAAAGTTTCCTGGACTTCAGGACTGTAGATTTATTGCTCCCTTACTTTTATGCCACTTCCTTTGAAGAGGCAAAGAAGTTCCAATTGACGGTATCAAAATTTTCAGCATGAACCAGGCGTGGTGGCACACACCTTTAATCCCAGCACTTGGGAGGCAGAGGTAGGAGGATCACTGTGAGTTCAAAGCCACCCTGAGACTACATAGTTAATTCCAGGTCAGCCTGGACCAAAGTGAGACACTACCTCAAACAACCCCCTCCCCCCCCCCCATTATTTTTCAGCATGTTGTATTACACTGACTTTACTCTCACCTGCCCTCGGGGCTGTGACCCATCAAGGTCACATCAGACATAGAAGTGTGCTGGTGGAAAATAAATGAGGAGCAAGGAGAAAAACAAAAGGTCACACATTTATTAGATGCCAACATTTATTTTATGGAACAATGACCATTTTTCAGGTGAAAATGAAGAATTATCATTACTTAGTAGCTATCACAGCCACTTACCAAGAAGACTTTGGGAATATGCTCATGTGAGAGTGCCTGGGCAACACAGTGCTGCTTTTGTATTTAAGCTTTCTTGTGTGCAGACTGTCAGTCATGATTGAAAGTATCGCCATCTATAGGTTAAATGTTCATAACTAAATAGGTTCTCTAGAATCATATCCTTGGGTACTGTTTATCAGGCAGAGCTGCTTCCAGGGCTTGAAGTTCAGCAGTAAAAGGGAAAACTATAACAAACACCCTAATCCCAAGAGATCTGAAATCTCAGTGAGACAGCATAGAACTTGAACTTTGGGCTTTGATTCAGTTCTTGGTTTGATGTTGGTAGTTGTGTGATCTTGGGCAATAACTTTGAACCTCACTGAGAAAATTAACTCTGAAATATAGACAATGAAAGATGCCACCTTGGTTGTTGCAAAGATTCAATGAGATTTATCTTCATTGATATCATTGATTCAATGATATTAATCTTCATTACAGATAATTTGCAAGCATGTATGCCCTTGTTTTATCTTTTTTTCTGTCTCATTCTTGCTAGTTTCTTAGAGCAATTGAGCAGTCCTGCTTTCATTGTCTTGAACTATTTTACAGAAAGCAAGTCTGATTCTGAGAGTGGCATTAGCTGTCCTTATGAGCTAGGAGGACTTGAAACTTTCTGTCAAACAGAAGCAGGGCCAGAATCTTCATACTTGGCCATCACTGGTTGGCTGCAGCAGAAACTGAGGCCACCTGTGAACACTGGGCCTAATGAGAGTTTCCCAATGAGCTGGTGCACATGGAGAGCTACGTAAAGTGTCAAAAGCTCTAGAAACAAGTGGTATTCTCATCACTGTTGTCAATATGCATGCCTTTCCCTTTTCATTTTTCAACCTTACAAAAATGAGACCAAAAGTAAAAGCTGATTTGCCTAACACATAAAATTTGAGCAGAGCTAGTCTGGAATCTGTAATCTCTATTACTTTCTTTAAAAAAGTAACTTATTAATTTTAAATTTCAAAAATATTAAAATATCACTCACTCTAAGAACAGCTTGTATGTAGGTAAACAATACACAGAAAATAAAACCTTCAACCACAACATATTGTCACTTATCCATCAGGTACTTTTTTCTATGTGGTCACCAACATTGTAGTTGTCATCTGCATTATAACAGCAAAAATGTCATTTTTACTTGGTACATGATACTGACCTAAACATTCACACACATTATTATTAATCTTCATACAAATCTTATGAGGTGGTTACTATTATTTTCATCTTACAGTGAAGAGCCAGAAGCACAGAGATGTGGTACATCTGTTACATAGCTGGGATTCAACCCAAGGTGCTTGGACCCAGAGTCATGATTTCAACATCTTTATGATATACATACACATTACAAATAGAGCTGGGTTCAGACGGTGGATACAATTCTCTTCATGTTATTGTACACTATGTTTTTTTGTCACTTCATAACACAGCTTGATTAATTTGTGAGTGAGCCTTTGGGAGTATTTAAAATTATTTATTTATTTATGAGAGAGAGAGGGGGGGGGAGGAAGACAGAGAGGAAGAATGAGTGTGTGCCAGGGCCTCCAGCCACTGCCAACACACTCTAGATGCATGCACCACCTTGTGCATCTGGCTTATGTGGGTATGAGGGAATCAAACCTGAGTCCTTAGGCTTTGCAAGCAAGTGCCTTAGCCACTAAGCCATCCCTTGAGTCCCTTTTGGGCATATTTTAAGGATTAAAGCAATGCATAATAAATCCAGTAACTGCATAGGAGGAAATCATTCTGAAGTCAACCAAAGTAACCTGGAGGTATGGTGGGATACTTCCCAGGGGGTTGATGATAGCAGGGCTCAAGGTAAAGTAGAGGTTGTCCCAAAAGAAACATGAGCCAAGCACATGGGAGAAATAGCTACAGATACTAGTTCAGTAGAAGATGAGAAAGAGTCTGCTCTAGAGGATCAGGGAGGGAACTGAGGACACCTCCAGGGTGGGAGAGATGAGCTGGCAGGTGCTGCTACTAGGATGGTCATAGGCTCAGACATGACACAGTGAGAAATAGAGAAACACAAATACACCAAACAACTTTTTCTTCTAGGAGAAGACAGAGACCAGGCAATGCTTACTTTTTTTTTTCTCTTCTTTTTGAGGCAAGCTCAACAGACTGGCCATATTTTATGCCAGAAAGAGAGGCGGGGTGGGGGAGAGGGAGAGAGAGAGAAAGAAAGAGAACTAGCAATATAGGATCTCTAGCCACTGCAATCGAACTCCAGATGTGTGCAACCTTTGTGTGCATGTGTGACTTTGTGCATCTGGCTTACATGGGATGTGGAGTGTTGAACATGAGTCTTTAGGCTTTGCAGGCAAGTGCCTTAACCGCTAAGCAATCTCTCCAGTATGGAATGCTTACTTTTAATGTTTAAATGCTGCTGTGTGGCAGAACAGGAGATTTCTCTGAGTAGTTGTAGAAGAAAGAACTAGAACAAGTATAGGCAAGTATAAGGAGGAAGATATAGACCACATGGAGAAGAACTTTCCAAAGTCAAGATTATAATGACAGTGAATGCCTCTGTATATACTGACCTAGCTTGTAGTCTACAGATAAATGTGCAAGAAAACTTTGGCTATTTGTTACTGGAAATTATGTAAAGGGAAATAAAGAAAGCTGCAGAATGATAAATATTGAATTTGTTCCCTTCACAGAGCCTGTATTTATATTATATCCATAAATATGCCAAATTGATAAATATTTGCCTTGTGTAATAATTCTTTTCAGTTTTTATAAACCTACATTATTTAAATAATTTAGAACAACTTAAAAGTTTTATTATTAACTTTAAAAAGCTTAATTTTATTTCCTGAGGTTATGACTAAAAGCCAAGGTTTGAGGGCTGGGGAGATGGCTTAGCGGTTAAGCACTTGCCTGTGAAGCCTAAGGACCCCGGTTCGAGGCTTAATTCCCCAGGACCAACGTTAGCCAGATGCACAAGGGGGCGCACACGTCTGGAGTTCGTTTGCAGTGGCTGGAGGCCCTGGCATGCCCATTCTCCCCCCCCCCCCCCGTGTTTCTTTCTCTCTCTCACACACTCAAATAAATAAATAAAAGTGAACAAAAAAATAAAAGCCAAGGTTTGAATCTACCTGTTTGACTTAAAGCTTAGTCTTGGTTCATAAAAGCACTATCCCATATTTTTAAGAGGAAAATGGGATAAGCGTGGAGGCAGTAAGTATAAAAAAATAAAATTCTATCAGATCAAGAGTTTTAAATATTTTTTCTTTATTTTTATTTATTTGAGAGTGACAGACAGACAGAGACAGAGGCAGAGAGAGAGAATGGGCACACCAGGGCCTCCAGCCACTGCAAACGAACTCCAGCCGCATGTGCCCCCCTGTGCATCTGGCTAATGTGGGTCCTGGGGAATCGAACCTTGAACTGGGGACCTTAGGCCTCACAGGCAAGCGCTCAACTGCTAAGCCATCTCTCCAGCCCAGATCAAGAGTTTTAAAAGAACTCATACCCTACTTGGGGAGTGTTAGTATTGGTTGCAACTGAATTGTGAAAAAAACAGGGATGGAAGAGAATGAGAAGCCACCCTGAAGGCAGCAGATGGAGAATCAAAATAGATCCCTCCTTTCTTCTCTCTCTTGCTTTCTGTCTCCCAAAGCCTTTTTTTGTTTTACCAAAATGTCCTTAAATATTATTTATGTCTTTAAAGATATTTTTGTGCTTCAGTAATTTCTCATCATGTAATGATTTTTACTTTTCTGCAGCTAAATTTCCTTCTTTCATTTTTCTAGCTATGCCAGGAGTCATGTGCCCCGTGGAATAAGAAGTGAGCCTGGTAGTGGGTAGAGTGCAGTTTCACCACGTCACAGCCAGAAGTGGTCTTAGCTAAGTTGGAAGCTGATTCTATTATTTGCATAGCAAGCATGGTCTGCCTCCAAGAGAGCTCAAGGTGTTTTATGACCATGGGCTTTATGAGTTGTAGCTATAAAATAATCAATCTTTCAAAGCAAACATACCACAGTGTCAACATCCAAATGGGAGTTGCCCTTCAGAGCTGTGACCTTGAGAAAATTTCTGACATGATGGCAAAAATATATTTAAACATCTTTCAGACACAGTTTCTCCCCTACAATCTATCTCTCTCCCCACACATACACACACATTCTTATTTTATTTTAAAAATTTTATTATATATATGTTATAACAGGATATACTCTTATCCCCTCTCCCCTGCTTCCATTACCCTAGGGGCCCTCCCCAGTGGGGTTTTGGTATTCACTGTGGGGTTATGAAGACCTCAGCCAGTCCCTGTGGGGTAGAGGGGAATCATGCCTCAGGGTATTCCTGCCCACTCTATGGCTCTTACAGTCTTTCTACCACCTCTTAGGAAATTTTCTCTGAGCCATGGCAGGCCTGTTGGCAGTCTGATTCAATGTTGAGTTCCATGTAACCTCTGGATTTCTTCTTTGTTAGGTTTTGCTTGATGACCATGTTTGTCATCATCTCCCTGGAGCTGGTTTCCAGGCTAACAGTAAGAGCAGTAGTTATGTCACCACTTCCTCTGCAATTTCTCCCAGGCCCTGGCAGATGTGGTAGAGGTGGCATGTCTCATAGTTGGCAGTTAGCTATCTTCTTGTCTTATTACTGGATTTTGGTTCTTCTCGGTTTACTCTGCCATCTGTAAATGAAGCAGATTCTCCAACTAAGAGTGAGAGCAGCTTGGGTTAAAAGGGGTATGCAGTTATTTGTGGGTTTTTTTTTTTTTTTTTTTTTGGTATGCAAGCACACTCTTTTTGTCCAGAGAGCAGTGGAGGCTTCTTCCTGAAGTATGAGTTTCCTGACTATGGGATTCTGACTTGGTTTCCAGTACCAGATAGGATTTCTTTCCCACTGAGCAAGCCTCATATCCAATCAGAGAACAGTTGGTTACCTGCAAAAGCTGCATGCCACTATTACACAAATGTGTACTTTTTGTCCATCTACTTGATTTCATGGTTTGTAGGATCCCTGGTTTATTCATTCTGTTGGTGACCATGGTCTTCCAGTGGCTCCTATAGGGATTTCCAGTGTTTTGGGGGCTATCCAGGAGGGAGCTAGTTTCCCTTTATTCTGATGTCCTGTGACCAAAGCCCGCATACACACAGATTCTTAACCAACAGCATTTCAGCTTGCTTGATAACCAATTTCCTTTTCCAAACAACCTGGCTGTAAGTACCTTGGCTATCTGAAAAGTCAAATCCATCATCACTACAAGACAGTTATCACTGAAGGAGAGAGAGCTTGCCAACTTTCATATCTGTGCTCAAAGAAGAGCTGCAAAGATATTTGGAACATAGACAGTATCGTCAGTGACCTTAGAATAAAGAATGACTTTTCTGAGTGCTGGTTTGAATGTTTTCAATGTCTAACTACTCGGACATTTAGTAAGAAAATTAACTAAATCTACTGTTTTAAAAATAGTTTATTTATTTTCAAGCAGAGAAAGAGAGAGAGAATGGGCACACCAGAGCTTCTTGCCACTGCCTATGAACTACAGATGCATATGCCACTTTGTGCATCTGGCTTTATGTGGCTCCTGGAGCATTGAACCCGGGTCAGCAGGTTTTGCAAGCAAGCACCTTTAACCACTTAGCTACCTCTCAGCCCCCGAATATATTTTATATCCCTTCTAGTGTATGACACTTCTTATGTTACCACTTCAGGCTGGATTTATGATCACTAGCCATGGACATTGAACATGTGACCAAAAGTTCAGAAGCAGCAATACCCAGAGGTAAGGAAACCAAATGGTAAATATTGTGCCACATTTATATAGCATAGGAGGAAATGTGAATTGTGCAAATATTTTGGAGGATAAGTTGCAAGTATTAAAACTCAAATGGACTTAATTTTTAAAAAATATTATTATTTATCTGCATTAATATGTGTGGATACTCAAGGGTCTCATGACATTGTAAATAAATGCTAATCCGGCTTTAGGTGGGTTACTGGGGAATTGGACCTACACTAGTAGGCTTTGCAAGCAAGTACCTTTAACCACTAAGCCACCTTCCCAGGCATAAATGAACATTTTTTTGTTCACCAAATATGATGTAAGCCCTTTGTTTTAAAGATTAGCTTACAATTATATGCAAACAAGCCAGGCATGGTGGTGCACACCTGTAATGCACCCTGGAGGAGGAGGTGGAAAGATTTCCTATTTTAGGTTTGCCTGGGGTATATGGCAAGTTTGAAGTTGATCTGGGGTACAGTGATAGCTTGTCTCAAAATTCCATAAACAGATATGTATAATTATATTATTTTCAATATTGTGATAAGAAAATGCTAAAAATAAATCTATTACTCCATCAGTAGTGAAACTGTTGAATAAACTTTAGTTTTTCTGATGAATTACATATACCAAATTTGAAAGAATAAAACTGGATGTCCATGCAGACCTACAAAGGTCTGTAAGATATATTATTAAATTAATCCAGCTGGAAAAGCTGTACATTTCTCACTTATGCTTCTTCATCAAATTCAGAAAAAAACTGTATAGGGTGCATATCATGCTTAATATCTAGAAAGTTATCTAAGAAAATGTGACAGGGCTGTGGAGGTGGTTCAGTAGTTAAAGGTGCTTGTTCAAAGCCTGCTATCTTGGGTTCAGTTCCCAAGTACCTGCCTAACACTGGGATTACAGGCAGCTGCCATGCTTACCCAGCCTTTATATGGGTACTGAGGACCTGAACTCTGGTCCTTATTCTTGTGCAGCAAGTGCTTTATCCACTAAGCCATCTTCCTGGCCCCATAAAAAAAAAAAAATTGGAAAAGATAAAATATTCAGTGTGAGAATGTACTGATGAAGGTGTGGTTGAAAACAAGCTCTGATCATCTTTCACAGGAGGTGAGCTGAGCATTGGTTCTTGCTTTTTGGGTGTGCATGAGTTGGGGCAACAAGTGAGTGAGTGCTGGAATTGTTCACGACAGTCAAGTTTGAGGTCTGCAAGATGAGTTATATAGTGTTTTTTATTGTTGCTGTTGTTGTTGTTTTTCAAGGTGGGGTCTCACACTAGCCCAGGTTGACATGGAATTCACTATCTAGTCTCAGGCTGGCCTTGAACTCACAGCCATCCTCCTACCTCTGCCTCCCAAGAGCTGGGGTTAAAGGTATGTGCCACCATGCCTGGCTACACTGTTTTATGTAGGTAAAGTATTAAGCCTATAAGAATGACATTCTGCTTCAAATTTGCGTTTACACTGTCAAACCTTTTCATTTAAAAAATAAAACAAGACTTCAGGTCAAGATGGCATCCACCTAGCTATGTTTCACCTCGTGGGAAAGGAAAGGCAAGATTGGTTGGGCCTTCAGCGTGTGCAGGTCCTAACAGACCTCCAGTGGGAGGGTGCAGAGGAGCAAAGTAGGAAATCTGCTCATTCCCATAATCTCAGTGGAAGAAATAAAAAATGAAATTGCAACTTTTCTAGAATTGAAAGACCATGAGAACATATCATACCAAAACTTATGGGACACAATGAAGGTAGACATTAGTGGAAAATTCATAGCACTAACTGCCTTCATGACAAAGACAGAGAGATCCTAAATCAATAACCTAACCATCCATCTAAAGGCATTAGAAAAACAAGAGGAGTCCAACCACAAAAGCTCTATACAGAAAGAAGTAATCAAGATCAGAGCAGAAATTAATGAATTGGAAACTAAGAGAGCAATTAAGAAACTTGGTGAAACAAAGAGCTAGTTCTTTGAAAAAAATAAACAAGATTGATAAATCCTTGGCCAATTTGATCAAGTTAAAAAAAAGAGAGATGCTTCAAATTAACAAAATTAGAAATGAGAAAGGAGCAATCACAATAGACATAAGTGAAATTGGAGGAATTATCAGGACTTATTTCAATAACCTCTACTCCACAAAATTGGATAAAATGGAGGAAATGGATGAATTCCTGGATACATACCACCTACCAAAGCTAAACTCAGACCAGCTAAACTCCTAAACAAACCTGTCATAACCATCGAGATTGAAAAGGTAATCAAAAATCTCCCCCAAAAGAAGTTGTCTAGGACCAGATGGCTTCTTAGCTGAATTCTATCAAATCTTCATGGAAAAATTGAGACCAATTTTTCTTAAATTGTGCCACATAATCAGAGAACAGGGAAAGCTCCCCTACTCCTTTTATGAAGCTAGTATCACCCTAATACCCAAACCAGACAGATATACCACAAGAAAAGGAAACTATAGACCTAGTTCCCTGAGGAACTTAGACTAGACCCAACGTTCAAGAACAAAATCCTTGCAAACCCAATTCAACAACACATCAAAAGCACTATCCACCTTGATCCTGTATGCTTTATAGGAATGCAGGATTGGTTCAACATGGAAATCTGTCAATGTAATATACCACATAAATAAGCTTAAACACAAAATCCACATGATCATTTCAATAGATGCAAAAAAGGGCCCCAACAAAAGAATATCACTTTAGGATCAAAACATTGGGAGAATAGGAATGAGAAGTTTATATCTCAACATAATAAAGGCTATAAATAAAGCACCTAAAGCCCAAATAATGCTTAATGGGGAGTGACTTAAGGAATTCCCATTGAGGTAAGGAACAAGACAGGGGTGCCCACTCCCACCTCTGCTCTTCAGCATAGTGCTAGAAGTCCTAGCTCAAGCAATAAGACAGGAGAAAGAAATAAAAGGGATCCAAATTGGAAAGGAAAAAGTTAAGGTAGCACTATTCACAGATGACATGATTCTGTTACATAAGTGACCCAAGAACCTCCATCTCAAAACTCTTAAAGGTGATTAATAATTTCAGCGAAGTAACAGGATACAAAGTCAACACACAAAAATCAGTACCCTTTCTATGTGCAGAGGACCAATTATGGAGAAAGAAATTAGCAACATTGTCCCATTTTGTATAGCAACAACAACAACAAAAATACATTGGAATAACACTAACCAAGGATGTGCAGAAAGAATTGAGGAAGACTTGAGAAAATGGAAAGACCTCCCATGTTCCTGCATAGGCAGAATTAACATTGTGAAAATGACAATCTTACCAAAAGCAATATACATATTTAATGCAATACCAATAAAATTCCCATCATTTTTCTTCACAGAGATGGAAAAAATGATCTCAAAATTCATATGGAATGGCAGAAGGTCTTGGATATCCAAGAATATCCTCAGCAAAAGAAACACCTCTGGAGGCATCACCATACCTTTTCTAAGGCTAAATTACAAAGCCATAGTTACAAAACCAGCATGGTACTCGCATAAAAACAGGATTATAGACCAATGGAACACAATAGAGGATCTGGCTTTAAGTTAAGTAACTATAGCTAACTGATATTCAACAAGGCCCTCACAATGTAGGCTGGAAAAAAGACAGCATCTTCAACAAATGGTGCTGGACAAATTGGGTAACTACATGCAGGAAAATGAAAATGGACCCCACACATCTCACCATGCACAAAAATCAGGTCCAAATGTATCAAAAACTTCAATATAAGACTGGAGACTCTGCTACTACTGGAAAAAAAAAAATGGGAGGAACTTTCCACAATATAGGACTGTGAAAAGACTTCCTGAACAAAACCTCAGTAGCTCAGAAACTTAAGCAATCATTTAACCATTGGGATCTCAGGAAACTAAAAATATTTTTCACAGACAAACATACAATAAGCAGAGCCAAAAGACTACCCACAGAATGGGAGAAAATTTTGGGGGCTATACAAGTGACAGAGGATTATTTTCTAGAACCTACAAAGAATTCAAAAACCTAAACAATAAAAAAATCAAACAACTCCAAAAAATAGGGCAGAGAACTGAACAGGAAGTTCACAGAGGAACAAATACAAATGGCAAACATACACTTAACCAAAATGTTCATCATCCCTAACCATCAGAGAAATGAAAATTAAAACAACGTTGAGATTCCACCTTACCCTAGTAAGGAGAGCAAACATTAAAAAACCAAATGCAAAATGTTGGTGAGGATATGGAGAAATAGGAACCCTCATTCACTGTTGGTGGGAATGTAAGATGGTATAACCACTATGGAAAGCCATATGGAGGCTCCTAGAAAGATTGTCTATAGAGTTACAAACAGACCCATTATTCCCTTACTGGGCATTTACCCTAAAAGTTTCATGCCTCAGGACAGATATTTGGTCAACTATCTTTATAGCTGCTCAATTCATAATAGCTAAGAAATGGAATCAACCCAGATATACATCATTAGATGAATGGATAACCAAGATGTGGTATTTCTACATGATAGAATTCTACACAGCAGTTAGAAAAAAATGACACAATGAAATTTGAAGAAAAATGGTCGAACAGATTATTCTCACCAACCTCACTCAAACACAGAAAGACAATTGTCACATGGTCTCAATCATCTGCAGCTCCTAACCTGGATTAGCCCAAGGTGCTGACATACCTAATAGGCATCTTGGGGACCAGACAATAGGAAGGGTGGGGCTGGAGGCGATGGTAAGGGTGAGCGGAGGACACAAAACTGGGTTTTAAATGGATTTGAAAAAAAGAAAAGACATTACAGCTAGTTAGCCTTTGATGAAGCACTTAATTCTTGCACACATCAGTTCTCTCAAGTGGAAAATGTTGATCATATTCCTACATCATCTACTTATATGAATGAGATACTTTATTTCTCTCTGGATTTAATGTAATTTACTGGATCAATATTTTTTTTTCAGCATGTATTAGTATTAGTTTCATAAGGGGATTATTTACTTCTAACTTATTACATTATTATTATTATTTTTTTTAAAATATTTTTTGTTCATTATTTATTTATTTATTTGAGAGCGAAAGACACAGAGAGAAAGACAGATAGAGGGAGAGAGAGCGAATGGGAGCGCCAGGGCTTCCAGCCACTGCAAACGAACTCCAGATGCGTGCGCCCCCTTGTGCATCTGGCTAACGTGGGAGCTGGGGAATTCAGCCTCCAACCCGGTCCTTAGGCTTCACAGGCAAGCGCTTAACCACTAAGCCATCTCTCTAGCCCTACATTATTATTATTATTATCACTATTATGGTTACTCCACTGTATGAAGTATTTAATATGTGCAAAGCTTTCCTCTCATGCGTCAACACAGTGTTTCTAAGCCTAACAGCCTTTTGGGATGGCTAGGTCTAGTCCACTTTGTAAATGAGAAGGCTGAAGTCCAGAGAGGTAAAGTAAGGAGTAAGTAGTTTTGAGATATTTTGTTCTCTTATAAATAATTGGAAGAATAGGGCAATAGACCAGGTTTCCAGGTGACGTTAGCATGGCCAGTGTGCAGCAGAGCATGAGCCAGGAAGACCTACATACCCTCGTGGTAAGTTCCTGGGTAGAACACATGGTAAGACATCATTAGAAGGAGCTGGAGAGAGGCAGACATGCAAGACACAATAGAAAGAGGACAGCCTGGGAAATTTATGAAAGTTATTTTTGATGCTTCATTTAGGGAGGAACAGACTGGGGTGTGAGGAGAAGGACCTTTTGAGGATATCTGGGATTTTCATGACTCCTTTTCCTTACATAATTTAATTTATGGGGGGGGAGGGAGGGAGGATTCAGAGGGCCTCTAGCCACTGCAAACCAACTCCAGATGCATGTGCCACCTGGTGCATTTGGCTTATATAGGTACTGGGGAATTGAATCTGGGTGCCCAGACTTCACAGGCAAGTGTCTTAACTGCTAAGCCACCACTCCAGCCTCTTTTCCTTATTTTGTAAAATAATTCATTTAATTATTATTTTACCTGTTATATGTTAAACACTTCTTGCTACTTAGTCTGGCTCTTATAATATTAACACTAAGATGTCATTTATAAATATTATTCACAAAAACTTTAAGATTTTCAGATAGTAGTTTGTTATCTTTGAATTCTCCAAATATTAATGTTATTCCACTGATATTCAAGGGTTATTTAAATAGTCATGGCCAATATGTTAAGGTTTTCAGACAGATATTGATTATCATGATTTCTGCTCCCATAACTCCCCAGTTCCACCTGAAATTACCATCCATCTTGGAGAGTCTAGAGTGATATTGTGCATAGCGTCTATGGAAACAGCAAATTTTAGGAAGCAAAGGCCTTCTCTGTTTCTGGTTTGGAGAAGTAAAAGCATTTTACTATCATGTATATCATATTTGGAGCTGAGCTGACTTTCAGGGCAGATGACTTTTCTCTTTCATCCCTCATAAATAATGGTTCTAAGAACACTGTGTGTTTACTGGTAACAGATTCCACCAATGGGTGTGGCATAAAGTTGAGTCTTTGTGAACTGTGTAGCTTCTGCTATTGTCTACAGCATTTCCTGTTTGTCTCAGAGGTTCAGTTCATACTTTCTCATGCAAGGGCAGTTTTAGGTCCAAAATAATGTCTGGGTTTCTTACTCCAAGGATGAGAAGGGTGGGGAAAGCCGGGTGGTGAGGGTAGTTTTGGAGCTGTCTTTTTTCCAGGGCTTCTATTGTGGGAAAGGTCTGTCTCTTATTAAAAAATTAAACTCGTCAGGAGTATGATTCTTATTGATATGAGGTGAGGGAAGTATAAGTAGCACTGAGGGAAGGAAACTGTAAGCATGCAAGAATAGTTAGCAAATACGGGGTTGGTCACTGAAGAAACCTAGGAGTCCATTGAAGTACAAAGGGAGGCACTTTGTTTCCAGTTTGTCATGGAGACAGTAAGACAGTCTCTTCCCAGCCTATTTTCTTTTTTTTTGCTCTGGGAACACTAGAGTTTATATTGAGTCCTGACTTATAGAAAGCCAATTTACTTAACCATTTAAAACATCATCTTGTGGTAAGTGACCTAAACTGTCATAGCCAGAAAAAATCCTGCAGTGTGTGCATAAGAGGTGGGGTCTTCAAACAGGATTAGGGCCTGTTTTGACCGCCTGCAGTTGTAGGTACTGTTTCCTTGTAAATGTATCATACCAGTTTACTTAATTTTTAAATTTTTTTTCTTCCTTCCTTCTGCCTCAGTCTCTCTCTCTTTCAAGCAAATTCCCACTCCAGCCCAGGCTGGCCTTGAACTCATGGCTATTCCCCACTTTAGCCTCCCAAATGCTGGGATTAAAGGTGTGTGTCACCACATCTGGTTTACTTGATTTTTTCTTAACAGAATTATGTATTATTTTTGAGAATATCTCAACCCAGTGAGAAAACATGTCTGCACATTTCATTTGCACATAGCAAAACACGTATCATCGAAAGGATTGGAGAATAAGGGGATGGAGGATTCTATCCCAATCCATGGGATTATGGTAATATCTGAGGAATGACTGTCCTGGATTATTCTGTTTCTGTGTGTTTCTTCCTGTCTGCTGGGCTTTGAGAAACTTGCTGATCTCTGTACATGTTAGAGTGCCAGGTACTATCTTGCAATGTGCAGGTGTTACTGGCCACTGTCTTGAAATAAAGCTTATTTTTACTTAAAGTCCTATTTCTGCAATAGGTTCAAAGTGTAGTGTGTGAAATTGAGATTCAAGCTAGAGAGAGAGCTCAGTGTTTAACCTTGCCAGCTTGCATCAACTGATACAGCCATTTCTCTACTGGGCATCTACCCTAAAGGCTCCATTCTTCTCTGCAGAGATATTTGCTCAACTATGTTTGGAGCTGCTCAATTCACAATAGCTAAGATATGGAATCTATTCAGATGTCTCTCATTTGATGAATGGATAATGAAGATGTGGACATACACACAATGGAATTCTACTCAGCACTAAGGAAAAATGATAGAATGAAATGTATACGAAAGTGGGCAGACTTGGGACAGATCATACATACTAAGCAAACTCACTGTTGCAGTCAGGTTCACATTACTGGCAGAAATCACCTGAATAAGAGCAGCTTTTGGGGAAAAAAAAAGGATTTATTTTGGCTTACAGACTCAAGGGGGAGCTCCATGATGGTAGGGGGAAACCATGGCATGAGCAGAGGGTGGGCATAACCCTTGGCCAATATAAGGTGAACAATAACAACAGGAGAGTATGCCAAACACTGGCAAGGGGACACTGGCTGTAATACACATGAACACACCCCCAACAATATACTGCCTCCAGGAGGCATTAATTCCCAAATCTCCATCAGCTAGGAACCTAGCATTCAGAACACCTAAGTTTATTGGGGACACCTGCATCAAAGCACCATATTCTGCCCCTGGCCCCCATAAACTAATAGCTATATATGATGTAAAATGCAATGCATTCATCCAACTTTAAAAGTCCTCATAGTTTTTATCATTTTCAATGATGTTCATACATCCCCATAATCCAAGACCTTTTAACTGAACCATAATACCAAAAAAAAAATGCCTCAAAACTCATAATGGCACAAATTAAACATTCAAACTGCAAAAGATGGTATTGGGCCTAGCAAAGAAACATTCAGCCAAAACAAGATTTAAAACAACTAGGGCAAAAATCAAACTCTGTAACTTCAAGTCCAACAACTCTACTCAGTGACAAATTTCCAAGTCTGATAATTCTAACCTCAACAAGACTCTGGTAGTCCAACTCTGCCCCTTCCACTAGGCTACTCACAGTCCTTGGAAAACTTCATCAGGGCTGGTAGCTTTCATTAGCAGCCATCTTGTGGTCCTGGCATCTCCACTGAGTCTCCATTGCAACCCACGGTTCATCCTCATGGCCCCATGGGGTCTCCATGCAGGCATCCAGCAAACGTGCTTCACACTGCCCATGGTCATTTCCAAAACACAAGACCATGTTGTAAACTCAATGACCCTCTCTTTCCTGCCTTTATTATACTCCACAATACCAGGTAGGGTGCCAATTTGTTAATCCAAGAGGGAATAATGTAGACTTTGAAGAACAGGACACTCCTTGAGCACTCAATCCCCTTCAAAAGAGTCTACATTCTTCCTGTTGCCCCAGTGCAGGTCAGTTGGCCCAATATCAAAGGTTGTAATCTCTCAATTGCAGCTGAATGGGCAGCAGTTAACCCAAAGATTTTTTTTTTTCCTGTGCCATATCCCTCTGCTCACACCAGTTCATTTCTGTGCAAAGCAATCCTGCACAACTGCTTAGGACACAGGTATAACAGCAAGGTTCTCACACAAACTGCTTCTAGCCCAGTCCAAGCAAAGCTCTTTCTCACCCTCATAAGCCAAACCTGATAGTTCATAGTTCTTACAGCATTCAGGTCTTTTAACCCTGACTGGAATAGTCCTTCAAGCTATGCTTACAACACTGCAACTTTGGCTTATAGACTGTAGGGGTAGCCATGATGGCAAAGGAAAACGATGGCATGAGCACAGGGTGAACATCACCCCCATCCAACATAAGGCAGACAAAAGCAACAGGAGAGTGTGCCAAACACTGGCAAGGAGATGCTGGATATAATACCCATAAGCCCACCCCCAACAATAACACTGCCTTCAGGAGATGATAATTCCCAAATCTCCACCAGCTGGGATGTTCAGAACTTGAATCAAACCACCACACTCACACAAGCACAGAAAGACAAATACCACATGTACTCCCTCATCTGCAGTTCCTCAACTGGAGCAGCTTGAGTAGTAGGCATACCTGACTGACAAATCGAGGTACAGACAAGAAGGATAAATTTGGGGTGGGATGAGGAATGGGAGGGAGGGGAGGAATATACATGAAACCAAATCCAAAGGGAATTGGTATTATAGCGAACTTTCTCCTGGATAGAGGATTAAATGGAAGCATGGAGGGATCATCTGGTAAGAAGGGTCCTGGAGACAGTGGGATGAAGCCTAATCCTAAAACATTTGGTTCTGGTTTGCAACTCCTACTACTAGAAATTGGTTACAATCCATGCTTAACTGTTGATTGGAGAAAGCTATGAGGTCCCAAAACAAGACAGGCTTCTGTAGAAACACTTGATTATCCACCTGAGGTAAAGGGTAGGACCCTACTGCTGAAGACACCATAAACTGCTAAGGCAGAAGGTAGGTAGAGAGATCCAGCTGAATCTGAAATGAAGCTAGTTGCCACATGGTTAGCCTGTATAGTGTGAAAAATGCTACATTAGCTGCTGGGGGTAAATGGCCAACAATGCTGTGAGCCAACAGAGGACACTGCTATCTGAAAACAATCAATCCAACAAGATGTACACACCTGTGCAACAGTGGTACACAGCATAGGTGGATAACCAATGGATCTTTGATTGGTTATGGGATCTTCTCAATGGAAAGGAACCCATAACTGGACCTAGGAACCCAGTTAGAATCCCTATGGGGACCAAGATAATGGACTCCAATGAGAAGCTCTCACTAGCCTTTGTTCAAAAGTGGGGCTACTAAAATATCTTCAAACTAATAGTGCTTATTCACTTTAACCTACCCTGATCTTACTCTTTGTTGAAGAATTTGTTTTTCTTTTTCAGAAGGCTGTGAGAACTGAGGATAACCATAAGCTATCAAGAGAAGAATAGATAGTTGACTCTCTGACAGCAGATGAACCACCCCTCACGCAGCAGCCAGGGCCCAGATGAAACCATAGAGGATCTGGCAAGATGAGCAAGGGTGCTGCTTCCATGGGGAGTCTGATAACCTGGGCCAGAGTGATACAGACAGACACTGAGGATATTCAAAAAGCAGAAATCCAGAAACTACTGAGAAGTCAACACTAAGGTAGAATTAAGGCATACCCACCAAGGCTTAAGGAAGTTTGTGAAGGGGGGGGGGGGAGAATGTAAGAGCCACAGGGTGGGAGGGACTGTCCAGCGACAGCCCTGCCCACAATGACAGACTGCTGCTCTCACAACTCATAACCTTCAACTACATGGTGAATACCAGCAATCCCACTAAGGAGGGCCCTCAGTGGAGTGGGAGCAGGGAGGAGGGAAATAATGGTAGTAACATAATGATGTGTCTGTACAAAGCTCTACTTCATAAAAATAAATAAATGGGGCTGGAGGGATTGCTTAGTTGTTAAGGCATTTGCCTGCAAAGCCAAAAGACTCAGGTTTGATTCCCCAGGACCCACGTTAGCCAGATGAACAACGGGGGTTCATGTGTCTGGAGTTCATTTGCAGTGGCTGGAGGCCCCAGCCTGCCCATTCTTTCTCTTTCTCTGTCCCTCTTTCTATGTTGAATAAATAAATGAATAAATAAAATATTTAAAATAAATAAATAAGTAAATGTTTACAAGGGTGCTATCATGTAAATCCTGATGTCCTGGATTTGATTCCCCAGTACCTATGTAAAGCCAGATGTACAAAGTCGCACATGTATCTGGAGTTTGTTTGCAGTGGCAGGAGGCCCTGACATGCCCATACTCATGTTCTCTCCCTTTGTCTCTCCCTCTCTTTCAAATAAATAAATAAATAAAATATAAAAAAGTAAAGTGGAGACTTCAAACTTCATTCATATGCATTATACAGGCTATTGCTTCACACAACTCTGAATTGTCTAGATATGTGTTATACCACCATTCCTCTGCTAGTAAGCAGTGGTTTCCAAGTTGTTATGGTGAGTGTGGCCGCATAAGTGACCAGGCATACAGTGGGAATACTTTGTATCCTCTGAGGGACAAATCAGTTTCCTTTTAAGAGTCACTTAGTCCTTGAAGGCCTGGTGTGCTCCTGAGACTAATGTGGATTCTATGACTTTTGAGCTAAAATTAATACTGTCCTTTTGCTGTTTAGTAAAGTGCTGGATATTTAAATTATACCAATGTGTGACCAACCACATACAGTATATTCCTTGCAAATATGAAGAGGAAAGTTTGAAATTTTAACTTGACAGAAAGCATTATTCATAAAAGCTAGTATGGCATCTATGTAAGGGGAAATTCTTTAAAAAAGTTTTTTTTATTAGTTTTCTATTCAGCAAATATAGGCAGTTTGGTACCATTATTAGGCTCATCCATGACCTATCCCCTCCCCAATGTTCCCTTCTTGTTGATGTATATGGGTCGCGCATTGTGGAGTTAGCCCACAGTTATGGGTAAGATAAATGTCTCTGCATATCATGACCCAACATGTGGCTCTGATATTCTTTCCACCCCCTCTTCCGCAAAATTTCCCTGAGGTATGTTGGGTTCATTTTTGGTCTGCTTCAGTGATGAGGTGTTGGGGGCCTCTGAGGCTCTGGCTCTCTGATTTGGTAGGAGTTGATTTTTCTCTGTGTTGGTCTCCTTCCCCCTTGTGCTGGGATCTGGTTCATCAGGAAAACAGCACCCTTGCTTGTTTTGCCAATTTTCCTTAGTTTCAGTTGGGGCCTTTTTGAGGTATGATAGGGTGGCTCTCTCCTTAGGATCTGCATCTATCTGAAAAAGAGAAGCAGATTCTCCAATGGAGAGTAAGTTAGCACCAGGACAAATGAGAAAACCCTTACTTTTTTAGTAGAGAGTTTAATAGGTGTAGGCCCTCTTATAAGGGGAAATTCTTGAAGATAGTTGATTCCTAAGTACACGCTAACTGCCAAGAATGGTTTACCAGCAACTGTCACTTAACTTTTTAACAAGTTATCAAAACAGAGATCCCTTGTTTTAGAAAAGAGACAACTGAGATTCTGAAGTATGAAGGATCTTGCCAAACCATGGTAATGCATGGGGCAATGCCAGAATCTGGTGTCTCTGAGATCTGAGACCACAGATTAGGCCTTCAGTTAACTTTTAACTATTCATTACATTAAATTCATTGTCCTGCATTCACCCTAGTAACAACAGTAGTAGTTTCACACCGCAATATTTGCAGTCATTTGGTCAACATCACTCAATATCTATTTACATATTTTACTCTATAAAAATTGAGTAAGGATAGTTATCATATGTGGAGGAAACCACACTGATCACTCTATTAAGTGATGTTTTAGTTGAAGGACTCCATATATCTTAGTCATTCTCTATGTTTGCCATTATCTGTGAATTAGAAAGGAGAGAATGTCAACAGTTTTGTAAAATTCCTGTACTAAAGACAACATATGATTATTATCTTTTTCAAAGATAAAGGCTTTATAATGAAAGAATGGAGATGAGCCTTCATGTTTTTAATAGGCAGCTAATTGTCCTTCTTAGTATCAAACTACATAAGGTCCACACTCTCTTAAGCATGAATCACTTGGCTCTTAATAGCCCTTCTATTGATAATACACAGTGACTTTGGATAGGCCAAAGTGTTTCTGGTGTTCTGAAGATTTGAACATTTCCAGAATTATATTTAGAAAGTCTTTGGAGATTTTTAAATAAGTTATATGATTAGCAACTAAAATTATGACAGGAAGGAAGGAAATACAATTTCATTGAACATGTATTGTTAGCCAGACATATCTATAGGCACTTTACATATAATAACTTTGTGCATGTTATATAAACTTGACATTAAAAGGAATAAAAGGTCAAAAACATTAGTAATTTCCTCCCCAATTATGTAAGTAACTATATTTAGATTTTCTCAGCATAGCCTTTGTGATTTCATTGTCCTACTGTGACTTAGTTTTAAAAAATCATATGTGTGACATTCTTTTTAAGGACTTTTATTTATTTACTGGTGACAGAGAGAGATGCAGATAGAATAGGTACACCAGAGCCTCCAGCCACCACAAATGAACCCCGGACCCATGTGCCTACCTTGTGTATCTGGATTATGTAGGAACTGGGGAATAGAACCTGGGTCCTTAGGCTTTGCAGGCAAGCACCTTAACCACTAAGCCATCTAGCCAGCCCACATGTGTAGCATTTTATCTCCTGACTACCTACATGAGAAAATTAAATACTCTTTTTCTCAGCTAAAACAAAATTTCGTCTTCCTCTTGTAGGTTTCCCAAAGTTGAAGAGAGGAGCCCTGGAGTTCTGCTATGTCTAGGATGCTATCCGAGTAACCTGAAGTCAAAGGCTGTCGAGCTTCCTATTTTTTCCCTGATGTGTCTATCTCTCTTTTTATGTGCTTCTTTTTTTTTTAAATTATCATTTTGTTTTCTTTATTGGCTATGCACATACTCAGTGTGTAAACAGCTATGTTGGTGCGGTGGTTTGAATAGAATAGGTGGCTACCAATATATTCAGTTGTTTGTTTGTAGTTTGCATCTGCTGGCTACCTGGCTGGAGGCAATGTCACTGGGTGATCTTAAATTGTGGTGGTGGGTTTCAGATTTCAATCTAAAGATATGCAAAGTGTGCCTAGCTGGAGTTCCTGAAGTGTGGTGTGGCTTCTGACCTTTAGGCTTGCACTTCTCTCTCCCTGCTTGGACCTGTGAAGGCAGACCAGCTTCTTCTGCCATTATGGAACTTCCCCTGGATCTGTAAGCTTCAATAAATATCCCTTCCTCCATAACTGTGCCTGGTCTGGAAGTTCATCTCAGCGAACCTGAATCTATGTGCTACAGAACTTGGTACAGAGGAGTGGGCTGAGATGTACCTGGCCATGTGGATGTTGATCTTTTGGTACCTTTGTTTTGGAGGAATAAGCATGTATTTGGTGCTTGCAGCTGAAGATGTCTTCTGGAGTGGTAAACCAATTCTGATGAGAGTCTGAGAATGCTAAGTGCAGACAGCATTGAACTTTGAGGCTTGGCTTATGAGCTTTCTAAGGGGAAGGAAAGACTGCAGAGAACTTTGTTGGAACTGGGCTACTGGCATAAGGGCTGGCTACGTCCTGCTGCCCAGGCCCAGAGAGTTTGATCAAGGTTAAATTTGTTATGGACTGATATGTTTGGCTAGAGATATTGGACTGAGAGATTTTAAGATTTTAAGCTGGAAAACCTCAAGCAAGTTAAAATTACAGGCAGAGACTGGTTTTAGGCTACTGAATCTGCTATCGTCAAACACATTAGCAATCTTAAAGGATGATGGTCCAGTTACTTTACCATGGAAAGGATGCCTGATGAAAGACTATCATAGACATGCAAGCACCTTTGGAAAGAGTTGACTGGAGAAGGAACCTGCTTTTCAAGGTTATGATTTATTTTGTCTGTGAATTAAGAAGATGGCTGTGTTCTGCACACCTGGTATTGGTTTTAGAAGCATGAAAAATTCGAGAAGTGGTCATAAATTGCACATGCTTCCAGAAGCTGCCACTGAGATGTGGCATGAGGTAGGGCCTGATGCCCTGATAGGCTGAAAGAGCCTTTGGAAAATGTGAGGAGTGGTCATGAATTGCACATGGTCCCAGGAGCTGCTGCTGAGATGCAGCATGAGGCAGGACATGATGCCCTGATAGGCTGACAGAGCCTTTGGAAGATGGACCGTGGTTTGCATGAAGACCTCAAGAAGTTTTGGATATACCAGGACTGTGCAAGGGCTACCATGGAGTGCACTGTTGGCCTGGAATGGAAGTGTTCCCCGACTACTCTGCCCAGCTGGAGGGGCAGAATTGCAACATCTGGACATTGTCAGTCTTGGACTTGAACTGCAGAAGTTTGATGTTTGTTTGATGGTGGTTGAGTTTGCATTGTTTTATCTCTCCTTGCTATGCCTATACCAGTTGAAAATGTTTACTCTGTGCCTTTATATGTTAGAAGTGTTTAACTTGCTTGATTTTACAGGTCTTAATATCATAAATTGGTCAATACTGTGGGGAACCTTTGAAATTGAACTGAGTACAATTTACAATGTGTGATGGTTATAAATCTATTGGGGGTCAGGGGCGGAATGTGGTGCTTTGAATAGAATAGGTGGCCACCAATATATTCAGTTGTTTGTTTGTAGTTTGCATCTGCTGGCTACCTGGCTGGAGGCAATGTCACTGGGTGATCTTAATTTGTGGTGGTGGGTTTCAGATTTCAATCTAAAGATATGCAAAGTATGCCTAGCTGGAGTTCCTGAAGTGTGGTGTGGCTTTTGACCTTTAGGCTTGCACTTCTCTCTCCCTGCTTGGACCTGTGAAGGCAGACCAGCTTCTTCTGCCATTATGGAACTTCCCCTGGATCTGTAAGCTTCAATAAATATCCCTTCCTCCATAACTGTGCCTGGTCTGGAAGTTCATCTCAGCGAACCTGAGTCTGTCTGCTACAGTTGGTATCATCGTTAGCTCCTTCCCTGTCCAACCCCCTCCATAGGGACCCTCCTCATTGGGGAATATGGGTGGTGCATTGTGGGGTTAGCCATCCATTATGGGGCAGAGGCAATGTCTCTGTGCATAATGTCCCTACTTGTGGCTCTAACAATCTTTCTGCCCCCTCCTCGATGAATTTCCCTGAGCCATGTTGGGTTTGTTTTAGGTCTACTTCAGTGATGAGGTCTTGGGAGCCTCTCTGTCTCTGAATATCTGGTTTGGTAGGGGAGCTGAGTGTTCTCTGTGTCTATCTCCTTTACCCTTGTGCTGTTATCAGGTTCACCAAGAAAGCAGCACTCTTGCTCATTTCCCCATTTCCTCTATGGTTTCAGCTGGGGCCCTGGTGAGGTGTGATGGGCTGATTCTCTCCTCAGGTTCTGCATCCATCGGCAAAAGAGAAGCAGATTCTCCGATGGAGAGTGAAGTCAGCACCAGATAAATGAGATAACCATTATTATTTTAGAGAGAATTTAATAGGTGTAGGCCCTCTCTTCTAGCCCAAGATTGGTGGGAGCTTGATATTAGAGAGCAAACTTGTTTTTTTTGGATATGGTTCTGACTTGTTGCCCAGTTACAGCTATGGGTTTCGTTCCACTGAGTGGATCCATTAGCCAGTTCATCATGTGTCTGTCTCTTGATCACATATAAGTTTAAACTTCTTTGTGATGAAAAATTCCAAACATGTTCTAAGTACATAAAATAGTATAATGAAAAACTGGCTAGCTAAGCTTGGTTCAAATAATTTCTTGTCTAATTTTATGCCCTGATTAATAATGGCATCAATTATGAGATGTCTGTATTTGGCAGTGAATAGAGAGGACCACATGTTTTTTTATTGCTTACGCTCAGTCATTACCTCAGTAAAGGATGTATATTTTTTTCTTCTAATGCAAAGTTCTAATAGGTTATCAGCAGTCACATTTTAAAAGTACAATAGGAGAGATCATGATAAATTAGTTATCAAAGTAAGATAAGGTAGATATATAATCATGTCACCTTGGAAATAAAGAAATGTCAAAAGATAAATATAAAGACTCTGAAGGTTAAGATCCTGAAATCAATGCACTACTGGGAGCCATTCTGTTGCCATGAGTATAGGCATGCTGGTTCCTGTCAAGGTTAGCAAGGGCAACAAAAGGACAAGACCATCAGTATGCAGTCTCTGGATTTTACTGAGAGATGTAAGTACCCATTGCCACCTGGAATGTCTGCCCTGGCTGTCATAGTTCATCTGCTCTGAGAGAAACAGACATTTGAGGAAAGAAATTTGATACACTGTCATTTCCAATTATCTACACAAATGCATGGTTAACAGGGCATAGCTTATAAAACATGGAAAATAATGAAAATATTTGCATTTGATTTTGTAATGTATTGTACTTATATTTGTCTAAGGTGTGGGTAATACTCTAGCTGTTTTCTTTAAAGAAGCCTTCTGTGTTGACCAGACCCTGATGGAGCTTTTTCTCATCTACCAAATTTCAGCCACATCAACATTGATGAAATGGTAAACATACATGAAAATGAAACCAATGATTTTTTGTGTGTTCACTTTCTACCATAATTTATGGCTTAACTTGGATTACCTCCTATTTTACCTTCACAACACCTTTTTCTTTTAGATGAATTCTTTAATAATTCCTGACATACAAAGTAGGCACTGAGGCTTAATGGGTTTGGTTAACCCATGTCACAGTTGTAAGAACAGAGCTAGGAATTGAGCACAAGATGAATGACTCCAGAACCAATGCTCTTATACACACAGCAATGGTTGAACACAGCTCCAAGGCAAAGCAGGGGTGCTGAGAGAGTGAAGTTATAGTGCTAAAGTGGGATGGGTCTAAACAGGGCTGGCTTAGAGTAATAAGGATGAGCTCACTGTCAAGAGGAGACAGAGGTAGAAGAAAATGGAGGTAGAGGGGAGAGGAAGAAGGGTGGTATGTGAATTAGTCAAATACGAGTATGGAGTAGGGCTGAGGAGATGGTTCATTGGTTAAAGACGCTTGCTTTTAATGCCTGATGGAATAAGTTCAATTCCCCAGTATCTACATGAGGCACACATAAAGCCAGATGCACAAAGTAGTATATACATCTGGAGTTTGTAGCAGCAAGAGGCCTAGTGCATACACACACACAGATACCATTTTCTTTTTTATGTTTCATTTTTATTTATTTGACAGAGATAGAGAGAGAAAGAATGGGTGCGCCAGGGCTTCCAGCCACTGCAAATGAACTCCAGACGCGTGCGCCCCCTTGTGCATCTGGCTAATGTGGGTCCTGGGGAATTGAGCCTCCGACCTCAGTCCTTAGGTTCACAGGCAAGCGCTTAACCACTAAGCCATCTTTCCAGCCCCACAGACACCATTTTCAAATAAATAAATACAGATACTTTTTAAAAATCAGAGGGCAAATAAAATATAAAAAAAAAATGGGGAGATTGAACTGCATTAAGAAGTAGTGGTCCTGCTGGAAAGAGCTGTGCTGCATACAGCCTTTGGGGAGAGAGAAGTCATCAATGGTGTTAACCAGCAGTGGGCTCTGCAAGTCTTACAGCTGGCCAGCCAGGCCAAATGTATCAACCAGTACAACAGCAGCATGTCTATTATAGGGGGAACCAGCTGCTCTAAGACTGGACTTGTGGCCTGCTCCTCAGAAGGGAATTCATGCCTGGTACTGAAAATCTCGTAAAAAAAAAAAAAAACCCAAAAACCAAAAACCCAGGTCTGGGTAGGTCATAAGCCCTAGGGGAGTAACTATTGTTGTCTGGCTAAGTGGATATATTATACCTACCAAACTGCTCTCTAAATACTTACTTATGTTCATGTTCACATGTTAATACTACTCTCACTTTTGGTTAGAAAAGCTTCTCTTTTCAGATGAAAGTGATCACTGAAGTGACTCAAAACCCACCATCTTGCTAAGTGACAGTGGAGTGTTCAGGACTAAGTGATGAATTTCTGTCACACCCTTCAAGGCCCAGATTCCTTTGTGGATGAGGTGTGGAAAGAATTAAAAGCCACAGAAGGGGAGGACTGCTTGCAATGCTGGATTCTAGACACAGTTTAGCCGTAGTACTCACATGACCTCACAGTGGTTGACACTATCTATACAAGACCTGCATAATAGGAGGGAAAATGATGACATCAAAATATAAGAGATACTAATTGGAAAGAAGAAGGGATTTAATGGAGCATGGATTTGGGAGGGAGAGAATAAGGGTAGTAGGAAGGAACTAGGATGGTTTTCCATAAACAGTTTAAAAATAAGTGGTGGGCAGAAGACAGTAGCAAGAGTATCAACTCTAGACTACACATCACATTCAAAGAAGTGATTGTCTATGGTAGTGCTTTTAGTACCAAAGTTTATCATACTAATTAATGGGAATCTGCACAATTCACAGATTTCGAGTCTCACCTTCCATTTTCTTTGCTGATGATCTCTGTGTGACATTTCCTTCATATTAAACCTTTCTCTCAACTCCTCAGACTGACTAAAGGAAGCCAAGTCCCAAGTAGGTCTTTGATTTTAGTGAAGATTTTGATTGCCACATCTTATTAATTATAAGTTCTTTCCTATTGAAATCTTGTTTGGAAGCACATTGGGTATGCATAGAAAGATTTTAACCTTGAAAGTATAAGTGTGCCCTCCAGTTAATTCTGATATTTTATAGTTTAATATGCACATGACACATTTGATAAGGTTTTATCTGCTATAGCTTTATTATAACAGATAACTTATCTTTTATTATAAGGCACATTTTGTCTTTGTACTAGGAAATGATATCAAAGTAAAATGTGATATTTGAAAATTGTAAATAAGAAGGAATAATACTTATAACAGCTGTCATATATTCTTATATTGAAGATAAATTTATATTTTGAAATATACTCCAAAACCTAAAAGCTGCCATATTTAAAAAGATCACTTTATAAAACTCTTTAATAATGTCTGTTTACCTTTAAAATCTTGGCTTAGTCTACTGTGGAAATTATTATGTTTTTAATCAGCAAGCCTTCTGATCATATGAATTATTTTCATGTTCACTCCAGTTCTATAAAGAAGTTTACTTCAAAGGAAAATTTCTATGGATTTGTAGTGCTTTTAGAGGTTAAGAATCTGTTTCCTATTTTGTTTATTAAGACAGAGAAGCAATGATTATGAATGAAAAACATGCTATGTTCAAAAGAAAATTCTGGACCCTGATGTTTCTCTACCAGATAACATTAAAAACTAAGAATACCACAGGAATTTTTCAACATTATTCACCTCTTGACAATGTGTGGGTTGTATAAAGGACAGACTAATGTTTCTGTGGCACTGAGAAAGCCAATTTTAGCAGTCTATCCAATCACTGTAGACAAATATTTGTGTTCCTGAGGATTATTTGATTTTATCAAGGCAAATTGAATTGGAAACATAGTATGATTATATCATTGGTATTTATTACCTAATTCTTTTTCCCACACAAATTTCTTAGCATTTTTAAGAACTCTAAGTCATCAGTTAGACATACCATATAATGATTCTTATCATAGATAGACAAAATAAAAGCTTTTTAAGAAGCTACTTCACAAGACAACTGCATAACTTTCCTCACAGGGACTTGTTAAAACAAATAATGATTATTAAAGAGATTGGGTCAATATTTTACACCAGTTTAACAAGTACAATTCCAAGATGTCTAGCCCATTCCACATTCCATGTGACTAACTATGGTATTCAGAGCATGGAAAAAATCTAGACAGTTGACTAGCTTTTTCATAATACTTTGTGAACACTGGCCTTTAAAGAAAGTGATAGAGTTAGCTTATCAAGAAGAGTCTTCAAGGTGTCCCAGTGCTAATTCCATAAACACCTCATTATACCTAGAAGTTGTTTAAAGTTGATAAACTTGAAAAACTGCAGATTTTGCACCTGTCCACATAGAAGTTGGTAAATGCATAAATCCTAATGGTTGACATGGAGAGTTATTTTATATGGCAGATATACTAGGAGCTTTGTCCACTTTTCAGTAGGAGGTTTTCAATAGGAGACTACTAATGTTAACTTCTAGAGATGAGTTTGCTCTAAACACTCTTCCATGTTATCAGTCATTAAGGTAAAACAGAATAACTATTCAGTGTAAGAAATAGATGTAAGGGCTGGAGAGATGGCTTAGTGGTTAAGGTCTTGCCTGTGAAGTCTAAGGACCCTGGTTCGAGGCTTGATTCCCCAGGCCCCACGTTACCCAGATGCACAAGGGGGCGCACGCGTCTAGAGTTCATTTGCAGTGGCTGGAAGCCCTGGCATGCCCATTCTCTCTCTCCCTCTCTCTCTCTGCCTCTTTCTCTCTCTGTCTGTAGCTCTCAAATAAATAAGTAAACAACAACAACAAAAAAGAAGTACATGTGAGATAAGGTGTTGCAGTCAGGCTAGTAGAAATCACCAGACCAAGAGCATTTTGGGGGGGGTAGAAAAAGAGTTTGTTTTGGCTTACAGACTTTGGGGGAAGCTCCATGATGGTGGGGGAAAACGATGCCATTAGCAGAGGGTGGACATCACTCCCTAGCCAACATAAGGTGGGCCATAGCAACAGGAGAGTGTGCCAAACACTGGCAAGTGGAACCTGGCTATAATACCCATAAGTCCACCCCAACAATACACCACCTCCAGTTGGCTTTTTTTTTTTTTTTTTAGAGTTATAGATGGACCTTTATTTAAAAATCTGATCTACCAATTAGCGTTTTCCACCAACTCTGGGAGCAGAAACCTTCACAGGCTTCACAATCTTTTGCTTAGGTGCTGCTTTTGTGGGAGCCTTAGCAGCAGCCATTGCTGTCTTCTTTGATGCCTGCTTTGCTTTTTTTGCTTCCTTGGCAGCCCTGATAGCCTGCTCTCGCTGGGCCTTCCTGACTTCCGGTTTCTGGTTCCTCTTGGCCATGATGTCAGCAAGAGATGCCCCAGTGATGGCCCTCTGGAACTTGACTGCACGCAGGGTTCTCTTCTTCTGAATTTCCTCCGACTGTCCTTTTTTGTGCTTTTTTCTGTAGAGGACCGTCCAATTTATCTGGCGAGGATTCCTCTTGGAAAGGAATGCTGACTCGCATTTTGCATTAAGAAACTGGAAAACCTTGCCGTCGGTCCTGGCGTAGCGCCGCCCGTGTCCGGGGTAGATCTTGTACCCGCTGAAACTGCACAGCTCGACCTTCATGGCAAAGGCCGCGCTGGGAGGTAGGGAAGATCCAGTTGGCTTTAATTTCCAATTGCCATCAGCTGGGGAACCTAGCATCCAGAACACCTAAGTTTATGGGGGACAACTGAATCAAACCAACCACACAGGGATAACTGGCTTGAGTCAAAAAAGGAGGATGTAGGGAGGCTGCTGGTCAGTTTCTATAGTTGTTAACCAAGGCTAATGAAAGCCGAAGCTATAATAACATTTTGTACACAAGGGGTCAAGTTTAGAAAGACCCAGGCAATATACCAGCTGATCGTCTTGATCCTTGTTTCTTATTTAGGAAGTCTTGGGTCCTGAAATTTGGAACTACCTCAGTAACTTAAAAGACTTTAAAATAAAAGGTCAGTAAGTAAGGGAAAAATCTGTAGGCATCACAAGAAGAGTGGCTACACCTATTAAAATGTCTCTTCAATAACTATAATTATCTCCTTTAATCTATGCTGCTCTCACTCTTGGTTGGAGAATCATTTTTTATTTTATATTTTACAGATGGCAGCAAAAACTGGGGAGAACCAAGATTCATCAATATGACAAGAAAATATAGCTAACTGCCTAGCAAGAGAGAAGTCATCTGTATCACAGGGCCCAGAAGACATTACAGAGGAAGTAGCAGTTTGAACATGAGTGCTGATCTCATTTTAGCCTGACAACCATCTCCAGGAGAGAACATAGACACTCAAGACATATCAAAGCAGAAATTTAGAGGTTGCAGGGTTCAAGACTAAAGTAGACTTATAATACACCTGCCAAGGCTTAGGTAACATTGTGGAGGAGGGGGAGGAAAGATTGTAAGAGCCACAGGTGGGAAGGAGTATCCTTAGGCTGTCCCCTCCCCTAGAGACTGACTGATATGTTCATGACCAAAAGGTCCAATAACCCCACTGAGAAGGGCTGTCAGTAGAATGGGAGGGGGGGATATAAGAGGATAACCAGACAACCTGAGGGGAATATGAACACACATGATTTGTTCATACAGTAAAGTTCATAATTGATAAAAATTTAAAAAAAATAATTGAAAATAAGTGTGGGCAACAAAACCAGGGGCCCAGGCATTGGAGCTAACAGGTGGCTGAGGCAAGTACAGGCACTTCTGCACTTCCTAATTTATGTCTAAACTTGTGAAAATTTCTGGAAGACCTGAGACCACAAATTTATTTTTACTTTATTTATATTTAATATAAATAACTTGATTTAATAAATAAAATAAATAATAAATATTATAAATAAATAAAATAAAATAAATAACTAATAAATATATTTATATATCTTATGCATCAGACATTGTATTAAGTAGGCACAGGGAATTGAATTTGCATATATATCTTTATAAAGATGACATACAAGCTCTTCCTGCCAGCAGCCCGAGGTGACCTATGAAAATGGTTCGCTACTCTCTTGACCCAGAAAACCACACAAAATCAGGGGTTCAAATCTTCATGTTCACTTTAAGAATACCTGTGAAACTGTCCAGGCTATCAAGGGCATGCATATATGAAAAGCTACCAAATATCTGAAAGATGTCACTTTAAAGAAGCAGTGTGTGCCATTCCAGCAATACAATGGTAGAGTTGGTAGGTGTACCCAGGTCAAACAGTGGGGCTGGACCCAGGGTCGGTAGCCAAAAAGAGTGCTGAATTTCTGCTGCATATGCTTAGAAATGCAGAGGTAATGCTGAATTTAAGGGTTTAGATGTGGATTCTCTGATCACTGAGCATATCTAGGTGAACAAAGCACCCAAGATATGCCACCATACTTACAGAGCTCATGGTCTGATTAACCCAAAGAAGGGCTCTTTCTGCCACATTGAGATGATCCTCACTGAAAAGGAACAGATTGTTCCTAATCCAGAAGAGGAGGTTGCACAGAAGAAAAACATATCCCCCCAGAAAACTGAAGAAATCAGAACTTATGGTACAGGAGTAAATTTAGCATAAAAATAAATGGAAATAAAAGTAAAAAAAAAAATGAGACATCTAGTAAACCAGCACATGAAGAAGTTAACAAATAACTCTAGATGAAATACTTAGGGGGAGGCGGTTGGCTGGGGCCTGGGAGTCCTCGCAGCCATGGCGAGTCTGTCGCAGGGCATCCAGCAGCTGCTGCAGGCCGAGAAGCAGGCGGCCAAGAAGGTGTCTGAGGCCCTCAAGCGAAATAATCGAAGGCTGAAGCAGGCCAAAGAAGAATCCCAGGCTGAGATTGAACAGTACCGACTGCAGAGGGAAAAAGAGTTCAAGGCCAAGGAAGCTGCGGTACTGGGGTCCCATGGCAGCTGCAGCACTGAGGTGGAGAAGGAGACCCAGGAGAAGATAACCATCCTCCAGGCCTACTTCCAGCGGAACAGGAATGAAGTCCTGGATAACCTCCTGGCCTTTGTGTGTGACATCCAGCCAGAAATCCATGAAAACTACCGCATAAATGGATAAGAGCAGAGGGAAGCGCTTATTCCACGGGCTAATACTGAAGACGCCCTCATGGAGCCTTGCAAAGCTGGAGTCTTATGAAAGGCATACGTTATTGTTCTCCACTGTAGTGCATCCCTCCACTTTTTGTAGAGTAGCAAGTCTAGCTCTTTGTACAGACTTAGTAGTTATCCAAAGAATTCATCCAGTGTGTCTTAGAAATTTAATGAGTATATGTTGTCTGTTTCCCTGTGTGTTTTTGCTTACGCAACATGTATCACTGTTGACTTTTTCTTTCTTAGTCTAGTAGAAAAAAAAAAAATCAATTCTTTGAAGAAAGAAAGGGATTAAATTTTCCCTCATACTTTCTTAAAGGTCAGGGGCTTTATCTATGAAAAAGTAGTAAATAGTCAATTGTAACTTGTATGAAGCATCAGCCAGCCTTAAAGTAATCTATTCCAGCTAAAGGTTAAAGCAGTAAATAGTAATATACTTGTTTGGGCTGCTGCTAATCTATCTTACTCAAAATTGCCAGATAATAGGACTCAAGAACTTGTTACATGTTACTTGGTGTACTGGTAATCATTTAAAAGTAAAGACTTTGTCATGCAGAAAGAAAGAAAGAAAGAAAGAAAGAAAGAAAGAGAGAAAGAAAGGACAGACTGACTTAGGGGGATAAGTCCAGCACTCAAGTAGAGGTGTTGTAGGTGGGGGCAGGGGCAGAGAAAGCCTCTCCAAAGAAGTGCTGTTTGAAAATGAAGTTAGGTCTGAAAATAAGCAATATTCAAGGAGTTGCAAGAATATTCCAGAACAGTTAAGGACCAAGTGAGAAGAACTACAGGTGACAAATGGGCTTGGTCTAACAGATCAGAAGTGGTGTGGAGGGTACTAAGCAAAGGCAAGTGGTCTGACATGGAGGTAGGCAGGAGTCAGATTATATATGATGAAGGAAAAGGGCACTTGACTAGAATAAGGGATGTGTAATATAGTCAGCTCTTTATTTATTGGCAAAGAAAAACAGCAAGAGAGAGGAGAGAGAGAGAGACAAAAAGAGAGAGAGAAGGGGTGTACCAGGGCCTCCTGTTGAAGCAAATGAACTTCAAATGCATGTGCCACTTTGTACATCTGGCTTTAAGTAGATACTGGGTAATCCAACTGGGGTATTTAGGCTTTGCTGGAAAGCGCCTTAACCACTGAACCATCTCTCCAGCCCTAGTCAGTTCTAAGAATTTTTTATATTTGTAAACTGGAAATAGATTTCAAGGACTTAGCATTCTGGTTATGCAGTCTGTATACTGTGATGAGCCTAAGAAAGTATAAAGCATATTCCTCCAAATTGAAAAATCTTCTAATGAAGGAAGGAGGAGGCTCAGGAGTCTCAGGATGTCATGTCTAGGAGAGCTGAAACTCAAAAGATCACATGACCACTCCCCAATGTTATAAGAGCTGTAAACAACTGAGGGGCAGACTCTGGACAAAGTCGTGTAGCAGTTTTCTCAGAATTGAAAATTCCCTCCTGAGGAAAGGACATAGGTTCAGGACACTCATATCACTTCTGGGAGAGCTAAAAACTCAAGATACCCTCCAAAAGGCAATAAAAAGGGTAAACACTGCTTGGGGAGAGATTCTCCCACCTGTCTTGTCCAGCGTGGGCAAGTGTTGCAGTGAGCTCCTGAAATGTAGCTTCGGAGTCATCACCTCTAGTGGGGGCAGATTTTCAGTGATGCAGCTGCCTTTGAGTCACCCATGCTCCTATAAGCAACCCCAATAAATGCATTTATTCACCAAAACTGGTTTTGAAGTGATCTTGCTTTGCTTTGTCATCTGAGCCCTATCTGGGATTAAGAGCTGCGTGTTTGTGACTCCCCACAAAAAGTGATCTGTGACATAAGGAAATGTTGAAAACAGATTTGGAAATGTAAAGCCACTGGTGTCAGACTATGCTGTGCAAATTAGTTTCTGAACAGCCCAGGATTAAAATGCAGCTTCAGGACCAAACATGCAACACAGAGAATGGTGGTAGTGGTCAGGGGTTTTCCCTTTGGATAACGAAATTGTGCTGAGATGTACAGAGAGTAAGGGTATGAGTCACCCAGTACGGGCTGTTTTGAGATAGAGTGTGGTGTGGGTGAGATTGAGAAGATACTTGAATAGCAAGATAGAAACACAGAGAGCATTGATATGCTTTCTTTTCTTCCTCAAAAGGAGCAAAGCCATATATTTAATTGGTTAGCAGTACATTATGCTTTTCTTTTGAATTTTAAAGCATATATGAAAATTTGTCAACAATGAGCAAAGAATAACAGCAATCTCTTGACCCTGTCCTGGGTTGAATTGTGTCCTCTGAAAAGATCTACTGAAGACTTAGTGCCTTTAACTATGTCCTTAGTTGGAAAAAGAATCACTGTGCATGTCATTAGTTAAATTAAAATGAGTCGTACTGGATAAGCACAAGCCTTTAATGCAAGTGACTGGTATCTTTATATAGGAGGATATTTGGAAACAGAGACAGAGTAGTGGGAAGATGAAGACACAAAGATGCGCAAGAACAAGGCCATGTAAAGATGGGCAGCAGAGCCCTTGTTCCATCTTAATGATTAAATGTCCCCTGGGTCCCCAACTCCTGGATCCTGTGCTCTGGAGTGTACATGTGGAGTGAGTTGGCCAGAGCTCCAGGTTCCTTCCCACCCCTCAGTTCCTGCTCCAGTACCCCTGCTGCTGGCTTGGGGTGGCCTGGTCCCTGAATGTGAGCTGTGGAAGTAGGCCTTTTGGGAGGGTTTCTTGATTGAATGGCCCCTGAGTACCTAAATCCCTATTTGCAGCTAACATGATCTTATACATAAATAACATGAAAGTCTCCACCTCAAAACTTCTAAAGGTGATTAATTCCATCAGCAAAATGCCAGGCTACAAAATCAACACACAAAAATCAGTAGCAGCCGGGCGTGGTGGCGCACACCTTTAATCCCAGCACTCGGGAGGCAGAGGTAGGAGGATCGCCGTGAGTTCAAGGCCACCCGGAGACTACAGAGTTAATTCCAGGTCAGCCTGGACCAGAGTGAGACCCTACCTCGAAAAACCAAAAAAAAAAAAAAAAAAAAAAAAAAAAAAAAATCAGTAGCTTTTTTTATATGCAAAGGACAAATATACAGAAAAATAAATCAGTGAGGCAGTCCCATTTTCAATAGCAACAAAAAAATTAGATACCTTGGAATAACACTAACGAAGGATATGACAGACCTATATAATGAAAACACACACACACACACACACACACACACACACACACACACACACACACTTAGTTTCAGAGGCCAGCAAGCTAGAAAGGAGATATAAAGGAAATAGATATAAAGGAAGCAAGGGGGGGTGTGGTGGTTTGATTCAGGTGTCCCCCATAAACTTAGGTGTTGTGAATGCTAGCTTCCCAGCTGGAGGATATTTGGGAATTAATGCCTCCTGGAGGGAGTGTATTGTTGGGGGCGGGCTTATGGGCTTTATAGCCAATTTCCCCATGCCAGTGTTTGGCACACTCTCCTGTTGCTATGGTCCACCTTATATTGGCTAGGGGGTGATGTCCACCCTCTGCTCATGCCATCGTTTTCCCCTGCCATCGTGGAGCTTCCCTTGAGCCTGTAAGCCAAAATAAATCTCTTTTTCCCAGAAGCTGCTCTTGGTTGGGTGATTTCTAACAGCAATACAAACCGGACTGCAACACGGGGGGACTTAATAGGATGGTATTATATATGCATAAGTAGAACAGATTAATGTGGCCTCTAAGTGAGGTCAGGGGAAGAGATTGAATAAAGGAAAGGTTGAGGGAGGCCTAATCAAAATCTAAGAGGATATAAATCAGTCATATGGAAACATACATTTTAGGATAATTGAGCACACAGAAGCCATAGATTGTTACTAGAAAATTTTCAGTGCCAGGGATGGGATACTTTCCAGTGATTTGTTGGCCAGGGAGGGCCCTGATGCCCCCAAAACATTACAGGCCATTGCCGAGGCCCTTGGTTTCCCACCAGCAATAGATGGTAAGACCCTATTGCTGAAGAGTCCACATACTTGGGTTGCATGGTCTCTGAGAAATCCTGCTGGAGCTGAGCTGAAAACATCCTCCATGTAGACCAGCTGACAGAAAGCTGGAAAAAGCCATGCTGCATGCAGTTCAATGGGAGAGAGAGAAATCACCAATGAAGATATTCAACAGTGGACACTGCAAGCCTTATATTTGGCCAGCCAGGCCAAATGAGCCAATGAGTACAATAGTGGCACATCTGTTATGGGGGAATTCAATTGCCCTCTAATTTGACTGGAGGCCCACTCCATGGGAGGGAATACATCCCATATACTGAAAACCTACAACAGGGGTAGTCTTGAGCCCTAGGGATGTAACGTCTGATGCTGTCTGGCTAAATGTATATACTATGCTCACCAAAGTGCCCAGTAAGCATTTCTCTTAATGTTCATACCCATATATTAATGCTTCGCTCACTTTTGGTTTAAGAAGCTTCTCTTTTCAGATGGCAGCGACCTTGGGATGACTCAGAAGGCACCATGGCGCTGAGAAGAAGTGATAGAGGAATATCTCCATCACACCTTCCAAGGCTCCGGGTCCATTGTGGAAGAGGTGGCAGAAAGAATATAAAGGTCAAAGGAAGGGTAGGACTCCTTACAACGTGCTCCTCCAGACACAAAAAGGCCTGGATATCCATGACCTCACAGTGCCTGACACTGCCTACACAAAACCATCATAATAGGAGGAGAAGATCATGACATCGAAATAAAAGAGATACTGATTTGGGGGGAGGGGATGTGATAGAGAGTGGAGTTTTAAAGGGGAAAGTAGGGGAGGGAGGGAATTACCATGGGATATTGTTTACAATCATGGAAGTTGTCAATAAAAAATAAAATAAAAAACAAAAAACTGAGTAGGACTTGAGAATTTGGAAAGACCTCTCATGCTCCTGAATAGATAGAATTAGTATTGTGAAAATGGCAATTCTACAAATTGCATCATACAGATTTAATATAATACCTATAAAAATTCTAGCATAATTCTTCACAGGGGTAGAAAAATTATCTCAAAGTTCATGTTGAATGGCAGAAAGTGCCTCAGATATCCAAACATATCCTCATCAAAAGAAACACCTCTGGAGGTATCACCATAGCCTACATAAAGCTATATTACAAAGCCATTGTAACAAAACAGCATGATATTGGCATAAAAACAGAAATATAAACCAATGGAACAGAACTGAAGACCCGGATCTTAGGTCATGTAAATACATAGCTACTTGATCTTTGAGAAAGGTGCCAATAAAGTAAACTGGATTAAAGACAGCATCTTGAACAAATGGTGTTGGACAAATTGGATATCCATATGTAGACAAATGAAACTGGACCCCTTATCTCACCATACACAAACATCAAGTCCAAATGGATTAAAGGCCTCAATATGAGACCTGAAACTCTTCTCCTACTGGAAGAAAAAATGGGAGGAACTCTCCACAATATAGGAGTGGGGAATGATTTCATGAACAAAACCTCCGTAGTCCAGGAAATTAAAGACTCACTCAACCAATAGGATTTCATGAATCTCAAATGCTTTTGCACATAACATATCATAATCAGAGCTAATAGATTACCCACTGAATGAATCACTAAAAAACAAAGGTTTGAGCAACCAGAGGTCTAAGCTATTCAGAAGCAAAACTCTGACAGAATGGACACACCAATGCAACAGAAGCACACAGCCTTGGTTAAGAAATCCACTCAGTGTAAAGGAACCCATATCTGGAATTGGGAACCAGATTGGAGTTTTATAGAATGGGAGAAAATCTTTGCTAGCTGTACTACTGACAGAAACCTAATATCTAGAATCTACAAAGAACTCAAAAAACTAAACAAACAAACAAAAAAAATTAAACAACCTGCTTCAAAAATAGGACAGAGGACTGATTATGGAGTTCTTGGAGGAAGAAATACAAATGGCTAACACACACTTGAGAAAATGTGCAACATCCCTAACCATTATGGAAATGCAAATTAAAACAACTATGAGATTCTACTTTACTTAAGTAAGGATGGCAATCACTAAAAAAAAAAAAAAGCAAACAACAACGGGTGTTGCTGAGGATGTGAGTAAAGAGGAACCCCTATCCGCTGTTGGTGGGAATGTAAACATGTACAACCGCTATGGTCAATATGGAAATTCTTGAAAAGAATGAATATAGAGCTACCAACAGACCCAGTTATTCCCTCACTGGGCATTTATCTTAAATGCCCCATGCCTCATTACATAGATATTTGCTCTCCCATGTTCATAGCTGCTCAATTCATAATAGCTAATGACTGGAATCAACCCAGGTGCCCGTCATTGGATGAATGGATAACGAAGTTGTGATATATTTACACAGTGGATTTCTCAGCAGTAAGAAACAATGATACAATGAAAGTTGTAGAAAAATAGACTTGGAACAAATCATACTTAGTGAACTCACACAATCACAGAAAGACAAATGCTGCATGGTCTCAGTTATCTGCAGTTCCTAATTTGGGACAGTTTGAGCTGTTGATAAACCTGATAGGCAACTTGAGGCTCAAACAATAGAGAAGGAAGGGTTTGGGGGAGGAAATGGGAGGGTAGAGAAAAACAAACACAAAACGAAATCCAAAATGAAGTGGTACCATAGAAACCTTTATTCTTGGGGCTAGACTCAGAGATACACACCCCTCAACAGAAGTAAAGGTGGGGGAGCACCTGAAAAGAAGGGCCTGCAAGAGTGTGGTATTCAGCCTAACCTTAAATTTTTTTTTTTTGTTGTTGTTGTCTCTGGCCTGTAACTCCCAGTATCAGAAATCAGTTGTTACCCACAATGCTGTTGATCAGAGAAACCTATGAGGTCCCCAAATCAAAACAGCTTTCTGTAAGACTCTATTATTGAAGACACCATATACTGCTAACATAGACCATGGAAAGACCTGGCTGGAATTTGGCAGATAGTCAGTCCCCAGACATTTAGCCCATCTAGTACTGGAAAGTGCTACATGAGCTACTGGGGGCAAGTGGCCAACAAAGGTTTGAGCAACCAGAGGTCTAAGCTATTCAGAAGCAAAACTCTGACAGAATGGACACACCAATGCAACAGAAGCACACAGCCTTGGTTAAGAAATCCACTCAGTGTAAAGGAACCCATATCTGGAATTGGGAACCAGATTGGAGTTTTATAGAGAAAAAGATTATGTTCTCCAATGTCAAGATCTTACTAGTCTTTGGCTGACAGAGGGGTTAAATACATCAAGTTCTCTCTAAATTAATAATGCTTATCCCACTTAAACTATGCTGACTTCACTCTTCACTGGAGAGGCTGTTCTTTCTTAGAAGGCAGTGAGACCTGAGGAGATAAACTACCCCTTGCATTTTAGCCAAGTCACAGCTGAAACCACAGAGGAATTGGGCTGATGAGCAACAGTGCTGCTTCCATGGTGAACCTGACAATCAGTGCCTGGGTTAAGAAGACAGATCCTAAGGATACTCAACATTTACCAAAGCAGAGATCCAGAGGCTCCTTAGAGCGCATCACTGAAGAAGACTTAACACTAACCCACCAGGGCTCAGGAAATTTTGAGGAAGAGGGGGTGGAAAGATTATAACAGCCACATGTTGAGACATCATACCCAGGGGCATTGCCTCTGCCCCCCTATAAAACTGACTGCTGCTCCCACAACAGATAGCTCACAATCCCATGGGGAATACCTGCAACCCAAATAAGGAGGGGTCCCAGCAGAATGGAGCCAGAGAAGAGGGAAAACAGGGTACCAACACATGAGGTATCCATACAAAATATGTTAATAATAATAATAATAATAAATAATAATAGTAAAGATGGCAGTAGTGGTTGGAGTGATGCATCTAGCAGCTAAGTAATGCCAAGGATTGGTGGACATCATGGAGAGCTAAGAGGGAAATATGGACTTCCTCAGAGCTCTCAGAAAACAACAACAACAACAACAACAATATTGGCCACCTTGAGCTCAGATGTTTGACTTCCAGACTGGGTAACAATAAGTTTCTCTCTTTTAACCTAGACAGTTATAGAAGTCCTATGAAATACATACCAGACTTCCTGAACCTCTTCCCTTGTTCTGTTGCTCCCTTACACACCATAGTCCAGGAAATCCCAATGTATTTTTGAAGTACTTGTGCTTTCTCTGGCTAGAATTCATTGTCTACCTCTTTTTTGAGAACTACCTATTTTAAACAATTGTAAAAATTTTAGATTATGAAATATTTCCAGCATATACAAAAATTGTGTAAGACACATCAATTCTTTCATATATCTGGATATATCAGATGACAACCTTTCTATCATGTCCATTACAAATCTTTTTTATTATAGAAAGGAAGTATTACTAATGAAGTATCCTTTTTCTATCAGCTTTCAACCCCATTCTCATCCTTAATTGTTATTTTTTACAACAGTATCCAGATCCACACTGTATATAAAGCCTTTCCTATGTTACTCAGGATAGTTTAGCTCTACCAGCTGCTCCTAAATGGTTTATATATAACTTATAGCAGTGAGTTACTTAATTTAGCTGTATCACTTTCTACAAGGAAAGGACATGGCTTGGTCAATTTTCTTGTGTTTTTTTTTTTTTTTTTGTTGTGTTTTGTTTTTTCGAGGTAGGGTCTCACTCTAACTCAGGCTGACCTGGAATTCACTAGGTAGTCTCAGGGTGGCCTTGAACTCATGGCAATTCTCCTATCTCTGCCTCCTGAGTGCTGGGATTAAAGGCGTGTGCCACCACACCTGGCTTGGCTTGGCTATTTTTGATCAATATCTGGTTCCAATGCAATACCTAACACTTGATGAAATATAATTTTTTAAACATATTTTTTCCATTTCATACATGTGTAATTTATTTTGATCTTATTTTCCTCAGTTCCCCCTCTCCTATCCCCTTGCCATTAGCATATTTCCTTGTTTTTTTTTATCCCATTAATCCCATTTTACTTTCATGTGTTAAAAAATCATTGAGGCAAGTTAGCGTTGCTCGCATGGTCATAGGTGGCATGCTATTTACTATGTAGTGGGCAACTTGCCAGTGGGTGCACAGCTGAAGAACCTGACTCTCCTCTCCCAACAACATTAGCTGCCATTAGCCACCACTGACAGGCTCACCTTGTGCTGGAAACCAGGGCTGCTGTGAGTTCATGAGGGCAACAGCCATGCTGTATCCAGATGACAGCCCTTCACTGCCCTCCTACCCATCCTCCTGCTCTTATATGCCTTATACCCTCTCAAGTGAGGTTCACTGAGCACCCGAGGAAGTGGTTTAGATATCCTATTTGAAGCTGAGCACCCAGCAATTGAATTTCAGTTTACTTTTATGATCTCTATACAAAGCTCACTGACCATCACAAAACCCTTGGTACCTGTAGACTTGGAGTTATCTCCTTTTCCCCTCCAGATGAAACTTTGTGATTTACATTTTAGTAGAAAGACTGTGGGTAGCAGTCAGACAATGTGTACTCTAGTTCTGACTCTACCAAATTATTATTATTTCTAATCATCTAACAACTGTTTATCACATACTTACTATGGGAGACAGGGCACTACACAAAACAAAAATGGACTATGTCCACAGAAAGTTCGTATTTATATTACCGACAAAAAAATAAGTAAATGTAAATCATAGAGAATGACACCCTGTAACAGCACACTTGTCCTTGTGGGAGAGAGCTTGTGAGGAATGATGGAAAGAGAAGGATCCCTCTAGGGTGGGCCGGGAGGGTTGTACTAGTCATAGCAAAACCGATCAGGTCCTGGGGAAAGAAGTCTCTCTCCCAGCAACAGTCTCAGAAAGAAAGTTCATTGTTCTTTATTTATGTCGTGTCAGCCCAACTGTGCACGCAACTAGCTGGCTGTCCTTGGTTTGCTTCCTGTGTGTCCGAAAAGTGATTGGGTTGTTTTGCAAGTTCCTAAAGGAAGACTGCAAAAAGCTCCATTTTCTCTTTTCCCAAAGGGAGCAGTTAGAAACACAAGGAAGACAAACTGAGGCCCTCGGCTGTGAATGAAATCTGATTTCTCTCAGGTGAGTAGTAATCTGAGTATGCATGCTAAGAGAAGAATGTGATGTTAGCAGATCTGTGGGGAGCTGTGGTCAGCACGGAGCCCATAAAGGCCTTTGTTTTCCTTGTTTTGATTGGCCCTGAGAGATACCCCAATGGCTCCCACGCCCATCTGTATCCCTATTACTGGGACCGAAAAGTGCTGACGCATGAGTGCAGATCAGCCTCCTGGTTTGCCAGGGTAAACTTGTGTACATCCCTCCTAACAACAGTGGAGCTTTTGTCACCTCAACGGAGGCTGTTAAGAACACGAGTCATTAAAAACAGCTTTGGAAACGCAGGCAACACTTTCCAACACGGTGGCTTCCAGGGGTCTTCACAAAGTATCAATGCCTGAAGAAGTGTTTGATGAATGACTAACAATCTGAACTGATTAGAAAGAAGAATACTTCAAAGTGCAGTTTACGAATGTTACAATAGGCTTATGTTAATGGAGAATTAGAGGCTAACAAATATTTTCCTGAATGTGCATAAATAGGGCATAAAGGAATATTTTAAATCTTAATTTGGCCTGCCAATCTCTAACTTACTTTCAATTGCACAAATGAAAGACATGGGCTTTAGGATTTGTTTCTCTCTTTCTCCTCTCCTTTCCCTTTTTCCTTGCCCCCTTTTTCTGCCTTCCTCACCTCCCCTTCTCCATCTTCCTCCTTTGCTGTCTCCATCATCCTAGCCCCGCTCTCCTCTCCTCTCCTCTCCTCTCCTCTCCTCTCCTCTCCTCTCCTCTCCTCTCCTCTCCTCTCCTCTCCTCTCCTCTCCTCTCCTCTCCTCTCCTCTCCTCTCCTCTCCTCTCCTCTCCTCTCCTCTCCTCTCCTCTCCTCTCCTCTCCTCTCCTCTCCTCGTCTTTTTCTCTCCCTGCCTCTGGATTCTTTTCATGTTGCACAGGCTGTCCCTGAACTCATTTAAAAAAATTTTAAAAATGTTTTATTTATTTATTGTGACAGGGACAGAGAGATGGGGCAGAGAGAGCATGGGCATGTTCATGCCTCTTGCTGCTACGAATGAATTTATTTATTTGAGAGAGAAAGAGAGAGAAGGCGCATGCAAGAGAGAATGGGCCTGCTAGGGCTTCTTGCCACTGCAAACAAACTCCAGATGCATGTTCCACTTGGTGTGAATATACTGGGAAATCGAACCAGGGTAGGAAGTCTTTGTAAGAAGGACCTTTAACTGCTGAGACAGCTTCCTGACCCTTTCTCATGCTTAATACAAACAAAAATGTAAGTGTAGGAACAGTGGGAGAAAATCTTTTCTACTATGTGCATGGAAAGATGGCATAATGTCAATGCTACTTCTGCTGCATTTTGTTTACAAATACTTTTTATGTCATTAAGATCATTCAGCATACACTATTTCATTTTATTTACATCTTTGACTTGTATTAATCTTTGTTTAGAGGTTGAAAAATTGGTTTAGTGGGCAAACCTGGCCTGTTGCTTATTGGAACTCTTACTCTCCTTTGTTTACACACGCAGCAGCACAAGCAGCTGTGTCAGAGCTTGTGTGGCTGCTCACAGCACAAGGTATTTACTCTCTGGCCCTTTACCCAAATCGTTTACAAATCCCTAGTGTTAGAGTGAACATTTTAAGGATGTCAAAGTGTATACTAACCATTTGTGTATCTAACACTTTCACTAGCCTTGCCTCATGAAAAAACCTATACATATATACATATGTGTGTGTGTATTTAAAATAACTATCCATAAGAACCATTAATATGTAGGTTATGCTTATGATTTTATTTACATATAACATGTAATTTTGAAATTTAATAGAATAGAGATGTCTCTTCTGCTTTAATTTTTACTTATTCCTTTCAGATTGATAAAACATTTCTATATTCTGGCAAGTTTTTTTTTTTTTTCAAAATGTTGCTTTTACTGTGAAGGTATTTTCTCAGGGCTGTATGTTTCTCCATTTACTCTGAGTTATTTTTTTAAACTTGGTATGCTTAATCTGTATAAAATACTTGTTTATAAATTTCTGTAATATATCATGTTGAGGGAATATCTAACTTTTTATTTTCAAAAATGTATGAAGATTGTCATTTTAGTAAAATTTTGTTCACTGTCTGTTGCTTTTTTGAAGAAACACTTAATCTTTTAAAATGGCTTTGCCTTACAAAAGTTGACAAGACAGTGCTAATGGAGCCGTACTCATGTGTGCTTATCAATAGCAGTGGTCATTGCATTGTTGTAAAAACACAGACTCATGGGCTGTAACATTTGCTCTCCAGCTGGTGGTGTTGTTTTGCGAGATGGTACAAGTGTTTTATGATCCGTGGAGATATGAGCAAGCAGCTTAGTCGCTCCTGTTCCATGTCTTAAGTGATACAATGAACTGTATTCTCAGCCCATGGGTCATGTTAGATATGTTGTCACAGTGGTGTGGAAAGTAGCTGGTATTTTTCTATCTGGCCTGTACAGAACATATGTGAATCTCGAAGCATGACACTTGGTTATCGGAAGCTTAATTAGAGGATGACTTCTATTGCAGCACCTGTGACAGATTCACATATCCCCTGGTACCTGGAATACAACGTTTGATCTAGCAGTTGATTTTTTCTCCATACCTATCCAGAAACCTCACCAGAAGCAACTTGCTTTCAGCTGGTCAGGCCAGCCATACACCTTCACTATTTAGCTTAAGGTAAGGGTATATTTATTAACTCTCTAGTCCCGTGTCATAACTGATTTCCTAGGACTCTTAATCACCTCTCTCTTCCACTAGGAAAGTACACTGATGACAGCATGCTGATTGGATAAAGTGTGTAGGAGGTAGTAAACACTGGACTTGGTGGTAAAAATGTTTGCATTTCAGAGGGTAGGAAATAAGTCCGAATAAAACTCAAGGGTCTTCTACCTTAATTCCCGAGAATACATTGATGAGGAGCACGTACAGATATCCAGTCTAAGGGGTAGAATAGATTGTTGCACCTGGCCACTCACACCACCAAGTAAGAAGCACACACTTTTATTTGTTTATTATGATTAATTACATATTTTGCATGGATATGTCATGTGTTGGTACCCTCTTTTCCCTTGTCCCTGCCCCCATTCTGCCAAGGACCCTCTTCAGTGAGGTTGCATGTATGCCCCATGTAATTATGGGCTATGCATTGTGGGAACAGCAGTTTTTGGGGGGAGGCAATGCCTCTGGGAATGATGTCTCAATCTGTGGCTCTTACAATCTTTCTGCCCCCTCTTCCGCAAAATCCCCTGAGCCATGGTGGGTGAGGTTTAAGTCTACTTCAGTGATAGGCTCTTAGGAGCCTCGGGATCTCTGCTTTGGTAAGTGTTGAGTATCCTCAGGGTCTGTTTCCCAGAAGCAAACACTTATCTTGACTTTTTGATGTGTTTATGTATGTGAGATGTGGGTGTTTGTATGCATGTTTGTATAAGTATAGGTACATGTGTGTGTGTGAGTACATGTGTGCTCACATATATGTGTGTAAGTATAAAGGTTAGAGGTTGCTGTCCACCTTAATTTTTGAGATAGGTTCTTTCTCTGAATCTGGACTTGTAAATTCAGTTAGATTATCTAGCCAAAAGGCCCAGGGAACTCTCCTTTCTTCACTCCCTCAGTACTGGGATTACTAATACATAGCACTGTGCCTGGCTTTTATATGGGCTCTGGGGACCTAAACTCAAGTCCTCATGACTGAGCCATCTCCTAGGTCCCTTTTTGGATTTTGGAGGCTTCACATTCTTCATGTGGGTGTGTTACTCCAGACCATATATTGAGTATCTGAAAAAGCTGCTAATTTTGACTGGGACTCAGAGCAGGAGAAGGCTCTTAAACAGGCCCAGGCTTCTATGCAGGCAGCTTTGACACTTGGATAATAAGATCTAGCACATCCAGTGGTACTTGAGGTGTCAATGACATATAGGGATGTTTTTGGAGCTTTTAGAAGGAACCCAGAGGTGAGTCAAAGCAGAGGCTTGTAGGATTTTGGAGCAAGCCCTTACTGCCATCTACAGACAACTATTTTCCTTTTGAGAAACAGCTCCTGACCTACTACAAGGTAGTGGAACATGAACATTTAATAATGGGCCACTAAGTTATCATGTGGCCTGAGATAACCTTCATGACCTGGTTGTTATCTGAACTGTCAAGCCATCAAAGCAGATGTGTACAGCCATAAGCCTCATCAAATGGAGGAAGTATATATACATATATATATGCTTGGGCCTATCAGGCCATGAAGGTACAGGATAGTTTCATGAAGAAGTAGTCTAAATACCTATGGTTCATACTGTTACAATGGCTTCTCTCTCCCTGCATACATCTTTGGCCTGTTATTGTTTGTCTAAGGAAGAGAAGAAGGAGTGTCTGTTTCTAGATGGTTCTACACACTATGTAGAAGTGGACAACCACAGCATTATAGTCCATGCCATGGATCATAATCATGTAGGAAATCTTCACAGTGGAGAAAAAGTTTGTGTAGCTCACCTGGTTGTACATTTTTCTGAGAAGGACAAATGGCCGGACCCATGACTGCACTGTGATTCATAGGTGTGGCCAATGGTTTGGTTGGACAGTCAGTCAGACACTTGGGTGAGTTATGATTGGAAAGTTGATAAGAAAGACATTTAGGAAATACGTCATATCAAATGTACACACTGAAAGTATCATTTATCACTGTTGAATTGACCTTGGCCATGTGTAAGAGCTAGTGTTTGTCAGGTTTCTATATTTTGTATGTCTACTCTTTTTTTTTTCCCCTCACTCTCCATATTGACTCTCTGGAAGAAAGTCACTTTAAGAATCCATGTTTGAGAAATGAAGATTTACGTCTCTTCTTTTATCTTTTTTTTTTTTTGTGTGTGTGTATAGTATGTGTGGTGGTGTTAGTGGTGGTGTGTATGTGTGTGTGTGGTATATGTACATGTGTGTGTCCCATGCTCATGAGTGTGGAGGCCAGAGGATAACATTGTGTCCTCCTCTATAGCTCTTCACAATGTTTCCTTGAGATGGAGTCTCTCTCAGAACTGGGAGTTGCATTTTTGTCAGAGTGGCTGACCAGTGAGCCCCAGATATTCTTCTATTTCTGCTTCCCATAGGACTGGGGTTTCAGGCATGCAAGACTAGGCTGTTTGCATGAGTTCTGGCAAACTGAACTCTGGGTAAATCTGGCCCTCATGCTTGTGGTGCAAGTGCTCTTACTTGCTGAGCTGTCTTGAAGGTCAAGTACGTACATAACTTATTTGAACTTCTTTTAACAAGGGAGATTCTTCTCTATTCCATTTATTTATTTAAACATTTATATCAATACATGACCATGAATATTGATATCATACTTTGAGCTATAATTGGCTTCTTCACTTTTTTTGCTTATAGTCCCAGTTACTTGGGGGACTCAGGCAGGAGAATCTCAAGTTCAAAGCCTGCCTGGGATGCAGAGGAAGTTTATGACTAGCTTGGACAACTTAACAATATGCTGTCTGAAAAGAAAAGGTTTAGGATATAGTTAAGTGGTTAAAAAGCATCCTAACCTATCATATGTGGGGTCCTAGGTCCAGTTATCTTCACTGCAAACAAACAAACAAACAATAAGTAAGTTTAAGAAATTAAAAGGGAAAATATGCCAGCTCTATTCATAACAGTAACTCATACTGCTGTCATAATTTTTGCTTCACAAAGGTCCTGTAGAGTCTAGCACATATTAAAGAGGGAATTTATTATTTGTTGATTTAATGAAGACACTGTGAGTGAATAATTTCTATGTCAACATGATTCTGTAACATATTAATATCTTTACTTTAACAGTGAGGAGGTTGAAGTTCATAAAGATTAAGTGAATTATTTGAAGTTAGAATATCAATTACTTTCTAAAGTCAAACACATTTAAAACTAATTATAAGAGGAGCAGTTACTATGTCTACACAAAAAATGTTTTGTATTGAGAACTGTGGATCTCTTTTAAAAATATTTTTTATTTATTTGCAAGCAAAGAGAGATAGAGAGAATAGAAACAGACAGACTGGGCACATCAGGACCTCTAGCCACTGCAAATGAACTCCAGATGCATGTACTACTTTGTGCATCTGGCTTCATGTGGATACTGGGGAGTCAAATCCAGGTCATTAGGCCTTATAGGCAAGCGTCTTAACTGCTAGGCCATCTCTCCAGCACCTACTATGTCTACTTTTCACAGGATATTATCAACACATATGCACAGTGGTAAAAGTAATTGCTAATTAAAGATTATTAAAGAAAAGAAAAAAACAGAAAAGGTGATGTTATAATCTTAGAGAAATAAAAATTTCTTGTAAGAGAAGAAAGGTGAACCTATAATAATTGAATAAGAGTTCCTAACAATAACTGAAGAGATGTGGCCCCTCTTATGCTCTGAAAACTTATGACCTTCACTGAAAGTCTACTTCCTGGTAGAAGTTAACCTTTGACCTCAGATTCTCACTGCTGGTGGTTTAGAATAAAGATACTTCCCACACTAACACACTGGCAAATTTGAGATAGTTGAGGCATTGGTGGTATGGCTTAGCCATAGGAGTTAAGACACTCTTCAGAAAAGACATATAAGTGGTCCATAAATATATGAAAAGTACTTGTCACCAGCCACCAGGGAACTATCTGACTCTAGTTAGAATGGATACTGTTGAAAAGCCAAAATATAACAAATGTTAGTGTGGATATGGATAAAAAGGAATTTTTATATATGGTTGGTGGGAATATAAATTAATAGAGCCATTTCTGGAAGTAGAGGAAGATTCTTCAAGGAGCTACAAAGAGATCTAGACTGAGCTCATGCTCTTCTGTTCCTGATATTTCCAAAGGAAACACTGATGCACCTACGTGTATGTCTGTTGTGCTGTTGTTCACAATAGCTAATGAATTAGTCCACTTCCTGTCAGTAGATAAATGGATAAAGAAAGTACAGTGTGAATCCATAATGGACCATTACTCAGCCATAAGAGTAATGAAATCTAGAGGATAGCATGTTAAAGAAAATAATCCAGACACAGAAAAACAAGTGTTCTGTTTTCCCTCAAATGTGGAAACTTAACAGCAGCAGCAGCAGCAGCAACAACCACAATGAAAATGACAACAACAGCAATGACAACAGCTAGAGATGAAAACAGGAGAATGACCTCTAGGTACTGACAAGTGTTCTGTGGAGAAAAGAGGTTGAGAGAAGAAGGATGGGTATATTCATGCATGGGGATTTCACAGTGAGGTCCATATATTTACACAATTAATGTGTATTCATAATAAAAATAAGCATGGAAGCCAGGTGTGGTGGTGCACGCCTTTAATCCTAGCACTCAGGAAGCAGAGGTAGGAGGATTGCCATGAGTTTGAGGCCACCCTAAGACTCCATAGTGAATTCCAGGTCAGCCTGGGCAAGACTGAGACCCTACCTCAAAAAACAAAACAAAACAAATCACGGAAATTTCTTGGCACATTTATATATCCAGTGATAATGGTAAATCCTGATGGGCTTAGACTGCTCAAGGTGGAAGATCTTAGTCACCTTGTTAGTCTCAAAAAAGTGCTAAGTACATGTGAGGGCAATCTAATATGGGTGATGGAAAGAGTTGATAAATAATCCTGTACAATGTCAGGTCTATTTGCAGTAGTGAAGACTTTATCTTATTCTAGTAAGTTATGTGTGGAGAGACTGGCTGACAGCCACCTTGAAGGTTTAGGGGTGATTTACTGCAGGGCATGGGGATAGCCATGGTACAAAGGCTAGACTGTACTGGTTGTTTCTGCCTCCCTGACTCATCCTCTTGGCTTCATCTTTGATTACAGTGTAGCTGCAACGGGTAGTCTGGCTTACGTCATGCTGGTCTTTTTTCTCAAGCACTAGATGATATTTTATACTTTTGTCCATAGGTTTTTCCATTGCCACAATTATCCTTGGCTCAGGGGACTGTTGTCAGTCAGAAAGTGTACCAGGGTTTACATCTCAAGGCAATCCTCCACTGATGTGGGGCACAAGCTGATAGACCAACACGGTCCTCAGGAAATTGATTTCAAAAGGCATTGCACGTAAGTGTTAGAAGACTCCAGTCAGACTTTCAGTTGCCCACAGTGGTGATGATTATAATGCAGATGTATATGTTTTTCCACTTTTGCTCATAGTCTTATATCCTGGCTCCCAGTCCTTTTCTGCCCAGACTCTGTCTTTGGGAAAAATAAGTGGAAACAACAAGTCTTAAATCCCAACATGTTTCTATTTTCCACTTTTTGCATATGCATGTATGTGTTGGGTGTCCATGTATATATGTATGCATGTTCACATGTGTGTGGGGATTCATGTGTGTAGTGGAACATGCACATGTACGTGCATGAGTGTGAGACTGAGGTTGACATTGGTATCTTTCTGGAGCTCCCTGTCTTTTATTTATTTATTTTTTTTTTTGAATCAAGGTTTGTATCTATCTAGCTAGAAATTCTGTGGTGTTTCCTTTCCTACCTCCTCAGCTCTGGAATTGGAGGCATGCATCATCATGCCAGCGTTCAGGTCCTCATGGTGACTCAGAAAACACTTGGCGCATGGTTCCATTTCCTCACCTTGTTTTCCATTTTCTACTCTGTCTTCTGATCCTCGTTGATGCTCCCTTCATGTGTACCAAGCCAGAAAATAAACTGGGAGAATGGGACCTTGAAGAAGGACCTTAGAACTTTCAGAGGCTTTACATTGACAAACTTAAAGGGTCTACTAAATAACCCAGAAAACAGTTTAAATGATTTGTTTTGTATTTATTTTTTCCCCAAATAGTTTTTAAGTTAAAAAAAAAATTAAAAGTTTGTGTTCTTACATTCCCTCTCCTCTACCCTCATTTCACTAAGGGCTTTCCTCAGTGGAGTTATTGGTATTCACCATGGGGTTCCTAAATAGTTTTTAAGGTATCTTATCTCTGTAATATTCTCTATTGCCAAATCTTTTCTTCCGTTGTATGTTGCCTTGGAGCACTCTACAAATTATGTTAGAGAGAATTCAGAGGTAATTTATTTTTGTGACTTTGAAAATCAGAAGTCTTAGTTTTTCCTTTGACATGGGTGGTGTGGTGGATTGAACTAGGTGTTTATACACTCATGTGTTCTGAATGCTTGGTCCCCAGCTGACAGCATTTGGAAATTGCTCCTTGCTGGGGTGTTGCTGGGGCTAGGCTTACAGGTGTAATCGTCAGCTTCCCCTTGCCAGCATTTGTCTCACTTTTCTGCTGCTGTTTGCCACCTCGTGTGACAGAGGTGATGTTCAGCCTTTGCTCATGTGAACCTTCCCCCTGCCATCACGGAGCTTCCCTTCAAGCCTGTCAAAACAGTCTTTAGAATGCTTGCATTCTACTTTACACTGTTCTGTACAACAGACCCTACACCTCACCCGAGCAGGTCTCCAAGCATTCTGCTTCACCAGGCTCTTGGCTAATACATTATTTTCCAGACAGAATATCCTAACCTCTATATTTAGTGCCTCAATCTTACAATATTTCATTCTAATGGCAAATTTTCTTTGAAATCTACCTTTATCTTTCCAGTTTTAAGTGGCCACTAACGTATTTTACTTTTCATTGTTTTGCTCACTTAATAAACCATTCAGCCCACCAAAAGCCATTATAAATATAAGTTATTTAGAGATGACTAAAATATAGTTCACAGCCATGAGAAGTCTCTACTCATATAGTGGTAAGAAAGTCAAGTCTACAGAAGATGACACATTACAATAGGAAGCCCTGAATGAGGAATGTTAAATTAATTTAGACATCTCAAGAATAGCTTTTGTGTGGTACTGGAGGAGATTATTTTCCTGCATATAACCATTGAATAGCTTCTCATTGCACTTAGAGTCCTTGATATGATCATAAAATAGGATCCCCCATGGTATGGGAATTGCTGAATGGGCTAACTTTATTAGTTTTGTAGGCTTTAACATGGGCTAGGCCAGGGCCTTCAACCACTGTAATTGAACTCCAGACGCATGTGCCACCTTGTACATCGAACTTTTGTGAGTCCTGGGGAGTCGAAACTGGGTCCTTTGGTTTCTCAGGCAAGTGCCTTAACTGCTAATCCATCTCTCTAGCCCAGGATTAATCTTTTTTAAAAAATATCTTATTTATTTGAGAGAGAAAGAGTGAGAGAGAGAGAGAGAGAGAGAGAGAGAGAGAGAGAGAGAGAGAGAATGAGAATGATGAATGGGCATTCCAGGGCCTCCAGTCATTGCAAATGAATTCCAGGTGCATGTGCCCCTGTGTGCATCTGGCTTACCTGGGTCCTTAGGCTTTTCAGGCAAGCACCTTAACCCTAATCCATTTCTCCAGCCCAGGACTGATAATTTTAAATTGTACTCTGTACATACTCTTTTTAAAATACTGGGCTGGAATTTAATGAAAAGGGGCATCATTTTTTTTTTCTATAAGAAAAGTATCCTATGTTCATCTTTTTAAGTATAATATTATTTTAGTATTTGTTAAATCCTGGAATCTGAATCCAGGACTGTGCCATAACCAGTGTGTACTTCTAGAAGAAAGCAGAGGTCAAACCTCATGAGCAATCTGTCCAAGGACACTATGGTATGAGAAACAATTGTGCCTTTCAGTTTTGCTCTTTTGCTGATATTGACAGTTTCTTACTGGGTAAGGAAAGAATGACTTTGCCCTATAAACTATCAAATATAGTTTGATTTGAAGTGGCCTCCACAAGGCCCTGTGTTAAACAAAGGCTTGGGCACAAGTCTGCAGCCCTCTTGGAAGGTGATGGAACCTTTAAGAGGTGAGGTCTGGTGGAAAGAAGCTAGGTCATTAGGGACATGCCCCCGAAAGAGACACTGGCCCATTCCTCTGTGTCTTTGCTCCCCCGACTCCCCAGGAGAGCAAGCTTTTCCCCTTGTGTGCTTCTCCCATGTGCACTGTGCTCCAGAGGTCTCAGTGAATCAGGGCCCAACAGCCAACCAGGCATCAAAATTCCTTAAACCATGAAACAAAAAAATCATTTTCCCTTATTAAGTCCATTGCTTCAGGTATTTTGTCACCATGAAAAAAAGCTAACACCTTTTTAAATATTTGTACTAATTTTTCATTACATTCTAATAAAAACACTTGTTTTTTTTTTCCAGTTTTTAACAATTCAGAATACATTCAGGAGGCAGCTTCAGTGAGCTTAGAATTTCATCAGATCTCCTTCCACAGAGGCCTAGTTAAACTCTGGATTGTACTGAATTTTTTATTCTCAGTTGCTTCAGTTCCCTGGTAGATAGCAGATGCAGTAGCAATCTATGCCAGATTCTGGCCCCTTCTAATCTCTTGCCAGGTTTTTGCAGTGCCTGCCCTTTCTGAGGTCCATCTCTGTCAGCCCACCCTATGTGGCTGTAGTTTAGATAGGTGCCAAGATCATCTGTGAAGTAGCTTTTAAAATTTTATTTAATTGCTGTGTTTTGTAATATGCTAGACATGAGCTGGTTCTAGCTTTTGCATGGTTAGAATCATTAGGATCCAGCAGAGAATACTTATAGTCTCCAGTAAAAAATCAATTCTATTGAATAAAAGAAGAAAAAATTCAAATCATGCATTTTCATTCTGAGCATGTTCTGAGTTATAAAACTTAAAAGAAATTTAAAAACTTGTAATTATTCCAGAAAGATTCTGTGCTATGGCTAGAATGTGTAGGTGGAGGATGGTGAGTGACAACAGAGAATATTGTAAATATTTTTAAAATAATTTTTTTACCTTTTTATTTTTTACTTGAAAGAGACAGAAAGAGGCAGAGAAAGGGAGAAAGAGGGAGGGAAGGAGGGAGAGAGAGAGAAAAAAAAGTGGGTGCAATAGGACCTCCAGCCACTGCAAATGAACTCCATAGGCATGCACAACCTTGTGCATGTGGCTTCTGTGGGTCCTGGGAATTGAAACTGGGTCCTTAGGGTTTTCAGGCAAGAGACTTTACCACTAAACCTTTTCTCCAGCCCAATTTATTTTTAAATCTTTTTTTAAACTGTTGTAGATAGGAGGTTTTAATGACATTACTGAATGTCTCATTTCTTTTGATTGTCTGACTTTTTAGTAGCACTTGCTTTTATTATACTCATTCCACTTGTGAATATGATACTCTGACACTTCTGCCCATTTGTGCTTCCTCTTGTCAGGTTTGGCTAGGCGTGGAGGGTATTTTGTGGTGTGATTTTAGGTATGAAATTAAATGGGCTATTGATTTGTGATAAAACACTTCTTACAATCTTTCTGTGGCCCAGCTTTTGTGACACTACTGGGGACAGTCACTTGTTTAAGAATTTTTAAAGGCTATTGAAATGAATAAGAATTGGTAAAAATATTTGGTAGAAAGTCACAAGTAACAGTGATGATCAAAACACAATACATAAAGTGATTTAGAAGACAAGTTTTTCCTAGCTTACAGAATTGAAAGAGAGCCTGATGTGAGGAGGTTGGTTTGTAAAGAATCACGATGGTCTTCATTAGGGATCAGACAGGAGGCAATAGGATTAGGTTGCAGTATGTAGGATTTAGAAAATAGAAAGGAAAAATTTTCAGACAGTGAGGTTTGATAGACACTGGAATGTGTATGTGGGGAAGCTTGTGGAATTTCCTTCTCTCAAAGTCTCTTAAAAATAGGACAACATCTCATTTTCCTGAAGGATGGACTCTATTTGACCTATGAAGTGTCTACTAAACCCAGAGGTATACTCCACCTTCAGAAGGAAAGAGCTGGGGTGACCCTGGGTTACTTAAGTGATGAGAATAAGGTGAACATATTACATGACACATATGTAAATTATAACTGTCATGATTCTTATGTTCTAATATTTTTACTTTTAAGGCCCGGAGATTAGAGCATAAGTAAAACTCTTACAGGGAGGGGAGAGGAACCTTTACTGTGGAGCATATTTGTATCTGAACAAGGAGATAAGGATATTTTGGACATCTTTGATTTCATTTCCTGTTCTAAATTAAAAAATACTGCTCCTTTTACTGGCTTTAGTAGTTTCAAGGTAAATTAAAACTATTAATTTAGTTCAAGTGTTTCTCACAGTGCTGTGGGCAGGACTAGTATCTCAAAGTGAAAGAGGTTTCTGGGCTTAATTTCCTTTCAGGAAGTTTACCTTCAAAAATCCAAGTGTAAGGTCAAGCTTTGAGTTTCCGGAAATCGTCATGTTCTTTACTGTCTGAGCACCCAGACAACCCTTAATGAGACATCTTACTTTGAGGACATTGGTAAATTCACATGCTTTAACTATTTATTTTTCCTATTTAAAAAAAATGAGCTCTGATTTCTGTACTCAGCCTTCTAAAACTCAAAGTTACTTTTTAGTACAACAAAGAGGAACCATATTCTTCAGGTCCTGTTAGAGCCAGTCACAAGTGACAGCTGTATTTCTTCCTTCCTAAAATCTGAAGTGTACCACAGGTCAAAGGACATTCATGTTTTAGTGTCTGCTTTTAGTAAAATAGTTTAACCATGTTCTAAATGTTGACCTGAGTACACTTCAAGGTTAAAGCATATGGTTACATAACTTCCTATCTGTCAAAAGAGGTTCCTCACCTAACATCATATCTGATATTGACATAAACCTTGTAAATGTCATGAACTTTTTGATGACAAGATGTAGTTTGTTCAAGATCACAAAACTAGAAAATGTAGAACACCCAGGAAGTGCAGGGTCTGGGAGCACCTCAGTGTCTAGAACTTGGGTGTTCTCAGTGACACTGGGTTGTGATGCCTGAAACTGTGATTTCTCTTCACCAGTCATAAAAAATCTTTGCTTTATACATCTTGAATTAAAATCATTTATGTCTTTAGACCATAACATCATTGTAATTATACAGAAAGTTGTGATAGCCTTCTCATAAAGTAAAATGCAAAAGGCTTTCAAAATATTCTGCCATTCCACATAATAAATTATGCAAATTTCTGATAGGATATTTATTCCCAATGAGATTATGACCCATTCTAATTTATGTTCACTTGATTACTATACAGTATTAAAAACCCCACAAAACCTGTTTTAATTTTTGTACCAGTTTTTGACAGATGACTGAACACTACTCCCACAATCACTCATACTCTGTGTGGGTGTTTTGGGGGTTTTATGGCTTTATTTCCTTCCCTAACAGTTCGGAAGTTTGTTTAATACTGACTCAGAGGAAGCATTCTTGCTGAGCCCTCACATGGTCTTGTTTACAGCTCCGAAGTGTACATAATAGATAAAGAGTCGGCTTCCACATACCCCTGCGCTTCCTGGGTGTGTGGGTGTGTGTACTTGTGCTTGTGAATTAAGGTTGTGCAATCTTCCTGCTTGCTGCATCAGGTTGCAGTCATTTCACATCTCTTACATTTTCTCTAGTGACCCTAATATTTCAGAGACTAAAAAGACCATTGTATTCCAGGAGATACGTGGTAGTAACCAAAGGCACTGAAAGCCCTATGCATGTATAACATGGTCAAACCTGTTGTGGAGAAAGAGTGTTGAAAAACTGATAGAAAGTTACAAATGGCCATATACACTGTTCCAACCACAGGAGTTCTCTTTTTGGCTATAATTATAGCTACTATTTATTTAGAGTCTAGCTTGTGGCAAAATTTGTTAGGCCAACAAAATCTTGATTCTTGTGGCAAATATGACGTTCATAGAATATAATTCGAATAATGTTCCTGAGAGTAACCAACTGAGTGATGAGAAGAATCCAGGTCTATTTGACTCCAAAGACTAGGTTCTTTGCACATACCTGTCTTTTTTCTTTTTTTTTCTATATGACTATGCATGAAATTTAATTGGAGTTAGTGACAAAACATACAGTTCATTTGAAGAACTATTTCTAAATTTATGAAGGTTCAGGCTAAAAACATTTGCAGGAGGAAGATGGTAGGCTGAATGTTTCAAGGAAAAAATGTCACGTAGACACCAATCATTAAGAGCCAGAGTGAATAAATACCTTGTGAACAAATTCTGCAATGCAAACATCCAGAAGCAATTTTTCTACTATTAACTCTGCGTAGAAATTAGATGTAATAATGCTTATTTAGTTTAGGAATCCATTATAAATCTAACTTCTAACGGCACCAGAATCCTTCCTTTTTATTTCTTGCTCCACCTGCTGCTCTTGCTAAATTACAAAGATTGCTGATTTATCTGCAGAAGACAGCTTTGTTTTTGCAAAATGAGTAGATTGTGGTGTATATATTGTGGTATATAAATTGCAGGCCTAGGGAAACTTGAATAAATAGTTAAAAATGAGTACAGAGTCTCAGATGTGGGAGTATTTATCTGTTTGCCTCATTACTAGGCAGTTTTAATTTTGGGAAAGTAGGGAAGGACAGGGAGTGGAATAATAGTTTTCAATTTTCGAACAATTTAATTTTTTTTAACTTCCAATTGGCATATTCTAATTTTTTTATACTGTAGTTTGAATTTCCAGATGGGCAGCTGAGGAAAGGTTTTGTTAGTCCCCATAGGCATTATAAATTTATTTTGAAACTTATTTATGATATAAAAAGAAAAAGGTTTTATGCAAAGAGAACTAGAAGTTGAAAAGTTTAGTTTTTTTTTTGTAAAAATTTTATATTAAATAGAACTTTTGTATGGACACATTGTGTGGTGATAATACCATTTCCCACCTCCCTGCCCCCATTCTACTGAGGGCAGCTGTTAGTCACTGTGGGGGGCAGGATGCCTCTGGATATTTCCTCCCATCTTGTGGCTCTTATAATCTTTCTGCTCTGCCCCTCTTCCGCAAAATTCCCTGAGTCTTTGTGGGTGTGTTTTAAGTCTACTTTGGTTTTGAGGTCTGAGCAGCTTCTAGATTTCTGCTCCGGTATGTTTTGAGTGTCCTCAGTGTCTGTCTCCATCGCCCTGGCGCAGATTGTCAGGCTCACCACTGAAGCTCTTGCTCAATTTGCCAATTCCTCTGTGGTTTCTCCTGGTCCCTAGCTGATGTGCAAAGGGTAGTTCATCTCCTGCCAGGGAGTTAGCGATTTTTTCTTGTCTTGTTGGTAGATTTAGTTTGTCCTCAGTTTTTGCTGCCTTCTGAAAAAAAAAAAAAAGCAGATTATCCAAAAGATAGTGAGATCAGAATAGGTTATGAAGGAACCCCAGGAGGGGGACCCCACACTATGCCCGGATATGGTGACACCCCAAATCACTCATGAGAAGCAGTCTTGATGCAAACTGCAAGAGGATTTTATTCCAAGCGCGCTGGGGCCCACAGTCGTACACCGCACAGGGGTAGAGGACTGCAGAGCCCCGAATGCAGGAACGGGGCAGTTTTTGTAGGGTTTCTAACAAAGCCTGTGCATTAGACCAATCATTTTTTTAATATCAGGAGCCTGCAGGGTGCGAGCCAGTCAGTTTGTGCCACCCCATAGTTTCTAAGCCAATTAGTTTAATTTGTTCAAGCCCCTCGTGGACCAATCATTCTCTTATGACCTTGGTGGTCAGCATTTGCGCAGGTCCTTGGGTGGGAGTAGCAGAGTGTGGTACTAGTCTCCTATGACCTTGGAGGTCAGCATTTGCGCAGGTCCTTAGGTGGGGGTAGCAGAGTATGGTATCAGCCTCCTATGACCTTGGTGGTCTGAGGCGGGCTGCTACAGCTTATGGTGCAAGCTACTAAGGCTTACAGTGTGGGCTATTAAGGCTTATGGTGCAGGCTATTTACAGAAACCAAATAAGTGGTTCACTTCATTACTCATTTCCCATCCTTGAGGGCTATCTCATGCCCTTTTTACCTAGTTTTATATTAGGAGCGGGCTCTGATATAATGAGAAGAGGGATTCTTTACTTGCTTCCAACAGAGAGTAAAGCCTGGAGTTTGAGGTTTGCAGGGGCCCGCTTAAGCTCCCTTTGGAGCGTGATAGTATTTCTGGGCTTCTGAATTCTTGGGCCTTTCAGTTAAAGTGAATAGGCATAGTTAATCCCGAGATTTTTGATGAGTGTAGCCTCTCTTTTGTTCAAAGACTAGTGGGAGATTCTCCTTGGAGTCCATGATCTGATATCCATAGGATTCTGATTTGGTTCCCAGTTCCACCTATGGGTTTTTTTCCCCTGAGTAATATCTTTAGCCAATCAGAGAGCCATTGGTTACCCACGTAGGCTGTGTGACACTATTGCACAGGTGTGTACATCTTGTCAGGCTGGATGTTTCCATGTAGCAGTGTCTCCTGCTTGCTCGCAATGTTGGTGGCCATTTCCCCCCAGCAGCTCATGTAGCACTTTCCAGCACTAAATGGGCTAACCGTCTCGGAATTGGCTTCCTTCCAGATTCCAGCTAGATCTCTCAATGTTCTGTGTCATCAGCTTATGTTTCTTCTGAAAAAGGCTGTTACCTTTTACCTCTGGAGGGTGATCAAGTGCTTTAACAGAAGCCTGTCTTGATTTGGGGACCTTGTAGGTCTCACTAATCAATAGCTCAATGTGGGTTGTAACCAATTTCTGGTACTGGGAGTTATAAACCAGAGCCAATTGTTTTAGAGTTAGGCTTCATCCCACCCTCTCCAGGAATAGGCAAAATAATGTTTCCTATTTCAGGGGGCTATGAGGAGAATGAAAATCAAAGAATCATAATAAGTACATAATAGATCCAAATATGTAATTCTTTTTTGTTACACACACACACACACACACACACACACACACACAGATATTTACTCAGCTTTCACATGGTAATAAGAATGGTTGGATTTTACATGAGCCAGATGCACAAGGAGGCTCTGGAGTTCATTTGCAGTGGCTGGAGGCCCTGGCACACCCATTCTCCCTCTCCCTCTTTCTCTGTCAAATAAATAAATAAATAAAAATAAAATATTAAAAAAAAAAGAATGGTTGGATTTTGAATGTTCCTTTTGTGTTTGAAATCAATCATCCAATTTTAAATGTGATAAGATCCCAGGATCTTGAAAGCATAATCTATAAGGGCATGGGTATTTTTTTCTTTGCATCTTTTGTGGTTTCTTATTGAACTTAGCAAGAATTTAGAAAAGGAAGGCCAAGCTGTCTTAGAGGATGTAGGTTAACATTTCAGCTATGTTCATTACAGCTGTTTGCCTCTCTTATCCTTATGTTCTTTGGTGAAGAAAAAAATTTAAAAAAATTATGCATCACTACACCCAGATACTTTGATGAATTTCATATGTTAACAGTAACATCCCAGGATAATGTGGTTCAAATGTGACTATTAATAAATACATACCCAGTTATGCTTATTTTATAATAATTATTTAATATGAATTTTAGAAATTAAAAGAAAACAAAGTAAAGTAGCAGGTTTAATTTGAGCACTTAAATATAGGAGAAAAAAAGTGTGGATTTACTTATGTGGACTATAGTTTGTTTGGGGCCCTCATTTGTACTAGGTGATTTTAGGAAGGGTACTATGACAGTGATATGTATATATGCAACCCATTATATAAATAAATGAATCTCATTAGGTCAACAAGGAATACACTGGATGAACTAAATTTAACTGTGAGATTTATAAAGATTTAATTTTTCCAGGACAGTACAATCCTAAATAATACATTCTTTTAAAATAGTTTTATTATCATTATTATTATTATTATTATTATTTGCATGAGAAATAGAGACAGAGTAAGAATGGACTCACCAGGCCCTTTTGCTGCATGAACTCCAGACACATGTCTCCAGACACATGTCTCCAGACACATGTGCCACGTTGTGCATCTGACTTTATGTGGGTAAGGGGAATGAAACCCAGGCCATCATGCTTTGCAAGCAATCACCTTAACTGCTGAGCTGTCTCTCCAGCCCCTAAATAATATCCTCTTGAAGCAATCTGTCTCATCTTTTAACTACTCTCAGGTACTTTAATATAAATTCCCATGGAGAGCTCATTACTAAAAGGCAAAGACTCCCTGCTATGTTGAAATGTTCTTTTTACTTGTTTGTTTTAATACATGCTCTTTTTCATATGGCGCTCCTCTCTGACCTGAAAAAAGTGAAAATGTGAACCTTACTGAAATTTCCCCTGATGGCTACCTGACATCTCTCACTCTTAAGTAGCCTTTTTCCTACTGCTCATTAAAAATTCAGTTCTACTCACCACATGCTTTTATTGAAAAGTTGCCTTTAGTCTTGGCCCACATGCTCAGACATGTTAACATGAAAGGTGAATCCAGGCACATCAAATGAGGTCACAGACATTTGGGAAACCAGTAGGGCACCACTGCCTGGGCTGACAGGAGGGCAGAGAAGCCAGCATGGACAAAAGTGAGGGCTGACTGATCTTTACCAGAGCAGGAGGAAAAGGGAGGGCAAGAACCACATGATTGCTGGAAGCTGGGCTGTCTTCCCAGGTCCTGGTGTGTTTCATCCCTCCTTATTGCTCCATTGTGTGGGTGTTCCTTCCATCTTTTTATTTAGACTCAGATCATAGCCCCTGATACTGTGTGCCTGGAGCCTACAGATGAATTGGAACAAACAGATGAGAACTTGAATAAAGCAACCTTGTAGAAAGTGCCTTAAAAATGATGGAAAGCCCAACACTGCCCTAGTTCCTTATGATCTGGGTGACAATTCTGTCTATTCTACTCTCAATTTCCTATTATCCAGATGAATGCAAGTTGGCCATTGACCAAAGTCATAAAACAATAAAGTTAGATTTTAGTGTTCTCCAAGCTTTAGGCAAATTGATCTCATAGAATTGAGATTAATTTCAAAAAATGTAATTGTAATATGATGTGGAGTTTCCATAAGCTAAACAAGACCTTTTGTGTGCTTCAAAATTCCTTCCACCATAGCTGGCAGGTTACAGAGTATTCTCCTTAAACTATTTCCTTGGGCTGGAGAGATGGCTTAGCAGTTAAGCGCTTGCCTGTGAAGCCTAAGGACCCCGGTTCGAGGCTCGGTTCCCCAGGTCCCACGTTAGCCAGATGCACAAGGGGGCGCACGCGTCTGGAGTTCGTTTGCAGAGGCTAGAAGCCCTGGCACGCCCATTCTCTCTCTCTCCCTCTGTCTTTCTCTCTGTGTCTGTCGCTCTCAAATAAATAAATAAAATATTAAAAAAAAAATAAAAAATAAATAAACTATTTCCTTACTGCAGAAACTACTGAAAGAGATGTGATAAGCATCTCCAGTGTCTTCTCAATGGATTTGCTGTTACTTCCCCTTAGATTCCTCAGTATTATGGATATTTTTGATTTATATTTAAGAAATTAAAGATAAACTTTTATGCTTTCTCAGAATTTCTCATCTATCTCTCACCTACTTATATTTGAACCCTCCAGGAATCCTATGATCTAGCTATTACCTTTAAATTTGTTATTTATACTTATTTATTAGAGGGAGGGAGGGAGAGAGAGAGAGAGAGAGAGAGAAAATGGGTACACCAGGGCTTCTAACCACTGCAAATGAACTCCAGACACATGTGCCCCCTTGTGCATCTGGCTTACATGGGATCAGGAAAATAGAACCTGGGTCCCTAGGTTTTGTAGGTAGGTGCCTTAACTGCTAAGCCATTTCTCTAGTCCTAGATATTACCTTTAATTTTCAGTGGAGACAGTATTAGAGAAGTTATATGATTTGTCCAAGAATATACATCCAGCAAATAAATAAAACTAGACTTTGAATCTTTATATACCAACTTTATAATCTTTGTTTTTTTGCCATTAGAGCACCCTACTTTTTTTAAATGGCCTTTTCACATACAGTTTCTTTTGTTGATTCCTGTTCCCCTTATTTATTCCCTCCCCTTCTTTCCCTCAACATTTTCCCTAATGTACTTTCCTACCTTCTGTTTATATATCACATGTATCTTTTTGCCTATCCTGCCCCGCTTCTTGTAGCTCATCTCCTTATATTCACTTTTGGTTACAGTTCTGTTTTTCGATTTTTCATCCTCACTTGCCATCTGCCCTCTACCCCTGTACATACATATTGTGGTTGTTACAAGTTATGATCCATATGTCAGAAGAAGCGATTTTGGTCTTTCTGAATCTGAGTCACTTCACTTACATGCAATTCTTTTCAAATAAATCCATTTTCCTGCAAATTTCATTTTCATGTACTGTTGAATGGAATTCAATTGTGTATATGCACCACATTTTCATTGTCACTTCCATTGTCCATTCATCTCTCACTGGGGATGTTAGCCATTTCCAATTCTTAGCTATTGTGTGTGGAGCTACAATTAATATGGATGGCTCACAAAGATTTTATATATTTTATATAGATTCTGACACATTACTGAGTCATATGAAACAACAACTGAGCCTATTGTCCATGTGGTAGTAGTGTCTGTCCCTTCCCCCTTTTCCCTTTTCATTTCCTATTTTATTTTAACAAATCCAGTTTTATCCACCAGGTGCAAAATCATACTAATGTGATATATCAAAAATTCAAACTTTTTTAATGAAGAAGGCCAGAAACATACTAGAGTTTATAGTGTCTATAAAGCTTAAAAAGAAAATGTTATCGTTGCTAACAATGACTCTAAAAGAATTCATGCTGGAAAGGCATATAGAAACTTGATTCTTTTTCTTATTCGTCAGTTTTTGCAGCAATGAGTTAGTGTTTTTGAAGTCTTTGTGTAATTGTTTTATAAAGATTGAACCTGGTCAGCAACATTAATTTCTCATAGACAATAAATTTTGGTAGTTCTGTGCATCCATATTGTAAATATCATATCATCTCTAAATTTCCAAGAATATTTAATAAAAAAGTATTCGTGAAGAAACATCAAGTGGTAGGGTAAATGGAAATGTATGTGTAATGTGACCTAAATGATACCTAAATGACAACCTTTGTAAAATACTACTCTAGCTATAGAAAGTATTTTTCAATAAATAATTTAATAACTCATTTAATATGCTCACTAATCTGTATCTAGGCACAAGTAGTACTTCTATGTTAAAATAGAGAAAGTGAGGCACAGAGAGTTTATTTATGTCATTTCCCATAACAGTAAGTTGAACTTGAATGTAGATAGCCTGATTACCAATTCAAATTCTGTAATATTAAAATAGAATAAAAGTGTAAAATGTTGTTTCACTACATCTTTGAAAGAGAAAAGGAAAAAAATGAGCATGAGTATTATTAATTCCTAGAGGTTGTGCCAGTAATTTTACATATCTTGTGCTAGAAACAACACTATGTATTACATAACCTCATCTTCTTAGGGAGGGGGAAAGTAGGCTTCAGAAATTTCCTGGGTAAACAATTCACCAAGGATCGATGCAGAAGTTACCTTCATATTGCTGGGACAAAATACTCCAACAGAAGCACCTTTTGGCTAAATTGAATCCTGCTCAATTCAAATTTAGAAGATAACTGAAACTGATTGGGTATCTTTGAGGTGTGTGTATATGTGTGTTTTCTATCTATTGACTCATTGGTCCATGTCAGATGAATAGATAGACCACAATCTCTACATTAGATATTCTTGCTGGAGTCGGTTTAAGCAACTAATTTTTGTGTCCTGGCTCTTCATACTCAGCTCTACAGAGTGCTTTGTGCAGTGTCTGAGGAAAGCCATACTATTAGATTAACTTCTGTCTGAGGAAGCTGACATGGACCTAGGAGTCCACCCTAAGCATTGTGGAGGCTGAGAAGCCATCTCTGGATTTTAAAGAAGGAAGTGAGAGTACTATTTATGAGATATAAAATTTAAAAAAATGGTCTACTGAAACTATTTTAAGGAAAGAGAATCATTTGATTTTCATTCACCAAAAACTTTGGAAATTGCCAGAGATAGTATGTTAGTGTTCTCAGAGAAATAGAAACAATAAAATACTTGCAACACACACACACACATACACACACACACACACACACACACACACACACACACACACACACGCTGGCTGCAGGCTGAAAATTCAAATGAATTGAGTTAGAATCTTGAGGTTGAATCTTAGAGGGCAGCAGTCTGAGACTCAGGCACAAGCTCTGTGTGAACTTCTTTTGTCCAGGAAACCTCAGGCTGAGCAGTGACACCTTCACTACATATTAAATTGACTGCATGGAAAACAGCTTTATAGTAGCATTTTGACTAGTGTTTGACCAAACACTAGACACCACGGTGCAGCCAAGTTGGCATAAAATTAACCATTGCAGATAACAAAGAGTTTATAATCATGTCCTTAGTTCAGAAGTGACTGTGTTAGCCCAGGAATTCAGGTGACTATTTTTTTTAAATTTATTTATTTGAGAGCGACAGACACAGAGAGAAAGACAGATAGAGGGAGAGAGAGAGAATGGGCGCGCTAGGGCTTCCAGCCTCTGCAAACGAACTCCAGACGCGTGCGCCCCCTTGTGCATCTGGCTAATGTGGGACCTGGGGAACCGAGCCTCGAACCAGGGTCCTTAGGCTTCATAGGCAAGCGCTTAACCGCTAAGCCATCTCTCCAGCCCCAGGTGACTATTTTTTGCTTTAGAAATACAATCAATAAAACAGAGTTCTAATCCTTACCTGCTTCACACTTGGAAAAGTAAACCTAAGGCACGTAGAGTATTTTATAGTGCCTAGGAAATCTCATGTGATAAGCATCCTTCTTTGAGCACTTCCCCTTTTGTTGTATACTACCCTGTCATTGACAACTTTGTGATAAGAGCTAATGGCTGCTACCTTTACTATTAACACTGCAGAAACCCTTTAATTGATGTTGTGTCAATTAAGTGGAATTTCCATTTAAAAAAGACCAAATGCTTCCATTACTAATGAACCTTTTCTTCTTAGGAGATATTACTTACTAAACCCCATTGGACATGTTTAAAGAACATTGAAAAGGGATGTGGGATGGGCTCAGAAAAGTACTTAACTATTTCTATGATAACTTTAGAAAAGGGAAGATTTCTTTTCTATTTTCTGTTTTAAAACTCTCTGTATAATTGGTGTCATGGTGAGAAGCAGCAACAAACAGGGAAGCATGAGTTATCCCAAACTCAATAGGTATCCTCTAAGATTGACAAGAAAAAAATGATAGTTTCTTTAAAAAGTTCATTATTTAACTTCAGGAAATTTAAAGGCTACTTTATGATTATTTAAGGTGAAATAATCTTAAAAATTTTGGTAATCTTCCATATAGTATTATCTAAACGCCTACTCTAAAATTAATTCAGATCAAGTTTTATCAGAACAAATATCATCAGAAGGATCTCATTTATTGTCAATTGATAGTATTCAATGATAATAAACACAGCCAATCATTAGAAGTGGGGATTATTAAGTGGGACAATATGTAGAAAGGCCCTAGCTCTTGTAGATGATCAAATATGTAAGAACTTTGTAGTATAGATGTTACCACACACATTTGCATGTATTCTTGGACTCAGACTATGCCAAATTTAAAATTTTGGGTGAATTTGTCAGTCCCAAGAACACATTAGCAAACTTTCATGAGAGTAGTTAAAAAAAGTAAATAATAAACTTCACTATTCTTTATTTTTTTCTCCTTGCATGCTTTCTTAACTTCTGGAAGAAATTTTATCAAAACATAGAACACTCTAATAGGATATCAATGGCAGGCACCATTCAAAAATTCAAACCAGCGCCTCTTTACTTTATGTAAAAATTCATTTTAAAGTTAATATCCAAAGTAATGGGTCTTATTGTATTTTCATACATATATGTTATTATGTTTTGTTCTTCTCCACGCCTTTCCTTATTCCATTGCCCCTTTATAGCTAGCTCTCTTCACCTCCAAATACTGTTCCTTTCTGCTTTTGTATCACATACATTGTTACTCTTTCTTCCAACCCTTACCTCCCTTCAGACATATTCCTCACCTTTCATGGCTCTCTTTCTCCTTTTACACACACACACACGCACACACACACACACACACGTAGATTTTGCATATGTTAGAAAACACACAATATTTATCTTTCTGAGTCTGGCTTATTTTTCATAATGATCTCCACTTGCATCCATTTTTTGGCAAATGAAAAAAGGGTTGAATAAAATTCCATTGTGTGTATGTACCACATTTCTATAACTATTTATCCATTGATGTATGTATTAGGATCTGTAGAGGAATAGAATGGATGGAATGATTATGTATTGTAAGGGGGATTTATTCGATTAGCTTACAGAATATGGGCTTGTCAGACCAACAATAGCTGTCTTCAGGGTAGAGAGCCAGAGAACCTGGCAGCTGGTCAGTCCATGGCGCTGGATGCCCCAGTAGTCCCAATATGACACTAAAGACTTGAAGGATTCCTGGAGACTGTGTTGGAAGGCTGTTGAAGTTGAGTTCTGAGGTCCAAAGATAGCAGCAACAGAGTAGACACGCACACCAGCAGGCAGCACTGGCAGCAAGGCAAAAGCACTGTGTGTCCCTGGAGCTTCTTTACATGTAGTCTGTCATGGGAAGAGCCACTCACTGTGGGGCAGGTCTTCCTCCTTTCTTCAGTCCTTCCTGGAAACACCCTCACAGACTCACCAAGCCAAGGGGTGTATCTCTTTAATTGATTCCTAATCTAATGAATTGACACTAGGATTTAACTGTCACAATGACCAATTAGGCTGGGGCTATTTCCTGGGCTATTGTGAGTAGTGCAGCAACAAACATGGATGCACATTTATCTCTGGGTTATGTTGACTTAGAATCCTTTGAGTATCTATCCAGAAGTGGTATAGCTGGGCCGTAGGGTAGTGCTACTTTCTGATTTTTGAGAAACAGCAGCACCAATTTTCAGTGTGCCAGGACAGATTTACATTCTTTTATTTATTTTTATTTATTTGGAAGGAGATTGAGAGAGAGAAAGAACTTCATATGCATGTGCCACTTTGTGCATCTGGCTTTATGTGGGTACTGGGGAATCGAACCCATGTCATTAGGCTTTGCAGGTAAATGCCTTAATTTTAATTTGTATTTCCCTTATGGTTACAGATGTTAAACATATTATTATATTGTTATTGATATTTAGAAACTTTGTATGGATACATTATGTTGGTACCATTATTGCCCTCCTCCCTGCCCCCACTCCACTTAGGACCCTTCTTAGTGGGATTGTTGGCATTGGGTTGTGGGTTATGAATTGTGAGAACAGCAGTCAGTCAGTCAGATATTTATTGGACATTTATGTTTCTTAAGAAGTATCTATTTGATGATCATTATCCCAGTTACTAATTGGATAAGTTTAGCTTTATTGTTTAATTCTTGCAGTTGATTATATATTCTAACTATTTATCTCTTGTCTGATGTGCAGTTAGCAGAGATTCTCTTTCCATTTGGTAATCTATTGCTCCTGTCCACTGATGGTTTCCTTTGCTGTGGAGAAAGAAGCTTCCTAGTTTCATTTGATCCCATTTGTCAGTTCATGGGGTTATTTTCTGGGTTCCTAGAGTCCTGCTTGGTAAGGTCTTGCCTAGGCCTGCACATTGAAGTGTTTTATTTTCATCTAGCAGTTTAAAGTTAGCAGTATTTCATTAAGGTCTTTGACTGATTTTGAATTGATGTTTTTGTGCAGGATGATAAGTAGAATCTACTTTCATTCTTTTACATGTAGATATTTATCTAGTACTTCCAATATTATTTGTTGAAGAGACTTTTTCCCAGTGTATGTTTTTGACATCTTTATTGAAAATTAGGTGTCTATAGCTGTAAGCTTATTTCTGGGGTTTATAATCTATTCCACTAGCCCACATGCCTATTTTTGCGCCAAGACCATAGTACTTTTTAGTTAAATTTCTCTATTGCTTTGTAATATAATTTGAAATCAGGTAATATTATACCTGTCTGGAATTGTTTTTTCTGCTTAGAGTTGCTTTGGCTGTTCAAGAACTTTTGTGCTTCCATATGAATTTTAAGACTTTTTCTAGTTCTGTGAAGATTGTCTCTGGAATTTTATTAAGTTTTAAGATTGCTTTTGGTAATGTGGCCATTTTTACAGTATTAATTTCACCACTACATTAGCATTGGAGGCCTTCCTAGCTTATAGTATCTTCATTTTCTTTCTCCAGTCTCTTAAATTTTCATTTTAGAAGTCCTCACTTCCTTAGCTAGGTTTATTCTTATATATCTTATCACCCATGGCTATATCTCTATCTATATAATCTATCTCTGTCTCTGTCAACTATATCATCTACATGTCTATATATAAGCCATATATACAGCTATTTCTGCATGTGATATTATTCTTGATCCTATTTTTTGGCAAGTTTGTTATTGCTTATATGGGAAGGCTACTTATTTTTGCATGTTGATTTTCTATCCTGGTACTTGGCTGAAAATACTTAATAGGTTTAAATTTTTTCTGGTGGAATCTTGAAGTTATTTTGATAAAGGATTATATCTTTTGTAAATAGGGATACTTTGACTCCTTCCTTTCCTATTTGTACCACTTTTATTTAGTATTAGGTTAGATATGGGTTTGTCATATATAGCCTTTGTAATATTGGGATATGTCCCTTTTCTTCTTTATTTCTTCAGAGTTTTTTTTTATCATGGAGAAATGTGGAATTTCATCACATAACTTTCTTGTGTCTACTGAGATAATCTCGTAATTTTTGTCACTAAATTGACATCTCTGTTGTATTATATTTATTGACTAGCATATGTTAAATCAACCTTGAAAACCAAGGATGAAACCAACTTGGTCATGGTGTATGATCTTCTTAATGCATTTTTTAATTCAGCTTGCTTGTATTTATTTTTGTCTATGATCAACAGAATATTTGTCTATTCTTTGGTTGTGTTCTTATTAAATTTTGGTATCAGGGTAATATTGGCTTCATAGGATGGGTTTGGTAGTGTTCCTTCCCTTTCTAATTTGTGGAATAGTTTAACAAGTAGTGGTGGTAGGTCATCCTTACAGGTTTCAAAGCCTTCAGCAGTAAATCCATCCAGTCTTGGCCTTTTCTTTCCAGTTGGGATTATTTTTATTACTCCTTTAATGTGATTCATTGTCATGCATCTGTTTAAGTTGTCTATATGTTCTTAACTTATTTTTTTGCAGGCATTATGTGCCTAGAATTTTATTCATTTCTTCTATATTTTTCACTGCTAATTGAAGCCATCTATAACTTAGAAAATTGCTAATATCTTAGTGTGATCTAATATTCAGTCTACTTGAAGATTTACTTGATTGACTTCCTAAATTGCATAGTTTATAATTAAGCAAAGGTGACGTGGCAAGTAGGTGGCAATAATTGTGAAGAACACTTATCTGGTGAAGCATCTGTATGAAGGTGACATGGTAATGATAATAATGATGGTGACAATTGACTTGGGGTGTATCATAGCAAAAATAATTACTGTTTTCAGATCACATACTAAAAATCTCTAGGATTTTTGTTTATTATTGTCATAATTATTATTATTATATTATTTTGCAGTGCTGTGATTAATGAAACTCAGAATGTCACATATTCTAGGCAAGTGTACTACAGCCACTAATCTATATCCTCAGATTTCTTTCTACTTTTGATTTTGAGACACAGGCTCATGAAGTTGACCAGTCTAGCCTTCAAGTCACTTTATGCTAGATTGGCCTTCAGCTCAGTCTTATTGTCTCAGCCTTATGAGTAGCTGCAACCAAGTCTGGCCTAGTATACTAATACTTTTAAATTCTACATCACTTGTAGACAAATTTTGGAGGCAGGGCTGGGTGGTTACAGTTTCAGTAGTTAAAGTTGCTTGCTTTCAAAGTTTGCAGGCCTTAGTTGCATTCCTAAATTGCCCATGTAAGCCAGAAGCAAAAATGCAGTGCAAGCAGACAGACTGCTTTCATTTGCAGAGGCAAGAAGCCTTGACATGCCTTCACCTACCCCCACAACACAAGTACAAACAATAAATGTAAATTGTTTTAAAATTTCTCTTTAAATTTTATAAAATTTTGTTTTCTTGAAAATGTTGAAATTCTTTTGTCTTCTATTTCATTTTTACTGATTAGGAAAGCAATATATGTTTTTAATAAAATTTTGAACAAACAATCCCAATTCTACCACCCAGTGATGACCACTCAATATCCTATACTATTTCCCATAGTCTTTTGTGTATGGTATATACATGGATGTATATTGTGGATAAAGCTAAGACATTTTTGTAACTCTCTTATTTTAATTTACATTTTATATGTTTTTTCTTTCTTTTCTTTTATTATTATTAGATATGGGCACATTTTGTATATAAACATCACATGTTGGTACCATACTTTTCCTCCTTCTTGCCCCTTTTCTGAAGAGGCCTTCCTCATTGGGGATGCAGGTCAACCCCATGGAGATTGAGGGTCATGCATTATGGGGACAGCAGTCAGTTATGGGGGAATGGCAATGTCTTTGAGCAAAATGACCCAACTTGTGGTTCTAACAATCTTCCACAAAATTCCCTGAGCCATGCTGAGAGCATTTCATGTCTAATTCAGTGATGGGCACTTAGGTGCATCTGGATTTCTGGTTTGGTAGGTGTGGAGTGTCCTCAGTATCTTTCTCCATAACCCTGTGCTGGTATCTGCTTAACTAAGAGAGCAACATTCTTGCTCATTTTACCAACTCCTCTGTGGTTTCAGCTGGGGCCAGGATCATTTATGTCCTCAAGTCCAGTTCCCATCTGAAAAACAGAAGCAGATTCTCCAGTGGAGAGTGAAGCCAATGCCAGTTAATGGGATAACCATTGTTATTAAAAGGGTGTAGACCCTCTTATAGTCTAAGGTTAGTGGGAGCTTGACAATGGAAAGCAGCATCATTATCTGGATATGATTCTGACTTGTTTTCTAGTTCCAGATATGGATTCCTTTCCATTGTGGATGATCTGATAGCTGATCCAAGAGCAGTTGGCTACCCATGATGCGACTCAACAAAGGCAGTCATAAGGGGAAAATTAATAGCCCTAAATGCCTTCATTACAAAGACAGAGAAATTACAAATCAATAAGCTGACTGTCCACCTAAAGGCTCTGGAAAAACAAGAAGTATCCAACCCAAAGAGCTCCAGATGGAAAGAAATAATCAAGATTAGAGCAGAAATTAAGGAATTGGAAACTAAGTAAACAATTTTTTAAAAAATGAATGAAATGAAGAGCTGGTTCTTTGGAAAAATGAACAAGATTGACAAACCCCTGGCCAAATGATCAAGAAAAAAAAAAAAAAAAAGAAGTCTCCAATTAACCAAATCAGAAATAAAAAAAGAGAGGTCACTACAGATATCAATGAAATTGGAAGAGTCTTCAGGGCATACTTCCTAACCTCAACTCCACAAAATTAAATAATCTGGAAGAAATAGGTGAATTCCCAGACCCATACCACCTACCAAAACTAAACTCAGAGCAGGTTAATCTCCTAAACAAACCTATCACATCCATGAAGATTGAAAAGGTAATCAAAAACCTCCCCCCAGAGAAGCCTTTCTTTTTTTCTTTTTTGGATTTTTTGGAGATAATGTCTCACTCTAGCTCAGGCTGACCTAGAATTCACTATGTAGTCTCAGGATGGCCTTGAACTCATGGTGCTCCTCCTACCTCTGCCTCCTGAATGCTGGGGTTAAAGGCATGCATCACCATGCCTGGCTTTTTCAATCTTTTTGTTTGCTTGTTTTAATGTATGGACCCATCATGTCAACTCATCATTTCCCTCTGCCCTGCCTCCATTCCACTGAGGCTCCCCTTTAGTGGGATTGCTGGTATTCACTGTGGGCATTTAGGTTATGAGTTGTGACAGCAGTAGTCAGTCGGGGCTGTGTGTGTATGTGTGTGTGGGGGTCAAGCCCTCTGGCTAATCCAACCCTGTGTCTCTTATAATTCTTATAATCTTTCTGCCCCCTCTTCTGCAAAATTCCCTGAGCCTTGGAAACTGTATTTTTACTTTAATGTTGAGTTCTCAGCAACTTCTGAATTTCTGCTTTGATACATTTTGAGTGTCCTCAGTGTCTATCACCATCTCCCTGGCACAGGTTGTTAGGTGCACCTTGAGAGCAGCACTCTGCTTAACTTGCCAGTTTCTCTATGATTTCACCTGGACCTTGGCTGATGTGCATGAAATGACTCATCTCATGATAGGGAGTCAGCTACTTTTCTTGTCATGTTGATAGATTTTTGTTTGTCCTTGGTTTTCACTGCCTTCTGTAAAAGAAAAACAGATTGTTCAATGGAGGGTGAGAACAGCATAAATTAAAGGGATTAAACATTGCTAATTAAGAGAGATTTTGATGGGTGTAGTCTTTCTTTGGGCCAAAGACTAGTGGGAGCTTATCAATGGAGTCCATGACTCTTGTCTCCATAGGATCTGACTTGGTTCCCAGTACCAACTATAAGTTCCTTTCTACTGAGTGGGTCTCTTAGCCAATCAGAGAGCCATTGGTCACCCACCTACGCTGGGCACCACTATTGCACAGGTGTTTATCTCTTGTCCAGCTGGTTGATTTTATATGGCAGGGTCCCCTGCTTAATCACAGTACTAATGACCATTGTCTCCCAGCAGCTTAAGTAGCAAGTGCTTTCCAGCACTATATGGGCTAGCCATCTGGGAACTGGCTTCCTTTCAATTCCAGCATGGTCTCTCAATGTTCTGTATCATCAGCTTGTGGTATTTTCAGCAATAGGGTGTTATCTTTTATTTACCTCAGGCAAGTAATTAAGGGCTTTGACAGAGCCTGTCTTATTTTGGGGACCTCATAGTTCTCTCTGACCAACAGCTCCATGTAGGGTGTAAAAGATTTCTGACATTGGGAGTTATAAGCCAGAGCCAATTGTTTTAGGATCAGACTTTATCCTACCCTTTCAAGGACATTTATGTCCAGATGATCCCTCCACACTTAAATCATTTGAGGATGCCAAACATTTTAATAACTCTGTGACAATTCCATTGCATAATCTCTTAAAATGGAATTACTGTGCCAAGGATGATAAGTACTTACAATTTTTAGTATCTATTACCTGATTATCCCAGTTCAGAAATGAGCACTTATTTTTAAAAGTGCCTCAGTATAAAAAATAATATATTAATTTTTGACTGATGTATGAAATATTGCATTTGTTTCTTTTTCCTTTCTGAATTTTTTTGTGAGAATGAATTCATTTACAATTTATCTTTTTGGTTCTGATTTTCCAATGTCTTTGAAAACCCTCATTCATGTGCTTATATCTATGAACACAGTTCTTTGTCTGTTCATGATATTTTCTCAGTTTTATCCCATCCAGGTACTAACCAGTCCTGACTCTGCTTAGCTTCTAAGATCAGATGGGATCAGGTGTGTTCAGGGTGGATTGGCAGTAGACAATATTTTTCTAGTTCTCTATTTCAGGGCTCATCATCTTGCTTAAAAGACTTTATCTGAGTATACAAACTCTGTGTTCTTTGATTTAACCCAGGAGACTTGGTTTTCTATATATCCTGCAGTACTTGAAGCATAATGGTCAATAAATATTTGGTAAGAACAATTAGTCATTGATATATCTGGAAGACTATTGACATTAACAAAAATAAATGTGTGCTTAAATATTTAACTTTTGGGCTGGAGAGATGGCTTATCAGTTAAGGCACTTGCCAAGAAAGGCTAAGGACTTAGGTCCAATTTTCTACATCCCACATAAACTAGATGTACAGGGTGGTGCAGGCTCCTGGAGTTCTAGAGGCCCTGGTGTGCCCTTTTTCTCTTTCTCTCACTCTCTTTGTCTTTAATAAATTAATAAAACAACAAAACTTAAAAAATAAAAAAACTAAAAATTAACTTTTTATAAAAGATTAGCTGGCCTAATGTTTCTTTTTTTTTTTTTAATTCTTTCAACTATTTAGACTGTCAGCTCCTAAGTCAGAGCATCAAGTTAGCTTTTCATGGTCCCCCAAATTAGGGACAACATTTGGATCTTAGCATTTTAGTTTGACATGTTTATTAAAATAGATTTTGACACCATAGGGCATATGTGCCACGCAGATCTCGAACCTCCAATCCAGGCTCTGTCTTGGGTTGGCTGATCTTGGCTCAGGCTTCTTACCAGCTCCATTTCCCTTCCTGGTTCCTTTGCAGTACTGACAGAATGGATTCAAAAAGTACTTTATTATGCTAGGGAGATGGCTCAGTTGGTAAAGTGCTTGTTGTAGAAGCATGATGACCTGATTTCAGATCCAAAGAACCAGCCTAGAGGCTGGACATGGCAGTGCACACCTGTAATCCTAGCACTGAGAGGCACATAATTCTAGCACATAAGAGGATCCCTGGGACTTGCTGGTCAGACATTCTAGCCTATTTGGTGAGCTCCAAGTTCAGTGTGAACCTATGTCTCAAAAAGCAAGGTGGAGAACAAGAGATTGAAGAAAACACCAGTATTGACCTTTGTAGATGCATGTGACCACATACATATATTAGCATGCATATGTATGCCACACATGGATGTCAAAATTGTCTTCTGTTTCATAACTCAAATTTTGCCTTCCCCTCATAGTGGAAGCCTGCAGTATCTGGCCCTTAGTTTCCATTAAATAAAACAGGGGCTACATAAATGCCAGGCTTTCAAACCATGATTGGGTATCTATGAACAAAAATGTACCCCTGGGAGGTGCTTTTTAAGTAGAATGAAACAAGAACAAAATAACTTCTCTTCCCCTCACACCAATAGCCTGGTTCTACCCAGCACAGCCCATAATCTTTGAATGTTCTTTCAATGCTAACATGTAATGTAGTTTTCTCATTATTTTCTTACTGTTCACAAGCACAAGGCCTAGACTCTACTTATTACATGTTTCTTTTCTTTCATCTTTAGCAATTTTTCACAAACTTGGACCTAGCTTTGGCCAAGCCCTTTTTTCAAAAATAATCTTTGTGTTGTGGAGAAAGCAGTTTTTTCACACCCTCTAAGGCCCAGGGTACATTGTGGAAGAGCTGAAAGATTGTAGAGTACCCAGAGGCATTGCTCCCCATCCCACTGACTGCTGCTCTCATAACTCATAGCTCATACTCCCACTGAGCAGGGCTATAGGTGAAATGGGGGTGGGGAGGAGTGGAATGGGACCAACACTTTATTTGTGCAAACAATAAAGTTTTAAATTAATAAAACATTTTTTTTTAAAGAAAGCAGGTTTATTTGGTATAGGAAACAGTGGGCTGGGTAGTACAAGATGACCATCCACAGCCAAAATTAATTTATGGCTCATTGAGTTTTTCTTGCACATTAGCTGGTGAAAGCGATGCACAGAAGAAATGGAATGACACAGTCTGCTCTGGAGAGTCTAGAATCGAGACCAATGATGAGGGTTTGAGCTCCAGGTGTGTCACTTTAGGTTGAAGATTTATTTAGCCTCACTTGTTATTTCTGAAGAAGGAACTGTAGACCTGAATAAAACCCAGCCTTTTTCCTGTGTTCAGTTCTTGTGACACTCGCATCTTCTATCTGTTGGCCAAAATGGCTACAGTCAGATCCAAGCTCAGGCCTAAGCCTTAGGTGCCTTGGGATTATAGAAGTGTGCGTGCCATTTTGTAACCCTTTACGTGGGTGCTGAGGATACAGAACGCAGCCATTTGGATTGTGAAGAAAACAAACACCTTTCCACTGAGCCATCTCCCTAGGTCCAAATTTTTCTTTTGAAATAATTTAGGTGCATTGTTACTTTAGTTTTCTATTTTCATGTTCTTTTTGCTTATTCTTTGAGTCTATACAATATTGAGATATTTTCATGGTAAGACTATAAAACTTGGAGTTACCAGACAGGTGTCATGACCTTATGTTTTTGTTTCACACTCTTCCCTTTATCCCTTGTGGGATACACAGTGCTCAGGCAGCCAACTGCACAGCATTGAGGCTTCTTGTTCTTGTGAAGACTGATAGGCGGCTATGGATGCGATTTTGTGTTTGTCTCTCTTCCTTACAGAAAACGTGGCCTACTATAAACCTTCTTCTGCACTGCGCTATTCCTGCTATTATTGACTTACTAAACAGACACAATATTAAACTGCATTCTAAATAGTTATGCTTATATTGGCAGGTTAGTGTTGCTGTCATCTCAGGCTTGGGCAGAAAAAGCTTGCTTCAGTCAGTTGTGGTTAATGTAGAGTATTATAACTGGGCAAAATGCCAAAAATAAGTGAGTGCTGATCCCTATATGGGACATATCATCACCTCCCCAAGGCTCAGGGCCCAGTGGGTGCAGAAGGAATGTAAAACCTGGAGGGTGAGGAGGAAGACTGTGGAATTCTCACCTGGACATGACATGGTCATGGCACTCATGGACTAACGGTTGCTGTTAACGTTACTTGCATAAGACCCGTACAAGATAGGGCCAGGCATTACTCCTTTGTAGATAGAGGAGGGGATTTTGAGAAACTGCTAATCTCTGAAGAGCTACTAGCAGTCAATGGCTGCTGGGGGAGGGCGTGTCATTATCTTCAATGAAGTATGCACTAGTATGCAGAAGAGGAGGGCACTCATTGGGGGTAGAGGGACAAGAGAGGGTAGTGGGAGTTTATTCTATCAAATAAAATAACTATATATATATATATATATATATATGATTATATATATGGAATTGTTGAAGAATAAATAAGAAGCTAAAAAGTATCTCTAAGAAATTGCACAATAGAGATCTTTATCATTCCTTTTTGTCTGTTTGTTACAACTGCATGGGAACTTAAAGAAGAGTGAGCTGCAGATTCATATATAGAAGACAGCTACTGCTGCATAGTGGGGGAACTTGGGAGGCAGCTGGGTAAAGCATATCTTTTGGAAGTTTATCTCTGGGCCGTAGTTTGCCATCCTCCTAGAAAGCATTTTGTTGAACTGGATTTGCCTCTTTGGCAAAGTAGGTTTGAAAGCAGAACAAGACATTTTGGTTCACCTCAGTTACACGAGAATCTTATGACCATGTTTAACACATAAATCCTCTTTCCATAGCAACTAATGAGAGAGTGTCCTTCTAGGTCTGGCTGGCCTGCATGAAGCAGGGCCATGGATGTCCAGATCCCTGTCTTCGGGCGATTGAAAGCTAGCTTTAGGCAGATTTCTCACCCAGGTTGGTGTAGATTGCAAAATCAGCCAGAGGAGGAGAACCACGGAAGCAGCACAACACAGAAGTGCCGGTGACAGCTGGGACCTAGAAGTTTAGAAGCGAATGCCCAGCTGGGTTATTGTGCCGGAGCCCGAGAACTGGAGATGAGAGGTGTCTCCGCATTGCAGGAGTCAACAGGGAGGGGCGCAGGGTGATCTTCCAGCTAGAACAAGCCGGGCTGGGCTCATCTTCTTTTGAAGTTCTGGGCAGGGTGTGGTAGGTTGGCTCAGTACAGCGAGCCTGGACACAAACATGTATAAATTTCACTTCTACATTTGGGAAGAAATCTCGTGCAGGATGTGAAGAAACAGCCTTGTTAAACAAATCATAGACTTCTGTGCAGACACCTGAGAACTAAGTTATACTTAAGTGGCCAGTGGTAAATGTAGTTAATGTACTTCCTCACAAGAGTGAGAAAATACCAGCACCTTGTATGAATTCTGAGATGAGTGCTTTGAGGTTAAGAGAAAATAAACTCATTTAAGTATTTGTCTATTTTTTCTTTTGTGGTAAGATAGATGGTAAGAACTTATGGCTTGATAAACTGCAAAATGCTTCCCACTTCATTTTTCCCTTTACTCCTTTCCTCTCTCACTGTTGAATTTGTGACAAATATCCTTCTTCTTCTTTTTCTTTTTCTTATTGTCAACATATTTTGTATGGATATATCATGTATTAGTACCCTCCTTTCCCTTGTCCCTGCCCCCATTCTGCTGGAAACCCTCCTCTGTGGGGTTTCAGGTATTCTCTATGGCGTTATGGGTTATGTGTTGTGGGAGCAGCAGTCAGTTATTTCCGGGGTGATGGGGGGGGAGAGAATGCCTCTGGGCCTGATGTCTCAACCTGAGGCTCTTACAATGTTTCTGCTCCCTCTTCCACAAAATTCTCTGGGCTGTGGTGGGTGAGTTTTAAGTCTATTTCAGTGATTAACACTTAGGAGCTTCTGGATCTCTGCTTTGGTAAATGTTGAGTGTCTTCAGGGTCTGTCTCCTACATCCTGACACTGATGGCCAGGTTTGCCATGAAAGCAACACTCTTGCTCATCTCCCCAATTCCTCTGTGGTTTCAGTTGTGGCTTGGCTGAAGTGTGAGGGGTAGTTTTCCTCCCTCCTTCTGTCTCACTACCTTCTAAAAAATAACAGGTTCTCCAGTGCAGAGTGAAGTCAGCATAGGTTAAATGGGATAAGCATTGTTAATTTAGGGTGAATTTGATGTATATAATAACCCCTTTTAGCCAGACTAGTGACAGCATAATCTTTGTATCCATAGGATTCTGATCTCCTTCCCAATTCCAGATATGGGTTCCTTTACACTGAGCGGATCTCTTAGCCAATCAGAAAGCTATTGGTTATTCACTGAGGCTGTGTGCCACCATTGCACTGACTTGTACATCCTGTCAAGGTGTTTGCTTCTGAGTATCTTAGACTGCTGGTTGCTCAGATCGTTGTTGGCCACTTCCCACCTCATGTTAGTGCTTCCCAGCATGAGATGGGCTAAGATCAGTATCTCTATAAAAGCTGAAAGCCTAAACTAAAAATATCTTAACTAGTCTCCTTAAAGGGTCATTTTAGCATTTAAAAATGAAAGAGGAATATTTTTTGTTATTATTTTTGAAAAGTCATAACATTACATACCTTTTGAGTTTTAAGAATATCTGTTTAAAATAATTTTTATATGCATTTTTCAATCATATATACATTTGTTTTGCAATATTGTTATTAAATTTTTTTGTGTGTGTCACTAAGAGCTTTGTCAGACAAATTCCAGGGATGCTTTAAAAGATAATTTTCAAATGAGTAAAATAAGTTAATAAAATTATTATGCTTGTGGGGTTGAGGACTTTTGCCTCACATACAGAAAGCCCTGGGTTCAGTCCCTACTACCAAAAATAAATAAATAGACAAGATAAAGTATAGAAATATGTAGTTATCTAAAAATAAATGTAAACCATTATTAATATATGTACATTTTGTGATACTAAATATTGAATTTAGGTCTTCACAGAAGCTAAGTAAACATTCTACCACTGAGGTACATCCACAGTCCTCTTTACATTTTGTTTTGAGATAGAGTCTCAGCCAGTTGTCCAGGCTTGCCTTGAACCTACTCTGCACGCCAGGTGGAACATGAACTTGTGCTCTTCTTACCTCAACCTCATTACAGGCATGCAACACCAGACTTGGTATGTATATTTAAAACTGAAGTCATTAAATAATAAGGAAGGAACTCTAGGCCTCTAATCATGAATAATATGGTTTTAATAAATATAAACAGTATGTTATTATATTTACATGTGTTATATGATATGAAAATATCTAACATATTTGAGAAAAAGTTTCAAAGTAATTGTTATAATATTTATGGTTTGTGGCTTTCACTCTTTATTTATTTATTTATTTATTTATTTATTTATTTATTTATTTATTTATTTGAGAGCGACAGACACAGAGAGAAAGACAGATAGAGGGAGAGAGAGAGAATGGGCGCGCCAGGGCTTCCAGCCTCTGCAAACGAACTCCAGATGCGTGCGCCCCCTTGTGCATCTGGCTAACGTGGGACCTGGGGAACCAAGCCTCAAACCGGGGTCCTTAGGCTTCACAGGCAAGCGCTTAACCGCTAGGCCATCTCTCCAGCCCGGCTTTCACTCTTTATTGAAAATTAAAGCTGTAGATGTCAGTTAGTAAAGCTGATGCAAAGTTCTTCCTATTCAAGTTCAGGGACCACATGAATTCTAGGTGTTACAGAGCTCCCTTAAGAACCTTTGATTTTAGAATTATTGTACTTTATAATATCTTAATGTGAAAAGTCTGGACCACTGATTCAAGCCTACAAAAATAAGCATACTTTTCTTATGCCAGCTAGACAACACCATAGTGCATTTTTAACTTCAGTGATAACATTTTTCATATGTGGGAGTATTATTTATTATCTTTTAAATTTGACTGATAGTTTTAAGTCTCAATTTCTGATATCTAATGCCTTTAATGCCTATTTTTGCTAAAATCAACCCATTTATTTAGTATTATGCTCATAATTTCACATCTATCATTTCCAGTACATTTCATTGGTAAAAGTTGGTGTGATGACATGCTCTGTTAATTTTGATTGTGAATATCATGTGTTTTACCCCTTTACCATACTTTTAGAAATTCTTTTAGGTCTGAGTTTAAATGATTTTCCTTAGAAAGAATTTATATTTTCTTCTGTCAGTACTTGGGGTAACACAAACCTGGGTATCTTTCAAACCATACTTTCAGCTTCACTTGTTCTTTGGGTCCTCTCAAGGGTTATGAATAACCAGAGGACATAAAATCTGTGGGATTCTACAACTTTAGTAGGGATTTTTCTAGGAGGATTTCTTTTCTGCAATTCTGATCCAAGGCTGAGACAGGAAAGTATGTTGAAGGCTCTTTGCAGGTATCGTCTTGGGAATCCCTGATTTAGGGTTAATTTCCCATATTAATGACACCCCAGTTTCTCTGGGCCCAAGTGAGTCAAGCTAGGCCCAGAAGGCAAAAAGATTTGCTCAGGTGTCTGGTCACATAGTTCCTCTTTGCTCCAGGTCTCTGAGAAGGTCTCTGACTTTCACATGCATTCATTTACAAAGTTTACCTTATAATGCTATTTCTTTAATTTTTTCAGTGACATTCTCCTGCAGGATTTCTTTGAGTGACTTGAACATAATTTGTCAAATTTGTTCCTGATTGATATTCATCTGTTTAAACTTGTTTTATAAATACAATAGCTTTGTGAGGTAGCTTTGATATGCTCATTACTCATTAACATACAAAAGAGACTAAGAGAGAGCAAACAGCCCTCTTTTGGACATTATACAGTGCTTTGGAGACAAAGTTTGGATTTGAAATGAGACAATACTGCCAGGCCACCAAAGTGCATGTACTTCCCCTTGTGCCCTCTGGTTTTCTTGAGGCAACTTAGCATAGAATGATATCACGACATTTTGTTAGAATGGGAGGTTTGTTTCAGCAGATGGTTTTATTTGTTTTGTCCCCTTGTATACATCCAGCCTTGAGAGCAAAACTGGAGATAGGAGAAAGTTAGCTATGTATTTAATCAATAAATAAGTGAAGTTTTATGCTAACATATAATCAGAAAGTGGTAATGTTTTAAAGTTTATTCTTATTTGTATTTATTTATTAGAGAGAGAGAGAGAGAGAGAGAGAGAGAGAAAGAGAGAGAGAGAGAGGCACAAGAGTGCATGTGCCAGGGCCTCTAGCCACTGAAAACTTACTCCAGATGCATGCACCACCATGTGCACCTAATTTGCATGGGACCTGGAGAGAATTGAACCTGGGTCCTAAGGCTTCACAGGTAAGCACATTAACCACTAACCCATTTCTCCAGCCAGAAAGGGGTAATTTTTGAAGCTATTCAAATTAAGTTGATCAAGTATCTCCCTTTTGAGCAAATGAAAAAAAGAAAAATATCTGTACATACCACTATTATATATGTCAGGTTGTAGGAAAAAACCCCCGCAGGGGGCCCCCACACTCTGCCTGGATAAGGCGACACCCCAAATCACTCACGAGAAGTGGTCTTGATGTAAACTGCAAGAGGATTTTATTCCAAGTGCGCTGGGGCCCACAGTCGTACACCTCACAGGGGTAGAGGACTGCAGAGCCCCGAATGCAGGAACAGGACAGTTTTTATAGGGTTTCTAACAAAGCCTGTGCCTTAGACCAATCATTTTCTAATATTAGGAGCCCCGCAGGGTGTTAGCCAGTCAGTTGGTGCCACCCCATAGTTTCTAAGCCAATTAGTTTATGACCTTGGTGGTCAGCATTTGCGCAGGTCCTTGGGTGGGAGTAGCAGAGTGTGGTTCCAGTCTCCTATGACCTTGGAGGTCAGCACTTGTGTAATTCCTTAGGTGGGGGTAGCAGAGTATGGTATCAGCCTCCTATGACCTTGGTGGTCTGAGGCAGGCTGCTACAGCTTATGGTGCGAGCTACTAAGGCTAACAGTGTGGGCTATTAAGGCTTATAGTGTAAGGCTTATAGTGCAGGCTATTTACAGAAACCAAATAAGTGGTTCATTTCATTACTCATTTCCCATCCTTGAGGGCTATCTCATGCCCTTTTACCTAGTTTTATATTAGGAGTGGGCTCTGATATAATGAGAAGAGGGATTCTTTACTTGCTTCCAACAGAGAGTAAAGCCTGGAGTTTGAGGTATGCAGGGAGCCCGCTTAAGCTCCCCTTGGAGCGTGATAGTATTTCTGAGCTTCTGAATTCTTGGGCCTTTCAAGGTAAGTGCAAAATTCACAGAAAAATGGATCAATAATTTTCTTTTCTTTTACTATATCTGTCTTTCTATATTTTGAAGCAAGCCATGTCAGGAGGATCCTGCTTGTCTGTTTTCCACCTTGGGCTGATGAACTCCTTGCTCCTGATACTGCGAACTTGGGGGTGGCTTTCTTTGATGTCCTGCACTAGTCTTTGTGAAGCTCAGTCACAACAGAAATGTGATCTCAGACACATCTTCTGCTGCAAAGTGGAGTGTGCAGGGAAGGGAAAGGGGAAAACTATTTAAGTTGGGAACAGAGAACAGGTGCAGAGGACAGATAAGAGTTCACCTTTGTCTAGGTTGGGAGACCATTCTTTACTGAATTTCCTGTGTGGGCTACTACAATGTTGGCTCAAATTTCTAGATAGGTTCTTGGTTTTCTATAAAGTATGTACCAGAGCTAAATTCCCACCTAAGATAAATGAAAAGTCTCTTTGCCAAAATTCATATTACTCCTTTTTAAATTCACAACATTTTTTTTTTTTTAATTGTTGTTTTTGTTGTTTGGCTTTTCGAGGTAGGGTTTCACTCTAACTCTAGCTCACACTGACCTGGAATTTACTATGCAGTCTCAGGGTGGCCTTGAACACATCAACCCTTTGCCGTGCTGGGACTAAAGGCATGTGCCAACACACCCAGCTCCACAACTGTTATTTCTTTTTAAAAATTTATTAATTTCTTATGAGAGAATGGCCAAACTAACTCCAGATGCAAGGGCCACCTTGTACATCTAGCTTTACATGGGTACTGGGGAACTGAACTTGGGTCTTTTGGCTTTTTAGGTAAATGTCTTCACAGCTAAACCATCTCTCCAGCCCCCACAACTGTTTTGTAACTACCTGCTTTGAGCTCACAGCATGTAAGGAGGTAAGAAAATTATCAGGAGAAAATGGGGAATTGCATAAGAATACTTGCTGGTATCTCCAATAGCTCCCTTGAGTGTGGGTGAGGCTGTCTCCACGCATACTTTTCACATGGTGAGTGGCCACTGCTCTTAAACCTTCTCTAGTTATCCTTGGACAGCATTGTCATGCATAGTTTTCCTCAAGGTTTCTCTTCATTCTTTTCCATGAAGCCTTTTTTGTGCCCTTCAGTTATTAACAGGTATCATAAACTGTTGCTTATAATTTAGAGTAGTTCATTTCTGTAGGAAGAGAGTGGAATAGAGCTGGTTCTACTCTCATCCTGATTACTTCTACTAATTTAAAAATTTCAACACACATGCATAACTAGAAAGCACATTTTCTATTCTTCTATTTTCCATATTCATTTTCCAATAATTCACAGAGGCCAGCTTAGTTTTGTTCATTTGCTGGCTTTTTAGTATACTTACTTAGTTGTATTTTTACCTCTCAGGGACTCTCTTTGTTCTCAAATTATATTTGTTAGTGTTTGGAATACTGGATGTTTGAGCTTCCTGCAAATCCAATATTTTTCTCTTAAATATCCTGAATATTTTATCTTGAAAAACATTTTTCAAACATTGATAAAATTTTATCATCTCAACCGAGTGCAATGACAAGATTTTACTTAGGCATTTTTATCTTCATACATAGAATTCAACTTCATAGGTTTATTTTTAAATTAAAGATGTTAATATAAGCAAACTAATATAAAATGTTTAGATTCATAAACTAAATAATGATTTTCCAAGGGCTTATTTTTCCTCTTCCATTTCTGTTTTCTTTCTTTCTCTCCTATAATATATAAATATATAGTTATAGCTATGCATTCTGTTTCTTGAACAAAAGAAATCACCAAGACCTACTTTGTTTCTAGCACCTTACAGGCACAGGGAAGCAGAGACCAGTAAGATGTAGACTATGCTGTGGGAGCTGGGAAGATATGCTATTAGAGTATGTCAAGATACAAGTGTGAAAGCCAGACCCCTGTTTCTGGGCTCCTCCCACCTCCCCAGTCTTGGTTGCTTGCATGGACAGTGTGTGGGAGTGAGTGGGCCAGCACTGGCTGTCTGGACTGAGTAGGCCAGATCCCTGCTTCTGAGCCCCTCCACCTCCCTGGACTGAGTTGCCAGCACAGACAGTGGGACAGTGTGTGGGCAGGCTGGCACAGCAGTCTTGACTGAGTAGGTGAGACCCCTGTTTCCGGTCTCCTCCCACCTCCCCAGTCTGAGTTCCTTGCTCAGACAGTATGTGGACAGGTGCAGTAGTCTGGAGTGAGTAGGCCAGACCCCTGTTTCCCTCCTCTTTCTGGGAACCTTGCCCCTGATTTGTGTGCTTACAGGCAGAGAAGACTGGAGTAAGCCAGACCTCTGTTACTAGGCTCTTCTCACCACCAGGGTCTAGGTTCCCTACTCTGGTTGGTGTGTGCAGATAGGCACAAAGGAGGCCAGATCCTTGTTCTCTTGCTCCTCCCAGTCCCCTGGTCCTGGTAGGTCCCATTGTGCTTTGCTTGGAGAGCCCTAATCTCTGTGTGGGCTGTGGAATCAGGCCTTTTGCCCTGGTATCCTGACTGCCCACTTGGTACCAACATCCCTGTTCACCCAAGTCAGTGGGTGCATGGGCCAAAGGACAAAAACTTGCTTCCTCTTCAATAAAATAAAGAAACTTCCTAAAATAGGTAGACAACAACATACAAAAGCCAATGAAAGTCAGAAAACTAGAGATCTCTTATAAGGATGCCTAGTCCTGCAATAGAAGCCTCCAATGAAATCATAGAGAAATCAATAGATATTCATTCCCAAAATGAAAACACAACAACCAATGAGACCCTGATCAATAATATTGCTGAACTAGAAGCAAACTATCAAAGAACCAAAAATGATATCAATGAAATTGAACAAAATTGTGTCCTAGAGCATTCAGCTTTTGACAGTAGGCTTAACTTGATTGAAGAAACTGTTAGAACCCTTCAAAGAGATATAAATAAATTGAAGTTAAGTAAGTAAATGGAAGATCTCAAAAACTGGTTGATTAAAGCTTAATGAAGCCTTGGTCAAATGCAAGAATGAACTCCAAGAAGCATTAAGATAATCAGAACTTGAATTGAAATTGTACCTCAAAAGAGAGCTGGACACAGTACAAAATAACACAACAGGAAAGAAAAAATAAAATTTAATTATAAAAACCTCTCAAGAACCCCCTCACCAGCAGAGTTACTCATGTGGAATAGGGCCTCTGACCTGGAAGACAGAAGAAATTGATTGGGAGGCCAAAAACTTTGCTAAGTTCAAAAAAATCAAGTGAAAATAATACAAGGGAACTGTGGGATAACATAAAATGACCAAAACATCCAGATCATGGGTATACCAGAAGGAGATGAAACAATCCCATCAGCATTACATCAGATTTCTCAGTGGAAAAACTGAAAGCCAGAAGACTCTGGAATGGAACACTTCAAAGTCTGAAAAACTGTGGCTTCCCTCCCAACATACTCTACCCAGCAAAAATATCCCTCATAATAGATGATGAAAGAAAAACTTTCCATGAAAAAAGCCAACTCTATGATTAGATGAACACAAAACCAAACCTACAGAGAATACTTTAGGGAATACTCCAGGCAGAACAGTCAAACAACCAATCTCAAGAGCCAATAAGAAGATGATCACAAAACCAAAATTTACCAGGCTCAAAATAGTACAAAACACAAGGAAGCACCAAACACCACAAAACACATCATCATGGTAGGGATTAATTCACACCTCACAGTAATAATCTTAAATACTAATAGTCTTAACTTCCCCATCAAAAGACACAGGTTATCAGGATGGATATAAAAACTGTACCCTTTCATCTTCTGTATCAAGAAACCTACCTCACCACCAAAGATAGGCACCTTCTCAGGGTGAAAGGTAGGAAAATGATATTCCAAGCAAATGGAAATAAAAACCAAGTAGGTATTGCTATATAAATATCTGATAAAATAGACTTCAAAAGTAATCATAAAAGGACAAAGAAGGCCATTTCTTACTCATTGGGGAATGATCCAACACGAGCAAATCACAATCATAAATATATATGTTCCAAATACAGGTGCACCACAGTTTATAAAACAAAATCTACTCAACAATAAAACAAAAATAAACACCAAAATCATCATAGTCAGAGACTTCAACACTCCACTATCATCAATAGACAGATTATCCAAGCAGAATATCAACAGGGAAATAATAAAGCTCAACAAAATCATAGATCAACTAGACCTAACAGATATCCATAGAACTTTCCACCTGAGCTCTACAGAATACACATTCTTCTCAGCAGCCCACAGAACCTTCTCCAAATTGATCATATATTAGGCCATAAATTGTGCATCCACAAAGTCACGAAAATTGAAGTAACTTCCTGCATCATGTCAGATCACAATGCTTAAAAGATAGAAATTAACAAGAGATACATCAGGAACTCCACCAGGTCCTGGAGACTAAACTACACACTTTGAAACAATGAATGGGTTGTGGAAGTGTGGTGGTTTGATTCAGGTGTCCCCCATAAACTTAGGTTTTCTGAATGCTAGGTTCCCAGCTGATGGATATTTTGGAATTAATGCCTCCTGGAGGGAGTGTATTGTTGGGGGCGGGCTTAAGAGCTTTATAGCCAGGTTCCCCATGCCAGTGTTTGGCACAATCTCCTGTTGCTGTGGTCCATCTTATGTTGGCCAGGGGGTGATGTCCACCTTCTGCTCATGCCATCGTTTTCCCCTGCCATCGTGAAGCTTCCCCTCGAGCCTGTAAGCCAAAATAAATCTCTTTTTCCCAGAAGCTACTCTTGGTTGGGTGATTTCTACCAGCAACGCAAACCGGACTGCAACCGGAAGAAATAAAAAAAATTGTAAAATTTCTAGAATTGAATGATAATAAAAATACAACCTGCCTCCAGTTGGAAAGAAATAACCAAGTTTGGGACAGAAATTAATGAACTGGAAACTAAGAAAACAATTAAGTGGTTGATGAAACAAAGAGCTGGTTCTTTGAAAAAATAAATAAGATTGACAAACCCCTAGCCAGATTTATCAGGCAAAAAAAGAGAAGTCTCAAATTAACAAAATCAGAAATGAAAAAGGAGAAATCATAACAGACATCAATGAAATTGGAAGAATCATCAGGGTCTACTTCCAAAACCTCTGCTCCACAAAACTAAATAGTCTGGAAGAAATGGATGAACTCCTAGCCACATACCACCTACCAAAACTAAACTCAGAGAAGAATAGTCTCCTAAACAAACCCATCACATCCATGGAGATTGAAAAGGTAATCAAAAACCTACCCCAAAAGAAAAGTCAAAGACTGGATGGCTTCTCAGCTGAATTCTATCAAACCTTCATTGAAGAACTGAAACCAATTTTTCTCAAACTGTTCCACATAATTGGAGACCATGGAATCCTCTATGACTTCTATTATGAAGCTAACATCACCCTAATACTAAAACCAGATAAAGATGCAACAAGGAAAGAAAATTATAAGCCTATATCCACAATGAAATTAGATGCAAAGATCTGGAAGAAAATCATTGCAAACTAAATTTAACAATGGATCAAAAGCATTATCCACCTTGATCAAGTAGGCTTCATCCCAGGGATGCAGGAATGGTTTAAAATATGGAGATCAGTCAATGTAATACACCACATAAATAAACTGAACCATAAGAAACACGATCACTTCAATTGATGCAGAGAAGGACTTTGACAAAATAGAGCACTTCATGATTAAAATACTGGAAAGAATAGACATGGAGGGTTTAGATCAACACAATATAGGCTACATATAAAGCTCTTAAAGCCCAAATAATACCTAATGGGGACAAACAAAAGGAGTTACTACAGAGATTGGGAAGAAGGCAGGGGTGCCCACTCTCACCACTGTTCTTTAACATAGAACTAGAAGTAGTACCCCAAGCAATAAGACAGGAGAAAGAAATAAAATGGATTCAAACTAGAAAGGAAGAAGTCAAGTTAGCCATATTTGCAGATGATATGATCCTAACTATAAGTGACTTGAAAGTCTTCATCTCAAAACTTCTAAAGGTGATAAATTCCTTCAGCAAAGTGGCAGGATACAAAATCAATGCACCTAAATCAGTAGCTTTTTTATATGCAAAGGACAAATATACAGAGAAAGAAATCAGTGAGGCTGTCCCATTTTAAATAGCAACAAAAAATTAAATACCTTGGAATAACACTAACCATGGATGTGAAAGATTTACATAATGAAAACATAAAAACACTTAAGAAAGAAATAGAGGGGGACTTGAGAAGACAGAAAGAACTCCTATACTTCTGGATAGGTAGAATTAATATTGTGACAATGGCAATTCTACCAAAAGTGATATACAGATTTAATGCAGTACCAATAAAAATACCAGCATCATTCTTCACAGAGATTGAAAATGATCTCAAATTTATATGTAATGGCAAAAGGCCTCAGACAGACAAACATATCCTTAGCATGGTACTGGATTAAAAACAGAGACATAGACCAATGCTACAGAGTTGAAGACCCAGACCTTTGGTCAAGTAACTACAGCCACTTGATCTTTGACAAAGGTGCCAATAATGTAGACTGGAGAAAAGATAGCATCTTTAATAAATGGTGTCAGACAAATTGGATGACCATATGTAGAAAAATGAAATTAGACCCACTCATTTCACCATCCCCAAAAATCAAGTCCAAATGGGTTAAAGACTTCAATATAAGACTTGAAACTCTTTCACTACTGGAAGAAAAATAGGATGCACTCTTCATGATATATGACTGGAAAAAGACTTCCTGAACAAAACCCCAGTACCCCAGGAAATTAATCAAGCATGCAACCAACGGGATCTCGTGAAGCTAAAAAGCTTTTGTACAGACAAACATACCATAAGCAGAGCCAATACATTACTCAGTGAATGGGAGAAAATCTTTATCAGCTATACCACTTACAGAAGCCTAGTATCTAGAATCTACAAAGAACCAAAAACTAAACAATAAAAAAATCAAACAACCCACTAAAAAATGGGGCAGAGAAGTAAATAGGGAGTTCTCAGATGAAGAATTACAACTGGCTAACACACCATTAAGAAAATGTTCAACAACCCTAGTTATTAGAGAAATGCAAATTAAAACAACCATGAGATTCTACCTCACCCCAGTAAGGATAGCAAACATTTAAAAAAAAAAAAAAATCAGGCGCACGCTTGGCTGGCGGGAACTCCGCAGACGCCCCAGAAGCTCGCGGAGCCGCCGGATGGCGCCGGCAGGGAGCTCAGAGCCCCGGGCCATGTCCCGGCGCTGGGTGCTGGCAGAGCTGTGGCTGACGACAACGCTGGGCTGGCTCCCGGCCTCGGGCGACCGCTCCCGGCGCCACTGGCCCGTGCCCTGCAAAGCCGGATCCTTATTGTCAAGCTAAGTATACCTTCTGTCCCGCTGGCTCACCCATCCCACTTATGAAGGACATTGAAGTGTTAAGACTGCAAGCCCCCGTTTGGGAATTTAAATACGGAGACCTCCTGGGAAACTTGAAAATTATGCATGATGCCATCGGGTTCAGGAGTACACTAACTGGCAAGAACTACACGATGGAATGGAATGAGCTTTTCCAGCTTGGCAACTGTACATTTCCCCACCTTCGGCCTGAGATGGATGCCCCTTTCTGGTGTAACCAAGGAGCTGCCTGCTTTTTTGAAGGAATTGATGATATCCACTGGAAGGAAAATGGGACATTGGTTCTGATAGCGACCATATCTGGAAACACATTTAACAAAATGGCACAATGGGTGAAACAGGACAACGAGACAGGGATTTATTACGAGACATGGACTGTCCAAGCTGGCCCAGGAAAAGGAGTGGAGACATGGTTTGAGTCCTACGACTGTTCAAAATTTGTGTTAAGGACCTATGAGAAGTTGGCTGAATTTGGAGCAGAATTCAAGAGGACAGAAACCAACTATACAAGAATATTTCTTTTTAGTGGAGAACCTACTTACCTGGAAAATGAAACATCTATTTTTGGACCAAAAGGAAACAAGACTCTTGCTTTAGCCATAAAAAATTTTTATTCTCCTTTCAAACCACATTTGTCAACTAAACAATTCCTATGGAGTCTCTTGCAGATTTTTGACTCGGTGATTATGCACAGGCAGTTCTACCTGTTTTATAATTTTGAATATTGGTTTCTACCTATGAGATTCCCATTTATTAAAATAACATACGAAGAAATCCCTTTACCTGCTAGACATAAGACACGCCCTGGTTCTTAAAACCTTTCTTTCAATTACCACTCTCCAGCCACCAGCACCTGTGTGTCAGGATGCTCTCATACTTGTGTCTCTCTCTGCCTTTCCTCATGCCCCGTGGTCAAGTAGCTGCATATTAACATGTCGGGACTTCTGGAGAGAAGCTGAAACCCTGAGTGTACTGGCCAAAGTGAAGACCCGAAGTGGTTTTGAGTCCAATTTTGCAAGCCCTGGTGACTATGGAGGATTTGGGCTGATCTCAGAAATGTCAGCTTTGGTTCCAACAGAGACCTTTTCCTGGAGCTGCTTTGTCTGACAGAGTGGCTACACTTTTTCATTTAAGGGCTCCCAGGTTAACTGACTTTACAGCTAGTGTAACTTTTTTTTTTTTTTTGTTTGTTTGTTTGGTTGGTTGGGTTTTTTTTGGCTTTTTGAGGTAGGGTCTCGCTATAGCCCACGCTGACCTGGAATTCACTATGTAGTCTAGGGTGGTCTTGAACTCACAGCGATCCTCCTACCTCTACCTCCAGAGTGCTGGGATTAAAGGCGTGCGCCACCACGCCTGGCTTCTGTTGTAACTTTTGCATTCACATAACTTTAAAGACTTGTTTGGACACCACTGCTATTGCCACGCTTCCAGACATGCTACATTTACAGTAGTAAAGAGCAAAGTTCCCAGCCTAGCTTTAGTGCATTAAGCCACAAACATCTCTATATTTTGGTTTCTTTACTCTAAAATGACTTGCTGCCAGGATTGTGAAGATTGAGGTCATGCGTGTTTGGCTTAAGACACACTGAATGCACATTAACGTCTCAGGACTATTATAAAGAACAAGGTGTTGCCCTTGATTTTCCTTAATGTAGGTTTACAGGCCAACCTTCCCTGGGTTTGGTTATCACTGACTTTGTGCTGCTAGTGTAAAGCTTCAAGAGTTCGTATCTGGGGCGAGCGTAGAAGTGTCGCTGTGGGCATGGCTGGACAAGCAAACATTTCTACGCCCCGCCTCCCCCGAAGGTATTACAGGGTGGAAGACTTACTGCCCAGGAAGTGGATGTGTTTTTATTACCAAGCACCTTCAAGCCACTGTGCTTACATCAAGAGAGCCATCAAAGCAGCTCTCAAGGTCCTGTATTTTAAGATCAAGTGAGCCCCTTTTTGTTTCCTATTCATGGAAAACGCTGCATACAATGATGGAGTGGAGATCAGAGAAAATCTATTTAATATGTAAATGTGCCAATCATTCTGTTTCATCTAACATTTGAGTGCCTTCTGAGAGGTTAGCACATTGTCACTGAGCTCTCATGAGAAGTCTAATCATTGGTTTTTAATGATCCAAATGAGAAAACTGGGGCTTAGCCAGGTTAAGTGAGCTTTCCAATGCCACCCACTACTAATAATGGAATCAGAGTTTGAACTCAGGTTATGCTAAACGTTTTTACTGTGCTGTTTTTCAGTGCTACTCAAGTCATGGTCTCCAGTCTGTCTACCATTTTATTTCTGTTCTAATTAAAAGAAAAAGCTGGGGCTTGGAAAAAAAAAAATCAAATGAGGTATTTGTCTTCTTATTGTTTAGACTTTGGGTTATTTGAAGATTCTAGAGATTAGGCCTCTATCAGTTAGATAACCTGCAAATATTTTCTCCCATTTTGTGGGTATTCTATTGGCTTTGCTTATTATATGCTTGTCTGTAAAGAAACTCTTCAGCTTCATATGATCCCATGGTTGAGTGACTGTTTAAGAACTTGAGCTACTGGTGTTTTGTTCAGGAAGTCTTTTTCTATTACTATATCATGGAAAGTACTTCCTAAATTTTCTTCCAGTAGTATTCAAGTTTTTGGTCTTATATTGAAAAAAATGTTCTTAAGGCTGTGTGGAATAGGACCACTAATTCACTGCTTGTGGGAATGTAAGCTGGTATAACCACTGTGGATATCAATATGGAGACTCCTGAAAAGGATGCATATAGAGTTACCAACAAACTGTATTATTCCCTTACCTAGAATTTACCTTAAAAGGTCCACATCTCAGTTAGAGATATTTTCTCATCCATGCTTATAGCTGCTCAATTCATAATAGCTAAAAACTGGAATCAACCCCGATGCTCATCAATGAATAAATGGATAATCAAGATGTGGTGTATCTACATGATGGGAATTGGACCTGGGGGGATAAACCACCCAGTGTACTCCATCCCAGGCCCTGATGAAGCCACAGAGAAATTGGATAAGTGAGCAAGAGTGCTGCTTTCTTAGTGAATCTTTCAGCAACACAAGGGTGATAGAGATAGACACTGAGGACACTCAACACCTACCAAACCAGAGATCCACATGCTCCTAAGTGCCCATAACTGAAGCAGACTTAAATGCTCTCTGCCAGGCTCCTCCCCAGCAGGTAGGTAGTTCTAAGGAGGGACCAGGCCTGCTGGTTTCTCCCAAGGGGTTGAGGAAGAAGGGATGAATGTCGGTAGACTCAGAGCCTCCCCTAGTCACGGGAGAAAAACCACACTGAGTCGGGAGTCTTGTCGAAGCAGGAACTCACTTTATTGTTAAAAGCAGTTGCCTATATAATGTTGGGAACAAAGGTAGGGATTCTAGGATTGGGGGAGAGGTAAGGGCCAATAGTAAACTGTGACCTTTGAGATTATTGGTCCCAAGTGCACGTGTGGGAATTCCAACTCCTGTGCGGAAGTAGCAGGCAAGAAGCCTTTAGGCGTCTTGCTGAGTCCTAGGTGGCCAGAGGCAGATCACCAAGCTTTAGCTAGGCTCAGGAAGTTCCGCTAGGCCTTATGCCCGGGCTTCTCAAGGCCCAACAGGTCCCAGCATGGCTCAGGGTATTTTGTGGAAGAGGGGGCAGAAAGATTGTGAGAGCCATAAATTGGGACATTTTACACAGAGACATTGCCCCTCCCCATAATGCATGACCCACCATTCCCATGGGGTTGACCTGCATCCCCAGTGAGGAAGGCCTCTTCAGAAAAGGGGCAGGGAAGAGGGAAAGAAGAGTATTAACATGTGTTGTTTGCATACTAAATATGTCCATATCTAATAAAAAAGTCAAAATTAAATTTTTGTAATTTGTAATTCTTATAAAAAAAGAAGTGCGAGTTCCATACTATTTTGCTCAATATGCATTTCATGGTGGGTTTGACTCTCTGTGAGACCTGGGAATCATGTTCTTCCTGGAGCAGGTTGTTACTGATTGAAATTTCCCCTGGGGGGTTTTGAGCCACTGTGATAGTCAGGTGGGATAATGAAAGAGTTTGAACAAGACAAAGTACCTGTACTGAGGCTTAAGGCAGCACATTTGAGATTTTTTTCTTCCATTAGTAAACAACCTCCCATCTCCCTGATGATAGGCAATGGTTTTCAGATGCATTTAGGAAATTTGCCTGTCTTTGCTCACTGTTATCTCAGTGTTGCTGAACCAAGTTGATGGAATAGTTCTTGAGATCCTGCTGGGAGCTTCTTGCCTTGGCATTAGAGTTGAGGGCTGTATCATGTGCAGAGAAGTCAAGAGGAAACAGACCAGAGTCCTCTGGGTGACAAGAGAACTCTGGCATGTCAATGGCTGTAATCTTATTAATGTTTCTGGATGTACGGGAAAGTAAGGTGATGGACAATTCCTGGATGATCTTGAAATACTTGGCTGGAAATGACCAGTTACACATGACATCTTGGCTTTTCATCTGCTAATGAGTCAGTGTCTGGTGTGGCTCTGAGGCACTGGGTACTCTGCCAGCAGACATGAGGCTGGGAGGATGGTCTGCAGCTGATCTTGGGTTGTGATGTGATTAGGATGGAACAGTCAGGATCACCATGTTCCCAACAGCCTTGAAGTAGATATCTGTCCAGGCAGTTCTGTTGTGGAAGGTTTGACAGGATGTGATTGACCATGGTCTACCCAGGCCCCTTTCCACCCATCCCCCAGATCATAAAACACTTCCATTTGCTTCTTGTGGGGCTTCCTGTTACATATATCAAACAGAGTACATGGATTATTTTCCTCTCATTTTGCAAGTGATGTGTGTTTAGGACAGTAAACATGACATTTAATATGCTTTGGATAACTGGCTTCATTTTGGAACTTCAAGACAATGCAGAGACAATGTATGAACTAGTGCTAGAAACAAAGTCATAGGTTAGAAAGACCTTCTTTATTTGATTGTCACCATCTTAATTTTTGTGCAAAGATACTGGCAGTTACAGGCCATAAGCCTTAGTGGTCACTGATGGTTCTTTCTAGATCAGTGATTTTTTTTAATTAGGTCCCAATGGCATGAAGCAGGGACAGGACACAGTCATGTCAACTGTAGATTGGATACAATAAATACTGAAGTATTTAATTTGTGTCTCACTTATTGTTAACAACTATACCTTAAATACATAATAGGTATAAAGAACTTTACCAAGTCTTATCAAGAGATGCAAAAATAGCATTCCTTGAAGTAGTTGAAAGTTCTTTCTTTTTCTATTTCATGTGGTGTGTTCGTTGTTTGTTTGTGCACTGCATGTCACCATGCTTTTTCAGAAAGGGTCTTTACATGAACTCATAGCTCTCTGATTGGGCTAGACAAGCTAGCCCGTGAGCCCCAGTGATCCTCCTGTCTTTGCTGCCACAGTACTGAAATTATAGGCATGTGTCACTTTGCTCAACATTTTATGTGGATGTTGGGGATCCAAGCTCAGGTGCAAATGCTTGTGTAGCAAGTACTTTACCTACTGGGACTTCTTCCCAGCCCCATCTTCATGGTTTCTTATAGTGACAATATCTATCATTTGAATATGTAATAAACAAAGGCAAGTATTTTTCACTCTGAACTATTTCAGAATAGCTCTGAATAAATTAATCATAGTATCTGAAGGATCTTTAACAAACCATATCACACACTTTATTGCTACATAGCATTTAGCGTATGGTAGGTCTGGTTTACTGTTCCTATTTTGTAGATGGCTACTCACAGGTGGGGTGACTTCACTCTAAATGGTCAAGAGACAGACCCTGAGTTGATATGAGTTCAGGGATCTTCCCATTGTCTTGGACTTATTCCATTATTGTGAAGGGAAGCTGGACATCAGCATTCTTTTCAAGCTCAAAGTGACTTTTCAATAAGAAGTTGTTGTTTGAAATATTCTTAAGTTGTTTGCTTATGTCCTTCCTCTGTAAGAAAAGGAAAATCTGGCAGATAAATATGGGTGAAGAAGACCTGTACTTTGATCTAGAAAAATATGTACAAATATTTTGATCTCCATGTAAACTGAATCAAATAAACATTTTAGTTGTTTATTTAAGGATGTTTATTGGAAGGTATATTTGAAAAGTCTGGTATTGTTGACATTTATTTTACCTTAATATCTGTTTTCAGAAGAAACAGAACTTCCCAGGTTTGTTGTATGCAGTAGTATTGTTTTGTAACTGGGCATAGATGGGTTCATTACTTATTTAAGATGCCAGAGCAACCTGTGAGAAAAGCATTGTTATTATCTGATTTTTATATATTAAAAAAAAGGTTGAAAATCTAAGTGACTTGCCCAAGGCTATACAGTTAGGAAGTAGGAAAACTGGCATTGGAACTTGGCCTGTCTCCCTAGCCTGGTTTTTTAAAATATTTTATTTCTTTATTATTTATTTATGAGAGAGAGAGAGAGAGAGAGAGAGAGAAAGAGAGAGAGAGAGAGAGAGGCAGATAGAGAGAAAAACATAATGGGCATGCCAGGGTCTCTAGCCACTGAAAGGGAACTCAGATGCATGAGCCCTCTTGTGCATCTGGCTTACATGGGTCCTAGGGGAATTGAACTGGGGTCCTTAGGCTTTGCTGGCAAATGCCTTAACCACCAAGCCATTTCCCCAGCCCACCATAGCCTATTTTTAATCTCAGTAGTATAATGCCCTGTGTGGAAGTTTGAATGTATGTCCCCCCACCACAGTTTGCAGCATCTGCCCCTTCTAAACAGACTTCTGCTGGGAGGGGTCGTCATGTCACTGGGGGTGTATCTGAATTCCAGCCTAAGATATGCGGAGAAGCATGAGCTCTGGGGTTCCTGCTGCTCTAGGTTCATGCTTGCTTGCTTGTGGTGCTGGCTGATTAATTGTGTGCTGCTTTGATCTGTGAGGGGACAAGCTTTATCTGCCATTTGTTGGAACTTCTTTTCGATCTGTAAACCAGAAATAATCCCCCTCTGTTGCAGTCAGGTTCACATTGCTTATAGAAATCACCCAACCAAGAGCAGCTTGTGGGAAAATAGAGGTTTATTTTGGCTTACAGCCTTGAGGGGGAAGAACCATGTTGTCAGGAGAAACCAATGGCATGAGCAGAGGGTGGACATCACCCCCTGGCCAACATCAGGTGGACAAAAGGAACAGAGGAGTGTGTCAAGCACTGGCAAGGGGAAACTGGCTATAACACCCATAAGCCCACCCCTAACAATACACTGCCTCCAGGAGGCATTAATTTCCCAAATCTCCATCTGCTAAGAACTTAGCATGCAGAACACCCAAGTTTACGGGGGACATCTGAATCAAATAACTACCCCCTCCTCCCATAATCTGTATCTGGGTTGGAAGTTCATCCCAGCAGCGTGAAGCCAACTGCAACATCCTGTTTTAAGCACTGCACTGAAAAGGTACGTGACCTTTATGAGGTTACTTAATAGCTTTGGTCTTCAAATTTGTTATTTGGGAAAAGAGAATTCACTGAATACTTTCTGAGTAGTACCCTGATGTTGCAAACATGCCTAACTTTAATATTCACAAAATCCTTAGACATAGAAAGTATCATTATTAGCATGATTTTACATATGGGTGATTAGCACTTAGTGAGGTCAAGTAATAGTGACAGGTAGCATAGTTGGCTTTAGGATTAATAAATTCAAACAATATTTTAAAAAATATTTTATTGGGCTGGGGAAATTGTTTAGTGGTTAAGGCGTTTGCCTGTGAAGCCTAAGGACCCCAGTTCAATTCCCCAGGACACATGTAAGCCAGATGCACAAGGTGGCACATACATCTGGGGTTCATTTGCAGTGGCTGGAAGCCCTGGCAAGCCCATTCTCTCTTTCTCTCTGCCTCTTATGCTCTCTTTCTCTCTCTCAAATAAGTAAAATATTTAAAAAATTCTATTTATTTGCAAGCAGTGAGAGAAGGAGAGAGGGGAGTGAGAATGGGAGGGAGGGAGGGAAAGAGAGAGAGAGAGAGAGAGAGAGAGAATGGGCACATTAGTGCCTCCAGCTGCTGCAAATGAACTTCAGAAGAATGTGCCACTTTGTATATCCAACTTTATGTAGGTACTGAGGAATCACACCTGGGTCAAGAGGCTTTGCAGGCAAGCACCTTAACTGCTGAATCATCTTTCCAGTCCTTAATTCAAAATTTTAATGCATATGTTTTACTATCCTTTCCTTTTAAAGATTTAATGCTGCCTTTAAATCCCATACATTGAGCCCTGGCATTTTATTGTAAAGGCATAATGGCAACACATTTTCTTCATAGTTCTTCCCAGAAGTCTACAAATGAACACAGGTAATAGCTGTCTTGGCAATTAAACCTTCAGCTATTAATGCTATTTTTTTGAGGCATCACATGTGTAGCAAACAGGATGTAACCGGATATATTAGACAAGCTGTTACTACACTGAAGACTATAAGGGATTAAATTCTCATTATTATTCACCACCAAGTCCCAAATATCTGTATATGTTCAGTTTCTCATTTTTTTTTCAGTTTGGCAGGAAGTTTTAAAGACCCAAACAGCATGCCCTTCCGCCCCTGGCATATTCTTAAGCTATTTTGGGGTGAGTCATCGGAATTCTGTGGTTTGTATATCCTGAAGGAGAGAGGAGATGCTGTATGGTTAGCATTTCTTTGAAATAGCTGGTGGAAAAAAAAAGCTCCTTTGATAAAAGTTCAATGTGAGGTAAGAAAGGCCTGTGGAAGGATTTTTCCATTGTTAGGAGTTTTCTTGTGCCTGTGTCTCTGGGAACATCATACAAAAGTAATCTTCAGCCCATGCCTATTCCCAGATTGACTGAGTGTCTACAGAAGCTTGGAAGCAGTGTTCAGCTGAACTAATTCACAGAAAATAAACAAATGGCTGTTTGTCCCTTGTAGAACACACTCCCTAGTGTCAAAGCAGTGCTGTAAGTTGGCCAGAGTTGTTGATATATGAAGATAGAGAGACAAGATCACATCTCTGAGGCCTGTTGAATAATATCAACAATTTTATAATTATAGATTATGATTAAATCATTGTAACAATAAAAATTACTGGTCAAGGATTAATAAAATCTTCCTTCAGCTTCAAGGAAGCTGATGGGGAATTTGTGTAATTAAAACTTAAAGATATTTCATTGGGAAAAGAAACTGTTTATTAGTGGGAAAGGGAAGCAAATACATTTTAGTTAGGTTCTTAACATATATCAGATGCTCCATATTCTAAATATTTGCTGTGTGAGTGAAAAAGTGAATGAATGACTGAGCTGTAGTGCTTGGCAGGCATCTAGAGTTGTCACATATGTGGTGTGATCTACTATAAACATGCAGTCATACTTCATGCTCTTCTAATTTTCATCCAACACCCTCCATTTCGTTTTGCTCTCCAGTTCTGATTATAACAACACTAAGTTAATGCCTTTGCATGAATCTGGTTGTATGTCCTGACTCTAACAAAGTAGTACTTTAACTTAAAATACCATAAAATTATAAATTTTGGGCTGTATCTCACAGCAGAAAGCATCATCTAGGTTATATTTCAGTAAGAAGCAACATATATATCTAAGTGGCTTAGCACAGCAGCAATTTTTCCTTTCTCACACACATATCCCACAAGGGCTGACATATACTTTGCTTATTATAATCATCTCAAACTGTTCTCATAATAACATAGCAGAGGATGTGGCTAATTACTTTTTGCCTTAGACATGCCTAGAAGTTAGTGAACTTCTATTCACATTTCTCTCTTCCTTCCTCCCTACCCCTTTCCTTTCTTCTTCCTTCCCTCCTTTTATCTTCTCTCCCTTCCTCCCTCCATCCTTTCCTTTTCCTCATTCCTTCTCACCCTCCCTCCCTATCTCCTTTTCTTCTCCCTCTGTCCTTCCTTCCTTCCTTCCTTCCTTCCTTCCTTCCTTCCTTCCTTCCTTCCTTCCTTCCTTCCTTCCTTCCTTCCATCTTTCTCTCTACCTCCCTCCCTACTTCATGAGTCGTGTCTGATATCAATGGGATGAGAAATTGTATCTTACAATGCACCAGGAAAGTGGAGAGCCAGACATATGGATGGAGTATGCTAGTAACCAGTATTTACACCCACCTACTGTGAATTAGGTTAACCAGCATTGATTTCCTCTGAGTGTATCAGCATCTCTGAGTCTCTGCAATTCAGATCTTTGGTCTCAAGCCTGAGTATGGTAACCACATAACGAGAAGTCTCCTTTCCATTCCTGCCCCAGTTGCCAGCTGATTAAATTTAATGATTCCTTTTTCTGTGCTTTGTGTCACAGCAATAGGGACCTTTGTCCCTTCAGTTTGAATCTTTATTTTACTAACTCAACCTCACACCTGAATATATCTTCCTACCTGGAGGAAGGTGATAACATTAGATCTTGGCCAGGGAGATCTTTCCTAGTGCCATTTTAAAAGGGCCGTGAATACATACATTTCAAAAACATCTGCATGAGTCTAATAATTCTTGTTAAGTTTGCTTCCAGGCATATCAAATTTTAGGCTTGGGAACTTGCAGTGTAGTCCTTATGAGTCATCAAGACTTTATGCTACATGAGCTCACCATTTTATATGGAATTCTTTATCAATCATATCTATACCTAAACTACCTACCACCCCTGTGTTCTCAAATGCAATATACATCTCCATATCTACATGGTCTAGAAAATACTTCTGAATCACATGGGAAAACTTTTATCTGTAAAGAAATAGGAAACATTTCCATTCCTTTTGAAAGTTTTTACACACTTTCAAAATAAATTTATCAGTAAAGCAATGTATCACTTTTAGGAGGTGTAATTTTAGCATATATTTTCAGCAATGTTTGGTGGGAGGTAAAGGGGAAATATGACAATTCATTTGAGAAGGTCCTGATCCTCAAAAACATAAATAGAAATCAAAGTCTTGACACCTGCCTGTGTGTACGGAAAACAGAGAGAGTTTGAAGCATCTACTTGTGATTGACATGAATAGTCAGGTTGGATTACTAAACTTCAAAGCCACTTGGAAGAAGAGGATTTCCCTCCTGCAGTCTGCATCTAGCACATTAACAGAATGGTTTCCAGATCTACAAGACTGTGCCAGTGACATTGAATAATCACCCAGATGAGTGAGAAGGAAGCAGCAATCTTATTGCTCCACAGCCAGCTGCTGGACATTCAGACATGTAGCTAATCATTTATTAGCCTCCAATTTTAGAGGCTGGCTTCAGACGATAAGCCTCATAAAAAGCTAACAAGGAGATACCTTGATAAGCAGGTAAATCATTAAATAGGGCATAACCCATTGATTTATGACTTATTGGAATACTTCCAACTGTGAAAGATAAAACTATTTTTGTCTTATAAGTGATGTCTCTGCTGTTCCTTAAAAATTACATTTGTGCTGGGCGTGGTGGCGTAGGCCTTTAATCCCAGCACTAGGGAGGCAGAGGTAGGAGGATCCCTCGAAGAGTTCGAGGCCACCTGGAGAGTACATTGTGAATTCCACGTCACCCTGAGCTACAGTGAGACCCTACCACGGAAAAAACAAAACAAAAAAATTACATTTGTATCATGTGTTGCAAAAAATAAGAGTTTGGTCCTTTCCCCCACTCAAGTCTCAGAGATTCTGCTTGAGTGGTTGAACTCAGATGTAAAATCTCTTAAAATTCTGAGTCTGCTTACACTCCTTGGAATCGGGTCTGCCTCTAGCATAAGCAGTGAGGGGTGGGGTTGTCAGCACAGCAGGGAGCTTGGTTAGTATCCTTTGACAGCATGCATCTAACCTATGCTTCCCATGGAAGGTTACCCAGCTAACATCTAACATGTCTTTCATACTCCTGTCTCAGGAGCTTTGCATATGTAATTTCTCCTACCTGGAACATCATTCTCCGATATATTCTGATTCTCATTCCTTCATGTCTTTCAAGTCTTTGTTTCAATGCCAACTTCTGAGAAAGACGTTACCTGTCCATTCCTGTAGTATCACCTCCAGTACTCTCTAACCTTGCTGTTATTTTTTTCACAAGACTGCATAGTACTTACTCATTCAGTTATTTATGTACTTGCTATCTTCTCTGTTAAAATGCAGACTCCATAGGATAGTAACTTAGGAAGAACTTCATACTCTTTACAGTTGTACCTTTAGTGTTTAGACTAATGCCTACATCTTACCTAGTTAAGACTTAATACTTTAAGAATGAGGAATTAACAATGAGAATGGATAAATGAATTAGCTAGTTTATTAGTCTGCACAGCTGGAAAATTACTATGACTTCCTGGAGCATTATTTTTTTTCTATAAACTTAGTTAATATGTTAAAATTTTAGCAATTAAAATAACTTCTTATGAACTCTTAGGTATAATAGTCATAGAGTATAGACATACTTTTTCAATGAATATGGTTATTTAATTTTTTCTTAGCATGTTGTACCTATATTTGGATTAAATTGGATTTAAGAGGATTTGCTGTTTTGGAAAAACTAGAGCTTTAGAACATGAAGTCGGTTTTGATACCAGAGAGTGTATGTTGTCAGTTTGTACTGAGAAAATATTAGCCAACCTCTTACAGAATAAGATCAGCACTATTAGACATAGCTACTTGGTGACAGCTAAACTTGTTCCAAGTCATAAATTTAGGTATTTTTCATATAAAGAGACTATCGAAACTCATTACAGAAAATGATACAGTTAAAAATTAATGTAGATGCTAGGAATGAGCTCAGTTGATAGAGTACTTGCATAGCATGTACAAGGTCCTGGGTTCAATCTCAGCACTACAATAAATAAACTGATGTGAGAAATGAAGTCCACCTGAATATTCACCAATTGATGAATGCATAATGAAAATGTGCCCCATCTATCTATCTATCTATCTATCTATCTATCTATCTATCTATCTATCTATCTATCTATCATCTATCTATCTCAAAATTGTGCATACAAGTGGAGATCATTACTTATGCTAAGTGAAACAAACTTGGCACAGAAAGACTAATACCAAATTATTCCATTTATGCAGCATAAAAAAATAGACCTCATTGAAGTTGAGGTTTCTAGAAGTTGGGGTAAGAAGTAAGAAGGAAAGGAAGGAAAAAGGTTAGCAAATGGGCACTGGTTTATAATTACATGGGAAATATGTCCAGAGATCTACTACAGAGCAAGGTGATTATAGATCATAATATTGTACTATATACTTACAACAAGCTAGAAGAAAGGATTTTGAGTATGGTTTTACAGAAGCTTAAGTAGATAGGTATGCATACTGTAGCATGAATGTTACATCATGTATATATGCATCAAAATATCACGTGGTACCCAATACACATATATAATTTTGTGTGCTATTAAAATAAAATTAAAAATTGGGGGCTGGAGAGATGGCTTAGTGGTTAAGCACTTGCCTATGAAGCCTAAGGACCCCGGTTCGAGACTTGATTCCCCAGGACCCACGTTAGCCAGATGCACAAGGGGGCACACGTGTCTGGAGTTTGTGTGCAGTGGCTGGAGGCCCTGGCGTGCCCATTCTCTCTCTCTCTCAATCTCACTCTCTGCCTCTTTCTCTGCTGTAGCTCTCAAATAAATAAATAATAAAAAAAACCAACAAAAAAAATTTTTAAATTAAAAAAAATTGGAAAAATGGGGCTGGAGAGATGGCTTAGTGGTTAAGTGCTTGCCTGTGAAGCCTAAGGACCCCAGTTCAAGGCTCAATTCCCCAGAACCCACATTACCCAGATGCACAAGGGGGCGCACGCATCTGGAATTCGTCTGCAGTGGCTGGAGGCCCTGGCATGCCCATTCTTTCTCTCTCTCTCTCTCTCTCTGCCTCTTTCTCTGTGTCTGTTGCTCTCAAATAAATAAAAATAAAAATAAAAAAAACAAAAATTGGAAAAATGTGAGAATATGAAAAAAGTTCTCAATGTTAAAAGAGCTCTTCTAATATACTGAGACTTACAATTATCAGAAGATTGCACCTCTCATGCTTTACAGAAAAATTCTTTCTGGACTTGGACTTCAACTACATGTCCATACAGATACTTCTAGATTAAACAAAAGAGGAAGGTAAACAATCCTGAACCAGAGTTTGGGAAAGTACCAGATGTGTGTTTTATGTCATACCTCACAATATGATGAGAAATTGATGAAAAAGAACTTGAAAAAATTACTATTCAATCCAGTGCCTAGAACTTTAGAAATCCTCATTTAGAATAAATTAACATTGCCTAGTTCTCTCTCTCTCTTTAAGTAGAAACTTTGTATGAATAAATCATGTGTTGGTTCTATTCTGCTCCCCCTGCCCCCATTCCACCGAGGGCCCTCCTCAGTGGGGTTATTGGTACTCACCATAGGCTTATGGGTTATGGGTTGTGAGAGCAGAAGTCAGTCACTGTGGAGGAACAATGCCTCTGGAAACTCCTTACCACCCACTGGCTCTTACAATCTTCTTGCCCTCTGTTCACTAAGAACAGTGCCTAGTTCTGATGGCCTACTTCCTCCCTAGATTCTATAGATAGGTGGTTCAGAATTACATGCTTTAATATTTCCATAGTAGATAGTAGGAAGAATAGGTAATATAACAGAGTATATGACTGGTAAAATACAACTTCATAATTCTATGGTAACATGCATAATTTTATCTTTATTTGAGGCACATCTTAACAAGCCATTCCTGTAAATGACTGTGATCCTTATTAATCTTTAGGTCAATTTCTATAAGTTAGGAAAAGGCAATGGAGAGGGAGAGCAAGTTGTATAAATCAGGACACATATGGATCTGGAAGACATATTCTTTCTATGGACTTGGGATACTGACAAATTGGTGGGATCAGGCAATGTGTACAACCTGCTACATATGGTAGGTCTTCATGTTAGGATAGCTATGGATGCAGCCCAATACATTTGTATGTGACAATATCATGTCCCAATGTCAAAATGTTGGACACCTCCTCACAGTTACTGACCCTACGTAAAAGAACTATTCTTTTATTTCCTTATTACTCTGAAATGTAGAGTGTGGATTCAACTGAATATAGCATTTCTCTTTGGTTTACCATGACATATGATTTACCTTCTGAGGCAATAGCTTTCTTATGGATATAATCTTATGGTGATGAAAAACATTACTTCTTATTTTTCCTTTATTTCTAACTAACCACTTTCTTCTTTCTGATTACAAATAGAATTCATGAAAATATTTTTATGGTAGATAAAATATTATTAACCACATGGAACATTATTAACTTTGATGATTTAAATTTTTTCATATGTGTATTTAGGAATTACCAATAAACTCACTGCTAAATTCTAGACTGTGTATATACTACAGCACCATTTCCCTGTCTGAGTCATTTTACTGAGTCCAAGTATAGTTATATTAAGAACACAGAAAGAGTTTGAATGATGTTTACTGAAATTCCATGAAACTTATTTTAATAAACTGATGTGTGGCCAGTTTCCATAAATTTCCCATGTATTTTTGAAAAAAGTGTGTTCTATAATTATTATATATGTAGTTTTGATTTGTACCTGTTACATAAATTTGTAATTAGAGATTCAAAAATTATTTTTATGATCAGTGTGCTTTGCTTTATCTACTCATCATGTGGAAAGTATAATGAATTATTCTCTTTGATAGTGGATTTTGTCAATCTTTCCTTGTAACTCTATTTATTTTATGTTTTATATATTATATATTGTATTAACAGGTATGTTCAAGTTTACAGTTTTGTATGACATGGAGGACTTGAAGTAGTCAAGCTCTAAATAACTGGAGTGTCAAGTGAGATTCTGTGTCAAAGTTGCTCAGTTATACTTCTTGCAGATTCCTGACACTTTGACACTGAGAAATACTTATGCTAATTGGTTTAAACTGCTAAATTTTCAGTAAATAGGTATGTGGCAATAGATGAGTGCCAGATTCTCATTTTCTTCTGATGGTTAGTGATTAGACATTATCTTATGTTACATATCACCATCGATGTCTTGTAACCTGTCATTTCCAGTTCTGTCTTCTGAATTGTTATTTCAAATTGTTTTCTTTCTTTCTTACTTTCTTTCTTTCTTTTTTTTCTGAGGTAGGGTCTCCCTCTAGCCCAGATTGACCTGGAATTCACTATGTAGTCTCAGGCTGGGATTAAATGTGTATGCCACCAGGCCTGGCCAATACTTTATTTTATTTGCAAGCAGAGACAGAGAGAAGAGAGACAGACATATATACAGAGAGAATGGGTGCACTAGGGTGTCTAGTTTCTGCAGACAAATTCCAGATGTATGTGCCACTTTGTGCATCTGACTTTATACAAGTACTGGAAAATCTAACTCAGGTCATTAGGTTTCGCAGGCAAGCCCCTTCACCACTGAGCCCTCTCCACAGCCCTGAAGTGTTACCATGATGTAGTTCCCTATGTATGAATTCTTTCTCAGTTTATTCTGTGCTGCTGTTTAATTCATCCAGTTAGGCTTAATGTTGTCAGCTAAAATTTTCATTGTTGGAAGTTCCATTTATTTTTTCTCACCTTTTGGTTGCTTTTGGTAGCTTATTTCTCATATTGTAATAAGCATAGTAAGCCATAAGGGGAGTTGAATAAGGATGCCCCAAGTTCCAGAAAGGATTTGTGTTTCTTTTTGATAAACTTTTGAGTGCTAAAAATCCAAAGCCACATTTTATTTGGTATATTACATAGATATTCCCAAACATCCAACAGGAAAACAATTTAAACCCTATGATCCTCCTCCTTCCTGATTTCTTGAAGTTAGGATGTCAAAATTCTTAGGGGAAACTTTTCATTCATGGATCATTGGATGCTATCCCCAGCATAAACAAGGCTTGAGACACTGAGGTTACAATTTCTACTTGCTCACACACTAGCTAGGGTTAGGTGCATGCTGAGAGCAGGCACGTGAGGATGAAAAGGTTTCTGTACTCTCTGTGCCCTCAAGAGGACTGACCAGGCCCTCTGTCTCCTCAGGAAGGAACAGGCATCTCTCAGTCCATCTGTTCAGGTACAGCTGCAGAACCCTTTTATGCTCTTTCTTTTATAACTTTGGGCTCTCATGAAGAGGAGCCAGGTACTCTATGGCCAGGTTGCTTGACCTTAAGAAACCCATGCTAGTTTTAAAAGACAAGCTGATTGTGATCAATTATATTTTAACATTTTATTTCAAATTTAGTGCTGTCACTTTAAAAAAAATATTGTTAGGTGTATCAAACAATTTTATTTTCAAGGCCTATAATCTGTAAGAACTGTAGGAAATAGTCTTTTGACTAAGGAATGTGGCTTATTATCAATGGCTTTTGCTTAGTGACTAGGCTATATAAAGGACCCAAAACACCTACTGACATTTTAGTGAATAATTAATGTGCTTCTTCTTTCTGCAGTGCTAAGTGATTAGGACTGAACTCAGGGCCTAATACAGGCCATATAATTGAACTATATTCTCGACCCTTGTTTTGCTCTGAGGTAGAGTGTCAATATGTAACCTAGGTTCGCCTTAAACTTGTGATCTTCCTGTTTCAGTTTCCTGAATTCTGGGAATATAGGCCTGTGCTATCACACTTGGCTGAAGTAGTGTTTTGTAAGCTATTAGAGGTAATGAAACAATTTCTAATTTTTAGTAAATAATTTTCTTCTTTCTCCATTTTGTTCAAATTTATTATATCATTTTTCTTCTTTCTCTTGATTTTATCTCAAAGTAGACAAAGTTCACTGGGTATTACTGTAATTTAATGCTTTTGTTTCCCCTCCATAATATAAGCATTCAGAGCAGTTGACCTCTAAATTCTTACTGGAAACATTCTCAATGGAGATGTGGTACCATCATGATTTTGTTAGTCTGTTTCATTGAAAATGACCTAATAAGTCATTGCATAAATCATGACAGCAATAAAAAGCAAGACCTAAAATAGAGGTACAAGTGGAGGAAGAAAACAGAAGAGAAAAATGACTAGTTGTTAACAAGAAGACATTATCCCCAATATAATCAAACAAAAATTCCTAGACTTAGTAAGGATTTAGTTACAGTAAATGGACAGAAAATAAACATTTATAAATTGATTTATTTCTTTATTTTCTCAATTTTTTTATTGACAACTTCCATGATTATAAAAAGTATCCCATGGTAATATCCTCCCTCCTCCCACTTTCCCATTTGAAACTCCATTCTCCATCATATCCCCTCCCCATCTCAATCAGTCTCTCTCTTATTTTGATGTCATGATCTTTTCCTTCTAGTATGATGGTCTTGTGTAGGAAGTGTCAGGCACTGTGAGGTCATGGATACCCAGGCCATTTTGTGTCTGTGGGGAACACATTGTAAGAAATCCTACCTTTCCTTTGGCTCTAACATTCTTACCATCATCTCTTCTGCAATAGACCCTGAGTCTTGGAAGGTATGATAGAGACATTGCAGTACTGAGCACTCTGGTCACTTCTTTCCAGCACTGTGATGCCTTCTGAGTCATCCCAAGGTCACTGCTATCTGAAAATAGAAGATTCTCTACCAAATGTGAGAGTAGCATTAATATAAGGGTATGAATATTAAGAGAAGTGCTTACTGGGCAGTTTGGTAAGCATAGTATATACATTTAGCCAGACAGCAGCAGATGTTACACCCCTAGGGCTCATGACTACCCCTGTTTTAAGTTTTCACTATCAGGGATGTATTCCCTCCCATGGAGCAGGCCTCCAGTCCAATTAGAGGGAGTTGTTTTCCACCATGATAAACGTGCCACTATTGCTCCTGTTGGCTCAATTGGTGTGGCTGGCCAAATATAAGGCTTGCAGTGTCCACTGTTGAGTATCTTCACTGGTTTTTTCTATTGCTTCCATTGAACTACATACAGAATGGCTTCTTTCAGCTTTCTGTCAGCTATTCTACATGGAGGAGGTTATCAGCTCACTTCCAACAGGATTTCTCAGTGGCCTTGCAGCCCAAGTATGTGAAGTCTTCAGCAATAGGGTCTTGCCATGTATTCCTAGTGGGAAACCAAGGTCCTTGGCAATGGCTTATGATGTTTTGGGGGTATCAGGGACTTCCCTGGCCAAAAACTCACTGGAAGTTATCCCATGCCTGGCACTGAAAATTTTCTAGCAGCAATCTATGGCTCCTGTGTGTTCTTTTGTCCAAAGAAGTAGGTTTCCATATGATTTATTTCTATCCTCTTAGATTTTGATTAGCCCTCCCTTCAACCTTTTCCTTTACTCATTCTCTTCCCTTGACCTTCCTTGGGCCTTTTCACCCCCATTAATCTATTCTTCTACTTACATATATATAATACCATCCTATTAAGTACCCCCATCCCTTCCTTTCTCTTCCCTTTATATCTTTTTTCTAGCTTACTGGTCTTTGCTACTGAGTTTTTTTCCTAGATTCACAGAAGTCCAAGGTAACCCAGGCCCAGAAAGCCAAGTGTCACATGTTCTTGTTCTTATGTGGATCCTAGCTACAGATGATTTATTTCTTTTATATAGAGAGTTATAAAATGAAAAGGGCATAGAAAGATCTCAACACTGAATATCAACTGTAAAGCCAAAAATATTTTAGAAATTACCTTAACAGAAAATATGAGAAAAACTACAACTTTTTACTATGAGTTACAAAAAAGAGGAGAAAATAAAGAAGCATATCATGCCCATGAGTGAGAAAAATGTTAATATGTTCATTTTCAAATTGATATATATATGTATGTGGCATGGATGCATGTACATTTAAAAAGCTCAACTGAGCATAGTTTTGTGAAATATGTCCAAAGGATTCTGAAGCTTATGTGAAGAAACCAATAGAAACATAAAAGTAATTTCCCTACTTCTGGGCTGGGGAAAGAAAGCTGCAAATTTTGGAAAGCTAAGGAGGCAGGCTGATCACCAGTGGAGAGACCACAAGGTCACATGGATCTTTAAATTGATTTAACTGATAAGGTGATCTGGGAAATTCTAGACAAAATCTTAGTCATTTTCAGTTGAGGTTGACGAGTGTTTTTCACTAATCCAGCAGATATTCACTGAATATCAGTTGTGATTGTAGGAAGTAGGGAGGAAGCAGCAAACTAAACTGTTTCACAGGCTGGACAGATGGCTTGGTAGCTAAGGCGCTTGTTTGTGAAACCTAAAAACCCAGGTTTGATTCTCCAGATTCTCATGTGCCTGGAGTTCATATACAGTGGCTGGAGGCCCTGGCATGCCCATTCTCCCTTTTTCTCTAGATCTTTTTTTTTTTTCTCTATCTCTCAAATAAATAAATAAAATAAAATCTTAAAAAAAAACCTGTTTCACTTGGGGAACTTGTGTTCTTGATGAGGAGGAAGATGATATGATTGAATTTTGTGAGCTGGTGCTTAGATCTTATAGGGAAACCAGAAGACAATCTCCAAGCCCCTAATGAAGTAAACCAGTGTTTTCCAAACTGTCATAAAGCAGTAATTGTTTAATTTCAATCTGTGGCACATAGGCATTTTTAAATGTACAAAATCTTTTGCCTTGATTATGTGATATTATAAGTGGCTTTTATACCTGCCCAAGTTTTGTTCCTGTATCACTGAGGACTGATGATTTACAGTCTTTGCCCTGTACTTTGAGTAGCACTGAAGTAGCAACCTCAAGGAAATGCCTCAAGAAGAAAGCACAATAGTACAGACAAATCAGTTTTCAACGAGTTTGTTCACAGAGTTCCATTCCACTGGTATTTCACCTGATTGCTTCTCCATTCATATAAAAGTACTCAGGTTTCTAGAAATTTTGGTTTCTGCATAACAGGTGAGTCTAGCATCGAGAATGTCCAAACCACCCTTGCTTCAAATCTCGGGTCTCTCCCTCTAGCACTAGCCTGTTCTATGGGAAGAAGAATCTACCAGAGCAGAATATGGTAATCCGGAATAGAAAGAAAATCAGAAACATGGTGGCCAACAAGTTTGCTTTCTTTATCTGGTTGCTGAAAATATTGGATATCAAAGTTTCAGAAGACCTTCTGAGAGGTTTAATTTTCCCTTTTAAATTCAAATTCAGTTTTTTTGCCTTCCAGCAGCTCTCTTGGGCACTTGGGCATGCTTGGGGCTTTGGTTTAATTATACCAGAAGAAACTGCTATGTGCTTTAAGAAAGTTTCACACCTCTCTGAACATGTTTTTTCCATCTGTTGTTGGTTATAATACTTATGTAGATCTTTTGGGGTTGTTGAGAGCATTAAATGAACAATTGCTTACAGAGCTTCTAGGGGAGTCAAGAATATCCCAAGGGTTCAATGAATATTAATTGTTGCCTTAGAATCAACAGCTATATGTGTAATTATTTCTTTGGATATGTGGCCTAATCCAATGTACAGGGCTTAGGACTCTTGTTCCAAAAAGATTGCTTCTAGATATTGTTTATCTTTCTCCTACAGAAAAGAACACACATACTATGCTGGGATATAAATGTTATTATGTGTCTACTCACATTTACATTTTGAATTAAACCCTGTGGACCACACTTTCTCTTGAGCCTTGTTGCATTCAGAAATATTAATTAGAAAAATTATCTTTGTCAGCCTTGAGGGAGAAATAAAAATCATGTCCTTAAATGGACAACTGGGGAGCAGGGGAGCTGAACCTGCTTCCGCAAGCCAACAGGGAAGCTGCCTTCTCTGGTAACCTCGGCCTTGTGATCCCAAATGAGGTTATTTTGGACTCATTTCAGTGTTCCACCCTGGGTAGAAGCAGACCTTAGTCCATGCCAGTTTTCCCCTTGATTTGGAAGTAGTGTCTGGCTGTCAGACACAACTATGTCTGAAATTAAGATTAAGGTCTGCCAGTCTTTGGGGAGCAAAATGGAAATCAAAGGTGAAAATTCCCCTAAGTACCTTGAAAGGCTACCCTGGAGTGAGCCTTGTTGTCTCAGCTTCCGTTTATCTTTACAGGTGTTTGGTAGGAGCCCAGAGAGTCAGCCAGTAGGTGTGAGTCATCTGCCTGTGGTAAGATCAGAAATTCCTAAAACATGATATAGAGTCCAGAGTCTGTGGCAGGAAGGATGCAGGGAAGTGGCCCTCTGGGCTCTCATTATCCACTCCCAGCACATAGCTTTATTTTCGTAAACCTTTGGATAGGTACAGATAGCCGTCAGAGTTTTGCTGTTTTTAATTTCATTCTTAATTGGCACTCCTTAATTTAGGTTGATGGTCTCCCCCATCTCCCTGCCCCTATCCTTGCTTATGCCCTCCCACCACCAGCATTCTCCCTTCATTCACTAGTTTTTATGTGGGTTCTGGGGATTGAACTCAGGCCCTCATGAGCCATCTTCCTAGACAGCCACTAGTTTTTAAATATTTCCTCCTTCTGCCTCTTCCTCATTCTCATTTCTCTCTTTCTTGACTCTCTAATCAAATGTAATTTCAGTTGAATATTTAAAGTGTCCTAATTAGGAAATTGATTGTGTGTGTGCACAAAGCTGATAGACTTAGATACTGTTTTTGAGAAAATGGAGGAGGAGAGAAAGAAGAGGCAGAGATAAGGAAGCCGATTAGAAGGAGAAGGGGATGGAGGGAAGGAAGTGGGAGAAAGGGCAAGAGACTGTGTGGAATCTTGTGGTGAGGACAACTCTGTGTTCATATCAAGACTAACAGGACAGACATTCTTTGCTGAATTGTGCTTTTTCTTTTTCCACGACTAAAGAAAAGGAAGGCTTACTGCTGCTGCTCTTTTTGGAAAAAGCATCGGCTGCAATTCACCTCATTTATTTCTAGATGCTAAGCATTTGCAGTCTTTCCTGGATATTTGAAATTTCAAAGTAGCTAAAGTAGCTTGGGCCACTGCAGAGCATGCCTCGCTTGTTCCCTGGCAGGCTCCAGGGCCGGCAAGATGCACTGGAGCCAGTGTGGCCATCACACCATCCCCTGGCCCTCGTGTAGAACTCATGCAAACCCCCGAGGAGAATGCAAACCTGCAGATGGCTGCTATTCTCTAGAACCCAGCGGGGTGTTCCTACAAACTACAGGGTCCTGCTCCATCCTTGACATGAGTCTATTTTATTCCTGAAAGTGACAAAGAGCACTTTGGTGATTATTTTCACTTTGAGGACACCTAGTGGCAGTTTATTGGCTGTGTTCTTCAAAGGCAAACTGAAAGAAAACAGGGATGAAATAACCCAGAGGCAACCTCTTTTTTTCTCAACATCTTCACAAAGTGAATTTGCCTGAAGGCTGAAGATAAAACAGCTTCAGTTCTGGCTTATAAACAGCTCCTGGCAGATCTACAGCTAAATTTGCCCACTCACTTTTGTCTTTCACCATTAGAATTCTCTAGGCCTAATTGTTTCACAAGGGAATTTTAATGAGCTCAATGTATTTTTAATTCATCTCTGGTAGACCTTTTTTTGAAGACTGCCTAATGGCCACAATCTGGCCAATGCATCAACTGATTGGCAGACATTGACCTGCTATGGGCAGACATTTTGAGAAGAATTCAAAGATAAGATGTAGATCTAAGTGAAAGGGCTTTGTTTTTTGTTTTATGTTAATTTATTACTCTGTACATTAGTGTTGTTGTTTTCTGAGTCTACATGTTTTTAATAACAAAAATGTCTTTTAAAAAAACAAGGCCTGGGCTGGAGAGATGGCTTAACAGTTAAGCACTTGCTTGTGAAGCCTAAGGACCCCGGTTCCAGGCTCGATTCCCCAGGACCCACATTAGCCAGATGCACAAGGGGGTGCACGTATCTGGAATTTGTTTGCAGTGGCTGGAGGCCCTGGAGTGCCCATTCTCTCTCTCTCTCTGCTTCTTTCTCTCTGTCTGTTGCTCTCAAATAAATAAATAAAAATAAACAACAATTTTTTTTTTTTTTTTAAAAAACAAGGCCTTAGGGAAATGGCTCAGTGGGTAAAGTTCTTGCCACACAGCAATAAGGTCCTGATCAGGTTCCCAGAATCCACACTGTGCCTGTAATTCCAGCACCTGGGGCATGGAGTCAGAATCCCTGAGGCCCTGTGGCTTAGTTTCTAGTCTAGTTGGTGAATTCCAGTTTCAGCAGAAGCTCCTGTCTCAAAAAATAAGGTGGAGAACAACAGAGGAAGATATCCAGTGTCAGCCTCCACATGCACCTGCACATGTGCACGTGTCCCTCCCCCCTCCACAGGTGTGTCCAAACACATAGGAACATGCATACACATGTAATGCACACACATGCATTTACTAATATACATATAACCTTACTACAGAAAACTTATAAAATTATTGTTGCCATTTTGGGAAAGATTCTTTTATTCTATCTGCTTGCATAGGTTGTCTGTCTGTCTATCTATCTATCTATCTATCTATCTATCTATCTATCTATCTATCTATCTATCTGCATGTATTTACACGTGGTAATCTGCATTTTTCTGGGTCAGGCTGCCTCTTCCATACCACCTCTGTGCCTTTCCCAGTTAACTGTCCTTTAGGCATCTGTGTTCCTCACCACTGCTTTTAGGTCCAGCTGGTGCTTTTGATCCTGGGTTCAGGACTGAACTCAAATTTGGCCTCTATATTCTCTTTCAGTGTGACTGTTTTCAGGAAGCATCTTTTCAAGCAGAGGAAAGAAGGCGATTTAAACCCCGGCAGTGAGGTGCTCTGTCGAGGTTATGCTCAGAGGTGGTGACTTCTTGCTTCTTTGTGAGTAGGTGTGTTTGTACTTCCTTGTGGACATCTTCACCAAAGGCTAGGGACATACTCCCCTCCCCCTCCTCCCTGTGCTTGTCTTCTGGGCAGAAGTTCACCCTGCAAAAGGCATTCAAATCCATTCCCACCGATAGTCTCACAGTTTAGGATCTTATTTGCGATTCTGATCTTCTGACTGGCCTTTGGTCCCTGTTCTCGAAGATCAAAGTAAATCACACAAAAAAATAAATCAATACAGGCAGAGCTTCTGGTAGTTTATGATATAAGGCTTTGAAATTCACTGCTTTGACAGTAAATTCAATGACAGTTTTAGGTTCATGAAAGGGTAACAGGGAAGCTGCTGATAGCTATTTTCTTTTCTTTCTTTCTGTTTTTTTGTTTGTTTGTTTGTTTTTGTTTTTGCACTTGGCTACGTCTAGTCACAACAGTCTATCAGATCTGCACTACACTCAACATAAAGCCCAGACACTTTAACATGACCCCATGGAGCCATAGCAACGCTTGACCAACCACTAATTCCTCCAGCTTCTTCCAGAGCCTTCCTTGGCCTTGCTATGAGGTTCCTACCATCCACTTAAAAAATCTACTGTGAACCCACTGGTTCATGTGGTTAGCCCATGTTTTCTTCTCAGACCCTTTTCTCACAGTTTTCACCTGGTTAACTTCTTCCTGATCATTTGTCAGGATCTGCTTAACTGCTCTCTCTTGAGTTCTTTTCTGACCCTAATATCAACTCTGTCTCTTTCTTTGTTTGCTCTCTTTATTTTTCTTTCTAAGCATCTATTGTCATTTCCAATTATGTACTTAAGATTTTTTTTTTTTTTTGGTATTTTTATATCCACTCACAAAGCCTATGATCAAACTCATTGAGAAAGGGCATGCCTGCTTTATTTCCTGTGCCTAACAAGGTGTCTGCACTGTACAACGGATGAAGCCCAGTACTTCTAGGGATAAAATTATAACACTTCATGACTCATTTCCACACTCTGACATGCTCTACACTTCCTTCGCTAAACTGGGCCTTTGCCTCAGAAATTATTTTTGGTTATTGAGACTTTCAAATGAGTAATAGCTGGTTCCTTGGAATCAATATCTTGCCACCATTAAGAAAAAATGCATTTTTTCTTTTTAAAATAGGCAATTCAGTTTAAACCTTTTACATATTTTTGTGCCATCTTTTACTAGTTCACATACCATGAAGACAAAGCAGGTATCTTCATGGAAGGAAAACATTTTCCAAGCCCTGAATTTGTGAGTTGAAAACTAATTAAAAAACCCAATTCTTTTTCTTAAGGCCCTGTCAGTGAACAATGCATAATTTCATACACCAAACACTACCTGTGACTACCCCCTATACATTAGTGGACTATTAATGACCATGCTGAGGATTATCGAAGTCCAGTGTTCACAGACACTACTGTATTAACAAGAGGATTTAAATTTATCCCTTTTTTATATATCTGGCTTGGAATACTGTCTTGACAATTGCAGAAAGACCAGCAACTTGAATTCCCAGACAATACTATCAGTTATCATGGTTTGAAATTGCTTTTATGCTTAATTTCTTAACATTAGAAACTAGTGTTCATTAATCTTACTATTTTTCAGTTCAACTTGTGAAGTATTTCAGTAATCTTATCATAGAGATACATTCAAATCACTAACATTTTCACTCATAATTCTTCAAAATCTAGATTTTTTGGATTTATATACCTTATAGCTAAGATATACCTTATTTTATCTTGGCTTGGCTTGGCTTCAGAAGAAATAGAGTGAAATAAAGACTGTTGGACAAATAGATTATTTGACTTCAGAGCAAAGGAGAATGGGGGAGTGAAATAGAGGAAGAAAGTCCATATGGAGGGTGTGTTGGTCATGGAGATTACTCCTGTCATCATCAACCCAGATCTTCTTAAAGCCTTTTGAGAACCCTCAAGCTTTACCTTAGGGAACCCTCTGGATGATTCCTCCTATCCCACCTTCACTGAATTCCCAAATCACATTGTGTATGATGGCCTTGGCTGAGTGTTGATCCAGGGACTGAAGGGTATTTGCCAGCCACACAGTAAGGTCAGTGAGTGTTTTGAGGTTTATTGTAAGACACTCAGTATTTTGGTGGGTTGTGTTCAGCATATAGTTGAGTTGTCTCTCAGTTTGTGTGGAGCCTTCTCCTGGAACTTGGCTGAAATCAGAGGTGGTCCAGGAATGGATTCGGCTGCTAGCTCTCCATACCTCTGCTGAAGAGTCAGTGCGTATATAACTAATCCCATGAGTTAGATGTGGAAAAATGTGCTTGCTTTGGCAGCACATATACTAGAATGTGGAATAACTTTACTATAATTATTATTGAATATTGTTTTTTATTCATTAGAAGGTCACAATAGGGTGACTAGTCAAAAATAACAGCCTTTTGTCCTAAGAAGTGGTTGTAATGTATGGAATGATGCATTTCCTAAAATGAAACTAACTGGAATTCTCTTCCTGTTCTCAGAACCCTAGCCTGCATTTATATGTTCTTAGCCATTCTCAAATATCACCTTTCAAAGAAATTTACAAGATTCTCTAGTCAGAAATAATTTCTCTTTTTCAAATCTTTTAGTCTTTGTGAGAAAATTTTACCAGGATTCATCAGAGATTATACACAAGATTAGGTATTTGGCTCAGCTTTCATTTCTGCGCTGCTTCTGCGCTCTGGGTTGTCTTCCTCCACTTTTTCAACCTGGTTAACCCTTCACCATGCTCCTTAGCAAGCCTCTAGTTCCTGCACATCCTTTAAGGCATACCTGGGCCACCATACATATTCAAAAATGCAACATTTCAGTTCCTCACCCAAACATCCAGCTTCTTGCAGTTCTACTTCATTTAGTCCTGTATTTCCTAGTGTCACATTATGGCTTGTACAGTACACATTTTAGAAATATTTATAAAATGGTAAGGGGGAGCCCCTAAAATCTCCTCTTGTCTCAGTAAGACAGAGCTACAAAAATATCTCTGACTCAGGTTGTTGGATATCTGAGAAACTCTAGGTGTAAAAACATTAATGACTCAAGTTGCCAGGTGACTGCAGATGGTATTTCTTTTTAAAGTTTTACATCAAAATAGTGACTCATGTTGTTTCAACAAAAGGGAGAAATGAAAAAACATGCAGATTATATACAAGATGAGTCAAGTGAGAAAGAAACTAGTCTTGAACACCCATAAAGACATGACTTGTGTGAGAATTCTCATATAGAAGTGTTCAAAATAAAGTTGGCCAATCAAAGAAAATGATCTTCTGCAATCCAAAATGGAGTTTTGAATTGACCCTATTATCATGACCCTTGTTCAACTAAATGTGCCTCTATAGAATTGTGCACATATGTGTGTATGTGTGTGTGTGCACGTACACATGCAGGCATGTGCTCACATGTGCATACGCTGTGTGCATACATATGGAGGCTGAAGGAAAATACCAGGTGTCTTCTCTATCACTCCCTGCATTGTTTCCTGGAGATAGTGTCTCCCACTAAACTTGGAACTGCAGGTTTTTAGCCATACTACTTGACCAGAGAGCTTCAGAGTCTTTCTGCCTCTGCCTCCCTTAGGAGGGAGGGAATAGGTGTGTGTGGTCGTGGCCAGCTGTTTACATGGATGCTTGGGATTGAACTTGGGTTCTCATGCTGTGTGGGAAGTGTTCTTGCCTGCTAATCCATCTACTCAGCCCATCTTTCTTAATATTCTGTAGCATATCCCTTTTTTCTAGTTTAATTGCTTAGCTTTGTTGAGATGTTAAATAGCATCATGAATTAAACATACTTTTGCATTAGTGGAAAATTAAATACACAGAGAGATAAGTTCAAACACTAAAATTCTAATGTAAGAATGTCTTTTCTCTTGATTTTTTGGCTAAAATTCTTCTCACCAAAGAGTCTCATTTTCATTTAAGTTAACCTCTCACTTTGGTCCTTGTAGAAAAAAGAAATCATGTATATTTGACAGCTGTTTTTGAGTTCTATCTACAGGAGAGAAATGAAATCATAAATGACTGGTGTATAGTTGATGGTAGAGGAAGGCTGTAATTTCAATGTTATTAGTTATGTGAGGGTAGTAAAGATAAGTTGCAGAAACAAGGAGGTGGATTCTCAAGAAAATTTTGACTTCTCTATGTTTTTATTAAGAAGTATCCAAATTAACAGTTTTCAAGGTCACATGTTTCTAGGAAGATTAGGTGCTTGACTGGGCTGTAAAGGCTGCGGCATTATCTCTTGGGAGAAAATCCAAATTCTTTATCTTTGTGTCAATTTGCTGAACACAGCTGAATATATACACTCATCTACATAGATGAAACGTACACACATCCATGTAGTTGAACATGTACACATACACAGATGCCCTTAGATGAAATGTACACACATTCACGTAGATGAACATGTACACCTATACACGTAGCTGAACATGTACACACGTCTACATAGATGAAATGCACACACAGCCACGTAGATCAAATGTACACACATACACATAGATGAACATGTCCACACATCCATGTAGATGAACATGTACACACATCCACATAGATGACATGTACACACATCCACATAGATGAACATGTCCACACATCCACGTAGATGAAATGTACACACATCCACGTAGATGAAATGTACACACATCCACATAGATGAACATGTACACACATCCACGTAGATGAAATGTACACACATCCACGTAGATGAACATGTACACACATCCACGTAGATGACATGTACACACATCCACGTAGATGAAATGTACACACATCCATGTAGATGAACATGTACACACATCCACATAGATGACATGTACACACATCCACATAGATGAACATGTACACACATCCACATAGATGAAATGTACACACATCCACGTAGATGAAATGTACACACATCCACATAGATGAACATGTACACACATCCACGTAGATGAAATGTACACACATCCACGTAGATGAACATGTACACACATCCACATAGATGACATGTACACACATCCACGTAGATGAAATGTACACACATCCATGTAGATGAACATGTACACACATCCACATAGATGACATGTACACACATCCACATAGATGAACATGTACACACATCCACATAGATGAACTGTAAACACATCTACATAGATGAACATGTACCCACTTCAACATAGATGAACATATGCATACATGCATACCGATGACCCTATACACATTTGCACATACATGAGCATGTACACTCAGATATATAGATTTGTTTGTATTACATTGCTGAATTCAAGCACTTTGAGAGAAATAATTATTCAGGCAGGTGTGTGGAGGAAGAGGGGCAGACACTTTTGGCCTAGGAGTCCTCGCAGGCAGGGCAATCCTGGTTGTCTCCTCATTTTGGAGCCCTTGGGAATCTAATCATTTATGGAAGACAATAAATAGGGTGTTATGATGTGGGAGAAACACCCCTTCCACACTTGCTATCAGTGGGACTTTGATGCTTCCTCATATCCATGGGCTTCTCTTTCGCTTTTCTCATTTGTAAGATGGGCAAAGTAATACAACTATCACATGGGACCATATGTTGATGAAATGAGATTAATGCATATCATCTGTTTAGTCATACATTTAGTAGTATTCTGTGTCTCACTCCTATTTATCTTTCTCCTTTTCGTTTCATCTTCTTTCTGGATCTTCTGGTGTATAGCACAAAAGAATACAGGAGTTATAAGAAACACCTGCAAATAAAGACAGTCAGGTAGTTCCCATGTCTTTTATCACACTTCTATGCCTACATTACAGCCTTCCTCTGTCTCACAGCAGTAAAGGCTAGAAACACAAAGCTCTCCATCCTAAAAGTGTTAGCTTCAAACACTACTGAATCCTTCCTCATCTCAGAGAAGGAGAAAGTTCTGGATGCCTTTCTTTTTTTTTTTTAAAGCCAGGCGGTGGCACATGTCTTTTTTTTTTAATTTTTTTATTTATTTATTTGAGAGTGACAGACACAGAGAGAAAGACAGATAGAGGGAGAGAGAGAGAATGGGCGCGCCAGGGCTTCCAGCCTCTACAAATGAACTCCAGACGCGTGCGCCCCCTTGTGCATCTGGCTAACGTGGGACCTGGGGAACCGAGCCTCGAACCGGGGTCCTTAGGCTTCACAGGCAAGCGCTTAACCGCTAAGCCATCTCTCCAGCCCTGGATGCCTTTCTTATATGGAGAGTGCAAGGAGAAAATTGATCATGTCAGAGGCATCTGGGTCTCTGGATGTTGTTATCATCACATCTTTCTGTTAAGGGATAAACCCTTGGTGGTGAAAATGACTGGGCAGGCCCCACCCTGGAGCATGTATTGGCAGGAGATGGCATCTTTGTCTTGTTTATTTTCAACATGACTACCACCTCATTGTGCATTCCATAAGCATTCACACTCCAGCCGAAAGTCACTGCAAATTGCTGTTGAGCATTCAATACATGGAAGCTGCTCTTCCAAGCAAATCCCATGCACTGATGTCTTTCATTTTCACAGCTACTGTATGAGAGAGACACCGTTATTGTTCCAGTTTAGCAAATGTTAAAATTAAGGCACAGAGATGTGAAATATCAGGATTATGACCAGGTTAGTTTGGCTTCAGAGCTTTCTTCTTAACTATCCCATCTCTCAGAACTCCCTTCACCAATGATACTCAACTCCTGGAAGACCTTTCTCTCTTTATCCTTAAAAGCCATCATAGCTGGGTGCAGTGGTGCACACCTTTAATCTCAGCACTTGGGAGGCAGAGGTAGGAAGATAACTGTAAGTTTGAGGCCAACCTGAGACTGCACAGTGAGTTCCAGCTCATCCTGGATTAGAGCAAAGCCCTACTTTGAAAAAACAGACAAAAAAAAAAAAGTTGTCATGAGGGCCAGCTGAGATGGCTCATTGGTTAAAGGTACGGTGCTTGCTTGCAAAGCCTACCAGCACAAGTTTGATTCCTCAATACGACATAAAACCACATGTACAAAGTAGTGCATGCCTCTGGAGTTTGTTATAGTCCTGGTGCTTCTTCCTCCTTTTCTCTCAAATTAATAAATAAAAATAATATTTAAAAGTCATCATTAGGCTGTTTATTCTGAAAAAAAAATCCTTTTTCTTTATTCTCTGCATTTAAATACTTTATTATTCCCAAAAGTCAAGCAGACAATGGACACCTGTTCTATGTATTTGATGATACATTTGTCTTCTCCTCCCAAATGTTAGACCTGGCCGCTGTACAGGGCCTAGTACAGAGACACTTTAAAAATTATTTATTTATTTGAGAGTGACAGAGAGAGAGAGAGAGAGAGAGAGGGAGAGTCAGATAGAGAGAGAGAATGGACACGCCAGGGCCTCCAGCCACTGCAAATGAACTCCAAATGCATGTGCCCTCTTCTGGCTAACTTGGATCCTGGGGAACTGAGTCTCGAACTGGGATCCTTAGACTTCACAGGCAAGTGCTTAAACGCTAAGCCATCTCTCCAGCCCCAGAGGATCCTTTTTACAATTCTGTAGGATGAAAGAAAGAGATGGTAGGGTTGAATTTCTTTCAGAACATAATTGTCTGTAGACATATCCAACTACACATAGCTTGTTTGTTTTTATGGGAGAGAAGAAATCACTAACCCAGTACGTTATGATTTCCTTCATGTTAACGGTGTTATTAGTGATTGGTTGGCACTAGATGGAGCCAAGGAGCTTTGCAGGAAAGCTCAAAAGAGGCATGAATAACTTAGTTATTAACTCTCAGATTATGTTCAAAATAATTTAAAGATTTTTTTCTTAAGATTTGCAAACTGGTGCATTATTTGAGCCAGTTATTTAATTACATTCATTCCCCAGTGCATTCTTTGCTCCACTGGTTATCTTATTATTTTTGAAGTGGAAAGGTCTTATAATTTATTTCCTCCAGCTTCCTAATACTTTGAGACAGCTTTCTAAATTTAGGTAAAAACTCTATCTGGTAGTTGAGACTCAAAAACACAGATCTTTCTATCTTCTCCCAATCCTCTTCCCCTGTCTTAAACCACAATGTGGTTGTAAACACTGAAGGTATGGCATGTTGTGCAAAAAGAAGAAGAAATAAACAAATTCAATAAATAAAAAACAATTTAATTTTTCCTTTGTTGGTGGATGGGTGTACATATGTGTCTATGTGCACATATGAGTGTGGGAGCATGTGTGTATGTGGATGTGCTTGCGCATACTTGCATGTAGTAGTCAGAAATCCATGTCAGGTGTATGAAGCTCACATTACCCTCCTTCCTTCTTCCTCCAGTCTCACTGTATCCCTTCTTCTCGTCTCTTACTAGTGACTCTACAACATAAGTGAACAACACCCCCTACGTGACAATCTTAAATTGTCATTATTAGCTCACTAGGGAGAGTGACTGCCCCTCCCTATGTAGGACAGACTGTTGACAGGCTCCATCATGTGCAGGTCTTGTGATGGCAACCACAGTTGCTGGGAGCTCATGAGTGCAGTGGGCTTGCCCTGCCTGGATGACAGAGTTCCACAGCACTTGTCCCCACTCGCCAACTCTCATGTTCCTTCCTTATGTGCTTTCTGTCCCATCTTCTGCAGTGATTCCTGGGCCCTGGATGGGATGATGTGTAGGTCTGGTTTAGGGCTGATTATTTTGCTTATTTTAGTCACTTATTAACAACACTTGAACAGTTACAATTGTCTGCATTGACTGTGGGTTACTCCTCTAACTTTCATGTCACTATTGCAAATGAGAACGTATTTGGCCTGGAGGGTCTTTATTGTAGAATGTAAGATTCATCACTGGCTAGAATTGTTAATGACTGTGTAGGTTTGAATGTGATGTCCCCCAAACAGTTGTGTGTTTTGAATCCTTGGTCTCCAGCTGCTGGCAAATTGGGAGGTGGGGTCTTGCTAGAGGAGGTGTGTTGCTAAGGCTGGGCTTAAACATGTCATAGACAGATCTCTCCTTACTGGAGCTCTGTTTACCCTCTTGCTACTTTCTGCCAGCTGTTGTGGCAAGAAGTGATATGTAACTTCTGCTCTACCATCCTTTCCCTGCTGTGTTGAAACTTCCCCTTGAGACTGTAAGCTGGCTGGACAGTTTTGGGCAGGTGTTTTCTCCCAGCAACATAAAGGTAAGTGCAACAGTGACCTTCTTCTGCTAGTAACTTACATAGCACCTTTGGCACTATGAAATCTGGCCAGCAGGGAAGATGCTTCCACCTCAGCTCCAGCATGATTTCTTTATAATTTGTACCCATAAAGTATTCACTTTCTTTTTTTTTTTTTTTTTTTTTTTGAGATTGTGGTTCTCACTGAACTTGGAGATCACCAATTCAGCTAGATGAGCTAGGTAGCATGTTCCAGAACTTTCCTATCTGCCTCCCCAGTGCTGGGAATTTTTACATGGGTGTTTGATAAATTCAGGTTCTCATGCCTGTGAGACAAATACCTTATCAACTCAACCATCTTCTCACCTTCTAGTTTTCTTTTCAGAAGGTTTTTGTTGGTTAAAACAGTGAATATTAGCAATTGAAATCCTTTCAATTTAATAGTTCTGATTCTACTTTTGCCTTTCTTATTTAAAAAAATGCTTATGTATGTATGTATTTATTTATTTATTTTTAATTTAATTTATTAGTTTTCTTTTCAGTAAATACAGGCAGTTTTTATGTATTTATTTTGAAAGAGAGAGAGAGATTAGAAGAGAGAGATAGAGAGAGACAGGAGAGGGGAAGACATTACGAACATTAGAGCCTCCTGCCATTGCAAATGAACTCTATACACATGTGGGGAATAGAACACAGTCCATCAGGCTTTGTAAGCACCTTGAAGCTATGAGCCATCTCTCCAGCCCAAATTTTGCCCATTTTTTTTTTTTTACAAAACATATACATAAAACAAAAATTGAGATATATAACACTTTGACACATATATTCATTGCATGGTGTTTAAAGCCTATTAAACTTATGACTTCTTCAAATATCTATATTTCTTCATGGTGAAACCACCCTATATCCTTTCTTTTAGCCTTTTGAGATTTACAGTACATTAACTATCATCACTTTACTGTTCAGAAGCACATGAGAACTTGTTCTTATCTAAATATTGATAAGCCTTTCCCCATCTTTCCTTTCCTGACACCTATTCTTCTCAGTCTCTGGTAACTCCCATTTTGTACTCAACTTCTATAAGATCAACTTTTAAAGTTACATAAAATGAATGAGATCATGTGGTACTTTCTTTCTGAGCTGGCTTATTTCATTTAACACCATGATCTCTGGTTCCAATAATAGGATCTCAAATAACAGGATTTCCATCCTTTAATGGTTGAATAAATTCCATTGTCTCTATGTACCACATTTCTTCATTTTCTGATGGGCATTTAAATTAATCCTATAACTTGGTTATTGTGAATAATGCTGTGGTGAATATGGGAGTATAGGTGTCTCTTGGGCTATATGCCAAGAAATGAGATTTCAGGCTTTTAAAATTGCTCAATTTTAAAATTATGTATGTACTTTATATATGCATATATTTAGATATGAATTTATATTTATATGTATGGATATATTATGCTCTTTTGTCCCCTCATCCCTGGTCCCATTTCCCTGGTATCCTCTTTAGTGGCGTTATGGATTCACTATGAGATCATGAAGGCCTCACTGTCTATGGGATAGTGGAGGGAACTGTGCTTTGAGGTATTCCTGCCCACATTGTGGCTCTTTCTGTTCTCTCTTCCTCAATGGTCTCTGTAGTTCAATTTTTTTGAAAAGAACATCATAGTGGTTTCCATAATGGCTGAATAAATTTATATCCCCATGACTATGCAGGTGCTCCATTTTTTCATATCTTTGGCAGCCCTTGTTATTTTCAGTCTTATTGGTAATGTCCATTCTTACTGTAGCAAAGTGGTATTTGATAGACTTTTTGCATTCCTCTGAATGTTAGTGATATTGAACCTTTTCCTGTCTTTTAGCTATTTATATGTCATATATATATATATATATATATATATATATATATATATATATATAAATTAGTTTTGTACTCAGTGAATACAGTTGAATTGGTACCATTGTTAGCCTCCTCCCTGTCCTTCCCCCTCCAAATGGACTGTCCTTGTTGGGGTATATGGGTCATGCATTGTGGAGTTAGCCCTCAGTTATGGGTAGGAGGAAATGTCTCTGTGTATCATGACCCAACGTGTGGCTCTGACATTCTTTCTGCCCCCTCTTCTTCAAACTTCCCTGAGCCATGTTGGGTTCATTTTAGGTCTGCTTCAGTGGTGAGGTCTTGGGAGCCTCTGTGTGTCTGGATATCTGATTTGCTAGGAGTTGATTGTTCTCTGTATTGATCTCTTTCACCCTTGTACTGGTACCAGATTCACCGTGAAAATAGCACCCTTGCTTGTTCTGCCAATTATTCTTAGTTTCAGCTAGGGCCCTTTTGAGGTATGATGGGGTGGTTCTTTCCCTAGGATCTGCATATATCTGAAAAAAAGAAGATTTTCCAATGAAGAGTAAAGTTAGCACCATATAAATGGGATAACCATTATTTTTTTTGAGAGAATTTAATGGGTATAGGTCCTCTTGTAGCCCACAATTGGTGGTAGCTTAGCTTGATAATGGAGAGTGGGATCATTTTTGGTTCTGGTTTGGACTTGTTTCCCAGCTCCAGCTATGGGTCATACCACTGAAGGGATCAGTTAGCCAAATCAAGAGCAGTTGGTTTCCGACCATGGCTATGTGCCACTATTGCACTTGTGTAAGCATCATGACAGGTTATTTGATGCTAAGTAAGTTAGGCCATGAGTTGTTTGGACAGATATTGGTCATTCCCCCCCCACCCCCAGTTGCCCATGTAGCACCTTCTAGCACTAGATGTGCTGACTGTCTGGGGACTGACTTTCTTCCAGCTTCCAGGTCACTCCATGTTATGTATCAACTGCATATGGTGTCTCAGCAGTAGGGTCTTACCACTAATCTTTGGTGGGTCATCAAGTACTCTGACAAAAATCTGTCATTCTTTTAGGAAACCTTGTAGGTCTCTGTGATCAAAAGCTCATTGTAGATGACAGCCACATGCTGGTACTGGGAGTTATAGGTCAGTGCCCATAAAGAGAAGGAAGAAAAAAAATAAGTAATATAAAAGAGTTAGAGAGAAAAGAGAGAGAGAGAGAGAGAGAGAGAGAGAGAGAGAGAGAAAGAGAGAGAGAGAGAGGAGGGAGAGGAGCAGCAGAAGATTAAGGTAAGGTCAGTCTTCATCATACCCTCTTCAGGGCCTTGTGACTCAGGTGTTCCCTCTAAGAGCCTGGAGAAGGTTCAACCATTCAATCTGTCTTTTAGGATGTAGAATTTTATGGTACTATTGCCGTTTGGGTCCAGATTTGTGCCCCCTAGTCCCACCCCTGCCTTCCCCTACATCCTGACACACCCTATTGTCTAGTCCTCGACTATGTCAGCATCTTGGGTAGAATCAGGTTAGGTGCTGTAGATGAGTGAGACTATGCAGCAATTATCTTTCTGTGATTAGGTGAGTTCACTGAGAATGATATGTTCTAGGTTCAACTATTTTTCTTCAAATTTCATTGTGTCATTGTCTCTTACTGCTGTGTAGAATTCCATTGTGTAGATATATCACATCTTAGTTATCCATTCATCTAGTGATGGACATCTGGTTTGATTCCAGCTCTTAGCTATTATGAATTGAGCTGCTAAAAACATGTTTGAGCAAATCTCTCTGGACTGAGGCTTGGAGGTTTTAGGGTACATGCTCAGTAAGGGAATAACTGGGTCTGTTGGTCTTTGTACTTTGAGTGTTGTGAATGATGAGATGTGTGGATCAAATTTCAGTTTCCTGCATATATGGTTATCCAGTTTGTCTAGCACCACTTGTTGAAGATGCTCTCTTTTTCCCCACCTATATTGTTAGGGCCTTTGTCAAATATAAAGTAGCTATAGTGGCTTGACCCAAAGTCTGGGTCCTCAATTCTATTCCATTGGTCTATACTCCTGTTTTTATGCTGGTACTATGCTATTTTTATTACTATGGCTTTGTAATATAGCTTTAGATCAGGTATGGTGATGCCTCCTGAGATATTTCTTTTGCTGAGGATATGCTTGGATATCCAAGGCCTTCTGCCTTTCCATATGAACTTTGAGATCATTTTCTCTGTTTCTGTGAAGAACAATGTTGGGATTTTAATTGGAATTGCATTAAATCTGCATATTGCCTTTGGTAGGACTGCCATGTTCACAATGTTAATTCTGCCTGTCCAGGAGAATGGGAGTTTGTTCCATTTTCTCAAGTCCTCCTCAATTTCTTTTTTGAGTGGTTTTTATGATTTCATTGTATCAATCTTTTACTTCCTTGGTTAACGTTACTCCAAGGTATTTTATTATTATTTTATTTTGTTACTATTGAAAATGGGACAATATCCCTTATTTCTTTCTCTGTATCTTTGTTATTTGCATATGGAAAAGCTACTTACTGATTTTTGAGCATTGATTTTGTATCCTGCTACTTTGCTAAAGGAGTTAATCACCTTCAAGAGTTTTGGGATGGATTCTCTCAGGTCTCTTACGTATCAAATCATGTCATCTGCGAGTAGAGTAAAGTTAACTTCTTCCTTTCCAAATTGTATCCCTTTTACTTCTTTCCCCTTACATATTGGTTGAGCTGGGACGTCCACTACTATTTTGAAGAGCAGAGGTGAGAGTGGACACCTCTGTCTTGTTCCTGATCTCAGTGGGAATTCCTCCAGCTTTTCTCCCTTAAGTAGTATTTGGGCTTTAGGATCTTTGAACATAGCTTTTATTATGTTAAGATATGAACCAATCATGCCAATTCTCTCCAATGTTTTGATCATGAAGTGATGTATATTGTCAAAGGCCTTTTGCATATCTATTGAAATGATCATGTGGTTTTTCCTTGTTTATATGGTGTTTTACATTGATAGGGTTCTGTATGTTGAACTACCCCTGTGTTCCTGGAATGAATCCCACTTGATCAAGGTGGAAAATGCTTTTGATGTGCTGCTGGATTCAGTTTGTGATGATTTTGTTCAGTATTATTGCGTTTAAGTTCATCTGGGAAATAGATCGGTAGTTTCCTTTTCTTGTGGCATCTCTGCCTGGTTTTGGAATTAGGGTGATATTAGCTTCATAAAAAGAGTTGGGTAGCTTTCCCTATTCTCCAATTGTATGGCACAGTTTGAGAAAGATTGGTTTCAGTTCTTCCATGAAGGTTTGATAGAATTCAGCTGAGAATCCATCTGGTCCTGGACTCTTCTTTTGGGGAGTTTTTTTTTTTTTTAATTACCTTTTCAATCTTGATGAGTGTAATATGTTTGTTTAGGAGATAAACCTGCTCTGAATTTAGCTTTGGTAGATGGTGTGTGTCCAGGAATTTGTCCATTTCCTCCATATTATCCAGTTCTGTGGAGTAGAGGTTTTTGAAATAAGTCCTGATGATTCTCCCAATTTCACTTATGTCTGTTGTGATCTCTCCTTTTTCATTTCTAGTTTTGTTAATTTGAAGCACCTATCTCTCTCTCTCTCTCTCTCTCTCTCTCTTTTTTTTTTTTTTTTTGCTTGATCAAATCAGCCAGGGGCTAGTCAATCTTGTTGACTTTTTCAAAGAACCAGCTCTTTGTTTTGTCAACTTTTCTTAATTGTTTTCTTAGTTTCCAATTCATTAAGTTATGCCATGATCTTTATTATGTCTTTCCATTTGGAGCTTTTTGGGTTGGATTCTTCTGGCTTTTCCAGTGCCTTTAGGTGGATGTTTAGGTTATTGTTTTGGGATCTCTCTGTCTTTGTTATGAAGGCATTTAGTGTTATGAATTTTCCCCTGAGGACTGCCTTCATTGTGTCCCATAAGTTTTGGAATGATGTGTTCTCATCATCATTAATTTCTAGAAATTTCACCATTTCATTTTTCATTTTGTTCACTACCCATTTATTGTTTAAAAGTGTGCTGTTCACTTTCCAGGAGCCAATGGGATTCTTGGTGGCTCTTTTGTTGTTGATTTCTAGCAATATAGCATTGTGATCTGATATCATGCAGGGAATTATGTCAATTTTCCTAAATATATGGAGGCAGGCTTTGTGACTCAATACATGATCTATTTTAGAGAATGTTCCATGAGCTGCTGAGAAGAATGTGTAGTCTGTGGATTTGGGATGGAATATTCTGTAGATGTCCATTAAGTCTAAATGATCTATGGTTTTGTTGAACTCTCTCACTTCCCTGTTGAGTTTCTGTTTGGATGATCTGTCTATTACTGATAATGGTGTATTGAAGTGCCCAACCATGATGGTGTTGGTGCTTATTTCTGTTTTATTAAGTAAGTTTTGTTTTATGAACTGCAGTGCCCCTGTGTTTGGTGCATAAAGATTAATAATTGTGATATCCTCTTGATGGATCATTCCCTTGATAAGTAGGAAGTGGCCTTCTTTGTCTGTTTTGATTATTTTTGATTTTAAGTCTATTTTATCAGATATTAGTATAGTTATGCCTGTTTGTTTCTTATTCCCATTTGCTTAGAATATCATTTCCCACCTTCTCACCCTGAGGAGATGCCTGTCTTTAGTGGTGAGGTAGGTTTCTTGAAGACAATAGGTTGAGGGATCTAATTTTCTGATCCACCCTGTTAGCTTGTATCTCCTGATGGGTGAATTAAGGCCATTACTAATTTGTCTAATGACTGTGAGGTTTGATTTGATCCCTGCCATATTGTGTTGGTATGTGTGGTGTTTTTATGGACTTTGAAATTTTTTGTGCCTTCTCTGAGTTTGGTTATTGTGATCTGCTTCTTGTAGGTAGTTGAGATTGATTATTTGATTCTTCTGTGTGGAAAATTTCCTGAAATACTCTCTGTAAGTTTGGTTTTGTGTCATGTAATTGTAAGGCTGCATTTTGTCATGGAAAGTTTTTCTTTCACCATCTATTGTGAGGGATACTTTTGCTGGGTAGAGTAGTTTGGGTTGGAAGCCATAGGTTCTTAGACTTTGCAGTGTTTCATTCCAGGTCCTTCAAGTTTTCAGGGTTTTTATTGAGAAGTCTGAATTAATTCTGATGGGGTTACCTTTAAAAGTGATGTGCTATTTTTCTCTAGCTGCTTTTAGGATTTTCTCTTTGGTGTCAATGTTTAGTCTTCATGACAATATGTCTTGGAGAGTTTCTCCTTTGGTCCAATCTTTTTGAAGTTCTGTTAGCTTCTTGTATCTTGATGGGCCTTTCTTTTGAGAGCGTGGAAAAGTTTTCTTCCATTATTTTGTTAAATAAGTTCTCCATGCCTTTGGTCTGAATTTCTTATCCTTCTGGTATTCACATGATCCAGATGTTAGGACGTTTAAGGGTACCCCACATTTCCTTCATGTTCTGTTCACAGAAAATTTTGAACTTATTGAAACTTTTGAACTCTCAAACTGTTTCTTCTGTCTAGTCTTCCATATTTGAGTTTCTATCCTCAACATGGCTGACTCTATTCTTGAGAGCTACTAAAGAGTTTTGGGCATGTTCAATTAGGTTTGCATTTTCTACTACTTTTCTATGTATAGTTTCCATCTCTCTGTCAAGTTCCCTTTTCACATTGTTTCTGATTTTCTTGATTCTTCTTAGAATTCATCCTTGCATTTCTTTATGTCTTCATTTAGCATCGTCAGCTGATTTTTGAGATCCTCTTTTTTTTTTACCTCTCCTTCATATCTCTTAACTGCCTTTGAGCTTCCATTTTCTTACTTATTAGGTCTAGTCTACTGATGGAAGCATCCACGTGATTATTGGTCCTTTGTTGCTTTTCTGCATGTTGTACCAGTAGCTTGGTCAGGGTTTCATTGCTCATAGCTTCATTTTGGTGTTCTGATCCTAATGTATCTTCTATGTTTTGATTACAGCCATTCATTGTAGGTGGTCTTACTGGATTTACTTGCATTTGACTTTTCATGTTATTTCTTTTGCACTGTGGTCTGCCCATCACAGTGTATGGGTAGGGGTAGTAGGACTGGTCTCCATGGGTGGGGGAAGTGGTGCCTCTTGGGGAAGCAGACCTCAGCTCCCAGGGGCAAGCAGACAGGCAGAGCGGTCCTAAGCTTTCCTTTGGTGCGCAGGCAAATCGGTCCTGAGCTCATGCATGGGTTGTCTGATCAGCCTGAGGTCTTACTAGTGTGGCGGGCAGATGGGGGGATTGGGCCTGAGTTAATGTGGGCAGATAGGCAAAGCTGCACTGATCTTGTGAGGCATATGGGAAGAGTGAGCCTGGGCTTGTATGTGGACAGGTAGAAAGCGCCAGAGCTTGTATGTGGGTGGGCGGCTGGAGCAGCCTGAGCTTTCTCACATGGCAGGGAGATGGGGAATTGGGCCTGAGCTGGCACAGGAAGAGGGACAGAGAGCAGCCTGAGCTCAGAGTGGTGGATGGGCAGCATGGGCAGAAGGTCGCACACACATGGTGGCCAGATGGACAGATCAAGATTGAGCTTGAGCAGGCTGGTGGGCGGAGCTGGCACGAGGTCACAAATGGGCAGGGATAGCAGGGTGAACATCCCTGGTCAGTGAGGCAAGTGGAACTATGCTGGCCTGGGTCTCCTTTCCTGCAGTAAGTTCGGGAGTATCCTGAGGCTGGGAGTATGGCTAGGGAGGCTGCTTGGGGGAATTGGGAAACTGGTGGACCTGAGAACGAGGGAATCAGTAGATTCTCTTTTGTTTCCCCTCTGTGCCCTTCCACTGGCGATCTATTAGAGATTTCTCTCCCCTAAAAGACCCGCTGAACTCTTAATGCCTTGCCTTTCCTTCCCAGGAAAGTGTGGCTCAGTTAGGTGGACACCATCTTGATCAGAAGTCTCTATAAGTTTGCTTTTGAGAAATGTTTATTTAAATATACTGCCCATTTTAATTGCCTTTTAATTGTTGTTATTAAATTGTTTGAGTTCTGGGCTGGAGAGATGGCATGGTCAAGCGCTTGCATGTGAAGCCTAAGGACCTGGGTTGCAGGCTTGATTCCCCAGGACCCATGTTAGCCAGATGCACAAAGGGGTGCATGCTTCTGGCTGTTGTTTGCAGTGGCTGGAGGCCCTGGAACACACATTCTCTCGCTCTTCTCTCTCTCTCTAACTGCCTCTTACTCTGTCTATTTCTCTCAAATAAATAAATAAAAATAAACAAAAAATTTAAAAAGTTGCTTGAGTTCCTTATATGCCCAGAATGTTAACTTCTTTTTAAATGTATATTTTGCAGATAATTTGCCCACACAGTTGATTGTTTTCCTTGCCATGCTCTACTTTTCATTTTCTTTGGGGGCAAGTCAAGTCATCTGTTCTCTTTTTCAATCTGTTAAGTGGCAGGAAGAAGTTTTTTTTTTTTTTTTTTTTTTGTGTATGTGTGGTGAGAGATGGTGGGGGGAGAGGGAGAGGGAGAGGGAGAGGGAGTGGGAGTGTATGGGCATGCCAGAGAGACCCCTGGCACTGCAAATGAAATTCACATGCATGTGCCACTTTGTGCCTTTACATGGGTACTGGGGAATTGAACCCAGGACATCAGGTTTTGTATGTAAGTGATTTTAACCACTGAGCAATCTCCAGCCCCAACAAATTATTTTTCAATTGACATCAAATAATTGTGCATATTAATGATTAATGTATATATATATATATATATATATATATACACATATATACATACATATATATATATGTCTATATATATATATAGACATCAATGAAGAAATTAGGGTAATTAGCATTTCCATTTCTAAATTTTTTGGGGGGGGTGTTTGAGGCAGGATCTCACTCTAGCTCAGGCTGACCTGGAATTCACTATATAGTCTCAGGGTGGCCACAAACTCTTAGCGATCCTCCTACCTCTGCCTCCCATGAGCTGGGATTAAAGGCATGCACCACCATGCCTGGCTCTTAACTTTTATTTACTTTGCATTTGGAGTCTTTGAACTTCTTTCCTGATTTGTTGAAAAATACATGATAAATTGTAAACTGTAGTCAGCTTCCAGTGGTATAGACCTCAAAAAGTTATTCCTGCAATCTGACTATATTTTGGTCTGGAATTTGCATCACTGATACATTTGGGTTGTTTTGCATAATGTGGGAAGTAGTGGTCTAGTTTCAGTCATCTGCATATAAACTCCAGCTTTCCCAGTACCAAATATGGAAGAGGCTTTCCTTTTTCCAGAGCATGTTTTTGGTACCAAAGTTTTTGACAAAATCAAAAATTCATTGGCTGTAGAAGTGTAATTTTATTTTTGTTTTCTATATTTGGTCTCATTGGCCTATGTTATCTATTTTTATGCCAGTTCCAAAATGCTCACATTACTATTGTTTTGAGATCAGGTGTTTTGATGAATCCAGCTTTGTTCTTTGTGCTCAAGATGGCTTTGGGTATTTGGGATAAAATATGGTTCCTTATGACTTTTAGGATTATTTTTCCTGTTTCTATGCAAAATGTAACTGGTATTATGTTGGGATTGCACTAAGTTTGCAATGACTTAGAATTGTATGGAAATTTTAAGAATATTAATTCTCCTAGAGCATGAACTTTGGAGGTTCCAATTTTTATTGTTTTTCACCAGAGTTCATAAACTTCTATTTAGAGCATTCATATACATAATCATATCAATTCTTAAGTATCTTATAGCTAGTGTAAAATAAAGTGATCTTATGATTTCTTTTCCAGTAACTTCATTACATTGCATAAACCCCATGATTTTTGTCTTGATTTTTTTATTGTTCAAGTTACTGAAATCTTTTATCAGTTTGAACAGTTTTTAGTAAGTCCTTGGATAGATATATATATGTAAAGTGATGTCATCTTTAAAGAGGGATAGCTTAACTTTCTCACTTCCTACTTGGATCCCTTTTATCTTTCGCTTGTCTATTTCCTCTGGCTAAGGTTGCCAATGGTATTAATGAATAAGACTCATGCAAGTAGAAATTGTTTTTATACCCTAGCTCTTAGAGTAATCACTTTAAAAAATTTTAATTTTCTATTTTAACTTCTCATAATTTTGGTCCTTGACTTAAGATCTGGACCATAGACTGTGTCTTCATGGTTTAGCTTGCATGCATTCTTGATGTGCATTAGATGTTAATAGTTAATGTTCAACTATGGGCTTCTTTTCGCACATTCATTATTTATGCATTAGTAGAAAATGGAACAACTCTTATAGAAACTGTTCATTGTTCCTTTCTTCACATAAAATCTTCACAGGTTCCAAAGTTACTATGAGAACCATTTATGGAAATTAAAGGAACACAATAATAAAAATAGATATTTCTTAATATGGGCAAAACAGGGTCTAATTTTTTTTTTATTTGGAGAGAGAGAGAGAGAGAGAAGGGAAAGAGATATGAATGGGCATGCCAAGGCTGCTAGCCACTGCAAATGAACTCCAGATGTATGCACCACATTGTGTATTTGGCTTTACATGGGTACTAGGGAATTAAACCCAGGTCCCTAGGTTTTTCAGACAAGTGCCTTAACCACTGAATCATCTCTCCAGCCCAGGTTTCCTTTTTCTTTTATTATTATCTTAAAAAGCTATTCTGTGTTGTATGCCTTTACACAATCTAATTAGCTCTTTGTGTCTCATTTTTTTTTAAATCTGTAAAATGGCTATAATATAAATACCAATGGAATGAGGTTGTTAGGAAGAACAGTTAAGTGGATATACACCAAGCACTTGGAGCACTGACTGCACAGTCTTCCACAGAATCAGATGTAGAGGAGTCTCCTGATGTTCTACTTAAGTGGATGGAGATGAGATGCTCTGACTCTCCAACCATCTCGTCAATAAAATGAAGTTTTTTTTTTTTTTAAAGAAATGGGTCATTATTGAGCTATTTATTACTAAGAAAAGATTGCTCAGATAATATTGTGTTATTTTGTCAAGATTCTATATATTTTTAAATTAGGTAACATTTGATCACTCAGTTTTCTCATATATAGTGATTGATTGAGTTGCTGCTGTTTCATATGCAGTGTGCTTATTGCTGTAGATAACAGTGTTGAAAAAATTAGATATGGCATCTCTCCTTGTGGTCTCAGTGTTACAGAGAGGCAAGTATATTAGGTGCTTTGAGAAGCAAAATAAAGAGAGCAGGCCAGAGTGATACAACCTGGGGTAGGAGACTATGGGATTTTTATGGAGGAGGTGGCATCAAGGTATATCTTTTTTTAAAAGTTTTTTTTTTGTTTATTTTTATTTATTTGTTTGACAGTGATAGACAGAGAGAGGAAGAGACGAAGAGAGAGAGAGAATGGGTGCACCAGGGCCTCCAACCACTGCAAATGAATTCCGGATGCATGTGCCCCCTTGTGCATCTGGCTAATGTGGGTCCTGGAGAATTGAGCCTTGAACCAGGGTCCTTAGGCTTCACAGGCAAGTGCTTAACTGCTAAGCCATCTCTCCAGCCCAAGGTATATCTTAAAGGTATATTAGGGCTGGAGAGATGGCTTAGCGGTTAAGCGCTTGCCTGTGAAGCCTAAAAACCCCGGTTCGAGGCTCGGTTCCCCAGGTCCCACGTTAGCCAGATGCACAAGGGGGCGCATGCGTCTGGAGTTCGTTTGCAGAGGCTGGAAGCCCTGGCGCGCCCATTCTCTCTCTCTCTCCCTCTATCTGTCTTTCTCTCTGTGTCTGACGCTCTCAAATAAATAAAAAAAAAAAATTAAAGGTATATTAGTCACCTATTTGGCACAGGGATAGGAGAACAATAGGTGACAGAGAGTGGAATAAGCCATGTGCAAGTAATTGAAAGAAATGTTGTGACTCAAACAGACAATGAAAAAGTTTTAAGGGAAGTGTGTGTGATGAGAGACAAGGATTTGTAGTTTTCCACGAGCTAGAGATTTGTAAACAAGTAGAACAATAATCTAACCTTCTACTGTCTATTCATAGCTAGGAAAATTATTTCTATTAGAGAAGCTTCCAGGAAAAATACATCATTTTCAAGGAAATAATTTTTTCCGTAAGTTTTTATTTTGGTGAAATACATGTAAAATAAATTTACCATCTTACTCACTTGCAAGTATACAACTCAGCAACATTAAACATATTGAGCGGTATGTGAGCGTTACCATCTATTTTGAAAACTCTTCATCTTATATATCAAAACTCTACAGATACTACATGTTATAAATAAGCCAAGGGCCTTGAGATATAATCACTGGGTTTTTACAAAGTTGGCCACAAAATGAAATCATCTAAAGTCTAACTGAGCCCTCCCTCCACCTTTCCTTTATGCAATCTCTTCCCCTGAACTCACTTAGCCTTTTCACTCCCATTAATCTGTTCTTCTACTTACATATATATAATAACATCCTGTTAAATTCCCCTCCCTCCCTTGAAGGATAATAAAAATTTAAGAGGATATAAATAAATCATATGGAAACCTATGTTTTTGGACAGTGAAACACACAGGAGCCATAGATTGTTACCAGAAAATTTTTAGTGCCAGGGATGGGATACCTTCCAGTGAATTGTTGGCCAGGGAGGTCCCTGATACCCCTAAAACATTAAAGGCCAATAACAAGGACCTCAGTTTCCCACCAGGAATAGATGGTAAGACCCTATTGCTGAAGACTCCACATACTTGGGCTGCATGGTCTCTGAGAAATCCTGCTGGAGTTGAGCTAAAAACCTCCTCCATGTAGATGACCTGACAGAAAGCTGGAAAAAGCCACTCTGCATGCAGTTCAATGGGAGAGAGAGAGATCACCAGTGAAGAGACCCAATAGTGGACTCTTCAAGCCTTATATTTGGCCAGCTGGGCCAAATGAGCCAATAGGTGCAATAGTGGCACATATGTTATGGGGGAAACCAATCACCCACTAATTTGACTGGAGGCCTGCTCCATGGGAATACATCCCTGATACTGATAACCTACAACAGGGGTAGTCATGAGCCCTAGGGGTGTAATGTCTGATTCTGTCTGGCTAAAAGTATGTATTATGCTCACCAAATTGCCCAATAAACACTTCGCTTAATGTTCATACCCATGTATTAATGGTACTCTCACTTTTGGTTAAAGAACCTTCTCTTTTCAGATGGCAGTGACCTTGGGATGACTCAGAAGACACCATGGTGCTGAGAAGAAGTGACAGAGGAAGGCTGAGCACTGAAATATCTCAATCACATTTTCCATAGCTCAGGGCCCATTGCAGAAGAGGTGGTGGAAAGAATGTAAATGCCAAAGGAAGGGTAGGACTCCTTACAATGTGCTCCACCAGACACAAAATGTCCTGGATATCCATGACCTCACAGTGCCTGACACTAACTACACAAGACTATCATAATAGGAAGAAAAGATCATGACATCAAAATATGACAGACTAATTGGAGGGGGGGATATGATGGAGAGTGGAGTTTCAAAGGGGAAAGTGGGGGGAGGGAGGGAATTACCATGATCCCATGTATCCATTGTTTACAATTATGGAAGTTGTCAATAAAAAATAAATAAAGTTCAACAGAAACATAGTAGCTTGCCCCAGCTTAGCTCTATGCCCCAAATCAGAAAACGGCACAACCACTTAGTCTTTTCTCCTTCCAATGGATCTATCCAGAAAGCTTTTATTTGCAAGGCACCTTGGTAGCCAGAGAGGCTGCAGAATACCACAGAACTATCCAAGGTTTCCAATATCATTTCCACTAAAGAATTGGTTTTCTTTGTTATTGACTTGAGGCAGGTTGGAAATGCCTTCTGAGCCTGAATCTTAGGCATTTTTATTAATTTATTTATTATTTACTTATTTATTTATGAGAGAGAGAGAGAAAATGGATGTGCCAAGAAGTGTGTGTGATGAGAGACAAGGATGTACAGTTTTCCAGAACTCCAGACACATGAACCACCTTGTGTATCTAGCTTCATGTGGGAACTGGGGAATATAACTTGGGACCTTAGGTTTTGCAAGCAAGTTCCTCAACCACGGAGCCATCTCTGCATTCTAGAATCATGCATATTGTAGTATACAAACACACAGATTCTAATTTTAGTGTTTTACAACGGATGTACTTTTGTTCCATTTCTTAGTATTTCAATTGCTATATTATAATTAGCAGTCAAACTCAAATGCCTCCTGACAGTGCTGTATGGTTACACCATGGGGAATACTGTCATTTCAGAAGTACCAAGTTTTATTTGCCTTTTTCCACACAGGAATGGTAAGACCTCTTCTTTCTTATCATGACGGTAGTTTTCTCTGAAGTGTTCTTATTTGCATCCTCAAAATTAACTTCGTGCAGGATATTCTATCATAGTACCACATTCACTTTAAGAAGTGAGTTTTTGTTTTACATAAAATAATACTTAGATTTTCGTAACACATCTTACAATCATCTGTTAACAAGATGAACTTCCAGAATGATTCTTTCCTTTCTTCTTATTCTCCTCAACTCTCAAGTGCTGTAAACTCTGGGAGAAAAATTTAATTTCTTTATGTCCCAAATAACTCATATGTATATGTAGAAGATAGCTTCAGGTTCACTGACATGAACTTCTAGACCAGGCACAGTTATGGAGGAAGGAATATTTATTGAAGGAATATTTATTGAAGTTTACCAATCCAGGGGCAGTTCCATAATGACAGAAGAAGCTGGCCTGCCTTTACAGGTCCAAGCACACAGAGAGAAGAACACATGCAAGAGCCACACAGCACAGCACACTTCAGGAACTCCAGCTAGGCACACTTGGCCTATTTTTAGATTGAAATCTGAAACCCGCCACCACACCTTAAGATCTTCCCAGTGACCCTACCTCCAGCCAGGTGGCTACAGATACAAACTACAAACTAATAAAATACTGAATATATTGGGGGCCACCTACTTAAACTACCACAGTGTAAGGAGCCGTGCAGACGCCATTACAAGATGGCGCCGGTTTCTGGTTTCTTCTTGGTCACAGTTGAAGTAAATAAGCACAGTGCGCATGTTCACTTACACAAGCGACCTGGTGTGGGCAGATGCTAATGAGGTATCCAGTATCCAGGGAGTAATCAATCACTGGCGGTCACATATGCTTTGGTAACCAATCATTAGTGGACATGCAGTCAAGAACCCTATATAACCCATGGCCTTCCCTGGTTTGAGGTCTTCGCATCTAGCAGCTCGGCAGTCCCCAATAAAGTGTGTACAGAAGAATCCTGATTGTGGCGTCTTCCTTGCTGGCGAAGTGGGCGCAACACCACAGCATAATATGAAGATATCAATATAACTCACCTAAAAGTTAGGTAAGGGTAAACAAATAAATACATACTGTGGTGGTTTGAAAGTAAATGTGTATTTCCCATAGTCTGAGGTATTTTTGTTTAAGATTAAGCTACCTCAAGTCTCCAGCACTCAGAGCCCTGCTGAAGGAGTTATGTCACCAAGGTGTGTAGGGAACTGGTTTTGAGCACAGGTTCTTGGTTGTCTCTCTCTGCTATGGATGCTGATGTGAGCCAGCTTCCTCCACCATGATGAAGCTTCCACTTCTGTAAGCCTAAAATAAACCCTACCCTCCCATAAGCTGCTTCCATCAATGAGAAGGTAACTGTAGCACATAGCATTCGATTCTCTCAGGATTTAATCCATGCTGGACATTTATCACTTCTTATTTTTATTATAGTAGCATTTGCTAATGTTTTGATTTTCTTCTGTAGAGACAAAGAGAAAGGACTACAAATCTTGCCTGAGAGTCACTTCAGAAGAATGTCAGAACTGGCAAAGACAGTTTTAGGCAGAGGGATCATCATATACAACAGAAATATATTCAGGAGTCTAAATATAGTGATATAATTCAGAGAATAATACATGCTTAGTTTGCAAGGTACATAGGGGAACAGCAGAAGTTTTGATTGGCAAGAATGAGAGATTTTTAAACTTCGTCATATTTGTCACTATTAATGTATGTTTTGTGTTGCTTGCTGCATCGACATTGTGAAACACAGAAGATATTGATATTGAGTAGAAGTAGGAATAATGTTTAGAAAGATGCTTCCATGAGTAAAAATGGTGGGTGGAGGAAAGGTATGTGACTCATTTGAGAAGACTGGCTTCCCAAGGATGGCTGACTAAATGTGGGGATATAAAATGGAAGGACTGCAGGGATTACAGTGTTCCCACTAGGACAAAATTGCTGGGTAGTGGGTGTTCTTCAAAGACTGGGAATGTAGCAAGAACGTAATAACTCATAAAGACAATATCTGAGTTTAGCATTAAACATATCCAGGTTGAGTTGACTGTGGAACAGTGATAAAAGTATGTAATTGATAGATGTCATACACAGGGATTTGGAGGAGGTTTGAGATAAAGATTTGAGACTCATAAAGGCAGTGGTCATCATCTTTGGCATAGATAATAGTACTCAATATAACATATCAAGAGGAGTAGAGATAGATGAGAAGAGTGTGAGATTTATATTCCTGAGCTACATAAACATTTAAGGGAAGGGGAGAACAGGGAGAGATCTCAAAGGAGGCTCAAAAGGAACAATCTAATCTTAACAAGAATGATGATGCAGGGGCCAAAAGTTGGAAATCCAAGAATCTGATTGAGTGAGACATGACAAATCACATATGTAAAAGATGTGATTTGATGTGAGTGTCTTATGTCTGATTATCTTAGTCAGAACAGTTCTGATGGTGTGGAGAATGTGGAAGCCATGATGGAGTAGGTTGAATAGGAAATGGTATGTGAGAGCCAGGAGAAAGTGACCAATAATCATTTTTATAAAACTGCTTGGATTGAAGAGTAAGAGAGAGAGAGAAGAAGATATAAAGTAGCATTGGCATCTAGACAGGACTCTTCTCTCTCCTTACCCTCTATCCCTCCTTCCCTCTTCTTCTGAATGATTACTAGTGCTGAGGAGGGTAGGCTGTTGGTGAGAGAAGAACTGGAATAAGAGCATTGTATAAGATCAGAAAAGCAGTCTTATAAGAGCATGTTTATTTATTTATTTATTAGGTGAGTGTGTATATATATATGTGTGTGTATGGTATATGCGTGTCACCATGTGAGTAGAGAAGTCAGAGGAATTGCCTGCATTCTACCTTCTTTGAGACAGTCTGTTGCTGCTGCAAGTGAGTCTGGCTTGCGAGCAGCTTTAAATGGGTGTTGCAGAATTGAATTTGGGTTGGAAGGCTTTATAAGAAAGCTCCTTTAATCACTGAGCCATCTCCCCAGCTTTGATACAATTTCTTCTCCTCCTCCTCCTCATTATTATTATTATTATTGGTGTTGTTATTGTTATTTTTGAAGTAGAGTCTCACTCTAGCCCAAGCTGACCTAGAATTCACTGTGCATTCTCAGGCTGGCCTCAAACTCACAGCAATCCTACCTCTGCCTCCTGAGTGCTGAGATCAAAGGTGTCTGAAGAGAAGTTTCCTAAAGTAAAGTCCCATATTATTGCAGTTACATTATTGCAGTTACATTCTTGTTACTGGAGCAAAGCATCTGACTAAAAGCAACCAATTGGAGGAAAGTGTTTATTTTGGCTGAAAGCATTGAGGGGAAGTTTCATGAAGGCAGGGAAAGCATGGCATGAGCAGAAGCTGGACATCCCCTCTGCCACTGTGATGGGAAGCAGCAACAAGAGAGTGAGACAAGCTCTAACAGGGGGTGCTGAATAGAGTACCCCTAAGTCCACTCTCAAAACGAACTCCCTCCAGTAAGGATCCACCTTCCAAACTGCCATCAGCTGAGGACCAAGCACTCAAAACACAGGAATTTCTGGCAGACATCTGATTCCAAGCCACCACAAATACCAACGGTAGTTTTTGTTATCATTGACCCAGTAGTTTTTCATTCTGACCATAAAGATTAAATTGTAGAACTATTTTCTCTTATATTTAATTTGAAAATATTTTCTTTTGTAGAACTCATGGGCTTGAGTTATGATGATAATTTCCAGACTCTATGAAGTTTCATGTAAAAGCAAAGAAGCAAATACCTTTGAAACAGAAAGCAATATATTTTCCTAATCCAAAATGACTTCATTTGTTGTTGGCTCAGAGAATTTTATTTTAACTTTAGTTCAATATGTGTTTTAACAGTGTTAAGCTGAAGCAATGGAGACAGCTTTATTAACAGGACTTCTAAAACAGTCACACAAGAATTATTCTAGAGAAGCAACTTATTTACAATTGTAAAATTTCACCAAAAAGCTGGCATACATCAATCATGTTAAAAAACATTTAAACATAAAAAAGAAAAGAATCGTCTAGCTCACATTTTTGTGCAACTAGTACAGGCTCACTGGAGCAATGCCATGAAGCAGAGGCCAGAGGTACCCACTGACCGCTTCAGTTTAATGCACTTTTCATCCTTACTTGAAATTACAGAGTTTGTCAGGTTAAAAACAAAACAAAACAGTCACATGAGGGAAGAACAGGGTTGCTGACTATTTGTCAAATGGTCTCTTATATTTAAAAATACAGATTTTTCAGGCGTTTTGACAGGTCTGACATCCTCAGTCTTTTTACTTAGCCTAGGGCAGTCATTCTAGCCGTGTGTGTGTGTGTGTGTGTGTGTGTGTGTGTGTGTGTGCGTGTTTGAAGCCCACTTGACAGCCTGATGGCAAAAGTGGATCATCTTTCCAGAATACTGCTTATGTTTGCATCATTTTATGCTATTTGGTGCCATCTTTCCCACTGCCCACAGGTTCGGATTCTGAATGCTAGTGTAGATGTCCAATCCCAGAGATTGTTACCTGAAGGACAATTCAGCTTTTAAGATTGGGTTATGGATAGAAAGCTCTATAGTATGTTTGTTTGAAGGGGGATCTTAATTTCAGGGGATGGTGTCATTATACATTGGCTTTCTCACTAGATTATTTACTTTTCCTAGTCAACTGAGAAGAGAAGCATTACTTCTGTTCACAATAAGTTTGAAAATCCTAATCAATAAAATTTTGGACTCTCAAAGAAGTTGGATATTGGTTCTAGGATGACATGTAGAAAGCACAAGGTTATGAGACATATTTTTCCAGTACCCAGAATGATCTTGCAGCCTTCAGCTGGCCATGACAACTTACCCTTCTCCCAGAGCAACAGACCAGGGCCAGAGAACGGAACACTGTGTCTGCTCCCTGGCATAAGGTTTCTGTTTTAAAGTGCATGTCCTCTGTTTGTACTATGAGGAACTTAGGTTTCTTTTTTTTTTTTTGTTGTTCAAATTAGGTCTTGATATTGAATTTATTTAAAAATTCATCACGTTCCTGTCTTCATCAAGCAGAGTCAGCATTACCTGAAGTTTGGTTCAGTGAAATTGAGGTGTATACACTTCTACAGTGATTGTTGGCAACTTGTCTAGGAGCCCTGAACTATTTTTAAATAAATATACAAATTGTCATAAGAAGATACAAACACCAAAGGATAGGATAACATACTTTTCATGTTTCTATAGTGTTTTAAATTCACAGATAACTTTCATATTTTGAATAAAGGACAAGCATTCCATAGGAGAGGACACTGAAGCTAACATAGAAAGATATGAGTTATTCAGTTGGTAATGACAAGGCTGAGAGAATTTTTTTCCCTTAGACCCCCTGACCTTTTTGTGGACACACAAGTTCTCAAATGTATTTAAAAATCAATTTCATTCTTTTATACATTTGTGATAGACTGAATGATAATTTTTAGCATATAACTATTTGGCAGCAATATTTATCATCATGACTTAATATCATGCTACATCCATTTCAGTCTTGCTAGTTGGTTAATCTCTTGCATGGATTCTCAGCCAAAATTAGTGTGAATTATGCTTCAGAACCAGTCTGTCCTCATGAGGAGAGTAGTGCTTTTGTTTTTATGACCTGTATATGAATTGCTGCTTTAGTTTGAAGTCACTTTTCAGAAGAACAATTCGTCCATGAAAGGTCATTTCACATTAGCCTTGCAAAAGAATAACCCAGTTTCACATGAAGTAGTTGTCTAAGGGGATATGGTTATACTAAGTCTCATTGCCAAGAATTCCAGATAGAATGTCTCTTGCTTAACAAAAGCTGCCATTTCAGTATTCCTAGTGCCTAGTACACTGCATAGGACTGAGATAGCCTATTTAAATCAATTATTTCAAAATATCAATATGTAAGCTTTGTGGATTAAGAAACCATTTCCTGGAAGGTGGTTCTTTGTTACTTCCATGCTTTCTGTGCTCTTTATCATGTATTGAACACACCTGCCCTTCCCCACCTGTACCCACGGTCATGTGGGCTCAGCAAGCCTGATGGTTTCTGGCCAGGGCACCCGTGCTGTGGTCCACGCTTGTCACTACTCTGAAGGGTGAGAGACAAGACTAGACTCTGCAGACCTTTGGAGGACTCTGTTGAGGTTCAGCTGCCACAGTGTCTCTCAGGGGCAACTCTCTCATGAAATCACAAAGCTTCCTCATTCCTACAGACAACTCCTGCAGCTCTCAGGGGTGAGGGACTCATCTGTTTAACAGATCTTCCAGTGGGAATATCCCCCTTCCTTAGCAACTGAAGCTCTAGAGAAAAGGAATCTGTTGAGGGGGACCTGAAGGCTTGGGACAGGGTGGGCCTGCTGCTTGGCCTACAGGGGAGGAAGGACTGCTTTCCCTGTGCTCAGGCCTCATTCTCACACAAACAGCAGTTACTGGGACACAGTCTTCACTATCTCTTGTTCCCTGCTCCTGGCACCAGTCCTCCTGAGGGTGATTATGTTCATCTGAAGAGTTGGCTGCAATATCAGACTTAAGAATTCCTCACCATGGTTTCCTGATAATCCCTACTATAGGTAAGCTTGAAAGCCTTTATCACTTCTCTTTCAGTAGAAGATTTTCCAGCTTACTTGAGTTGAAAGCCCACCTAGGATCTATGTTAATTGTTCAAGAATACTTCAAGGCATGTAAACCCATGAACCCAACACCTGATCCAAACCCTGTCCTGCACATGCAACACTTTTCATTTATTGCCTTCCAAAATTTTCTATCGTATTTTCTTACTTCAACAAAAGAGATTACCAGCTCCAAACTCAGAGAATTCATCCTTGATCAATTTCTCCAGGGTGACTCAATGGGTTTCACTTAAGATAAATTTCTGGAACTTTCTTAAAATCATGTCTGTCCCCCAAACATGAAGAGGCCCAGACCTAGTTCTCTGGCTGATCACTGTAGTAGTAACAGGCTCTTTGTTCTTAGATATTCCTCACAAACTATATGATGCCACTTTAGCCCCCTGATTACTCTTCTGCTTTCTTCCTTGTCAGGCCTCTTGTTGAATTTTACCACCAGGAAGACCTGAGTGTTGCCACCACAACCAGACCCACACAAGTGCTGGATTTGCGTCAATGTGACACTAATAGGAAGCTACCACCATTTCCCACTTCCTGCTCACAACTGTACTCATACCAACTCATAACAGAAGGCGCTCCTGCGAGTGCATCAAATGATATGTAGAGCCACTGTGATGCAACTGCTCCATTCCAAGAAGCCAGTGAAGAAGATGAAGAAAAGACTGCTAACAAACTAAAAACAAACATGGTTTTGCCCCATGTAGAAGGAGGCTGTGATTGAGAAGAAAGAAAAAAGCTTCCCAATGCAAACCTGGTTCAGAAACTGTCCTTCAAAGGGAAGAACAGCAGCTCTAGTCCGCAAATTTGGGAATGGTAGAAAGGTCAATCAGAATTGACTGCACCCCAGGACTGAATGTCCACCAATCAGGACTGCTGTCATTTGCATGTCAGGACTTGGGTTATGGGAAATTGTATGCTTCATTCTATCAAAACCAGGGCAGTTCCAACATGGAGACTCTCCACAGCCTCTCACTGTATGCAGCAATTATCCTGCAATTGACATGCCTGCTGCTGTATATATCCTGTGGCAAGTTTGTCCCTTATTTCTTAAAACAAAGCAACAGAGACACAAAAATAAGGGGAAACATTTCCTAAAATTTTGACCTATATGGATGAACAAGGTTTTCTAAAGTGGAGAAAATTTTTTAACTGTAGTCCTCCAAAACAAATTTAACCCTAATATGAGGCATGTAACAAGACTAAAGAAAAAGTGGAAGAAAGGAAAAAGTAAAAGCTCACCAAACACACTCGTCTGTTAGGCACTCCACTGGACTTCTCATGAGCATCAAAATTAAAGCTCTCTTTAAAAAATGCTTTTACATCATTGTTTTTAAATATTAATGGGTTGTTTCTAGATGAAATATGTTTTTGTTACTGTACACACTCTCTTTTTATCTCTCTCTCTCTAATGCTGACAGTGGAAAATGCATGCCTCTGTAGTCTTAACAGCTCAAGCAATACCTTTCTTTCAATTTTATGCAGGATACTGCTGCACCCTTATTCTATATCATTAGGCACTAATTGCCCTATTACAGTGTTCTGGGACAGTTTTAAAATTGTGCCCCAGGCTTTTCAGCAAATTCAGCATTAAAGTAAATGTTCCCAGCAATCAAAATTATTTACTAAACACAATGCAGTTTCTTCTAGAAATATTATTGGAATCCTATTATAATTGGTAGATTCTTGTGTTATAAGATGTTTGGGTACTTAGGAAAGACTACTGTCGCTTTTCATAGTTCACCTCTGACATCCCTGACACAAGCATATAAAAGGGGCATTATGTATTTGGCCAGTTCAGACTCATGTACATATGCTTAGCCTGTGAACAGATTTCCTTTATTGTATACCATTTTGAAGAAAGATAATGCATTACTTTGCATCATGCAATTATTTATAAATATGTCTAAAAGTTTTATTTTAAAAATATTCTTGTGTTAACAGGATGTTATTTGGAATACGCATTTAAGACCCTCTGAATGAGAATTTTTATCAAACACAAAATGATGGACTACAAATCGTCATTAAGGACCATGCAAGATGGTTTCTCATACTGTTCCCACTAATTTTATCAGTAGCTCTTAGCTATTTTCAATTCCATTTTATAGAAGTCTTTGGATGGATAAACAATTTGCCTACTTCTTTTACATGGCAAGAGAGTGAGTATCAAGAACAGATAAAAAATGAAAACAGTAGAACAAATTATAATATTTGCAGAAGATAGCTGGTACAAAGAAAGGAGGTTTCAAATATCAAAACACAGATAAATAAGCATATACAAAGTCAAATATTGATCTTTCTTAAAATTTTGAGGCATGTTTTTAAATAGTTAACAAAAAGCCTCATAATGAATTCTTTTGAGAACTATTTATTTATTTAGTTTTAAATAATTAATTAATTAATTAATTAATTTTTTTTTTTTTTCGAGGTAGGGTCTCACTCTAGCCCAGGATGACCTGGAATTCACTGTAATCTCAGGGTGGCCTCAAACTCACGGCAATCTGTCTACCTCTGCCTCTCAAACTCTGGGATTAAAGGCGTGTGCCACCATGCCCAACTATTTTATTTGTTTATTTGCAAGGGGAGAAAGAGAGTGAATGAACGAATGAATATGGGCTTGTAGCCACTGCAGATAAACTGCAGATACATGCGCCACCTTATGCATCTGGCCTTAGTTGGGTACTGGGGAATCAAACCTGGATCATTAGACTTTGCATCAAATGCCTTAACCTCTGAGCCATCTCTCCAGCCCTCTAATTTATTTTTTCCACCAATGTGGGTTTTCAGATTTTGAGTTTGCTTAAGGTAGGGTCCTCATGCCTCATCTTCAGCTTCAAAGGCTGGTCATCATTTTCTATGCTCCATCAGCCAGTTTGCCACTCTTGGTCAGTGTATTCATGAGGTTGTAGTGGTCTTTATTGCATTGATACTTGCAATGGTACTTACAAGTACATCTGTGGAATTCATTCATGCCCTTTTCTGATTTTGTGAGCATGCAATTTTTTATTTTACTATTATCTTATTTTATTTATTTCTGTGCCACGTTTTGCATCTGGCTTATGTGGGTGGCTTAGGAATTGAATCACGGCCAGCAGGCTATGCAAGCATGTGCCTTTCACCACTGAGTCATCTCCCAGGTCGCTTCTGGTGATCTTCTGAATTTATAGTCAAGCCATATATATTGTCATGCAGTTCAATTCAATGCAGACATAGTAGTGACTTTTAAGAATAATAGTTTCTCCTTTGTATTATCTATAAGATCTCTCCCTCCTCCCCTCTCTTTCTCTCTCTTTACAGAAACTCCAAAAGAAGGTGCATTTACCCAAAGACTTCCTTTTCAGGACATGTATATTTCATTTAGCAGACCAACCAACCAACAAAAACAAATACCCAAGGGAAAACTTTAAGGAATATCTGAGCTCAGGGTGGTCTTAGGCTTTCCTGCCTAACAGTGGACACACATGAAATATTTATTGCACTGAAATAAATGGGTTGTCTTTGTGTCAAGGACGTTTCTTTTTTTTTCTTTTTTTTTTACTTCGAGAGCGACAGACACAGAGAGAAAGACAAATAGAGGGAGAAAGAGAGAATGGGCGCGCCAGGGCTTCCAGCCTCTGCAAACGAACTCCAGACGTGTGCGCCCCCTTGTGCATCTGGCTAACGTGGGACCTGGGGAACTGAGCCTCGAACCGGGGTCCTTAGGCTTCACAGGCAAGTGCTTAGCCGCTAAGCCATCTCTCCAGCCCTGTTTCTTTTTTTAATATTATAGTTTTATTTTCAAAGTGTTAACATTGAACTTTTTGTTGTATTCTTTTTGAGTCCAGGCTGATTATGGGTGTGAGTCACCTGCCCAGCAGCCACATCATACATTCTTGGTTTCTTTTTTTTTTAAAGGAAACATATTTTTTTAAACATAGGTTATAGTTTTATATCCTTTCTCCTTTGTCCTCACTTCCCTGAGGGCCCTCCTCAATAGGGATATTAGTGTTCACTATGGGGTCACTAGTGCCTCAGTCAGTCTCTGAGGGTGGGGCTGTACCTCAGGATATTTCTAACCACTTTGTGATTCTTAGAAAAATCTATCTGCCACTCTTCCACAACAATCCCATCAGGGATATTTCTTTGGAATAATTCTCTAGTAATGTGTGATGGGACCCTGTTGCATGTTGTATTCCCCTGGAAGCATAGTCCTATGGCAGGAGTGTGTAGAAGACATTCTGGGGGCATTATCTGGGGAGGAATGGAGACTGGCAAAGAGTGAGATTGAACAATGAAGGCTTAGTTCAGGCTTCAGTCAATATCCACTGCACCCCATTGGAGGTGGGGAGATCTTTGAAGCTGGGTTAGCCCTTCCAGCTAGAGTCTTATTTTGAAGGGGGCCAAGCTTTTCTTACTTGGCTTTGACCACTTATTAACTGCTCTCTTTCTCCCTGGAAGGTGGTCTGACTAGGCAAAAGCAGCTCACTCCAGATGGGAGCAAATTTTGCAGAGAGCTGAGAAGACTTACTTATGGTAGCTGATGAAATAAATCTGTTTCCCTGAAGGGGTGTCTGAGAAGGCAGAATAGTATCTCCTCAGACACTGTGGCCAGTAAAAGATATGAAACAAATAAAGCAGAAAAAATATTTTGATTATACTGGTCCTCCTTGGTACTCCATCTTATAATCTCTAATTTTGTTAAAGGACAAACATTATTTTCTCCCACTTTGTAACTTTTAGATCATAGGTAGATTTGTAAGGACTGACTTAGCTAGTTATTCTGACAATTTCCTATTCATTACCTCACATAGCAGGGAGCCTCTTTGGACCATCCAGCTTGTAAATTTACAATTGCACATTAATCAGTGAAATATAATTTCTAGCTGCTGCCTCTGGGCTTGGGACACACTGTATATGCCAGTATATATACAATTAGCTCCAAGGTTGGCTTAGGAGCACTTTTCCATCAAACAAGAAAATGAGCATTATAGGAATCGAGAAAATGAACACCTTGTGTCTGTTTCTGGCTAGCAAGGACTGAAAACTCTTATTCAATTGCCCTGCTTTGCTTCTCATTATCTCTGTAAACCATTGCTAAATGAAAAGCTATTTGACACACAGAAAATTTTAGTTTGCTTGGAGTGGGCAAGATCTACTACAAGAGAAAGAAATGTCAGACAGACTTGAGGCTTAGAGTTTTTTTTTTTTTTTTTAAACTGGTGGAGTAAAGGTAAAAGTTAAGTTCACAGAATTTTCCAAAAGTCCATAGGTAATATTGGCTTTATGTAAAAAGTCTTAATCTGCTCTCTGGTTTATAACAAAATACTTGAGATTAGGTAATTTATAGGAGTAGAGGCTTACTTAGCTCATAATTCTGGAAGCTAAGAAGTCAAAGAGCATAGTGACAGTCTTTGGACAGGGCCCTCATCCTGTGTCATGATATGGGCAGAGGAGGTCAGGTCACACAGTGCAAGCTTAGATAACTCAGCTCTCTATACCTCTTCTTATTTTATTTTATTTTATTTTATTTTATTTTATTTTATTTTATTTTATTTTATTTTTGTAGTCAGTGAATACATTCAAGTTGGTACCATCGTTAGCCTCCTTGTCCTCCCCATTCCACCGGGACCCTCTTTGTTGGGGTATATGGGTCATGCATTGTGGTCTTAATCTTTTTTTTTAAAAAAAAATTATTAATTAGTTTTGTATTCAGCAAATACAGTCAGTTTGCTACCATTATTAGGCTAATCCATAACCTACCCCCTCCCCTTGACCCCTCCTTGTTGAGGTATATGGGTCATGCATTGTGGAATTAGCCCACAGTTATGGGTAGGATAAATGTCTCTGCATATCATGACTCAACATGTGGCTCTGAGATTCTTTGTGACCCCTCTTCCGCAAAATTTCCCCGAGCCATGTTGGGTTTAGTCTTTAGTTTTGGGTAGGAGGAAATGTCTCTGTCTATTATGACCAAAACTAGGGCTCTGACATTCTTCCTGCCCCCTCTTCTGCAAATTTCCCTGAGCCATGTTGGGTTCATATTAGGCCTACTTCTGTGTTGAGATCTTGGGTGCCTCTGTGTCTCTGGATATCTGGTTTGGTAGGGGTTGATTGCTCTCTGTGTCTGTCTCCTTCACTGTTGTGCTGGTTCCCAGTTTGCCAAGAAAACAGCATTCTTGCTTGCTTCCCCAATTATTCTTAGTTTCACCTAGGGCCCTTTTGAGGTATGATGGGGTGGTTCACTCCTTAGGATCTACATGTATCTGAAAAAGAGAAGCAGGTTCTCCAACAGAGAGTAAAGTTAGCACCAAGTAGATGTTGGGTTATGTTTTTCAGAGATAGTTTAGTGGAGAGCAGGATCATTTTTGGATATGGTTCTGACTTGTTTCCCAGCTCCAGCTATGGGTTCTGTTCCACTGAGCAGATCAGTTAGCCAAATTGAGAGTTGGTTTCCTCTTCTTATGAAATAAGAAAATCATTATGAGGCCTCCAACCTCATGACCTCATCTCTTTCTAATTATTTACCAAAGACTCCTCCCCAATACCATCAGTTTATGAAATTAGAAATTAAGATTCAAATGCATGGAGTGTGTGTGTATGTGTGTGTGTGTGTTTGTGTGTGTGTGCGAGAGAAAGAGAGAGAGAGAGAGAGAGAGAGAGAGAGAGAGAGAGAGAGAAGTGGAGGGAGAGGGATGGCTTACATTGTTAAAGTGATAGGACCTAGAATCCCTGTGAAAGATTATCTAGATTAGATTAGCTTCTGAGCATGCTTGTGAGGGATCATCTTAATTTGGTTATGGGCAGCACCATTCCACAGCCTGGGATACTGTACTGAATGAAAAGGAGAGAGCTGGCTGAGAACCAGCATTCATTGCTCTCTGCTTCCTCAGTGTGGGTGAAATGTGACCAGCTTGGCTTACCATGATGCACCGTAACCTGGAACTATGAGTTGAAATAAGCCCTTCCCCCATTAAAATGATTTTTTTTTCAGGTATTTTGTTCCAGCATCAAGAAGTTGATAATACAAGGGGATATACTGAAACCATAGTAACATCTGCACATTATTCTCATTTCCTTAAAATGTCTGTAACAATTATTAGATGATCATGAAGTTAAGAACCAAAGGAAGGTGACAAGACCCACTCATTCTGATTTTAAGTTATCACTTTTTTTCTGTGCATAAACATATATTTGGATACTCTATGAATATTCAACTTTTAAAATAATGATGCCATACAAGTGAGCCCTATTATTTAATGTTTCTGTTCATATTACTATTGTCACTTAGTTTTCACTTTAGAAATGAGAAGTAGAATAATACAACATTGCAGGAATTCCCCCAAACTTCCCTTTCTTGCCTCTGTATATCTTCACAATTAATTTATTCTTATAGGTAAGTTGTGTATTCCTTACTTAAAACTCCTCCAAATCTGACCTGCTGGACTAGTAAAGCCTCAATAGTTAAATGGTTAACTTTCTTTGCCAATGACCTGACAGGTATTTGCTAATGCTTGAAATTTCTGTAACAGGGTCCAAACCTTTTTATTCCACAAAGAAGGATGAAGAATAAGGGAGGAGAAGGAAGTCAGCTAATGTTTGCTGCATGTCTATCACAATGCTGGCATTGTGCCACATCTTTTATTCAGGTGCTCTATTTGTAAAGGTGACCCTCTATTCCAAGGTAGATGTAGTAATCCCAGAAGAAAAAACTAATACTACAAACATGTATGTAACATACCTCAATTTGTTCACTTTCCTTCCGAAGTATATGTTGTGACTGATGATAGTTCACTACATTTTATAGCTTCTATGTTAAATGTCTGCCACAGGCTCAAGTGACTGAGGATGTAGTGTCCAGATGGTGGTGCTATTTGGGAAATCATGAAACCTTGAGAAGATAAGGTCTAAGTGGAGGAAGGAGGCCACCTTGGAGACAGGTCTTCAGGTTTCTAATATGGACCCATTTCTTGTTTCATCTCCGCTTCTGCATGCATCCAGATGATCAAGCAGCCTCAGGCTCTTGCCGTCACAGTCAAGATCCACTCCTGCTGCCAGATCTCCCTTGCCATGTTGGATTGTTCCCTAAAATTACAAGCCAGATTAAATTCTTCCCTTAAGTTGCTTCTTTTCAGGTACTTTGTCTCAGTAGTGAGAAAAATAACTAACACAAAAAATGTGACCCCAGAAAAAACACTTAATATTTTCTGCTCAGGGAAGATTGAATAATATTTGATTTATCTTTTTTTGGTGACACTTGGATCATGAGAGTGGAGAGCAAAACCCTGGAACTAATTGTGAAAGAGAAAAATTTACTGTCATAAATGAAGTTGACTAGTTACATCCCTGTTTTCTTTCAGTTTCAAGGCAGCTTTCTCTCTGCTTCATTCTTTGACATTGCTGTGGGTCCATGCAAGCTATATTCTCCAGAACTTTTTTTTTTAAACAAGATGAGTCTCTTTTAACATCTACCAATACTAGTCCTAGAGAGGCTGAAAGGTGGGTAAAAGGACTGATCTACCCTTTTTACCTGACCCACAACATACTGGGTTAGAGTCACTGAATACCCTAGGAGTAATTGTTAGCTCCATCCTCTGACTACATGCAGTACTCTATGAACCAGTCTCATCATATCCTGTCGAAACATCAGCTGTAGCCACTGGTGCATCTTCTTCACCACTCTGTGGGCTTCTGATCCAAGCTCACAGGTTCTTGCAATCCTACCTTCTTCCTTTCTTCTTTGTGTGTTAGTTTGGTAGCTGCCTCTTCCTAGGGCTATCACTATGTTTTCATTTGACTCATTTAGTCAATGTATGCTGGTTGAAACCTGCTGGTGTGAAATATTCCAGGGGTTTCCATTTATATGACCAGATGTTCATGGTACATATTTGTGTTTTTAATGTGAGAGTGGATCCATAGATACTTGGGGATGAGAAAAGGTGAAGAGAAGCAGAATAGTTACTAGTATGGTACAGCAAACTGTGGGTGCACCAGGAATAACATGAAAAGGCATTTTCAATTTTTTCAGTTAGTTATGGACATACTTAGAATGCAAACAGCACAAGTTGGTACCATCTTTTCCCTCATCCCTGCCCCTTTTCTGAAGAGGCCCTCTTCACTGAGGATGCAGGTCATCCCATGTGGATTGTGGGTTGTACATGCGGGGTCAGCAGCTGGTATGGGGGAGAGCCAATGTTTCTGTGCATAGTGTCCCAACTTGTGGCTCTAACAGTTTCCTACCCAGAAGAGGCATTAAAAGAAAAACTGGGAAGCCCTTGGGGAAAAAAAAGAGACTGATTTCGCAATAACAACCAGAAGAACATTTCTTAACACATACACACATGAAGTCCAGAAAACAACTCTTCATGATGGTCCTTTAAAGCAGAGGAACTTGATTTCCATATGGTAGCACTGTTTCTCTGCATCAGATGACAGGAAGGAATTACTTGCAATTTGATCTCTTTCATTAGAGACACCAAAGCAGTTGCACTGTGTTCCCAGTCTCTCTCTCATATTCAGGGAGCTTGAGGTAGGATTTCATCTCTTCCCCAACTGTCACAAACTGCCCAGTTTTCTTTTCACTCAAATGTCAGTGGATGTTTTCAATTCTTTTCTAAAGGAACAAATTACCTATTTATTGAAATGAGTTAACTGTAGCTTGCTGACAAACACTATTTCACTTTCAGGAGCAGCTGTCAGACTTTTAAAACATTAAAACCCCATCAAAAACATTTCAGGAAGTACAGCCAAAGCCTTCTAAGTGACTTTCTAAAATCTGTTCAGCTCAGATGTATTCAAGATAATTAATTGGTGTAGTTGTTTCCATGTTCTGGGTACTGCTTTTTAAAGTTAATAAGTGTATTTTAGAAGTTTTAGTAAACATATTCACCTTAAATTTAACAGATGTATACCACATGCAGAAATGAATATAAAAATGACTACATTGTAATCTGTCCTTGTTCTGTATCAGAGTTGTGGAAGTATATTTTTATTAAGTATATAATTTATATGGACACATCATGTGTTGGTACCATCATTTCCCTCCTCCATGGTACCTTTCCACTGAGGGCCATTCTCAGTGGTATTGCTGGTATTCCCTGTGGTGTTGTGGGTTATGTGTTATGAGAGCAGCAGTCTTTGCAATGCCTCTGGGTATACCTTTCCACCTGGTGATTCTGACAGTCTTTTCATCCCCTCTTCCACCAAATCCCCTGAGCTGTTGTGGGTGTGTTTTACATCTACTTCAGTGTTGAGCTCTCAGGACCTTCTGAATTTCTGCCTTGGCATATATTGAGTATCCTCAGCATCTGTCTCTTTCACCTTTGTGCAGGTTGCCAGGCTTGACATGGGAGCAGCACTCTTGCTCATCTCACCAATTCCTGTGTGGTTTTCATCTGGGCCCTGGTTGATGTGAGTGGGGTAGTTTATCTCCTCAGTTCTTGTGACTTTTTGAAAAAGAAACAAGGATTTTCCAATGGACAATGAGGTCAATGAGGTTAAATGGAATAAGCAGTGTTATGTTAGAGATATTTTGATGGATGTAGCCCCTCTTTTGGCCAAAAACTAGTGGGAGATTGTCCTTGGTCTCCATAGGATTCTGACCTGGTTTCCAATTCTAGCCATGGTTCCTTTCCACTGAGCAGGTTTCTTAGCCAATTAGAAAGCCGCTGGTCACCCACCAAGGCTGAGTGCTACCATAGCACAGGTTCGTACATCTTGTCAGGCTGTTGGCTTTAGAGTAGCAGTGTCCCCTGGGAAGCACACTTTTAAATGTGTCTTTGTTCAGCATTCTCATTCAGTCTGATCTCCAACCATGTTCTCATGTAGAGCTCTTCTGGAACTCAGCAGAAGAATGTTCAAAAGGCCTTTGCCAGAGAATCAAACAACCTCAAAGGCCTAAGAACTTTGGACTAGTAAAGGTCCTCCATAATAGCTTGATTTCCATTTTATGAAGGATATTTTAATATAATCTTGTCCTCCAACTATCTAATGAAAAATAAGATTTCTACAACCAAACAAAGTGAGAGCATTAGGTATGGCATTCCTTTCTCTTGGAGAGGACACAAGTTGTGCATAAATAGTATGTTGAAGACATCAAGGAGTATTGCAGTAAAGAAACTGGCTTAAAACCATGGAAAAGAACAAGCTTCTACAATCATGAATGATCTTTCACTTTTTACATTTTGCATGACTAAGACCCCAAACTTTGCCTTGGAGCACATTTTTGGGCAAATTGTATACAAATGAAAGAAGGAAGGAAAATACATTTAAAGGTCCTTCAAGGAAAGAGGAAACCCCAGAGGAAGATGAGATCCTGGTCATGTATACTTTCTGGGTTCTGTAACAGTCATAATGATAGAAAAACTGTTTAGAAATGGTATAAAGAATTAAAAAAAACCCAGGAATTTAATGTCTTCCATTATCCCCTCCCCCAAAAAAATCCAAGGTAGATTTGGCTTCAGGCACTGCTAATCTAAGGAATCCAGTCATATTTTGTGCCTCAGTACCTTCATTAGTCATAGAGACCTTGTCTGTCCCCAGGAACCCATCTTCCCATTGGTGGAAGCATAATACGCTGGAGAATCTTCAGTAATTTGTTTTCCTGACAGCCTGCAACTGGAAAGAGAACCCCTCTTGCTGGAGCTAGTAGTGGAGAGTCCTCTGGTTTCCTGAACTGAAAACATTACTTATCTGTTTTTATATGGTGCTAACATGAAAAAGAGAATCTGACAATATCCTCAAGGTTCTGTGTGCTTGCATCAGGGAAAGAGAAGAAGTTTGGATTGTTGAGAAGATTGCCATATTGCAATTAGCAAAAGGAGTCTGGCTACATGCAATAATTTTTATTGCAATGTATTAGGATTCTCCAGAGACCAGGACCAGTGAAATATATACAGATACATCTACACAAAGGAAGATTTATCTCAGGAATTTGCTCATAAAATTATAGAGGCTAAACAGCCCCAGAACATGCATGTATACCCCATCTAACTAAGAAAGCTAATGAAATTCTTCCTTCTGAACACATAAGTCTGAAAATAAGGATCCCTAACCTTTGAGGGCAGGAGATAATGTATGCCCCAGCCTAGGAAGAAAGGAAACTTGAATTTTGCTCTTCTGCCTCTTCATTCTCTCTGGGCTCTCAGTGGGCCAGTGGGATGATGCCCAACTATGTGATAAGGCATCTTAGTTTAATGATTAAAATGTCAATATCTCTGGAAACACTTTGCCATGCATACATAGAAACCATGTTGGGTATCCCTTTACTCACTTAAAGGGACTCATACTATTAACCATCACCAGCAAAAAGGAAAACAACTTAAAAAAACTGGATATAACCATTGGATTTCTTTATATTGGAAAGGTGGCTTAGTCCTCCTTGCTAGCACCCCCTTGCGTCAAGGAAAGAAGGAACAAAGATGGACTGAGAGGAAAGGAAGCCCATGGGTGACCCTTACTGAAGCTCTTCTTTATGTTGCCTTCTAGCAACTCTCTTCATTCCAATGCCTGTTTTCTCATCATTCTCTGACACTTGGAGAGCAGCTCAGATCTTTATTTTGCCAGTCTTTCTTTCATTTCAAATGCTCAAATCTCTCTCCCTCTCTCTCTCTCCCTCTCCAAGTGATCACAGTACCCAAACTTTGCAGCTTTTATCAGGAGCCTGCATATTTCTGATGCCTCATGAGAGGCATTGTTCATTGTTCATAGGACAGATGTTTTCCTGGCAATGTAAGGAAGCAGTCTGCATGGTTTTCCTCCCCAGCCTGAACTGAAGTTCAATGTTTGTATGTACATTGTTGTTTTGGTGGGTGGTTCCACCAGGTACTTCCTAGACCAGCTCATCCTAGCCTTGCCAACTTACACTTTCTGTTCCCAAATACAGACCTCCTGCAGGTCTCCAAGCACCGTCATGCTATACACCACTGCATTGAATTGATTCCGAAGACTGAGAAGGGATTGTAGGTCCCCATGCATTGTTATGCGGTACACCAATGCATTGGGATGGGATTATTGTGACAGCAGTTTATTGAGAAACTCTTTCAGGAGAAATAGGGAAGGGAGTGCAGGAAGTACGGAAGAACAGAAAGAAAAAGCACTCAGGCAAAGTGGGCTCACCAGGTCCCTTAATGGGGAATTGTAAAGCATGAAGCATACCACATAGTTCTTTGACCTTGAAGTAGGAGGATTGATCCTCTGTATTTTCTTATCAGTCACCAAGTGACTCTGGGGCACTTTTGGAGCATGGATTCTCAGGTATTCCTAGGTCAGGGATATTTCATATGTTGTAGGTAATTCTCAGAAGAGGGCAACTGCGCCTGACCGGTCAATAGCAACATTCATTCAGAGCAGCTGGAAGATTGCCAACTTCTGTGAGCACTTTGGTAATTCATTCCCTGAAAAAACATTAGCCCCTTGTTCTATGCTATTGTCAGAAAACTTGTCTTAACATTACCTCTCCCACCTTTGTGTGCATCACAAGTACTTCCTGATACACACAGTTCTGATTTATACCCCCAGGCTTCTTCATTTGCTGTGATGCTGGGGTAAGGCCTAATAATGTATATTTCTAATAAGTTCCCAAGTCATGTTCCTGATGTTGGGGTGAATATCATGGATTTTGTAAAAGAAATCAGTAGTTAAACAAATTCATTTGCCTGAGTTTTCTGTTCATTTATATTTATTTCATCCTTCTACATCTTGGATGAATACCTTTTTTCTCCCCCTTTAGTAACACCTTGTATACTACATCATAATAGGAGAGTCTTTGTTTTAGGTATAAGGAAGGTGGAAAGGGAAAGAATATAATGGTTCTACCAGTAGGGTGAAGAAAAGTCTTAGAATGCATGTCTCATAAAAATAAAGCCTGTCCTATTACCTTGCATATCTATCAGGAGAGCACTCTGTCATAGTCTCCTTAGCACACCTGGCTCTTAGAACTTCAAGTGGTATCTTATAGGACCCCAGTAAGTATTTGCTAAAGAAATAACATCAATCTTGTTTAGGATTGATTCTAAGGGAAAATGGGTATAACCCACATAAGAAACATACTTGCATAACTTAAAATATAACTTTCTTATACAAAAATATGTCAACTTACAAATAAACTTTGGGGCCATGATGTTTTAGATGAGGGGGGTCTTCCTTAGAATAGTCTGTTTATCTTTAAAAATTGTGTGGAAAGGCATTAACCCGACTTCCCATTCACACACACTAGTTACTACAGAATAAGCTTCATATCTGGTTCAATGCTTACTTTATTCATGAATCTATAATTTGCTTTTGGAAAAAATCAAGTCATAACATCATTACTTCAGGTTTAAAAATTCTGGCAGAGAGTTAGAAAAAAGTAAACTTTGTGGCAACACTGAAATGGACAAAATTTAGTAGCATTTACTGTCAGTAGCTACTAAATATAAGCATTCACTGTAGCAGACGGTCTCCCTTTAAAACACACAGGCCAATGACAGGAGGTAACAAATAGATGCTGTTCTCAGAGAATATATGAGTGGTCTTCTTAGAAGAAATGTAATTGGGGAAAATCTTAGGAAACACTAGCGTTAGAAGATTGGCCAGGGAGTATATAATGTATTGACTGTTCAGGAATATATTCATCAAGGCTGTTGACATAGTTCTCTTATTAGCTAATATTTAAAATGTTGTTTCAAGGAAATGGTGCATCTATAAAATGCCAGAAGCAAGAGGCTCTGGAGTGTTTGTCACTAAACCTCCTTGCTAATTGGGCACGCCAGCTACCACTACATTAGTCTGCAGCCGCTCCTGACAGGCTAAACAGAGTTAACCTCACATTTGGAATTAATGTGTTTATTTTAAGAAACACTAAGTCTGATTCAATTAGCATCCAAAGTCATGGAGACTACAGAATTTAATGTTGGAAGATTTTTTTGTTTCCATTTTTTAAAACAGTTAATGCTTCAGTGTTTATAGGACTCAACTGATGGTGAGGATATGTATGTATTTTTCTTTTTGTTTTTTAAATTTGAAAACATAAAAAATTGGATTAGAACTATGAAACTCATCTGGCATGATATATGAAGAGCAGTGAATGATGCCTAGGGATGTAGGAACAGAGAAAAACACTTGAGTAAGTAAACAGAGTTTATGAGACTTGTTTATGCCAAGAAAGCAGGATGAATATTTCTGACTAAAAGTTAATTAACTATTTTGCCTCAGCGAGCCAATTTGTCGCCTTAAACTTTGATTCATTAACTACAAACTGAGAGGATTGCTTGTTCCATGGTGTCCTCATAGACTGAGTTTGTGCTAAATGGTGCTGTGAGATATGGTCTGTTCTTTCCAATTGAAACTAACTGAAAAAGGCTATTATACTGAAAGTAAGGCTTTTTAAGTGGCAGTAAGTAGATGGGTACGCTCTTAGAGCAAAGCCTAAGAACTATATGGCTTAATTTCAAAGCTAATCAACCCTTATTAACTAAAACAAGAGTATATTCAAGATTTTGAGTCTGCACAGTTAATAGAGCATGAAGCTTGCCCAGTTGGCAATTCTCAGGTTTTAAGACTTGTAAAGTTATGGGTGATTTCTTTTGAGGTTTTTTATACATAGAAGTTGTAACTTTCAAAGGAGTTTTGCTTGCTCATAACTGTACATTGATCAAGTAATTATTTAGAGCAATTCTTGCTGGATGGATGAAGTGGTGACTGGACAAGTGGAAGAGCCCATCAGAGCATTTGGAATACACTGAGGACGCTACAGTCTTGTGCTAGAGCGTAAACGACCTTTTTCTTCTATGCTCCGGAACTTGCATTAAGTTTTGAATTAGATGTGTCAAGCATCTTTGTCCCTCTGTGTGTGTAACTTTGGGGAATAGGTTTAAACTTTCCAATTTGTAACTTTCTGACTCACTAATTAGGGTTTATGATGGTAATATATTTTTCATAGGTTTATGGTAAAGATTGAAAAAGGTAATGTTTACCTATCAACTGCTTACCAAAGTACCAGCTACTCTGCTATAAGAATTTATGCAGCTGCCATCTGCTATGAGATCATTAACCCCACAGTGGAAGTTGTCACTAAGCACAGACAAAATATCAGTCCCTACAATTGTTAATAAACATAGAAAATTCCAACTAGTAGAAATTTCCAGAATGACTTTTGTTTTTCAAAAATAATCAGCTTGTGTTGTATACTGATAATGAATTATACTCATACCTTCTCAAGAAGAAAAAACAAAGTGTGAGAAAGTTGGGTGTGTCTCACTATGTACAATTAATAAGGTATATATGACATCAGGACAAATAGAATGGACAAACCTGTGCCCCAAAGTCATAGTTATCAGCACTGTAATCAATAGTGCAACACCATTGTTTTATAAAATTTCTAAAATGCTGAACTTTGGGCTAGAATGTGTGTGTGTGTGTGTGTGTGTGTGGAGAGAGAGAGAGAGAGAGAGAGAGAGAGAGAGAGAGAGAGAGAGAGAGAGAGAGAGAGAGAGAGAGAGGAAGAGACTGTGATTGACTGAGTGATTTGATTGCCTAGGACTGCATTGTACATGGAGCTGAGACACTAATGAACAACAGAAATACTGTTTTTTACAGAATAGTTCACAATTCACTTCTTTTCACAAGGAATACTGCTTCACTCTTTCCAAAGGCATGCTTTTAATCTCTATAACTTGGCAACAGGCCTTTTGTCTATAGTCCACAGGGAGTACCTGTAAATCCTTTTCTTTCTTTTTTTTTTCTTATTTTTATTTTTTATTAATTTTCGGTTCAGCAAATACAGGCAGTTTGGTACCATTATTAGGCTCATCCATGACCTATCCCTCCCCATTTGCCCCTCCTTGTTGAGGTATATGGATCATGCATTGTGGAGTTAGCCCACAGTTATTGGTATGATAAATGTCTCTGCATATCCTGACCCACATGTGGCTCTGACATTCTTTCCACCTCTTCTTCTGCTAAATTTCCCTGAGCCATGTTGGGTTCATTTTTGGTCTGCTTCAGTGATGAGGTGTTGGGGGCCTCTGGGTTTCTGGCTCTCTGATTTGGTAGGAGTTGATTTTTCTGTGTGTTGGTCTTCTTCCCCCTTGTGCTGGTATCTGGTTCATCAGGAAAACAGCACCCTTGCTTGTTTCGCTAATTTTCCTTAGTTTCAGTGGGGGCCCTTTTGAGGTATGATGGGGTGGCTCTCTCCTTAGGATCTGTATCTACGTAGCAACAAATAACTGGTTGTGATGCCCACACAAGTGCAATAGGGTACACAGCCATGGTGGGGAACCAACTGCTCTTGATTTGGCTAACTGGTCTCCTCAGTGGTATGAGACCCATAGCTGGAGCTGGGAAACAAGTCAGAATCATATCCAAACATAAACCCTCTCTCCAATATCAAGCTACCATCAATCATGGGCTATAAGAGGGCCTACACCTATTAACTCTCTATAGAAAAAAGTAAGGGTTATTTCATTTGTCCTGCAACTAACTTACTCTCTGTTGGAGAATCTGCTTCTCTTTTTCAGATAGATGCAGATCCTAAGGAGAGAGCCACCCCATCATACCTGTAAGTCCTTTTCTATGGAGGGAAAAAGAAGCCATTGTCTTCTAATTCTCCTAGATGGGATGTCACCAATGATGAGTTTCCTTGCTTCTTCATTGCCCACAGTAAAGGTGTTACAATAGATTACTAATGCTTGAGATAGTTGTTCACTGGAATTAATTCATTTTCTGCAATCAAAGAACACACACACACACACACACACACACACACACACACACACACCCCTGAAGAGGGTTCAAATGCAACTCTTCTAGTGAAGGCCACAGAACATAAATTCACTCTTAAACTCAAGTATACAGTTCATTAGTTTTAAGCATATTGTTGTGAAGTAAATCTTCAAAATGTCTTCATCTTACAGAACTGAAACACTATATCATATATCTGTGCAGTGCTATGGATTAAAGCAGGCCATTGTGAATACTATGCAAGGTCTCTACAACTGAGATATACCCCAGCTGAAACTACACTCATTGAAAGACTGGGCCCATTCCATGTCCCTAGGAAACCATGATTCTGCTTTCAGTTTTCATAAACTGGACTGCATTAGACACTTCTAATACATAGAATTGTATAGTGTTTGTGACTGGCTTTTTGCACTCAACACAATATTGTTAAAGTTTTTTACATGTCATGACGTGATACAATTTCCTTTTTCTTAAAGGCTGAACATAGTTCATCATATATATATATATATATATATATATATATATATATATATACACATACACCTCACACATTATTCACTTATGTACAATGGATATTATGTTGCTTTCATATCTCTTATTGCTTATAATGCTGCAATGAGCGTGGTTGGCAAATATCTTCGTTATTTTCCCATTCACTTTCCTGAAGTGTAGGACTCATTGTCAACATTGCTCTAGGATTCCTGATTGGTTGCTAATTATACAGAATTCTTTCTCATACTGCCTGTACTATATTCTTTTACCTGAGCTCTTTTAGACATTTCCTTTGATGAGCCAAGATGATAGTTATATCCTTAAGATTATCAACTTTTTTTTTTTTTAATTTATTTGAGAGCGACAGACACAGAGAGAAAGACAGATAGAGGGAGAGAGAGAGAATGTGCGTGCCAGGGCTTCCAGCCTCTGCAAACGAACTCCAGACGCGTGCGCCACCTTGTGCATCTGGCTAACGTGGGACTTGGGGAACCGAGCCTCGAACCGGGGTCCTTAGGCTTCACAGGCAAGCGCTTAACCGCTAAGCCATGTCTCCAGCCCAAGATTATCAACTTTCTTATAAGGATTTGAATCACAGGAATTCACTCCCTGAATGTTTCTGCTATTTTTACTCACAACTGTGATATTAAGTAGAAAAAGGTCAAGGGGTTCTATTCTCTGATTGCAGTAGACTTTTATCTCCAGGTTTCCTAAGTAGGTGACTGAATGGAACCTTGTGCTGAGTGATTTGAGGTCGATCATTGGGAAGTATGAAGAAAAGTTGCTTCTCAAGAAGAGATTCAGTCTTCAAGAACTGATGCCCTTGGGGACTGGGGAAAATGGCTTAGCAGTTACGGCATTTGCCTGTGAAGCCTAAGGACCTGGGTTCGATTCTCCAGGAACAATGTAAGCCAGATGGATAAGGGGGCACATGTGTCTGGAGTTCGTATGCAGTGGCTAGAGGCCCTGGCATGCCCATTCCCTCTTTCTATCTGTCGTTTTCTCTCTCATAAATAAATAAATAAATAAAATATATAAAAAAGAACTGATGCCCTTAGGCAAGTCCCGAATAACACAGGACAACAGGAAGCATCATATTGTACATGTGTAGGATTAGGAGGTTCAATCAAACCTCAAATGATGTGACTGGGCCAGTGTCCAGGCGAGAGAGATCAGCTTGACAGGCAGCTTGGCCCAGCTCTTAGACTATCACCTTTTGGGCCACAGTGTATGAGAAAAGGCAGTAGAAATCAGGGACTAAGATGAGAGAACAAACTACAGACATAGGCAAAGAGAGATCAAAAACAGACAGGATAACTACATATCAGGAATGGGTCAAAACCAGCAAGAGCTGAGACATTTGGATAGTTCATAGTTCAATAATATTAACAGCACTATGTAGAGTTCCATCCAATGACTATTTAATCTGGGCCAGATACTATTGAGCACTTTTTCATGCTTTGTGTTACTTATTCCTCATCACAGCCGTGTGAGTTAAGCTCTCATTATCTTAACTTCAAATGGGAGGTGAGGTACTATCCCAGAGACACAGCCATAGAAGAGCTGCTTTCTAGACTTTCCATTCCCATCATAAGAAGATAGAAACTAGACTGCAGAAATAATGGGATAAAATGTCACTTATCTCTTGGTGTGTAGCACGCATCACTCATTGTTTGATTAAGAGTCAAGCAGTGACCTTATTTGTATAAAGTTTTTAATTTCATTTTCTATAGATTTGGTAATTTCTGTATAATCAAGCCAAAAAAAATGATCATGAGTGGAAGTCATAAGTTTAAAATTTTTGAGATTCTGTTTTCAAATACTTTGTTGCCATATTTGGTCCCACACTTATTTTAAACTATTCACAAATGTTACTCTTTCCACTGCAGAGAGAAGTGTTAACATGAGCTAATATAAAATATACATTCCAAGAATCAGAAACATGGGTCTAATCCAGTTTCAAACAAACTGAAATCACACTTGGCATAAAAGATAAAAATATTTTATTTATGAGAGAGAGGGAGAGGGAGAGGAAGAAGCAGAGAGAGAGAGAGAGAGAAAGAGAGAAAATGGGTGCACCAGGGCCTCCAGCCACTGAAAATGAATTCGAGAAGCATGCACCACCTTGTGCATCTGGTTTATATGGGTCCTGGCTAACCGAACCTGGGTCCTTTGGCTTTGTAGACATGTACCTTAATTGATAAGCCATCTCTCCAGCATGGCATAAAAGTTTTGAAGAAACAGATATCAGAGCAGTGATTTTGGGACTTTTGAGGAACAATCTCACCCTGAGAGGAAGAAGTACAGACCCACACACGTGGAGGGCAAGGCTTGGATATGAAGGGAAGAATGCTGTCCATTGCAACAAGATGCAGATTTGTAATCATCCTTTGCTGACTTCAAGCCTGGAACCAACGAAACAATAATAGTTTAAAAATTATTTTTTCAAGTAAAATAATTACAAGTGATTGTATGCTATGAAATGAAAATTTAGTAAAGTAATAGCAAGCTTTTATTCTCACAACTAAGTTGCTGATCTTAAGTTCATATAAGTAATGAGTAAAAAAACCTTAAATCATAATAAGGGTTCCATCAACATTATACTCAAGAGGAATGGTAGGTGTGACAACCTAGCTTAAAATGGAGCTTGTTGGCTGAAGAGAGAACAAGACACATCTCCACTTATGTCAGGGAATTGCCCACTCATCAAGCTGGATTTCCAGTGCTGGTAATTGCACGTTTGTGAAGTGACTTTAGAGACCCACGCGAGGGCGCTCGTGCACTTCTTAGGCATTGCTGGGAGCTTTTTCAAGACCCCATTCAAAACAGGCAGTAAGTGATCTGGGAGGTGAGGTGAGATGAAGACATTAATTGAAGATAAATAGTATTCTTTTAAGAACCACTATTGGGGGATTCAAACTTCATGCCTTTGGTACTTCGGGAAGTTCCTGAGAAAATATAGGCCAGAATCCTTTTTACCAGGTTTCTTTAACGGAGAAGAAACAAGTGCTCATATTTCTAGATTAATCTTTCCGACTTCACTTCACACCCATTCCAAATATTCTCTTCCCAGAAGTGTGCAGAGAAAAGATAACTAGTGGAAGCAAAAGATAACTAGTAGAAGTGTCACCTAACTCCATTTATGACTGGCTGTTGTGTGAGGCACTCAAGAACACAATAGCTGCGGCCTTGTAATCATTGTCTGATTTAGTTAAGCATGTGGACAAGGGATGTAATAGCAGTGCAAGCTCACAAGCTTACAAACAATGCTGATTGTCTGAAGTACTTTTATAAAGTCAGAAAAGAAGGTGTGTGTGTGTGTGTGTGTGTGTGTGTGTACATGCATATGTGAGGGAGGTAGAAGGCAGTGTGGATCAGGCAGTACAGAGGTCTTAGTTTAATGTTCTTTGTTTTATGATGTGTCATACTTCTCAGGGCTACAGACAGGGCTACAGACATGATCAAAGATTATATATATATGTATTCATGTCATACATGAATACATCTGCATATAAGACAACCTAGTAAATGGAAGAGATACATTTTTGGCTCCTAACATCTTATTATAAGTATTATATTTGCGTTGAAAGTAGGTCCCATTATAAATTCAAACAATATATTATAAGCAGTAATCATTTCATGGAATGCTTATTTTCCAGAAGAGCTTTCTGTAAACTGAATTTTCATTATGAGAAATGGAACTTTCTCATTAAATTTTTAAATAACATTGGAAATGCATTTCACTTTATACATTTTTGGCCTGATGCATGATAAAATTACTAAAGACAGTAAATTTCAAAAGCAAATAAAGGAATATATTGCGTATTGTAAACCAATAGCTAACAAAGCAATTTTTTTCTATCTGTTACTAAAACACTCATGAAACAGTCATAGAATGTGAATTCATACAATTGAAATTCATACAATTCATAGTCATGTGAATTCATATAATTGAAATTTGTGATGAGCTAGGCATGGTGGCACACACCTTTAATCTCAGCACTTGGGAGGCAGAGGTAGGAAGATCACTGTGAGTTCAAGGCCACCCTGAGATGACACAGTGAAGTCCAGGTCGCCTGGACTAGAGTGAAACTCTACCTCTCAAAACCAAAAAACAACAACAAAAAATAAAAATAAAGAAAAGAAATTTAATTTGCAATGAAATCAAGTTGTTACCTGGAGTGGTTGACTAACTTCTCCCCAAAATCTGCACACATGGTCACCATTGCTTATGACATCAGAACCTGGGTTGGCCAATCCTGTCAAAGTGAAACCATCATTCAGAGAACAAACAAATTCAGGAAATTCTACTAGCACCTTCAAATCAACATGACTGGAGAATTAGTTCCTAATAGAAAAAATTGCCAGGGAAGTCATATTTAGTCAGAAGAGTGTTTGATATTCATGAAATCAGAATGAAAGAGCTGATTTTGATAGCTCAAAGCTTTTCTGCTTCCCCCTCCCCCCCCCTTTTTTTTCCGAGCTAAGCTGTTTGAGTTACTGTTTGCAACCGCAGGAAGAGTTTTTCCTCTGGCATAGAAACATTGAACATCTGTAGACCCAGGTCTTCTTCTTCAGCTGGATGCATCCAGATGTCATTGGCATGTGGTACTGAGTAGTTACAGGTATTGCCTTCAGGTGGCTTTTGGTGCAGTGTGAAAGTAGGCTATACACAGACTGTGAGTTCAAGTTATAAAGAGAGTGCTATGTGATCACACAACCCAAGGACATCTCATCCAGTCAGGGGAGAGGGTGAATGGTCAGGAATACTTTCAGAGTAAACAATCTGGGCCAATTTCTTGTTTTATCTACAGAATTTCACAGGCTGAATGGATACCTGTCTTCTAGCTGGAAACATTTACCTTGCATTTGATTGAGGATGTAAAGTCAGGATCAGGTCAGCTGATTTGAATTCCTGGATCTTTTCTTGCATATTGCCCAGTCATTCACATTGGTGGCATTTGTTCAGGCATGGCCTCCTGAGAATAGGATATGGTTCATGTTTCCATCAGGGCTTTTGTCTTTGTTAATACAGATTCAGCTTGCTGCTCAGTTGCCACGGTGCTTTTCATTGTTAGTTTAGTATTGATAGGCATGGCTAGTTTGGTTAACGGTTTGCAAAAGGAGCCTGCTGATGCAGAGACTGAGGCTTTAAGAATGATTTACTTTAATTTTTTGTTCATTTTTATTTATTTATTTATTTGAGATAGATAGATAGATAGATAGATAGATAGATAGATAGATAGATAGATAGATAGAATGGGTGTGCCAGGGCCTCCAGCCACTGCAAACGAACTCCAGACGCATGTGCCCCCTTGTGCATCTGGCTAATGTGGGTCCTGGGGAATCAAGCCTCAAACTGGGGCCTTTAGGCTTCATAGGCAAGTGCTTAACCACTAAGCAATCTCTCCAGCCCTAAAAATGATTTTTAAGTAGCTTAAAAAATAGCAGGTATGCTTATGGACTTTTAATTTATACTTGGTGTAATGGTTTGATTCAGGTGTTCTCCATAAATTGATGTGTTCTGATTGCTAGGTCCAAGCTGGTGGCAATTTGGGAACTGAAGCCTCCTGGAGGCAGTGGATAGTTGGTGGCAGATTTATGAGTATTATAGTTAGTTACCCCTTGCCAGTGTTTGGCATTCTGTCCTGTTGCTGTTGTCTACCTTATGTTGGCCAGGTGGTGTTGTCCACCCTCTGCCCATGCCATTGTTTTCCCTGCTATCACGGAGCTTCCTCTCAAATCTGTAAGCCAAAATAAACCCTTTCCTCCCACAAGCTTGTATTGGTTGGGTGTTCTCTCCCAGCAATGCCAAGCTGACTTTAACAGTAGAATTTGTGCCAGAAGTAAGGTCATTGCTACTAGAAGCCTGACTGTGTGGCTTTGGTCGTTTGGAACTGCTTTGCAGGAAGAATGCAGACAAATTTGAAACCATGACCTAAGAGAGGTCTTGCAGTACTGTAACTACAGCTTAGTGGATGATTCTGGTCTGAGTTGAAAGACATGAATGTAGTAAGAACTATGGACTGTGAGGTTTGGCTTCTGAGAGTGAGAAAGTTTTGCCTGGACTGGACTAGAATCAGTTTGTGTGAGAGGTTGGCTGTTATGCCTGTGTCCTGAGAATTTGTGCAGGGTTGCTTTGTGTAGAAATGGACGGGTGTGAGTATAAGGATATGGTACAGAAAGAAATCAAATCTTTGGGCTCAGACTGCTGCCCATTCATCTGCTATTGTTTGAAAGATTACAACCATTAAGACTGGGCCAGATGATTTGCAATGGGACATCAGGAAGAATACAGACTCTTTTGAAGGGGCCTGAATGCTGAAGAGTGTTCTGTTCTTCAATGCCTGCTTTATTCCTCACTGCATTAACAAATTGGCAGCCCATCTGTACTATGTAACTATGTACTATATGTACTATATAACATATGTGGGAAAAAGAGGGTAATTGGATTTGCAACATAGTTTTGTATTTTCAATGTGAAGTAGACTTATTGGATTATCTGTGTGGAGGTCCAGTGGAGCCATGTGGATGGATCATGGGTTGCAGTGGAGACCCAGGGGAGATGCTAGGACAATGAAATGACTGCTAAGAAGAACTGCCTATGCCAGATGAAGTTTTCTGGGACTGTGAGTAGCCTAGCTGGAGGGATGGAAATGAAACTCTAGAGACCCATCACTGGTTAGAATTATCAGACTTGGGGACTTGTCACTGGCTAGAGTTGTCAGACTTGGAGCTACAGAGTTTGATATTTGCCCTGTTTTAAATCTTGTATTGGTTAACTATTTCTTTGCTATGCTCAATGTCATCCTTTATAGTGTGAATGTTTATTCTGTGCCATTATGTTTTCTTTTTTCTTTTGATATTACAGTTCAGTTATAAGACCTTGGACTATGGGGATGTTTGAACACCAGTGAGATTCATAAAAATTTATGGGGAATTTTAAAGTTGGACTGAATGCATTGCATTTACATCATGGATGGTTCTCAGTTTATGGGGGCTAAAGGGTGGAATGTGGTGGTTTGATTCAGGTGTTCCCCATAAACATATGTGTTCTGAATTCTAGGTCTCCAGCTTGTGGTAATTTGGGAATTGAAGCTTCCTGGAAGCAGCATATTGTTGGGGTGAGCTTATGGGTGCTGAAGCCAGCTTCTTGGCAGTGGTTGACATACTCTCCTGTTGTTGTTGTCTACCTTATGTTGGCCAGGAAGTAATGTCCACCCTCCGCTCATGCCATTGTTTTCTCTGCTATCATGGAGCTTCCTCTTGAGTATACAAGCCAAAATAAACCCTTTTCTCCCTCAAGCATGTTATAGGTTGGGTGTTCTGTGTCAGCAACTCAAAGCCTACTGCACACTTGGATTTGGTTCCTCTCCCTAACCCTTATCTTCTCAATTTCCCTGTTCCCATTCTCACTTAAACCTTCCCACTCCCAGTACTCTCCCTTCCACTTCCACATCACATGTGTTCTACCACTCATCCCTGACCCCTACAAAGGCATTGTTCCCTCTCATGGTCTTTTTCTAGACCTCTGGCCTCTTTACACTCTTACTACCATACTCATGTACACATGCAAAACTTAGAAGCTAGGATTCAGCTGCACAGGGAGAGAACATGCGGCATTTGTTTTTCTGTACCTGAGTTACCTCACAGTGTAATATTTTCCAGTTCTCTTCCTTCTCCAGCAAATTTCATAATTTCTGCTTTCTTTATGTTTGTGACATTTCTTTTATATGTGTGTACCACATTTTCATTATCCAATATTTTGTTGATGGACATCTAAACTGATTCCATTTCCTTACTATTGTAAAAAAAAAAAAAAAAAAGCACAGCATTAATGAACAAATATTTCTGTGGTGGAGTGTAGAGTCATTGATGTATATCCCCAGAGAAATGTAGTTGGTTCATATAGTAGGTCTAGCAATAGCTTTTTGGGAAACTTCTATATTGATTCCCATAGTTGTACCAGTTTACACTCCCATCAAGTGTGAATAAGGGAGCCAGGTATGGTGGTGCATGCCTTTAATCCCAGAACTTGGGAGGCACAAGTAGGAAGATTTCCATGAATTCAAGGCCATCCTGAGACTACATAGTGAATTTCGGGTCAGCCTGGGCTAGAGTGAGACCTTACCTTGAAAAACCAAAAATAAAAAAAAATTTAAAAAAGAAGGAGTGAATAAGGGAGGCTGTAGAGATGGCTTAGCAGTTAAGGTGTTTGCTTGCAAAGCCAAAAGATCCAGTTTCAATTTTCCAGGACCCATGTAAACCAGATGCATAAGGGGGCACATGCATCTGGAGTTTGTTTGCAGTGGCTGGAGACCTTAGCATGCCCATTGCCTCTCTTTCTCTCTATTTCTCAAATAAATAAATAAATATATATATATTTAATAAAAAAAAGTGGAATAAGGGTTCCTCTTTCTCCATGTCCTTATCAACATTTCTTGTCATTTGATTTCTTGATGATAGCCATTCTAACTGGAGACAGATGAAATCTAAGACTAGTTTTAATTAATATCTCCCTGATGGTTAAGGATGTTGAACACTTTTCAAAAATAGTTATTGGAAGAGGTCCATTAAAAGACATTATTTCAAGAACTCTCTGATTGGTTTGTATGTTTTCATGTTGAGGTTTTTGAGTTCTTTATACATTTTAGATAGCAATCCTTTGTTAAATGTGTAGCTGGCTAAGATTCTTCTTCCATTCTGAAGCTGTCTATTCACTTAATTAACACTTTCCTTTGCTGTACAGATGGTTTTTATTTCATGATGCCTTCTATTTGCTGACTGTTTTTGGCTTTGTTTCCTGAGCAGTTGGAGTCCTATTCAGAAATTCCTTACCTACTGCTTCTAACTTGAAGTTCACTCCAATTTCCTATAGCAGTTTCAAAGTTGCAGCAGGTCTTACATGATGTTCTTCAACCATTTGGTGCTGATTTTTGTGCAAAGTTCCCATTTCCCTGAAGTTCCTTCCCAACAGGGTTAGTGGTGTTTACTGTGGGGTAGTTAGGGCCTTTCTTTCCATGGGGGAGTTTTCATTTTCATTTTTCTTCTTCTTCTTTTTTTTTTTTTTGTTTTGGTTTTTCATGGTAGGGTCTCACTCTGGTCCAGGCTGACCTGGAATTAACTCTGTAGTCTCAGGGTGGCCTTGAACTCATGGCGATCCTCCTACCTCTGCCTCCCGAGTGCTGGGATTAAAGGCGTGCGCCACCACTCCCGGCATTCATTTTCATTTTTTGAAGAACACTTTCCTTGCATTTTTCTATAAAATATTTAAAAAAAATTTTGCATTTTTCTATAATACGATTTATTTATTTACTTTGCAGGCCGAGGGGGGGGGGGGAGAGAGAGAGAGAGAGAGAGAGAGAGAGAGAGAGAGAGAGAGAGAGAGAGAGAGAAGAGAGAAGGTGCACGCCACAGTGTCTAGCCATGGCAAATGAACATGAGATGCATGGGTCACTTTTTGTATCTTGCTTGACATGGCAAATGGGAATTGAAATCAGGTCATTAGGCTTTGCAAGGAAGCGCCCCAACTGCTGATCCATCTCTACAGCTCTCCCTTGTGTTTTTCCTTTAGAATTTATGGATGTTGTCATAATATTTCTATTTCGTGGAACATATCTTTTTCTGGATTAGATAATATTTTGTAAATATTCCACCTGAACTTGAATAAATGGTGCCCTTCACTTTCTAAGAGGATGAAATCTGGTCCAGGTCCTTCACGATGTTGTTTAATCACGCACAGCCATGCTCTACCCGGTTGTCCTCTGTGCTACTGACTACAGCACATCACATTATGCTATTATTAGTGGGCTTTCAGTCATGATCCTTTTTATGGTTTTGCAGTTCTTGCCCTGAAAGTTTGGTGTTATTGGATAGTGCCTGGATTCAGCATAGATATTTGCAAACATAGTCACTCTTGTTACATATTGAATTGTGGTTTTCACTATTAACAGTGATCATTCTTTCTAATATTTAATAGTTTTATTCTTGACTAAAATTTGAGCATGCTCTCAGTGTGATTATCCTTTATTTTTCATGTTTATTTGTGTGGTATACATTTGCATGTCTTTTAGCTTTTCAAATGATTTTTGCTGTAGACGTGTCTCTTGAATCTGTGTATCAATCATCCTTTTGTTGTTGAAGTTTGTCTTCCAATAGATTCCTGAAGAATTAGTTACAGATATAGATTTTTTTTCTGATCTCTTGCATGTTTAAAACTCATTTTTCCCCAGAGCTTGATACCAAAGGGCAACTAGCTGGATATAAAATATTTTTGTGCCCAATGTTATTCATTGAATTTCCTGAAAAAAAGCTTTTCTATTGTGTCTTGCTTTATATGTTGTTTTTGAGAAGTCTGCTGCCAGCTTAATCCATGGTCCCTGTTGTAACTTATTTGATTTTTCTTTTAACATGCAGGCCTTGAGCCTTTCTTCTTTACATTTAAATCTAATATTCTCTGTAGATCCTGTTTCAGAATATGTTATTGCAGATCAGTTTTCCCTTGGCCCCTGAGGACCTTTTGATCTCTAGAGGAAGGTACTTTTAAGACACATTAATGACCTTGACTTTTAAAAAATAGTTTTGGGTTTATAAAGACATCAAATGGAAAGTATTATTGTCATATATTTTCTCTCCTGGTCTGAACCCTCTAATTTTCTCTACTATGGGTATATTTTTTTTGCATGTGCCTATGTGTATGCATGTGGGTGCACGTGTGTATGTGATTGTGTGTGCACATGATGTGTATGCATGTGGAGGCCACAGTTTATATCAAGTGTCTTCTGCTGTTCTCTACTAGTGATTTTTTTTTTTTTTTTTTGAGGCAGGGTATCTCACTGAACCCATAGATAGACAAGCTAGCCAGCAAAACTGCAGGGATCTTTCTGTCTCTGCTTTGATAATGCTGAGAATACAGGCATGCACTACCACATCCAACATTAAAAAGACATATGTTTTGGCTCCTCAAAAACATATACAAGCAAATAAAAAGTCAGAAACACTGACTTTCTATAACAAAAGTACATTTTCAGTGAGAGTGTACCATAGGCCTTATACCAGATCACCTGGCTTACAAGACAGCTGGGGTCTGTGTCTACCTTGAGGAAACCTCCTCCTAAGCTCTAGATCTTCATGTTCTCCCCACTATATGGGCACAACTCTCCTGGAGAACTAGTTCTAAGAAGGCAAAGAGAAATAGGTGTGTTCCTGCACCTACTGAGACCTTCTGACTTCAGTCCATTACATGGTTCAGTGTTTAGTTTGAGGACTGGCTTCACAGTATACATCCCACATTTGGGCAAACTACATCTGAGCCCAAAGTAGCTCACTGTCCCATGAGTATCAAGGGAAAAAATGAAATCTAAAAAGCAGTTATACACAACATAATAAACACTTCTTATTAGAAGGATGAATGTTGTGAAGTCTTCTATTTTCCTCAAGTAGAAAAGTGATTGTTTTATTTTCCCAGATACAGATTTCAGTGCCAACACTGGGACTGTTTGAACAGCTGACCACCCTGCAGTAAGTGCTATGGGCATTGACTCCACATTTGATACTGAATCCCCAGAACCTGAAGAATACTGAAAAGATGTATAGTCTTTTATAAATATGCACTTGATGGAGACATACATGATTATTATTATGGTTTAGAGACAGGACAGCAGAAGATCCAGACATGTTTTCCAGAGATCTTTGAAAGGGTTTCATAGACTGTAGGCATCCACTGACAGTGGAATTAGAATTGTTGCTGTGGCTGGTCAGAGATCTGAGGCACTGTCCTTCATGGTTTTGATTGCTCTGGACTGCATTCTCTAAGCGGAACCAGCATAGTCACAAGGGGTTTGGAGGAAGTTTGCTCAGAGGTAGGATTTGTTCAGATTTAACCCAAGTTTCAGTAAGTACTTTAAAAATATTTTATTCATTTGTGAGAGAGAATGGACATTCCAGGGCCTTCAGCCACTGTAAAGGAACTCCATACACATGCGCCACCTTGTGCATCTTGCTAACATGGGTCCTGGGGAATTTAACCCGGCTTCTTTGGCTTGGCAGGCAAATGCCTTAACTGCTAAGCCATCTCTGCAGCCCATCAGTAATTTTACACACACACACACACACACACACACACACACATGATTGCGGAAAATAAATACTTATATTAAAGTTACTATGCAAGAAGGAAATTTTCAAATGAATAGTTGAAGTTATTTTGATACAGTTGAACATTAGTGAATTTAACATTATTATTTTCTTAATGAACAAAAGCTAGAAAGGTAAAAATCACAGATCCTGGACTTACTTGTTAAATAATGATCTTTGTTGATAGAAAGTTGGAAGAAGCCATTCTGCATGCAGCTCAATGGGAGAAAGAGAAATCACCAGTGAAGATAGTCATCAGTGGACACTGCAAGCCTTATAATTGGCCAGCCAGGCCAAATGAGCCAACGGGTGCAATAGTGGCACGTCTGTTATGGAGTAAACCTACTGCCCTCTAATTGGATGGGAGGCCCACTCCATGGGAAGGGAATACATCCTTGATACTGAGAACTTAAAGCAGGGTTAGTCATGAGCTCTAGGGGTGTAACGTCTGCGACTGTCTGGCCAAATGTACATGCTATGCTTATCAAACTGCCCAGTAAGCACTCCTGTTAATGTTCACACCCTTATATTAATGTTACTCTCACTTTTGGTTGAGAATCTTCTCTTTTCAGATGGCAGTGACCTTGGGATGACTCAGAAGGTTTCATTGTGATGGAAAGAAATGACTGCAGTGCTCAGTACTGCAATATCTATATCACAACTTCCAAGGCTCAGGGTCTAATGCGGAAAGAATGTAAGAGCCAAAGGAAGGGCAGGACTCCATACAACATGCTCCCTCCAGACAAAAAATGGCCTGGATATCCATGGCCTCACAGTGCCTTACACTACCTGCATAAAACCATTGTAAGAGGAGGAAAAGATCAAGACATCAAAAGTAAAAGAGAAGCCGGGCGTGGTGGCGCACACCTTTAATCCCAGCACTTGGGAGGCAGAGATAGGAGGATTGCTGAGAGTTCGAGGCCTCCCTGAGAGACTACAGAGTGAATTCCAGGTCAGCCTGAGCTAGAGTGAGACCCTACCTCGAAAAACAAAAAAACAAAAGTAAAAGAGAGAGTGATTGAGATGGGGAGGGGGTATGATGGAGAGTGGAGTTTCAAAGGGGTAAGTGTGGGGAGGGAGGGTATTATCATGGGGTGTTTTTTATAATCATGGAAGTTGTTAATAAAAAAATAAAAAAAATTTAATAGAAAAGGAAAAAACATAATGATCTTTACAATAGGCTTCATCCTGCCTGTTTTGCTTTTGTCTTGAAATTCTCTGTTTTATCCAAATATTACTAGCTTATAGGAGAAGTTCTTTAGTCTCCTTTTCTGAACCCTAATCATACCCTTAATGTTGCTCACCTTTACACAGTTCTGTATTTATTTTCTTTTCAGTAAGCAGATGACATATATATATATATTAATATTCTGACTGCCTTAGCTATAGACTCATCCATCATAAATTTAAGAATCATGTTATGGGTTAAGTTATTTAAATGTTCTATATTGATGGGCTACCAACTACTTCAGATTGTGATTATATGTGGAGGTATGTGTTTAAAGGGATGATTAAGTTAAAATGACACTATTAGGCTGGACTTTAATCCAATCAGAATTGGTTTCTTATGAGAAAGAAGATGGGAGACACACATCCATTTTCTTTCTCATAGCTTCCACTAGTCTTTGGCAAAGTGAGACTACATCCATCAAAATATCTCTAAATTCATAATGTTTATACCATTTAACCTATCCTGATCTCATTTCTGTTAGACAATCTGTTTTTCTTTTTCAGAAAGCAATAAGAACCAAAATCTATAAATAGGACCAATGTAACAACTCCATGTAAGCAAATGAACCACCCCTAGCTCAAAACTAGAACCCAGGTGAGAACACAAAGGAATTGGAGAGATAAGCAAGAATGCTACTTCCATGGTAAGCCTGACAACCTTAGCCAGGGTAATGGAGACATTGAGGATACTCAAAATGCCCCCAAACTGAAATCCAGATTCTGCTGAGAAGTCAACACTTAAGTACACTTAAAATATACCCACCAAAGCTCAGGGAATTTTGTGGAAGAGGGAGTGGAAAGGATGTAAGAGCCACTGGGTGGAAGGAACATCCTGAAGCAGTACAACCACCCCCACCTTCCACCAATGACTGACTGCTGCTTTCGCAACTCATAACCCGCAACTCCATGGTGAATACCAGCAATCCCACCACTGGGGAACCTCACTGGAGTGGTGGCAGGGAGGAGGGCAATGATGGTACCAACACTTGATGTTTCCATACAAAGTTTCAAATTAATAAAATAAAACAACGACAACAACAAAACCAAAACACCCGGGTGGTCTACAGTGGTGGCACATGCCTTTAATCCCATCACTCGGCAGGCAGAGGTAGGAGTATCACTGTGAGTTCCAGGCCAGCCTAGGACTACATAATGAATTCCAGGTCAGCCTGGGCTACAGTGAGACCCTACCTTGAAAAACAAAACCAAACAGAGAGAGAGAGAGAGAGAGAGAGAGGAGAAAAAGTCAGGTGTGGTAGTGTATGCCTTTATTCTCAGCACTAGGGAGGCAGAGGTAAGAGGATCACTGTGAATTCAAGGCCACCCTGAGACTCTATAGTAAATTCTAGGTCAGCCAGGGCTAGAGCAAGACCCTACTGTGAAACCCCTAAAAATTTTTATTGACTTTTTTTTTTTTTTTTTAGCACAGAGTAATGGAGTTTAAAATTAAATAGAAGAATGAAACATTATTGAATTGCTTTCACTGTAGACAATTTTAGGCCTTCAATGTGGCATTGACTAGAACAAAAAGTTGTAGATTGAGAAACAGATTTATAATATCCTTTATGGAGTGGTTAAAACACTGACAAACTGCACGACTTTGGATAAATGACAGGCAAATAATACAAAGTAGGATTAATATTTGCTCTGTCTATTCTTCCTTACTTTTGTGAACAATGTGAAGTGTTTATGATTATTGAAGACATTCATAAAGAATTAACTTTGCTATGATTTTTCCACTGAGGGTATCAAATTTTAGCTATACAGTAAGAGACCACTCTGTTCACATCTACTTGTGAAAATAATTGAAAATAGTCTTGTAGTAAAAACTCTCTGGAAGGTGAAAATAAGGGTGTCAGTTGAGGCTGAATAAAGCATTGTGCAGAGCAAGAATGACATTTAGGAAATGAGTAGTTTATATGTATATTCTTCTATTACAAAGTGAAATTGTGGCCCTTTAGAGCTCCTTTTCACAAATAAAGTAAGAGTGGAGAAAAATTAGTAATTGAGGCAAGGGGATGCTTCCTTCCATTCTGGTTTGGATTCATCTTTTCCTAGGTGCGGAAAGGTGTTTGAGTGGCATTCAATGTCCTCTTGCTCCCTTGGGTCATAATATTGTTTACTGATGACTCTGAGATACTGTCATTGTTCCTGTTTGAGGCTCAAAACTTTTAGTTTAGTGAAGGTGTGATTCTTCAATTCATATTTATATAATGCATAACAGTATAGTTTTAATAAACAATGACTAAGTTTTAGTAATTACAGAGTTTATATGTCTTTTTCCTTTCACTAAGAACAATAACTTGTTGCCTAGAAATTATTACCTTAGATATCTCCACTCTTACTTTCTTTGTGAAAAGGAGCTTTAAAGGGCCAACTTGGAATATGTTTGCTTTAGACCATTTCATTCCCAATATAGTCTAGCCTTCAAAAATAATTTGTAAGTTTATGCTGGGCATGGTGGCACATGCCTTTAATCCGAGCACTGAGGATGCAGAGGTAGGAGGATCACCATGAGTTCGAGGTCACCCTGAGACTACATAGTGAATTCCAGGTCAGCCTGGCCTGGGCTAGAGTGAGACCCTACTTCAAAAAGCAACAACAACCACAACAATAACAATTTGTAAACTTTACAGTGCTATGCAGATGCTAATTTAAGAATATCATTAATCTAATTGAGACTGAACAGACACATTCCTTTCACTCTCATTTCCTGAAATTCATTATCCATCTCCAAAACCAAGAGAAAAACTATTCTCAGCAAAGTAAGAAAGATTATTTAATTTTTTTCTTTTACCCATTTCTGTTGCTATGAGATTTCCCCAAATGAGTACCATAAAATAAATTCAATTCCCAAAGTTTCTTGCTTTCTCTTGAGTTGCTAATCCTATGCATCTTGAGAGTACAAAGAAACCTAAAGTGTGAAGTTTTTCATTTTATTTTTGCTTTTGAGCTTATCTTTGTGAAGCAGTTTTTATTTGTACAAATCAAAATATGGGCTCCAGTATGACTAGGTCTTGTTTCCCTTCCTCCACACTGTTATACCTAGTGAAATTCACACTCAGGGTCTCCTCTAATTAGTTTCATTTTAAACAACCTAACATGGGACTATCAAAGTATCAGATCTCAACTGTATAACTTGACATCTCATTAACACTTATATTACAACATATGGTGCTAGGGTGATCTGAGTTAATGTAAGTTCCAGAAAGGTGGTAGAGATAGGTATAGAGAGTCAAATTTTTCTAGCATTTGACATGTTACTTTAAAGAAAATATTAACTACATTTTCTGAAAACAGTTGATCATCAAAGAAATAAAGGCTCTACTTATAATAGTTTAGACAAAAGAATGTATAAATGGTTTTGAGATTAAGTTGACATATGCATGATATCAGTGAGATGGTATACAATATGATGAGTGGTGGCATGTTTTGGGCATATTTATTACAAAGGTAACTGTAGTCTAACTAATTTTACTCCCTATGCATAGATTATTTTTTCTATAACTCTATAAACTCAAGTTCTTTCTTTATGATTTAGATTTGGTTTCTCAAATTGCCAGTTACAAATTTAAGAAATGCATTAAACAGAATGAATGCTTATTTATATTATTTATTTATATTTGAGACACTCTTGTTTTTATGAAAGAAAAAGAATAAAAAATAATCCCCCTACTGCTGGTTTGAAATGTAGGCCTATAATAGTTAAAAGTATTCTAGTTAAAAATGTAAATTTTTAACTATCTTTATTCAGTTACTCATAAATGCTTTCAATTAATTAGTCTACATGATAAGTACTTCACTGGACTTTAGAGTGTGAGGTGACCAGATGGTAGAATTATAAGATGTGGAGCTCTGGGTGACCCAGGGGGTTGTTTAATTCCACATCTTAACTTCCTAGAGGTCAAAACTCAGCTCAGAGCTTTGGCTTATGTTTTGTAAATAGCAGATTTTTTTCTTTGATAAAGAGATTTAGAGAGACAAATGTCTATGGTAAATGCAAAGAGATAGTTGATTTCCTTATGATTTTGTGTTTCTCATTTGAAACAAATGAAAATAGAATCCATAGAAGAGTTATGCTACAGAGTGCATAAAGGGGCTTGATGTTACAAGTTAAAATGGCATTGCTATGGGAGGTGAGTTTTAATTCCCAGAGAAAGAGGTGCCATTCCATAGATATTCAGGTGGATTATCCGCAGGAGACCTGGGATGTATATGTTCACAACAGCATACACTACTGCAGATAGACCCTGAGACATGCCCTCGTGTACTCTCTCCTGTTGCACTGCCTCACCCACTGAAAGCTCTCACAAAGTTGCTTTATGGTATTAAAACAAAACTACATAGCATTTTTCAGTGTAGCCCAGACTGGCCCCAAACTTGTAATTCTCCTGCCTCTACCACTCAAGTGCTTGGGTTTCAGGTATGTAATACCATACCTGGATTTTTTTTTAGATTTAGCATTGCTTTCATAAAATATGAAACGTGAAAGGACTTCAGAGTAGCTCTTTCAAAGTAGTGATGGTGATGTCAATTTGAACAGATATTGTTTGGTTTTTTTTTGTACAGAAATGAGTTTTATGGTTAGGTTATGTTTTGGGGAGGAAGGAAAAGACACAAAACAAGAATTCTTTATAGATTACTCACACTGTGTCTTTGACCATGAGACAAAGAGGAAGATTTTAGAACATACAGAGGTTCCAGTCCATTATCAGTACCTTCCCTCCCTCCCTCCATCCTACCTTCCTACCTTTCTTCTTCCCCTCCCTCCCTCCTTCCCTTCATTCCTGTTTACCTCCCTCCCTTCCTCCATCTTTGTCCTCCCATCTTCTTCCTCTCTCTCCCATATCTCTCTCTTTCTTTCTTTTCTTTTTCCCTTTGCTGAGGTTGAACCCAGGGCCTCAGAGGTCTCATGCATTCTCCATATGCTCTGTATCATTGAGTTATGCAACTAGCCCTACTTTCCTTTTAATTCTTTTAAATTTGCAATTTAACAATTTGCCTTAAATATGAGGAAACTTTAGTATGTGGTTATTTCATTCCTCAATGTGTTTAATATTGTCTGGCATTTATGTCTGAGTTAGTATGATTTTTTCTTTCCCCAAATGGCTGTCTTGGGGTTGCCTTTTGTCATTTATATTGAAGTTTAATAAAATTGTTAAGAAAATCATGTTTATAATTATAAAGAATACCCAATTGAACTATTTTATTACTATCAAATTTTATTTGCTAAAATTTTCATGGCTTGAATTATTTATTTGGTTTCAACTTTTAGATAGACTATATCTGAGCACTTCTTGGAGGAACAAGCGGCCCCATATTCTCTGAGTCTGTTTTTCTAAGAGAATGTTCAGTTATTTTGAACATGAGAGACAAGTTGATTGGTCATATCATCTGTATTTTGGAACCATTTTCCCCACAAGTCATCTGTCCTAATATTTTGAGTTATTAACCTTTTTAAGGTGAAATTTTGCTGTTTAAAATCTTTACTATGTAAACCTTTTTAAATGCAAGATTTAAAAATATACAAGCTCAAAAAATTATACCTTCCCAGTATATAACAAGGATTTGATCTCTAACTAGTACTGCATAAACCCTGCCTAGTTGAAAAATTAGATTTTGCTCAATTACAATACATAAGCCATTTATTTTAAATTATTTCTCAGTCTCTATATACTCTTACTGATACCATATTTTAATATTTTTCTTTGTGAGTCTGGGTGATTCCTTGTTCTCATCTCCCCTTTGCAGGACTGAGTTTGAAATGTCTATGGCTATGCCCAGTTGTTTAAGTGACATCTGAATATTCCTGTCTTTGTACAGAAAGCACAGTTAACCACCAAACCAATTTTTCAGCCCTGTTATTTTATTTCCAGTATATTTTGGCATCTTCCAAATCTCATTTATTGCTGAATATTGCTTTTTTGAGAATATCTTGAGTTTGTTTCCTGTTCAATTCTAGAAATATAACTTTGTATGTCTCCTATCTATACTGTTTGTTTCCTGCTCTTAGTAGGAAATTTCTTTTCATGGTTTATTTTGCTATCAGAATCTGAGATGTTTTCTAGAATGTTATTGAGATTATACATCTGTAATTTATGTGTATTTTCTTATTGGTGTTCATGTTTTGCTCAAAAGCACTTCACTGATTATTCATAGTCTCTCCCGAGACAGTTCTTCATAAGTATTATAACTTTTATTCCCAGTGTTTGTCTGTCTAGCTAAAGGAAGAAAAACTACCATTCTAACCCTCCTCTGACTTTCTTTTTCCTGGCCACTGGCCATTGACAATGAAGGGAGCGTCCTGCTACCTTGACTGTTTTGAACCCACTGGAGTCTGCTCATTGATATCTGTATCTTATTTTGTCTCATTGAGTCTTAATGGACTGAAAATTGCTATGTTTTGGGTAGATGGATGTAACTGTGGTTTTAATAGATAAAAATTACTTTTTCTATCTATCAAGTATGTCTTTCACATTCTCTCTATATAGCCGCCATATTTATACGTCATTATTTAGCCAACATATTCTCTAGGACATTTTAGCATTTGTTAAAAAAAAATTGTTTGTTTGAGACAGATAGACAGGAAGGCAGGGAGAGCAAGAGACAAAGAGAGAAAGAGAGAATGAGCACACCAGGGCCTCCAGCCATTGCAAACGAACTCCTGATGCATGTGCCACCTTGTGCATCTGGCTTATGTGGGTACTGGGGAATTGAGCCACGAACCAAGGTCCTTAGGCTTCACAGGCAAGAGCTTAACCTCTAAGTCATCTCTCCAGCCCTTTTAACAGAATTTTTAAAGAAGTTACCTCTTATCTTTCATTCTTCATGTTTTGTTTAGTTTGGTTATTAGATATAGGGTCTTACCATTTAGTCCCAGACAGCCTCTGGCTCTCTGGCCTGTCAGAGCCTCATAGATCATAATATTTATATTTCTAGCCATATGGAACCACCTGCCCCCCACCATCAAACAGCCATAATCTTATGTCTTAAGTATATGTGGCACATTCTTGAAAACAGATCCACGAATTTTCTAATAAAAGACTTTCTGCCTTTTCCTAAGCAAATCTATTCTTTATTAAATTTATTGTCTTATTTGTAATATTTAAATGTGTAATGTTTGAACACTCAGTCTCCAGTTTGTGGCACTATTTTGAGGCATTGGGGCTTTTTAAGAAGTGAGACCTGGCTGTGAAGTAGGTCACTGGAAGTGGGACTTTGAAGCATACCTTTGGTCCTGGTCTGCTTTTCCTACTTCCTGTCTGCTGCCATGGGAGCAGAGTCTGTCACATGCTCCTGCCACCATAGATGGAGATAATCTTCCATGTCAACCTGGCTTTGATGGGCAGAAACTCCTCTGCAATTGTGAGCCATAATAGACTTTTCTCTCCAGATTGATCCAGGCAGGTATTTGGATACAGAGATATAAGAATTCACTATAGAAAATTTATAACAAAGAAGCAAGATCGTTGCTATAATAATACTTGTGGTTCAGAATCCTCCAGGACTGGTTTGTGAGAGGAATCTGCAAGAGTTTAAACATGTAGGCTAGAGAATGCTATACGGAGAACTAAATTAGCCATTCTCTCTGGAGTTTGGAAGTCCACAATGTTGTTAAAAATGTGGAAAGTAAAGACTGTTCATGAAGTTTTCAGTGGAAACAAGGACCCTTTTGGGAATGGGATAAGAGTTAATTCTCATATGTAAATTCTGGCTCCTAGCTACAAATTTGCCTGAAATTTAAAGTGAGATGAATTAAAAAGTAATGGATTCATTTGTTAGAAGAAATTTCAAGACAGCATAGTGTTCAGGCCACAGCATGATTATTTCTTGCTGCTTTTCACTAGATTTGTAAACCAAGAGCAAAAGAACAAAGCAAAATACAAACAACAACGACAACAAAAAAAACCCAGAGCAGTTAATGTAAAATCTATAAAGTGTGGGCAGTGTGAGTGCATTTAAAGTTGTGGACAGAGTAAATTATGACAAAGTGGCTATAGGTTCCTAAGAGATTAGTGCCTTTAAAGAGAAACTATATATAATGCCCTGGGATAATAAGAAAGGTAGCCTGAGGGTGATAATTCACCTAATTCATCAAAGTCTCCAGGATGCAAAAATATAAACCCATTTGCAAAATCTTTTATTTGAAAGAGTGTGCCACAAGAGTGCCCTGCTCAAACAGGTCCACCTAGGAAATCACCTTCCCAAGTTCAGCCATACACACACTCAGAGATTGTTAAAGCCATCCTAAAAGGGAGCCTAGCTACTTTTGGTATTTGCAGCAGTACTTAACATCACCCTCATGGTGCTGGTTTGGCCAGCATGCACAATACAAGAGTTATGGGGTCACTGGGGCTTGCACCAGGATTTCATAGAAAAACCAGTAAAAGTAGGGACTGTACAGCAATATTGGATTCTCTTCAGGACTCCCCTGAGCAGGTTTACATGAAATGTTCAGGATGAAGTCTAAATTACAATGGAGATTCTAGGATGTGAGAAGTGCCAGGTGCATGGGACATCTGCCAAGGAAAGCTACAGGTATTGAGTGGAGCCAGCCCAAGAAAGAGACCCTGTGGGCTGTGTGCAGCAAGACGCAGATGGGGTTTCCTATGCCTGTTGTGCTTGATGATGCCACCACGTGCCCCAGATGCTCCACATGGAGCACAATATTTAATGTTTGTCATTCTAGGTTTGGGTTTGACTTGTTTCAGTATTTCTTTGTTGTGCTCCATTACTCCCTTTTGAAATAGGAATGGTTATTCTATACCATTATATATGAAAAATATGTAACCTTAGGTTTTAGCTTACAGAAGCTTACAGTATGAGTTTGCCTTGAATCTTCAAATAGATTTTGGACATTTGAATGGTGTCAGCACTATTAAGAACATGGAGACTGCTTAAGTTGGACTAAGTCCATTTTGTATTATGAGATAGCCATGGGCCTGTAGAGTCTATGGGAGCAATTAATGGTTTGAGCCTGAAATATTCACCACAGGCTCATATTTTGGATGCTCAGTCTCCAGCTTGTGGTGTTACTTTGAAGGCTATATAGTCTTTAGGAGGTGGAGCCAAGCTAGCAGAAATAATTCACTAGGCTGGGCCTTTGAAGGATATACTACCCACCCCTGTTTCCAGCCTGTTTTATCTGTTTCTTTTCCCTTTTTGTTGATTCTTTTTGAGGAAAGCCCAACATATTGCCCTTTTTCTTTAGAAGAGGGAGAGGGAGAGAGAGAGAGAGAGAGGAAGAATTGGTTCACTAGGTCCTCCAGTTACTGCAATCGAACTTCAGATCATGAGCCCACTTGTGCACATGTCTAACTTTGCATACTTGCGTCACTGTGCATCTGGCTTATTGTGGGACCTGAGAATAGAACATGCGTTCTTAGGATTTGCAGACAAGCACCTTAATGCTAAGCCATCTCTCCATCCCTTTGTGTTGGTGTTTTTTCATTATGGGGTCTTACCCTAGTCCAGGCTGACCTGGAACTCACTCTGTCATTCCAGGCTGGCCTCAAACTCAGAGAAATTCTACCTCTGCCTCAAGAGTGATGGGATTAAAGGCACCAATATCATGGGAATAAGCCTCTCTGTCATCCTTTTACTGCCATGGAAAGTTACTTCACCATGTCTTCCTCACCATGATGGACTGGAATTCCCCTGAAATGTTTCAGAGGTCTTATGGCTATTGTAGAACAAATTTGTATATAATTTTAATTTTGTGAGAATATATATATATACATATATATATATATATATATATATATATATATATATATATAAAATCATATTAAACATTTAAATCAATCTTTTGTATTAGAAAGGAATATTATATAAAGAAATGTTGTGGTTGTTTTTTCATAGCCCACATCTACTGGTTCCATGACAGACTATATTTGAAGCTCTGACCAACAATTGTTTTCATTTGTTTTAAAACATACAAATGTTTTAAAAATACAAACAGTTGACACTTGGTAATGCTATGAAGGCTTTCTAGCCCTTACATCTATGTAAAATATAAAGTTTCTTCTTTTTTGAATTTAATTTATTCATTTTCTTTTAAGAGGGAAGGAGACCAATAAAGTATATACTTTTTTCATGTTACTTCCTTGAGCAATTTGTACTTGAAAGTAAGTTGGTGACATTAATGTCACAAAATTAGAAAGACAGCTTTCAGTCAAGTATTAAATGTGACTTGATTTTATGTTTAGTGGAAGGGCTAACTTGTTAGATTCCTTAGCTATGGCATGTAAGCTGTGTTTCAAATTTTTTGATTACTAAGTGTTTATTGATGGAGTTTCAAAATGGTCTCAGTTGGTACATCATGTAATACTAGTAATAGAAATAATAGTTACCCTATTTCATAACTTTAGAGTTTGCACTGTTCTTTCATGCACATTTAATCCTTTGATGCCAGTTGGTAATGAAATGTTTTCTAATTATTATGCATCATTGGTCAGGGTGAGCCTGAAGGCCAAAAGCAGTTAACAGGTATTAATTATAGCCATTTACTTTCCTGTGAACTTTAATTGACATTCCCACAGGTTAAAATCCTTAAATCTACACATTTGATTCCTTCTGCTTCTATTCTGTTAATTTATTTTTAAAATATACCATTGTTCAATTGTTATATTTTTTTGTGGTTCAGTCTAGAGTATTTCTACTGAAGTGATTTCATGAAAGTTGATAATATTTCCAGTTTTTAAAAAGAATTTAATAATTTGTGCAGGAAACAGAAGTGGTTATTGAAATGGGAGCGTGAAGAAGGACTGTTTTCATGTATTCTAATCATAAAAATATAGTGTAGTTAGCCAGTATCATATTGTTTTGGTAATTATAACACATGGATCATTGTAGCATTAAAACTGAAAAGCAAACAGCTGTGTAGGTCTTTGTGAAGATGTTTAGCACAGAGGTGCTAAATATTTCTAATTATAGGACCTTATTCATGTCATCAAGGAAACTAGGTCTCATTATCATGGGAATAAAACTCTTTTGCCTCCAGGATGATTTTCGTTGATAGTAGTTGATCTTTAAGTGCATGGGTGCTATATAGTTAATTGTTATGATGAAATTAAGAAGAAGTCTTATGTGGGGTATATTCTATTGCTACAATTTAGGTCAAAATAAACAAAATGATTATTTTACTTAACAGGCTTTGCAAGCAAGTGCTTTCAATCACGGTTCTATCTACTCGGCCTTACCTCTTCATGGGACATTGTATTTTGATGCAAAGCCTTGACATTTATTCTGAGTTGACTCAGTTTGACTGTGTGCTGTGCTTTGACCAACAGGAAAAGTATGAATTGAGTGAGTCACCTCTAAGCCTTGAGCACAAATGAAGTTGCTGCTCCAGCCATTCCCAGCTTTGAATAACTGACTCCAGCAGACTCACAGATACATGAACAACTAAACATCCTGGGTACTGAGTATCTGTTATTTGCCTGTTATCTATGCATTTATCTACATCTCTCTCTCTCTCTCTCTCTCTCTCTCTCTCTTTCTTTCTTTCTTTCTTTCTTTCTTTCTTTCTATCTGGCATCATCACCATCATTTATCTATCATCTGTTATCATCAGCATCATATGTCTATTCATTTCTTTATGTACCTATTAAACTCTAAAACTCTGGGCTAAAACTTGAAATCTTTGTGAATTTATATCCACACAGGGGAAACAAAAGGTACTATTTATACAACACTTTCTGGTGGACTTTTAAATAGGAAGAAGGCAGAGTTGGTGAAGTAGTCTGAAAGAACATAAGCATAAAACTTGCTTTAATAAATACATTCCAATTTTAAAGAAACAAGGACACAAGACAAGATACTTTTAGTTTCAGATAGTTTTGGCATGCCACCTGGCATGAAAAATAGCCTAGTAAAGCCCATTAGCTCTCAGAATTACATATTATTTAGTGTCTCCTATGAGTTAGAATGACCTGAGATATTGAACATACAGTGGCCAAAAAGAGACACATGATACTTGCCTCCCCAGTTTGGTGAACTATAACAATTTTTGTCTATAAATATGCTAATAAAAAAATGCATAATTGCTATGGCAAATGACATAAAGGAAAAATGTAGAGTGTTATGGGTCCTTATATAATGGGGCTATTATCATAGAATACAGTCTCAGAAGACATTGGAAGTGAAATTTCACCTAACTATGACAGATCATTGGGAATATTCAAAGTAGGGAAGTGATATTTGTGGAAGGGCATTGCAAGCTGAGGGATGCAGAGTGGCTGCTACACAAAGGTCCAGAAGAAGGAAAACAAGGCGTGTTCGCAAACAAAAGAAAAGAGCCAGCATGGCCAGGGGATATCAAGGAAGGAAGAGAAATCTGTGATGGGGCTATTCTCATAAGCAGAGAGCTTTCCATAGGGACACTGGAGACAACGGAAAGGCCTTTGGTTTTATTATAAGTAGAGTGGGAAACTGTTGACATATTTAAAGCAGATAGAAATTAATTTCAAACTTGAATTTTGTTGTACAACTGGATGCTGTAGGTAAAACCTGGGAAGAGAAAAATGTATATAGAAAGACAAATTGCAAGGTTGTAAGGTGGTGGCAGTGTTTAGGTGGGAGAAGCAAGTGGCTTAGGCTAGCATGGGAAAGGAATTTTGCATGTCAGGTTCAGAATTCTGTGATAAATTCAAATTTGTGAGTGCTTAGATTAACCACTGGTACTCACTAAGCATTCGGAAAACCCAAGGGTATATAGCAATCATTATTTATTTGGCACTGCCTGAGTGCTGCCTTGTCTTCTTGGCTCACATAGGAAGCTATGCAATGCACCTCCTGCATTCTGTGTCTTAAACACTTGGACTTTACTATGTGCTGGCTGGCTTGTTTCATTGCATTTTCCTGGTCTTTTCACTTTATTATGTGGTAACTTCTTCAGAACATGAATCACTACTTCTGCTTTAAAGAATAGTTTTTTCTAGAGAGTCCAATATAGGACTAAATGAATGAGTTTTTAAATAGATAGTGATTTTTCTGTCAACATAACATGCTATGGTGGCTGTTCAAAATTTGCAAGGGGTAAGTTGCTTATATTTCTATCAAGGAATGAATACACCATTGTATAAGCCATGACAGTCACTAGTAGGCTCTCTGGAAATTCAGAAAATTCCCAACCACATCCCCATTCTCATGGAATTCAGAGTCTAGCATGCGAGAGAGATCTTAATAGCAAAATAATTATGGAGATTTCAACATCCAAAGTTTTGTTGACTACCATTATTCCTATGTTATAAAAGTCATATTTAAAAGTGCTCTTCAAAATAATCTCAGACCAGTAAGTATGAAACATAGAGTCCAAGTGTAGTGAACTTTGGTGACATCTCTACAGAGCTCTATCCCCTCAGTCCAAACCTCTGGACTATAGCTTCACTATAAATTTAAAATCAAACCCCTTACATACAGAAACCTACACCTCATCTTTGGTGCAGAGGATATGTTTGCAGTTTCCAAAGACTAGCATGCAGTGGAGTGGTGTTGAATTTAGTTTGATCCTTTACAAGGAACTCAAAGAGAGTACAGAAAGAACAATAACTTGCCAAACCCTTTCTAACCTCCCACATGTCTAATAAGTCTAGGCACTATATGAGCAATTTAAAATCTCTTAAAGCTAATAGACACAAAAATGAGAGGACTTTATTAATTCTTATTAGAACTAAGGCAGAAAAATATTTCTTGAGAGTTTATAATGAGTTTTTTCATTGATTCTTCCCCAGTTATTTAATATTTAGTGCTAATACTGAAAAGACATAAAACCTACTTTCACCTAGTTTTAGTCCAAAGTATTCAAAATAAAGTAAAAGACTGACTTTAATTTCTTTAAAACTATACAACTACCCGATTTTAATGTTATTTTATAATAGCAATATATAAATTGTCTCTACAGAGAAATGCCAAATGCACTAGCTAGCTCATGTGTTAGATTATGCTAGGAAATCTTGCAAAGTGTGAGTATGATGAGGTTCCCAGCCAAGATACAGGGAAGGCTTATAGCAAATTATTTTTGTTATTCATACCTCAAATTCATGTGGTCTCAAATATCCAAATAATGGAAGCTAAGTTAGAAGTTTTATACTTGGAATAGTGCTAAAATGACTTAAGGTCTTATAAGAAGCTGGATCAAAATTCAAAGAAGATATTTTCATGGGCAAGTTATTAGAGTTTTCCCCTCTAAACCAGTGGGTTTTGTGAAAATTTATTTAAATACTTTTACCCTTACTTTGGAAAGTTAAAAATTAAAAGTAATTCTGTATAATTGAAATATTTACTGAAGTGCAAATGTTGCTTGAAATAAATTACTGATCACCGAGATTGTGCTCACACTATAATTTATTCTTAAGAATGTTTTTTAGGGAGAAGGAAGAAATTGTTTACTTGCTGAAGCTTATAAAACTAGAAAATGTTTATTGGCTGATGTTCAAAAGACTGATTTTTTAGCTTAAGTGATAAAGTTTATGTAGCTTAGATAGTAATGGCACACAGAAAAATATTTAAAATTTTGCTGTAAGCCTTATTTAAAATGTTTCCTTAATCAAACAATAGCTTCTTATGCATTATTTCTCCAAGTTCACCATTGAAATTTGCAATGTGAAAGATGATGGACACTATGGTAAATCCTTGTAAAGCAGACTTCAATGTCAAAAATCTTTCTTGAAATCCCCTTCTTTGACTCCTTCATGGTTTCCCTCTGTTGTGTGGCCAGAATTTCTCTGTCTCCCTTCCAAGAAACTCTTTCACGTGGATATTGATGTCAAAATGCTTAAAAGGCCCTTAGTGCACTCTCTGTGGCTTCTCCACACTTTCAGTTATCCTGATGCAGATGATGCATGGGTCTCACCACTTGACTTTTCCTTTCAGCTCTAGGCCTGAACCACGACTGCACCCTTGTCAGCATGTCACAAATGCCTTAAAGCCATCTGAAAGTAAGCACCGTATTTAAACTCACAAAATATCCCAGATTTTATTGTTTTTCAGTTTCAATTATTGTCATTACTACTTATGTCAGACATAGAACAAGGAATCTTATGTTATCCACTTTCTCACCTCTGTTTAATTCATTATGATGCCCTTCTTTTGCCTTAACTTTTTAACAAAACAAAACCCTTTCACTACCACTAAAATTTTACTCCAAATAATCTCTTGGTGGGGATATTTTCAACATATATTTACAGTCATCCTTCCTATGCATTTGCATACACTTACACACACTCACATACATATATATGTGAAAAATATGTGTGAATAAGATTTTACCACACCCATTACCAGATGGGTTATTTCTTTAACATTTCATCTTGATGCCTCCTTAGTGTCTACCTATAAATATAGACATCATTAATTATGAAATGCATTGTCTTCCATAGAGCTAACTTTCTATGCTTGATTTTGCTATAATTTGATTGACAGAAACCAAATGGATCAAAGACCTCAATATAAGGCCAAATAAACTTATTTTTTCTTAAAATAATGAAGCAATTAACTTTCTTATATGAGAGTCTTTGGGAACATGCATATTTATTTCTATCATCTAAGTGTATATAAGTAAAATTTATGTAGTTAGCTTGCTTGTTATATTAAAATTTGACAGATACTGACAAAAATCTCTCTAAAAGTAGATTAGGACTTCAAACTGCTCCTAGTGAGTATAGAAGTACTAATTTCTTCCCATGTTCTCCCCAAGTGAATGTAATCAAACCTTCATGTTTTAAAAATTTTATTTATTTATTTATTTATTTATTTATTTATTTATTTATTTATTTATTTATTTATCTGAGTAAGATAGATGCAAAGAGGCAGAGAGAGGGGGTGGGGGAGGGAAAGTGGGCATACCAGGGCTTCTATCCATTGCAAATGAACTCCAAATGCATGTGCCACCATGTGCATCTGGCTTATGTGGGGCCTGGGGAATCAAACCTGGGTCCTTAGGGTTCATAGGCAAGTGCCTTAACCACTAAGACATCTCTCTAGCCCAAACCTTCATTTTTTAAAAGATTTTTTATTTTATTTATTTGCAAGCAGAGAGATAGAGAGGAGACAGACAGAGAGAGAGAATGGGTATGCTAGGATCTCTAGCCACTGCAAACGAACTCCAGATGCCTGTGCCCCTTGTGCATCTGGCTTACATGGATACTGGAGAATTGAACCTGGGTCCTTTGACTTCATAGGCAAATGCATTAACCACTAAGCAATTTCTCTAGCCCCCAAACCTTCATTCTTTAATTGCAAATTTTCATATAGAGACACATTATACTTTGATCATAATCTCCCTCCCCTTATTGCCTTCTTTTGTTCTTCTCAACCCCACTCCACTGAACCTCTTCTTCCTAACTAGACTCTCTTCTGTTTTGGTATATGTTTCCCCCTCCTTCCTAATCCATCTCAAGATGCTCATGGGCTCAATGTGATTTAGGACTTGTGGAGGCAATGACAACCAACAGCTACTGTAAGACCATGAATGTGATGGTTACTTTAATTTGTTTGAAGCTTAGTGTTTCAAAGTCTTCTCCACCACCCTCACATTCTTTCTGTCCCCTCTTCTACAATGTTCTTCAAGTCTTGCAGGGCATGATAGAGATGTCCCATTTAGTTCTGATCAATCAATAGTCACTTATTCTCACCTCTGGCATGTTTTGAGTCTTCCTAGAATCCACCGCCTTTTGCAAAAAGACACCTCTCTGGTCAACAGTGTGAACAGCCTGAACATAATATAAACATAATATAAATTTTTAGAGGATAACTTGTAAGCATGTCATAATCATTTAGTGAAAGTTCTCTTGGCTTTCCTTCTAGAATCTATGACCTTATCCATATTCATTTTTTAACAGTCATTTATTTATTTCAGACATCGAGAAAGAGGCAGACAAACACACCCAGAGAATGGGCATACCAGGGTTTGTTTTTTAGTATCAAGAATGAATTCCCGGGCTGGAGAGATGGCTTAGCGGTTAAGCGCTTGCCTGTGAAGCCTAAGGACCCCGGTTCGAGGCTCGGTTCCCCAGGTCCCACGTTAGCCAGATGCACAAGGGGGCGCACGCGTCTGGAGTTCGTTTGCAGAGGCTGGAAGCCCTGGAGCGCCCATTCTCTCTCTCTCCCTCTACCTGTCCTTCTCTCTGTGTCTGTCACTCTCAAATAAATAAATAAAAATTAAAAAAAAAAATGAATTCCCGCCCATGGAGCAAGCCTCAGAACCAATTAACAGTTGGCCACCTCCCATAGCAGCTATGTTACTATTGTATCAGTAGGTACATCTTGCCTGGCTGCTCCATTGTGTTTGGTACCAAGCAGGGAGGGTCCACTGTTGGGTAAAACTGTTGATGACTTTTCTCCTCCAGCAGCCTGCAAAGCACTTTCCAGCACTGATAGCTGGCTAGCAGGGAGAAGTCTTCCAGACCAACTCCTGCAAGAATGTCCTGAAACCAAATCAAGGGGCTCAACAATCATGTCTCACCAACTACTTCTGGTGGGCAACCAAGAGCACTGAAAATATCCTGTATCGTATTAGAGACCTGTGGGGACACCCCTGACCAATAAATTACTGAGAGGTAGCCCACATCTGGCAGCGAGGCTTTCCTGTAACAACCTATGACTTTAGAGTTGCAATGTCTACCTCCATAGAAAGTTTTCACTCAAACTCCCTTTCTTTCCATCTTAATCTTAATTATAGTTTTAATTAGCTAACAAAGAAGTATGTTACCTTCTGGCATTTTTCATAATATTCTTAGTTTTAATTAATCTTCCTCTTTCCTTTCCTCCTCTCTGCTCCCTCTCCCTCTCCTCTTAGCCTTTCTACCCGCAGTGTTCTGCTCATCTACTTTCATACCTATTCTTCCCTTTAAGCCCTCCCCTCACTCTCCCCATGGCTTCATTCTAGCTTCCTGACCTTGACTGTCTCATACTTCAACTTGTATACAAATCTAAAAGTTCAAATTTAGGATCTGCCTGTGAAAGAGAAAATGAAGTTTGTCTTCTGTATTTGGGTTACCTTGTTTAGTATATTTTCTATATCTAACTGTGAATTTCATAATTTCATTTTTCTTTGTAACTGACTAAAGCTCCATTGTATGTATGTTTCACATCTCAATCATCCATTCTTCAGATGAAAGGTATCTAGGCTGATACCATTTACTAGCTGTTATGAATAAAACAGCAATAAATATATATAAGCATTATTCTATAGTAAAGCATGGAGATCTTATTTTGTATTTCAGGGAGTGGTATAGCAGGATCATATGGTAGATTTATTTTTAGCTTTTTGAAAAACTTCCAAGCTGACTCCCACAATGGCTGTACTAGTTTATACTGCCACCAACAGTTAGTAGCAGTTCATCTTTCTTCACACCCTCTGCAGCATTTGTTGTCTTTTGTTTCTTTTGCTAATAGCCATCCTGCCCAGGGTGAGATGAAATCTCATGGTAATTTTAATTTGCATGACCTTGATAGTTGAAGATGTTAATCTTTTTTTTTTTTTTTTCCAAGGTAGGGTCTCCCACTCAGGCTGACCTGGAATTCACTATGTAGTCTCAGCGTGACCTCGAACTCATGGTGATCCTCCTACTTCTGCCTCCTGAGTGCTGGGATTAAAGGCGTGTGCCACCACGCCCGGCTCTGAGGTTCATTATTTTAAAAGAATTTTTTTGGCCATTTGTGTTTCTTATGTTGAGAACCTTGTTCAGTTTCATGGCCTATTTTTTAATTGGGTTGTACAGCTGAAGATGTTTTCCCATTCTTGAATGTGTTTCTTTATTCTATTGATAGTTTCCTTAGCTGTACAGTAGCTTTTTAGCCTCATGAGTTTCCATTTGTTGATTGTCTTGTATCCTAGGTTACTGGGGCCCTATTCAGAAAGTCCTTTCTTGTGTTTATGTCTTGACATGCTCTTTGTACTTTTTGGGGGGGGGGTTGATTTGAGGTAGAGTCTCATTCTATCCTAAGCTGATTTGGAATTCACTGAATAGTCACAGGCTGGCCTTATACTCGCAGTGATTCTCTTATCTCTGCCTTCCAAGTGCTGAGATTAAAGGCATGTACCACCACACCCAGCTTCTTCCCACTTTTTCCTTTAGTGGTTTCAGAGTTTCAGGTTTTACATTGAGGTCTTGATCCATTTGGAGTTTATTTTTGTATGTGGTGAGTGATAAGGATCTAGACCTATTCTTCTACATGTAGATGTGAAGTGTTCCCAGAACTGTTTGTTGAAAGTTTCTTTTCTCCAGTATGTATTCTCGCTCATTTTGTTAAAAATTAGGTGGCTGTAAGACCATGGACCTTCATCCAGAACTTCTGTTCCATTCTGTCACCTGTGTGTCTGTGGTGTGCCAGCACCATGCTGTTTATGTTACCATGATTCTATAGTGTCACTTGAGATCAAGAACGGTCTTCTTTCTGTTGCTGATCATTTCGTCTATCTGAGGTCTTTTGTACTGCCATGTAGATGTTAAGATTTTTTTTTTTTCTGTTTCTGTGAAGAATGGCACTGGAATTTTGATGAGAATTGCATTGAATGTGTATATTGATTTTGGTGGAATGGCCATTTACATATTAGTTCCTTCAATCCATGTGCATGGGAGGTCTTTTCATCTTCTAGTGTCCTCCTCAATTTCTTTCTTCAGTATACTAAGGTTTTCAAAAGATGTCATGTTTAAATTATAATTATTATTACTCTGTGTCCTCATGTAGGTGGGAGCATGTTGGTGTGTGAGCATATCACATGGCATGCATGTAGCATGAGGCAGTTTTTTCTTTTCTTTTCTTTTTTTTTTTTGCTGTGGATCCTCATTCTGCTGTTCTTTGCTGGACTTGACCTCGAGCTTCCAGGAACTTCTCTTGTCTCTGCCTCTCATCTTGCCATTGTCATTAAGGTTAGCCTACTGGGATTACAGAAGCTTGCTAGCTCACTACAGCTTCTAGCTTTATATGTGGGGTCTGGGGACCAAACTCAGGCACTCCAGTTTGACAGGCAAATGCTTTATTCACTTTGCTATCTCTCCTGCCCCTTCATAGCAGAGGTCTTTCATTTGTTTTTGTAGCTATTATAAACAGGACTGATTCCCTAATTTCTTTCTCAATATGTTCGTCATTATGTGTTAATTTTGTATCCTGTTACCTTGCTGAAAGTGTTTGTCATGTCAGTTCTAGGAGTTTTCTGGAAGAGTATTCAGGGAGTATTTAAGGTCTCATATATGACAGCATATTATCTGCATATAAGGATATTTGGACTTTGTCATTTCCAATTTGTATCCCATTTTTCTGATATTTTTAGTTATTTATTTTCAAAGAGAGAGAGAGAGAGAATTGGCATGCTAGGGTCTCTGGGATGCTGCAAATGAACTCCAGATGCATGGGCCACTTTGTGCATCTCCCTTTACATAGGTACTGGGGAACTGAACCTGGGTTGTTAGTATTTGCAAGCAAGTGCCTTAACTGCTGAGTCATCTCTATAACCCTGTATCCCTTTTACTTCATTTTCTTGTCTTTTTGTTCTAGCTTAGACTTGAGCATTACATTAAATAGCAGTGGAAAGAGTGAGCACTTTTGTCTTATTTCAGATCTTAGTGGAAATTCTTTGAGTTTTTCTCCATTTCATGTGATATTGGCCTTTACCATGTTGAGATATGTTCCCTCCATCCCTAGACTCATAAATATAGTTTTTGTTATTGTTATTTTTATTTATTTGAGAGAATGAGAGATGGAAAGAGGCACACACACACACACACACACACACACATACACACACACACACAGACAGAGAGAGATAGAGAATAGAGAGAATGGGCATGCCAGGGCCTCCAGCCACTGCAAATGAACTCCAGATGCATGCACCCTCTTGTGCATCTGGCTAACGTGGATCCTGGGGAACCGAGCCTCGAACCAGGGTTCTTAGGCTTCACAGGCAAGTACTTAACCACTAAGGCATTTCTCCAGCCCTAAATCAGTTATTTTTGAGAGCATCTACAGTGTTTGAAGTTTCTCAGGTAAAATCTTTGAGAAACCACTGTAAGCAGAATGATAGGAAACTTAAATTTAGGAAGGATTCCGTATGGGTTTGGCCCCATGGCTATAATGCAAGGAAATTTTATGAGAAACATACGATTGGTGTCTTCGCAGGAAGTGGTAGTGTTGCTCTTGGTACTGTAGAGATTCTTTGTGGTAATGTAGGCGCTTGGGTAGCAGTGTCTTACCTCAGATTACAACTCAGCAAAGGTAGGTCTCAGAACAGGAGTAAAAGCATCACCACAGAAAGACTATGGTACATCAGCGTAACCTGAATGTGACAGTCTCATGATAGAAATTTTAAAACATTGAAGGCTGATTGTGCTCATGAAAAGTTAGCTTTTATAGTGATCATCTGCCTTATTTATAATCATATTCAGCATTGCGTGAACATTTAAACTAAGCATTTTATTAAAAAAGTGTATGTTTTTACTTATTTAGCAGTTTTGAAATGCACATAGAAAATGTAGGCTCATAGGCATTAGTCTGACCACTGCCAATAACAAAAAGAGAGGGTGAATTCCAGTCCCTGAATGACAGGGAGGTGAGTCCAGGTAAAGCATGGAGCTATGATAGATTTTTTCAGGCTCTAGGACTACCATTTCCCCTCTGGTCTGTAATGCTGTTTTACTTTTCCCTTAATGATATACATGAAAGTAATTTGCTCTGAAGCTTAATATTCACATTCTTGCTCAGCAGACTTGGCATCCAAATTAGAACATAAATAAAATAACAAAAAAAAAACCAAAAAGAATTTGTGTGTGTTTGTATGTGCATGTTTGTGTGTTTGTGTGTGCTGAAGTGTCCAAAGTGAGTTTGAAATTTCAAGGACAACTTGGAAGTAACCATGACTCATGAAGCAGGAATTTTAGCCAACCCTGACGTAATATGTTCTGTGAAGGGCTTTTCATTTATAAAGGCTTCAGTATTTATAACTTTCAACTATCCAAGGTCATTTATTTCATCTTCCACAGACTAATGATGTGAAAAGCAGATTGGGTGGGCCTAATAATTCACTTAATATGCAGCAAGTGTTTATAGCCACTGAACTAAGTGTGTGCAAAAAGACCCTGTTCTTTTTAAACTATAGGGAAGTGTTCTCAGCAGCTGGTGGGGAGGCTTAGCTAAGCTGACTGTGTCCAGAATTCTAGGTTTCAGGAACTTATCCATGGGCCAACTATATTTGCTAACCACACATTAAAAGTTATGAAATGTTTACATTTGTCTTCTCTGGATGGTGAAAATTAAAGATTATATCTGTAGCCAAATAAGTTTATAAATCTTCTGTAGTTCAGACCTTTTCTGTAACCTTATTTTATTCAAATAGAATGTTCTCTCTTCTGAGGGAGAAGAGATTATCATTCCTTACCAGTGATTTACCAAAAGTATGGAGTTGAATGTTGCCAGTAACATCAGAATTATTTCAAACTTTATTCCTTTATGAAACTAATTTTGTGAGGACCATCTGTCTATCTTTGAGAGCCCATAGTCTTGCTTGCTTCTGTTGAAATAATTTTTTCACTTTGGAAAACACCATGCTAATCTGTTATGAGAAACTTCTGAGGTTGGCTTCTAAATTGTATTGGGGAGCCCAATTTGTTGCAACCCATCCTGTTCCTTATAATAAGGTATATTGGTAAGTTGTGCAGACACAGCTGTTCAGTCTTTACTCAGAGTTTATCTGGCTCTCTAAAGAGAGATTTGTACATTTTAATAAAGTCTGTAAAATATTTTATTTATTTATTTGAGAGAGAGAGAGAGAGAGAGAGAGAGAGAGAGAGAGAGAGAGAGAGAAAGAGAAAGAAAGAGAGAATGGACAGACCAGGGCCTCCAGCCACTGCAAACACACTCTAGATACATGTGTCACCTTGTGCATTTGGCATACATGGGTCCTGGGGTATCGAACTGGGGTCCTTTGGCTTTGTAGGCAAGTGTCTTAACCACTAAGCAATCTCTCCAGCTTGAAATTTGTACCTTTTAAATTAACGCTGTATTTTTTTGTTTGTTTTTTGAGGTAGGGTCTCTCTCTAGCCCAGGCTGACCTGGAATTCACTATGTAGTCTCAGAGTGGCCTTGAACCCATGGCAATCCTCTTACCTCTGCCTCCCAAGTGCTGGGATTAAAGGCGTGCACCACCATGCCCAGCTTTAACGCTGTATTTAAAAAAAAAAAACATGGAAAATGGTTGTCAGGCACTTCCAAGCACAGGCTGGGGCCTTCAGAAGAGAGGCCTGAGCTTCCAGGCACAGCTAAGGACCCCAGGGCTACAGGAGGTCTCTCCCTCTCCAAGCCCAGCATTAGGCTCTGCCCATAGCCCTGTAACCTTTGGCCAGTTGCCTAGGAAACTTCTTATCAGCCTTCACACAGCCCATCCCTGTGAGACCCGAGATCACCTGGCCTGCCCCCCCCCATTGCCTATGTGCTAGAATGAATGTCCCCATATGCTAATCAGAAATGAACTTGGTATGTCCAATCCCCTTAGCATCCTCTCCCCACCCTCAGATGCTTATAAACCCATTTCCCTGACAATAAACTGAGACAATAAACCGTTCAATTATATCCTGGGAGTGATTCTTTCTCTTATCATGCACTCACCCACCCCCATTGCCTGGGGTCCTTCAGGGGAACTGTGGCCACTGTGGCCAGGCCCTGGAGGACACAGGAACCCACAGTTGATTCCTGAACAGGGACCCTATGAGACAGACAGGGTAGGTGAGCGCTCTCCCAGAGGGTCTGGGAGACATCAGCCCATGTAGGCTTGCCTCCACGTTTTTGAGGGTTGGCAGGTTTCTCTTTATCCTCCTTTATTTTTGGTTTGTACCATTGCATGGGACCAGACAGGATGAACTGGCAATGAGGCCACTCTTCAGTATTGATTGAAGGCTGGCTGTCCTCTGCCTGAATCCCTACATTCCACTGGGTGTTGGCAAAAACCCTCTATTTCTCTTCCCTCCATCAGACAGAAGCTATTTTTCTCTTTTTCTTCCTTTACTTTAATATTCTCTTCCATCAAAAGGAATCACAGATTCATAGATTATGGGTTCTGAAAGTTAAGGAAATTAAGCTTTCCCAGAGGGAGGCCGGTTACATTTGGGAAGTCCTCTAGGTTTCCCCCTGGATGATTTCTGGGCATCCATGTGGCCCAGAGACATGGACCCACATAACTTATCTGGCTAGGAAATGAAAAGCTCAGCAAGGAAATTTCCCCTCACTCCCTTTAAGCAGCAAAACTTCAATCCAGCTTTGCAAGTGCTTCAAAGTGGCTAGAGTCAGAGTCATGTGGTGGGCTCACACGTGACCAGACAATGGCACCTTGGCCTGTGCAGGTGCCATGTCTCCACTTCCTCTCCCAGTGACACCCTGTGGGCCCCCTCTTTTCCCAGGATGCCCCCTACTTCATCAGCAGCCTCCTGGTGGTCCTGGAGGCTCCCTCTTTTCCCAATGGTTCCAGCCCCCTCTCCCTTATTTCCCGTTTAGGTAGCTGGACTTAGACTCTGGACGTCATCTAGGCCTGTCGTGGTCATTACCTCCACGTGTACTAGACCAGACCTGGGTGAGTGCCTGGGAGCTGGACAGGGCTGATCTAAGGTATATGCAAGCCCTGCCCAGCTAGCCCAGCACCAAGAAGCCTATGGTGAAGTGAAGTTTTATGTAAAGAATATCATACTTTGGGCTGGAGAGATGGCTTAGCGGTTAAGCGCTTGCCTGTGAAGCCTAAGGACCCTGGTTCGAGGCTTGGTTCCCCAGGTCCCACGTTAGCCAGATGCACATGGGGGCGCACGCGTCTGGAGTTCGTTTGCAGAGGCTAGAAGCCCTGGCATGCCCATTCTCTCTCTCTCCCTCTATCTGTCTTTCTCTCTGTGTCTGTCTCTCTCAAATAAATAAAAATTAAAAAAAAATTTAAAAAAAAAGAAAAGAATGTCATACTTTGTTACATGAGATCATAAATATAATTACTGAGTTTATGTTCTAGGTTAACTTCAACTTACATAGAGGATTATTGAAAACAACATAATTCTCTCTAAAGTGTTGAGTTATAATTTGTCAGGTATTTAAAAATTAAAAAAAAAATATTGTAATGTCCCGATACTTGAAGGAGGCAACTGACCTGACTTCCAGGCCAGCCTGCCTCAAGATAGCAACAAACTTTACCTTAGTTACTCCTAATAAAGTTATCTCCATGTGTGTTATTGGTATTAATGGCATAAAATTGTCTTTAGACTACTTACTTGTCAGTGAGTAATAGGAGTAATCAATTTGGTATAGCTTGTCTTAATAGCCTTATAATAAAGATGGTTAATAATGGGGTGAGATGAATTGATTGAAGGAACTGGGAAGGAATCTTTCAACGTTGGACATAGAATGCTTGTTAAAAATGCTTTTCTGGTGGTACTTAGATCAGAATGTCAAAGTATGTGGATAAAGAGGTGTGTGTATAGGAAAGAATTTTCTGGCTAAACCTAAGCACCATGCCTACAGTTAGAGATTTTTCAACTCTTTCCAATCTCTTAAGGAACAAAAAACTAATATTCAGGCTAAAAGATGTCGGGATAGCTTGCTTAAGCTTTATGAAATTTGTTAAGGGTTATATTAGAATTTAGCTAGCTGTTTTGGGTCAAAAAAAAAAAAAAAAGAGAGACCAGATTCTGCTCTATTGTAAGTTAAGTAACTGTCTCAATTAAGTCCAGTGTTTATAACAAAATTAACTCTTATGACATATTCCCTACTTTAGGATATTCTCCTACCCCTGCCTGCCAAGTGCTGGGATCAAAGGTGTGCTCTACCAACCTGGCTCTATTTTCTATTCTCTCTTCTCTTCTCTTCTCTTCTCTTCTCTTCTCTTCTCTTCTCTTCTCTTCTCTCTCTCTCTTTTTTTTTTTTGAGATAGGTCCTCACTCTGTAGCCCAGGCTGGCCTTGAATTATAGCCTCATGCTCACACAATGGTCCTCATCTGAGAAAAATAATATTCAAGCTCTATGGTTCTGTTTCCAATGTCATCTGAGTAATTGATACCTATACAGGTATCTGAACTAATCAAAGATGTTTTCAAACACAGGTGTTAAGACTTTATACTGTTTTACTTCTCCTTTTCTGACAATTTCTAGGTTAAATTAATTAGCTTGTGAATCAATTGGTAATGTTTTCAAGACTGAAACTAGGTTCTGCCTATATTTATAAATGTTAATTATTTAAAGTGTGAAATATGCCTACTTTCTATACCTCAGTTATGGCTTATGCTGCTCAGTACAACAAAAATTTAAGAGATTGGACAAAATGATTTTAGAAGCTCTTGTTCCATTCTTTAACTGAATCTACTTCAGTAATCACATGTGCTCTGTATGTACATACATCCAGGCTGATGTAACTTCCTTTCTAAGTGTGTTAATTACCTACATAGAAGCCAAAGCCAACTGGAACAGAAAGGGCCAATATTGTGGCCTGTGCTCCCAGGTCATGAGGCCACTGGAGATGATGGGACATTTTTGCTCTGCCCCCTGGTAAGTCACCTGTCTTCTTGGGTAGGGAGGATAAAGAGACCCAAGCAAAATTTGTGTGCAGTCTGAAATAGGAGAGTCACAATTGAGGAACAATCAGTCCTCCTGACTTCCCAAAGAAGGGAAAACTACTTGGTCAGCATGGCCCTGACTCATCCTAACAGACAGAAAACATCAGTAAGCTATAGGGCTACTCCTGGGTCCCCTAAAGTCTCTTTGTAGAGCCGTTAGTGACCTCCAAAATTAGTCCTTAATTAAGTTTTGGCTATCTGCATTGTCTTAAACACCCAAAGAAAAGTGTATAACCAAAGATAAAAGTACCTTAAATATATAAATGGCCTATTAAGTAATACAACAAGAGCTTTCCAAGAGGGGAAACAAAGAAGACCTCTACATCTTTTCCCCATAGTTATAATTCTATAATAATAATAAAAACTATACATGTCAAAGGGTTATTTTCAAATCTAGAATATATAAATAAGCTCTGAGGCCAAAAAAAATATTTTTACAGCCTTTTGATAGCACCTAATAGCTCTCTGTTATCAAGGTTAAATGTTGTTATGTTTCTGATAACTCTGCTAATATTCTCATCTGTTTTACAAGCCATGTCAAATACTACTGTGCATTTAATGAACAGTTCTGGAAGAAAATCTCAGCCAGCTCATGCTCAGATAATCCTGGGACAATTCAAGCCTGTCTACCTGGATTCCCTCAACCTCAAAAAGGACTAGTTTGTTGTGTTCTCACTTTGCATTAACTCCTTACTTTTATTCTTTCTCCCCAATGTTCTCTTCCAAGATCATCTTCCTGCACTCCAGGGTCCATTGAATAGATCCCCCCTCTGGGTGAGACTCTCTAACTGCAACAAATCACAACTTTGTGTCCAATTCAGCAGGAAATTGTAAGTCACCTTATGTCTTCAACCCTTGTCTCCTAACAACAGTTAAAGTGTCTTCTTATGAGAGGAAGAAATAAAGGGGGATAGAATTAGGGTGACTGGATCCCTGACAGTAAAAACGAACAAGAAAAATTTTCTTATCTCTTGCCCAGTTCCAAAAAAAAACACCCCCAAACTGCTTTTCCATGTGTGTGCAGCACCCCTGGCTCTGCAAAGGACAGGCCTCACCCTCTTTAATGTTGGTCAAGTTATGTTTCTCTGCCTGTGCAGCTCTAAGCCGACCAGAGCTGCATGCCTGTTCAATATTTCCATAACTAGGACCAGTTGTGTTAAGACACCAGCTCTCCTTTGGTGCAAAAGGAGTAACCACCCCATACACAAATATTTCCTCTTCCACTTATTGTTCCCCAGCCTTGATTGCTTCACAGGTATACCTCTACAATAAAAAAAATTGGCCTGCATTCTCTGACTGCTCCAACTTCCTGTGCCAACCAAAAGGGATCTTCATCCCTCAGCTGGTGGGCCTTTGCATGATGCTGTCTCTGAGTGACTCCTGTGACCAACAGCCTTGAATCTCTCCAGAGACAATTGAACTTTCTCATAGGTGTGATACTTCAAAACTGTTTATCCTTAGACTTCATTACTGCTGAACTTGGGGTATGTATGGTCTTGGGACAAGAATACTGTTTTCTGTGTTAACAAATCAAATGTTAAGCTGCTTGACTGTTACAAGCCTGAGGACCTCACCACCTGGTTCTCTAACCCTTTAGTTACTTGGCTTCTCCTTAGCCTCTTCATTACTCTAGGAACCCTATTGCTTGTAGCCTCCTGTATCATCAAATTTCTCAGATAATAACTAAGATTGCTAAGGTTGCTACTAATCAGGTCCTCATACACTGGCTAACTCTCTCTGGACCTGTCATAAATTATAAAAAACTCATTTGGGATGACACTGCTCCATTATAAAACAAAGAGGGAGTTGTTGGGCATTTCCAGGCACAAGCTGGAGCCTTCAGGAGAGGGGCCTGAGCTTATAGGCACAGCTAAGGACCCCTGGCTACAGGAGGCCACTCCCTCTCCAAGCCCAGCACACCTGAACTTAGGCTCTGCTCATGGCCCTGTAACCTTTGGTCAGTTGTCTAGGAACCTCTTTATCAGCTTTCACACAGCTCATCCCCTGAGGCCCTAGTTCACCCCCCCCCCCACCCCACGGCCATTGCCTATGTGCTAGAATGAATGTCCACATATGCTAATTAGGCATCAGAAATGAACTTGATATGTCCAATCCCCTTAGGGTCCTTCCCCCCACCCTGAGATGCTTACAAACTTATTTCCCTGATAATAAACCAAGAGAGCTGTTCAACTATCCCCTGGGAATGATTCTATCATCATACACTCACCCAACTCAGTTGCCTGGGTGCCTTCAGGGGGGACTGTGGGCAGGCCCCAGAGGACATAGGAACCCACACATGGTGACATTTGAATATTCTTAGTTTTGTTCTGAACTTTGTGGCTGAAACCATACTAACTTGGAATATATTATGATAGACTTGTATTGGTTTGAATTTATGAAGAGAGAAATAAGTATCACTGAGAAGCATAGATTGAGTGAGAAACAGTTTTACTATACTCCAGCATGTCTGGCAATGAGAACGAGGCTAGCATCATTTGTTCAGGCATTCTCTGATGAATGAATAAGGGTGTATGGAAATTTCCTCATCATTTGAAGTCTCTGTAAAAGCTATGGTAGAGCACAGAATTCTGTTCCAAATTTTCTGACAGTTGAGGCAAAAAGTGGGAATTTCTATAATACACAGTCCTTATTACTGGGTAAAGGGAAACACACTTTTCTGAGTAGCGGTAACAATTTTCTGGCACTTCACCAAAACTAAAAGTTGTTGCACTCTATGTGTTTGCTAGTCCAAATGGGTTGTTTAGTTTCCTTCTTTCTCTGCACTCCTACTTCATGGTCAAGCATTTGGCTAAGAACTAAATTTTAGAAATAAATATGGTAAAGTACCTAACTCCAAAGACCTAACAGATAAACTGATGCATAATGATTTTATAAAATGAAACTTGATTCAGATGGTCTTCTTTTCTTTATAAGCCTGGGGAAATGATATTACATATTACTTCATGTGTACTATTCCATGGGGATTTAACAGTAGTTTCAGTACCATTGATTTAACTCAAAGCATTGAGAACTGAGATCAGCAGCAGCTCTAAAGTCTATTATAATGTCTTCCTCAAATAGCAGATGCATGAAATGAGCCTTTGGCAGATTTTATGTAACAGGAGAGTCAAGGTTTATTCCTGAGAAACAGCCTTAGGGCTTGAATTCTGTGTGTTATTGATCAAAGGTTTTAGACAGTAGATATTGGTAAAGGAGATTTTTAATTTTCTTGTGAAATTTTTAAGAGTACAATAGAATGTGTGTGTGTGTGTGTGTGTGTGTGTATGCAAGTGCGTGTGTGTGTGTTTTTGCCAAGACATTGAAACATTTGAGTTACATCTGTTCTTATTGGAACTCATGGGGACCAGCAGAAAGGATCAGCATTTTTCTCAAACAAGATTTTTCAAATTGCTTGAGCTCTGTTCACATACTTGTTTGACTTAAACCTAGAAATCTCTACCATACACCACACAGAAAGTGAGTTGCGATTACTTGTGAAGGTTAGGAAGTTACAGCTTATCTGTACTGCACACCCATCTCCAAATGTACTTCCTGGTTCACAATGACCAGTAAGTGTTAGTGGAACTGAAATACAACCATAAGTAGACATTATTAAAATATAGGACTTTCTATATTGAATGCTCAAATAACTCAATTATGTTACGAGGTTATAAACAGAGATAAAAAATTCCTGTCACCAAGAATTTGCAATGCTTTTTTAGTAGAAGGCACTGAACACAACCAAAGAGAATGTAGCTAGTACTGAAGATGAGTAAAAAAAAAATGATTTTGCCTCAATGGATTAGGGGAGGCTTTATACTTTTAAAGTAGCATTACTATTGTACTTTAAGAATGAAAAGAAATGAATTAAGTGGAGTAAGATAGAGCTATTCATTGCTCTCCCATAAAAACACATCTCAAAACTTAGTCTCCTTTTCTCACTTATTATCTGCCTGAGTGTTTAGCTCTATCAGCATTTGGCAGTGATGATTCACCACTATTCAGTGTGGAATGGATGGACTGGCTTTGTACATTGTTGAGTTGCTGCCTCACCTTGTATAAGCGTGGGCCTTCCTATAAAATGTCTTGTGATTTCTACCAGCATAGCAAGTGAATTGCAAGAACATGAACCCTGACAGAAAGGACATGGAAGCCATGACTGTCCTGGTTCTGGAAGAAGAGCAATTACTTCTGGCTATCCGCCAAGATTCAAGAAGAAGCAAAACAGATGCCCAGAATTTTTCTAGCCAACCTTCATCCACCGCATCTGCAGATAAAGGACTGCCTTTGGTGATTTGTTCAAAGCACCAGCTGTTCAGAGAAACCATCTGTGACAAGCCAAAAAACACATAATGTTATGATAAGAGAGTAGGTAACAACCCTGGGAGAAACATGCTCAAGTAGTGTGAAGAACATTTTATGCCATGGTCTGAGTCATATAAATTTTTATCTCTAGATTATTGATCTGGTAATTTCTGTGTTTTGAACAATAAATTGGATGTCACTGTAGAGATGCACCAGAGGCCAGAGACATTACAAATACATCTCTGGGTAGGAACTCTGGAAGTAGTTTATGAGAAAGGAAATGAAGTTGGGCAGTCATAGAAGTAGGAGACCAAGAAAAAATAGATTCTAATAAAATTACAGATAAGATTTAGAAGGGTCTGCTTTCCAAATGGGTATGTGACTACATGTTATGAAAGAACCAGGTGGCCTTGAATTTCTCATTTTGAAAAGTTGGATTTATTGCAGAACACAGAAAATAAACATGTTTGGGAGGGGAAAGAAAAGATTTGATCAATTTACTATGACATACTTTGTTGCAGATACATCTGTCTTAGTTTACTAAGCAAGTGGTTATATGCATAATGAACTCAAAAGAAAGGTCAAATATTACACATCTAAATTTGTTCCATCAAATTCTATGTGTTAGTTGAAACTAGAAGAATATATGAGTTCAACAAGAAGAAAAATACATTCTTAGAGGAGGCTTGAAGGTCAAATTTGAGGAACAAAACAACACAAGCATAATCATAAGATATAAAGGAAAAGGCAGAGAGAATGGTGGATGAGTCTTACTGATGCCACAAGTCAGGATGGGCATGTGTAACTATATCTGTGGCCCAAAGCAAGATTGGTAGGCAGAGTATTTTTTCCCCAGTTGCTTTCCTGTGGTCCTCATGTTTAGTCAAGTATCCACAAATGAAGAGGGAAGTGGAAGCTCAATGGTTAAAAATGCAGGGGCTTAAAAACGTGATCACAAGGATATCACAGATTTCCAAAAGTCTGTAAAATAGAGTCTCATGATCTATGCTCAGCTATAAGGAATGCCTGAAAATGGCTTGGTGTCACTTTTGATTTTTAAGGTGTCATGGTGCATTGGCTCAATCTAGTATTCAGTATCTACATTCAGGAGCTGCTTTTAGACCAGTGCTGTGACCATCTCTGGAAGAGTGGAAGAGAAGGAGAGCTGTGCACTGTTGGCTTGGGACACTGAGTAGTTCAAGGAGCAAATGAATACTGCATTCAAGATTAGCTTACTGATCTTTATGCCATAGGTTCTACTTGGGCCTAATTAACACATTATTTTTTTTACCTTTATGGTTGTTCTTTGATAGTACTTACTGTCTTTCTCATTTATCCAGTGGGGAAAAATGAGACTTGTAAATTAAATTGCCAAAGATCACCAAATTAAGAGAATATTTAAATGAAACCGATTTGACTCCAAAGGTTATATTCTTTCAGCTATGTAGCAATATCTAATACCTTCTATTCAATTCACGTAATAGAAAGTAATTGATTTGTAAATGCCTAATTTATATATCATAAAACACATTAATTTTAAAGTACTATTACAAAGTTATACAACCCCACTATAATTTACTCAGGATATGTAGTACAAGAAAATATTTAGGACTACCTGTATTTGTAGATGGTAAGTGCTTAATCACCAATTCTGAGTAAGTGAATGACTAGATAGGAGGCAGAGACTCTAAATAAAGCCAGTTTCAGATATTTTTATTTGGATCAGGACCTCAGATCTCTTTGCAAAGAAGCTATCTGGGATAAGAAGGAAATATATATACATGTATATAGTTTGGCATTTCCATGAGGTTTTTTTTTTTTTTCTTTTTCTGAAAGCCTGAAGAGCTGTTAGACAGTAAATGCTGGGGAACATAAATTTGAAAGCTAACCAGAAATTTGAGAGCAACAATTCCCACATTTTCACTAGATCTTAAGCTACTTATTTAAAGAAATTTATTTATTTTCTCTGAACCACATTTTATTCTCACCCATGAAGTGATAATAGTTTCCTACATAGGGAAACTGAACTTCTGGTGTGATTTCTTTTTGGATGTGTTTGAGCTATTTTCTCAAAGTAAGTAGGAGAATAGATTAGGCATGTTAGTAGAATTGTGACTTTAAGACACAATCAGCTTTTAAAACCTGCATTTTACTTATATGAAATTAAGATCATTTTCATGCATCAGATAATAATGTGAGTGAATCTCGTACTTTGGTACCTGGCAGATGGTAAACCCACCGTGATTACTGAATGAATGAGTGGTTAATCATTACTGAGTGAGGAATTTCTCTGGCTAACTGAGTTATTGAAAATGTCTTCCTGAACATGAAAATGAAGTGGTTTTTTACTAGTGGATGACCTGAAGGAACTTCAAAGTAAAAAGCTGATATAGAATTGGGTCGATTGGGAAGAAAGGTGGTAAGTAGAGAAGACAGAGTGGAGAGCTAGCTTTTCATTCTTGCTCCCTATGAAACAGAAGACTCATACACATAATTCACTTCATAACCTATAAGCTTTCTCATTCTTTCTTCCCTCCCTCCTTCCTTCCTTCCCTCCATCCCACTTTTCTTCTTCCTTCCTTCCTTCTTCCTTCCTTCCTTCCTTCCTTCCTTCTTTCTTTCTTTCTTTCTTTCTTTCTTTCTTTCTTTCTTTCTTTCTTTCTTTCTTTCTTTCTCTCTTTCTACATGCATGTGTATGTATTTATGTGCCAGGGAATATGTATATTGGTTCCAGAACAATGTCATGTTGTCTGTGCTGTCCTTTCACCTTCTTTGAGACAGGGTGGCTCTCCTTTAGCTGCTGCAAATCAAATGAATGCCAGTCTAGCTGATTCATAAGCTTTGGATTCTTCTGGATCTATTTCTTATTGTTGTACATGTGTTTGGAATACAGATAAGTGTGCCACTTTGTTTCCAGTGTTCAGTAGGTTTTGAGGAGAACTGAACTCAGGTCCACAGTTTGTATGAGCAAGTACCTTCAAATGGCAATCCAAATATCCAGTCCAGCTATTTTGCTTTTGAAGTGTAGATGACATTTCTTGTATCCTAGGATTATGGTAGACTAAGAAAGCTAATGAGGGCTGGAGGATTGCTCAATGGTAACAAGTGTTTTTTGTTTTTTTTTTTTGTTTTTTTTTTTTTTTGCAGTCTGATGGCCTGGGTTTGATTCCCCAGTAGCCACGTAAATCTAGACAGTGCATGTATCTGGAGTTTGTTTGAAGAGGCAGGAGGCCAATTGCCTTTCCATGTGTCTGCTTCTTTCTTCCCATCCTTTTCTCTCAAGTAAAATATTAAAAATTACCTAAAAAGAAAGTTAATGAATAGAAAACACATGCCAGAGTGTTTAGCCCATTCAAGAATATGGGTTTCTTTTCTCTCTTTTCTTCTATTCATTTTCACGCCCTAAAACCTTTACTTAAGAAGTACTTTATGACATTAAAATAAAGAGATGTTCTTATGACATACTGGTAAACAGAAGTCCATTTGGCATTTTAAGGGCATACTACATTGTGAGTAAATAGTGGAACAGGGTTGAGGTTGACTTTTAAAGTTTCAATTCATTGGTGAGGCAAGTTACTGACTTTTCCATATACACTCTCTTTTAAAAATAAAGAAAATAAGAGTGCTGCTTCACAAAGTTGTGAGTATTAAACAAAATACAACATGAAAAATCATTTCACAAGGGATTTGGAACATAGCTAAGCTTTCAATAAATATTAACTATTAATTGTTACTGTAATTTTCTTGAGTTGGATGCCTATTCAGAGTGATTTCCCAATGTAAGAAATGATTGCTTGGGGAATAAAATGACATTTCAATATAGATATTCAATCTTATTGGAAATAACTAGCAAATTAAAACCAGTGGTGCATAAGATTAAGGATCCTACTAGGCCCCTTCAAATCAAAATGGGGAACTAAGACTTATGAATGACAGCCAACTCATTTTGATTTTTATACTTTGCTGGAAACCAATGAAAGTTACCAACATTTTAGATACTTATTCAAAATTCCCTTCATTTATTTATATGCACTCATATTAATTAGGCTTTTATTTGGTGTTAATGTTTTACTTATTTGAGAAAAGTGATTAGTACCAGATCAAAGGACAAATGCATGGAACATTAACCTTGAATAATTTTAAGTGCCAATGCTTAGAAATAGCATTCTCTAAAACTGTGTTGACAACTGATACTGACTTTATATTAATGGTTTCAGAATAACTAAATGATGGAAATTCTTAAAAAAAATGACAATAAAAATTTATTTTCTGTGTAAAAAGCTTGTTTTAATAAGGGGGAAGAAGGGTCAGTTTATACAAAATGTAAAGAGATATAGTCTTTTGCTAAGGCTATTTTGTTAAAAACATGCCAGCAAAGCAGCATTCTGAAGTCCATGTTGTCAAGAAGCCTGTGTCTCCCATAAAGTGAGAAGGAACCATGCCACAATTCTACTATTCTTAAGCTTAATGAAATGCTAGCAGGCAGCCCTGCTGTTCCCCATATCTTATATTTCCAGGCCTGGCCACCTGTGCAACAAAAGCAAGCAATCTATTTAGAAGAGTGTTTTTCATTCTCTTAACGGTGAAGGTCTTTATTCGCAGCATGAGATTATTGCAACAATTTAACAAGCAGTGTTTTCTCCCCCTATTTTTCTTTCTTTTCTTTTCACACCTATGTCCTTTTAAGTCCATTCAGGCCTTAGGGAAACATTTAGTACTTAAGCTTTGGTTTTTCAAGCTCAATCGGCTAGAAAATCTAACACAGAGTGTGTGCACAAACGATAGCTTCGCACAATAGGGGCAACCAAACAGCACAAAGAGGTAGGAAGAATATGACTGTTCAAGGAACAGGGCTGCCCTCCAATTTCCCAACAGCAGACCTGATGCTTTCTCTCAAGATTCCCAGGTTTCAAATTGGTCATATATCGTGGGCCAGTTACCTGGACAATGGGGGAAATGGCAGTCGGTAATTATGATCTTGGTTCCTAGGTTGTTAGGAGACTAATATTAATCCCAAAATTGTATGAGGAATGTGTTCATCTGGCCATAATTGCATAGTCTTCTTGAAAGCCTTTTCCAACAATGCTAATTTAACACAAATAACCCAGGGGAGGATTCTGTTTTGATCTTGTGGGGTTGACACTTCATAGCTAACTCAGGACACTTCCAAATGAGAGTAGTAATAGAAACCTCACAAAAAGATATGATATAAATATGTGTGTATTTAAATTTCTATTAGGCACATAATTTAGTGTAAAGATTATTAGATTATATTATTTGAAAGAAGGTAATTCCTGTGTGGGCTGACTGACAATGTGTTTGAATGCCATGAATTTATGGGCAATTAAAAAAACAGTGATTATTAACACTGTTTCAGAACACAAATTCAATTTGAATAACTATGTCAAAATCTTATCTTTTCACAGTGAACTATGTAGGTGTAAGCATTATTTATCCTACTCCATGAATTGCTCTAAGATCACACCATAAAATATAGGTGCAAGAGTGTTTTGTTTTGTTGTTAGAAGACTGAAAACTCTAAGAAGATTTGAACATGTTACAGGCTTTTAGAAATACGATAAAAGGGCTGGAGGAAAGACTTAGCAGTTAAGGTGTTTGCCTGCAAAGCCAAAGGACCCAGGTTCTACTCCTTAAGAACCATGTTAGCCAGATGCACAAGGGGGCTCACATGTCTGGAGTTCATTTGCAGTGGCTGGAGGCCCTGGCACACATATTCATTTTTTTTCTCTCTCTCTTCTCTTTCTCTGTTAAACAAACAAACAAACAAACAAACAAACAAACAAAGGTTTTAGAAATAAGATAAAAGACCCATAGGCATTTGTACAAGCTTTTCTATTTTTTGTTTTGAAACAGGGTCTCACTCTATCCAAGGCTGACCTGGAATTAATTCACTATATTGTCTTCTGCTGGCCTCAAACTCACAATGATCCTCCTAAGTGCTGGGATTAAAGGTGTGTACCACCATACCTAGATTTGCTTAAGTTTTGATTTTAGAATTATGCTTATTGTTTGCCTTTAAGATGATTTCATCCACATTTTGTTCTTTTCCATTGGCTTGCTTACTTCATCATGGTTGTTTAATGGAAAAGCCAAGTTTCTGATTTCTTTGAAAAAGTGGATTTTGTGTTTGAGACAATATATTTTTGAGATTTGTAGGCAATAATATAAAAATAATTTCAATAGGATCAATTCTGATGTATATATGATTGGTCAGAAAACAATGTTTGCATAAAATTTATAGTTCTTCACTGGAAGAAACACACATACAAACACATTATAAAACAATAGTTTGCCTTTTCTATTGGCCTGGTTATATTTTGTTTTTATGTTACTGATGTTGATCATTTGCAGTCTGAGTGAGAAAACACATGTTACTAACCAATTTAAAAAATCCAAATATTTTGATATCATTAAAATGTCTCTCTGTGTTGTTTTGAGAGTTAAAATATGTTGTATATATTAGGTCAATGTTGCCAACATAATTCTGTCAATGGCTCAAGTATTGTGTAGCAGGTATGTTTGAAGAGAGTTATGTAAATTTCAAATCAGTTGAGCATACAAGGGAGCAGATGTGCATAAGTATTTGGAAAGGATCACTCTTGTTAGAGTCGTAGCCTCCTGTTAGCAGCATGCCTTCTAGATGGCCACATAAATAGTGATTTGTAATCACAAATCCTTTTGCTACTAAATAGTTTAGTATACTGCTTATGATCAATACTCTAAATTGTGAGTCAGCTCAATAGTCAAGATGGAGCTAATATCTTGGATCACCATCTAAAATAACACACAAAGCTATCATTATAATTATGTGTCACTATGTTGGACATTCCTATTGATCAAAGAATTTTTTTTTTTTTTTGGTTTTTCGAGGTAGGGTCTCACTCCGGTCCAGGCTGACCTGGAATTAACTCTGTCATCTCAGGGTGGCCTTGAACTCATGGCAATCCTCCTACCTCTGCCTCCCGAGTGCTGGGATTAAAGGCGTGCGCCACCACGCCCGGCTTGATCAAAGAATTTTATATGTCTGTGTATGTGATACCAACTCACTTGTTCAAAAATGTTAGAAATCTAGAAATTACATTTGATTACTTCCAATCTCTAAACCATGGCTACCATTTTGCCATAGAGCACTTCCAATTTTAATGCACAATATCCATCCTATCAGTTCTCATCCTTTACTCCCCCACCCCACACTGACTTTGTTCAGTGTCTTATTCTCAGTGCAATGGCCAGCTTCCTGTCTCTGTTCTATCAAACTCCATCCTACAGCCCACATTAGTCCTTTATAAAACATCAGGATTGATTTAATGAATGCAGAACTTTGGTGAGTCTCTATCATGTCAAATCCTGCCCCGTCACTCACAAGTTCTAACTATTACTGAAGGTTCTTGGCATTTACTCACCTATGAAATATTTGATTTTAAAACCAATACTACATTATAATAATGATTGGAAAGAGTAAAGCTTGTGAATCAACTCAAATTGTTTGTAGCTTGCCTTCAATACATTCTAACAAGTTCTAGTTTGATGATTATTGGTTATGGATCACAGTAATCTAGAGATTTGCTAGTAAGGGACTAATGAAGTTTATATATACAATCCTCTTCATGTCTTAATTATCAAGATTGATATGATATTCCCTATTTCTTTATGGTGATGTTTGTATTTAAATAGCTTTAGTGAGACAGGGCAAAGAAAAGCTCAATATATTGGAAGTATTAGGACTATGAAGATTTTTATGTGAGATTGCCACAATAGACCTTATTATGATTTGACTAAATGTTGCTCAGAGGGTCATAGGTTCACCTCTTGGTCTGAAGCTGGTTTGCAATTTTAGGATGTGGTAGGAACTTAAGGAAAGGAACATAGTGCAAGAAGAAAGTTGCTGGGAGTGTATCTTTGAAAGGCATGCCTTATAGATTTCTTTTACTGTCTCTTTCTGCTTCCTGGCCACCAACAAGTTGAACAACTTTCCTCTACCATATCCTTATGCCATGACATTTTGCTTCATTACAGGCACAGAAACAATTTAGTCAGTTCCCTATAAACTGTAACTACTGAAACAATGAGGCAGGATAGATGTCTCCTCATTTTAAGTTGCTCTTGCCATGTATCTGTCATAGCAGTAAAAATATCGCTAATGTATGTTTTTCTCCATCAGATCACAACTCAGGTACATACTGAAGATTCTTTCATTTCTCTGTAAAAATGCAAGTAATGAGAGATAAAATGATAAACTGAAAGCAAAATATAAGATTCTACCAAACATAGTGAAGACATTTTTAAATGTTAAAAATTATACATTTTTGTGGAAGGCTGGACTTTAAATATTGTAGAAATTCAGATAATGTACATGGTGACTTTACAGAAGTCACTAAAAGCATTTTGGGGAAGTGGGTTAAAAGAGAACCATTGCTATAGGTGAAGTTAGGATGGAAGAATAGTTATAGGGGAAAGGAAATGTACAATATAGACTGAGAATAACAATTGCTTGCCTTGTAAAGGTATGATTATTGCTGCCAATAAAATCTCTTAGAGTGCATTCACCTCTTATTTTTATTCCTTAATTCAAAAGTTGCAAACTATTGTTTATCTAACATTACCACCCCCTATCAGATTATAGTTATTGCAATGGAACTACAGAGAGTAGAAAGCCTCATGCAAAGAATACTATGTAAAATATGTTTATTAGTGGTGGATAGTGTTGGTGGAAGGACAGGTATGAGGAATCTATTATTTATATTCAGAAGCCCATTTTAATGTGGAAATAATGAGTCTCTGACAATAAAATGGTATTTGGTACTATACTTTTATTTCTTCTGAACATATAATGCATTTTTGCCTGCTGATTCAAAAAAAATTTTTCATGTAGTCTCTGTTAGAACATTTAAGATATTCTACCAGTGTAAAATGAAATTAGCACATATTTCTAAAGGCTTACTGAGCAACAGGGTTTAATGGTCCTTTGTATATCAGTAGCTCTTGGAAGAAATTTTTTTTGGAAGGCCTGGAATTCACTATCTAGTCTCAGGCCGGCCTTGAACTCACAGCAGTCCTCCTACCTATGCCTCCCAAATGCTGGGATTAAAGGCATGCACTACCCAGCATCTTGGAAGAGTTTTAATCATCAGAAAATGCCCTACATCTCCATAATCCATTGTGGAGTAGATACTTATTTTGTTTTGAGATAGGATCTCACTACCAGGATGGACTCAGGCTTTCTGTGTACCTCACCCCACTATAATCCTTCTGCCTTAGTTTCCCAAGTGCTAGAAACCAGGACTGTAATTATCATGCTCAGAAAAAGTTTGATTTTGATGGATGAATGGGTTATCTTTTAACTTTCAAGATTTTGACCTGTTCTTGTTTTCTAGTAATATTGTTTATATAGGACAATTTCTCTTATTATTGTATATGCAATGGAAAAATCACATTGTACCACATACTTTCTTGCAAAAGACATTGTGATTCTCCTTTATGCATTCTCAACTGGAAGTTTAGTTTATAGCTTTATAATATATATCTGTATAATCCATTATTAAATATATATATATTCAATTATATATATATATCCAATTAGATCATGTAGGAAAAACATGACCCACCATATTTATATAATTTTTTTTTTCAAAAATTGAATAGAACATACACCTAATCCTTTACAGTTCTCCACACTCAAATTGGGCTTGGAGCAATCTTAATAAAAATATATATGAGTTATGTATTTATAAATATATAATATGCTATTTCATAAATATGATGAAAATGCATCATATATATGATAAAATATCATATGTGTATATATGTATAATATAAACATGACATATATATATATATATATATATATAATAGAAAACTGTTTAAATGCCCAGATTTGAGCATCTATAGGCCTGGCTTTGAACTATATTTCCACTCATACTGGTACTACAGGCTTCAAGCTTTTTAATCTGTCACTGAGACAGAAATAATCCAGTATGTATAAAGTGCTTGGTAAATCACATTAGTCAGTGGAAGAAGGGAGGCAACTGACATACAGTAGCTTCTATCCACATCTTTATAATTTGTTTTGTAATTGAGGGCATCCACTTATGAAATAACATGTTTTTCTAAAAATTCAATTACTCATTTGTTTCTCTGGAATGGCAATGCAAACTTTAATACAAAAATCTGGTTGAGAACTTGCCTAGGCGGTCCATTCACGTCCTCTTTACCCCACATGATGTGGCCCCTTTACTCCTGTTTGCCATGTGTCCAAAAACCAGATGAAGATAGATTTCTAGTGTTAAAATCCAGCAATGTTAGAGTGTGATTTATCTGCTTCTATCAGTGAAGCTGAAATAACAATTACAACACCTACTGTAAAAAGGACAGAAAGGCCAGGTAAGACTAGATGAGAAATAGCAAATAGGCTTCCTCAGTTCATTTATTATTCTGAGAACCATACATGTTAACTTGACTCTTCTACCAAAGTCATATAAGGTGGTCAGTCACTACTCTGCACCCCATGGAAGTCAAAACGTTGGCTTTTCCAACTTGGTGCTACATGTTTCAACAAAAAATCTGTATGGTTAGCTATTTACAGTTTAACAAAAAAGCTAGAATCTGGACTAAAGGTAGTATGGATCCACATAACACTTACTTCTCAGAGATGTTAAGGGTGCTTTGCATATAGGAAATAGAAAAGGACTGAAATGACCATGGATAAGTTGGCGTCTACTTGTGAGTTGGAGATTCCTGATTAGAAGTTACTGCAGGAAGGAACCAAAGGCTAGTTTTGTTCTTAACAGGTATTTAAGAAGATCTTCAAAATGTTTCAGAATGTGAATAAAATATGAGGCAGGAGAAATTGAACAAGAAATATTACATTCAGCCTACATGCAACCACATTCACTATCAGACATTTTCTTTAGTGGATGGAAATTATAAAGATGAATCAGATGCAGTTCTTTAGCCAGGCTTGGTGGCATATGCCTTTAACCCCAGAACTCAGGAGGCAGAGAAAGGAGTACCACCATGAGTTTGAGGTTACCCTGAGACTACAAAGTGAATTCAAGGTCAGCCTGAGCTAGAGTGAAACCCTACCTCAAAAAAAAAAATAAATAAATAAAAAGAGAGATGCAGTTCTTTGATAAACTGTTCAAGGGTTGGGCAAGGCAAGTGCTGGGTGTCATTCTTCAATCTAGTATTGGCATGAAGTTCAGTAATTCACTCAATTACTGCCTTATTCTCTACAAACATTATTTATAAACAAGGATAAAATCTTCTACTTTATGTTTTCTATGAATACTAAAGGTGTCATATAGACTGCCCGAAGCAAGTTGTCATTGAATAAATAGCTGTCATTGTGATGGAAGTGGAATATGGATGGAGCTATAGTTGGAAGCCCAACCTTCACATTCAATGCAATATCATAAGGAACCACTGGAGGATGTGAAGTAGGGGTATACTGCTTTTCATATTTGGAGGTTCACCTTGTAAAACAGGTTCGGCTTCAAGGGAAAAAAGCAAGACAGCATCCATGAGGAAAGCAATAAATACAGAAATAGGGCCTGAACTAAAGAGATGTGAACACTGTGAAGAGTAAAAAGAAATTTTGGAGATGACATAGATTTTTCAATATCTTGACAATGTTGGTTTGTGAGATTCAATATTTTTAATGTAAATAATGATAATCTTATTGTAAACCAATCACTAAGACAAACATTTCTATTAGACAGGTCCTATTTAGAAGATTTTTCTTAGTTTTGGAAATGTAGGTATGTAGTCTAGACATTTATTTTCTGCCCTAAACATTCTCCATTTCTCCTTGCAGTGGGTTTGGAGGAATGGTCACTTTATTTTAGGCATCACACAGGTTCATAACTCTTTTCTAGCACATATTTCATCACACTGTGCTTAATTCTTTGTGTTCTCCCCCAACAGTTGGAAAGCTTAGTGAGTGAGGAATATTTCTTCCTAAACCCACAACATTGAGGTGATACAGGGAACAATGGAGATATTAAGTAAATGTTTGCAATATACATGAATTGGGAAACAGTAAGAGCATAGAAAATAAGCATGAGATCCCTGGACTAAGTATGAAAGAAATTGAATTCTGGCTCTGCCACCATTTGTAGTAAGATAACGATATTTTAAGCCTGTTTCCTCATCTATGAAACAGAAATTCCACTATCATAGAATTTCAGTAAAGTTAAATATTGCAAATGTATGCAAACTTCTTTGTCTTGTTCCTCACACAAAATTAATACTTATGCATTCAGTGCTATAGCTATTAGTATCCATATTGTCATCATGAAGACAACTAGACTCAACTCTGGATTATTGCCCTTTTCCCTCTACCAGTTGCTGCCCAGGTAAGTCTACAATGGAAAAATAACTTCAATGGTACCCCAGATTATAACTAAACCTTTAGAACAGTAGGATGGATTGATATTCACATTCTTTAGTTATTCAATCTTATATTCTCACTTTCTGAATCCATGTGATCGAAGTCCCACCCCCTATACACACACACACACACACACACACACACACACTTTATGCACACACCTGTGTATGTACCATACTTAGATATGTAGATATACATTATTTGCTAACGCCTAGCTTTTCATATATCTCCATGCCTTTCTTTGGTATAAGAAAAATAGTTTTAAAAAATCAGCTCATTGTAGAGTCTAAAACAAAACACTTTGACCTTATCGAGGTAGTATGGCAGGAGCTGTCTCTGAAGAATTAGATCAATATAAACAGGCATCACTGAGACAGTTGGAAAGGAGTTTCCACAGCTTTGTTTTCTTACTTGCTGACCAAACACGAAAGATGAAATCTAATATGTGGCAAAGGTTCCCCCTCAGAGTTCTCTCCAGCATCTTTCACAATTCCAAATAATTTTGAGAAGCACACGTTGGGCTTTTTATTAAATACATGATCAGGCTAGATTTTACTGCATTTGGAGATTTAATTTGCCAGTGAGCTATAGCTTCAGATCGGCCATCTGGAAAAATAAACTCCTCAATAGCCATGTAATTTGTCCTTTGTCTGGTTTCAGGGAGTGGATTTGGGGGATTAGTATTGTGCAAACAGCACTCAGGCTCGTTCCTGGCTCCTTGAGGCTCTCTCCTTGCTCCTAGGGCATCTTGCTAAGTTACAAGTTAACAAATGGTTCTTACTCCTATAAGCCTTTGTCAACATTATGTATATATGAACCTAATTTTTAATAAAACAAAGCAGCTTCACTCTTCTACTCAGGAAGGTAATGCCATATGGACAAAAGCCTGAGGTCAGTGCAAGCATATTGCCCAGGGTGCAGGCTAGCACACCAGCTGTGCCCTGCCCTGAAGGTGAGGGGGTGGTAGGAGAAAACCCTTTTGTCCTAGCTTCTAATGCACCTCCTCCTTATTCAGCCCAGAAAGTTCCTAGCCTTGTTGCTTGCTAAATGTCACAAGAGACAATTCCTATAGTTTCTTAAAACTAATTGTTATTTTTCCCCAAAGCTTAAATACCAGGTCACTTTTATTTGTGCTCAGCATGAAACAAGTAGAGCTTGGCAAGCCAATTTCAAAAAACCAGTGCACTCAGATAAACTCCACAGTTCCCAATAACCTGGACTTGTTACAATCCCAAGAGTAGTAGCAAATTATCCTCCCTTTTCTTGATAAGTACCAGTTGTGGTTACAGTATGAGCAGAGGCTGAATAGACTTAGGTTCTGGCCTGCTTCTACCACTTAACTATGGGGTTTTGTTTGAATTATTTGACCTCTGCACCTCAGCCTTTTGCATTTATATAGCAAGGATACTATGACTAAGAATGGGACTTTGAAAGGATTGTGTTGCTTACAGGAGATCATGTAGGCAAGTGATGGTGCTAATATAGGCACATGTGTACTCTTTTCTTTTTTCTTTTTCAAGATAGGGTCTCAGTCTAGCCCAGGATGACCTGCAATTTACTATGTAGTCTCAGGGCGGCCTGAGCAATCCTCCTACCACTGTCTCCTGAGTACTGGCATTAAAGGCATGTGCCACACGCCTGGCACACTTGTATTTTTAAGGTTTATACTACATGCTCTCACACACTGTATAATCTTTTTGATACAATATCTACTTTTGACAGTTGCATTTGATGCCAGGCAACTAGGCCAAGGATTATATAGCTTTTATTTATTTCTATGATAGAGAAATTGTTGCAACTTCAAAAGGTTAACACCCCAAATTTTCCTGTAGGGACAAGGTATAAACTTGCTAGGGGATATAAATGCTCAGATGGTGTTTACCAAGTTGATAAATACCTGACTATAAGAAATATCACAAACCACATCCAATTGCCTTAGTGTTTCATAATTTAATAGCTCAAATTGGTTTGACCTAGAACAATATTCACAGGTGCATTAACCAATGTCTTTATTTATTTCCTCTTAGCGTGTATCTTTAACATCTCTATCCAACTCTAGAACACCCTAAACTATCCAAGTTTTGCCACCATAGAGGTTTGCTGTCAACTCCATTCATTGCTAAAGCTGCTATTACAAAGAATGACAAACATGTGGCTTAAATAGTAGAAAGTTAATATCTCACATTTGGAGAAGATAGAGGCATGTAATCAGCATGTTAACTAGTGTTGATTCTTTCTGACACCTGTGAGGGATAGATCTATGCCAGATCAGGCTCCTGGGATTAGACATCACATTTTTCCCCCTAGCCTCTGTATAATGCTTTCCATTTTTGCATAGCTCTGTGGCTATATTTCCTTTTTGAATAAGGGCATCAGTCATACTCAGTTAGGACCTTTCTTTGAACTTATTTCTTTGTAAACAAAAGAATTTTCCAGATAATAATAGTAGTGCCACATTCTGAGCTAGTGGAGGTTAAGACTGCACTATATAGATTTGGGCGGACACAGTTGAATCCACAATAAATCATTACTGTGAATATACTTTATTGCAAAGTTCAATGTGTGGGTTGGATTAGAAGGAAGAATTAGAAGCCATCTGCTTCAATTTCTCTTCCTTCCTTCCTTCCTTTCTCCCCTTTCTTTCTTTCTTTCTTTCTTTCTTTCTTTCTTTCTTTCTTTCTTTCTTTCTTTCTTTCTTTCTTTCGTATAATTTGTTTTGAATAACCTGTGACAAGATTTCTTGGACTTAGCACCACTGACGTTCTGGACCATACAGTTCTTGGTTGTGGAGAAATGTTCTGAGTGTTGTGGGATACTGTGCAGTATCCTTCTCAATGCAAATTCTATTGTCACTCCTCTAGTTGTGACAAAAGGCTCTAAACGTGGCTGGTGCAATCACACATTTGAAAGCCACAAATACAAGACATGGTCTAGAAGACCAAGAGTGATATTGACTGGGAATTTTCCAAGAATATGATACATTATGCATGAGAACTATGGTCCTTTTTATTTGTTCTGAATGAAGTTGTGTCTGCTTAATCACTACAGCCATCTTGTCGCAAAGGAGATGTTAAAGTTTTCTAACAAAAAATGACAAATTAGGAAGAAACCACACCTGTATATTTGATGACCTTGTCAAGTAACTGAACCAATCCAGGAAGCCTTCTGTCTCCAAACTTATTATGGTGGATGATAGATGCTATTATTGTTTAAGCCCACCTTATTCAATTATTTTATTAATTGTTGCTTAAGTCAACTAGAAATATCTTGTACAGATCAGTAGGGCAGTTGCAATAACCTTTATGTTCCATTGTACTTGTTCCAGCTAAGACACTATCACACTAACCATTTAACACAAAGATCTAGCAAATTATGCTGTGGAAACTGACTTTTACAAAATTAGCGAACAAGGTCATGGTGGTGGGCTTCAGGCAGTGAACATTCTGGCTGACACATTTAGCAAGGCTTATTTTCAACAAAGGGAAACACTGAGGAGTGAGACTATTGCGCAGTATACTATTCATGTTGGATCCTCCCACTGTTTTCATTTTTGTACCACTGGTACAGTATTTGAAACTGTTGCTCATTCTCTCCCACAAGTGTTCCTCTCTAAATTTCATGACACTGCATTTCTCCAGTTGCTTTTTCACATTTCCCAGGGTTCTTTGCTGCCTGAGTAAAGGGATTGAGAAGAAAAATTATATTTATTTTTGTCAGACCAATACTATATGTTATTACACAACAATCAACATTGTTAACATATTAAAGCTTGGTCTCAACTTTGCTCAATTTTAGTTCTCCAATCCACAAAATGGAGAAATAATATTCATCAACAGAAGTGGAAGAAATGAGATGATATATGGCAGATTGAAGGTACTCAAGAAATATTTCTTTTTCTGGAGCTGAGGAGAGGCTCAGTGGGTAAGAACTCTTGCTGCTTAAGTATGAGGGTCTGAGAGGCCTCAGTGAAATACCCAGCACCCACTTAAATCACTGTTCAGTGCACACTTATAGCCCCAATCTATCAGGAGCAGAGACTGTATAATTGTTGGAGTCCTCTGGTCAGTTAGTAAGACTGAAAACAGCATCTCCAAGTTCAGTGAGAGACTCATCTCTAGGAAATAAGATGGACAGAGCAATGGAGGAGGGTACCTGACATTCTTCTTTGACCTCCACATACGTTCACACAAGGCATACACATCTGCGTTCGTATATGCATACAGTACACACACACACACACACACACACACACACACACACACACCACACCAGACATACTGCACAGTCACACACATGCCACAAACAGAAATATTTCCATTTCTAGTATTTATATCAGTTTGAAAATTCTTCAGATCACTGTTTTCAGCCTTCATTTTTAATAAACATCCATTCAAAATTAATATCTTAAAGCTTCACATTCATTCCAAAGCAGATGCTCTGTTGGTCACTGATATTTTATTTTATTTTTAAAAATATACTTTTATTTAATTACTTGCATGTGGAGAGGGAGGGAGGGAGAGGGGGGGAGGGAGGGAGAGAGAGAGAATGAGTGCACTAGAGGCTCTATCTACTGCTAACTAACTCCAGATACATGGGCCACTTTGTGCTTCTGGAGTTACATGGGTACTTGATTAGCAAACCCAGGTCATTGGCTTTTCAGGCAAGCACCTTATTGATGAGCTACTTCTCCAGCCCTCTATATTTTCTTAATGTTGTACTGGAGAAATAATATTCTATTAGATTATGCAATTATTAATGTAAAGATGATTAAATGAAACTAATTTTACTTACCCAGAAAATTGTGTTTTATAATTTCATTATTGTAAATAATGAGATCACTTTTAATAGTCACATAAGTTAGTAAATGTCAGTATATACATCACTGTAAGCACCTATGATGGACTGAAGTCTGTTCTCCACTACTTATTATGGACAAGTCACAAAAGCTCTCTAGGCATATTTGCATGAATATAAATACAACTGTGAAGCATTGGCATGGCATAGATCAAATGAATAACATACTCATTAAAATGATAGCACTTTTGTATTCTTAGTAACAAAGCAAATAATTATATTGGATAATTTCTGGCTCGTCTTTTAAAAGCTGATGTACTGAATAAGTTACATGCCAAAAAAATTCAAAGCTATGAAGTAAGTGGAGAAAGGACAAAAAGTGTTAATGTTAAATATGTAAATGTGACAACCTGCTATTTATTTATCATGTGTCAGGAACAATCTGACCTTTCAAGTACAGTGTATTGAGACTTTTGTGTGGTAAAGAAATTAATATTAAGCTAGTATTTCTGTGATCTTGGACTCATAACTTAGTCTTTATTAGTTTTTGTTGTCTATAAAAATTGGATAATATGACCAACCTCACTGGCATCATGATGAAAACACTGAAAGGTCAAAACATTTTACATCAGTAGTACAGTCTTGCCTTTAGCTAAATGGCCTCCTCACATTGGCATTCAGAGATGACTTCAAACTACATGTGAAATAAGACCAACCATTTGTACTTGTCTGTTTCATTTACAAGACATTCACTGCAGTATATTTGTTGTATGACTTTTCCTGATGACCATTCAAACCCAGGTAGATACCAATGACAGATCAGAGGAATGACTCACCTCAAGTCTAGCTAGCAACCTTGTGAGTTTATTGGGGGTACTTACAGAAGTAGGGTGAAGGGTTACTTACATGAACATAAATGACCAAAAGATGTAACAGTGAAAAACACCTCGGAATGAATGATGACCTAGAAAAGCTGGAACCCTGGAACTTTCTGCACAACTTGTAGGCAGCCTCTGCCATAGCATTCTCCTCTTCTCAGTAATTATAACCCAGCTTTCAAAGTCCTGGGAAAGAGTCCTGTGAATCTTCTACCTTTCTGAGTTTACTGAGGCTCTGAGTATCATTAGCATCAAGAGTCCTGGGAAGCTCTCTGCTGTCCCTAGGAGGAAAGGCTTCAGTTCATAGGAAGTAAGTGCACAATTGCAGGCCATGCCTGCTGGCCCAGATTACAAAACCATAAAGTATCAATGGAGTGCTGGGGAGCATCTACTGCAGACTGTTTAATACTATTCAGTACTACAGGTTTAGGGGCAGCACTTATATGTTCAATGTATTTGATTTTATAAGGAACTCTTCAGACACTTCTCCCCTGTTTTCAAGATTGGTATCACTCCCTGGCATTAGTGCTGTTTTTGGGTGATAGACATCTGGTATTTCCTGCCAGAGCACTTATCTATAATTTTGGAGTCATTTGATACTTCCTGTTTGGTAAGTTCTAAGTGGAAGAACTACTCTTCGAATTGTTCTTTAAAACCTCTTATATAAAATTTAGCAGGTAAAATGACCAGGAATCCATTTGTGTAGAAAGAAAGGCCATCATCTTAAGCCCAAAGTCCCACCGTAACCACTGATTGTCTGCAAGCAATGTCCACCCACACCTTTAGTGCTTCAAGACATTTTGAAATTCAGAAGGTTATGTTGGACTCCTGCATGCAGGGATAGAAAGACTTTTAGAAGACAGCACAGTGTTTCCCTTTCAATAAGCAAGAGAATGTCATGATGCTATTATTGCTTCAAGCCCAGAATGCATCTGGAGTACATCTTTAGAGGATTCACCAGGCGGTGAACTTCATCTGGAAGTGCAAGTGAGCATTTCTGGAGGGAGTGAGGTTTATTTGAACCCATAGCCTGATGGATATCTCAAGTGGCATTGGGAGTGAGGGCTGTTGGGCAGCAGAGTGTGGGGAAATAAGAAATGCTGCCTTTTGTGTATATGCTAAAGCCTGTCACTTAAGGGCATGTGCCTCATTATTTCTCTTTCATGCATGGGTACCCTGTTTGCTGAAGGTGTGTGAAAATTTGCCAAGAGATAATTTCAACTGTTTATGAGAATCATTCCATGGTTCATTGTTTATTTCACAGGAACTCTCCAAGATCTATGACTTGAAGCTGAACAGCTGTTTTGGTGCTTTTAAGTAGATGTATTAAAATATGTCCAAAGTACATTGTTTGGAAAGTATACAGAATACAGGTTGCTTTTCTAGCATTAGTAAGGGGGAAGAAAAGGAAGCTTTATCATTTGACAATGGCTAACACTTATTGTGTGGCTGGGATAGTGTTACATTCCCTCAGTGCTGGTTATGCAGATGGTAATTAATGGGGCAGTCTCTGGAGATCTCTGACCAACTTCTAAGTATTTCTCCTTCTCAGATTTCAGCTGCTGCCTTCCCTAAGTGGAGCTGGAAAAGCAAAATAAGACGACCTTTGAAGCCACACAATGTCAGCCTGTCGAGGTTAACTGTGTTGTAATATAACTGACATTACAGCAGGTAACAGGATAATGCATGTCAGAAACAATACAAATGCACGTTTCATTTCTAGCAGGGAACACAATGCCCAGCCAGGCTTACTTTTTGGCAAACACTTCCTCACCCACTAGCAAAAGTAAAGGCTGGATCAACTGTTGTCCTTATAGCAACATCAAAAGGATTGTCCTGCTACACCAGTTGATCAAAGTAATAGTTAAAACCTGAGCCTTTTAATTCAAAAGGTGAGATCAAATATTACCCTTTTCTTTCACCCAAGCTCTCGGCCACCTGTTTCATGACTCCCAGCAATAACACCAATCAGGTTTTTCAGAGGGAATGGAAAGCCAACAGCTAGCCAATGGGTGTGGGGAGGAAACTTACGTTCTAAGCTTGTAGCTGTATTTAGCTGGGAATCCCTGGCATACCAATTTCCTTTAGGAATACTTCTATTACCCTCTGAATTATTGGAAAGATAAAGGGGGGGGATCAAGAACACAACATGTTTTAGTATTCAGAAGAAAAACAATTAATAGTACTACTCTATGACTTCACAATGATCTTTCAAATAAAATTATTCAAATTCTTGGGGATTTTGCCACAGCATCTATACCTCATTCTGAAATGGACATTTCATTTTGAATCATTTAACTCGAGTACAGCCTAGTCTTTAAGACTTAATCTTGAAAGCATGCATCCTTGGGGCATCATATTTGAAGTGTTTGGCAGCATGTGAAGTAAAAAATGCTGAGTAAAGGTTAGCTGTTTTGTAGGCCTCCATAAGTGGACCCATTTCAGACTAGTAACTAAGACTGCAAAATGCCAAACTGACCATGTGTTGTGCTAAAATCCAAGTAAATCCTTTAGTTCAAAAAGGCAATTTAAAAGAGAAATCATCACTTCCACAAATCTGATTGAAGGTTGAGAGGGATGAAGGGATAATTTAACACCATGGAATCTGGTCCCCTGTAAAACAATGCCATGGGACTAGAATAAAGAAAAAGCAGCCTTGCTGATTAACTCCTCCTGTGGAGATGGTCTCTGCTACTTGGCTTCCTTTGATGAGATTATAGACTTCTAAAACTCGTTCCCACCAGAACAGTAGACATGTTGAAAGAACATCCTTCTAACCAGGCAAGGGACACATTCCTCATCCTTGGGAAAGTACATATTGAGCTTTATGGAGTGGCTGGATCATGTTTATTTTATTTTATTTTATTTTATTTATTTATTTATTTTTTGAGGTAGGATCTCACTCCAGTCCAAGTTGACCTGGAATTCACTATGTAGTCTCAGGGTGGCCTCAAACCCATCCTCCTACCTCTGCCTCCTGAGTGCTGGGATTAAAGGTGTGAGGCAACAGGCCCAGATATTCATGTTTATAACCTTGGGATCAGGTCTTTGCTGCCAGAGGATCCGAGTTGAGGTACTATAGGAGAAGCTTGTGCTCATCTAGGGGAAACTGCAATAAATTCACATAAGTGCATTCATCATAGTCTTATCTTTTAGGGCAGTCCATGATGATTTCTTCTCTTTGAGAATGTTCCAGTGATATAGCCCTCTGGTTTCTTCCCACTCCCTAGTTCAACAAGTATCCAAGCAAACCTTTCAGTGGTTCTGATACAACAGACTAAGAATTTCTGTCCTCTTTCTTCTCATGTTTCCTCAGCTCTCATCACATTTATATATACCAGTTCATAATCTCAAATTTCACACATCTGGAGAGGAGCTGATCCAGACTAAGGAGGAAGTTCCAGTTGTGATTTGTGATATCTTACATCTTTTAAAAAAAATCCTCAGAATTGGGAAAAGGGGCTATTGTTTGACCTTAGGTTTTGATTACTTTATCCCTAATTCACTATACTCCCCATGTGTAATCCCCTCACCCCATTTCTGTGCTTATCTCAACCTCAAACATAATTTAAGGCCCCATGTAAATCCTACATTCTCCAGACTGAAGATAGTCATACACACATCTTCTAATATAATCTTATTCTTCAGATGTGGGAACTGAGCTGGGAGCAGACCATAAAATGTATTTCAGCAGGCTTGAACAAAATTATTTTCTTTTACATTGCAAGAATATTTACATTATTTTTCCCAAATACAAACTTAATTTTTTAAAACATATTTATTTTTGAAGAGGGATATTTTTTAAAAATATATTTTACTTATATATTTGAGAGAGAGACAGAGAATGAAATACCACTACAGACAAACTCCAGAAGCACACTGTACTTTGTATGCCTGATTTTAAGTGGGTGCCAGGGAACAGAACCCCAACCATCAGCTTTGCAAGCAAGTGCTTTTAACCACTGAGCAATCTCTCTGGCTCCAAGGGCTGTTATTTTTTGTCTGCATTTTACACAGTGGTTAATATGAACAAAGTTGTACTAAGTACTGACTAAACTTTCTATAAGGGAGCAAATGGTCTTCCTGTCCAATACAGTAACCTCTAACTACATATAGCTTTTGAGCCCTTGAAACATGGCTTGTTGGCCTGAAAAATTGAACTTTTAAAATACCTTCACTAAATTCTCAATTTAAATAGCTACATATGTCTAGTGATTACCATATTTAGTGGCAGAGCTTTTATTGATTTGTGAATTTATAGCAATGAATAAAAGTTAAGGTACATCTTGGTTTGAGTGTATCTTTGGAGTAAAAGATACTAAGTTTCAGTTGGAATAATAGAGGTCCTAAGATGGAAGGAGCAATCTTGTAGCAGAATATGATAGGCTCAGATCTTGGTGAGTGCTAAGCCAAAGCAAGTATGACCAAGACATACAGGTGTAGAGAAAGGTTTCTTATCTTCCGCAGGTAATGACAGCATGCCCATTATTTCTAAGAAATGCCCTCCCTGGGCAAAGGAAGCATAGGAGTTTTATGTGGGCAACCAATGCATTTTCATACAGAAAAGCACTTGATGGGTAGAAATACTCTATTTTTGAATTATTTGAGGCTTTTAATTATTCACAATTAGGGAGATATTAGAAAGTACTTGTGGTGGTTTGAATAGATGGTCCCCAATATATTCAGTTTTTTATTTGTTTGTAGTTTGCATCTGCAGCCACCTGGCTGGAGGCAGTGTCACTGGGTAGATCTTAAGGTGTTTCAGATTTCAATCTAAAGATATGAAAAATGTGCCTAGCTGGAGTTCCTGAAGTGTGCTTTGGCTTTTAGCTTTTAGGCTTGTGCTTCTCTCTCTCTCTCTTCTTGGTCCTGTGAAAGCAGGCCATCTTCTTCTGCCATTATAGAACTTCCCCTGGATCAGTAAGCTTCCATAAATCCCGTCCTCCATAACTGTGCTTGGTCTGGAAGTTCATCTCAGAGAAACTGAAGCTGTCTACTACAGTACTCATATGTTTCAACTGATAAGTCTCATTTTCATTGATATGGCTAACATATCTGGAGAAGTTTCATGTTTTAGATACTTTTGTGAGGCATTTCAGAAAACATTATAACATTATTCACTTAAAATGTTGCTGCAGTTTTTATTGCCATGCAAGCAATTTTCACTTGTTAAATGAGATAAGAGAGTGGTATTAACAATCTGCTCTAACTAGCACTGAGAGTATAGAACACAATAGTTTTGTGTGTGTGTGTGTGTGTGTGTGTGTGTGTGTGTCAAAACAAATATTCTATATTGATACTATCTATCTAAATGGTAGTCACTAACTGGGTGTGGTGTTGAATTTTTGACATGTGAATACTACCTAAAAGTTTCATTTTAGTGATTTTAATAGTGTTTTGGTTTTTAATGAGTTTTTAAAATGGAGAACATTATTACAGAAACATACTGCAGATTGGTCATATTCCCATTTGGTTATACTCTTCTTTCCCCTCTCATTCAATCCCATTACACTAAGGCCCTCCTCAGTGGGGTTATCAGTTAATCACTGTGAGGTCATGAATATACTAGTCTCTGTGTGGGGAGGTGGGGCAATGCCCCAGGGTACATCTTTCTACCCTGTGGCTCTTATGTCCTTTCTACTCTCTCTCCTGCAATGTCCCCTTAGCCTTGAGTGTGTGTGATAAGTCTCCATTAGTGGTGACCTCTTGGTAGCCTCTAATTTTGCACTCTGAAAAGTTTTGAGTCACCTCAGTGTCTAACAGCAACTCCCTGGAGGAGGGTCTCAGGCTAAAAGTATAAATGGCTTTCTCTGAAATGTTTCCTGGGCTCTTGTAAACATGATGGAAATCATTAATCTATTCTAGGCAGTGAGCTTTCTTTTCTTGTCATGCCAACAGATCTTGGGTCTCCCCAGTATCCACTGCCATCTATTAAAAAATAGATTTTCTAAGCAAAAGTGAGAGATGCATGGGTAAAATAGGATAAAAATAGACATTTGAAGATTTTTTGACAAGTACAAACTCTCCTTTTAGCCAAAGAACAGTGGGAGCTTCTCTCTAGTGTCTTTTAACTTCCAAGCCATAGGCTTCTGACTTGGTTCTCATGTGAACTTCCTTCCAGTGAGTGGGCATCATATCCAATCAGAAAGTAGTTGATTACCCCCATAGTCTGTGGGCCACTATGGCAGTGGTGTATACATCTTTCCTAGCTTGTTGATTTTATAGCTTTCAAGAACACTTCTTGTTCACTACTGACTTCCTTGAACTATTTCCTGGGCCCTGGTGACCTTTGGCTCCCAACAGCTTGTATAATGCTTTCCCCCACTACCAGAGGCACCAGTGGGGAAGTGGCTTCCATTTTAGTTTCAGCATGATCTCAAAATGTCTTGTGCCTGCCACCTGTGGACTTATCATTTTGTTTTGGTGGATAACCAAGTTCTTTGGCAATTGCAGGCATTGTTTTGGGGGCTTCATAGGTCTCCCTGACCGAACAGTTCACTGGGGTGGGTAATTCAGTGTTGGCACTGGGATTTATCAGCAATAGCCTGTGGTTTTAGGATAGAGCTTTCTCTACCCCTGCAAGGTGCATCTGTGAGTGGACATATTCCTGAGCCTGCTGCTTAAGGCCATAATTTAAGAAGAAAAGGTTAAAAAAAAAAAGAAAGAAAGGTGCAGACATACCCTTGAGTACACTTAGTTCACGTTCATAGCACATATGTTTTAAAGGTTATGATGATGGACAAGAATACCTCTGGGCATGCTGTGTCAGGGCCATACAGTTTTACTTTGAAAGTACATTGATAAAGGAGTTCAATCCCCCACCCTACCCCATTCCCCCACTAAAAACCTCATTTGGCAGCTAACAGTACAATTTCCCTAGAAAGTGAATCCCTGGTTTAAGGTGACATGATTGGTTAAAGACGGAGCTAGCAATCTGGCTAAGGACTGGCTGTGGTTTTAAAAATTAATTTTCCCATGCCTAGTGCAGTGGCATGACCAGTAGTTCACTGTGGGCAATAATCCAGTTCTTTCACTGGGATACATGTATAATCTCATTACTTAGGAGAATGAGGTAAGAAGTTTGTAGATTTGAGGATAGCATGAGACCTTGTCTCACAGAGCTTGTCCTCTTCTCTTTTTCATGATATGTCAGAGAAAATTCTCAGAGAATGAAATGGGTAGTTATTGAATAAGGACGCAAAATACCAAATATATATATGATGTGTGTGTGCTTGTGTATACATATGTGCATATTTATACAAATTTTATACACAAATGTACTCACATATACAGGGAGAGAGAATGAAAGAGGATTGCCAAGTAGAAAGAAAAAAAAATGGAAGCAATAGTAAGACTGATTTGTCAACATTACAGACTAATCACCAAAATATCCACTGTCCTATGGATAAATTAAACTTCTCTTTTAGATAATTCATAGTGTTTCTATAATAAATCAGAGACTATTGCAAAGGTGTGTCCAGGATTATCTAATGAACAGAGCTTAGTGATTACTGAAGCATGACAAAGTCCCAGAGGTAACGAATGACATTCCTGGAACCTTTGTCAAGTCAATCAGAGGACTCTCTTGGAATGAACATGGAATGTTAACATCTGGTTCACCAGTGATAACAGTTACGTGTGATTTAAAGCCTCAGTCAGTGACACCTTCATCCCTTCCTGTTGTGTGCTGATTCCACTTCACCCTTGCTCTTACTCTGCAGCTCAGTGGAGAGGCCTCCTGATGAGTGGTGAAGCCCTTGCCATGCAAGAGACCTGGGAAGTAGAGAGCACTGCTGGAAGTGAATGGCTTGGAGAATAAAGAGGGCTCTAGACATCCTTTGTCTCACAGAGCTCTGATAACTTTAGCAGCTTCAACAACCTTCCAAGGAAATAATTTGCTTATAGGATGTAGCTTAATTAAGAGAAGCAATTAGCTTCCAAAGCTCAGTGGTGTTAAAACCAAGATACTGTAATTTGTTTGCTTCACAACACCTTGTGTTTCAAAGGAAGAAGGAAAAAAGTAAGACTAAAATTTGTAATATCAAATCTCTGGCATGCATTTTTCCTTGTACCTATTATCATTTTGCTAGGGAAATAAAATAACACTGGGATTTTCTCAGTGTATAGGATATTTATTTTCTTATGATTTCAGGCTTGTCCATCTGATCATACATATGCACAGCAAGCTTTTCTCTTACTCTTCATTCCTCTCTATCTGCTGGCATATCAAAGAACTAGATTAGAATTTATTTAGGGTTGCTCACCTTTGAACTCTTCTCTTTCTCATCAACACTAGCACCCATCCTGATCAACTGTATTTAATTTGATGTACTAATTTGATGTATTAATTTGGCAGAGGATTGCTCTTTTCCACAGCATCTCACCTGTCCTCTCCCCATTTGTCATTGTTCACCCTAATGCAGACCATGGCTCCACGGCTAGCTTTCTCTTTCCCACTTACTAGTACAAGTTACATATTGCCCCTAATGAACACTTAACAATTAAGGGCTAGAGAGATTATCTGATAGTTAAAACACTTACCTGCAATATCTAATGACCAGAGTACCCAATACCAACATAAATCCAGATGCACAAAGTGGTACATGCATCTGGAGTTTATTTGTAGTGGCTAGAGGCCTGACACAAGTATTCTTTCTCTCTCCCTCTCTCTTTCTCTGTAATTCTCTCTGCTTGCAAATAAATAAATATTGGAACTAATTAGAACATTCCATAGCTAAACAATTTTCAAGGGTGGAAGGTAACTAAAAGGAAGGAATGGAGGAAACAGAGAGAGAGGAAGAGGCAAATAAGTTGCCAGAGGGACAGAATAGAAGGCAAAGAAATTTTACTGTATTCAAAATTTGAGTATAAAGTGCCAATGACAAGTCATATCAGTCAGAAAACTATATTTTATATGATAGTTTTTAATAATTGTTTTAAAATATGTAAATTAGATTCTTATCTACCAACATATACAAAGTAACTTCCAAATTAACTATAATGTTAAATGTAAAACATATTATTTAGAAATTTTAAAAATATCATAAATATTTAATATCAAGATTAGGAAGGTTTTTCTAATTAAAAATAATGCAACAGCATGAAGAAAAATGTAAAATGTTAAACTTAATAATAATATTGAAATCCAAATCTAAACCTTTGATCAAAATTCAAAAGCCAATTGCCACCTGGAAAAGAATAGATACATGGTATATAGAAAGTGTAATGGTCTTTAGAATATTTAGCTTAGAATTCAAAAGGGAAAAATCAGGTGAAAAAATTACAATAGTTATGAAAGAGAAATTTATAAATGAATGTAATGAGTATGACATTGAAAGAAAGTGACCAACTCTGTGTTCTTTGCTCTGGATCCTCTTGTTTTGTGCTCATGAAATCACTCCATATTTTAGTATGAATGTATTTGTTTTCTAGCTTAAATTTTATTTTGCCTTTGCTATTTTCATTCAGTCAGCATTTATTTGAATGTCTATTCTGAGATATGAGTCAATTCAGCTGTGCTCATCTTTTCCCTCATTTCTGTATTGTAGCTCCTTGAAGGAAGGAACATTGAGCTATTTTTTACAGAACCTGACACCAGGACAAATACATGAGACACAATCATCCAAATAGGACAAGGAGGGTCAGAGATGCTTTGAGAAGGGCAGATATCTATTGAAATTGGTTCAATAAAGCCTTGGGTGCTTTCAAAACTGTGTACCTAGGGTCAGAGTGGTGGTTTAGTGGACAGGCTGGAGTTGAACATGTCTTGAAGGCAGTAGTGGAGCATTGAAGAAAGACAACTGACAATTCTGATACTGACAGTGTCAATCGCTGAGGCCACCCTGAGGGCTGCAGTCTGCATTTACACAACGGATGTATGGATGGTGATGTGCAAGGCACTGGGGAGACTAAAAACCCATGCTTGTAACACTGAATCCATTTCCTTCCCACTTGTTTCTACTGCTATTCTTAGCAAAACACTTTGATTCCCTAAGTCATTTCCCACAGTGAAGTACAATCATTGTAATGAGTGAAAACATCTCATAAAGTGGGATGCTTTTTAATAATAAATTGCTATTCATTTTTCTTGTATTTGAGAGTAAGTTGCTTGCTATTCTCCTGGTCCATGTGAAATTCAATTGAATGAGGTTGGAATGAGAAGATTCAGAACATTTCTATAAAGGTAAGCAAACAGAAGAAATTAGATGTGGAGAAACAGGTAGTTTCAAAAATTCAAATGCATTGGAACCATACAATAGAAAGACATAGAGTCTGGAGTCAGGCAAGAAAGAATTTGAGTCTCTGCTTTGCCACAAACTCTATGTAACCTTTGGCAAATGATTGCAACTTGTTTTCTCCACCTTTCAAGATGGGATTAATAACATTACCACAGGAGGGCCATTCTGAGGAACAATGAAATTGGTAAATAAAAGGATATGGTGCATAGTTGACATTTGATAAATGCTTCTATTCTTCCCAGACTTAACAGTAACCCTGATTCACCATAATTCCTCTGGGTCTTTGGGTGTTTAAGAGACCTGGAGTATGATTTCTTAAGTGTCTAGACAAATGACAGTGAATGACTTTGGCCCCAGAGGGGACAGGACCAATTTTTGAAAATGCTCTATTCTCATGTTTATAAAAGGATTTTTAGATTCATGAATATTTTTAAGACACACAGTGTAAACCTCCACATGTGTTCAGTTAATCATATCAGTTGGTTTTGTGGGCAAATAGCCATCATTTTCTTCTGGCAAGGCTGGAGAATACTGTGTGCCAGTGTCTTTGATTCAGGGCTATCATTTGTTGCTACCACAGCCTGATAAATTTTGTGAGCTACAAAATGTAGCATTATATATGCCTAGGAAGAGTTTTCCTACCAATGGGATTTATGTTGAATGTCTTTTTAATAGTATGGGAGGGGAAATGCTGGCAATAAGACAAAGTTTTGAAATAAAAAAATTGGACAGTATAATAACTATATTTGATGATATTAGTGATTAAAGATCGCATTATGGAATTTTAGATCTAAAATAAAAAAAAATGCTATCATAATAGCATAGCAATTTTGTGGTTTTTTGATAAAAGAATGTTATATTATAGGATGAATGAAGCATGACCTACCACATTTGTATGAGTTTATCTAGTTTAATAGGGAGTAGAAAAGTGCTTATGTTGCACTTTGACACTCCAATTGTTAGTTAAAGAATATGACTATAGCCTCCTTATTCTCTTCAGTTGTGTCTTAAAAAAAAAAAAAAAAAGACAGAACCCAGCACCCATTTTATCCAACCAAAAGGCATTCTCCACCTAATATTTTCCCTTCATCTTTTGGGGTGTGGAGATAAGAGTTTACTTTTTTCAATTCATTATTTATTTATATTAAGAACATACTTTGTATGTTATATGTTAGTAATATTTTTATTTATTTACTTGCAAGCAGAGAAAGATAGAAAAGAGACAGAGAAAATGGGTGCACCAGGGCCTCCAGCCATTGCAAACAATCTCCTGACAAATGTGCCACTTTGTGCATATGGCTCTAAGTGGGTACTGGGGAATTGAACCCAGGTTATTAGCATTGCAGGCAAGCAACTTAACCACTGAACCATTTTTTCAAGCCAGAAGTTTACTTTCCTATGTGTCTAGTCGCATACCTTTATCTTTCTGGGGAAAAAAAAAATACTAATAATTAGTTGTCTCGTCTTAACTTTAGATTTATTTCTCATTAGGGAAAGAATGTAATATTGTTTCAGTCTTTTATATCCATGTTTGTACTACATAGAAATTGCCAATTTTAATCACTTAACTTTATTGATGCAAGCTTGAGCATTTTCATTTCACAACTGAGGTAAAAGAGGCTCAGAGCTTCTATACATCATCCTACATTATAATGTCAAAAGGAAATGGGTGGAAATTATAACCTGAGTCTACTAGATCAACTGTAAGCATGAATTCTTTCCAACAAAGTAGGCTGCTGGTTTTTTTTCTTAGTTATTAATTTGCTAAAGCTACCACGTAAATGACTATAGTTATGATTAAAAGACTATGTAAGGATAATAATATATCCTATGAATATTCCAAAATAGGAGTTGTTAGTTATTATTAAGTCATTAAGTTATTAAGTAATATGGAGAGATGAAACACCTTAAAATTATTGATTTATTTCCATATGCACATGTGTGTGTATACCAGGACTCTTGCCCCTACAAATGAATACCAGACATATCCTCTTTTGAGTTTGGCTTATGTGTGTGGCTTAGGAGTTAAACCCAGGCTAACTGAGTTTGTAAGCAAGCCCCTTTAACTGCTAAGCCATTTTCCCAGCCCCAGCTTGCTTTTCAATATTTTGTTATTCTTCAGGTATTTGTCCTGTGCAAACTAGCTGGCGCCTAATCTCTGGAGAGACTGGGCTGCAAGTGGAAGTTTGAAATCAGGGATTTTGTAACATTAAAAGACCATTAGCTGTAATGCACTCCCACTCTTGGCTCCTGTTTGACATATTTTCTCTATTCTCAGGGGTAGTATAACTAGGGACAGTTTAATCAATCATTTTAGAGGTTCCATTCTCAATAAGACAAATAGAGTCAGGATGTCTAAGAGCCTGGGTCATTAGGAGATAGGGGTAGGACTCAGCCCAACTGCTTAAATGTTTTCTCAGCCAGATTCTCAAACTTGGTTGCACCAGAACCCTTTGATAGGAAATAAAGAATAGAAGCCCAATCAAGGAAGGCCAAAGCCTTCTGCAAACCAGTTTCTAAGAAATATTTTGATAGATTCCAAAGCCTAATACTAGCCTAAACTATATGCTGAAATTTCCATCTCATTCAGAAGCAATTACATGCCCTTTCTATAATTTATAAGGATGATCTGGTGAGTTAAAACTTGGATTAACATATTTTAAACTTTTTTTTTCAATTATCTGAAGTTGGTGGATACTTTCACACAATGAAATCTCTTTAACAGGACCCAGTCTTGCTCCTTTCCCATAGAGTGAGACAAGTAGGTTCAGGATAGCTAAGAAATTCCTCTCAAAGGTGACTTTCTCCATGGGATACAGGGTGAAGAAAAGGATTTGAGTCACAACCCACCCTGGGGGAAGCTTGCGCACAGTTTGAAATCTGAGGGGCGTGTGCCAATTTCACCTGTGGGCAGGAAGTACATACCTGTAGTTACACGGTTTTCAAAAATAGTCTGTACTTGGCCAGATTACAAGGAACAGTTGTTATAGCATCAAAAAGGAAGCCTTACATGTGAGTAATCCTTACTAAAGGGGGTTTTTACGTACATGGACACTTGAGAAATGTAGGCAACTGTGAAAAAAATATCTCCTGCTTACCTTTTCAAAAGCCAACATCTACTCTTAAATTGGGTTGGGATTGAATAAGGTAATGTTATAATAGAGCTGATATCTGGGAAGGGGAAGTTTGAGTCATTCAGAGAGAACTATCTTATTATGGTTCCTTTTCCTTGATCATCTTATCCTCCCACCCATCCCTATCTTTAGACATAGTGGTGGGGCGAGGAAGGGATGACTTTGCAAGTGCTCCTTAACCAGGCTTTTGAGCGCTTTGTTCCAGGATCCCAGCTTTCTCATCCATAGGCTTCTCTGCCTTGTCATTAGGCCTACTGGCAAAGGGGCCCCATTCTCATGAACTGACCCATGCCTCGAGCAGGTCACCTCAGAGGGAGGCTTGCTGCTTTATTCAGAAGCTTCTGAGATTCTCAGATGTTTAGGCAAGATGCAAATCTGGGGAAGTGCTTTCATTGCCTCTCTCTCCTGATCACTGGAAGAAACTGGATTCAATCCCATGACCAAATGCATGGCTTCATGTAGGCATGGTGGAGTCTTACCTTTCAGAGTTACAATTGCAGAAAGAAGCTCTTTGCAAGACCAATAGTTAATTCTCTCTGAATGTTACTACAGTTTAGGAAGAATAAGTATTTTCCCCCTTTCTTTATATTTCCCCTTCACTTATGCTTAAAAACAGGTAATTGGAGCAGGGCTTCACAGTGTAATCTTGCCCAAAGGCTAAGCTTGCCACCTAATGACACACAGTTGTTTTTCTTTACAGAGGCAGTCTTATACTCATTATCTCTAAATTAGTTCCCCTTTCTCCCTTGCTTTAGTATTCATCCACCTTCTCCTTTTCCATTTGGGTTTTTCCAAGTGAACCATGACAAAGTGTGTCTTTGTGAGGGTGTGTGTCTGTGCAACGGTGCATCTGTGTGAGTGTGTCCCCTAATGGTGGCCCCTCGCTTACATTAAGTGTTTATTTAAGCCAAGGCAGTGGAAAATTGACAACAATCTTTAGCATTGATTGCCTCATAATGATCCCACATCAATCCAGGGAGGAAAATCGAGGTGAAATGAAATGTGGCTTCAGGGTTTCCCTCCTCAAGGCTAGATGCCAGCAGCTCAAGTGCAGAGAAAAGAAATGGAGCCTTTCTTTGAATGAAGACTGGAAGTGGGTAAAAGTATAATTAAAACTCTAACATCCTGTTCAATGAACGTTTTATACAGTATTAATGCAATAGTATATCCTGTCAGCAATGTAAAGTGAGGTAAAGACACAAAACAATACCCATACTGAAGTGGTTTTCTTTGTGCAGACCAGGTCTGAGATTCTGCTTCATACCCTAACTAGGATTGCTTAGCCTTTCTGAGTCCCAGCTTCTTCAGCTGACAGAGAAACAGTAGTGCCAATACCACAAGTTGGTGGTGGGTAAAGAAGATGATATTAAATGTGTTTACTACAGTATCTGATATATTATAGACAATAAATTATGTTAAAATTGGCTATAGCTCCAAATTCCCTTACTGAAATGTATTTTCTTAATAGCCTGATAATGTTCACTTCCTTCTATAAGACCATTTTTTTCCCTTCAATATGAAAAGAGAACTAGAATTTCTGAGGTAGATCAGACATTTTGGCAACCTGCCAAGTACTCTGATTTAACAAATATATGTACAAGGTCTACAAATATTTTTCCAGTGTTGTTAGATGAGATATTGTAAGGCACACTTTACCCTGTTCCTTATCTTCCCTTGACACGGAGAAGGAAGTCATCCCCCCATATTCCTACCATGATGTAGCTCACATGTTCTTTTTCTTCATGAGCACTGATTGCCTTCTGCTGTGGTATGTTCTGACACTGCTTTCCCTCCATAACTTCCTCTTTCTTATCAGTCCAACTCACTTTCTCTTCCTGTTATTCATCTTCAGGGAAACCAGACTTAGCTGGTAGAGAAAATGCACTAAGTGTAGGGGAAAATCATAAGAATTCTAGTTAGGGTTTGTAGACTTGGTAAGTGGTTCAGCATTTCCATGCCTCAGTTTCCTCACAAGTAAAAACAAATGATTCACTTCTAGCTTCTCATGATTACATCTCAACCATGACTTAGAAGACCACATATAGAGTATGTACCTCATATCTTTCATGAGTGATTTTGCCTTATCCTCCAGGAGAGAGTTGGCAGAAGTCATATGAATATCTAGAGTACATTGAATTCGTAAGAACAGTATTCAGACACTGTCCTTCTTTCTTGCTGCATAGTGACCTGGGCAGGGTCACCCAACTGGTGAGTAGCAAAGCAAGGCCTTACTGTGGTCCTCCCAGCTTTGAATCTTTCACTCTTTTGCCCTCTGCTTCAGCAGAATTAGGTAAACTGGCAAGGGTACAGGTGAGGAGGATTGAAAGGCTTTCTGTATGCTTTCTGAAATGCTGGAGGTGTATATGAGTGGGTAATAGGGCTAGAGAGTATACAAGTTAAATGTGGAAATGCTGGTGTGAATTTTTCAAAAAGAAAAAAGACTCTTTGTTAAGTTATTTTGTAGGCATTGTGGTTTTCTTCAAATCTTCAGCCCAGCCTCAGGAGGAGTATGTTGAGCATGAAGCAAACAGAGCTCCAGTCTTAAAAACTTACCTTTTGAGTTAAAGGGCTGCACACTAAACAATGCTATTTCTTGAGTGTAGAGCTGGTACTTCTGACTTTGCTCCATGTCGTGATGGGTAACTTCTTTCCACATTGCCCCTGTTCCACCCTTGTGAGATGGTTCAAATTTTATCTGTCTGCTGTATATTCAGTAGCCGCTTTTGGTCATAAAAGAGTTCATTCTTCACTAAAAGGACAGTGTCATAGTCCAGATTATTTGTGAAAGAAATGAACATATCTGTCTTTGTTCAGGATGGGATTTGTTAGTTGGGAGTGTGAAAGAACAGGAACATGTTGGGTTGTTTCATGATGTGTGTCACAAAAGCTCAGTGTAATGCTTTTGGCATAGTCTTTTCTCATTGAAGACTTAAAGCAATATTTACTTTTGAAAGGAAATTCAACCCATATGTATCTGCCTGAGTAGTCCTGTTGGCTTTTGTTGGTAGGAATCAGGAAGCTACTTTTGTCAACATTACAAAAGGCCTAAAGATCAAGTGAATTTGAGCTTGGCAGAAGTGGCTTCCAAGCTTAAAGGTGGGACATAGTTCCAGGTAATAACAAAAGAAAGATAAACATTATCCTGAAGTGCCTTCCAAGACAAAAAGGGCAGAGAAGATGGGCAAGTTTTAATAACCACTGATTGTTCATTTTGTCCCAAAGTCAAGGTAGTTTCTTCTTGAATGTGGATGTCACATGTGTAGGTGTTGGCACACATCACTGAAGCAATTCCAACCACAGATGCTAAGTCACAATGTGAAAAGAAAATAGAATATTATATATAATAGCACTTTTGATTTTGATAATTTTTGCCCTTCAAAGTAAAACTTATGAATGCAATTTCTTTGTCCCAAGGAGACTTAACCATTTTGTTCTATTTTTATATAAAATAAGAGAAGTGGTAACGGATTAGAGATATATCATTTTGAAAAATGAATAAAGAAAAATATTTTATATACTCTTATAGGTTTATTAATTCAAGCAAAAGATTATTTCAAAACTCTCTGTTTATTTTTTCTTTCTTATCCACTATGAAAATTAGAGGGTACTTTGAACTTTTTTTTTTTTTTTTTGATTTTCTGTGTTTTGCTAGTTCATTTTCAGATTTATCCATGGAAGAATACTCTCTCCAGACTGACTGTCTTAGGCCTAAATAAAGGCTGTCAGGAGTGGTCAAGTCCATTTAAAGCCACAGTATTTGGTCCAGTGCCAGACAGATACCTTACTGAGAGAAACAGGCACATAATTTGGTGGCTTTCTGAAGGTGACTTGTGGCATGGTAGCTGAAGCAGGAGACTGGGAGCAGATGAAGTCATGAGAAAGATGCCTTATATCAGAAGAACTCCAGCACAGAATGGGCCCTAGCTAGTTAGAACTCAGCCACGATCTAAAAACCTCATAAGAACCTGACTGGGTCAGAAGTCCCCAGCAACCATCCCTCCTCCAGGTTCTAGAAACATCCAAGCAAAAGTCCCAGTGTGTTCTGACTACAGACATTGCCCTAGGAAGTGGTTGTCAGTGTGTTCTCTCCACAGCACAACTCTTCATTATCAGAAAGCTCGGTACAAATGCATTTTCCTGGTTGCTTGCACTGACTGTTCACATATAAACTCTGGGACTGATTTCGGTAATTCCTGTCTTAATAGCCCATCAGGTGATCCCAGCTATAATACCTGCTCTAAAACAGTTACTATCTTGAGCCTCTGTGGTATATCTATGTTCAATGCAAGCTTACTAACATGTTTGAACTTGCTCACAATTTTGTGAATTCAACACTACACAATCACATATTTTAAAGGATTGTATGCATTTTTGTTTTCAGGAGAGTCTCAATATGTGACTCCCTGGTCACATTGGTTAGCTCATCTGCTAACCAGTGGTTACCAACTGTATGTGGTCAGGCTGCTACGACTCTGACTACTGACTGCACCTTTCCCTAAAAGAGACAAGCTTGGATTCAGGTAACCCACATGAACAAGGTAGTTGATGATCTATCCCTAGAATACCCTAAAGTAATAGGACATTGTACTTGTGTGACTTATGCTGTATCTTCTTGAACCTCTAATGCCAATTCTGACATTCCTTGAGACAGATAAGAAAAAAGTTCAGATTTCCAAAAGCCCAGTTCTGTTACAGGTAAGTCTCAGCATTTTCTCTAGGCTGATATTGAATGCTAATCTACTTGGGATGATTAAAAACAAAAACCCACAACTATAATTTTAAGCTTTCCTTTCAATGAAGTTTCACTGGAATTTACTGTTCATTGTCAACCTGAAGTAATGGCATTGGCTTCTGTTATTCTACATGTTCTCTGAGCTTGTACATTTATATAAAAGCCACCCATCCAAAGTGGCACAAAATTTATCCTCGCTCTTGCTGGTACTGGAGAGGCATTCCTGATTGTTAGTCCTTTATCATCATGTGGTTGGTGCAGCTGGGGCTTTCTTTGCTAACTGTGAGTCCCAGAATCCCCTTGTTGCTTTTAACCTAGGCTTTTTCCCAGTTCTTTGAGTCCCATTATAGTTTTTGGTTCACTCATGAGAGGAAAGGCATTTTTTCAGAAATGTGAACTTAATAAATGATATTGGTATAAGTTAACATCTGGTAAAGCGCTTTCTGCCAGAAATGGGTCCAAATCCCACCGGTGTGCAGCTTAGAAAGGATCTGGTCAGTGGATAGCTTTAGTTGGAGATGGATACACATGCAGATAGGCAGGTTCATAAAGGCTTTATGAATATAAAATGGACAATTTTCCATCATCATGCATATTCAAACAATTGAATTCTAAGTGTGTATGAGGCTGCTAGAGTTTGTATATCATATGTCTTGCAAAGGTCCATGTATTCAATGTTTGTTCCATAAGGTGGTATCATTGTGAAGTGAAAGAACATTTAGGAAGTGGGGCCTAAGAGGGGAGGTCTTCAGGTCATTGCAGTGTGCCCCTGAAATGGACTGTGAATGTGTCTCTTCTGCACTCCTGGTCTTAAGGTGAATGGATTTGCTCTACCAAGTGTTCCTGCTGTTGTCACTTTGTATTGCCATCAGATTTCCAAAAAGCCATGGGGATAACTGACATTGAACTGAAACTCTAAAACTGTGAGGTAAAGTACCCTTTTCTTTTCATAAATGGTTCATTTGAGATATTCATTATAGTCACAAGAAGATGACCAACAAACAACCCTATACATTATCCTTCTTCAACTCAGTGAAGTAAGGATTATTATGATTCCCTGTTTGCATGATAAATAAACCAAGACTTACTGAGATTAGGTAACTCATTGCCAAAAAGCAAGTAAAATCAGAACTCTATCCCAACCCTGGACCATTCTTCTAGCATCTCTTAGTCTATCAGACCCCATATGTTCAACCCCTTCAGACAAATATTTAAAAGCCACCTTTTTTTATGTCTTAAGTAAACAGTGTGGATAATATCATGTATCTTTGGTGAGTAAGGTCTGATTGTCAATAGGATTTAAATTAACCAGGGAAGCACATCTTTGGAAATACCTGTGAGGGATTTTCTAGATTAGGCTATTGTAGATGAAAGGACCCAATTCTAATTGTGGGTGGCACCGTTTAAGGCCTGGAAATCCTGATGAATTAAAAAAAAGAAAACTGGCTGAGCCTTTGCATTCATTGCTTTCTGCTTTCTCGCTGAGAACTGAACATGACCAGCTGTCTTAAGCTCCTGCCACTATGCCTCCCCAGCTCGATGGGCCAGAACTTTGAATTGTGAGACAAAATAATTCCTTCTTTTTTTTTTTCCCCAGGGTAGGGTCTTACTCTTAGCCTCATAGCAATACTCCTATATCTTCCTCCCAAGAGTTTAATGGTATATGCCACCATGCCTGACCCTTCTTTTTTTAAAATTGCTTCTTGTCAGGAATTTGATCACAGAAATGAGAAAATAACTAATACACAGTCTGTGTACAAATATTTAAAATTCAAACAATGAAATATTTATTGTTCAGAAAATAAAAAAAGATCAAAACTATTAATGTGCAAAGCAACATGAATGGATCTCAAAAATATGTTGAGTAAATCTAAAAGAAAAGAATAAATTTTGGGGGGATTCCATTTCTATAACATTCAATAGCAAGCAAAACTGATTCATAGATTAGAAATAAAAACCCTGCTTGCCAATGAGGGTAAAGAAGAAAGAGGACTGGCAAGAATTAGACTAAAAAGGCTAGAAGCAAGTCAACTGCCAGTCTTGGTGAGGTACTAAATACACAGGTATATGTAATTGTCCAAGCTTATGTAAATGTGCCCTTCAGAAATGCATGTTACTGTTTATAATTATAATAGAAAATTAAAGTCTAGATGATACTAACAGTAACATATAATAACTTAAAGGATTTAGAATATACACATATTTTAGTACCTAAATGCTTGGACCCATGTACACTTCAAAATCAAATGTAGTCAGGTACTTACATCTCTTCCTGAAAAACAAACAAATTTGGATGATGTTTCATTTTAAATTAAATGTTGTCAAAACAAAATGATGTATCTTGAATTATACACACATACTTAAACATTTAGGGGCTCAGTAGAGTGGGATAGTGCAAAGTACAGATGAGTATGAAGTATTGTAGTGTGTTCACCAATGCATGAGTAGTGCTATTGATGGTAGGATGATGGAAAGCTAAAAGTGATCCATCATTTCCTAATGAGTGTAGCAGTTTTAATTCTTGAGAATTTAGTAGCTAAATTCTGCAAAGATATCTTGTGGTTACATATAACAAAACCTTACCCAATCTTTGTGACAAGTTCCAGCTCTGCACTTATGGGGGGACTTCCCAGTGGGGGTACTGCTGCTGAGTTGAGGACAGCCTGCCATGCAGGCTTCCAGTAGCTTCAAGTAGCAAGGCTGTTTCCCAGTGTGGCTTCTATAAAACCTTCTTTAGCTTTTTCAGGCACATCATGTGCTGTCTCCTGTTTCCTTAAAATGTCAAGGCTACTTATGTAATAGAAATTAGCCTTAACATTTTAACTTTGGTAATTATTAGCCTTTCTCTGTCTTCCCCAAACTTACATGTTTCTTAAGATAAATGTTTTTTTTTGTCTGTAGTACCAGCATAATTCAGGCACATGTTGATTGAAAACATACATGAACTGAACAATTAAATGATGAATGTAGACATCAAATCTAATGAGTCACATGAAACAAAGGATGGAATTTGATGTCATTTTACTACTTAACACATACATAAGTATGTTGTGTAGTTAGTTGGGCTTTATTGGATTAGAACAAATTCAGAAACAAATGATCCATTCAGAGAGATCTCTTTTTCAAACACAATATTATCATTAAACAGCTTATAAGTAGATATATTTTGTACAAAGACCTCCTTCTTATTTCCTTTTACTGAAACTTAAGATATAATAAGTGTTGTATTTCTTTTAACTCTAAACCATGTCACTATTATACAGCAATCAAAAAAATGGAAGCAAGATTACATAAGAAAATCCCTATTTATTTGAAAAGGCATAATGTGATCCTTAAGAAATTGCTCTCACCAGTGGGAAAGAATCTTGTACTACCGACAAGGGCAGCTGCTTCAGCTCCTGAGTGCCTATCTGCTTTTTAACCTATCATTATCAACACACAAAGCCAACAGGGCTGGCATCATGCTTGTCAGTACAGGGATATGAGATCTTCTTAGTTGTAGAGTAGGCTTTAAAGTGATTTAAAGGCTTTAATACCCCTCTCCTCACTTAAGAAGCCAGGACAAGTTTTCAAATGTCTCAACTCTATGGAAATAAAGGGGTATCTTGAAAAATATCCACCAGTTCCCAGGCAGGCTCCTAACACTTTCCTCTATAACTTAGATCTGGACTTTTGTTTATTTATTTTTTCTCATAAATGATTAAGGGCTAATAATGACACATGTTTTACCATAAGTATGAATAAAAATAGCTCATGAAAAACTTACAGTTATACTTCTACAAAGTACATTTTAAAGATTTACCCCCTTATAAATAAAACACAGAATTTAAACTTAATTTGAGGGATGAAATGCAAAAGCAAGGTTTATCTCTCTCTTTCCCTCTCTCTCTCTCTCTCTCTCTCTCTCTCTCTCTCTCTCTCTTACACACACACACACACACACACACACACACACACACACACACTCCATAGCCATGACCTGGAAGTTTTGGAAAACAACCATGTAAAACATTCATAAATAGTGTTTGAAATTTAAGCTTTAAAATACCATCTTAGTGACTATATAATAACTCATATAAAGCAATGGTACGAGCTAAAGGAACTGAAAATGATCACAAGAAACCAGAGTGCACAGAAAGAGATACAAAACAAAATTTGAGATACAAAGGCTAGATTGAGAAGATTCAGTAAAAAAAAATGACATTGAAATAAATAATGGCTAAGAATTTTCCAGAACCGAAGCAAGGTTATTAAAGAAGTGGGTTGATCTCCATGGAAGATAGAAGACTATAGATAATCACTAAGATCAAACAGCAAATTGTAATAGACAGTGATCAAACACCTAATGGCAATTTTATTTTATGTAGCCCTCATGAGCACAATAGAAGATAATAAAAGTAGAATTTCTTCAAATATTTTAAATTCTATGTGCACTTAAATTCTCTATAAGATGGATGCAGAAACAGATGCATTTTGAGACAAAGGTTGAGAGAAATTTTTGTTGCTTGTTTTTTTTTTTTTTTTTTCAAGGTAGGGTCTCACTCTAGCTCAGGCTGACCTGGAATTCACTATGTATTCTCAGGCTCACCTCGAACTCACAGCGATCCTTCTACCTCTGCCTCTCAAGTGCTGGGATTAAAGGCATGTGCCACCACGCCCAGCTTGTTGCTTGTTTCTTTTGGGTTAGGGTGTCACTCTAGCCCAGAGTGACCTGGAACTCACTCTGTAGCTGGAGTTGGCCTCAAAGTTATAGTGATATACTACCTTAGCCTCCCAAGAACAAGAGAGAACTTTTGGGAGCTAGCTCTCTGTTACTGAAACAAATACTTGAGGCAATACTTAAACAGACAGAAATGTTGGTCTTAGCTCATGTCTTCTAATGTTCATGCCTGACATTGATTGACCCTGTGGATTTGGTCCTTGGGTGGTGACCCCACACAGCAGGGATATGGCAGAACAAAATTACATAGTGCATGCCAGAAAGCAAAGAAGGAGGAGAGGCACAGGGTCCCACTGCACCCTTCAGGACTTCTCAGAATTTCTGCCACCTAACAATTGCTTCAAACTGGGTACAAGCATGTAGCATACAGACTTTTGTGATCATTCAAATGTATAGCATGGCTAAACACTAATAGATATCTAATGAAAGAATTTATAAAAGATCTGTTTTAGGAAAAAAGAAATAGGAAAAAAATAGTAAAAGCATTTGAAATTTAAAAAAATAGAAAGTCTCTTTTTCTTTTTCTTTTCCTCAATTTTTATTAACATTTTCCATGATTATAAAAAATATCCCATGGTAATACCCTCCCTCCCCCGACTTTCCCCTTTGAAATTCCAATCTCTGTCATATCCCCTTCCCATCTCAATCAGTCTCTCTTTTATTTTGATGTCATAATCTTGTCCTCCTCTTACGATGGTCTTTTGTAGATAGTGTCAGGCACTATGAGGTCATGGATATACAGTCCATTTTATGTCTGGAGGGAGCACATTGTAAGGAGTCCTACCCTTCCTTTGGCTCTTATGTTCTTTCTGCCACCTCTTCTGCATTAGACCCTGAGCCTTGGAAGGTGTGATCAAGACGCTACTCAGTACTCCAGTCACTTCTTTCCAGCACTATGATACCTTCTGAGTTGTCCCAAGGTCACTGCTATCTGAAAAGAGAAGATTCTCTACCCAAAGTGAGAGTATAAATATTATATACCCAAAGTGAGGGTATAAATATTAAGAGAAGTGCTTACTGGGCAGTGTGATAAGCATAGTATATACATTTAACCACACAGCATCAGATGTTATACCCCTAAGGCTCATGACTACCCCCGTGTTAAGTTTTCATTATCAGTGATGTATTCCTTCCCATGGAGCAGGCCTCCAGTACAATTGGAGGACAGTTGGTTTCCACCATGACAGACGTGACACTATCACACCTGTTGGCTCATTTGGCCTGTCTGGCCAATTATAAGGCTTTCAGTGTCCACTGTTGAGTATCTTCACTGGTGGTATCTCTCTCTCATTGAACTACACGTAGAATGGCTTCTTCCAGCTTTCTGTCAGCTGGTCTACATGGAGGAGGTTATCAGCTCAGTTCTAGCAGGATTTCTTAGTGGCCTTGCAGCCCAAGTATGTGAAGTCTTCAGCAATAGGGTCTTACCATCAATTCCTGGTGAGAAACCAAGGGCCTTGGCAATGGTGTATAATGTTTTGGGGGCATCAGGGACCTCCCTGGCCAACAACTCACTGGAGGTATCCCATCCCTGGGGTTGAAAATTTTCTAACAATGATCTATGGCTCCTGAGTGTTCCATTGTCTGAAACCGGAGGATTCCATATGGTTTATTTGCATCCTCTTAGATTATGATTAGCCCTCCCTCCTCCTTTTCTTTATTCAATCTCTTCCCCTGACCTCACTTTGGGCCATTTTTTGGACCGATTGAGGGGGGAGGGGATATGATGGAGAGTGGAGTTGCAAAAGGGAATGTGGGCAGTGTGGGGAATTACCATGGTTTATTGTCTATAATCATGGAAGTTGTCAATAAAAAAATAAAATTACTTTAAAAAAAGAGAAAGAAACAGTATCCTGCATGCAGATAACACAAAAAGCACGTGGGGCTGTAAAAAAATGAGTCCATGCAAGCCTGACAAAAACAATGATAGTGATGAGTACTTTTGTGTAGTTTAAGAAAACTTTGAAATCAAATATATTTACACTAGGAAATAACATGAAAATATAATTACTACTAATGTTCTAAGGTGGTTAAATTACTCAGGGAAGGAAGACATATAGAGTCCCATCAGATATTGTTAAATAGCATAATTAGGTAAAGATTTTAGCACTGCAAGGAAATGATTAATTACACATGTTTTTGGAAGTGCTTAGGATTAAACCCAGAGTCTCATACATGCTAAGCAAGCACTCTACCAATGGTATGTTAGCTATTGCCAAATAGGAGATGTCATTTATAAAACTAGTAGCTGTAAGAAGTATGACACAAAATAGAAATAAGAAAGAAACAATTTGTTCCAAAGCCCTCACAAATGAAATCTGTGATAGAGCAAGTGCTCTACCATTGTGTTACATTCCAGCTAAATGAACAATTTTAAGCAAGTGGAGAGTAGAACAAACCAATGAGCAAGAAAGGACAGGAGACAAAATCAAGCAAAGAAAAATTTGCTAAATCAACAACAAAAATTGATAATAGAAGCAAACATGTCATATTTAAAATAAAGTATAAGTAGATTAAACATCTCATCTTTTAAGTACCCCAGGTTTCATTTGTGGGGGGGGGTTGAATAAAATTCTGTCTTTCTTATTTCCATTTCCTGTCACACTTCTTATAGCCATATACATATATATAAAACCCTAACCCAGCCCTATTTGGAGATAGTAACACACCATTGGATGATCTCAGAAACAGTCATCTGATAAATTACACTATTTTAAATACTTTCTATCATATATTGTTATGGAAAACATGGTGTAGCATTAATTTGTTTTTCCTACTCTCTAAAATTAAAAATCTTGATATGTAAAAGCATAAGAATTTTCTATTTGCATATTTATTAGGTGCTATTGGATGTTTGATATATGAATCAATTGTGGGAGGTTTAGTTCAGATTAAATTTATCTAGCATCTCAAGCATTTATCATTTCTTTATGATAAAATGTTTTAAATCTTTTTTCCTAGCTCTTTGAAATAGATAGTATACTACCAGATCTATGTTTAACTGTACTAAAGTAGTATATTAGAACTTTTTTAGCTGTGGTGGTGTACATCTTTAATCCTAGCACTTGGAAGGCAGAGGTAGGAGTATCCTTGGGAATTTGAGGCCAGCTTGAGATTACATATTGAATTCCAGGTCAGCCTTGGCTAGACAGAGATCCTTCCCCCCCAAAAAAAAAAAAAAAATTACCTCCTCTCCAACTCTAACTTTGCGTACATTGATCAAACTCTCCTCATCTGTCCTTCTCTCTTACATTCTTCAAGTCAGGTTGCCACCATTCTATATACAAGGTCTATAAGGCTGATATTTTTTGATCTAATATATGTGTAAGATTATGAAGTATTGGTCATTTTTTGTCTGGCTTATTGCATTTAATAGAATAATCTCCTGCAAAGTACAGGATTTCATTCCTTTTATGGCTGATTGATATTCTATTGGATACATGCAAATATTTTCTTTACCTATTAGTCAATTAATGAACATTATATTGCTTTGTTTTCTTGCTATTGTGTGTAGAGCTAAAATAAGCAAGAAAATGCATATCTTTTCAACATGCTAATCTCATCTCATTTGGACATCCATATATACCAGAAGGGGATTGCTGGGTATAGAACATCTGTGGTTAATCTCTATACTGTTTTTCAGCTTCCTGGGTGGAAGAGATGTCAGTATGGGCAGATCCTGATATCTAACCCTAAGGTATTTCTGGGCAGATTTGATTCCAGCCTAAAGGTATGAAGAGCAGTCTGAGTTCTGCTTGGGTCCCTGTAACTTGCTGCAGTTCCCTGATGTTTGCTGCCAGTTTTGTGCTTGCTTTTAGTGTGTGCTGGCTCATAGTGGTTTCCCTTTGCTTGGATCTATGAAAGGGAGCCATCTTCTTCCACCATGGATGGAACTTTCCCTGGATCTGTAAGCCTGCAATAAACTCTGCTCATCCCACCCCGCCCCGCCGCAAAAAAAAAAAAAAAACAAAACATACTAAGTGTATTAATTTACATTCCTACCAACATCATGTAGTGTGGGGCCCTGGATCCTTGGGCTGGCCTCGGTGGCTACCCAAGGGCATCCAGGCAACCGTGGAGAGTGAGTGTGACGAACTACATTTGGGGGACAGTCTCTATGAGCAGATTGGTTTAATAAATAGGGAGATGAATTTAAAAAAAAAGTTGAGGGTCCAAAGGGGATTGGATTTACCAGGTTGCTTGCTGATGCCTAATGAGCAGATGGGGACATACATTCCAGCACTTAAGCAATGGTAGGGTACAGGGTGATGGGCTGTGCTAAGTTTGCTGGCTGATCCCATAGAAGGAGTTTCCTAGGCAACTGACCAAAGGCCACAGGGCAAAGCCTAAATTCAGGTGTGCCAAGCTTGGAGAGGGAGTGGCCTTCTGTAGCCCAGGGGTCCTTAGCCTTTCCTGGCAGCTCAGGCCTGTCTACTGAAAGCTCCAGCCTGTGCCTGGGAGTGCCTGACAATGTAGTCACTCCCTTCACTCCATATACATTCTATTTATATGTATATGTGCAGAAAGATATAAAATAAATGATCATACAGTAAAAAAATGCAAATTTAAAATATGTGGGTGTTTCCAGTCAAGGTGGTGTCTGCCTAACCATGCCACCTCTCCCAGGGAAGGAAAAACAATAAGTTAAGGGTTCACTGGGTCTTCCAAGGGTGAGCAGACTAATAGACACCCAGTGGGAGGGCGTGGAGGAGCAAAGCAGGGAATCCGCTAATTCCCACGCTCTTGGGTAGACCACCAGTCCCCAATCCCCACAAGCAGCTGTCCTATCCACAGTCCCAGGTGCAGATTCCTCCTGCACTAAACACAGGCAAGGGGTCCCAGACCAGCAAGCTAGTGTAGCTCCTTGCACACCTTCATTTTTTTTTTTTAATTTTTTTGTTCATTTTTACTTATTTATTTGAAAGTGATAGAGAAAAAGGCAGATAGAGATAGAGAGAGAGAGAGAATGGGCATGACAGGGCCTCCAGCCACTGCAAATGAAATCCAGACATGTGCACCCCTTGTGCATCTGGCTAACGTGGGACCTGGAGAATCAAGCCTCGAACTGGGATCCTTAGGCTTCACAGGCAAGCACTTAACAGCTAAGCCATCTCTCCAGCCCGCACACCTTTATTCTTGTGGATGGAACCCAAACTCCAGTGTGCGGACCCAGGCCAGAGTTCCCCTAGGGGACCTCCAGATGTGAAGGCTTTTCCACTCACCACCACCCCCTACCCCCATGCCCGGACCCAGACCAGCAGGTTAGCATATCCTGAATGTACTGCTAGTCATGAATGCCTTCCCATTCACCTCACAAAAAAACTACAAAGCTCAAGGTAACACCAAACCATATAAACAACCACAATATGATAGGGATTAAATAAAACCTCACAGTTATTACCCTAAATATTAATGGGCTTAATTCACCCATCAAGACATAAGCCAATAGGGTGGATTAGAAAATTAGACAACTCAATCTACTGCCTTCAAGAAATTCACCTCACCACTAAAGACAGACACCTCTTCAGGGTGAAAGGGTAAAAATTATATTCCAAGCAAATGTAAATAAGAAACAAGCTGGAATAGCTATACTAATATCAGACAAAATAGACTTCAAACCAAAAGTAATCAAAAAAGACAAATAAGGCCACTTCTTACTTATCAAGGAAGTGATCCAACAAGAGGATATCCCAATCATCAAGCTTTATGCACCAAATATAGGTGCATCACAATTCATAAAACAAATCTACTTGACAACAAAACATTAATAACCACCAACACCATCATAGTTGGGTACTTCAATACTCCACTTTCAGATAGATCATCCAAACAGAAAATGAACAGGGGAGTGAGAGAGTTCAACAAAACCATAGATCAAGTAGACTTAATGGACATCAACAGAACATTCTACCCCAAATCCACAGACTACACATTCTTCTCAGAAGCCCATGGAACCTTCTCTAAAATAGATTATATACTGGTCATAAAGCCTGCCTCCATATATTTAGGAAGATCAACATAATTTCCTGCATGTATCAGATCGCAATGCTATGTTGCTGGAAATTAACAGCAAAAGATGTGCCAGGCTCTTGGAACTGAACAAAATACTTTTAAATAATAAATGGGTAATAGAAGAAATAAAAACAAACCGAAATTGCAAAATTTCTAGAAATGAATGACAATGGAACACATCATACCAAAACTTATGAAACACAATGAAGGCCATCCTCAAGGGAAAATCCATAGCACTAAACGCCTTCATAACAAAGACAGAGAGATCCCAAATCAATAAGCTAACCATCAACCTAAAGGCACTGGAAAAGCAAGAAGAATACAATCCAAATAGCTCCAGTCAAAAAGAAATAATTAAGATCAGAGCAGAAATTAATGAATTGGAAACTAAGAAAACAATTAAAATTGATAAAACAAAGAGCTGGTTCTTTGAAAAAATAAACAAGATTGATAAACCCTTGGCAATTTGATCAAGAGGAATAATAAGAGATGCTTCAAATAAACAAAAGTAGAAATGTAAAAGGAGAGATCACAACAGACATAAGTGAAATTTGGAGAATAATCAGGACATATTTAAGAACTTCTGCTCCACAAAACTGGATAATATGGAGGAAATGAATGAATTCCTGGACACACCACATACTAAAGCTAACTCAGATTAATCTCCTTAACACAACTATCACAGCCATCAAAATTGAAAAATGTAATAAAAAACCTCCCTAAAAAGAAGATTCCAGGACCATATGGTTTCTCACCTGAATTCTTTCAAACCTTCATGGAAGAACTGAAACCAATTTTTCTCAAACTGTGCCACACAATTGGAGAACAGGGGAAACTTCCCAATTCCTTCTATGAAGCTAGTATCACCCTAATACCAAACCCAGGTAGAGATGCCACAAGAAAATAAATCTATAGGTCTATCTTCCTGATGAACTTAGATGCAAAGATCCTGAACAAAATCCTTGCAAACCAAATTCAACAACACATCAAAAGCATTATCCACCTTGATCAAATAGGCTTCATCCTAGGAATGCAACAGTGGTTCAACATATGGAAATCTGTCAATGTAATGCACCATACAAATAAGTTTAAACAGAAAAACCACATGATCATTTCAACACATACAGAAAACAGCCTTGACAAAATACAACATCACTTCATGATCAAAACATTGGAGAGAATAGGCATGGACATTGTATATCTCAGCATAATAAAGACTATAAATAAATCTCCTAAAGCCCAAAAACACTTAATAGGAAGAGACTGAAGGAATTACCACTGATATCAGGAATAAGACAGGGGTACCCACTCACCTCTTCTCTGCAACATCATACTGGAAGTCCTAGCTCAAGCAATAAGACAGGAGAAAGAAATAAAAAGAATACAAATTGGAAAGGAAGAAGTAAATTTAGCCCTAGTAGCAGATAACATGATTCTATACATAAGAGATCTGAGAACCTCCATCTCCAAACACTGAAAGGTGATTAAAAATTGTAGCAAAGTAGCAGGATACTAAATCAATGTACAAAAAAATCAGTAGCCTTTTTATATGCAAAAGACAAAGATACAGAGAAAGAAATAAGTGACAATGTCCCATTTTCAATAGCAACAGCAACAAAGTAAATAAAATACCTTGGAATAACATTAACCAAGGAGGTGAAAGACCTATACAATGAAAACATAAAAACACTCAAGAAAAAAATTGAGCAAGATTTGAGAAAATATAAAGACCTCCCATCCTCTTGGATAGTCAGAAGTAGCATTGTTAAAATGGAAATATTACAAAAGACAATATTCAGATTTAACACAATACCAATAAAAATCCCAACATTGTTCTTCACAGAGAGAAAAAATAATCTCAAAATTCATGTGGAATGGCAGAAGGCCTCAGATATCCAAGCATATCCTCAACAAAAGAAACACCTCTGGAGGCATCACCATACCTGATCTAAAGCTATATTACAAAGCAATAGTAATAAAAATAGCATTGTACTGGCATAAAAACAGGATTATAGACCAATGGAACAGAATAGAGGACAATCACTCAACCATTGGGATCTCATGAAGCTGAAGTTTCTTCACAGGCAAACATACAATAAGTGGAGCCATTAGATTTCCCACAGAATGGGAGAAAAAATTTTCTGGTTATACAACTGACAGAGGCCTAATTTCTAGAATCTACAAAGAACTCAAAAACCTGAACAATAAAAAGTCAAACAACCAGTCACAAAAATAGGGCAAAGAACTGGACAGGGAGTTCTCAGAGGAAGAAATACAACTAGCAAACACACACATAAGAAAATGTTCATCATGATTAATCATCAGGGAAATGCAAATTAAAACAACTATGAGATTCCAGCTTACCCCACTAAGGATAGAAAACATTAAAAAATCAAATGAAAACAAATGCTGGCAAGGACGTGGAGAAGTAGGAACCCTCATTCACTGATGGTGGGAATGTAGGATGGTAAAACTACTATGGAAAGCAATATGGAGAGTCCTGAAAAAGGTTGACTATAGAGTTACCAACAGACCCAATTATTCCCTTACTAGGCATTTACCCTAAAAACTCCATGCCTAAGATCAGAGAGATTTGCTTTACAATGTTTATATCTGCTCAATTTTTAACAGATAAGAGCTGGAATCAACCCAGATATCCATCATTAGACAAAGGGATAACCAAGATGTGGTATATGCACATAATGGAATTCTACACAGTAGTAAGGAAAAATGACACAATGAAATTTGAAGAAAAATGGTTGAACCTGGAACAGATCATTCTCAGTGAACTCACCCAATCATATAAAGAAAATGGTCATTCTCATGGTCTTACTCATCTGTGGCTCCTAAGCTGAATCTGCCCAAGATGCTGACATACATAATAAGCATCTCAAGGATTGGATGACACAAAAGTCGACCCAAATAACAATAGTGCCATAAAATTGTACAACCTAAAAGACAGACTAAATGGATGCACCTTCATCAGGTCCTTAGAGGGAACACCTGAATCACAGGGCCTTGGAGAAACTATGATGAAGACTAGCCTTAATCTTCTTCTGTTTTTCTCTCTCCCCCTCTTCTCTCTATCTCTTTTTTAATGAATAAATATGAAAATCTATTATTTGTTTGAGAGTGTCAAAGAGAGAAAGAGGCAGATAGATACACAGAGAATGGGAGCACCAGGGCCTCCAGCCACTGCAAACGAACTACAGATCCATGCACCATCTTGTGCATCTGGCTTACATGGATCCTGGAGAATTGAGCCTTGAACTGGGATCCATAGGCTTTGTAGGCAAGCACTCAACCATGAAGCCATCTCTCCATGCCCTCTCTACCTCTTTTATATTAGCTATTTTTTTTTTCTTCTTTCTGGTCCTTGGTGCTGGCCTATAATTCCCAGTACCAGCATGCACAATGAGCTGTTGATCAGTGAGACTTTCAAGGTTTCTTAAAAGCAGACAGATTTCTGTCAAAGTACTCAATGACCCATATGCTGTCAATACAGAACATGGAGTGACCTAGCTGGAATCTGGAAGAGAGAGAGTCCCCAGACACTTAGCTTGTCTAGTGCCAGAAGATGCTACATGAGCAACTAGGGGAAAATGACCAACATCTGTCCAAGTAACTCATGGTATAAGCTACTCAGAAACAAACAACCTGATGTGAAGCTCACACAATTGCAATAGTGGCACACTGCCATGGTGGGTAACCAACTGCTCTTGATTTGGCTAACTAATCTGCTCAGTGGAACAGAACCCATAGATGGAGCTGGTAAACAAGTCATAACCATATGCAAATGAGCCCACTCTCCATTATCAAGCTTCCACACCAATTGTGGGCTACAAGAGGGCCTATACCTATTAAATTCTCTTTAAAATAATAATGGTTATCCCATTTATCTGATGCTGACTTCACTCTCCATTGGTGAATTTGCTTCTCTTTCTCAGATGGAGGCAGATCCTAAAAAGAGAGTCAGCCCATCGTACCTCAACAGGGCCCCAGCTGAAACCAAGAGTAATTAGGGAAATGAGCAAGAGTGCTTCTTTTTTGGTGAACCTTGAACCAGCACAAGGATGAAGGAGTTAGACACAGAGAACACTCAACTCCTACCAAACACGATATTCAGAGACACAGAGTTTCCCAAGACCTCAGCAATGAAATGGACCTAAAATGAACCCGACACAGATCAGGGAAATTTACAGAAGAGGAGGTGGAATGATTGTTAGATACACTTGTTGGGATATTATGCACAGAGACATTGCCTCTTACCCATAACTGATGGCTATCCCCACAATGCACGACCCACATTCCCCAATGAAGAGGGTGCCTGTGGAGGGGGGAGGGCAGGGAAGAGGTACCACCATAGTTGCATACATACTGTGTATATAACTAATAATAAAAAATTAAAATATGTAGTTTAATTATTTAAGTCACCATTTGACAGTTATTTCTTAATCATTAATCTACAGAAAAATCAACAGATTTCTACACAGAGATATCTGTAGAGACTATTTATAATTCTTAATAGCTCCAAACTGGAAACTAGAAACACACTCAAAGAAACTCAATGTTTATTTGAAAATAACTCAAATGTTTATTGACTGATGAGTAGAAAAACAAACTGTTCAGCAACAAAATGGAATATATTATTGGTACTATGGTCTCAATGGGAAATGACCCTTAAAAGGGTGTTGAAGGCTTGATCACCATTGCAGCAGCGCTCTACCATGAGCATTTGGAGAAGTGATTAGATTTTGAGGGATCTGCCTTCAATGGATGACTCCATTGATGAATTCAGGGCTTGAAGGCATTATTGTGATCTGGTGGAAATTAAGAAGCAGGACCTGACTGGAGGAAGTAGGACATTGGTGGATATATCTTGGGATCGTATAGCTTGTCCCTGTCCCCTCCCTTGGGTCTCTTCTCTTCTTCCCAGACACCCTGAGTTGAGCAGCTGTGCTTCATCATGCCTGTTCCACCTCGGGCCCAAAGCAATGGACACAGCCTGCCACAAACTGATGAGAACTCTGAAACTGTGGGACCAAATAAATCTTTCATCCTTTAAACTAATCCTCTCAGGTTATTGTCATAGTGACCAAATATTCCTGCGTATGAAGTATATGGGCAACATGGAGAAATCTTACAACTATTGTGTTTGGAAAAAGACAACAGATACAACAGCTGCATGCCCCATGTTCATTCACAGACATCCTGAAAAAGTCAAGACTTCAGGGGTCTTAGCCAGTTTGATTGCCACAGTTTAATGATAAGACTATGACCTTGATTATATGGACTCAGAAGATCACATTTTGAGGTGATAAAATGCTCTGCATATGACTTCTGGTGGTCATTATTGTTGGAATGAGATGTGGGGCAGAACCAACTAGTGCTGCATTGAAATAAAGAGAAAGAATATACAACCTCAACATCAGGCTATTCTTTACTGGAGAATAAGTGTACAGCGAAGGAAGGCCAGACCCATGCCACAGGTATGGGGCTGCCGTACTCAGAAGCATCTGAGTTGACTATTTAATGGAAAGGACAATCAGGCTAGATAATGGGGTAAGGGAAAGGGATGTAACAGGATTGTTTCCTTTGTTGACTTGTTTTTCCAGGTACAACTCTTAGGTTTTGACTAGTGGTTTGATGATAGTGGGTTTGCCTGACTCCTGTGCCCAAAGGTCACTTTATCAGGTTGTGGTTTGGGAAGTTATTTACAACCCAAAAGAATTTCCTCTGTGTGAATGCCTGTTCCAGGGCCAATGTGTCCCAGCCATTTCTGTGACTCTAATGATAGCTGGGAACTCAGACTAATTAACCCTTACATTTCACACCCTGAGGACAAGTAAAAGGAAAGGGATTGATAAATTAGGTTTCTGAACTGCTTCCTGCTGACCAATGGGATGGAGCTGGGGCAAGGTAGTCTTGTTTCTCTGGTATATAGATTAGGGCAGAGTCTTGGGTGAGTCAGATTTGACTTGAGGTTCATTTTAGTGGCAGTCATTCTGGCATGGTTTTTTTGTTTGTTTGTTTGTTGATATTAGCCCTCTGAAAAAGAATAGGAAGTGTTGCAGTCAGGTTCACATTACTGGTAGAAATCACCCAATCAAGAGCAGCTTTTGGGAAAAAAAGAGATTTATTTGGCTTACAGTTTCAAGGGGAAGCTCCACAATGGCAGGGAAAACGAAGGCATGAGCAGAGGGTAGACATCAGCCCCTGGCTCATATACAGTGGGCAGTAGGAACAGGAGAGTGTGCCAAACATTAGCACAGGGAAACTGGCTGCTATAACACACATAAGCCTGCCCCCAACAATAGACTGCCTCATGGATTATTTAAAAATTTATTTTTATTTATTTGAGAGTGACAGAGAGAGAAAGAAGCAGATAGAGAGAGAGAATGGGCGCACCAGGGCCTCCAGCCACTGCGAACAAACTCCAGATGAGCCCCCTTGTGCATCTGGCTAATGTGGGTCCTGGGGAATAAGCCTTGAACTGAGGTCCTTAGGCTTCACAGGCAAGCGCTTAACCGCTAAGCCATCTCTCCAGCCCTTGTGGATGTTTTAATTCCCAAATCTCTATCAGCTGGGAACCTAGCATTCAGAACACCTAAGTTTATGGGGGACAGCTGAATCAAACCACCACAGGAGGCAAGAAGCAAATTGTTAGGGTTAATCTTTTGTGGGTGTGGGGGCACAGGGAGAGTTGAAACACATTAGTAAGGGGGTTTTGGCTTGAGGCAGGGCCAGTAGTCCTAGGTCAGTTCTGGTTGTGTGGCATTAAGCAGCTGATGTATGTCCTCTAGCATAGAAAAGGCACCTTAGTCCTTTCTTCCCAATTTGGGAGGAGGAGCTATGGTGCCACTTTCAGCACTTTTGGCCATACACAAAAGGAGAAAACAGGAAGAAGGACTATCAAGAAGCTTTAAGACACAGTGGCCCCCTGAGATGGAGGTTTAGGGTCTGTGTCTTGTTAGGATACAAAAATCCACATCTGGAAACACAGGATGCTACAGAGAGGTCTACGAATACAGAATAGTTATCAAGGAGGGATTAACTGGATCTACTGGATTACAGGTAAAGAAAAGGCTAAACTGTGGGTGTGAAGGAGTTCTATTATATATGAGAATAAATTACATGTCAGAGACAGGATAAGTTTAACTTGAAGAGAGTAGAACTGTGAGATTTTTTTCGACTTAAAGCAAAAGATGTCTTAGCTGATTACAGAAAGAGGTCATATACAGGAAAACAGTATTTTTGGCCATTAAAAAGACTTAAAATAAACCAAAATATTATTGGCTCTGGATTGGTAAGATTTATTTCTCCACAACTGCTGCAGTCCAATGTTGAAGTTACAGTCACGAGGTGTGGCTCTTTGGAGCCTTAGTTTTTGGTTGTCCACTTGCCAAGCTTCACTTTGCATCTTGTGCATATAGCAGCCTGTGGTTCCATATGGCTTTTATGAACAGACAAGGCGGAAGCTCTTCAGGAAACTGGTATTTATCAGAGACTTTGGGAAAGAAACTCCCAGATCATATTAAGTCTATTAGCCATTATCATCTGGTTATTATCTATGTATGAATTTTTTTGTATGTGACATGACATTTACAGGTGACACAAATATATCTAAGGTTAAAAAATAATAACATAGCTGGTAGGTTAGAAAACAGGGGTGCTATCTGTAAGGAAGAAGATATTGTTAATAGATAGGGAATACAATGAAGTTTCTGGAAATATGAAGATTTTGTTTAGGTAAGGTAGGAAGTACTTACATGGTACGGAGGTTAATAGGTCTTAGTTTTAGGAGAGCTAATGAAAGTATGTTAGGCTGAAAAAGCTAAAAGTTTGATTAATCTTGATAATGTGTATTGTCAGTTGTCCATTTTACAGGTACCATTAACTTTTATATTAGACCCATTTTTTATCTATTAGAATAAGTTTATAGCAAACAAATAAAAGTTTTATCCAATAGGAAAACATAAAGGAGTAGAACACTTAAGAAACCTATTGTTGTAAACAGGTATTTTGTGCAACAAAATAAAATATTTATAATACAAAATCAGCATGTGGACATAACTTAGTTATCTCAGTCAGTTTAAACAACTGTTTTACAACCCTTTTAATCTATCAGAACATATATATTTTATGACTCCGTTTAGGAAAACACATGGTTAGGAGGCATTTATTTCAATGTTACCAGGGACAAAGAAAATTGGTTCTGTATTGTAATGACCTCCAAGTCTAGTGTCATTGTAGAGATAGCCCAAGTTTTTTGGAAGATGGATAGTGGATTCAATCTTAACTTTTTCAAATTGAAACAGGTAGGCAAAAAGGGGTGTCTCTACTTCTGTTGACTTTTAGGCCTTGGAGAACCATCAAAAGAGGCTCAGACTGATGGAGTTAGTCTGTTTTAGGACCCTCTGAGGTGAGCTGCTAGAACTGTAAAGATCCAGATATCATTTATATCAATCTTGTAAGAAGAAACACAAGATGATTTTCAGTACAGGTCAGAAGCTGTAATACAAACTATGGCCTTGAAACAGTACAAAAACTACAATGTCAGTACAATAGACTCTGCAGTATATAACATTACCAACACAAAAACTTTGACAATACAGAACATAATGTTGCATCAGGGGCTTTAAAATTTTTTAACCTCAATTTCTGTCTTTTGATATAAGTCATAGCATTTTAAATAAAGTTACCAACTTATTATAAAGAGTTAAGTTTTAATTAGATAAACAATTAAAGCAAGAGAAGTACAGAAAAACAACTTTTTATGTCAACCCATTTTATCTTAACTGAAAACACTGTAACTGAAGGCACACTTTAAGGCAGAACCCTCTTCAAAGGACAGAGCCACCACCAAAACTTCATGCATGGAGTTTTCAAATGTTGATTGTGCTGAAGTTCCACATCTTTTACAATCCTCTGTTTGAATGTTTCTGTACTTGTGGAAGAAGTAAATTTATAGTCTGTGAGGGTTAAGTCATTTCTTTCTGTCAAATAGGAGAGGTTGTTGTCTCTTGAGATAAGGTAGTTATATGTTAAATAAAAAGGCCTGGAGTCAATTCCTATTTATTTAACTTTAGTTGCAAATTGTTGCAGATTTTTTGTTATCTCTTAGCTACCAGAAAGGAATCTTCCTTGCTGAAGTTTCAGAAGAGGGCAGTACGATACGTAAGGTTTGGAAGTGACCAAGACCATGTAAAACACTCTAAGGCAAAGAAGAAAGTTTGTTTTCAGGAAAAGCATGAAATGCCAGGACTGACTCACAAGAGAGGAGCACAACTAACCTGAGTTTTTAGGTAGTGGGCTTTATATGGCTTTTTCAGTTGGGGGAAGGTGAGGAAGAAAAAGAAAACTCATTTGTTAAGTTGAATAGAAAAGTTCCTTTATGGGAGATCATTACATTAACCATTTAAAATAGCTAGTGTTTGACACTAGAACAGGCCCATGTAATTTATAACATAAAGGGATAGGAAAACATGACCTAGGGCATTGTTAGGCAAGGAGGGGATAAAGACTGCTCGTTTTTTAGGGAAAGTGGATAATATGCTTTCCTTATTCCTCTGTCACCATTCTGCTGACCATGGTGACTCCATCTTGGGAGCCCATCCTGACTTAACACAATATCTGTTGCTTCACCAAAAGTCTTAAGTGCATCCACACATTTTCATAAATATATCAATTATACTCCATTTAGACTGATATAGGCTAGGGACATTAGAATATGACAGTTTTTCAATTATTTGGCTCAACAGAAAGCATGTAAGTGTAGGTAAAGCACATCAACATTTTTGTGTTTTGTCAGTAAATACAAATTAATCACATCTCTGAAGACAAGTTATAATAAAATCTTCAGAAAGAATTGGTGGAAGCAGGATCAATCCTTTGCACATAAACTTGTCTATGGTTATGGTAAGCATGAACAAACATAAAGTCAGAAATACTTCATAACCTGGTTTTATTAATTTAAAATATATCTATAAGCATCACAACACGTAATGACCATAAGCACTGGAACAATTAATGATCATGAATTTAGTCACACATAAAGACAGATTACACGAAACACAGAACACATGACATGACATAGCTAGCTAGTATTAGATATGACAAAGGACATGAAACAGTAAGAGTGGTTTTTCCGAAGATTTTCATTGTACTTGGTGTTTGGGAAGACTCTAACATACGGGAGAGGTCTGCATGCCCTCTGGGAAGGCATGGAGGTGATGAGCAGGACATATTGATTCTACCTAGAACCATAATGAATAGTCGATGTGGCAGTACTGCACTATAACATGTAAAGAAAGGCCCAGTACAGGAGAAAACAGAGTCCCCACCTAACCATGTGACTGTTTATCATAGGTAGATTTTTCTGGGAAAGCAACTCATGTTAGAAATTGGAAAATGGAATGTAAAGGGGGACACAATAGACCTGGTTAAATATCCTCCTGTGCAGCCCTTACTTTTAGGCACACATAATGAGTCTACCACCCATGTTGGTCTTCCTGACAGATAAAGGAGAAGTTTCAGGAATCCTTATCACAGGTCTTGTTGCAAAATCCAGGTGTTTTCTGTTATCTAAGAAATGGGATGACCCCCTCTGTGCAATGTACCATGACCTTCTTGTACCTCTCTGTTTCTAAATACCTTTGTGATTATATAGCATAGAATGTTTCTTGCCTTAGTTCTACTTATGTGACCTATGTCATGAATACCTTATGACTATTTTTTGTAATGACCCCCTCCCTTGTTTAACAGTTTAACTTAATGTAACTTTGTGTTTTAACTTCCATCCTGGTTTTCCAAGGAATATCTTGTGGTTTTCTCCAAAGAAGCTCAGCAGTTTGGAGCTGCATCCTAACCTCTGGGGTGCCATCCTGATGCACCAACTTTTCTTTCTCTTTCTTTCTTTTTCTTTTTTTTTTTTACCCAGTAAAACTTTCCCTCACATTCTGTAATTTGATGGTCTTACTTGTGCGACACTTTACCCCATAACAAAATCTTCAATGTAGAACAAAAAGTAAACTTAACTGCAGTTTAAGATGAGAGAGAGATTGTTATTTGTGGTGACACAGTAAAATAAAGCTTGTGGTCATCTTCATGGGCTAGGGCAAGGTGGGTAATTAATAGGAACTGTTTAATGGGGTGGAATAAATGTTGTTCCTCCAGGAGGGCCTGGGTTGGAGAGAAGAACTGACTGAGAAGAGATCAGTGGTAGAAGAATGCAGTCAATTGTTGATCGAGTTAATGAAGTTATCAAGATCTTTAAGAATTTGAAAGCCAAATGTTTCATTTTCAAGCTAAAGGGAATTAGTGTTGGATTTGTTTGTGGCTAAACTGCATTAAAAAAAAATGAGACACTTGTGTTTTATGTCTCCTTTTAGGCCAAGAGTTTTAAGATTGGTCAGGAGACAACCCAGCTGGGAGGCCAGTGAAATTTTGGAAATTTAGGAACCAATAGAGGGTGAAAAGTGCCGGTTTTCTGTATGGGGATCAGGAGTTCCTGATCTGAAGATAGAGGCCAGAAAACTTCTCCTGGAGAAGGACGGGGGTTCAGATGGAATGCAGGTATTCTGATCAGAGGCTTCCAGGGCAGTACTCAGGACAACACAAGGGAACAGGGTTTCTTTTCCTAGGTACCTTAGGAAGACAGATGGAGTTTTACTCGTTCCTCTTGGCCTAAAGATGGTCCAGTACTGAGTTACTGATTAGCTACAATAGCCTTTCTATAGTTGGAGTCAAGAGTAGTGGGGAGTTAGAATTTTTAAGCAGTTTATCATGGTGAAAAGAGATTGAGATAGGGTGGATACCAGAAACTGTATAGGATTTCAGTTTGGGCCTAGAGCAAGCAGCTACCATAACAACAAGGCAATAGCTGTCCTTGGTTTGAATTTTAAAGCTGACTTTTTTTTTTTTTTCTATTAGCCATAAGCCACAGCCTAGGATCCCCCTGACGTGTTTGTCTTTGCTTTTCTCCTCCACTTTCCCTACAGATGTACAGATGGAACACAGTGTGAAAGAGAAGGAGGAGGATAGAAGGGCATGGTCCAGTGGACTATCAAGCTGGGTGGTCAGAGGCTGGACTGAACTCAGCAAGGAATTTTTGAACAAAAAAAACAGAGAGTAGTGCTGGCCAGAATTTCCACAGTTTCCACAGGTGAGCATCCAGTCACATGTAGTACTGTGGACCAGACCGAGGTAGGGAAAAGGTTGCCCAGAGGAAAGGGATGGGGCCCAGGGACCCTGAGACCCATTGGGTTTTGGCATCAGAGGCAGGGCTTAACCAACTAGAGTGATTAGAAATAAAAAAAATAAAAGAGGGGATATATGACCTCAACAGCAGTCTGTTCATTATGGGAGAGCAAGTGAATAGTGAAGGATGGCCAGCCCACCCAGAAGCATCTGAGTAGATATTAAAAGGAAGGACAAGCAGGGCAGATAATGTGGGAAGGGAGAGGGGGATGAGATGTAACAGTGCCATTTCCTTTGTTAACTTGTTTTCCCAGGTAGGACTCTTAGGTTTTGACTAGCTCTTTGACGATAGTGTGTTTGCATGATCCCCATGCAACTTTATTTACAACCCAAAACAATTTCTTCTGTTTGAAAGCCAGGGTCAATGTTTCCCAGTAATTTCTGTGACTCTATTGATTGCTGGGATTCCAGACTTACTAACCCTTAACAGCTATGGTACTATATATGTGCTTATACAGATGTTCTGAATTTCACACTAATAAAAGAAACATTTAATCCTCCTGGTGTTTAGGAATTTCTCAGCTCACTTATATGTATGGAGAAAAATGGTCAGACACTTTGATATACCTTTTAATTCTTCAATTAGTCTGAAAAACAAAACAAGACAAATAGTAGGAAGGTACCACCATGTCTGCTTTGCATTTATTTTGACACTGTCATAAGTGTGCACTGAAGCTTCACAAGTCACTTCCTCATGAGTAGTCAGGGGATTGCTTGTGTCACCATATATTCTCATGTTTTCGCTTTCTAGATTTAGGTGGGTTTGAATGGCAAATTGCAGATATAAGAACACCTGGAGGGAGTACTAAAGTGTAACAAACACAGAAAATGTCACACTTAGACTAGTTAGAATGTCTCATGTCCGTAAGCCCCACTCAGGAGCACTGTACCTCAAAGACAGTATCATTCTAGCTAGAAGTAGCACTGAATACCTGAAAGTGTTTTGACTCATTCTCCAAACTCTTCTCATCCTGGGAGGCACTTTTGTTTTCTAAATGCCTGCAAGACATCCAAAGTGAGGAAAGCTAGCTGTGCCGTTGATCAGGTTCATGTCTAGTAATGCTTATAAGTTTACAGCTCCAAAGAATACAGCAAACAAGCAAACATTTGTGTATGTTATTAGCTTGATTTGTTAGAGAAAATTTCCATATACTGTAATACATTCTCCATTTTGCAAATGTTCCCCAAAGGCTATAGAATTCTTTGCATCTATTTTGTAGCTCTCTGAAGAAACTTAATAGGTCCTGAGCAAGTCTTGATAATTTCTTTCTTAAATATAGTCAGTTCATTTCACAATTACTAACTGAGCCTTTATGATACTGAGACAATGGGGACTAGTGGGATGTGATTCAACAGATGAGACACTCAGTCTCTACTCTCAAGGACCTCACAGTTATTAAGACACTTGCAAGGAAATTATCAACCATATATATACTTTCTTTGAATGTGATTTTGTGTGAGAATTTCTTGTTTCACCTCTATTCATTTGTCTTCTCTTGTTTATACAAATACATTTCCCTTTTAATCTTTCATCTCTTTCTATAACTTCTAGATTTTGTTTCTATGCTCTGATAAAGCATTTATTAATGATTTGTAGAACACATACTGTGTGCCAAGACTCATTAGAGCACTATCTTTTTCATTTCCATTGAGGAAAGACAATTTCCAAATACATTTCTATAGGTGGAGGTATTGAATTCCACAATTTAAAATGACCTATCAATTCCATTATGAACATGAGCTACTCTCTTGTTAAATTGCTGAGTCTTTAATATCTATTCATCCATGTGTTCAAGTGGATAGAAGTAAGTTATTGAAATTCACTTTGGAGGGAGGGGATAATCTCTGCAGAAAAGTCCAATTTCTTTTGGTCTAGTGGTGCACCATGAAACAGCACCAACCACAATATTGTAAGTTTTTTTTTTTAATGGCTGTGTCCTCTATATGCTAATGTAACCTGCCACATAATCTCTTCTATAAGCTTGTATTTGTTCTATAGCCAAATTTTCTTCAGGAAGTGAGGGTACATTTTCCAAAGGAGACATATCTATACATTTATCTGTTTCAGGAGACTGTGTTTGGGAAGAAATTCCTTCATAAAAACTTAGATATTTTAATTTTTGTTCAATGGTTTGTCCTTTATTGAATCATTTAATAACTTTTATTACACATGTAATATGTGTTAAGTGCTGAAAAATCCAGTGATGAATAATGTTTAATGAAACAAATTTAAAAACTATGAAAACACAATTGTGGTTGTACATACATGTTTATAATCTCAGCATCTGGTATACTGGGGCAGGGTATCATGAGTTAAAGGCCAGTTTGTGTTACATGGAGAGATCCTAAATGTATGTCTCTCATAACCTCAGGGATTTTTTTTTAGTTTTTTTTTTAATTTTTATTAGCATTTTCCATGAATATAAAAAACCTCAGGGATTTTTGATTAAGGTTCAGCTTCCTACTTTAGATTCCAGCAGCCTGATAGAGGAGGTGTCACTGGGGCATATCTTGTAGTCCAGTCCTATTGGTTGTATAGAGATCAACTTGAGCTCTGGCTGTTCATGTTTAATGGCTGTTGGTGGTATCTCTCTGTTACAAATCAAAGAAATGAGCCAGATTCTTCCACTATTGATAGTGTTTCCCCTGGATTGTATAAGCTTAACATAAATTCATCCCATAAGCTCTTTCTGATTGTGTAACTTTAACAGAAAATTGGCACCAAGAAATGGATCTGTTGCTATTATGACTCTGACCATGGGACTTTGGGTCTTATATAATGTGTTTGTGGGAGGAATATGGAATGATTTGGAACTTTGGACTTGAGAAATCTTGCAGTGCTGTAAGCAGAGCTTTATAGGTCATTATGGTAAGAGTTTGAAAATGGTAGATGCAGAGAGAATTATGGACTGTAAAGACTTGGATTATGAACTTAAAAATATTATTATTATTAACAACATATTTTTATTGGAAACATCATGTGTTGGTATCCTCTTTTCCTTTGTCCCTGTCTCCATTCCACTGGGGAATGTCCTCAGTGAGGTTGCAGGTGTTTCCTATGGGGCTGTGGGTTATGCATTGTGGGAGAAGCAGTCAGTTATTTTGAAGGGGAAGGGAATGCCTCTGGGCATGATGTCTCAACCTGTGGCACTTACAAATTTTCCACCCCTTATTCTGTGAAATTTCCTGAGCCATGATGTGTGAATTTTAAGCCTACTTCAGTGATGAGCTCTTAGGAGCTTTTGGATCTCTGCTTTGGTAAGTGTTGAGACTCTGCCCCATTCACCCTGGCACTGATATCAGGCTCACCATTTAAGCAGAACTCTTGTGTATATACCCGTTTCTTCTGTGGCTTCAGCCTTGGCTTGCTTGAAGAGTGAGAGGTATTTCATGTCCTCAGGTTTTTCTACCTTCTGAAAAAGAACAGATTCTCCAATGGAGAGTGAAGTCACCATAGTTTAAAAAGGATAAGGCTTATTAATTTAGGGAAAATTTGATGTATGTGCTGCAGTCAGGTTTGTATTTCTGGCAGAAAACCCCCAACCAAGAGCAGCTAGTGGAGGAAAAAAGGCTTTATTTTTGCTTATAGACTTGAGGGGAAGCTCTATGATTGCAGGGGAAAATTATGGCATGAGCAGAGGCTGGAAATCACCTCCTAGCCAATATAAGATATACAACAGCAATAGAAGAGTGTGCCAAACAGTGGAAAGAGGAAGCTGGCCATAACACCCATAAGCCATCCCCAAACAATACACTGCCTCCAAGAGGCTTTAATTCCCAAATTGCCATCAGCTTGGGACCTAGCATTGGGCATACCTAAGTTTATGGGAGACACCTGAATAAAACCACCATAGTATGTAACTGCTCTTGTAGACAAATACTAGTGACAGCTTGACACTGGAGAGCATAATCTTTGTCTCCATAGGATTCTGACCTGTTTCCAAATTCCAGATATGGGTTCCTTTACCTCTTAGCCAATCAATTGCCTAGATAGAAACTTGTCTTGTTTTAGGGACCAAGTAGGTCTCTCCTATGAATAGATCATTGTGGGTAGCTATCAATTTCTGGCACTGGAAGCCACAAGCCAGAGACAAAAAAAAAAAAAAAAAAAAAAAAAAAAAAAAACAAAAGAAAAAACTTAAGCTTTAGGCTTCATCCCACCCTCTCAAGGGCCATTCTTTTCAGGTGTTACCCCCTTAATCCTGTTGAAGGTTATACATTTTAGTCTATCTCAAAGTATGAAGATCTTTATTTGGATTTAATTTTGTGTTTGTTTTTCCCACCTTCCCCTACTCCTCCCCCAAACCCTTCCATCCCTATTGTCTGGGCCTTGAGTTGCCTACTGGGCATGCCAACAACAAGAACTGGTCCAGGTTAGGAACCATAGATAAATGGGACCATGTGACATTTGTCTTTCTGTGACTTTGTGAGTTTTCTGAGTATGATCTGTTACAAGTCTGTCCATTTTTCTACAAATTTCATTGCATCATTTCTTCTTACTGCTGAGTAAAATTCCCCTGTGTAAAATATACCACAACTTTATTATCCATTCATCCAATGATGGGTTCTTGGATTGACTGCAGTTCTTAGCTATAATGAATTGAACAGGTAAAAACATGGTTAAGTAAATATCTCATAGTGAAGCATGGTTTAGGATAAATGCCCAATAAGGGAATAATTGGGTCTGCTGGTAGCTCTATGTTCATCCTTTTCAGGAATCTTCATATTGATTTCTATAGTGATTGTACAAATTTACATTTCCACCAACAGTGAATGAGGGTTGCTCTTGCTCCATATCCTCACCAACATTTGTTGTTTGCTTTTTAAGGATTGTCATCCTTACTGGAATAAGGTAGAATCTCATAATTGTTTTAATTTGCATTTTCCTAATAGTTAGGAATGTTGAACATTTTCATAAGTGTGTGTTATCCATTTGCATTTCTTCCTCTGACAATACCCCATTTTTTTGAGTAGGTTGTTTGATTTTTTTTTTATTGCTTAGCTTTTTAAGTTATTTTTACATTCTTGGTATTAGGTTTCTATCAGTGGTATAGGTGGTGAAAATTTTCACCTATTCTTTGGTTAATTTATTTGGTCTCATTATGATATGTTTATCTGTGCAAAAGCTTTTTAGCTTCATGAAATCCTATTGGTTGAATGATTGTTTAAGTTCCTGGACTATTTAGTTAAGTTTTGCTCCAATCATTTATCTCTTCATCGTTTTTCTTCTCTATTTCATTTTTAACTTTCTTCTTCCAAAGAACATGAACTGACTTGGTTTGTGAGGTCTCTTTGACTTATCCTCAACATCTTGAACTGTTCTACAGTGTCTGCTTTTACTTTTTTTATTCTACCTTTTGCCAAAACTGGATAATCTCCTTTCTGTTCCTACTCTTTCCTCTTATATTTATGTTCCTCTCCTCTATTCTCTCTCTGTCAAATCAACACTTGTCACTAGTCTTTATTTATTTTCCTTTCCAGCTAATATAGTATTATATAAAGCACTATGATTATCAATATGTTACCACACATACTCTCATTGCTAATATATTTCTATGTGCAGAACTATCATCACTGATTCATTATTATATATACCACCATACAAACTAGCATCATTACCAATACACAACCATATACAGCACTATCATTACCCATGATTAGTATATACAATGCTATCATTACTAATACTAGGCTACACACAGTATTAGGAGATGCCTTGAAAATTTATGTTAAAATAAACTTGCAAACTTAAAAGAAATGAATTTCTAGATGCACAGGACCTGCCATAATTAAAGCAAGGTGAGATAAATAATTTAGATATATCCATAACAAGCAGCTAAGCTGATACAGTAATTTCAGACATCTAGGGATTGTTCAACATATACAAATCAATAAATATAGTTCAGTAGTGGAGAGATAGCTTAGTTAATAAAGGGCCTAGTATGCATGATAACATAAGCTTAATCCACAAAATTTACATTAAAAAACCCAGATATGATGGTGCATGCTTGTAATCCCAATGTTGGGGAGGCAGTGACACAAGGATTCTCAGAGAAAACTAGCCAACCAGCACAGCCTATGTGGTAAGCTGTAGGCCAATGAAAGACCTTGTTTCTAAAAGAGGTAGTCAGTATACCTGAAGTACAACAAATATTGTCACCTAGCCTCCACAGACATCTGTATATACATAAGTGCCTTTACATATATGAACACATACACATATACCCACAAATTAAATAAATGTAATAAATCATTTAAATGGATTCAAGGATCAAATGATCATCTCACTGTGTACAGAAAAGGCTTTTGAGGACTAGTGAGATGGCTTATCAGTTAAGGCACTTGCCTGTAAAGCCTAATGACACAGGTTTGACTTGCAAGTACCAACATAAAGCCAGATACAATGATGCATGTACCTGGAGTTTGTTTGTAGTGGCTGGAGGTCCTGGCATGCCCATTTTCTCTCTCTCATTCTCTCTCTCTCTCTCACACTCCTCGCTATCTCTCTCTGCTTGCAAATAAAAAAGGCTTTTGAAAAATACTTCTATGTCCCTTCATGAAAAACCACTGACGGGACTAGGAGTAGAAGAAACATATCTCACCATAATACAGGCTATATATGACAAACCAGTATCCAACATTACAGCAAATGGAGAAAAACTCAAAGCACATGATGTAAGACCAGGAACAAGACAAAGATGTCTGCTCTGTCTTTACCTAACTTAACATAGTGCCTGAAGTTTTGGCTAGAGCAGTAAGACAAGAAGGGAAGCACACAGAAAAGACACAAACAGAAAAGAAGCCAAAGTATCCTTATTTGATATGATTCTATATATATGGGACCCTAAAGGCACTATCAGAAAACTCAAGCTGATAAATACTTTCAGCAAAGTGGCAGGATACATAATTAATGTGCAAAAATCAATAACCTTCTTATATGCCAATAACAAACAAGCTAAGAAAGAAATCAGAAAACCAATCCTATTCACAATTTCAGAAACAGAAGAAACATTGTAATAAACTTAATTAAAGACATGAAAGTCCTCTACAATGAAGACTTTAAAACACTAAAGAAAGAAATTAAAGCTACTATAAGATAAAACACTGTGTATTGTGGCTTATCAGTACACTTACATTGCTTAGTGCTGGATGTTGTACTGTTTTTCTGATAGTCAGGCTTTTAGGGGACAAGAAGGCAATGTGAGTCTTGGGCTAATGTAGCTAAGCCAGTTATTCTAAAAGCAAAGTTACTTTTTATTTGGGTCATTTTTTATTGTGGTGAAGTGGGGAGGGAAATTTCATACAGAGCTGACATATATCCAAATTTCTGAAATATAGTTTATAGACAACTTTTTCCAGTTGTAAATAATGTACATTGAATGCTGGAAATGTTTTCTGAAAATTTTCAGAATAGATATTTGTAGATGAAAAGTCATGTTTAGAGGTCTAAAGTTATATGTTTTCATATTACAAGTGAATTTTTATTTAAACAAAAATTTAAATTTTGGAATCCTCTAAATGTTTTTGTACCTTTAACTGTTATTAAATAAATCATGTAAAAATTCAAAAAAAAGGAAAAATCTCCAATGCTCATGGATTCGTTGAATTAATATGGTGAAAATGGCTATCTTATCAAAAGAGATCTAAAATTTCAATGCAATTCCATTTGAAATTTTAACACCATTTTCAAAAGAAATGTAAAAGCACTTTAAAATTCATATGGCCCCTGCATATTCAAAGAAATCCTGAGCAAAATATTACTGCTGGAGAAATTATCACACCTGACTTTTAAGTTATGCCACAGAGCCACAGTGATGAGATAGAACAGTACTGGCACAAGGCTGAAATGTAGATCAACAGAAGGAAACGCAGCATGAAGATAGCTGTCTGACCGTTGATACATACCCCCCACAAGATGCATTAGAGAAATATAGCTTCTTTAACAAATGATGTTAGGGAAGGTGGATATACATATGTAGAATAGTGAAACTGGATTTGTGTTTCTAACTCTATACAAGTCTAAGTGAATAAAAAACACTAGTCTAAAACTTGAATTTCTGAAAGTAATGGAAAATAACGCAGGGAAAACACTTGAACACATAGGTCTTTTTCAATAGGACTCCAGTTGCTCAGAAAATGAGGCCAAACAATTGACAACTGGGGCCTCATGAAATTGGAAAGAATATATACAGCAAAGAACACAGTTAACAGAATGGAAGTATAGCAGGAAGAAGGTAAGAAAATATTTATGACTACATATCTGGTAGTACTAATATCTAGAATATAAAAAATACAAAAATCTAAGCAACATAAAAATCAAATGCCAAAACAACAAATGGACTAATGAAATAACAGTTTTCTAAAGATGAAATACAAATAACCAATATGCATATGAAGAAAGTTTATCTTCACCAGACTTCAGAGAGATGTAAATCAAAACTACACTGAGATTCTATCACACCCCAGTCAGAATGTCAATCATCAAGGAAATAATAAGAACTGCTGGCAATGATGTGGATGAAAGGGAATCCTCATACACTGCTTGTAGAAATATAAACTATTCCTGCCACAACAGAAGTCAGTTTGGAGCTTCCCTACTTAGGTAAAAATAGATCTTCCACATGACCCAGCTATACCACTTCTGGGTATTTATTCAAAAGATTCCAAGTCAACATATTATAGACACACTTTAATATCAATGATTATCATAATATTATCCAAATATATAAATTATGTAACTGACCTAGGTGTTAAATCACAGAAGAATGGGTAAGAAAAATGTAGTATGTACAAACATAAAGAGGAACAAAGTCATGTTGTTTTTAGGTAAATGGATGGAACTAGAACTGATATTGAATGAAAGAAGCCAGTATCAGAAATATCATATGGTTTCTCTTATTTGTGGCTTCTATATTTTACATTGATATATATAAAATCATATACATAACATGAAAGTAGAAGTAATATGTTTAGCAGTAAAAGGCGGCTAACTGAAGGGATGGGAAAAAGTCAAGGTAGGTTGAGTTTGAAACAGAATGTGTTCAACATATAGTATATACATGTATGAAAACTTAAAAATAAATAATTAAAAAAAAGAAAGAGTAAAAAACAATGTCCCATAACCCTTTAAAAACAGTAAAAAAAAAAAAATCTAAATGGTAGAAAACAAAGGATGCTATAGTGACCTTAAATACTTCAAATTCCATAGTTAGGAAATCCCTCTTTGAATGATGCAGATCAGTGCATGTGAAAAATAAGCACAAAGAAAACACCTAAGACAAGACCTACAAGAAGAGGCACATGTGGAGTGAGCAGGCAAATGAAGCCCATAAACGTCAAGTGGCAGGGGTAGTGACCAGTGAGCAGGCGACTTCCCTTTTCATCCCACTCTTTTTTTTTTTTTAAATTTTCACAGTTTTTCTTAACCTTTTCCATAATTATACAAAATATCCCATGGTAATACCTGGCCCCCCTGCACTTTCCCCTTTGAAATTCCATTCTTCATCATATTACCTCCCCATCTCAATCATTGAACTTACATATACACAATACCAACCTAATAAGTACATCCTCCCTCCCTTTCTCTTCCATTTATATCTCTTTTTTAGCTTACTGGCCTCTGCTACTGAGTTTTTTCCTTCTCACACAGAAGCCCAATCATCTGTAGCTAGGATCCACATATGAGGGAGAACATGTGGTGCTTGGCTTTCTGGGCCTGGGTTACCTCACTTAGTATAATCCTTTCCAGATCCATCCATTTTTCTGCAAATTTCATAGCTTCATTTTTCTTTACCACTGTGTAGAACTCCATTGTATAAATGTGCCACATCTTCATTATCCACTCATCAGTTGAGGGACATCTAGGCTGGTTCCATTTCCCAGCTATTATAAATTGAGCAGCAATAAACATGGTTGAGCACGTACTTCTAAGGAAATGAGATGAGTTCTTAGGATATATGCCTAGGAGTGCTATAGCTGGGTCATATGGAAGATCAATCTTTAGCTGTTTTAGGAACCTCCACAATGGCTGGACCAGATTGCATTCCCACCAGCAGTGTAGAAGGGTTCCTCTTTTTCCACATCCCTGCCAGCATTTATGATCATTTGTTTTCATGATGGTTGCCAACCTGACAGGAGTGAGATGGAATCTCAATGTAGTTTTAATCTGCATTTCCCGGATGACTAGTGACATAGAACATCTTTTTAGATGCTTATATGCCATTCATATTTCTTCCTTTGAGAATGTTCTATTTAGCTCCATAACCCATTTTTTGATTGGCTTGTTTGATTCCTTATTAATTAACTTTTTGAGTTCTTTGTATATCCTAGATATTAATCCTCTATCAGATATATAGCTGGCAAAGATTTTTTCCCATTCTGTAGGTTGCCTCTTTGCTTTTTTAACTGTGTCCTTTGCAGTGTAAAATCTTTGTAATTTCATAAGGTCCCAGTGATTACTCTGTGGTTTTATTGCCTGAGCAATTGGGGTTGTATTCAGAAAGTCTTTGCCAAGACCAATATGTTGAAGGGTTTCCCCTACTCTTTCCTCTAGCAGTTTCACAGATTCAGGTCTGATGTTAAGGTCTTTAATCCATGTGGACTTAATTCTTGTGCATGGAGAGAGAGAAGAATCTATTTTCATCCTTCTACAGATATATATCCAGTTTTCCCAACAACATTTGCTGAAGAGGCTGTCTTTTCTCCAGTGAGTATTTTTGGCACTTTTATCAAATATCAGGTGGCTATAGCTACCTGGACTTACTTATGGGTCCTCTATTCTGTTCCACTGATCTACATGTCTGTTTTTGTGACAGTACCACGATGTTTTTGTTACTATGGCTCTGTAATACAGGTTAAAATCAGGTATGGTGATACCACCAGCCTTACTTTTGCTGCTCAGTATTATTTTAGATATTCTAGGATTTTTTTGTGATTCCAAATGAATTTTTGGATTGTTTTCTCTATTTCCATGAAGAATGCCTTTGGAATTTTGATAGGGATTGCATTAAATATATAGATTGCTTTTGGTAAGATTGCCATTTTCACAATACTGATTCTTCCAATCCAGGAACAAGGGATGTTCCTCCACTTTCTCATGTATTCTGCAATTTCTCACTTGAGTGTTTTAAAGTTCTCATTGTAGAGATTCTTTGCTTCCCTGTTAGGTTTATTCCAAGGTACTTTATTTATTTATTTTTTTTTGATGCAATTGTGAATGGGAGTGATTCTCTGATTTCATCCTCTGTGTGTTTGTTGTTAGCATATATGAAGGCTACTGCTTTCTGTGTATTTATTTTGTATAAGGAATTATTAAAATTTCCTGAATTTGTTAAGATTTGCTTTGTGTCATAACATATGGTCTATTTTAGAGAATGTTCCATGTGCTGCTAAGAAGAATGTATATTCTGTAGCATTTGGATGAAATGTCCTGTACATATCTGTTAGGTCCATTCCTTCTATGACCTCATTTAGTCCAGATGCCTCTCTGTTTATTTTTTTCTTGGGATGACCTGTCAATTGATGAGAGTGGGGTGTTAAAGTCACCCACTACCACTGTGTTTGGTGTTATCTGTGACCTTAGTTCTAATAGTGTTCGTTTGATGAATTTGGGAGCTCCCATGTTAGGTGCATATATGTTTAGGATTGTAATGTCCTCCTGTTGGAGTGTGCCCTTAATCAATATAAAGTGACTTTCCTTATCTTTTTTGACTAACATTGGACTGATGTCTTACTTGTCAGATATTAGGATAGCAACCCCTGCTTGTTTTCTAGGCCCATTTGCTTGAAACACTTTTTCCAACCTTTCACCCTAAGATAATGATCAAAACATTGGAGAGAATCGGCATGGCCGGTTCACATCTTAATATAATAAAGGCAATATACAAAGCTCCAAAGGCCCAAATAATTCTTAATGGAGAGAGACTGGAGGAATTCCCATTGAGATCAGGAACAAGACAGGGATGTCCTCTCTCACCTCTGCTTTTCAATATAGTTCTGGAAGTCCTAGCCCAAGCAATAAGGCAGGAGAAGGAAATAAAAGGGATACAATTTGGAAAGGAAGAAGTTAAGTTAGCTCTATTCGCTGATGACATGATTGTATATGTAAGAGACCCGAGAGACTCCATCCCAAAACTCCTGAAGGTGATTAACTCCTATAGCAAAGTAGCAGGATACAAAATCAACGCACAAAAATCGGAAGCATTTCTATATGCAAATGACAAAGACACAGAAAAAGAAATAAAGGACATAGTCCCATTTTCAATAGCAAAAAATAAAATAAAATATCTTGGAATAACATTAACCAAGGAAGTAAAAGATCTATACAACGAAAATATAAAAACTCTCCATAAAGAAATTGAGGAGGACTTGAAACGATGGAAAGACCTCCCATGCTCCTGGATAGGCAGAATTAACATTGTGAAGATGACAATCCTACCAAAGGCAATATATAGATTTAACGCAATTCCAATTAAAATCCCTACAATGTTCTTCACAGACATAGAAAAAATGATCTCAAATTTCATATGGAAAGGCAGAAGGCCTCGCATATCCAAACATATCCTCAGCAAAAGAAATACCTCTGGTGGCATCACCATACCCGATATAAAGTTATACTACAAAGCCATAGTAATAAAAACAGCATGGTACTGGCATAAAAACAGGAGTATAGACCAATGGAATAGACTTGAGGACCCGGATTTTGGGCCAAGCAACTATAGCTACTTGATATTCGACAAAGGCCCAAACAATATAGACTGGAAAAAAGATAGCATCTTCAACAAATGGTGCTGGACAAACGGGATAACCACATGCAGGAAACTAAAACTTGATCCACACATTTCACCATGCACAACACTCAAATCCAAATGGATCAAAGACCTCAACATAAGACCAGAAACTCGAAAACTACTGGAAGAAAATTTAGGAAGTACTTTCCATGATATAGGAATGGAAAAAGACTTCCTGAACAAAACCCCAGTGGCTCAAGTTCTTAAACAGTCACTCAACCATTGGGATCATATGAAGCTGAAGAGTTTCTTTACAGATAAGCATATAATAAACAAAGCCAATAGAATACCCACAGAGTGGGAGAAAATATTTGCAGGTTATCCAACTGATAGAGGCCTTATCTCTAGAATTTACAAAGAACTCAAAAGTCTAAACAATAAGAAGACAAATACCCCACTCACAAAATGGGGCACAGAGTTAAACAGGCAATTCACAGAGGAAGAGATACAAATGGCAAACACACACCTAAGAAAATGTTCATCATCCCTAATCATCAGAGAAATGCAAATTAAAACAACTATGAGATTCCACCTTACCCCAATAAGGATAGCCAACATCAAAAGGTCAAATGAAAATAAATGCTGGCGAGGATGTGGAGAAGCAGGGACACTCATTCACTGTTGGTGGGAATGCAGGATGGTACAACCACTTTGGAAAGCAATATGGAGACTCCTGAAAAAGTTGACTATAGAAATACCAACAGACCCAGTTATACCATTACTGGGCATGTACCCTAAAACCTTCAAACCAAAAGCCAGAGAGATTTGCTCAACCATGTTTGTAGCAGCTCAATTCGTAATAGCTAAAAGCTGGAATCAACCCAGATGTCCATCATTAGAAGAATGGATAACAAAGATGTGGTATATCTACACAATGGAATTCTATACAGCAGTAAGAAAAAACGACATAAAGAAATTTGAGGAAAAATGGTTGAACCTGGAACAGATCATTCTCAGCGAACTTACCCAATCACAGAAAAAAAATCGACACATAGTCTCACTCATCTGCAACACCTAACCTGAATTTGCCCAAGATGCCTTACATACCCAGCAAGTACCTCATGGACTAGACAATAAGATGGATGGGTGGGCGGGGAGGAATCAAAGGGTGGAAAATGTCCATCCTTTGTAGAAAGGTGAGTTTCTTGGAGACAACAAATTGTAGGATCCTGCTTTTTAACCTAGTCTGCAAAGCTATGTCTTTTGGTTGGGGCATTGAGGCCATTGATATTAAGAGATATTATTCAAAGGTGTGTATTTATGTTTTCCTTTTTTTTTTTTTTTTTTTTTTTGTGGTTCCAGTTCTACCTTTGCTCTCTTTTGTTAATGAGTATTTGAGTATTGCTTGTTTTTTCCAGGTTCCTTATATGTGTGCTTTCCCTTTTCTTCAGCATGGAGGATCCTATCAAGTATTTTCTGTACAGCTGGTTTTGTCTTAAAATACTCCTTTAACCTGCTTTTGTCACGGAATGTCCTTATTTCTCTGTCTATTTGAATGGATAGCTTTGCAGGATAAAGTAACCTTGGTTGACAGTTGTTATCTTTCAGAACTTGGAATACATTACTCCAAGCCCTTCTGGCTTTTAAAGTTTGTATTGAATAATCTGCTGTAATCCTGATGGGCTTGCCTTTGTAGGTAACTTGATTTTTCTCTCTAACTGCTTTCAATATTTTTTCTTTGGTTTGTGTGTTTGGTAGTTTGATTATAATATGGCGAAGAGAGGTTCTTTCCAGGTTTTGTCTGGCTGGTGTTCTAAAGGCTTCCTGTATCTGCATTGGCACCTCTTTCCCAATTTGGGGGAAGTTCTCTTATATGATTTTGTTGAAGATGCCTACTATGCCTTTGGAGTGGAATTCTTCTCCTTCTACTATGACCTGAATTCTTATATTTGGTCTTTTCATAGTGTCCGAATATCTTGAAATTCCAACTCATACTTTTCTATAAGTTTGTCTTTCTCTTTGTTGGCCTGTATTAGATCTGCCACCTCATCTTCTAGCTTAGATATTCTGTCCTCTCCCTCATCCATTCTACTGGTGAGATTTTCGACAGAGTTTTTTATTTCATTAACTGTGTTCTTCATTGCTAGTAATTCTGACTGGTTTTTCTTTATTATTTCTTTTTCCTTATTTATGTCGTTTATTGCCTTCTTTATTTCATGAAATTGGTCTCCTGTGTCTTCTTTGATTCCTTTGAGTTCCTCTTTGACTCCTTTTATTTGTTCTCTGACTTCTTTGAATATATTTACAATCATTCTTTTGAAATCTTTCTCAGGCATTTCCTCTAACTTGTTCTCACTGGAGGTCATTTCTGATGCATTAATACTGTTAGGTGGACTTATATTGTCTTGCTTTTTAGTGTTTCTTATGTTATAATGTATATATTTTTGAATCTTGGATTAAGTTAATGCTTGGATTTTCTAGCTAGCTGGGTATTCTTACCTGTATCAATTGATTTGATGTAATACATTTTCAGGATAGGAGCTTAAGGTGTTAGGAGTGGCTCTTAAGGCTCTCACAGTATCTACAAAAGTGTTCCTAGGCGTTGAGTTTCCCTGCTATGGGAGTATTCAAGTAGGCTGAGTGGAATAAAATACAGGTAAATTCTGAAATTGAACTAAACACTTTACACATTCAATCAAAATCAGCCTGAATATTTATGCAAGAGTAATTATTATTATTTTTTTAACTATGTTTTTATTCATTTTTCATTTATTTATTTGAGAGTGACAGACACAGAGAGAAGACAGATAGAGGGAGAGAGAGAGAATGGGCATGCCAGGGCTTCCAGCCTCTGCAAACGAACTCCAGATGCATGCACCCCCTTGTGCATCTGTCTAACGTGGATCCTGGGGAATCGAGCCTCGAACCGGGGTCCATAGGCTTCACAGGCAAGCGCTTAACCGCTAACCCATCTCTCCAGCCCAAGAATAATTATTATAAGAACCAGATCTTCTATCAACAAAGAGGTTGAGATTTCTGGTCTGTTGAGGGATCCAAGTCAGCTTGTGACCAAGTGAGACCCTTCCCTGGTGTAATCAATCCCAGTTACCTTTTTGGATGATTTTGGTCTCAGTCAAGTTACTGGCTGGGTTGTTGGGCTGTGGTCCTGATTTCTGGAGCTGGGCAATGGCTTTTCCTGTGGGGCAAACCGAGGCTGGCAACTGTGGCCCTGAAGATTGGCACCCCCGCTGCTGGAACCGCTATTGCTGCTGCGAAGCTGCTGCTGCTGAAGCTGTCGCTGCTGGATCTGCTGCTGCTGCAGCTGAAACTGCTGCTACTGGATCTTCTGCTGCTGCCTCTGAAGCTGCCACTACTGGATCTGCCACTGCTGGGGCCACTATTGCCAGTGCCAGACCCTGCTCCTGCTTGGGTCCTGCTGTCAGCTCAAGTTGGCGTGGCTGGGTCCTGGGACTGCTGCTCTGTTCACTGGAGCTGGGCTCAGGCAGTGGGGGAGGGGAGGGAGCCACAGCTGCTCTAGTTCTCTCGCTGTTCAACATGTTCTTCTACCTTATGATCTGCTCCTCTGGTGTTCACTGCCGCTCTCCCTTCACGTTTCTTGAGCTGCAGAGAGCTCCAGAGTGAGTGGAATCTCCCCTCACCTGGCTTTTCCTGTGGCTTGAGCCAAGCCTGGCGGCTTTCTGTTGCGCCGCCACCGCCACGGTTGGCGGACCTGCTGGGGCCGCTTTTGCCAGCCTGTGTGGGCTCTGGATCTCTTCTCCTTCTCCACTGCCATTTCAATTTCCTATCCACCTCAATTTTTAGTAAAAGTGTGTATTTTGCTGAATTTTTTTGGTCATTTTTCCCCCTAGGCTGCTTTGGTATGGTACCTACTCTGCCATCTTAACCAGAAGTCTCATCCCACTCTTATATTTACTTCCTGATAATGTTTTCCAAGATATTTTTTTCTCTCAGGCCCCAATTTCTTTATATAATATTCTGTAATTCTAGGTTATATTTATAGAATATAGCCCTACCCATAAAGTTGGAGTGAATCACTTAACCCTTTACTTTTCTAGAAAATTCTAACTCAAATTTAATATAATAACTAATACATATATTGTAGTTATTGCATATCTATGAACTGGAATGTAAAATATGTGTATTTTTCAATTCTGTAATTATTTTCATCTGTCTAATAAAAATACAAGTTATTGCCATCCATACTTTAAATCAAAATATTCTTTGCTTTAAATAATTTCACAAAGAAGCTTTAAAAATTATATATTATAAAGAAGTCAATGGATTCTTTAATGAATCTCATTCTTTATACTTTCAATTATACACAATATTTGGAGAATTCTTTCTTCTTTTTTCTGTTTAGGTTTCTATTCAGGTTGTATTTCAATTTTGCTACCTCTCAGTCTTGTCAGCTGTCTGATCCATAATATACTCACAACATTCACCAGAGAAATTTCTACATCTGATTAGTTCCCAGAAGAAAACTATGGGATTCCTTACCTAAATGCATGTTTGTCATGGCCAAGCACCTAAACAGATGGTTGTTTCTCCATTGAATATGTTCCATGTAGAATGTCTATATACTAATGGTGGTCTTAAAAGAAAGTATGAGACCCTTGTCAGGTGGTCTAAGCAGTTGGGCTTTCTAATCAGACCATCTGAATTCCCTAGTGAAAGACAAGAAAAAGCCCTACCTCCATGCAGGGCAATCACTCATCAGTATTAAAGCAAATGTTTAAACAAGGAAATCTTAGTGTCATCTAGTGGAGGTGTGGCCATAGGGGGGTGGAGGAGAGGGGCAGAGAGAAGGAGCAGGTTAGGGAGGGCAAGCAAGGAGTCCTGTTGGGGCGGAGGGCAGCACACAACTGGCATACAGGATAGAGGCTGTGGAGGGCAGCCTCAGTTGCTGGTGCAAGCCTGCAACAGCAGTACAACGTTGTGATTGTGAGAAATGTCTAGAGAGAATATCCATGGCAGTAGTTAATCTGACAAAAAAACATAGTTTATAGTCTTGCTTTCATAGTTATTACTTAGTGGCACTGAGAGTATTTGGACCAGATATGCAATGTTTTTTTTTTTTAGATATCCAAAGTACAATTCTCCTAGGAAGGTATTTTTGCTTGCTTGGTTGGCTGTGGCATAATAGAAATTATTTGGCACTTAGTGCTGGGAAAATCACTCTGTCTAACTTGGCTGATTTTCTTATCTACAAACAGCTAAGAGCTGTAACTTAGGTTTACAATATGCATGACAAATACAGCCATCATTAGTTTGCCTTCTATTGCCCTCTTGGTAGTTGAGATTGTTACTGATGGTCTATTTTGGGGTTAGTGTGGGAGCATGTTTTCAATAATGTTTTATTTTTATTTATTTATTAGAGAGAAAGGGAGAGAGAGAATGAGAGAGAGATATGAGACCATGGGCATGCCAGGGCTTCAAGCAACTGGAAATGAATTCCTGTGTCCTCTGGCTTTACAAGCAATTACCATAACTGCTAAGCCATCTCACCAGCCCTCTTGATGGAAATTTAATGGGGATATGTGGAATTCTGTGTGTACTCAATCTAATACATGGGGGAGTATTTGGGATAAGATGGGAACTAAGGCACCATTGGAATGTTTCTGAGAGAATATTTGGACTTAGGGATCTCTAAACTGTGTGGTGGATGCCTCTCAATGAATTTTACCAGGGCGATGCTCAGGGAATAGTTACTTTATGGACTCCTGGGTGTGCATGTGTGAATGCCTTATAAGTTGATGAACATGCCTAGGCAAGGGGAGCATCTGGTCTTGCTGATGTGTACCAACAATTCCATACTAGCTACTTACCTACATGTGTGGAATTTGTAATCTAAAGTAGTACAATGCTCACCATGGTGTCGTGTTCAAAATAGAAATTTCTAAAATCTGCTATCAATGTTACCCCACAGGGCTTTGAAGCATCTTTGGAACCCACTGAAACTGAATGCAAAATTTGATATGAGTATGATTCTAAGTCAAATTTTCAGTTTCTATTTTCAATAGGTTTTATTGTCATAGAGAAATTTAAAAGTATTGTTTTATAGTATAAAATAAACATGACAGCAAACCTGAAAGGCCACAGGTTGTGGATGTCGGGCATTTTCTGGATAGATTTCTCTTTCCACTTCAGTCTATTTATATTATTTGAATCATTGTCACCAAGAAGCCATGAGCAGTAAGCAATCTGTAAAATATTCTCTCCAGTTTCTACCTGGATCTTTTAAAAAATCTATTTCCATTTTAGTCATTTCATTTCTAAATTTTTGAAATTGAATTATGTTGAGTTTTCATGAACTTGCCGAAACTGATTAGAGATGAGTCATCTGAGAGCAAATGGAATAATAACATGGGTAGTTCCTTGAGAGTTTTGTTTTGAATTATGAAAAAATAAATCTATCACTTTAGGCATAAAAATAGCTGGAAAGCTGATGAAATAAAGACTGACTCACAGAAATTACTACAAGACAAATTGCATGTCCGTGGAAGCAACAAAAATGGAAGAATTACATCATACTTTTAAGAGGAATTTTTCTTTAAAAATTCAGTCATCAGCCTGGTATAGTCCCAGCATTTAGTGGTAGAGGTAAGGAAATCAGAAGCTCAAGGCCAGCCTCACCTACATAATTAATGTGAATCCAGCTTGGCCTACCTCAGACTATCTCAAAAATAGAAAATATTCAGCCATCAAATATAGAATTTTTGCAATTTTTTCTTAAGAGAAAGTAACTGAAGACATATTTAAAGCACTTCTACAACATTATCTTGCTTAACTAACAAGATAATTCTGTAACCACAGAGGAATTGGGGAGATGAGCAGGAGTGTTGCTTCCATGTTGAACCTGAAAAAACAGTGCTAGGGTGAAGGAGAACCCTAAGGATATTCAGCATCTACCAAAGCAGAAATCCAGAGGCTCCTAAGAGCTCATCACTGAAGTAGCTTCAAAACTCACCCACCCTGGCTCAGGGAATTTTGTGGAAGAGGGGCAGAAAGATGGTAAAAGTCACAAGTTGAGATGTCATGCCCAGAGGCATTCCTTACTTGCCCAAACAACCAACTCTTGGTCCCACAGTGCATAACCCACAATCCCATAAGGAATACCTGCAACCCTACTGAAGGGCATCCCCAGAAGAACAGGGGCAGGGATCAGGAAAAGAGTACCAACACATCATGTATCCATACAAAATATGTTGCTAATAACTGTAATAGTAATAATAAGAAAAGAAAATTTAAAAATCCATAGAAAAAAAGGAACTGAGCTAACATGTATTTCTAATTTCTGATTTGTCTTAAAGCTAAATGCTATATATGCAAGTTCTTTTTCCTTAGATGACCTTTTAAATTTTCATGTGTTTTATTTTATTTTAGAAAGATTTGAAAAGCAGGGCTGAAAGGATACTGACAAGAGCTAGAAGAGAAAGAAGAAAAATTTAAAAAGAGGTCATTTCTATTTGAAAGAGTTGCTCAGGTCATTTTTATTAGAATTTAGAGCTGTTTTGAACCCTTTCTTCCTAAAAATATCTTTAGTGCCAAATTTTCATTCCCTTTTCTCATGTGGTCATTGTGTTTGTGACAGCCTCATCAGATCAAGCAAGAACGGTTTTTGCTCAAGATCACGGAATGTTGTCAATGATGCACACAGCACAAAAAGCACATGTTGAGAATCCAGTTCTTGATATTAGGCTCACAACCTGTTTTAATGGCTGGTCTTTTAATACCAATTTGGTTGTATATTGAGGTGAGACTTCATTTGGAAGATTCTTTGAGGAATTAAAAACTGACTCTCCCAACAACCCAAATAAACAAATAAATATAAATATAAATATAAATATAAATATAAATATAAATATAAATACACACACACACACACACACACACACACACAGCCCTTGGTTCATTGCACTATATGCTTCCAGCTTCACTTTCTGCTTCCCAATCTAATCTAATGTGAACAGCCTCTATACATATTCCCACTGTTGTGAAATAAACTCCATTAGGCCTTCCCCACCATGATTGACTGAAACCCTCTGAAATCCTGAGTGAAAATAAATCTTTACTCTCTTATAAAAGCGCTTAATGAAGAACATATTATTTTCTTCTTAGAGTCAAACATATTTATATTTTATAGGCTGGGCAACATGATAGAAGTTCTCTCATCAATGGTGGAGCAAAGAGCCTGATTAAAAACATTTAAGTTGGCCCACTATATGTGAACAAAGGGAGGATAGTAAAACCTCCAACACTGAGTGGTCACATTGGTAATCACTATGAGTAATGTTATTTTATTTTATTTTATTTTATTTTTTGGTTTTTCGATATAGGGTCTCACTCTAGCCCAGGCTGACCTGCACTATGGAGTCTCAGGGTGGCCTCGAACTCATGGCAATCCTCCTACCTCTGCCTCCCTAGTGCTGGGATTAAAGGCGTGTGCAACCACACTTGGCAAGTAATGGTATTTTTAAAGAGCATGCTAGTCAATGGATAAAGCTTTATGGCTGCCTGGTAGCAATACAAGTAACAAAACTGATACCAAATGAAACAATGTGGAAAATTACTCAGGATTATACTTTTGTCTATGCTGATAGTTATTCTCACTGCCAACAGTATGATATTTCATTCATTATTTTTAATTCATTTCATATATTTCACTATAGTATTATTTAATGTTAATCCACTCTTACATTGTTTTGTTAAAGTGCATTTTAACAATAGTACTTTGAGCTGTGGAACATGTACTTAGAAGGCTGTGGGATCATAGCACACAACACAACACAAGAGTCATAAATACTTATTGAGAAAAATAAAATAAAATAAAATTAAAAAGATACAAAGATAATAAGGTATCATATTGTTTCATTAGAACAAGAAAACTATGCTGTGTGGTTGGTATGTCATAAGGGATATGGGTAACTTTCATAAACACATGTATTTTTAGTGGAATGAAATTGCTGGTTCAAAATATTGTTTGAAAGTATGTTAAATTGAAGCCGGGCATGGTGGCGCACGCCTTTAATCCCAGCACTCGGGAGGCAGAGGTAGGAGGATCACCGTGAGTTTGAGGCCACCCTGAGATGACAGAGTTAATTCCAGGTCAGCCTGGACCAGAGTGAGACACTACCTCGAAAAACAAAAAACAAAAAAAAAAAAAAAAAAAAAAAGCCCAAAAAGAAAGTATGTTAAATTGAAGAAAATATTGCATCTGCAGACTGCAATAGTACATATGTGAACACTTAATGGATGTTTTTAACATTAAAAAATCTATTTTGGGCTGGAGAGATGGCTTAGTGGTTAAGAGCTTGCCTGTGAAGCCTAAGGACCCTGGTTCGAGGCTCGGTTCCCCAGGTCCCACGTTAGCCAGATGCACAAGGGGGCACACGCGTCTGGAGTTCGTTTGCAGAGGCTGGAAGCCCTGGCGCGCCCATTCTCTCTCTCTCCCTCTATCTGTCTTTCTCTCTGTATCTATCGCTCTCAAATAAATAAATAAATAAATTTAAAAAAAAAAGAAAAAATCTATTTTATTTGTTCTTTCAGTTTCGTCCATTTATCTTTTATTTTATTATTTATATTTAAATTTTATTTATATATTTATATATTATTATTCAACAACTAAGGAATATATAGTCTGAATCAGGACCTGTTTTCAATTAGATAGAGGGCTGGAGAAATGGCTCAGCAGTTAAGGCACTTGCCTGCAATGCCTAAAGACCTTGGTTTGTTCTCCCAGTACCCAGGTAAAGCCAGATGCAAAAAGTTGTATATCTATCTGGAGTTCATTTGCAGGGACAAAAGCCCCTAGCATGCCCATTATCTATCTGCCTCTCTCTGCCTCTTATAAATGAATAAATAATAAATATTAAAAAAATTAAATAGCTGGGTATGGTGGCTCACACCTTTAATTGTGGAATTTGTGATGCTGAGGTAGGAGCATCCCTAAGTTCAGAGTTGTTTTTATTTTTTCAGTATTGTGCACTGTTAATGAATCCATGGAAGGACTTCTTTGCATTTGCAAGGAGAAAAATATGTCATTTTTGAATGTAATGAAGTATAAAATTAAAGTTTAACCTGAAACCACTACAAAATGGCAATAGTTCAAAAAGACCACTTTTACTAGTTTTATTTTGATACTAAAAATATTATTCCTAGAAATATATAAAATGGAATTTCATTATTTTAAAATAAAATATTAGGGGAAGTATCATTCTGCTGTCATACTTTCATTACAATTTGTGGACATACATGAGCACTGAAGGACCCTTGCCTAGGAAACTTTGTTTCATATATATATATATATATATATATATATATATATATATATATATATATATATATATAGAGGTAGGGTCTCACTGTAGCCCAGACTAACCTAGAATTCACTATGTAGTCTCAGGGTGGTTTTGAACTCACAGCAATCCTCCTACCTCTGCCTCCTGAGTGCTAGATTAGAGGCGTGTACCACCACGCCAAGCTCAGAAATATTCTTTTGATATTTAGGATCATATGATCAATAGTAAAGGACTTCTAGCAGGGCCTTTTTTCCATTTCTAGGATTTTTCTAAGACTCTGAACTAGAAAGAGATATTTGACTTTGCATTGCTGATACATGGACCATTGTAAACTTACCTCCTTCCTCAGTAATTTTAAAAGGCTAAGTATTTGGCTACAGTAGAAAGAACATGAGCTTTCACATGAATCTAATATAGATTTTTTTGCATTAACTTTCTGTATATTCTTGTTCAAAAAACAATTTAAAGAGTGGGTGTCGTAACAACTGCCTAGGAATGAGATGGGGAGTAGATGAGCTGCTTTCACTATCACCCAACATGAGTTTTGACACATAACAATGCTGTATATCAGTGTTTAATGGTCAAGCAAATATATGCAAGATGCATGTGTGAATAAAGGCAGCTAACTTACTTTTATCAGAGAGTAGATATAAGTAGAACCAAGAGTTATACAGCAGTGTTTAAAAAAACAAACAAACTATAGTTTGAGAAAAGCAGTCATGGGCATAGTAATTAAAATCTTTTAAAGTATCTGTAATACTAGTTGTCAGTTTTATAGAATAAACACCTCATTATTTCAATTTAGCATATAGGATGTTGTCAAAGAGGGCAGGTATTCTGTGTCTATCTCAGGACTTAGTTTACTTTTTTAATTGCTCTTCCCCCCCCCCCCCCCGAGGTAGGGTCTCTAGCCAAGGCTGACCTGGAATTCACTCTGGATTCTCTCAGGGTGGCCTCAAACTCACAGCAATCCTCCTACCTCTGCCTTCTGAGTGCTGGGATTAGAGGCATGCTCCACGACACCTGTCTTTTTTTTTTTTTTTTTTTTTTTTTAATACAGTTTCTGACTGGACTGGAATTCAGTATGTAGAGCAGACCTGCCTCAAACTTGTAGTGATCTTCTTGCCTCTACATTCTGAATGCACAGGTAACTGTTATGTGCCACCAAGGCCAGTTCCACATACCTTTGAATTAACTCTTGAATTAGAATAGAAAAATATACCAATTGCGATAAAATGCTATTGTATGTGTTTATTTGTGGGAACACTCTCTAAGTTGTTTTGACATATAAGTATGTGTCAAATTTTAGGACTGGACTTCCTGTTCCTAAAGTGCGATTATAGTTCTTTCCTGTCTCACATACGGAGATCTTCAGACTGTGGCAACAGGGAGGGGCACATCTTCGCATGCTCCTCTGAAGAGACGGACTGGAAGGCTCCAGGGCAGAGGTCCACTCTTCTTCACATCGTCTTCCCACATATGACTAGAAAGTGATTAAAACTGCCTGAAGCAGGATTCCTCCAAGATCAGCCTTTGCAACCAAACTGAAATGTTCTCAGGAATATGCTACAGCCTGCAGCTCTTCCTTCCGTATTTGCTTTCACCTTCTGTTAGTGTGAGTCAGCCCTGCACCATGGTCTGAGGCTGTTCTACCTGTTACTGTTCCCATCTCTCTAACCTGTACAAGTGCCCTTTTTTCCAAATGCCTGCATCCCAGAGAAGTGAATCAATGCAGAAAGAACACTAAGGAATATGATTCTATGGAACTAAATATTATGTAGTAATTAATGTGTGTTGTTAAAATTTTGCATGTGGAAATCTCTTTCTGTATTGTAGCCTTTATTACTAATCAGTCACAGTGGTAGTTTCAGACCATATACTTGAAGCTCACTGTTCTGAAACGAACTGTTTTTTTCAAAAATCTGCTATGCCCATAGAAGCTGTCACATATTGATCCTTTCTCCATTCATTTTAGTCACATGTCTGTCCATATTAGGTGACAGAAGTAAGGGAATACAATGGGGAACAGAACAGTTCTGCTCCTTGTCATCATGTGAGGAGGTCACCATTAAATTATCTAAACTCACAGAAATGATGACAGACCTATAAATGCAACAGACAAATCCAATGAGATTGAAAATAAGTGAAGTAGAAAAATAATGGGAAATCATGGTGCTGTGGAAAGGAAAACTCTGCTGTGTTGAATACTGGTGAGAGTTAAAGCAAGGTAAAGATTGAAAATTTTCTTTTTATCTAGCACCATGAGAGTCATTGGTGACCTTAACACATGTATGCTAGTGGTCAAAGGAGGTCTCTAACTCATGTGAATGGAAAAAGCGGGTCTTATTTTGTGTACAGTTTCAGATGCTTAAAATACAAGTTCTGGCAGTCCCATGTCTTTGGACTTCATGGTTAATGGTACCATGGTGGCCGGAGCATATGTGGAAAAAAATCACATGGCTCAACAGGAAGACAGAGCTCATCACCAGGCATTCTTCTTCTTCTTCTTCTTCTTCTTTTTTTTTTTTTTTGTTTTTTTTGAGGTAGGGTCTCACTCTAGCCCAGGCTGACCTGGAATTCACTATGGAGTCTTAGGGTGGCCTCGAACTCACGGCAATCCTCCTACCTCTGCCTCCCAAGTGCTGGGGACCAGGCATTCTTCTTTTAAGCAAATCACTCTCATGTGAACTGACTAGTATCCTGTGAGAACTACATCAATCCTTTCCAAAGATGGTGCCACCAATGACTGGGCCCCATTCAGTAAGGCTTCACCATCTCCCAATACCATCCCAATGGTGACTAAGCTTCTAGAACATGAATCTTTATGGAACATACCTAGGCTGTAGTATGATTTTAGCCATTTTAGCCAAGATGAAAATGTGGATTTCATTTTCAGATGGGAAGCTTTGTGATTTTGAGTCTATTACTTGAAACTTGAGTGAACTATGAAGACCTTAGTACTAACAGTATGGTGACTAGCACCTAAGGAAAGTGTATATTTCCCCCTTTAATTGTGAGACATTCTTTAAATCAGTAAGGATGCTGAAGGAGATATTAATTGGACACATGTCCAAGAATATGAATTATTGTGTTACAACTTAATTTTTACTCTTATTTTCATATTCTGTTTCATATTAAAACATAAGTATAGGTATTATATGATTAATTATAATCTACCAGCACAGAAAACTAATCAATACTAGACATATTTTAAACTTGTAACATTTCATGACACTGTTTTAACTCCTCAAATGGCAAGTTTTGGATATTATTTGATACCCATGCTCTATGACTTAGAAGGTTTTGTACTGATATTAAAAAGGAATTAGGGAGCTGGAGAGATGGATCAGCTGTTAAGGTACTTGTCTGCGAAGCTTAAGGACTCAGGTTTAATTCCCCAGAATCAACATGAACCAGATGCACATGGTGGCCCATATGTCTGGAGTTCAATTGCAGTAGCTAGAGGTGCTGGTACACCCATTCTCACTCCCTCCTTCTTTCTTTCTCTCACAAATAAATAAATAAATAAACAAATAAATAAATAAATAAAAATTTTTAAAGGAATCAGGGGCTGGGGAGATTTCCCAGTGGTTAAGGTGCTTGCGTTCAAAATCTAATGCTTTAATTTCCCCCATACCCACATAAAGCCAGATGTACAAGGTGGTGCATATTTCTGGAGTTTGTTTATAATGGCTGGGGACCCTGGTGTGCCCATTCTGTCTGTCTCTCTCTATATCTCTCCCTTCTTGCAAATAAATAAAACATAAAAAAAGAAATGTGCACTTTTGGGGGCTGGAGAGATGGTTCAGCAGTTAAGGCACTTTACTGCAAAGCCTAACAATCCTGTTTCAATTCCCCAGTACCCATGTAAAGCCAGATGCACAAGATAGCCCATGTGTCTCAAGTTTGTTTGCAGTGGTTAGAGGCCCAGATGTGCCTATTCTCTCTCTTCCTCTCTCTCTCTCTCTCTCTCTCTCTCTCTCTCTCTGTCTCTTTCTGTTTCGCATATAAACCAATAAAATATTTAAAATTTGTTTAAAAAAAGGAATTATAGAATTTTCACCATTGAAGGAAATTTATCAACCTTTCATTTTATGCCTTCAATCTCAAAGTGGGTTCAAAAAGCCAGATTAGATTTTGTTCATATGTGGAGAAGTCATTTTCACTAGACTCTTAAAGTGACTGACATCAATAGATCATGTAAAGTACATTTTACAGATTAGCAAGCATATGACATGACTTTTTGCTTGTTTGTTTGTTTGTTTTTGAGGTAGGGTCTCACTCTAGCCCAGGCTGATCTGGAATTCACTATGGAGTCTCAGGGTGGCCTTGAACTCTCAGCAATCCTCCTACCTCTGCCTCCCGAGTGCTGGGATTAAAGGCATGCGCCACCATGCCCGGTTTATGCCAGGACTTTTGCCAAATCCCATACAACTATAATAGAAGTTATGCATATTTTTAAGGCACTAATGTTGCTCTGAAGTCTGTAAATCCAAAGCTGATATCAAAAGATTTTACTTACTACTCATGTTGTTTACCAGACTCTGTTCATTGCTGCATGGCTATTTCCACTGACCTGATGAGTTTCTCAACTCACTGCATTATGCCCCAGTATTAGAGAATGATGTCTAACATTTAAGTGTGAATTTGTTTGCCTTTTTATTGCATACCTTCTACCTGTGACTTTAGGTACTTTAAGAAATTATGTTTGTGTACATATATATGTTTTTATAGATATACGAATGAAAAGCCTCTGTCTTCTTAGATGTTACCAATGATTTCTAGGAGAAAACTACAAAAAGCCTAAATCAATCCTAATTTTAATCAATTTAAATGGTTTATGGAGAATTTACTTCTCTTTTGCAGATGGATGCAGAACCTGAGGAGATAATCAGCCCATCGTACCCCACCAGGGCACTAGCTGAAGCCACAGCATTAGTGGGGTAATGAGCAAAAGTTGATTTCTTGCTGAACCTGGTACCAGCACAAAGGTGAAGGAGACAGACACAGAGAACACTCAACTCCTACAAGATCAGATAACCAGAAACACATAGACTCACAAGACCTCCCATCACTGAAACAGACCTAAAATGAACCCAACATGGCTCAGGGAAATTTGTGGATGAGAGGGTGGAAAGATTGTTAGAGCCATAAGTTGGGTCATTATGCACAGAGACATTTTCTCTCCCCCATAACTGAAGGCCACCCCTACAATGCAACACCCACAATCCGCAGTGGGGGTGTCGACAGGGAGAAGGCTAACAGTGGTAGCATCATGGCTGTATATACACAATATACATAACTAATTAAAGAAAACACTAATACACTGTGAGTAAAAACAAGAAAGAAATAAACAAAAATGTATTATTATTGTCAAAAAAGCAGGATATCACAAGATAATCACATGAGAGGTTAAAAATCTAACAAGCAGAACAGAACTCTAATCACAAATTCAGAAAATAATCAGAAGGAAAACCATAAAAATGTACAAAGATTTTTTGTTGTTCCTTTGGTGATTACTTTCCTGAATCTCATTTCATAATGAGTCTCAAGTTATATGTCTTTACATAAATCTTAGCACATCGTTATAAATGACTAATTATAGGGAAGCCCCACATGAGAATTAAGTCCTTCCCTGGGGCCACCTGAAAGGGGCCAGTGTTCGAGGCATTATGGCACTGTGTTTTGATGTGCAGCTAGTATTTTCCAAGATTTGACTTTGAAGACATTGATCAAAACCCACCACCTTCTACCAAGCACAATGATCCTGTCAGAGGCCCGACAACACCTCATACCACCACCTCATGCTTACAAAGAAGTGGGTTTCAAAGCCAGAAGACGCTAATGGCCAGGAGCCAGGGAGGAACTGATTTACCAAATTTACCTCTTGTTTAGAATCCTTGTGGTGAACAGAAGCCATTTTTTACTCACATAGCTCTTTAATTGGGATAGTTCTAATATGAGCTCCAACAAGGCAGAGTGTTAGGACAAGAGAGGGAAAAGACAAAAAGACAGAAGTGTGAGCCATCTCTCAGCATCAGGTTCAGTATAGTTTATCACAAAAATGAGCACAAATATTTTCTTGTTCATGCAGCTGTTCTCCCTTAAGTAATAGGAATTTGGTTATATTTGAGGTGTTGGTTTACATATCTCTTTTTGTTCAAGTCATCGGATATATTGAGGATGAACATTCAAATATATCTTGTTTTAAGCTAACCATTTTGGTTTCCAAAAAGGGCAGAAAGGAATTTTTTAGTTAGTTTCTATTTTTATGAAAACCTTTAGCTGTTTTTCTCAGGCTGAACGGTAGAGTTTCACAACAGTGCTAGTGAGAAAGAAAGATTGCCTCGGAAACCAGCGTTAAAGGAGTGACTGTATCTGATCTGCCGTCGATTATGCTGCACAGTGGTAGGAAAATACGCTCCACACGTCTGGTGGAAGAAGCATAGAAGTACCAGTATGAATCCTTCCCAGGACTTTCCTTACTCCTGTTTACGTGGTGACATGTGCAGAACAGAAAAGCAAAGGAGCTCTTGCTCATTTACTAGAAGATACAATAGAGTCACCTAACAGGTCGCTATGTGTATCTATACCCCTGCAGCAATCTGCTTCAGTTGTGGGGGAGAAACGTGAGTTTGAATATTAAGCTGCCTTGAGAACTAATTCCCTAGGAAAATCTGTTTGCTCATTTGTAAAAGGAGGATAATATAACTGGCCTCAATAAGGAGATTGTGAGGATGAAGTGACCTAATATATCTAAAGCCTCACACAGTGCCCGACACCAAGTAAGCAGTTGAAAGGTCACCATGGAACCCAGTGCTGTGTGCAGTGCAACTGAGATCCCAGCAACTTGGAAGGTGAGACATGAGAACAGCATAAGTTCAGAAATTCAAGGCCAGCAGGGCAACAGAGAGACAGAGACCACATTCATAGTAATGTTTTATAAGGAAGTTGTATTGATATATAGCTTTTTTACTTTCATATTAATTTACCTAGGATGCAATTTTAGACTTCTTACTAACATGTTTTAGTGTTTAATATATGCTATTTGTTCTGTTACAACTCTTTTTTTCTGTTATAACTTTTAATAGCCTAATAAAGGGCTTGAAATCCCGTGTTCCTGTTTGATAGTTCTAGTCTGAATTCTGAGGAAATGTTTTCACATACACTAATGTATGAAGGTGTGGATTTATTCAGTACAAGGAAAATCACAAAGCTTATCTTAATCCTAGGGCATGGATTTATTTAAGAATCCTTCCAGATTAAAAAAAAAAAAAGTGTAAGTTTGGAATACTTCTCACACAGTCAACTTAGATCCACTTGTGTAAACTACATAATGAGCATAGTTTGTTATCACTGAATCACATATTTCATTATTTTAAAAATATTTTTATTTACTTAAGGAAGAAAGAGTGTATTGGTACACCAAGGCTTCTTGCTGCTTCAAAATCCAGACACATGCATCACTTTTGTGTGTCTGGCTGAATGTGGATACCAAGCAATCAAGCCCAGCACATCAGGCTTTAAAAAAACAAGTGTTTTTAAATGCTGAGCTATTTCTCCAGCCACAACAGCATATTGTGTGTGTGTATGTGTGTGTGTGTGTGCGTGCGTGTGTGTGTCAGTAGCCAAAATGTTACCAAACGTTTTTTGGTGATTGTATACATCAACAACACTCTCCTATAAAAGATTAAGTCACCAGGTTCACATTAGTCTGCATGATTTTCTCTAGGAATCATCAGAATATATTATAATGATTGTCTCTTTTGCTATGCTTTGCTTTAATTCTCCCAATCATACTCCACCAGAGATTTTCAAAATGTTAATTACTTTTCTATGAGCAGAAACTTTGCAGAGTTGTTTTCCTGATGAAACTTCAGGTTATCATTGTTAGTTCAGGAGAATACAGAGTCAGTTTTCTAGTAAGAGAACAATTCTTCTTCAAGAGAAATAGAATGCCTTGGATGGTGATGAAACGAACTGCATATTAGAATTCAAATTTGTAAAATTGCTTCAGGGAAATAAATTGGTAACATAAATCAAAAGCTTCAAAATATATGCAATCTTTAATTCATACTTACATCTATGAAAATTTGTTCAAAAGGAGTAATTTTAACTATAGAACATTCTTAGTTACACATATCATCCTTTCTTCTTTAAAACTGGGAGAAAATAAAGTGGTTAAATATGTCAAAGTAGAAGAATTAACTAAGCATAATAAAATTAACTATGGAAATTCAGACAGTTATTGTGGCTACATGCAAAAAGCTGCTTAAAATACATAAATCTGTGTCACAACACATTAATATTTTCACATGTAGGAAAATGTATACGTAAATATATTAATGCACTATTTCAGCATCGTATTTATAAGCAATTATATGTGGTTAGAGGTACATATTTTGAAAAATGGTAGAGTGCTTGTTAGTGCAATGACAGTTATTTTTCAAAGCTTTCAGACAATAAAGGAAAAGTCATGTGATATTAACTCCTATTTGGTAAAGTTAGGTACATCTTAGGACATCCATTCTTACTTTCAAAATATCTGTGTGATGTGTACTATGTACTGGGTATTTAGAAATGAATATAAAAGACTAGCATATCTGCTAATTATATATAATCCCAATAAAGATCTTCAACTGTGTAAAAAGAGCACACAAAGCAATGAAATACAACGTTCTATGCTGCTTCATAAATGGTGCCTGTTTATATTAGGAAGATAATGGCTTTGGTTTCAAATGAGTCTCTAGCCTACCAAAAACTAATGATCACAGATGATGTCCTCCAAGGATGCCCTTTACTTCAAGACCCAAAATGGTGAGACTAATTATGGTTTGGTGTAACGAATCATCTTTTCCCAGACTCATGGCATATCACTGCTATCAACTTGAGAATGTGTTAACTAGTATTTGTGGGCTCTTGAGAACTGATGCTTCTTGGCTAATTAAATATAGCACCTAATATGCCCATCTTTCCCTCAAGAAACTGTGTAAAAGGCCACATTTCATAGGAAGCTTATTTTTTCCTACACCAGGGTGATGAGTCACTTGATGAGCCACAGTGGAGGATTGAAATTTTTGTCATCATGCAGTGTGGTGTGTCAGCCAAGATAATGATCAAGAGCATCTTAAGACCCAAGAAAAGGCAGCTGCCATTCAAAATATCCTTCTCCCCATCCAACAAGACATGGCATTGCCATACAGTGTGGCTCCTGGGAGCTTGGACTAAATGAAGCAAATCAGTTGGACTCCCATCTTTTCTGAAGTCATGGGAAAATTATATACCTTAATGCTTGCAGAAACAAGAAATGTACATCCTTCTTTCCAAGTCTCCAGTCCTCTTACCAAACTTTCATTTAGACTCGAATCATATGCTTCATTTTCCTTTCTCCAAACATTAGCTGAGAACATTCTGCCACCTGTCTACTTTCTTCTTTTCCTCAGGTTTGTAGCTTACTGTTTGGCCTCATTTTTTTGCAGATTTCTACTTTGCATACTCAATTATGTGTCAAAATTAGCCCTTCTGTCCAGGCCTATTTTCATTTGCCCAAGGTTGTTTACATTTTACCCTAAACTCTTCTCTAAGTCAAGGCTGTATTCAGAAGTAACCTGGAAGAAGAGCAGTAACCACATGCAGAGCATCAGAAGGCTAGTTCTTTAAATTCAGTGGTGGGGTATGGTATAAGAACTAATTTTTAAAAGTACTAGAAAAATCAGCCTGGGAGCTTTCCAGGAGATCTACAGTTAGAGAAAGGAGGAGTTAGGATGCTTTGTCTTAAATTGGCCTTTATCTCAGGAGTAAACCTGTGACAAAGGGAATTGGAGCTGAGACAATTCCTCTCACAACTAGATTATTGCTACTTGAGCTTGAAGTTGGGTGAGGTCTTACAGGGGTAATGGTGGTTTTCTTTAGAGGCCAAGAACATTAATGAAAACAACTTCAAACTATACTTGACAAATGAAATGAACCATAATGTTCAAAGTAACCTTGGAAATGACTAAATGGCCTCACTTGTCAATGGGGAAAGTGAAGCTGAGCACATAGATGTTTGGCTAATATCTTATAACTGTTTAGTATCAGAGGCAGACCTGTAGAGTCACACCTCCATTCCTCTGTGCTGAGTGGATGACATGAGAAAAACAAAATGTCAACTGATTCAAGAGTCTCAGGTGGGCAGGGATTGAAATTACAATAAAAATGACTGTTTAAAGATGATATACAAATGTGAGTAAGACTGAAAAATATTATTTTTCTCAGTTTCATTTCCTTCTTTCTGATATGCTTCAACAGGTTCCACTTACCAGATGATTCTTTATGTAGAATGAATGTGTAAATGGAATAGTTGTACAAAGTTTAATTAAAAGAATCACATTTGTGGGCTGGAGAGATGGCTTAGTGGTTGAGGGCTTGCCTGTGAAACTTAAGGACCCCAGTTCCAGGCTTGATTTCCCAGGACCCAAGTTGGCCAGATGCACAAGGGGGCGCAAGCGTCTAGAGTTCTATGGCAGTGGCTGGAGGCCCTGGTCTGCTCATTCTCTCTCTCTCTCTCTCTCTCTCTGCCTCTTTCTCTCTCTGTCTGTTGCTCTCAAATAAATAAATAAAATAAACAATTAAAAGAATAACATTTGTATTTAATTTGGAAGTTATTCCACTGCTAAATCACAGCTATTAACATTGTTTTAATGTGACTTATGAGAATAATTACAGTGTTCAATGGCTGTAAGGTGAACTAAAAAGGAATAAAATATAAATAATTTGAAAGGAGAAACACAATAGTATTAAGACAAGGTAAGGAAGAGAAAAGGAGGGCAGAAAGAGAGGGGAAAGGAGAGATGATGAGAGGGAGGGGAAAAAAGTGGAATGCAGACTACATTTGGGAAGAAATGAAAGTTTTCAAAATCATTGCTCCAGCTTCTAGTACTAAAGGGGTACCTTTTCTCAGCTGATGTCATGCTATTCTATGATTTCTTCTGACAGTGGTCACACAGGTATTTTTTTTTTTTTATGATTTGTTTGTCAGAGCACAGCTTACTAGTTAATGTACATAACTCCATGAGTTTTGGTATATGTATGTCCAAGTAGAACCATTAAATCCATGATTAAAGTAATCAACATATTAACATATTTCTTGTGATTCCTTCTGTCCCTTTCCCTGCTTTTCACAGTTGATTCCAAAGAACCACTGATGGTGACTGTACAGTGGCCCATAGATTTCTATGATTTCATGTAATTCAGTCCATACAGCATACATTCCTTTCTGTCTGATGTTTTTTCTAGCATTGATGATTTTAGCTTCAAGAGGCTGTCCACTGCTCTTGGAGTACACACTACATAATTTCATCCTATTCACCTGCTGATTGACATTGGATTTTTCTAGTTCATTATATTATGTCTTCCCACTCACCTGCTGACTGACACTGGGATTTTCTAGTTCACAGCTATACAAATAAATGCTCTACAAAATGTTGTGTCTTTGTGTGTGCATTGGCTTTATTTCTCCTGGGAAAGAGTTGTGAATGAAGTGAGTGGATTGTATTGCTGTGACTTTTAAAGAAGTGGTCAAGCTGTTTTTCAAATTGATTGTACTCTTTTACATTTCCATCATATTTTTGGCAATACTTGATTTACTCAATATTTTTAACCTTAGTAATTGTGGTAGGTGTGTAGCAATATTGCATGATAGAGTTAATTTGTGTTTACTTTGTGACAAATGTTATAACAACATCTTTGAGTGTTCACTTTCCAACCATATAATTTACCTGGTGATATCTTTACTGAAATACTTTCCCCATTTTCAAAACCATTTTTTTAATCTTTTTGAGTCTTGACAGTCTGTACAAAGGAAGTTTTAAAGCATAGATGTATATATAACATAATTATGTTCTCACGGTCTGTATTATGACTTCTCTCATTGTTGTCTTGAAAAAGAGGAACAATCATGATGAAATAAGTTATACATTTTTGTTCTTTTCATAGGTCACATTTTTGAGAGTTTCTAAAACAAAAAGGTTTTCCATAATTCATCATCTTTATGACATTTTATGCCATATTAAGACATATAGGTCTATGATCCATTTTGCACCAAACTTTCTATAATGTCACGAACTGAACTTAATTTTTTTTTGCAACCAGTTGTCTGATTGTTCCACAAATTTTATTTGGGTTAAGGGTAGAAAATAGCTCCTTTATGTAGGTCATGTCTTCTTTGTTTAAAATTAGTTATATGTTTATGTTTAGGCTTATTTCGATTCTCTCTATCCTGTCACATTGGTGGATTTTTCTATTCTTATACCACATTTTTATTCCTATGACTTTGTAACAGATCTTAAAATGAAGTAATGTTTGTCTTACAAATTTATTCTATTTTAAAGAATTTTTGCTATGTTTTCCCTTTGCACTTTTGTATGAATATTTAGAAACAGACTGACAATTTCTATTAAAAATATCAGCTGGAATTTTTATTTTGAGGATTATATTAGCTTATGTAGATCACTTTAGCCAGAATTGCCACTTTAACAATAGTAAGTCTTTTTAGTCATGAGCATAATATAGCTCTAGACTGATTTAACTTTAGTATCTGCAATTAAGGTATAAAGTTTTTCACTAAATATAACTCCAACTACTTTATATTTTGAATACTACCATGAATGGATTGTTTCCTCAATTAAATTTTTGATTACTTGACTTTATTTCATTTTACAAAAAGTATAATGAATTTGTATATTGTTCTTATGTCTTGCATGGTTGCTGAAGTTACTTCTTAGTTTTTGTAGTGGTTTTCTTTCTGATATTATTAGGCTTATGTATATATGTTCATATCACTTGCAAGGAAAGAGGTTTAGGTCATTGATTCTAATCTTAATGACTCATATTTTACCTTGCCTGATTACATTGGCCAGAATTTCTAGAAAGTTCAATCAAAATGGTGAGTGGATATTCCTGCTTTGTTTCTGGTTTTAGGAAGAATATTGGATTTATTCACACTTAATCATGTTTGCTGAGAATATAAATCGAAGCATATGTGTCTTTTCTACCATATGTGTATTTATCTGTACCATCTCACCTTTCACTTAATCTAATCTGTACACGTTTGGACACACTTGCTTAAATTACTTTCACTTTCTTGGAAGGAAACCAACTTCATTTGCCATAACTGTAAAGTAGCATTAGGATTAAATACAAGAGTAAATACTGCTAAATTTACTTTGCAGACAAAGGCTCATTTTGTGCGTCTGTTAAGAAGCACAACCAACAAGTCAGAAAAAGAATGTAAAGACACTTTGCCAATCTAAACATTTTCCTTTATATAACCAGATTGCACAAAAAAATAGCAAAAGGAATCATTGTATTTCCAATAGGCAATTTGTATTATAATGACCCCTCTAGCATTAAAACGTATCTCTCATATGTTGTACATGAGCCCCACAGTAGAGAATCACTAGACTTTAGGCAGATCTGGATATTATAGACTCCAAAGGGTTTAGGAATTCCTAGGTACTTCAAGTCATGGAGTGTATGTGGTCGTCTCCATCAGAGTCCCAGATTTACCCCCAAAAGGACTTGGATTGAAGTACCCCTGTCTTTGAAAAGTTCCCTAGGTTGCTCACTGCCTAGGATGGTTTGCAAACTTCGGTGTAAGGGAAGGTGTCAGCGGTGGTGGTGAAGGTCTGATGCGAACAGGCAGGAGGAATCCCACATTATCTTTCCTGGATGGACCATGGAATAAACAAAATATCATGATTACTTGCCACTTTAGGGCTAGAATCTGAATGGCCTGTTAAAGCAGTTGGATTTTCTATGACCAGTTGATGAGCACTCCCTTTCATTTCATTTAAAATAAATGCCTATATATTTTCTTCCTGAAATGCTCTTTGCTTAAAATCACAAGTCAAAAGCATTAAATGTTTGTGTCAGCAATGCGTTTTGTGATGACATAGTTAAAGAAGGATCCAAATGACCTTTTTAAATACTTCACAGGAGAAACCTAAAGCAGTTTTCAAACAGCTTTTTAACCCGATTGCTGCTCACAAATAGTTCTGGTGAAGAGATTCATTGCGACCTTAACTAGCAAACATTTCAATACATGCCATGCCATACACAGTGCAAATGTGCGTGTATGAATAAACAGTGAAGTGCCTTGAGTGCGAATCCATACTCTTAACTATTTACCCACTGATTGCTGCAAACCTGGGGGCTTTGAAATATTGCATCATCCTGATGAGCAGGGACTGCAGTCTTTCGAGATGTGCGTTTCTTCACTGACTTGGGTCACTTGGGTCACGCTGGTCTCTTGAAGACTTCATCTGGTGAAGGGAACAAAAGAGAAGTGAAAATCCAGATCTTCAAACCTGTGTTGGAGTAGCACGAAGCAAGAAAAAGAACTTCAAATCCTGTTTAGTTAAGAAGGGCAGTGAAAGAAGATGGTGCGAAGACCTATGAAATATGCCTCGAGCAGCTGGCTGGAAAACGTGAGGACACAGGATTTCTTTGAGGAAAAGGACCTTCTCAGCCCATCAAGACAGTTGCTAGTGTGTCCCACCAGCCCTCTTCCCAGAAGATCCCCACTCTCCGCCCTAGGCCCTCCCCCGTCCGCACTTGGCCAGCAGACGGGGTGGGCGGGGTGGCCTCACCAGCCAGGCCCTCGGGGCCCGGCGCAGAGCCTGGGACACTACCTCAGCGCCGGCGTCTGGGTGGTTCGGTTCGCGGGCCAGCGGCGCCTCTCTGCGTGTCTCGAGAAGCTCCGGGGCACTACGGTCCCCGACTCCGTGAGGGAACCGCGGCTTCTTGGGGAGAAGACCGCTCCTCCGCCCCCCACATCCATCCCGCGGGGTGCGCTCCCGACCGCCCAGCGCCCGGGACTCCTCCTCGCCAGAACCTTCTTGGGGATGGAGCCGTCCCAGAGTGGCCGCCTAGAGCACAGCGACATCAGCCCACCGCGGAGGTCCGCGATGAGGGTCCCCTCGGGGCTGCCCATCCCTCCGGCGTTCTTGCGGCCGCCGGGCCTCTTACTGCGAGCCGCGGTCCCGGGGAGCGCGGGCTGCGCGGCCGGCCCGGGGCTGGAGAGGGCGGTGGGCGCGGGGTCTTGCGGCTACCCTCGGACACCCAAGTGTGCGCGCTGCCGCAACCACGGAGTGGTGTCGGCGCTCAAGGGCCACAAGCGCTTCTGCCGATGGCGGGACTGCGCCTGTGCCAAGTGCTCCCTGATCGCCGAGCGCCAGCGCGTCATGGCCGCGCAGGTGGCGCTGCGCCGGCAGCAGGCGCAGGAGGAGACCGAGGCGCGCGGCGGGCTGCCGCGGGTGATCTTCCCAGGACCCTCGGCTCCAGTTCCGGGGCACCCCGTCCAGGCCACCGCCGACACACCCCACTCCCTGCGCGCCTTGAGGCCGTCTAGGTGTCTAGCGACCCCCACTGTCGAGGTTTTCGTGCCAGAGGAAAAACAGGGTGAGTTGGTATTCGGTTTGGTTTCGCACAAGAAAATGGTTGTTCTATAGGAGGTGGGGAAAAAAAAGGCTTGAACCTCATAGCAGCCCTAGAGGCTCACTGGGGAAAGTGGCTTAGAAGAAACGCCCAAGTGCTGGGAAAATGTTTGGTGATGTGCACTTCTAGGAAGGTGTTAGGGACCTGACACTGCGCTTGGGAAGGGCTGTTTGCTCCTCCTGGTGGGAGGGAAAGATCAGGTAAATGTGAAACTTGGAAAACCACAGGTAAGAGCCCCGGAACGGAGTCACCTGCACACCAAAGGCTTTGCCTTGGACTTGGTGGGATAGCACTTCAAACTGGCATACAGTGTTCTGCTTAGAAGTGGGCGCTGTTTTGAGCGTGTTTTGTACATTTTATTTTGCTACAAAACCAAAGTGAATCTTCTGATCTTGCGTGGGAAACTCACTGACCGTGCTTCGTGGACAGTTCCTAGCTTGTGGAGCAAAGTGGTGGGGCCAGCTGGAAACAGGAAAGAGAATGCGCTCTACTAACCAGCCTCTCGCTCGCCTCGCCTCCCTCTCTCCCGGCTTCCTTCCTCTGCTCTCCCTTTCTCTCTTCTTACTATAATTCTTTAACCATAGCCCCCCCCCCCCAAAGCCCAGGAAGCTCAAGTGATTGAAGTTTATTTATTCTCACAGGAAGTAAACTTAGATTGTCAAGATTTGTGAAACCATTGGTAAGGATGTCAAACTTTTAAAATTGGAGTTCTTCTGTCCAAATACTCTCAGTCTTTGGCTGAAAATTAGTGGCATGTATATGTCCTGCTTGTACATATAGCTAAACTGTCCCAGTTAACTTTTCTTGTTAATGCAAATATCACTGTTGTTTTTTTTTTATTTTTTTATTTTTTATTTATTTATTTATTTTTTTTAGTTTCCTAGCTCTCCACAGGGCCTATCAACAGTAAAAAAAATCATTTTGATCTTTGTAAAAGTCTTCCAAATAGGTTGCATCATATCCCATTATATATATGCATGGTCAGTAAAATTATTTGAATTGAGAAAATTGCAGATCTTAATACAGGATGTAATTTTGAAAATATAAAACCTCATCTTAGCATTAACAAAAAGCATATCTGATTTTGCATTTACTGGTTTCAGTATTTGACATGTTCTAGCTTATTTCAATACACAAAAAAGCTTGAAACATGGGAGATCAAGAAAGATCGTTGAGAAAAAATACTAAACAAAACAGCTACAGGTTAACTGCTGTAGAGAAGCAAATGCTCCAATTGCTTAAACTAACTGGTAGTAAGAGTAATGACAGTGATATATGTGAACTTTTTGGTATCAAAGTATTTATTTCCTGGACCCGATTATCTTACCTCATTATGTTTTTGCCCCAGACAACTCCTCTGTAAAAAGCAAGCCAGTATTTGAAAGGCTGTTTCAATGGCCTTCTATGTTGGCTACTCTTAATACAATATCTGTCAACTATAGTAAAATATTCTATTTAGTTGATTCATTCATGAGACAAAGACCTACAGTGACTCAGAGATGAACAACATTTTCCTATACAAAGTGACTTACATTCAAAAGAAAGAAACTGTGTATGTAGAGAGCTACATTAAATGGCATAATAGACAATGACAAATGTCATAGAAGTAAAATAAAGTACAGCAATTGAGAGAACAGAGATGATGAAATTAAGGATACCACAGTATTTTAAAGACATCTATTTTCTAAGGAGTCACATGAAATGCTTCTTTTCTTTTTTATTTCTTGATTTGTTTGTTTTGAAGTAGGCTCTCATACTGTAGCCCCCATTGGCATGGAACTTGCTAAGTAACCCAGGCTGGCTTCAAACTCTTGGGAGTCCTCTTGCCTCAGCTTTCTGAGTAATGGCAATACAGGCATGAGCCACCATACATGGCTTGCAGTCAGTCCTTTTTTACATACATTTGTGCTACAAATATATTCTAATAATGAAAAATTATCACACAACATGGTAGTTTATACAAAATTCCTACAAATATGAAATTTTGTATTTAAGTATTTTGGGAGAGCATAGTTAATATTCACATTTATGAATAAATGTCATGAAGCAGCACTGCCAATGTATATCCACACAACCAATATAATTTCAAATCTATTATGTAAAGTTGAAAATACTAGACAGTTTGCAATCATACTGTAACAGCCTTTCTTTGCTCATATATTTGGTATGGTGACAGCTATTTTGACCCTCAAAGTGTTAAATTGTACACACTTTAACTTTTTTGTTTGTTTGTTTTGTTTTTTGTTTTTCTGAGGTAGAGTCTCAGTCTAGCCCAGGCTAACCTAGAATTCACTATGTAGTCTCAGGGTGGCCTCGAACTAATGGAGATCCTCCTACTTCTGTCTCCTGAGTGCTGGGATTAAAGGCGTGTACCACCACGCCTGGTGCACACTTTAACGTTTAATTAAACTGTAACATTTATTTGGAATTTAGTTCTACTAAGAATACTGGGAAAATAATGATTGCAAGTCACTGCTTTATGCAATATTTATTTTGTTATATTGATACACAATGTAGAGAAAGAAGGTTGGACAGAAGCACTCTGGTTGCCCCCTTGGTTGGTTTATCTTTTCAGAGATAAACTACACCTAGAGGATGAGGAGGAAATGCATACTCAAAGAAGAGGTATATGGTAAGAGTGCATTGTTATCATTTCCCTGCTGCAACTTTAGCAATATAGTTTTGAAATATACTACTTTTATTCATATGTCCAACATGTTGAGATTAAAATATAAGGTTTTTAGCTCAGTGTGGTGGCACACGCCTTTAATCCCAGCACTTGGGAGGCAGAGGTAGGAGGATCACTGTGAGTTCGAGATCAGCCTGGGCTAGAGTGAGACCCTGCCTCGAAAAACCAAAAAATTAAAAAAATGTATAAAATATTTTAGAAAGTTGCTTTTAGTGTTGGGAGGGGAGAGTGGTAATGGGGAACAAATGCTTTATATTATGTTGTTTGTGAAAGACACGGAGGACCTACCCAAACTACTAGTAAGGTTTATAATTATCTCTTAGGAACAATTTATTTTAAGGTATTTTTATTAATTTGTAGGTATTGAAAAATAAATCTTTCACCAAGAATTATGAAAAGTCCAGTCTTTATCATCTCTCACACAAAATGAAACATGCAAGTGTCATGTGATTTGAGACAGATAAGTGGGAGACATTCCTGCTTCAGATTTGAAATGAGATGAACAATCTCTGGCTATAACACCCTGCACATACCCAATCTCATCTTACATTATCTTACTGTTTTCCCACGTTCTTTAGGTAACTTAATTGGAACCTTAAATATGATCCTTAAAAACCAATTAATGGGGCTAGAGAGATTGCTTAATAGTTAAGGCACTTTGGCCTGGAAAGCCAAACGATCCAGGTTTAATTCCCCAGGACCAACCCACATAAGCCAGATGCACAAGGTGGCATATGTTTCTGGGATTCATTTGCTGGGCTGGAGGCCCAGACATACCCATTCTCTCTCTCTCTCTCTCTCTCTTGCTCTCTCAGTCTTTCTCTTTCCATCTATGTGTCTCTATCTGAAATAAACAAATAAAAATAAAATATAGAAAAACAATTATTGAAATTTAGTCTTAGGGATTAACTAGAACCTTCACTTTCAAACTGAGATTCTTTTTTTAAATATTTTTTAAATTTTTATTTATTTATTTGAGAGTGACAGGCAGAGAGAGAAAGAGGGAGAGAGAGAGAGAGAGAGAGAGAGAGAGAGAGAGAGAGAGAGAGAGGGAGAGAGAGAATGGGCACGCCACTGCAAATGAACTCCAGGCGTGTGTGCCCCTTTGTGCCTCTTGATAACGTGGGTTCTGGGGAATCAAGCCTCAGACCAGGGTCCTTAGGCTTCACAGGCAAGCATTTAACTGCTAAGCCATCTCTCTAGCATCCCCCCCCTTTTTTAAATCTTATTTAAGCCTATTTTAATTCATTTTTACTTAGTGTTTTTGTGAGAGGAAGCCTCACTCAATAGCAACAAAACTTGGGGACATTTAGGAACCTCCAAGTACCAAGATGGTGCTATGTTAGCACTTTTGGGTAACAACAATCTTTCTGTTTCTAATACCTAAATACCAATGGAGTTAAATATTGTCTTTGTGATCCTGAAATAACATAAGAAATAGCATTGTTCAATAGTCCAGTGGCTGCAGATTATGAAGACCTTTTAAGTTTGACTTCCATTTAAATGTTTTAGTAGGAATCAATATTGTTATGTAAAATGGAGTGAGTGTATTATCTTATCCAGTATTATTTTTGAGTATTAGGTTGTAGCAAGTTTTTCTTATGTTTGGTTTTTTAAAAATTTTTCTCTACTACAGGACATGAAGAGGGTAAATGTGACTCATACCAGAAAGGACAAGAAGAATCAGTCCTAAAGTCCTACGAGCCTTTCTTAGGATCATCTCCTAAACACGATGGTGTCACTGGGAAGCAAGGTATCACGTCATGTATTTTAGAACATGCCAACCAGCACAACAGTACCCTGTCTTCGTATGTCGGTGAGCAATCAGGAGAAGACAGTCCCAGGTCCTTCTCGTCCTCTGATCTGGAATCAGGAAATGAAAGCGAGTGGACCAAAGACTTTGTTGCTACCAGAGCTGGCCTTCCCACAGTGGCCTCCAGGCCAAGGGATCCTCTTGGTATTCTCACCAAGATTTTCCCAACTTACAGGCGCAGCCGGCTAGAAGTTATCTTACAGTTCTGTAAGGGAGATGTGGTCCAAGCCATCGAACAAATCTTAAATGGGAAAGAACACCATCCAGTCACCAGGGACCTAGCAAACTCAGACTTGGAAAATGCAACCTTTCAGAGATCTACAAATTTTAGTTTTGCTGGAATAGGTTTTGGGACTCTAGGTAATAAATCTGCCTTCTCTCCTCTGCAGAGCACACAGGCTTCTTCTGGTGGTGACTTACGTCTCTGCAGCTTCAGCCCGAGAATACCTTTTAGTCCAATACGTCTGGCATATTCTGTGCCAGGAAGAGCACTATCTGGGTTGATGTCCCCCTATATAACTCCTGGGTTGGTTCCAACACTGCCTTTCCAGCCAGCTTTGGATTATGCTTTTTCAGGGATAATTAGGGATTCTTCTTACCTTCCCAGTAAAAATTCATTAAGTGGTGGGAGAATGTATTTTAGACACAATCAGGAAAATTTGTAAAGCATTTTCTCATTCTCCCACTCTGGAATATTTCTAGACCCATATAACACATACACGTTGATAATATTTCAGTGAGTGAAAGAGTGGGTTATTATGTTCCACAAATGCCATTGTATAAGCAACAAAATAGATGTTCAATTTGAAGACTCTTTTTAAAACATTTATTAAGTCATAAGCATTTAAATATTATATGTGCCTTGGCTGAAGCTATTTTAAAATAGGGAATGTTCTCCCTAAATTATCTTTCCTATTTTAAAACCATACTTGGCTTTTATTTTATTGCAGAGTTGGGCTTATAGTTGTGAAAAGTTGTAAGGAGCAAGCTAAATGTAATATAAAATGAACCAAAAGGTAGAATTTTTAAAAGTTGATTTAATTCTAAGTGGTTATTAATTTAGGTCATTTCCTTTATTTTTTTTTCCACAGAAGATTAAAGTTTTTGACATATTTTTAAGTGTTTTATTTAAAATAAGTGAGAAATATATTGTAAGGTTAAGAAAGTTGAGTTTCTCATTTTTAGCAATATCTTAGTTTTTAGTCACTTGTAAAAAAAAATGCTTTAAACAATTCTCTTTAAAATTAACATTTTGAAGTACTTAGACTACTATGTAAATCTTAAGAAATAATACTGCCCTCTTCTGGCCACTATCACAAATTGCGACCTCATTCAGCAGCCTCACAAATCCTTGTTTCTTGGTAGTATAAACCTATCAAGTTTCTAAAATAGCCATCTAGGATCATACTGCATTAAAAATTTCATATTGTAAACTGCATTTCTACTGTAGATGACAATTTTAATCTCCGCGTGTGCTTGTGTTTGTATCTGGGGAAATATTCCTTTCCATTTGAGATAAGAGTATGTCACCCATTCTCAAAGATAAAAACAATTTTTATTCAGGAAACCAAAATAACTGCTTAGACAAATATTTATTGATCCTCTATAGCTGATGTCTAATGAATTGTAGGAGAGACAAGATTTCCAAAGGGGAAAACTGCCATTAAAATTTTGAAGTGTTCTTGAAATTTAAAATATCCATTTTGTTCTCCATCCAGAGCTTTTGAAAGCTATTCTGTCAGCTACTCATTTATTTCCATCACTAAAAAGTCCCTGAAGAAACTTTGCACAAAACAGTCTTAGGGAGTTTTCCTACATGCCATCATTTTAAAAGGACAATACCTTTATTGCTATTTTTAGGAATAAATGAGAATCCAGATGTGGCATGAATTAGATCTTAATCTAAGCAGCAGGAAGCAGGAACTAGAGATGTCTTCATGATATTCATGTATGTGAGTCTTCCACAAAGCCAATGAGAATATATTTCAATGGTATATTTTGCCATCAAGTATCATATTGAGCTGTTTTGGGATACAAGTAGGTTTAATGATAAAGCTTTTCTTTTTTTTTTAATGGTGTGAGTGTGAGGGCAAAACTTCTGTACAACTTTCATGTATTTAATACTCATGTTTTTGTTTAAAAAAAAACAAACAAACAACAAATCCTTTAGATTCTGAGCCTAAACCATAGCACAAGGTCTGGCATGGGGTTGATACTCAATTAACATATGCTAAGTGAAAAAGTGATTTGGACGGTAGATCTTTCTGACATTCCAACAAAACCAAAGAACTCTACAAAATACATATGTACTCTACAGATAGACAGTCATGAGTATGGTTTCATGACATTTTTGCATTTCCAAAATGCTATCCAGGTTAGTTTCCTTCCTGATCTTTAAGTTGTTTCTCTGTGTCACTTATTGCCTGGTACTTTTTGAAATACACAAGAGCTCATAGAGAGAATGTCTTAATATGAAAATCATGTTTTAACGGAAGTCATCTTATACAGTAGAGGCACGGATTAAAGGTACACTAAGTGTATAGCTGCTGAATTTTCTTATGTGGTTTACATATTGATGTACATGTATTGATAAACTGAATAAGTTAATTTTCATGATGCCTTATACATTTCATGTCCTTCAAGTACTTTTTAGAACCTCAATCATCTTATGAAATAGATCACTTGTCCAACTACTAAACAAAATAAAAGGATTCCTGACTATATTTTTCTATCACAGTTTTGCCTAGTGCCTGATACATAGTATGTGTCAAATGATGGGTTTCATTGATTGAATTAAATAAAAGATAACAGCATTAGATTGGGGATACATTCATTCAACACTTACTTATCTGCTTCTACTTTGTGCTGTGCCCTGAGCTAGACGCAAGGGATAGACATGGTTAAGGATACAAGTCAGAGTCTGAAGTTTTTCAGTCTAATATGTCCATGTGTCCAAAACCCCACATCTAACCAGCCAACCAACCAATGTATGTTGGCACTACTTGGTAATTTTGCACAGCAGTGAGTACTTTGTAATCTTGACATTTATGTCTATAGAGGCTGACACCTGGATTCTTTTTAATTTAATTTTATTTTTTATTAGTTTCCTATTCAGAAAATACAGGCAATTTGGTAGCATTATTAGGCTCATCCATGACCTACCCCCTCCCCACTGGCCCCTCCTTGTTGAGGTATATGGGTCATGCCTTGTGGAGTTAGCCCACAGTTATTGGTACGATAAATGTCTCTGCATATCCTGACCCAACATGTGGCTCTGACATTCTTTCTGCCCCCTCTTCCGCAAAATTTCCTTGAGCCATGTTGGGTTCATTTTTGACACCTGGATTCTTAACACACTAATTAAGGGTAAGGAAGAAGAGAGGAAACATTAACATGTGACCATAATAAATTGGATTTATTCCACACATTATAGAGGATATAGAAAGTAAGCATCTCATGTCTCATGGAGTAAGAATTTCAGAAGAACAACAGGAATGACTTTTCACAGTTAAACCTCATTCATTGTGGAATGGCTGCTTTGCCTTGCATAAAGTATCATCTTTCCATTGAAAATATCATAGGGAAAATAACCAGAGGCCTGGTTAATGGGACTTTTTCTCCTAACTGCTTAAGTACTGGCTCTCAACCATTTCTAAGTTAATCAGAAGCACGGGAAAACTTTGTTAAATAAATGTACAAGTTCCCATTCTAAGACCATGATACTAAAAATGTACACACAACATTCACCAATAAAATACAGTGTAGTTTTGCTCATGAGAACTTTCCCTATGTGGTAGCCTCAAGGACAAAGATGAAAATGGAAGAGGAAGACCACTGTGTGCGATTTATATAGGGTCCGTTCGAGTAGATGTCTGTGAGAAGTATGCACATGTGAAGAAGAGGGCTCAGATGGGACATGGAGAGCACGAGGGTAAACTTGGGTGCCCTTTTCATGAAGTAGAGAGCAGTAGGTCTTCCTAAAGGAAACTTGCTTTAGAGATGAGGGGGCTAGTATTATGATAGGTAGTTTACTTACACTCTGGACATCTGTTTCTTGGTAGTAAAACTAGATAGTAAAATCTAACCCATAGGATTCATGGAGATAAAAGGTAGCTTGAATGAATTGTAGTGTATAGTATCCTAAGTGTGGAGTAACTTTCAGCATTACTGCTTTGTATTAAGATACTATCTTTGGGGCTGGAGAGATGGTTTAATGGTTAAGTGCTTGCCTGTGAAGCCTAAGGACTCCAGTTCGAGGCTCGCTTCCCCAGGTCCCACGTTAGCCAGACGCACAAGGGGGCACACGCGTCTGGAGTTCGTTTGCAGAGGCTGGAAGCCCTGGCGCGCCCATTCTCTCTCTCTCCCTCTATCTGTCTTTCTCTCTGTGTCTGTCGCTCTCAAAAAAAAAAAAAAAAAAAAAAGATACTATCTTTGGCCCCTGGTGGCAGTCTCTAAACAAACAAACAAGCAAACAGAATACTGTAATTGCATTTAATCCACTTAGTGGATGCAGGATCTGAAGGGTAGTTATTACCAGATGAACGTCCAGCCTTAGTTCTAGACTTCCTGTTTAGTTTTGATGACATGGGTAAATCCACACTTTCATAACCTACTGTTGTATATGTGTTTGGTATTCTTTGAAAAAGGCTTTGTGTATAAAATGTACAGCAAAATCACAGGACTGTGTTCATGCTACCTTTATTAGTCATGATTCCAGTTAGGAAAACAGAGTTCTTTTAAATACATGTGATGATCCAGGGGTTACAGAAAAGTCACCTGAGGCAAAGATGATGCTTGCAAGTGAAAGTCTGGCCCAAGGAAATGGGCAGACCAGAGAGTCCTTAACCAATCTGCATAAAGCCCTGTGTGAATAGGAGACCTGTGAAGTCCAGCATGTCCCATCACAGAGAAGATTTACAGGAAGAGGTGGTGGCATGGTCTGTTGGGAGCTGGGCCTCTGCATACCTGTGAGCTCTGAGAGTCTGGAGCAGGCACCTTGAAGGGAGGGTAAGCGAGGTCAGCAGGAGGAGCATAGATGGGAGTAATGACAATGAGGGCAGCCTCGAAATCACTGGGTGTCCAACATTGATGACTTTTGTTTCACTGCTATCTGACAAATCTCACAGGAATTATGGGTCAACTTTTACTCTGAATGATACAAGACTGGGAGTTCTGGGAAATGTAGTTCCTAACTGACTTATCACAGTCTAGTACAATGTAGTTTTGTCAACACAACTTTCACTCTCCTCAATATGGACCAGGTTCCTTATCAAATAATGTCCAATCTAAACATCTTTTACTAAAAATGATATAACTAGACTCTGTACAACAAAAGCATGCTGGTTTGCCCCCCCTATCCAAAATAAAAAGGACATACAAAGTTACTTAGAGATCTCTGGGTGCCTCTGGGTGTACTCATTCTTTTGTCATCTACATAGGGCCACCTTTAAAAAGCCTATATAAGTCTGGTCTTGAGATACTGTGTTAGACACTGCCAATAAATTCATTGTTAAGAGTAGGGGATTGTGGAAGAGGGAAATTGTTTACATAAAAATTCCTATTTATAATGCTTTTAATGACTTACCAGATTTATTACAGAGTCAGTGTTGTAGTGATACAGTAGAAGCTGAAGTTTTAATTGTGACCTTTCCTCAGCCGAGTGATATGTGGCATGAAACTCTCTTGAGTAGCTGGGTGGCGGCAGCACGCTACAGCTCCCAGTCAGCCACAGGGTCTCGGTGGTAAACAACTGCTACTCTACATGTGCTTTTGCTAAGCTATGAGGTTTTATAGGTTAGGTGGCAGCTATATTTTGAATCTGCAATATTTTCAACTTACAATGGGTTTATCGGGGTGTATATTCATTGTAAGTTAAGGAATATCTGTACACACACACACCTTGAAAGAAGGAAGAAATGAATGTTCCTAGAGCCTACTCTATTAACTGCTCATGGGATAATAAATGGCTGTTATACTTTCCTTCTTCCACTGTCTAATTCATGTTTGTACTACTCAGCAGACCTGTTAGTTAATTTTTGTTGCTCTCCATGGTGGGTGATCAAAACCTTTGTTCCTGAAGAAGCCATGTCATGAACAGTCCTACTAACATTAGGTTACTGCAGCTTCCCATTTCCTTTCACATCTAAATATTTTGCAAGATTAAGCAACACTCTGGAGGATGTCCTGCATACTGGAAGTGGAAACACAGCCCTCTGCCTTGTGTCTGTTGTTTCACTATTACTTCAAATAGCAAATGGTAACTTCATTTTCCAGTGCAATATTATATTCACTTATGGAACAGTTGCTCATTTTGGAAGTCAGACCTATAACCTAACTCAGAAATTTGGGGGAAAGGTAACCAGCTCTTATTAGTGAATTATTAGGATAAATACAAAGGATGTAGTTCCCATACCTACCTTGTGGTTATCAGATTGTGAATCTTGAGCATAGGAAAATTATCACCATGTGTCTATAATGGGTTTAGACCATGTCTCACACTTGGGAAGACTTTATTTAGTCCTAAAAATGTTCTCACCAGCTGGTGCCATAACTGAGCCTTCCAAAGGCCATTTCATAATTTTACTAGACCAGCTGTTTCAGGATGCAGGGAACATGATGACACCAGCGAGTTCCATGGGCATGAGCCCAATAATGTACTTCCTTTGTTCCTACATGAATTTCTTCATCAGAAGTAATGCTGTGTAGAGTGCCATGATGGGGATAAGGCATCATGTCAGCTCACAGCTGGTGGTTTTTAGCAGAAATGCTAAGGGTAGGAAGGGCAAAGTCATAACTAGCAAGGTTCTCTTTTTCTTTTCTTCTGTTTTGTTTAGTGAAAGCAAAGAGCTGTTCTTTCAATGATGAAAGTGTTCCAGTGCAATCAGCTTGCCACCAGGTGGCTGGATGGTCTCCTTAGGGATGGTGCCATTTTAGGAGCATTGAGTTGATGCTTGTTCTTAGCCAAATTTGGTCTAGCCAAATTGGCCTTGGTGAAGGGAAGCTCCTCTGCTTCCATGAGCAATCTCTTCATGACCCAAAGATTACATTTTCTTAAGCATATGATTATTATGATTTTCCTTTTCAAAGTTTGCTCTGGTTAGCATTTAAATGGGTCAAAATAGCCACATGTTTTCTGCTCATTTTGAAGAGGTATTCCCACATACCCTTTTGCTAGACCTTGTCTCTGATTTTCTAATCATGTTTTATTTCCAACGTGCTTACTATCTAGTCAAGTTCCCTGCTGCTCTTGATTCACTCTAGATCTATACATCTCTACATCTCCCATGAGAAGCAATGTGAACAGCCAGGTGCATAGCTGTAAGCTCTTCCCATTGGAAGGAGTGATTTCAACATGATCTTTCAAGGCTGCTCCTAAAGAGCTATAGATGGTTCCAGAATAGAGTGCCTAATCAGATGTGAGCAAAGACCACATTATTCTTCCTTGTTCTGCTGTAACAGGCAACTCTGCACACAAAAGGGAGGAAGCAATGTGGCAGGAGTGGAAACAAGAGAATACTTATTAAACTTAGTATTTGAGGTATGGTTTGATAACAAAATATATTAAGTCCTAAACAAAATTGTCTTTATGTAGAAATATTTAATCAATGGAAATTAAAAAAATAAAAGTCAGCAATCTAGAAAGAATATACGTTACATACTCCAGATATGTAGCTATCATGCCATTAAGTTTGCCCATCTAATTTTCCTCATTAAGAGAGTAAGAAAAGAATCACCTATAGGATGTGGAAATTTATGATAAATTTCAATGCTAATTTATAATAAACCTTTTAGATAATTAGGCATAGAGACTGAATAAGTTTAGCTATAAGGAATAGAAGGGTTAATTAATTATTTTCTTTGAGACATGGTCTAACTCTAGCCCAGGCTAACTTGGAACTCACTCTATAACCCTAGCTGGCCTTGAACTCACAGCAGACCTTCTATATCAGCCTCCTGAATGCTGAGATTAAAGGCATGAAGTACCATGTCCAGCTTAATTTTAATAAATTTTTGCTAAACTATGAGTTTTAAAGAATTAAAAGGTGGTCATATGTCTACATTTATTTTGTACATATGTAAATATGTATATAATTTTACCTATATCATAGAAAAGACATTGAGGCAGAGAGGGATTAAAGACTGTCTCATTCTCAGGTGTGTGTTCCTGTGCCCTATATGGCCTATAACACATTAGCGTAGATAATCTACCCAGTGTTCAGGAAAACGGCCTCAGCTCTCCGTGAATCTTTTGTTCTCTATTGTGTACATCACGTTAGCCATCATATCTGTGCTCTTGATAGTAAGAAAGAAGACAGAGCAAGAAAGGAGGTGTGGTGCTCATCATTCCCAGGTAAGTGTTTAACACCATCTTCAGGGCAAGACATGGCTCTGTGGCATGTGCTTATTTCCACTGTGTGAATCATTGAGCCAAGATGGATTTCAGACTGCCAAACAGATGTCACTAAATGTTGTTGGACAGAAGGCACACTGTAGGCTCTCTTGGCAAGTGAGGTCTGGCTCTCACACATGACTGGATGGTACCTATATCAGGAAAGAAAAATTATTCCATAATTTTCCAACAGGATTTTGGTTATGTCTCAGTGACCAGAGTATCACATAACTATAGTAAGACTGAAAATTATATGTTTTAGATGAGCACATTACTATCTTAGATAACTTTGTAATGAAATGACTATTCAATAAATTGTATAACAGTTTCTGCCATCAAAGGGAATTCCCTTAATTTAACATGACATTCTATTTGATGCTATATTTTTAGAGGAATCCTAATACCAGATACAAGACAAACATGGTTATTTTAGTGTTTTTATATAACTTTGTACTAGAAGTACTAGCTAGTATAGTACAGCATAAACACAAGAAGAAAGATGGGAATATTTACTAGAAAATAAATGTTACTGTTTACACATTCTATGGTCTAAAAAAAACACTGAAAAGTAGAAACATTATGACTGATGAAAGAAGTAATAGGAGGAGGACTGGTTGATGGTTTTAGTTCTAACACCCCCCCCCCCCCACGCGCGCGCGCGCGCGCGTGTGTGTGTGTGTGTGTGTGTGTGTGTGTGTTTAGGGGCATTAAAATTCTCATGTGTGAACAGCTGTTTAAAAGACACAATAGATGGAAGATAATACTGAAAAAAAGTGATGAAAACTGCAATATGTCTAGAATAAAAAGAAGCAAAGCTTGTACCTGAAGAACTGTTCTGGTGGGGAGAAGACTCCACCGATAAACCTCTTGCCAAGCCAGACTGAGTACCTGAGTTAGGATCCCCAGAACCCACGGGAGGCTGGACGCTGTAGTGCTGCCACCTGTAATGCCTGTGCCCCTAGGGGAAGAAAGGAGAGTGTTAGAGGTTTACAGGCCAGCTAGCCTGGCAAATGCAGCAATGAACAATGAAATGAGACACCCAGCCTCAAACCACATGGATGGCAAGGACCAGCATCAGACAGTTGACCTCTAACCTCCATACATGTTCTGTGACACAAGTGTTTCTGTACATAAACACATACACACACATGAACACATATCATACTCTCAGACCAAATATTTTGAAGCATTTATAGATAAAATAAAATGAAATTTTAGTACATATTTATAGAAGGGACGAGAATAGTAAAGGTGTCTAAGTGTCTATTTTTCCAAAGTAATTTGTAGACTTTTAAAATTAAATTTATTTTTTTAAGTTGAAACTGTATTCATACATCAAGTGTTGGTAATGTCATTCCCCTCGTTTCTTCCTCCACTTCACTGAAGACCCTCCTTAGTGGGATTGCTGGAGTTGTGAGAACAGCAGCCAGTCATTGTGTGAGCGGGGGCAATGCTTCTGGATATTCCCTCCCACCCTGTTCCTCTGACACTTGTATTTTAAATTTTATTTATTTACTATTATAAACAATGCACTTTGTTTGGATATATCAAATGTTAGTACCCTCTTTGCCCTCATCCCTGCCCCCATACCGCTGGTGGGGTTGCAGGTATTCCCCATGGGATTATGGGTTAATCACTGTGGGAGAAGCAGTCAGTTTTGGGGGGTGAGGCAATACATCTGGGCTTGATGTCTCAACCTGTGGCTTTTACAATCTTTCCATGTCCTCTTCCACAAAATTTCCTGAGTCCTGGTGGGTACATTTTAAGTCTTCTTCAGTAACAGCTCTTAGAAGTCTCTGGATTTCTGCTTTGGTTGGTGTCTCCTTCACCCTGGCAATGATTGTCAGGTTCACCATGGAAGCAGCACTCTTGCTCATCTTCCTAATTCTTCTGTGGTTTCATCCATGGCTTAGTGTGAAGGGTAGTTTATCTCCTCAGGTCTCACTACCTTCTGAAAATGGAAAACAGATTCTCCAATGGAGAGTGACGTCAGCCTAGTTTAAATGGGATAAGCATTATTAATTTAAGGAGAATTTGATGTACATAGCCCCTCTTTTACCCAAAGACTAGTGACAGCTTGACACTGAAGAGCATAATTATTGTCTCCATAGGATTCTGACCTGGTTCCCAGTTCCAGACTTATTTATACTGAGCAGATCTCTTAGCCATTCAGAAAGCTATTGGTTACCCACCAAGGCCGTGAGCCACTATTGTACTGGTGAGGATCTAGTTTCATTTTTCTACATATGGTTGTACAATTTGTCCCACGCCGTTTGTTGAAGATTCTGTCTTTTCTCTAGTCTATGTTATTGCCACCTTTGTCAAAAGCAAGTAGCCTAAGTTACTTGACATAAAGTCTGGGTCTTCAATTCTGTTCTATTGGTTTATATTTCTGTTTTATCCTAGTACCAGAAAAGGGGCCAGAGTGAGTCACAAGTGGGCAGCTTGGCAAGAGGAACAAACAAGGCTGGCTTACTTGAAGAAGAGCAGGGAGAACAATGTGTCCAGAGCAGAATGTCATGGGAGGCGTGAGAGAAAGAGCAATGTCAGTTGGCCCTAAAAAGCACTGAAGAGTCTAAATCTAAATACAGACGTGATTTACATTTTACATAGATTTACATAGATTTATTTGCCCTCTTTGAGGTAAAATACCTACTCTGTAGGGCATGAGAAGAAGCAAAAAGTAGAGTTGTACTATTTCAGCAGTCTACAGGGTACCTAAATACTGTTACCAAGACCTGAGAAACATGTTTCAAAAAATTAAATAAGAACAAAGGTACAGTTAACATATTAACAACAAAACAGTCACACATGAAGGGCAACTAAAACCCACAAAGAATACCCACCCAAGATATACCAAAACTTGAAATGTAAACCATTGCACAACAATTAAAATGAATAAATAGAATAGCTATCACATGAATAAATTTCAAGGCAAACTATTGATTAAAATTCATGGAATGATTAAAATTAAACTAATACACAGCACTTGCTAACTATTGTACATGTGTCATAAAAATAGCAACATACTGACTTAAGACAGATCGGGGCCTCATCTCTCCTTGGGGAGCTGAGCATGCATAAAATATCATGATTAGTGTTGATGGTATGTTCTTTAAGTTCTTAGTGTAAGCACTCCTTGTCATTTTCAATTTTTTTATATAAGCAAAGTTATTGAGGGATGGGGAGTTTTGTCTTCAATTGTCAGCTTTGAGTCAAAGGACTGTTAGTCAAACAGTAAGGTGGCCTACACTCATGACAGCGCTGGCTGTTTTGAACAAGTCATAGATGCTTTCAGGCAACTACATAATGATTGCAGAAAGCACAGCCCCAGCTAGGACTGTTTCGAACAATTTAGATCAGACTTTTAGCTATCCCAAGCCTTGGTGAACTATCTGCTGCAGGAGGAGCATTTTCCCTGGTGGTTCATGCAGCAGGAGAATTGATACAAAAGAGAAGATGCAGTGATTAGTGTAAACATAAGCCTTTATTTGCGTGAGAGCTTTTCTGTGACTGGTGGAAATACCCCTTTTCAGGCTCCATCAGGAGAGTATTTGGTTTACTTGGGGAGCAGGCTGAAAGACACCCTGTGGTATTTTATCTTGCATTTACAACATTAGGCCCAATAAAAGGCTTTTCTCCACTGTTATTTGCTTGTCCACGTTTAGTAGCCGGTTGAGTTGGCTATATGGTGACAGAAGCAGTGGCAACAGACACAGCAGAACAGTGCCAGTGCCACTGCAGCAGTGGCTGTGGAGCAGCTACAGGACTTTCACAAGTGGCAGTGGCCACTGCTTTACCACTGAAGAGGAAGTGCAGCCATGGAGAGGGGCTGAGCTGTTGACACTGGGGGTGCAGTAGCAACAGCTGTAGGCCTTCAATAATGGCTGGGCCGAACCTCAGGACCCATGGGGTGATGAAGTAGAGTTGTAGCCTTAGGAGCCTCCAGGGTGTAGCAGCACTGGAGAGACAGTAGTGACAGTGACAATAGCTGCAACATGGACAAGCACAGCAGAAGCAGCAGATGGCCTTAAGAGCAAAGAAGTCCCAATATCCAGGGCCAGAAAGCTGTACTAGCAACACTGGTCATCAAGGCCTGAGGACTCCTGACAGCCTGATGCGCACAAGAGCTGTAGCACTTATAGAAGTAAGGGTCCTGAGACCCTAGGCTTACATGAGTGGTAACAGCCACGGCTTGTAGGAGCTGGAACTCTAGAGATCTCTACCTGCTGTTGGTGCTGTCTGTCTCCTGCAGCATCTTGCTGCTGTCAAATACAGAGGGATACAACAGCTGTAAAAGACCAACACCAGAAGTGCACCTCTGTGTCTACCCATGATCTCCATTGAGGCACAGCAAAAGGTCCCCAGGCAGCTAATTGGACCTGGCTAGCTATAGTGCAGCAAAGAAGTTACTTCTAAGAAGGAATGGAGTAAAGGGCTTGGGAATGTAATATAATGTTTGAGAATTATCTTAAATGTTGTATTTCTAAAATGTCTCAAGGAACTCCAGGCCTTAACTTTTTTTTTCAAAACAACAAAAAAGAAAACATTTTATTTATTCAATGCAAAATTACCTTCTCAGACTGGAGAGATGGTTCAGCAGTTAAGAGCATGTCAAGTGCAAGCAAGAGGGCCTGAGGAGGTCTGAAAGACTGCTTGAGTTAGATCCCCAAGAACCACAGAAACAGCTGGGTATGGCCATGCATGTCTGCAATCCTAGTCCTGTGTGGAGCAGAGACTCAAGAATCACTATGGCTCATGAAACAAAAAGTCATGTTCTGGAATCACTAAAAGACTACTGCTCAAAAATGATGTGAAGGGTAGTGAAGAGGGACATCCACTGCTTCCCTCTGTACAACACAGGAGTTTGTACCCCATGCAGGTGAGTGTATGGGGCATTGCATGTGCACATATGTATGCATGTACCACATATACCTCCCCACATCATCATCATCATCATCTCTCTCTCACACTCACACACCACATCTCACACATATAATCACCTTTTTAGTTATCTAAGCACAGTTATGGTCAACAGTTGTTTTAGCCAAATCTTCACTATAATTAAATACCTGAGAAAATAAAGTTATGTTCAAATGATTTATTTGGCCTTGAGGATTTTGAGATGACAGACCAAGATCAATATGCCTCTTGCTTTGGGCCTCTGATGGGGTGGGGGGTAACAGAGAGCAATGGTGACACATGGTGGGTAACATGATCACTTCATAGGAAGGAAGGAAGGAAGGAAGAAAGAAAAAGAAAAGGAGTGAGGGAAGATAGACTAGAGCACTAGAGAGCCATGGTCCCATGACCCCCTCAGAATACAGTTTCACTGCCTTTAGGAATGCTCTGTAGACTCATCATCTATAGGTTCCACTATTTCCTAGTAGCACAACACTGGGGCCCAAGACTTTTGTACATGAGATTTTTTGAGACATGCAATACCCAGTTTAAAGCAGTGATAAACTACACTGACTTTTTTTCAAATTTTATTTATTTAAGAGATCGAAAGAGGCAGATAGAATGGGCACACCAGGGCCTCTAGCCATTACAAAAACTCCAGACACATGGACCACCTTGTGCACCTGGATTACATGGGTCCTGGGGAATAGAACCTGGGTGCTTTGGCTATTCAGGCAAGTGCCTTAGTGTCTAAGCCATCTCTCCAGCCCACTGATTTTAATTCTGATGTCCAAGATTTTGTGGTGGTATGGATGGGGCAAAGAACTTCTCTGGTGCTCATCCCAGTCCCACTCTTCTCTGGGTGATGATGTTAAATAAGTAAGAACTATTTCTCCCCAGTCTCTTCTAGAGCAAAACATGCCTTTATTATTACAAATACTCTTAGGAATTCAGGGACTGAGCAGCTAGAAGGGGGTCATTTGTGCATAAATATCAATTGATTTTTAAATTCAGTTATTGACACACACAAAACAATATTCTGGGATACATAAAAATTCAGAAATAACCATGGAGCAACTTTAGGGAAACCAAGATTTTCTGCCAGCCTGTGGGGTAAGGCTGCAAAGAGGAATTTGAGTGTGTGGTCCAGGGACTAGCACAGAGCCCCTCAAAGCTGATGCCATCCAAGGATAACTAATATTTTCTCAGTTTACTAGAAACTTGCTATATCAATACAAATGGAATGCTTACAGTCCCAATGAGGTATTTATTCTTTAAACTAATTTCTACAACATTTAACTTGCCTAGAATTATCTTTTATTATAATACTTTTGATATTCAACCTCTAAGGAAAGAAAACTCAAATGAACAGGGTTATGAAAGCTTCTAGGTTCTTTGATCATCTTAAATTTTTTTGACTCCTTTTTCTTCTGTTAGCAAAACATCTCTCATCCTGAGGCCTTTTTTCTTTCTTCGCTTTTCTGACTTACAAAATATATTGGGTTATAGGCATTAGAACTAAAGGCAAGGATGCAGGGTTCAACCCTTGATTTTGACTGCTTTCTATTTGATCCTAGGAGACATAGCTGAGTTTTTATTGCCCCAGCTTATTCCTATGACAATTGAGGTGATAATAACATATAGCTCAGAGAATTGTTTATTTGAGATAGAAATAGATTAAATGGAAAGAAAAAGCATGTATTTCAATCATTTCAATAAAGAACTACAATAAAGTACTGCAAATAAAATTTATGCTTAGCCAGGCGTGGTGACACACACTTTTAATCCCAGCACTCAGGAGGCAGAGGTAGAAGGATCGCTGTGAGTTTGAGGCCACCCTGAGAATGCAGAGTGAATTCTAGGTCAGCCTGAGTTACAGTGAGACCCTACCTCAAAAAAAAAAAAAAAAAAAGTTTATTTAAGATTAATGATGCGAATGAAGAGACAAATCACTTGTTCTGGATCTACCCCACACTTCCACTGGAGGCAGCCACAGGCACAGACCGTGTCCATCCCTGTGTGTCCTTAAATTACAGCAGTGCTCTGATGTTTACAGCTTGCTCAGAATGAACTCTAAAGGAGTGATTTAAAAAATATCCACTTGAGGGCGCTGTCTACTTCTGTGGAAATTGTAATGCTACAATTGTTCAATTCCACAAGGAACACTTAGAACACCTTGGTTAAATTTGTTCCAATTTCTTCCAGTGATATGTTAGCTTTTGCTCTATTTGGCGCTTGTGTCACCTTGACACGGTGACCTGCATTCATCTCTTTATGTTGGCGATTTCATTCTTTTGAATATCTTAAGGATAATATTTGTCCCATGTTGATAAGTAAGCAGCCTGAGAAAGATTGAGTTTCTCGATTTGTAATATGCTGTGTGATAGGAAATTTAGTCCCAAGATTATATCAGTCTGACTCCTAAACTAGTTTACAGTTTTCCAAACCAAGTATGGCACAGTAGCTTGTGCCTTTACTCCCAGCATTGGGGAGGCTGAGGTATGAGCATCACCAGCCTGGACTACAGAGTGAATTCCAGGTCATGCTTGGCTAGAGTGAAAACTTGTCTTAAAAAAAAAAATGGAAAAAGCAAGCTGGGGGTGGTGGCGCATGCCTTTAATCCCACCAGCACTTGGGAGTCAGAAGTAGGAGGATCACCATGAGTTCAAGGCCACCCTGAGACTAGTAGCTAATTACAGCTCAGCCTGGACCAGAGTGAGACCCTACCTCGAAAAAACAAAAACAAAAACAAAAAAATGAGGAAAAATAAATCACCCCTCTTCCTATATGTAAATGTACATGTATATGTTGGAATATACATGTACATATGTATGTGTTTGTGTGAATATTTTCTCAAACATAATATATAATTGCAATTTTACAGTTTAGTAATGAATATATATATATATATATATATATATATATATATATATATATCACACATGAATACAACTTAGAAATGTATGTATATAATATACTATATACTTTCACATATAAGTTCCTCTTGCCCACTGCATTGTAAAATTGTATTTAAATTATATCTTTCAAAGAGGTCCGAATAAAATATCTTATTGAGGAAAACACAGGTTACACTGCTTGATTGGTGAGGAAATTCGTTTCTGGCCGTGGAATGCAATTCCACACAGAAGCCGAGCAGGTGCACCTGGCCATACTGGCGCGGGTTAGAAATAAGCACATTTGTGTTGTGAGGAAAGAGTTACTAGAACTGAAAAGAAAGAAAATTAGCTCACTAAGCAGGCCAGATTCTTCCCTTCCCATTTCTCATAAAATCGAATAACGACTATAATATTATCTGTATTTGTAGAAGATCAGGTCCCTGAGCAGATTTAGCCACTAATTTGCATAAATTTCTATTTCTTAAGCTAAGTAAAAGCAAAAGAGATGGTATGCATTTTATCCACATTCAAACGTATATTCCTCCAGTTGGTATTTGCTGTTATGTTCCTTGCTTCTTTTAATGGTATTCAGACAGCATGTTCCTGTCTTTTTCTTTTCTCACTTTCTTCTTCCCTCCCTCCCTTCCTCCTTCCTTCCTTTTTTGCTTTCTTCTCTATTTGCTTTTTCTCTTTCTAAAAAGTTTAATATTAGTGATCTTATTAACAGAAGACTGACTCAGACCAGCTATGTACAATGGGCCCTTTCCTTTCTTTTATTTTTATAATTTTTTTTCTAATTTATTTTTTATTTATTTATTAGAGACAGAGAGAGAGAGAGAGAGAGAGAGAGAGAGAGAGAGAGAGAGCACAAAAGAATAGAAAGAGAGCCACACAGAGAGAGAATGGGCATGCCAGGGCCTCTAGCTACTGCCAACGAACTCCAGATGCATGTGCCACCATGTGCATCTGGTTTATGTGGGACCTGGAGAATTAAATCTGGGTCCTTGGCTTCCCAGGCAGGTCCTTTAAATGCTTACCCATCTTTCCAGTCCAAGGAGCCCTTTCTTAATCATATTTACAAGGAAATATTTGCTGCTTGTATCTGGGGCCTTGTACAAAGCAGGTTTCTTTCCTATTTTGAAAGCAAAGCTTGGCAGGAGAAGAAGTGTTTGCCAGTGTGCTGGACATAGCACATAAGATTGGGCCTTGACTTAGAACGCAGCCCTTCATGAACATTGCGTGCACAGTGATCTGTCAAACAGGACAGCTACTATGCTCCAGAAATTGTAAGGAGAGAATATGGCTCTGGATGGCCACCTTAGAGAGTTACTAAGATGTTGGTTCAGAAAGTCTGAGTTGCCAGGCATAGTGGTGCACTCCTTTATTCCAGCACTTGGGAGGCAGAGGCAGGAGGATCATCATGAGTTAAGGCTACCCTGAGACTACATTGTGAATTTCAGGTCAGTCTGGACTATAGCAAGACTCTACCTCGAAAAACAAAACAAAACAACAAACAAACAAATAAACAAAGAAAAAATTCCTGAGTTAATGCAAGGAAACTTTTTTTGTTTCAGTTATGTACACAGTGTATACAGTCATGTTGGTATCATCCTTAGTCTCCTTCCTGCCCTCCCCTGCTGCCCCCTTCACAGAAACCCTCCTCATTGAGGGTTGAGCATTGTGGGGTAGCCATCAGTTATGGGTAAGAGGCAATGCCTTTGTGCATAATGACCCAAAATGTGACTAGCATTCTTCCTGCCCCCTCTTCCTCAAATTTCCCTGAGCCATGTTGGGTTCGTTTTAGGTCTGCTTCAGTGAGGAGGTCTTGGGAGCCTCTATATGTCTGGATATCTAATTTGATAGGAGTTGAGCGTCTATCAAGGTGACAGTCTTTCAACCAATGAGTTCTACAGGGCCCCACCCCTCACTCGGGCGTACTGGGTTTTGGCAGCCTAGCTGGACCCTATGCATGCACACTGTCTCGTTCCCTCTATGAAGTCACAGACCTGGCATGCTTTCTTGGAGTGTTTTCATGTTGTGTTCTGTGCTAAGCAGGTCCAGATGGAGACTTGCAGGTACTGTGCACATTCTCTGTGACTTCTTTGTTTTTAATTAGAAAAAGTACATCATATCTAATTGCTCCTAATGAGTTTGTTATACCCCTTTCCATGATTATTTGTTTACCCAATGTCATTCCTGTGAAAGGGCAGTATAAATCACTTTTCTTTATCTATGATTACCGACAACCTCAAAAATATGTTTCCTCCAAGGCCTCACCTCCTAGGTTTGCCATCTTTCAACAGCGCTACCATCTGGGGATGAAACTGCATCACATGAGCTTTGGGGACATTTAAAATCAAAGTCATGATACAGGAAAAGATGATGATGAGATTGGTTAAAATTTGGCACAGAGGGTCTGGAGAAATGGCTTGCGGTTAAAGCTCTTGCCTGCACCCATGCAAAACCAGATGCACAAAGTGGTGCATGCATCTGGAGTTCATTTGCAGTGGCTAGAGGCCCTGCTCTGCGCATTCTGCCTGTCTCTCCCTGCCCCCTGCCCCCCCCGCCTCCCTCTTTCTCTTACACACTCTTTCAAGCATTAGACTCAGAAAAAAAAATTTTTTTCTTCAAAGTCTGGCCTATCACTGGAGCTGAGAACCAAAACCCCAAGTGCTTCACAACCCCTGGATATATCAGCATAAATATTCCAGAGGCTGGACTAACCCCAAATGCTTTGAAGGGACACATTTAAAAATCCAAGTCACGCTACAGACTTTGATTCAGGTACATCAAAGTAAAAATCTTTAGAATATATCAGCAGAAGTGTTAATGTTAGATAACAATATGTTATAAATGTTAACACTCACCTTTAACATTCCAAGAGCAGGAAAACGCCTCAGGCTTGGTACTGTCATTGTCTCAGGTTCTGGTTGAACAAGCTTTCATTTGACCCTCCAGAGGCTGTGCTGATGAAATCACTTTAAAAAATGTCAGAACTGAGTAAAACACTTTCGCACACTTTACGCATGACAGACAAACGTGGTGGATGGATATCAAGAACATAAAGCTGTACCATGGACTTATCTGCAAAACTTAGCCTGCCCTCTCTATAAATGTAGAACCAATTATGATTCAGCTTCCCAGATAACAACTCCACTTCAAAGGACATATAGGGTAGAATGCATTCATTACTGTGGTGCTTTCTAATGGAGATACTGCTTTCCAAAATCTACATGTCAAATAGAAAAACATGACCTTCTCTTTCCATAGAGTTGTATTGTTCTATGAAAATTCCAAGCAGAGTCAAGTAAAAATATAAAAATACAAAAATACAAAAATGTTCCTAGAATGTAAAGACTCTCAGGCAATGGCATCATTTCAGTTCAATTGAATAGATCACTAACCAACTGATTTTTTTTTTTAAAATCTTGCTCATTTATTTATGAGAGAGAGAGAGAGTGAGAGAGAAAGGCTGATAGAAAGAGAATGGGTGTGCTACGGCCTTCAGCCACTGCACAAAAAATCCATATGCATGCACTACTTGTGCATCTGACTTTACGTGGGTCCTGGGGAATCAAACCTGGGTCCTTTGGCTTTGCAGGCAAGCACTTTAACCACTAAGCAATTTCTCCAGCCCTGATTTTTAAAATATATGAAAAAATTCTTCTTTTCAAACAACATACCACAGTAAAAAGATATACAATAAAACAGTCTTACTGCCTTAGTTTCTAAGACTCCTTATGTTATGTAAATATAAGCAAATAGGCATTTATTTGTATCCTCCCAGCACTTTCTGAAACGTTAACACCTACCTTTTGTCAGTATATTGGAGACTTCCAAATCATGTTCAAGTATACGATTCCAGTGCATGGATGTAACAATTACTTTATGATTATTGATGGTCATCAGGGATTTCTGATTTTATGATAGAATAAACAATACTGTAAGAATAATTGAACATTTGTTACTTCATTTTTGTACAATTATATGTGTAGGATACAATCTATAAATTGGATCTACATAATTTATCATTTTGAAAGGCAATGCCAAATTGTTCTCAATAGGTTAAAGGAATCTGTCGTCTTCATAGTAATTAATGATCCTTATCTATATGTTGTATCAAAAATGTTTGGGATTTTGGCCTGGAGAGATTGCTCATTGGTTAAGGTGCTTGCCTGCAAAGTCTAATGGCCCAGGCTTTGATTCCACAGTACCCATGTAAAGCCAGATGCACAGGGTGGTGCATGCATCTGGAGTTTGATTACAGTGGCTAGAGGCCCTTGCACACCCATTCTTTCTGTCTCTCTCTTCTCCATCTCTCCCTGCTTGCAAATAAATAAAAAATAAATTAGAAAGCTCTGGAATTTTAAAACATAAAAATTCGAATTTTTGAGCCTAGTATGGTGGCACATGCCTTTAATTCCAGAACTTGGGAGGCATAGATAAGAGGATCACTGTGACTTTGAGGCCACCCTGAGATTACATGGTGAATCCCAGGTCAGCCTGAGGTAGAGCAAGACCCAACTCAAAAATCCAAATAAAACAATTGTATTTTCTGGGCTGGAGAAATGGCTTAGCAGTTAAGGCGCTTGCCTGCAAGGCCAAAGAACTCAGGTTCGATTCCCCAGCACCCACATAAGCCAGATGTACAAGGTGGGTACATGTGTCTGGAGTTCATTTGTAGTGGCTGGAGGCCCGGCATGCCCATTCTGTATCTGCCTCTCTCTCTCTCTCTGCTCAAATAAAATAAAATATTAAAAAAGTTGGATTTCCTGGAGAAAACTATCATGCCAATGTAGTTTTAATCTAAATTTCTTTGTTTTTGACACATGTGCGTACATGTGCGTGTAATATTTGTGGTGTGTACATATATGGTGTAGACATGTAGGTGTGTCCCTCAAGCACACACATGCAGAGGCTACAGGGGTGCCTGCCCTTTTGCTATTCCACTTTACTTCTTGCAATGGAGTTACTCACTGAACCCATAGCTGCCATGTTTTCTTTTCAGTCCCACTAGCTGACCAGCAGGCTCCAGTGACTCTGTTGTCTCCTTCCTCGCAGGACAAAGGTTACTCTTGTCTGCTGGCATGCCCAGCTTTCTTATTTGGGGGGTGGGGAACACACTCAGGCCACCAAAGGCCCTCATACTTGTGCAAAAATCACGTCTACCCACTGAGCCACTTCTTCAGTCCATTTCTCTTTAATAAAATTAAATGTCTCTTAAGATGCCTAGGAATCATTTGTATTTTCTTATTTGTTTTTCTGTAACATATCTTTTCATATGTTATTCTTATCTCCTACAAAATTTCCAGTTTTCTTGTTGAGCTGTTTTTCTTCTTATAAATAGTCTCAGGAATTTTATAAGAGGGAGATAAGAATTTTTTCTGGAATATAAGTTTATCATCATCTGTCTCTATCTGTGATGTTTTTGTTTTGCAGAAGTTTGATTTTAATTATCATATAATACTTAGATATTAAAGTTTATGCACTTGTAACTTCTAAACTTTTAGAAAGCCTTTGCATTTAGTATAATGAAATAATTGTTTTATGTTTTATCCTTGTAGTTTACTATGTATACATTTATTAACATTATCATAAATGTAAATTAATCAGCAATTAATATTCAATTTTGATATGAATTTATTAATAAAACACCAAATATCATATATTCATATTTTTGACATGAAATTTCCTTGAGCACTTCAGTTTTCCTGAATTTTTAAGTGAAAACTACTTTTGTTTTATTTCTAGTGCTTTTTCTGTTTTCTTCACAGAATATTATTATATTAATTCTACTTTGTTTTCTATTTCTTTTTATTTTTTTCTCAAATTTTTTAAACATTTTCCATGATTATAAAATATATTCCAAGGTAATACCCTCCCTCCCCTGACTTTCCACTATGAAATTCCATTCTCCATCATATTCCCACCCCATCTCAATCAGTCTCTCTTTTATTTTGATGTCATGATCTTTTCTTCCTCTTATGATGGTCTTGTGTAGGTAGTGTCAGGCACTATGAGGTCATGGATATCCAAGCCATTTTATGTCTAGAAGGGGCATGTTGTAAGGAGTCCTACCTTTCCTTTGGCTCTTACATTCTTTTAATATTTATTGTGGAATAATTTTCTCTTGAATAATGTCTTACAAGTAATATATTTTTAGTTTGTTTTGTTGTTTTGTGTCTTAAAATACTTCATATTCTGGGATATATAGATATTATTAACTTTAATACATTCATTGTGATTTAGAATTGCTTATCATTCAGAAGTATAAAAATGTCCTTTTTGACGTTAACAGAGAGTTTGACTCTTTGGGCTGAATTATTCCATCTCAGTTGATGCCTATAATGATAATATCACATCCTATCACATTTTTTTTTGCATTCATGTGATATGATATTTGTGTTTTCATTTCCAAGCTTTCTGAGTCACTGTAAGCAGTACCTGCAAAATTAAGCATATATTTTTAGAACAATCTGAAAATTATATTCTCTCATTAGATGAGTTAAATTGTTATGTGCACTAAAACAGAAGCTTTATTATACCTAATTTTTTTTTAAATTATTTATTTATTTATTTGAGAGCGACAGACATAGAGAGAAAGACAGATAGAGGGAGAGAGAGAATGGGCGCGCCAGGGCTTCCAGCCTCTGCAAACGTGCACCCCCTTGTGCATCTGGCTAACGTGGGACCTGGGGAACCGAGCCTCGAACTGGGGTCCTTAGGCTTCACAGGCAAGCGCTTAACCGCTAAGCCATCTCTCCAGCCCTATTATACCTAATTTAATGACATTTTTGATTTAATAATTATTGCTTGAAAAAATGTGCTATAGTGTGGTTTATAAGATAGAGTGTCATTGGCCTCTGTGGGTGTGGAGAAGTATGTGAGGAATTATAAAGTGATTATTAAACTATTACTTATAGGTTATTATTTTCACTAATATTTCATTGGCATGAAATAATATTATGTTCTATTTGGATGCAGGAAGAAGGGAGAGTACAGTCCTATCTTTGAGCTGAATGTATGAAACCAGGTACAGTTTATGACCTTTTAGCCTACTACATAGGTTATTTAGGATGTTTCAATTTCAGGACTACATTATGCTGTAGAAAAGGTACACATACATTTTCACTTCACTTAGTCAAAAATGACTTGGATTGTATTGATATAACTGAGTAGTATATATTTTGGATATGGAGAAAATTTAAATATCTACAATGCTTGGCTAATGGAAACAACTAATTGTAACACTGATGCTTTTAGAAACAATGGGAGAAAAGATGGAAAATATTGCCTGGGAAGTATAATATAGTATGGCAAACAGTTAGAATGCACTTAAAACCACAACACTTATTTAATGCAGTAGGAGATACCTCTTTGGAGTCATGGTTTGGAGTCTCAATAGCCAGAACACTTATGGAAAAGTCTGTTTGTTTGCAATCACTTTTTAAAAAATATATTTTAAATTTTTATTTATTTATTTGAACATATATATAGAGAGGGAGAGAGAAGGAGAGAGAGAAAGAGAGAAAGAATATGGGCATGGCAAGGACTCCAGCTGCTGTAAACAAACTCCAGACATGTGGGCAACCTTGTGCATTTGGCTTTACATGGATACTGGGAAATTGAACCTAGGTCCTTTGGCTTTGTAGGCAAACACCTTAACCACTAAGCCATCTCCTCATCCCTGTGCTCATTTTTTTCTGTAGTATAAAGTAAAATATAAATATAAGAATATTATATATTATATTATATATTATATATTATTATATTATATATATAATATATATGTTATATTATATATTATATATTAATATTATATATATTCACATATTCTTTCTGCTTGTTATTTTCAATTATTTCCTGGAGTTTACTTGTTAATATTATCTAAATGAAATTCAGAGACATCTACATATGCTGCATTAATGCTGTGGCATTTTTCAGTAGTACTTTACGTTGTACTTCAACCACAATCAGTGATCAAATTATGCTTCTTGAATGACTGTTGTAAAGACGATCTCCTGCCATCATCCATCTAACACTCAAATCAAAAAATGGGCTGAAATTTCAGAGAAAAGAGGTTTTGCCCTCGAGTTTCATAATTGAAATTAGTCATTAAGCATTTAAAGATATGGACAATTATTTTTCCTTTGGTGAATTTAAAAGAAATACACAAAATATCACTTTTATCCAAATATTTATTGAGTATTTAGAATATGTCATAACTATCAATAACTTAATGAAGTAGAGATTATTATATTCATATCCATTTTCTGATGAGAAAACTTGCTTTACTATTTTGCTAGCAGAATAATGGAAGTATGATTTGTGCATGGGAAAATTAACTCCAGAGCCCATTATGCTAGAGATGACCTTGTTAACACACTTGAAAACATTTCCATCATTACATTCAAATTGCATTTCACTACAAAATAAAAATTACAGAGACACAAAGAGGCCATATGGGGATAATGAATTGACCCTTCACTTTGTAGAATTAGATTTATAAATATAGATTTCTATTTATTTTTTTCTGTGTACTATATGTAGAAGAAATATATCAATTCTTCATCAATAATTATGCAATATGAACTGCTGATAAGTAAGGATCTGCAATATTCAAGGGAATATCATACTTTCTATTCAAGACGGAACCAGGTACTATATTATAGTGCATTAATATCTATACTGTTTTAAACTTCAATTTGAAAACATCACAGTTATTTTACTACAGATTTAAACATTTAGTTACTGAATTCAGTATATGGGGCGAGCCCCCTGTCCTGCAGGAGAAGAACGACCACCAAACGAAGATCCTTCTTGATCACACTTTATTGGAGAGCCTCTTGGTTAACAGGAAAGCTGATGGCGAAGGGCGAGGGGCGCAGGAGTGTAGCTGCTTTTATAGGGCAGAATACTACGGGGCGCCTGCTGGTTGGCTGCCACAGGCTCACCCGCCCACAGGAGCCACGGGATAGGCTTGGGAGAAGGTACGTCAAGCGCATGCGCAACCTCAAGAGAGGTTGGCACAAGGCGTTGCCTAAATAAGGAAATGTTTACCTCAAGACTGGCAGGAAGCCAGCGCCATCTTGTAATGGTGTTTGCATTGGCTCCCTACAGTTCCCCCTTTTTTATTAACTTATGGCATAGCTCAGGAAAAATAGCCACCTTCCCGATCAGGTCCGCACCTCATGATGTGTTGACCAATCAAGGGAAGAAGTTCAACCTCCCCTTCCTCAGTGCAATGGGACAGATCCCCTGAGAGTGCAAATGCAGCGGTCAAACGAAAGCTACCAGATCCCTGCCCATCCTCGTGCAATGGGTACTCTGAGACCCTGAGGGTGCAAGGGCCAGGGGAGCTATTTGCCTTTTAAAGCTGACAGCCAAATTTGGGGGGAGGAACCACTTTCCAAGGCAGCGAGTGCTTGAGAAATGACCATCTTGTCCCTCCTGGTCTGGGCTCACAAGCGGCAAACCAACCAGAGGCAAAGTAAGCATCCTCCCAGGCAGCACACCAGGAACATTCCCACTCCTACCCATTCCTTAAAATAAGAGAACACTCTTTAGATGGGAATTTAGGGCTGTCTGAGTCACCAGGGCCACGGTAGTGGAGGAGGCCAAACTATTCAAAGTTTCAGCAGTCTGTACCGAAGTGGCCATGGCCACACTGGCTACTGTGGCAGCAGCTGCTATTGCGGCCACAGCCGCTATCACCGCTGCCGTGATACCAAAATCTCTTTTTTTGTCTGAATAGCAATAGTGTGCTGGGGGCCTCTACAGGCACGGGGACCCACCGGGCCACCCTAAGGACCATAGCATTCTTGAATACCTTGGCATTCCAGCATTGAGACAAGTAACAGGAAGCATTGGTACAGTTACTGAAAGAGAAGTTACTAAGAACGAACAGAAATGGTGGATGAACACACGCCGGCGCAGGGGCAAAGGAAGTATTCCTCCCACAGCCATGTCCAATGTCATTAACACCCTCTTCCACTTGATTCTCCGTATGGAGGGTCCCAGGCACATTATTGCAAGCTACAAGTCCTCCTTGTAACAGTACAAAGGGTGTAAAGTCTGTGCAGCTGCCATTTGTTCCACATAAAATCCACTTTGAAAATGGAGTTGTAAAGAAGCGAGGGAAGACCGTGGCAGAATGGAGCACTGGCATAGGTTTGGGAAAGGTTGACAGAATACCCCAACGTGGCTCTCCTTTAATGGATTCCAGGCACAGGAGGAAGATTATCCACAAGACCTTTATCATCTCTGCCCTGATGGACCTTGCTGTCTTCTGGACCCTCCTCCGGAGATCGCTTGACTGTCCTCACCAGCCAGGCTGGAACCCAATGAGGGGAATCCTGTTCCTGTGGAAAAACACAAACAGCTCCCCTGGATCTTATTAACAAGATCCGGTCCTTTTTATTTATTATCTAAGACATAGAAAAGGCAAGTTCGCTGCAAAATTAAAGACTGAAGTTGTAAAAGAATATTAGACACCAGACTAGCAGAGCAAACAGAAGCAGCAGTCTCTAGGCCAGCAACCGCATTAGCCACATATAAGGAATCCGTAAACAAGTTAAAAGAAATAGAGAATGTCTGAAAGACCTCCAAAACAATTAGGCATTCAACAATTTTGAGGGGAATCGGGTCTAAACATTCTTACTATAGGCTCCGAGCCCTGCTGTAATAATCCTTGACAGCCTGAACCAAATCCTTTAGTTGTTTATAGGGAACTGGTTCATGTCTCCTTTGTTGAGTTACTGGATCCTCAAAAACGGGAAAAGCGGAGGCCAGCCGCGACCAGGTTTTTGTTTTAATGAAGCGGCATGTGTCCCCAGGGGAGTTATAGGGTGGGGGTGCGGAAGGCTCTATCGACTGTAAAGGACCACACCCTTGGCCTTTTGACCCTTTTGTTAGCAGAGGGCGTCTAGGTGGGGACCTGTGCTGTTCCCTTTTATAATAGGCGGTGGCCTCCTTTTGTCTTTCCTCTTCCCCTTTAAATAATTTTTTTTCTTCCTCCTCTGCAGAATCGGAGCTAGCCTCCTCATCTGTGTCAAGTACATTTAAATGTGTAAGCTCCTCAATGGGAGGGTAGAGCCTGTCAAAGTCTCCTTTTATCCCCCTCGGGGGGGGGGGGGCAATTATAGATTTCACCTGTTTCTCTGAGCTCATCTTGTAAACTTTTTTCTTTGTTTAATCCCTTCTTTTTTATTTTTTTTCTTTTTCTAGGCCTAGTTTTTGACTCCCCATTTGAATCTGACTCAGAAAGGCTATCCTGATGCCTTGCGAGAACTTCCCGTCCCCTTCTAATAAATTCCATGTGGTTTTCTTTACTTAAGCAAGAGTGAATCAGCTGCCAAAATGGCAGTGTACCCTTACCAATTCTGTCCTCTGAGTTGCCCATGTTGCGCTCACAGCAAACGACAAGGACAATAAACCACACAGGAATTAAAATAACAAGGATCAGGTAGGGATCTAAGTGAAAAAACATTATGACTGGGGATGACTTACCGACATCTTCCTCTCCGTGTGTCAAGTTTTGGATCCTCTTCAGCCCCTCGCCCGGTGACCACAAAGCACCCGGCGTCCCGGGTTTCGGCACCACTTTGCGGCGAGCCCCCTGTCCTGCAGGAGAAGAACGACCACCAAACGAAGATCCTTCTTGATCACACTTTATTGGAGAGCCTCTTGGTTAACAGGAAAGCTGATGGTGAAGGGCGAGGGGCACAGGAGTGTAGCTGCTTTTATAGGGCAGAATACTACGGGGCGCCTGCTGGTTGGCTGCCACAGGCTCACCCACCCACAGGAGCCACGGGATAGGCTTGGGAGAAGGTACGTCAAGCGCATGCGCAACCTCAAGCGAGGTTGGCGCCAAGGCGTTGCCTAAATAAGGAAATGTTTACCTCAAGACTGGCAGGAAGCCAGCGCCATCTTGTAATGGCGTTTGCATTGGCTCCCTACAAGTATAGTAAGCTGCTTTCAATTTTGGGTATTATCTGAATATCATTATGTCAAAAAAGAGCTCACTATTCTGCAGCGAATGTGATGGAGATATGACTTCATTCTTGATTTGTGGCTATTTGATCCCCAATAAAATTTGTTCAAAAGGCTGATTTTTTTTCCTCCCAGCATGGTATTTGCACCTTCTTAAAAGCCACCATATTGGAGTATTTGGACTTATTTCTGGACTCTTAATTTAACCTAGTATATATAAATATTATACTACATTAGTGCCAAAGATAAATACATATGTGTATATAGGTATATATGTATGAAATCTGTGGTACTAATGTGTAGTATGTAGGACATTAGTACAGATCCCATTTTTATTGTGTTCTTGTTGAATCACCTTATTTTCCTGATTTTAAAAATATTCTTAAAAGATATTTTTATTTTTATTTATTTATTTGTGAGAGAAAGAGAAAGGGAAAGAGAGAAGGAGGGTAGGAGAGAGAAAGAGAGGAAGGGAGAGAGAGGTAGAGAGTGAGTGAGAGAGTTAGAGATAATAGGCATGCCAGAGCCTCTAGTCACTTCGAACAAACTACAGATGGATATGCCACCTTGTATATTTGGCTTAGGTCCTTAGGATTTGTAGGCAAGTGCATTAATCACTGAGCAGTCTCCCCAGTCCTTTTCCTGCCTTTTAACTTTTAATTGTTTAACTGGCATGGAGAAAATGTGCCCAACCAGTAAATGGTAACAAAACCAAAATAACTGATAAGTGGGAATTCTTCATTATGGGAGAGAGACAGTAAGAGAGCATGCTCTACTTTCTGCATCTGGAGATCTGGAGGAGGAAGTGAACTTGAGTTTTCAGCCATTACAAGCCGATACCTTTAACTGCTGAGCTATCACTTCAGACCCTCATTTTTGTTTCTAATTGCTTTTGCTCTTCTGGGCCTTGTGTATTTCAATATGAATTTCAGAATCAATTTGTTTATTCCTAAAGAGAAACAATGGGGGAGGTTTTTATAGAGATTACATTGAATCTATGTTTGGATTGTGGCTAGTGTGTGAGTCTTTTTTTTTTTTTTTTTTTTTTTTAGTACTTTTTCCTGGTAGGGTCTCACTCTAGCTCAGGCTGACCTATAATTCACTATGTAGTCTCAGGGTAGCCTTGCAATCATGGAGACCTTCCTACCTCTGCCTCCCAAGTGCTAGGAGTAAAAGCGTGTGCCATCGTGCCTTGCATTAGTCTTTTAACGTAACCCTGCTGTTCAACAAATACTTACTTATTCCCACATATTTATATCTTTAGGTTCTTTAAAATATTTTAGTTTTTAGTGTGTAAGTTTATTTCTACTTTGTTTGACTTTTAAAATCTATAACCAATATAATTTTCCTTCTAGGAGTAAGGAAATAAAATTGAACATTATGTATTTATCTTGTGTTTATCTTGTGTTCATTGATTAATGCAAATAGCTTAGAGTGTTTTACTTTAGGACTATTTTTTTTCAATGAATGTGCTATTAATGAACAGAAATTTTACTTTTACCCCAATCTGGCTGCATGTCTTTGCATTTTTACCCATGAAGACAATGTTAGATATAAATTTTGAGAATGCTTCTCTTACCTTGTGCTTGATCACAGGGAACATTCCATTGTTTACTGTTAATATGCTGTTAATTCTATATTTTTGTAGATGTCCTTTCAGGTTGAGGAATATCCTTTCTATTCCTGGTTTGTGAAGTGATTTTTTAATGAGATATTCTAATTTTGCCAAATGATTCTTTCTGACTCTATTGAAATTGTTGTATGATTTTAAAATTTCTATGGAAGGCTGTACCAACTGATTAATTTTCAGGTATTAAACCAACCTTGCATTATTGGCTCCCATTTACTTGGTCATAATAATTTGTTTGGTATTGTAGCAGACAGCTTCAGGTTCACTGAGATGAACTTCTAGACCAGGCATGGTTATGGAGGAAGGGATATTTATTTAAGTTTACAGATCCAAGGACTTTCCATAATGGCAGAAGAAGCTGGCCTGCCTTCATGTCCAAGGAGAGAGAGAGAGAAGGAGAGAGACAGAGAGAGCGAGAGAGAGAGAGAGAGAGAGAGAGAGAGAGAGAGAGAGAGATTGAGAGAGAGAAAAGCACAAGCCAAAAGCCAGGAGCCACACAGCACAGCACAATTTGCCAGTCTTTAGATTGAAATCTGAAACCCACCACCATACCTTAATATCTGCCCAGTGCAACCACTCTCAGCAACATGGATGCAGATGCAAACTACAAAGTAATAAAACACTGAATATATTGAGGGCTATCTATTCAAACGACCACATACTGCCCCTGGCCCCCAACAGAATTATAACCACCACACATTGTAAATTGTACCCAGTTCACTTTCATAGGTCCCCACAGTCTTGACCAATTTAAGATAGTAAGTCCTGTAAAATCAATCAAGTTAAATACTTACAACATATAAAGGTACAGAGTAAACATTCTCAACTGGTATAATACATAGCAAGGAGAGAATAAAACAATGCAAACTCAACCACCATCAAGCAATCATCAAACTTCTGCAGTTGAAGTCCAATATAACCAGAGACTGCCAGTCTCCAGATTTTCCAATTCTGCCCCTCCAGCTGGGCAGAGTAGCCAGGAAACACTTCCACACTTCCATCTTAGGCCAATAGTGCATTCTATGGTAGCCCTTGCATAATCCTGGTATATCCAACATGTTTTCAGGTCTTTATGCAAACCATGGTCCATCTTCCAAAGGCTCTTTCAGCCTATCAGGGTATAAGGCCCTGCCTCATGCCACATCTCAGCAGTGGCTCCTGGAACTGTGTGCATTCATGACCACTCCTCATATTTTTCATGCTTCTGAAACCAATACCAGGTGTGGATGAAATAAATTTTAACCTTGAGAAGCAGGTTCCTTGTCCAGTCAACTCTTTCCAAAAGAGTGTGCATTTCTATGATAGTCTTTCCTCAGGCGTCCTTTTTATTTTAATATAAAGCAGTTGGTGTATCTTCCTTAAGAATGCTAATGTGTTGACAATAGGAACTTCAGTAACCTAAAACCAGTCTCAGTGACTGTAATGTTAACTTGTTTGAGGTTCTCCAACTTAAAATCTTAAATCTCTCAGTCCAATATCTTAACCAAGCACTTCAGTCCATTACAGATTTAACCTTGATCAAACTCTCTGGGCCTGGGCAGCAGGACACAGCTAGCCCTTATGCCAGGAGCCCAATTCTAACAAACTCATCTTCAGTCTTGACTTCCCTTTACAAAGCTCATAAGCTAAGCCTCAAAGTTCAATACTGTCTGCATTTAGCATGCTCAAATTATCATCATAATAGTCCATAAAACTTGGCTGGTTTACCACTCTAGACGTCATCTTCAGTTTCAAGCACCAAGTCCATGCCTATGTTCCAAAAGATCACCATCCACATGATCAGGTTCATCTAAGTCCACTTCTTTATACTAACGTCTATAGCAGACAGCTTCAGGTTTGCTGAGATGGACTTCCCAGCCAGATATGGTTCATCTGTCCAGTGAAACGGCCTCCAGCCAGGTGGTTTCAGATGCAAAGTGCAAAGTAATGAAACACTGAATATATTGGGGCCATCTAGTCAAACTACCTCAGGTATGTTGCTGAGTTAGATTTGTTACTATGTTGTTGAGAATGAATGTGTCCATATTACTAATAATACCTATTGGTCTGTAGTTACTGTTGTGATGTTTTGCCTAATTTTGTTATCATGGTGATACCTAAAAAAGTTATGAAGTATTTCCTCTTCGATTTTTTGGAAGAGCTTATAAAAAATTAGCATTAACAAGTCCTTGTGCATTGGTAGATTAGATTTTACTGATGAAGTTTAATGGAAATAATCTCTTTTGTGGCTAGTATTTTTTATCATAAATTCAAATCATTGTCTATTTTTTATTTATAGTTTAAGTGGTTTGTTTCTAAAAGTTTGTCCATTTTTGCAAGTTGTCTAATTTGTTGATGAGCAATTGTTTTCAACATTCCTAAGGTTCATAGTAAAGGCAACTCTTTTTTTTTTTTTTTTTTTAAGATAGGGTCTCACTCTAGGCGAGGCTGACCTAGAACTCACTCTCTATTTCCAGGTTGGCCTCAAAGTCACAGTGGTCTTCTTATATCTGCTTCTTGCGTTCTGGGATTAAAGGTGTGTACTATATTGCCTAGCAACCTGCAAGCATTAAAAGGTAAGTCCCAATTGCTCAAGACACCACAGACTGCAGCCATAGGACATCAGTTGATCATTCTGGAACTGAGAGGGGATCCAGCTCCTTTTTGGCTAGCCCTCATAGTTCTGGCAATTGCTATAAAAGCACTGTAGAATAACATTTGCCACCTGATTGATTAGGCAAGAGATCCTGCTGGTTACAAAACCAACCAGCCTAGCAAGAGGTTTATAGGTGTGCAATAGTGGCACACAGGAAATATAGGTAACCAACTGCTCATAGATTGGACACGAGTCCTGCTCAGTGGGGCTGAACTCATATATAGTTGTGGTAATAAAACCCTATTCCCCAGAACAAGAACCCAATAGGCTCCAGAGAAAACCTCCATTTGTTCTCTAGGAAGAATGGTTATACATGTCAATATACCTTTCTAATGACCAGGCAAATGCCCTTTTATTCAAACTGCTCTCACTTTTGCTTAGAGACTGGTCTATTTTACAGATGGAGGAGAATGTGGCGGAGAACAAGGATACATCAATACATCAAGAAGAGAAAGCTGACTGTCTACCAGGAGGGGGCCACCTTCACCTCATTTTCCCAGGCCCAGAAATCATTTCAAGGGAAGCTGTGGCACACTACTGCTCTTACAGCCAACCTGAAAACCATTATCAGGGAAAGGGCAGTAGACACTGTGGTCACTCAAATTTCATAAAAACAGAGACCCAGAATACACAGAGAAGGAAACCCTAAATCAGATCTCTATCTTGCCCAAGGCTGGGGGAGCATCACAGAAAAGGGGTGGAAAGATTATAAGATCCTCAGAGTGGGTGGGAACAGCCTGAGTCACTGTGGTTCCCCCATCTCTGCAGAGACTGACTGAGGCCTCCCCACAATGAATACCAATAACCTAACCAAAGACCCTTAGCAGAATTGAGGCCTGGGAGAGAAGGTCTATGTGTGTAACCTTTATTAAAAAAATCAATAAATTAAAAAAAATGAGCCTTCATACTTTGTTATATTCCTTGAACTGCCTATGGCTCTACATTGTTACTTTTCTGTTAGAGTAAGGCTGAATCTGTGCTTTCTTGGCCTCTCGTCATTGTGGAGAAGTCCCAAAGTATAGTTGTCTACCCCATTTGGTTTTTTTTTTTTTAAAATATTTTATTTATTTATTTAGAGAGAAAGGGCATGCCAGGGCCTATTAAAACTGCAATGTAACTCCACAGGCATATACCACTTCTGTACATCTGGCTTTATGTGGTTACTAGGAAATTGAACCTGGGCTGGCAAACTTTGCAAGTAACTGTCTTTAACCACTGATCTTTAACCCCATTTCTAACAGAAGGTGCTCTGTTTAAAAATAAAAAGATGTCAAAATCAAATCTGTACTATGGTTAAAAATATAACTTTCCCAGCTTCAGTCAATAGCTTATAAACTCCATTAGAAAGGAATTTCGGGTAGGGATATATACTCAATGCCACTCTAGTTTGTGTAGCATATCTTTTTTTAATTAATTTTCATTGACAACTTCCATAATTGTAAACAATATCCCATGGTAATTCCTTATCTACCCTCACTTTTCCCTTTGAAACTCTACTTTCCATTATATCCACACCCCCATCAGTCTCTTTTTTATTTTGATGTCATGATCTTTTCTTCCTATTATGAAGGTCATGTGTAGGTAGCATCAAGCACTGCAAAGTTGTGGATATCCAGGCCATATTGTGTCTGGAGAAGCACCTTGTAAGTAATCTTACCCTTCCTTTGGCTCTTACATTCTTTCTGCTACCTCTTCCACAATGGACCCTGAGTCTTGGAAGGTGTGATAGATATATTTCAGTGCTGAGAACTCCTCTGTCATGTCTTCTCAGCAACATGGTGCCTTCTGGGTCATCTCAAGGTCACTGCCATCTGAGAAGAGAAGTTTTTTTCACAAAAAGTAAGAGTAGCATTAATATATGTGTATGGACATTAAGAGAAGTGCTTATTGGGAAGTTTAGTGAACATAGTATATACATTTAGTCAGATGCCAGCAGACATTACACCCCTAGGACTCATGACAACCCTATTGCAGGTTCTCAGTATCAGGGATGCATTCCCTCCCAAGGAGCAGACCTCCAGTCCAGTTAGAGAGTGGTTGGTTTTTCCTATAACAGACATGCTCCTATTGCACATGTTTGCTCATTTGTCCTGGCTGGCCAAATTTAAGGCTTGCAGTGTCCTCTGTTGAGTATCTTCACTGGTGATTTCTCTCCCTCCCATTGAACTGCATGTAGCATGGCTTTTTCATTTGTCTGTCAGCTGGTCTACATGGAGGAGGTTTTCAGCTCAGCTCCAGCAGGTTTTCTCAGTGGCCTTGCAGCCCAAGCATGTGGAGTATTCATCAATATGGTCTTACCATCTATTCCTAGTGGGAAACCAGGGGCCTTGGCAATGGACTGTAATGTTTTGGGAGTATCAGGGATCTCCCTGGCCAACAACTCACTGGAAGGTATCCCACCCTTGGCACTGAAATTTTTCTAGTAAAAAATCTATGGTTTCTGAGTGTTCCATTGGCCAAAAAGTAGGTTTTCATATGACTTATTCATATCCTCAAAGATTTTGATTAGCCCTCCCTCCACCTTTCCTTTACTCAAACTTTTTTGTGTAGCATTTCTAACATTCAAAACTCAAAGTTTTTTTCTTCTCCACTATATAAAAATGTCAATGTTAAGTCATATCCCCAAAGACATGATAGTCATCTATAGCAAAAATCTCTCCCTACACATGTAGAGAATTAAAAAAAGTGAATGTTCTTTTTTTTTTTTTTTCCTCTTGGTCAAATGCTAATTTTAAAATCTTAAAAAAAACCCCTACTATTCTTTATTGTTTCAGGATCTACTTTAATCTTCATTTTTCTTCTCCTTATAGTAGGTTTGTTTGTTCTTCTTTTTGCCAGTATCATAATGTAGTTTAGTTTATTGATTTGAGCTGTTCTGCATTAAAATATTTGTCTATTTTCAGCGTGTGTGTGCATGTGTGTGTTGGAATTGTAACTAAGTTGACAGGCTTTGAAAGCAAGTGCCTTTAATCTTTGAGCCATCTTCCTAGCCTATCTTCGGTTCAAGTATAACCATTTAAACCAGTTAAAAAGCTTCTAAGTATTGCTTTTACAGTATTCCCTAAGTTTGGATCTGCTATGTTCATTTTTGTTAATCTCAAAAGGCTTTCTGTTATCTTTTATAGTATTTCTTTCTCACATTGGTTGCTTCAGAGAGTGTTGCTTACATTAGACATATGTGTGTGCTTCCCTATTTTTTTCATGTGGTTGTTATTTCATGTTATAGTTCTGGGAACCAAAGCAGATTCCTTAGAACAGAAAATTAATAGGCTCCACAGTCTAATTCTAATGACTAGGGTTATCCCCTTTTATTCAAAGTGTTCTCACTTTTGGTTGGAGAATCTGTTCTATTTTACAGATGGAGAATACAAGGAGAACAAGTTCACACCAGGACATCAATACATCAAGAAGAGAGAGCCAACTGTATACCATGAGATGGGTCACCTTCACTTCATCTGCCTGGATCCAGTGATCATTACAGGGGAAGCGGTGGCACAATACTACTCTTTTAGCTATCCTGAAAACCAGTGTCTACATAAAGCCAGATGTACAAGGGGACAGCATGCATCTGGAGTTCATCAACAGTGGCTAGAGGACCTGGTGTGCCCATTGTCTCTCTCAAATGAATGAATTAATAAATAAATAAAATATTTCAAAAGCCTCTTATTTCTTTATTGATCTCTTTAAAATTGTTTTATACATTATTAAAAGCAGAATATTGAAGTGTACAGCTATTATTTTAGAATTGTCTATTTTATCTTTCATTTCTGTCAGTTTTTGTGAAATGAATTTTGTTCTATTATTAGGTGCACATACATTCATAATTGCTTTATATTCTTGCTAGATTGAAACATTTATCAAAAGAATATCCCCTTGTTTCTGGTAACTTTTAAAAAATTTTATTTTTTAACAAGTTGTACTCTTTCATTCCTTCTCACCTGTTCCCATTTCCCTGGGGCTCTCTTCTGTGGGGTTCTGAGATTTACTATGGGGTCAGGAAAGCCTCACTCAGTCCCAGTGTTGTGGTGGGGGTACTGTGTCTGTGGATATTCCCATGTACTCTGTGGCTCTTACAGTCTTTCTGTCTCATCTTCCACAGTGTTCCTTGAACCATGGCAGGCCTCTTGGCAGTCTCATTTGGTGTTGAGCTCTTTGTAGCCTCTGGATTTCTGCTTTCACAGGCTGTTCTTGATCACTGCCTCTGCCACTGTTACTCCGGAACTGGTTATCAGGCTAGCAGTAAGGGCAGTGCTCATGGAACTGCAAGTTATCTGGGGCTCTGCCAGACGTGGAAGCGGTGGCAAGTCTCATGGAGGGCAGTTTTATAGATGGATTTTGGCTCTCCTCTGTTTTCTCTGACATCTGTAAAACAAAGCAGTTCTCTAAGCAAGAGTGAGACTATCTTGGGTTAAAGGGGGTATTTGAGAGATCCTTGGTGTGCAAGCTCACTCTTCTCAAGAAAGTTGTTGGGGCTTCTTTCTGAAGTATAAATTTCCTGACTATGGGAATATGATTCGGCTTCCAGTACCAGGTATGAGTTCTTTCCCACTGAGCTGTCCTCTTCTCCAGTCAGAGAACAGTTGGTTATCTGAAGAGGCCAGTATTTAACATTTATTTTGTTTTTGTCGGGAAGATAGCTGAATGGATAAAGCACTTGTCACACAAACCTGAGTTTGGATTCCCAGAACCCAGATAAGAGCTGAATGAAGAATGTGGGGGATATTAGTCATACCAGTGAAGTGATGAGGGAGGCAGATAAGGGAATGTCATGGTAAACCATGAAAAACCCTGCCTTAGACAAGGTGGAAGACTAGGACTGATATTAGAAATTATACTCTGATAGCCACAAGTGTGGATTTGATATGGACATGCACATTCCCACAATCACATACAGTCACATATACCACACACACACACACACACACACACACACACACAGTCTTTTCCTTCACTCATTTCTTTCTTTTATGTTGCATAAATATTTTCTTTTTTTGAGAGAGAAAGAGGCAGAGAGAGAGGGAGAGAAAGAGAGAGAGAGAGAGAGAGAGAGAGAGAGAGAGAGAGAGAGAGAGAGAGAGGGAGAGTGCGCTAGGGCCTCCAGCCACTGCAAATGAACTCCAGACGCGTGCACCCCCTTGTGCATCTGGCTAACATGGGTCCTGAGGAATTGAGCCTCAAACCAGTGTCCTTAGGCTTCACAGGCAAGTGCTTAACCACAAAGCAATCTTTCCAGTCTGCATAAATATTTTATAATATAGGCTTTTAACTTCAGTGTTTTTTTACTTTATTTTAAAATGTTTTTATCAATTTTCATGCATGTACATAATTTACATATAGTATTCTCATCATACCCTTCCATTACCTTCTTCCATCCCCCTTCCCTCATTCCCATTTCATTAAATCTTATTTTCCAGTGGGTCCCTCTTCTATTTTGAAGTCTTTTGCACTTTTTTGCCCTCCTCCATCATCTATGATGAAATGTTGATGGGTCTAGAAGCATGACAATCACTCTGAGGTCATGAATGAAGTGGCCACTTCATGTCCAGGAGACAGCATTTTAAACCACTCCTCTCCATCCTCTGGCTCATACATTTTTTTCCACCCCTTCTTCTGCTGTGTTTCTTGGAGGACATGATAGAGTGCTCTCATTTAGTGCTAGCCACTAAACAGTCACTTATTCTCAGTACTTTGACAAGTATTGAATCTTCCCAGTAGTCAATTCCCTCCACAAAGTAAATAAATAAATCAATATTTAAAAAAAGATTTTCCTATCAAAGGTGAAAATAGCACTAATCTACAGGCATAAGCATACATTTTTAGAGGGTAATATTGATGGGCACAAGATATCTAAACATAGCCATAGAACAATTGTGGCTTCCCTCCTAGGGTCAGTGGCCTTTCTAGCTTGGATTGTTTTCATTCCCAAGCATGAATTTCCTCCTGTGGAAATAGATTTAAATCCAGTCAGAGAGAAGTTGGCTGCCCTCCATCACAGGCATGTCAGTATTGTAGCTGTGGGCACATCTTGGATGAGTTGTTGGCTGTGTAGATCACAGGGTCCACTGCTGGTTAAGACTATTAATGATTTTCCTCCCCCAGACGTCTGCCTAGCATTTTCCAGCACTCTGACAGCCAGCAGAGAGGAGGCTTCCAGCATATTTTAACCTGATTTCTCAGTGTCCTACAACAAAACATGTGTTGCCTTTAGTAACAGGATGTTATCATTTGGTTCTGGTGAGAAACCTAGAGCATTGACAAGAACCTAAATTGATTTGTACCTGACCAAAAACTTACTAGGAGGTATAACACCCCTAGCTCTAGGATTTTCCTGTAACAGTTTATGATTTCTGCGGGAAGTATTCTCCACCCCTTACTGGGTACATCTGCCCCAAATTTCTCTCTCTTTTAAAATCATATATATATATATATATATATATATATATTGGTTTTTTGTGGTAGGGTCTCACTCTGGTCCAGACTGACCTGGAATTCACTATGGAGTCTCATGGTGGCCTTGAACTCATGGCAATCCTCCTACCTCTGCCTCCTGAAGGCTGGGATTAAAGGTGTGTGCCACAACGCCCTGCACAAAGTTATATTTTTATATAGGTAATAAGTATGTTTCCATATGACTTCATCATCATGTCTTTATTTTTGAGTTACCTTTATCCCACTCCCTCCTCTCCTATATATTCTTCTCTTGATCCCATTTAACAGATTATCTGGTTTGAGTATTTATTTTTAATATAACAAGGTTTATTTCATCTTCCTTTAGGAAAAATAGTTGTGTCAATTTAAAGAGTTTTAGCTACAGATTTTTTTTTCTTTGAACACCTATATTATGCCATCCTTCTGGCTTCCATTGTATCTGCTGAGATTTCATATGATAATCTTATTATGATGAGATTCTTTTATAAATTATACATTTTTTCTTTTGTTACGTTTTTGAAATTTTCTCCTTGTTTACTTTCAGCAGTTGAAAGATGATGTATCTGTTTGTTAATCTACTTATTTCTCCTACTCGGCATGCACTGGTGTTTCTGGGTGTGCAGGCTATGGTGTTTCAGTGAATGAGGGAAGTTTGCAGCCATTATTTCCTGGAATGCTTTTTCTCCTTTCCTCCTCTCCTCTCCTCTCCCAGCATTCCTATTATATGCATGTTGATGTGTTTCATGTTGTTCTATAGTGTTCTACTGTGCCATTCCCCCTCTGTCTAAGCTCATATAATCTCTATCAGTATCTCTTCCAGTTGGTTAATTCCTTGCTCTATTAAAATTTATAGTAGAGATACTATAATGAGTTTTTAAACAAAATTTGAGTTACTGTACTTTCAAACTACGTATTTTCTGTTTGGCTCATTTTAAAACATATCTCTTTATTGATAGTTTACATTCAATGTATTGTTGTCATTATACATTAGTGATATTTTCCATTAGTTCTATGAACATATTTATGTTATATACTTTGAAATATTCTCTCTATTAACTGAATATCTGGTCATTTTCACCGCTTCTTTTGCTTGCTTTGCTGTCACTTCCCAGTGTGGGAGTCACATTTTCATGTTTACTTTATATCCCATAGAATTTCTGGGAACTAGACATTGTAGGGAATATATTGCAGCACTTCTGTGAACTCTTTCCCTCCTTCTGGAGCTTGCTGTTGTTATTTGTTTAGTAGGTGGCTCGATAATTTTAGTGAAGTCTGTTTTACTCCCTGCTTCTCAGTATTAAACATCTGCTGTTGTTCAGGGAGGCACAAGGTTTTGTATGCCCATAGGCACCCTTGGATAACAATTATATTGGTATCATTCTTTTCCACTTTTCCTAACCTAGCTATTAAATGCTACTAGTTTCCAATTTTTGCTTTATTGCTTATAGCGATACTTTGGGTTCTACATTTCTTTACAAGCCAATCAAGTTAAATAATTGCTTCTTCAGTGACAGAATAGTTTGTGAGGTTAGTGTTCCCACCCTTGAAAGACTCCTTCCAGTTTTTTTTTACTTTCCTGTTCTTCCCTATGTCATAGTTGCCTCCAGTCTCATCTATATTTTTATTGGATCCAGAAATCTCTTTTCTCATCACCTCCACTGTTCTTCAGGGTGCCTCAGGCTTACATTTCCCTAGGTTCTGTCACACATGAAGCTTCTTCCCTTGGAACAGCACTGGAGGCTATCTGCTTTATACTTTACTGGGAAATCTCTGAGGGCTCTGGAGCTGGTAATTGGGAAAATGGGAACTATTTCTTGCAGTGACACCCTTGCTTCAGGAGTTATGGTGCTAGTCGAGGGGTTGTAGACTCTCCAAGTTTAAATGGAGAGTGTGAGAAAATAAGGAACCTTGCATATTGAATTAGAATCCCCACTGTTAGAGTAAATATTACATACCCCTACACACATACATCACATACATGCATATTCACACACATACTCCTACATGTATTGTGCACTTATTAATTTTTCCTGGATTCTGTGGTTCTAGGAATATATATACATACATATATATAATTTCAAAGAGAGGCACAAAGAGAGAGAGAAAGAAGGGGAATACCAGGGCCATTGTGAATGAACTCCAGATGCATGTGCCACCTTGTGAGTCTGGCTTTACATGAGTACTGGGGAATTGAACCTGGGTCCATTGGCTTTGCAGGCAAGCATCTTAACCACTAAGCCACCTCTCCAGCCCTAGCTTTAGGAGTTTTAATGAGTGTCTTTTAACACTTGAGATGGTAATAGATAATGGCTATGCAGTTTACATTAAAGCAGATTCAAAGACATTCTCTTCACAAACAAATAGACATTTCTGGGCTTTAAAGTATAATGAAATAGGTGCAAAAAGAGATGAAATAAAACACATTCAGTGAATTTTCCATAGATTGTTAGCTCTAAGATATTAAAGACTTTAATTACTTCCTGAAAACTTTTAAAATCAACTTACTGTAGTTTGAGTTAAATCTTTGTGAATTTACAAGAATTTCAATACATGAAACATGCTTTTTTGTGTAGGATTGATGATGTGCCTGCATCTCAACCTGGCATATGGTTTTCATAATATTAATGAACCATGTGTGGCAGGAAACAATAAAAAGTATAATATAAATGACATTAGAATACAAGGTTAATAAAGCTCTGATGGGTACATATTTTCTTTATTGCCTCCATGTGGAAAATGAAGGTTACTACTTCTTAATTTTGAGAAATTTTCATGAAACTGACAGGAAGGAGGAAGGGAAGAGGACAGAGAATTGAGACAGCGTTTGAGGGGAAAGACTTGTGTTCAAAGTAGTTGAAGAGATCATTTTAAAAGCTATCTTTGATATTGTGACCTTTTCTGTGTTATATCTTATGAACAATGGGCACTTCAAATGATCTACGATAAAGGTGAATGTTATCCTTCATGTTTAAATGACATAATCCACAAAATATGTTAATCACATAGAAAATATAAACATTTCAAATTTGCCCTTCAGAAATTTTTTCATGCTTAAATATCACTATGTATCTAAGAAAATCATGAGCAATAATTATTTTTAACATCTATCATGTACATTAGTTGGAAGAATTACCATACTCCTTAATCATATTCTAGAATGACTTGGGGGCTAACTTTGGAGTAGCAAATCTCTCTCCTATGCGAGCCTATGAAGTATGAGAAGAAAAACAAGGTTGTTCAGTAGAAAAATTCCATCATTAAATCTATAAAAATGTTAAGTCAAAAATCTAGTTATGATTTCTGAAGCTGGGAAGACACAGTGCGGCCAATTCCCCACAGCACACATTCTAAACTCGGCCGTTCAGGTGGAACTGTTTGAACACTCACATTTCGTGCTTCACTTCTTTCCCTTTCCTGAGTTCATTCCCTTTTATTTCGATTGGTAGCTCTTAGACTGATCCTCCTTGCTTTGAATAATTTACCATCTAAATAAAAGTAACAACATCAAAGAATCCCAGACTTAATACACTCCACTCCAGCGTGGGCTCCCATGGGCTGATCTAAAGGAGACTGAAGAATTAATCACCCAGGATAAGAGCCTTCAGCTTTTCATATGTTTAATGCTCAAGTCACTTCCACACACACACACACACAAAATATAAAAAACCAAAAAAACCCCCACTCTCCTTCCCTTTTGTTTTTGTGTTTAGTTTTCTAAACACTGTCATTCTGTTTCCGCTTCAGCTCCAGATCCCCGGGATGTCTTGGCACCAAACACATGTAAAACAAATAAACACCTTCTTGCACACTCTAACAAGTGCAGCAATTAGTCTCTGAGCACAGCTTGCTCTCCACCACAGCAACTCATTTGGTGCTGGTTGTTATCTTTGGAGAACAACTTTGCATCAGCAACATTTGTTTGATTCCGGGGTTTTCAGCCCTGTCAGCATGGCGGCTTCTGCACACCCTTTTCAGATCCCAGTTCTGCACCTCTAGAAAATGAGCTGCTAGCCAGTATATAGCACTTGACTCCTGCATGTCACCTTGTCATATTCAGGGAACATTCAGCTGTGGGTGATCTTCACTCCATATGGGCTGCAATAACTACTGCTGTGAATTACAGATGAGTTCAGTCTGGACAGTTTTTCCTTTCTTTTGTTACACAATAGCATAGATTTAAAATAGTATTAACAAGACTTGGTATGTTGTTACAAACAGCCTATATTCCAATATGTAAAATATTATTTGTTGAGTACCCAAGATGGTATATTTAGAAAGTAAGTGGGAAAACACTTAGCTTCTATCATATCACTGCAACAGAAACTAGAAAGTTAGAAATTATTTTTTTCTATGTATAGCTGTATTTGATATATGACCTTATCTTCCCAGATGCTTTCATTTTTGAAGTGCTGAATTTGAGGAGAGAAGGAGTGGAAGAACTAAAATGTGTTAAAATAATTCTTCTATCCTAAAGTATGGTGCATTACATCATGAAGCGTAATACTGATTTTCACCAGTGATGTACAATTAATCATATTTTCTCATCTAAATCCATTTTATATGGAATCTGAATCAAATATTTAAGCTATAAGAAAAATTCCCATTGGGCCTTGTTTCGGGCTACTAACACCTGCCATTTCTTAACATGACTGTTCCGTTTTCTTGTATCATTTTCAGTAATGCAGGGCACAAACACATAAAGAAAATTAATATTTGTTCCCTGTTCTATGGCTAAGTATGTGACTCCATGGAAGCCAAATGGTCTCTCTGGAATCAGTGTGTGACGATAAGTGTGTGGTTATTTAGAAGCCGAGTGGCCTCTCTGGGACTCACAATGTGACTGTGGAAGTTGAATGACCTCTCTGGGTTTCAGCTCTTCATTTTTTTTAAAATGCAAAATGCCTAATCTAATGGTGTTCTAAGGTACTTATACATCTAAAACTATCATTTTTCTTGCTACTGAATAATTCTTACACTGGAGAACTTGATTCTTTGTGTAAGTTGGTTTAATTCTGCTATATAAATTATGAAGGTCATTGACATATTTTGAACAAATACCACTTGCAGCTCTACTATATGCAGATACTATACTAGAAGCAACGCAAAGCACAGGCTGTTCTGCCACCATAGAGATTGTTCCATTATATAAGCCAAGCATTCAAGTAGTCAGGGGAACACAGCGCTGTATCAGGTAGAACGCAGGAAATGCAGGTCTGAGATGGAGAACAGTAGAGAAGGTATGGAGAGACTTTCCATCAGATAATAGAAATTGCTTTGCAGATTTTGATTTTTAGGAAACTTGACCACTAGAAAAGATGCACTGAGTGTTCTGCCACAGTAACGTTCTTTGACATGAAAGTACGCTATAATGAGGGGTACTAGGTTTGATTTCAGAAAAGATGAGAGGAAATGTTTTGCCTCTAGCTCTGCTAGTTTGGATCTATACGGTATCCACAAAAAACATGTGTGAAAGGCTTGATAGGCAGCCTGTGATTTTATGGCAGGGGGAGAGTCACAGAGCACTTCAGAGGTGGGGTCTATTGGGGGCACACCCATAAAAGGAATACTGGAACTGCAGCTTCTTTCTTTTTCTTGCTTTCCTTCCTGGCTATCACAAGGGGCATATATCTCCTCTTCCATGCATACCTACAGTGCTACCATGTGAACAATCAGGTGGTTGGGGTTCTTTTGCTCTACTGGACAGAAGTCATGAGCAAGGAAGGAGACACTCTTCAAGTGCTGGTCTAACAGCTCTTATTCCCTTCAGGTTTTGGCATCTATGAGTGACAGCAGTAGGCAGGATGGAGCAGTAGCAGGTGTTACAGTCCTCATACAGGCCTTGGGTATTGGAACTTCTAGTCCGTTTTGAGTATTAACAGCTCTCAGCCCAGTGTCCAAGATACTTGGCCCTGAAGATTTGACAGGTCTCTGGAATTTCCCAAGCTCTCTTCTGTGGCACTTTGCAGACTTCTGTCTTCCTCTGTCTCAGCTCTAAAGCCTCTTTTGAACTGTTTCATTCTCCTCAACTTCTTCCTGTCCTGGCCATTCTTGAACTACCTCAACTGTTAGATAGTGGTCTTCTTGGCTCCTTCCACAATTTAGCTATTATCTGGACTATCTGGGGTGCTTGCCTCCAATAAGACATCTTGGCTTAGGGTGTTTGCCAGGATTATTTGGGAGCAAGGTACCTGCCAGTGTTTAGACTGCTCTAGGTACCCACTGACAGCCAGGCTACTCTGTTGCCAGCATGTTTTTGTCTCTGTCACTTCATACCCTGTGTTACCAGCTCTGTCCATGATACTGAAGAGATCAGCCTTTCATTAGGCTAAATAAATGGGCAATCCCAGGGGAGGCAGCACAGAAACTCTCGAGCTGACTCTTGAGTGAGGCAGTATAGCCTCTGTGGAACCCAAGAGGGGAGGTCTTGATGAATCACAGGCATTCATTTTTCAGTCAGAGCCTTGCCTCTTAGCATCAGTCACAGTCATCCTAATCAGGGTAGTGCTTCTCCATCTGCCAAGACAATGTTTGCAGGGTCAACTGAGACTTTCCCTAGCAAAACAGTCAGAATAACCTGTTTCCAACAATCTAGGCTAAGGCTGTGCCTGTTGGGACCCAGGGAATAAGCTGTCATTGTCATGTGATCATCCCAGCATGCTCTTGGAGTGTTCAGAGTTAGTCAGGTTGGCTGTTTGTCAAATAGACTTTTGGGTCAAGGCAGCCAGGGTAGCAAGGGAGTGTCTAACAGCTGCTAATAAGGTAAGGGAGTCAAATTGTCACATCTCCATTGTCTTAGTTATAGAAAATGAACATCAGAAGGAGGACTTATGGCATACACTTAAAAGAACTGATTATTAATATTAATAGTAATTTAATAGTTTTTAACAATGCTTTAACAGTACTTTCTATTTGCCCAGTGTCCTGTAGAGAGGTGGGGCACTCTCTCATCTTTCTCATTGTCATAAGCCTAAAACAACAGGGTAATGTGATCATGGAGGGAAACTATTGAAACCATGAGCCAAAATAAACTTTTCTTCCTTTTAAATTGTTATATGAGACATTTTGTCCCAGTAATAGATCATGGGTTAGCCAGAGTTAGCATGTTACCTGTGCATATTTCAGTCTCTCTGGTCTTTCTTCCTCCCTTATTGTGACACTTTTACAGGGGTGCTGATTCACCCAACTGCTCAGAGATATATTTATTGTTATGGGGGCATGATCTAAATATAAACTGACATCAGTTTTTCTTCTTAATCTTAGCAGCATGCAAAAAACTCCATGAATCAGAAAGGCCCTGTAAAAGAACATAGACAAGTCTGCTGGTATTGCTATGGACAAGCAATATCTATTTATTGGTGTATTTACTTATTAGTCCAATCTGTTGGTATATCTTTTTGGTTTTATAGCATTTTAGCTACATAATTTAATTTTTAAGTTGTGAATAAGTCTTTCCCTAGATTTTGTTATTGAAATAAGCTAAAATTTATGTAGAATATAATGCTGGATAGTCTTTCTGCATTAACATTACAAGGCCTCAAAATATTACTTGTGAAATAGTCATAAGAATGAACAGCCCTTCAACTGTAATTACAGCACAGATTCAGAAGCAACTATCTAGAATGCTTATTTCCCAGGATGCAAACTTGTCAGAGGTGTTATCTTTTTTGATTTTTATGCTACACACTTAAGTGACACTTTTTATGTATTACCCGTTTACCATATAAAAGAGACTCTCATATTGTCCACTTTCTTAAAAAATGTTATTACCAAAATGCCAAGTGTTTTGTGCTGATAGGACTGCATTTTATAACAGCATTTGCAGATTCTTATTGGGCCTGCATTGAGCAAAAGCTGAAGAGTCTCTTGATAAGACTTATCCAGTTAGGCTTATCATACTGGTAGGATGCCTATATCTATAAATATATAAGTAGTTTTGATTCTAAATGATGCTGATTAGGAGATATGTCTATATTTGCTTTGGGGAAAACAGTGATTTTGTTAACATGTGATATAAAGCCAAATCCACATACTTGTGTGAATGTATAACAGAGAAAGTTATTTCAGTTGTCTTGACCTCCATCTTGGTGGTACCAACATTGTCTAAACACATATCAGTGTTTTAGCATTCTGTGTTAAGTAATGTGATCTGTCTAAGGGAATTATATGAATACCTATCAAAGTTTATTATGGTGGCTTAAATGTAAAATGTCCCTCATAGATCCATGAGTTTGAATACTTAATTCCTGGGTGGTACAGCTATTGAAAAGGCTTTGAAACTGTAGGGAAATGGAACTTTGCTGGAGAAGGTATTTCACTGGGCCTTGAAGTGTTACCCACAGGGGGTCCTCACTGTTACTGCTTGCTTCCTCTATGCTGATATAGAGATGTGATGCCAGCTGTCTCCTTCTACTATGCTTTTCCCACCATAATGGAACTTCTCAAAACTGTGAGCTGAAAATTATTCCTTTTATTACTTAAGCTGCTTCTAGTCAGGTAAGTTGTCTCAGAAGTAAGACAATAACTGATATAGTGATACAAAGAGAATTGCATGACAAAATTGTTTTTGAAGTAGAATCTTACTCTAGCCCAGGCTGACCTGAAATTTATTATGTAGTCTCAAGATGACCTCAAACTCACAGCGAACCTCCTACCTCTGCCTCCTCACTGGAGTTCTGGGGTTAAAGGCATGTGTCACCATGCCTGGCTAGATTTTTGTAGGTAGGGTCACTAGCTCAGACTGACCTGGAATTCACTATGTAGTCTCAGGGTAGCAATTCTCCTACCTTTGTCTTTTCAGTGCTGGGTTTAAAGGTTTGCACCACCATGCTTGGCTAGATTTTTTATAATAGTCAGGGTTCTCTACAGAAACAGAACCAGTGTGACTTATGTTTACATATCAGTAAAAGTGATTTATTGGGTTGGCTTGCATGATAACAGGTTATGCAGGCTGGAGAGGCAGAGCTTCAGGTAGCTGCACAATGCAGAAATATAGATGCCTTGGTAGCCTCAATCCAGCACCAGAAGCCTGGATAGGCCTAAATGACTTCTTTAAGACCATAGGGGGGAAAAAAATGAAACAAGATCTCTAAATTTTCTGTTTTTACAATCAAAAATATAAACTATAGCACAAAGTAAATTTTAGAAATTATATATTGTCTCCTTTGCATTGCCAGGATAGTTAAATATTTTAAGGTTAAATTTTATTTGTGAAATGGAGAAAATCATATCAACTTCCTGCTATTGTTATAAATACTAAGTGAGATAATATAAGATTACTAACATGTGCACATTGCTAATTGGATTGCTACAACTGAGTATTTTACATGCATTTCTAATTAAACTTCCAGAACAATCCTTTGAGGATCACTGGACTAGAATTTTTATCATCCTCATTTAAAACAGAGATTAAGGTTTAGAGATTATTTATAACTTGCTCAGAAATATATAACTCACAATCAGTGGGGTAATATGCAAATGCAATACCAACTTGAAAAGATCTTTCCTTAACCAATGAACTAATGTTTGTATTTATTTAACAGAATTTTTGGTTTACATTGCATATTCATTATGTGATAGCCATTTTCCCTGATTAATACTTGAGAACTTGCTAATACATGGTTGCATTATAATTTCTCTATTATATTCCCAGGCATTTGTAAACTTTGTACTTTGATTCTGACACAATTTCCCCACTAATATATCTTTTTGCAAATGAAACAAGACATGGCTGATACCTCATTCTATAATCAAAGAATAAATCAAACATACCTCTTTATAAAAGATCACTGTATTATAGTCAATCTTTTCACTTGGCTGGGTGAAGAAACCTTTAAATTTTGTACATAGGTTTTGGCTATTTGTTATCCCTTTGAGAATTTTTAGTATCACAGATGTTATTTTTCTATTCCTAAAGATTAGAGGCTGGGTTATTATCTTATTATTTTCTGTGTCTCCCAAGAGCTTTTGGATTAGGCCTACATGCGGGACAACATCTCTAGGTTATCAATTATGTATATCATATATATATATATATATATATATATGATTGTCATACATATATATTTATAAATGATTTCTCAAAGGTCAAGAGACCCTCTGGGAAAATTATTTTAGTTTTAAAGTACTTTAACAATTATAGTTCTTTTTCATCTATTTTTACTACTAATTCATCCCTTTATCACTTTGTTAGAGATTTTCTTCCAAAAATAACTTGCCTCTATCTCTGAGGACACTTATGTTTTTCATAGTGATTTTATTCCCTGCCCCAGCCTTCTTTCTTCATGAGTAAATGGAAGAACAATTTGGATAAAGAGAAGGAGGGGAGTGAATATGAATGTATGCCCAGAGTCCAATATCTTTTCTATACTATTTGCCCTGTAGTTCCCCAATATGCTTCAATAATATTTGTTAATAATTCATTAGAACATTTCCCTTCATGGGTAATTAGTCAAGCAGCACTGAAAGGAACTTCTACAGGGAAGATGTTCACAGATGAAGGTAAGGTTTTAAATTACAGTCATTTTATTTTGGAACATGACAGTGTGTACTGGTTCAACCACTCAGTGTCCAACAATGGCAATGCTGATGATCTACCTGAGCTTCACTCATCCATTTACACTTTTATATTCAATAAAACTGTGCAGTTACTATGGCAACTGGAAGTCTATAGCATCTCTTTCAAAAAATGTGCTTGGAAGTTTATGTGCATAAATCTTTTCCACAAATGATATGTGGCTCTCATCTTGTGTTTTATTAATTTGTGTTTTTTTTGTATCTAAGAGAATGTTTGATTTTATAAACTATGAGCACAAGTAGAAATTGGTTAAAGAAACAATTTCTCTCGAGAGTCTAACCTTGGAGTGCGGCTTATTAAGTGAAAATGAAGTACAAACTTGGCATGGCAGAAATCTTACATAAGCATTAACACTAATTTCTAAAAACTGGGGCAATGCATTGAATCTTTTGCAATTCAGATTCTTAAGCAGTTTAATAATTATTCCTTTCATATTGAAAGCAAAAATTATGTTGAAAGAAGAGTGAGTAACAAAGGGATGTATTTTTCTTCTTGATATTGATATGTAGAATCTTTTACAGATAGTTCTATAACACAATGAAATATAATTCATGTGCACCCATGATTAATGCCCTAGAAGAAGAGCCATTAGAATTAGTTTCACCAATGGTGGATACAGTCCTACTGAATCAAACTTTCTCAGTAGACTCCCATATATGTCATAATCACTTTTAATAATCTTCAAGACTTTCTCCAGAAAATAGTAGGAAGGGTGGGAGTTGTGGTTTAGTGTGTGTAGTTGTACGTGGAAGTCTGTAGTGTGATATGCAATACATGAGTGCTTCTTCAAATCTGGATTTCATACCTGCTCAGTATATCAGGTTGCTCTTTATGTCCTTGCTATCTCATGGAATGGCTAATCTCTGTTTATCAACTTGAACGATTTAGAAGCACCATGAAAACAAACCTCTGTTCATGCTGGTGGGTGAGGGATGTTTTTAGATTCTGTTAGTTGTGTTGGGAGGACTCACTCATCCTAACAGCAGGCAGTGCCATCCTATGGGTACGATTTCTGCACTATGTAGTAAAGAGTAAACTCGTCAAGCTTCCACTGCTCTCTGCTTCTTCACTTTTGGACTGAAGGCGAGTAGCTCTCTCTACTATGCCTTCCTTACCATGCTGGACTGTATCCTGGCACTGTAAATTGAAATAAACCCTTTTCCTTTAAATTGATTTTTTTTTTTTTTTTTTTTTGTTTTTCGAGATAGTGTCTCACTTTAGACCAGGATGACATGGAATTCACTATGGAGTCTCAGGGTGGCCTTGAACTCATGGCAATCCTCCTACCTCTGCCTCCCAAGTGCCGGGATTAAAGGTGTGTGCCACCATGCCCTGCTAAATTTATTTTTGTCAATTATTTTGTCTTAACAATGAGAAGTTGACTAATAACATATCACCTACCAAATAATAGTAGGGCTATATTTACTAGGGAGATTTGTTTTGTAAGTTAAAAAAATGTAGCAAAACATAAAAATAGACTTATATTTATATAAATACAATAACTTACCATTTTACCAGTTGTACATCTACAATTAAGACATTAAATTCACTCATATTTCTAAGCAGCTATAATCTCCATCTGTATTATTTATTTTGCTCATTTCTGTGACAAAATATCTGACAAAGGTAAGTTAATGAAGGGAGGTTTATTTTGGTTCAGTTTGAGTTCCCAGAGCACCATGGAGGGGAAAGCATGGTAGAAGGAACACGAAGCAGCTGGTCACATTGTGTCTATAGTAGGAAGCAGACAGCAAGACTGGTGCCACCAGCTCGTTTTACGCTTTTTAAATTTAAAATAAATATTTCTGCAAGTGCTCGCCAGGATCTCTTGCCACTGCTTACAAATGCTCATGTAGCTTTATGTGGGTTAATGGGGAATTGAACCTGGGATGACAGGCTAATCACACAAGCAACTTTAACCACTGATCCATCTCTTCAGCCCCATTATCTCTTTTTTTTTTTTTTTTTTTCTTTAGTCCAGGACCTCAAGCCATGGAATGGTATTGCCTGTAGTTAGGGTATGTCTTACCACTCAATATATCTGATCTAGAAATTCCTTAATAGACATGTCCATACATTTTGGATCCTGTCCAATTAATATTAGTCATTCAAACATACCACTTTTAAGCCATCACCTTCCATTGCTTGTTCCCATAAGATCATAATCATCTTATGATACAAAATGTATTAACTCTGATTTAAAAAGTCTCTATCAGTCTCAACTCTGTTCAAAGTTCAAATCCATTGTCTTTTAAGAGATTCAAATAATCGCTTAACTGAAACCCCAACATACAATTAATATGCTACATATGTCCAATGAATAATGGTACATAGTAAATATTCTCTTTACAAAAGGGAGTTTTGATAACATAGTAAGGAAAGATTGGGCCAATCCATCTGGTCAAATACTAAATCCAGAAGTTCTATGTCTGGCATATAGGAATCCTTCTGAAATCACGTGGACTCCAAAGAGCTTGGCTACACAAGAACATGCAACTCTGCTACCTAAATCACAGGTGCTTCTCTTGGACCAGCTCCATTCTGTGTATGCAGCTTTCCTTTGGTCCTAGTATCACCAACATTACAGGGTCTCCATGGAAACTTAGGCTTCTTCTTTACAGCTTCATGCAGTAGCTTTTCATCACCTTCTTGCAGGGATGTTGACCCTGCACACATTGTCTGTCCTCATGCTCTCTCTGGAACTCTGGTACAAGATTCCTTGACCTCTCAATATTGCATTTTTAATACTTGCAGTATTAATACCATGACATTTCTGAATTCTGCTGTCTGCTTAGGATGGAGCCTGGCCCCCTTGGATAGCAATTACATTAGCTTCTTTGCGCTGATTGTGGAAAAGTTTCCTGAGTGGTTGCTTTGGAACAGAAAATTCCTTCAGAGACATTTTATAAAGTTTAGTCTCTTTAAAAAAAGCAATACTGATGTTTTATAATAATGTACTCATATAATTTCTTCCCTGCTTACATTCTATTGAGAGTCTTTCTCAGTGGGGTTATTGATATTCGCTATAGGGTCCTAATGACCACAGTCAGTCTGTGTGGTGTGAAGTCTCTGTAGTGTGAGGTCTCTGTAGTGTGAGGCATGTGGTGCTTCAGGCTATTTCCACCCACCCTGAGTCTCTTACAATGTTTCCATCCCTTATTCTTCAATGTTCCCTGAGCCTTGGTGGTGCATATTAGGGATCTGATTTTTAAATGAATTTGCATTTCCATAAGTCTGGGCCTCAGGGCATCTTTCTTACTGTTCCAGTGAAGAGAATGAAGTTTCACTGCAGGTGCTTCTTCATCAACACTCTGCAGGGCAGGAACTTTAAAACCTGTTCATGTGACTTTCCATCCAAAACTCCACAACTATATTATCTTATTTCTCCTAATGTTGTTCTGAATTAATGCAGTAAGCAGGAACCACATCACAGTCTTAATGCTATGATGTATTGAAATTTTATCTACCACAAAAACTAGTTATTACTTTTGACTAAGACTCATTCAAGTTCATGTTTTTTATTTCTTAGCCAGAATGTAAGCAGAATGATATTGGCCTACTCGTTTGTATAGACTCCTAAAAGCTTTGTGAAACCAATAGTTTAGAAATCTGTATTCCTCCTGCAAAGCAGTTCCAAAGGCCTAAGAACCACATGATCAAGTTTATCCTAATGGCCCCACTTTTTGGTGCAAAATTTTGTTTAGTAGTTATTTTTATTATTTCTATGACAAAATGTCTAATAAAAGCAACTTAAGTAGGGGTGAAAGGAAGGAAGGAAGAATGGCAGGAAGGAAGTGAGGGAGGTTTTGTTTTGGCTTGCGATTTGATGGTACAGTCCACTATGGATTGAAAGGTATGATGGCAGGAGTTTGAAGTAGCTGGTCACATTGCATCTATACTCAGGAAGCAAAGGGAGATAAATGCAGGTACTTGGCTTGCTTTCTTCTTGTTCTCTAGTCCCAGTCCCTAGCCCATGGAATGACACCATCCACAGAGTGGATCTTCCAACCTCTGTTAGCCCATTCTCAAACATTGGTTACAGATATGCCCAACAATTCTAAATCTTATCAAGTTGAAAATATTAGCCATCACATCACCCATCTACAGAACACTTTTATTGGTATCTGTTCATCATACATAGTGATGAGTTTTATAAAGACAGTTTCTTTAAATTACAGCATGTAATATTATCACCATATTACCTTAAATCTCCCTTTCTCCTTCTCTTCCACTAGTATTTTTCCTTCTCCCAGTCTCCCTTCTACAAAATTTGTTTTAAAATTTATTTTGAAAAAATTGAAATAATGCCTATTAAACATTTCCTCATTTCTCCTTCTCCTTAGTCCTTGGTAGGTATTATTCTATATTTTTTGTATTAATTGAACTACTATAGGTGGGCACCTCAAGAAAATGTTGACATATAATGTTGGCCATTTATTGACCAGATTATTTCAAGAGCACGTTTCCAAGGCTCATCCATCTTATAGTTTATGACAGATTTTCTTAACACATTTTGTTTATCCATGTATACTTCAGATGCTTCTGCCTCTTGGCTATTATGAATAATGATACTTTAAATATGGATGTAGGAATATCTCTTCTTGTCTTTAATTTCAGTTTGGGGGGCATAAATAGAAGTTGAAGTGCTGGATCATATGGAGATTCTATTTGTTATTCTTTGAAGAACAATAATTCTGTTTTCCATAGATTGCATCATTTTACAGTCCTGTTGAAAGCTCATTAGGGTTTTAATTTTCCACATAACCACCAATTTTTTTAACTTCTGCATTTTTTAATCTTATTTTTCTCTAATAACCATCCTAATGGTATGAAATACATGCTATTGTGGTTTGGATTGATAGTTCCCCAGTGACTGGGGATATTTTGCATATTTTCATGCACCTTGTTTGTTACCTAAAGTCCTTCTTTGGGGAAATATTTATTCCAGTCTGTTACAGGTTAAGATATGTCTCCCATTCCTTAGCAAATTTGTGTATTTAAACATTATTTGCATACTTATACACCTGTTATTTAAAGGTGCAGTTCAATTAAAAATATAGCAAATATTGTTCTAAGGAACAGAAACTGAAATTGTCTTGATATGTAGTAATGATCCTGTGAACAGAGAATATGACTATCTTCAAGCCAACATTTTATATACTGTCTCTTGTTTCTCAACTCATGTCTGGATTTCTAGAGTGCAAACTGTAAGACTACTGGGTAAAAAGATGGCCTTTTTATATTTTATTGTTATTATTATTTATTAATTAGTTTGTACTTGATGCATACAGTCAAGTTGGTACCATTGTTAGCCTCCTCTGTGTCCTCCCCCCTCCTCCTGGCCCCTCCTTGTTGAGGTATATGGGTCATGCATAGTGGAGTTATTCCTCAGTTATGGGTAAGAGGAAATGTCTCTGCATATCATGACCCAACATGTGGCTCTGACATTTTTTCCTCCCCTTCTTCCGCAAAATTTCCCTGAGCCATGTTGGGTTCATTTTTGCTCTGCTTCAGTGATGAGGTCTTGGGAGCTTCTGTGTCTCTGGATATCTGATTTGGTAGGAGTTGATTGTTCTCTGTGTTGACCTCCTTTACCCTTGTGCTGGTACTAGGCTCACCAAGAAAGCAGCATGCTTGCCTGTTTGCCAATTATTCTTAGTTTCAGCTGGGGCCCATTTGAGGTATGATAGGGTGGTTCTCTCTTTAGGATCTGTGTCTATCTGAAAAAGAGAAGCAGATCCTCCAATGGAGAGTAAAGGTAGCATCTGATAAATGTTATAACTCTTATTATTATTTTTTTAAAGAGAATTTAATAGGTATAATCCCTCTTGTAGCCCATGATTGGTAGTAGTTTGACAATGGAGAGCAGGCTCATTTTTGGATATGGTTCTGATTTGTTTTCCAGCTCCAGCTATGGGTTCCCTTCCACTGAGCAGACAGCCAAATCAAGAGCAGTTGGTTTCCCGCCATGGCTATGCACCACTATTGCACTTGTGTGAGCATCACAACAGGTTATTTGCTATTAACTAGGTTAGACCATGAGTTGCTTGGACAGATATTGGTCATTTTCCGCCAGTCACCAATGTAGCACCTTCTGGAACAAGATGCTCTGACTGTCTGTAGACTGACTCTCTTCCAGCTTCCAGCCATGTCACTCCATGTTATGTGTAAACCTCATATGGTGTCTTCATTAGGGTCTTACCACTAACCTTTGGTGGGTCATCAAGTACTCTGAAAGAAATCTGTCATCCTTTTAAAAAACCTTGTATGTCTTTCTGATCAAATGCTTATTGTGGATGACAGCCACCTGCTGGTACTGGATGTTACAGGTCAGTGACCATGTAAAGAAGGAAGTAAAAAAATAAGTAATATAAAAGAGTCAGAGTGAAGAGAGAGATGGCAGGGGGGAGAAGCTGTAGAAGATTAAGGTCAGTCATCTTCATCATACCCTCTCCAGTGCCTTGTGACTCAGGGTTTCCCTCTAAGGGCCTGGTGAAGGTTGAACCATTTGGTATGCCTTTTAGGATGTAGAATTTTATGGTACCATTGCAGTTTGGGTCTAGATTTGTGTCCTGCACCCCCTCCCTTGTCCTCCCCTACCTCCTCACCCACCCTATTTTCTGGTCCTTGAGATGCTTGCTGGGTATTTTGGCATATTGGGTAGGTTCATGTTAGGTGCTTTCGATGAGTGAGGCTATGTGATGATTATCTTTCTGTAATTGGGTAACTTCACTGAGAAGTTATTCCTTACTGGGCATGTACCCTAAAACCTTCAAGCCTTAGTCCAGAGAGATTTGCTCAACCATGTTTATAGCTGCTCAATTCATAATAGCTAAGAGCTAGAATCAACCTAGATGTCCATCACTAGAAGAATGGATAAACAAGATGTGGTATATCTACACAATGGAATTCTACACACGAGTAAGAAAAAATAACACAATGAAATTTGAAGAAAAATGGTTGAACCTGGAACAGATCATTCTCAGTGATACTTTCTAAGTAACAATCATGTAGCACCATTTCTAGAGTATGCCATATTGATTAGACTACACTGGGTGACTCTGACTCTGTCTTTAATCCTAGCACTCAGGAGGCAGAGGTAGGAGGATCACCATCCTGAGACTACACAGTAAATCTCAGGTCAGCCTGTGCTAGAGTGAGACCCTACCTCAGAAAAAATTAAAAAAGCTACCTAAACTACCTTGGGTGAAAAACTTTATATACTTTTCCTTAGATGAGGACTGGAAGGTATGTGTAGAGGATAGTAGTAATTATAAGCATATTCAGAATACATTTGTCATGTTCTAGCCCATGGCTTAGTCTGGGCCCTTCCTGCTGGCCAAGTACATTCATTGATCCCACAAAACCAAAAAGCAACTCACCCTGTTTTGGGTGGAGCTTTAGATCTCATTACTTAAACCAGAAATTGGACTGGATGAAGATCATCTGATACAGTTCCTTAGGGGCACTTCTTTGAGAAGCTTTTCTCTCCTTTGAGATAACAATCTCTGTATCCAAGTTTATCCTCTCTGACTCAAGATGAGTAGTGCTATAGGCACTAATGTTCTAATGAGGGAAACTAGGAGGAGCTCAATAGCACTTTGATTGTAGCTGGAACACATCACAAATTCTGTGATTTAGGCTGTAGTGTGAACTATTCTTGGAGAACAGCCAATGAGCAAAGTGTTGCTTCTCCTGGGGCAGGCACTCCTGACAGACTAGTGGCAGGTTCTCCCAAAGTTCAACCTGAAGATCCAATGATTTTATTGATCTTAATTATATCATGTGGGTGAGGGGTCACTTAGAAGTGTGTGGAGGACTCCAAAGCAGTCGTAGCATGAAAATAATCTCATCTCAGCATGCATGATGAATTCCCACAGCTGCTTAGATAGTGCTCTGCCTTGGTTTTCTGTTCTCTATGTACTTTATCTCCTTCTGAGACCATGAGACCTCATGCATCATTGAATGCAGCTGGTACAAGGGATGCCTCAGATCTGAAGACCCTCCTCACCCCGCTACTGACATGTGGGGAAATCAACAGGCCCAATCTTGACAGTCCCTTGTGAGTGGTCATAGCTGCTTCTGAAAAAGATGTCAATGGTTTGTTTTCCTTGGGGAATAGCATCACACAACAAAGACTTACTCCCAGAATTTGCAAGTTTGCACTTGTGACTGCTCTGTTGTTCAGGTGCTTAGTCTTGCAAACTAAATTATCCTTCCTTTTCTTTCAGAAAACTGAGTTTTTTTTTTAATTTGTTCCTTTTTATTTATTTATTTGAGTGTGTGTGTGTGTGTGTATGAGAGAGAGAGAGAGAGAGAGAGAGAGAGAGAATGGGTGCACCAGGGCTTCCAGTCACTGCTAACGAACTCCAGACGTATGCACCCCCTTGTGCATCTGGCTAATGTGGGTCCTGGGGAATCGGGCCTTGAACCAGGGTTCTTAGGCTTCACAGGCAAGTGCTTAACTGCTAAGCCATCTCTCCAGGCCAGAAAACTGAGTTTTTAACCTAATAGCATTGTGGTGGTTTGAATATGGCCTGAGAGGTAATAATGACTAAGCTTGCAACCTGAGTCACTAGCAAGCAAAGCCCTGCTGGAAGAGGTGTAACTTGGGGGCTGGATCTTGTTGTCCCACCCTAAGGTGAGTTCAGAGCAGTTTGGGGTCTGGTTGTTTGTATTTTCTAGACGTTCTGTGGTGTTGCCCTGCTATGAATCTATGGAAGTGAGCAGATTCTTCAGCCAGTACCAGGGTTTCTCCTGGATTCTGTAAGCTCTGGTAAACTGCATCTGTCCAGTAATGAGAAAATAATGCAACAAACATCCTTATCCTGCTTCCTATCCACTATGTTTAGACTCGAAAGACATGTTTTCATTTTGATGTTCCTGGGTAAACTTTTATCTAGTAGTATTTCTGAAGAGCAATTTTCTTAAAAGCCTTCCAGGTGCTCTAGTTTGCATGAGTAATCTTCCCAGAGGCCCACACATTCCAGATTGAGCCTTCAGCTTGCTATTGGAAGGTGATAGAAACTTTTAAGAAGTGGGCCTAGTATGATATTTTAAGTCTGAGAGGGCTTGCTCTCAAATTGTGAGACCTTGCTCATTTTTTTCTTTCACATCTTCTCAGTCACCAGATGAGTGGCTTTTTGCTTAGCCACATTTGCTGTGGGTTTTCCAGTTCCTGCTTCAGGCCGACTGCTGTTTCCCTGAAGGCATCCACAGCAACCATGGAGACCAAGGTTGTGCGTGTGTGATGAGAGAAACACTCCCAGGAGATAGTTCTGGTGAACAGTTCTCAGTTTATTGTCAGTGAAATGGGTTTATAAGCATCTGAGGGAGGAAAAGGGACCCTAAGGGGATTGATAGATTTAAAGGTTATAGTCTATGGGGACATTGGTTCAGTTCCAGCTTGTAAGCAATGGTGGGTCAGGTGATGTAGGGTCTGAAGATAAGCAGCTTCCTAGGCACCTGTCCAAAGGCCTGTAGAGTTATGGGCAAAGCCTAAGTCTTATCTGAAAGTCCAGGTATCCCATGATTGGAGAGGGAGTGGCCTTACTTCTGTGGATCTCAGGGTCCAGGATTTTGTCCAGGGGTCCTGGCTCACTGCAACCCCCAAGGGGGCGGGGAGAGGAGCTACCCTGTTTGGTCTCAAGATATGACTGCAGTTCAGGCTGCTGTTACCCCTCCATAGCCTGGGGCTTTTGTGTCAGACAGTTCAGGTTTACTTTAACCCAGGGCCCTGCCAATGTCTGACAATATGCCACCTTGCTAAAAGTCAAAAAACAAGGGACCAACCATCTGTAAACTGAGGTTTACAAATATGTAAATAAAAATAAGTATTTCATTTTTAAAGTTGACTACCTTGGCTATTTTGTGACAGTAATACAAAACTGACTAATACCATGGATTTTCTAGCACTTTCCCTAACGCTCACTAGGTTTGACAGAGCCTACCAGTGTAAATCTTTTCAGAGATAACCCCATCTTTATCTTGGGCTTCCTGTGTGGAGTCTGTGAGATAATAATGTTAAAAATCCCTAGACACCTAATGCTTAATAGGGAGGATCTGGGAGGCATGTCCTTTGAGAGTCCTTTCATTCTTTAAGGTTGGCTACAAGATAGTGTCTTAACAAAGCATGTCACAGTCCTTACTGTTTGGGGATTTTATTAATTTATCAATATTTAAAATTAATTTATTAATTTGAAAAGGCTTTGCTCTCTGGAGAACCTCTGTATAAGGAATAGTTCTATTTTAAATGCATTTAAAAATTATTTGCAAGCAGAGAGAGATAGAGAAAGAAAAGACACAGAGAAAGAAAGAGAGAGAGAGAGACAGATGGGCATACCAGGGCCTCTAGCCACTGCAAATGAGCTCCAGATGCATGCACTAATTTGTGCATCTGGCTTTATGTGGGTACTGGGGAATCAAACCCAGCTCATTAGGCTTTGCAGGAAAGTGTCTTAACTGCTGAGCCATCACTCCAGCCCCAATTCTATTTTATAACCAAGCATTTCCTGGCTTCCTTATATTTAACCATTTATTCTTGAGTTTTTTCTACTCTTGAATTTTCCCAAAGGCTAAAGCAAAAGTCTAAATAGCGCTTTGAATACTGTGCATGAAAACTTCCTCAGCTGTATTACTCCATTCAGGGCATCTGTCTCTCCTGTTTTTCATGTACCTTTAGCACTGTAAATTTCTGTTAAGGTTATATCCTCTCCCCGCCTTCCTTCCCCACCTTTAAGTACTCACAAACAGAACTCACAAAGCTGAACTTTTTAAACTTTTACCAGTAGTCTTCTCAAGATACATCCAAATTCTGTTAATTCCCAAAGCAGTGATGCATATTTGAGGTTTTATTATGAAAACATCTTATTTCTACTATCAGCATCTAATTAGTTATCATTTGATTAATAACAAGCTACTACAAATTTTATTAGATTTAAAAATACACAGTAGGTTTGAGAGATGGATCAGAGGGTAAAGGCACTTGCTTGAAAGCCTGATGGCTCTAGTTTAGTTCCCCAGAACCCATGTAAAGACAGATGCATTGAGGGGTACATGTGTCTTGAGCTTGTTTACAGTAGCAGGAAGCCCTTGCACACCTAAATTCACTCTCTCTGTCTGAATCTTTCTCTCTTTCTGTCTCTCTTTTACTCACTCATATAAATAAATGTATTTTCAAAAATACATAGCAATTTATTTTGCATAATAATTTAAAAATTAGGGAAATCTGTATGGAAAAGAGACTCTCTGCCCCATATAATGTCAAGAGAGGTCATTCACTAGGGAAAGATAGTTCAATGTGGTTGATGTATAACAAAATAACTCAACAAATATCATCACTATATCCCATGAATTTTCTTTTAAAATATTTTATTTTTATTTAATTATTTATTTGACAGAGAAAGAGGGAAGAGTGTGAGAGAGTGGGTGTGCCAGGGCCTCCAGCCACTGCAAATGAACTCCAGACAACACATGTGCTCCCTTGTGAATCTAGCTAATGTGGGTCCTGGGGAATCAAACCTGGGTCCTTTGGCCTTGCAGGCAAATGCCTTAGCCACTAAGCCATCCCTTCAGTCCTATCTCATTAATTTTCTATGTACATATACTGTAATATTGGCACCAATAGATAATAATGATTGAAAGCTAACTTTGTAATCAATGTTAGAGACAAACCATCTCAAGATCTGTAAAGAAGATTTATATATGGGCAAAGGGGTTATGTCCACCCTCTGCTCATGCCATCGTTTTCCCTGCCATAGTGGAGCTTCCCCTTGAGCCTGTAAACCGAATTAAACTCCTTCTTTTCCCTCAAACTGCTCTTGGTCAGGTGATTTCTACTAGCAATGCGAACCTGACTGCAAAGTAAAGTGGTAACAGGAATAGGGTTGCTGCTAGACATCTGACTGTGTGGCTTTGACCTTTTGGAACTGATTTTCAAGAAGAATGTGGAAGGATTTACAACATTGGCCTAAAAGATGTCTTGCAGTGCTGTAAGTACAGCTTGATGGATTATTCTGATCAAAGCTGGAAGACCTGAATGCAGTAAGACCTATGGACTGTGAGGCTTAGTTTATGAAGGTGAGAAAGAGATTTGCTTGTACTGGGCTAGCAGTTTGTATGAGGCTTTCTGTTATACCTGTGTCCTAAGAAGTTGTGCAGGGTTTCTTTGCATAGACATGAACCTGTGTGAGCAGAAGGATATGGCACAGAAAAAATGAAATCTTCGGGCCTAAACTGCTGTTCATTCACCTGCAAATTGTTTGAGAGATTACAACCTTTCAGATTGGGCCAGCTGACCTGCACTGGGGCAACAGGAAGAATGTAGATTCTGTTGATGGGGCCCAAGTACTCAAGGAGTGTCCTGTTCTTCAAAGTCTGCTTTATTCCTACCTGGATTAACAATTTGGCACCCTACCTGGTATTGCCAAGTATGAGAAATGCTGGAAAGAGGGTCATTGAGTTTGCAACACAGTCTTGTGTTATGGAAATGGCCATGGGCAGTGTTTTGCGGGATGCCTGCATAAAGACAAACATGAATTGCAGTGGAGACCTAGTGGAGATGCTGCGACCACGAGATGGCTGCTGAGGAGAGCTTCAGGCCCCAGATGAAGTTTTACAGAACTGTGAGTAGCCTAGCTTTTGGGGTGGAATTGGAACTCCAGAGACTTGTTGCTGGTTAGAATTATCATACTTACAGATTTGTCACTGACTAGAGTTGTTGGGCTTGAAGCTACAGAGTTTGATGTTTGCTCTGATTGTTTTAAATCTTGTATTGGTTGAATATTTGTTTGCTATGCCCAATGCCATCTTTTGCAGTGTGAATGTATATTCTGTGCCATTATGGGTTTTTTGAGGTGATTTTTTGGTATTATGGCTCAGTTAAAAGATCTTGTGGGCTGGAGAAATGGCTTAGTGGTGAAGGCATTTTCCTGCAAAGCCAAAGGACCCAAGTTTGATTCCCCAGGACCCACATTAGCCAGATGCACAAGGGAGTGCACACATCTGGAGTTCATTTGCAGCAGCTGGAGGCCATAGTGTGCCCAATCTCTCTCTCTCTCTCTTTCTGTCAAATAAATAAATAAATATTTTTAAAAGATCTTGGACTATGGGGGTATATGAATATCACTGGGATTGATAAAAAAACTACAGGGACTTTTAAAGTTGGATGAATGCGTTACATTTTACATCAGGCATGGTTGTGAGTTTATGGGGGCCAGTGGCAGAATGTGGTGGTTTGATTCAGGTGCCCCTAATAAATTTAGGTGTTCTGAATGCTAGGTTCACAGCTGATGGAGATTAGGGAATTAATATCTCTTGGAGGGAGTGTATTGTTTGGGGTGGGCTTATGAGTGTTATAGCCAGTTTCCCTATGCCAGTGTTTGTCACCCTCTCCTCTTGCTATGGTCCATCTTATGTTTGCTAGGGGGTTAAATACACCCTCTGCTTATGCCATCATTTTCCCGGCCATTGTGGGGCCTCCACCTTGAGCCTGTAAACCAAAATGAACCTCTTTTATTTCTCCCAAGCTGCTCTTGGTTGGGTGATTTCTACTGGCAATGTGAACCTGATCGCAACATAAACTGCTCTTGGATTGGCTTATAGATCTACTCAGTGGAAAGGAAACCATATCTGGAACTGGGAAACAAGTCAGAATCATAACCATGTAACAATTCTGCTTTTCATTGGGAAGCTCCCACTCATCTTGGGCTATAAGAGGGTCTACACCCTTTAAATTCTCTCTAAATTAAAAATGGTTGTTCCATTAACTGGTGCTGACTTCACTCTCCATTGGAGAATTTGCTTCTCTTTTTCACATGGGAGCTGGACCTGAGGAGATAAATGACCCAGCACACTCTGCCCTGGCCCCAAATGAAACCTCAGAGAAATTGGGGAAATGAGCAAGCCTGCTGTTTCCTTAGTGAATCTAATATCAGAACAAGGGTGAAGGAGATAAACACTGAGTACACTCAATACCTACCAAAACAGAGATCAAGAGGCTCCTAAATGCCTATCACTAAAGTAGACTTAAAATACACCCAACGTGGCTCAGGGAATTTTGCAAAAGGGGGGCAGAAAGATTGTTAGAGCCACAAGTTGGGATATTTTACACAGAGACATGGGGATAACTGACTGTTGCCCCCATAATGCATGACCCACAATCCCTATGTATTTGACCTGCATCCCCAAAGAGGAAGGTCTCTTCAAAACAGGGGCTAGGAGGAAGGAAAGGATGGTACCAACATTTGTTGTTTCCATTCTAATAAATAAAAGCAGAAATAAAAATGGCTAATAAACATCTAAAAGTATAAAAAACTTTATAGTTCAATGATATATAGATATATTTGTATATTTGTAAGTAAATAATTTTTCCCTAGTCATGTCACTTCCTTGTATACACTTAATATTTGAAAGCGAACACTCTGACTCCAGAGAATGTTAACTACTGTGCTAAATCATTTCCTATTTGTATGTATGAAATTCTTGAAACAAAGCCAAACGTAAATTAACCTATACTTGTTTTTATTACAATTTTATTTCTTGCCAAAAAAGTATAATTAATTTGTTTGTCTCTTTGACATGGAATGGGCTGCATAGACTGAATTCTAACTTATTTTTACTTCATGAAAACACAAAAGGTACAGCATAAACAAAACAACTTGAAATGCTGAGATGTTTGCAGTTGGAGTGGCCAGAAAGAAGTCTGAGTTAAAGAGAAGAGTCAACAAGATGGTTCTTATTTTTCTTTACCTAGTTTCAATACCGGCCAGGGAGTATTTCTGCTCATTATTTTGTGTTTTTAACCATCTTCCTGTTTTTGGTGAGGGATGAAAGATCTAAGCCTATAATCTAAGCAGAGATGGTGGTCATCAACAATTAGTTTACATATGAAGCAAATCATACTAGACCCTTCAATATGGTGTGATAGTTTCTTGTTGTTGTGACCAAATACCTGAAAAAAATTCAGGAAAAGAAGGGCTTGTTTTTTGGCTTACAGTTCATCATCCTGGGAAGGCATGCTGACAGGAGCAGGAAGACTGCTGCTCACACTGTTCATAATCAGGAAGAAGAAGGCAAACAGGAAGTGATTTCTGGTTGCAAAACCCAAGGCCTGTCCTTAGTTATCCACTTCCACCAGCAAGGCTGCACCTCTTAAAGGTTCCATAATTTCCAAAATAGTGCTACCATTGGAGGAGAATTACTCAAACTCATGAGCCTACAATGAACATTTCAATTCAGACTACAACATGATAATGTTGTGGAAGGAGTAGCCTTTGAAAAATAGAGAAAGTTGGCTGTGGAAGGGGATATTTTACAGCAGGAGAAATAATACTTGAGAATCACCAAAGGAAGAGTTAGCCTGATGTGGGATGGATAGCATCAGAATTTTGGCATGTAATTTGAATGAGGTTTTAGAGTTATTCTTGTCTTTGTGACCTGTCATTGTGGTTATTCATGTTGTATTTTGTTTATATTTATATGTGGAATAAATTAATTTAATGATTTTCTGGAGCAACTTAATTGTAGCAGTTATTGCCTCAGATTATGGTAAGTTACAATTTAAGGAGTATTAATGTTTATTGTATGCTGTAAATGTTTCTTTCATCTTGTTTGCATAGTTATTCAGAACTGGTTGATTTACATATGCCTTTCTAAGTGAGAAACTGCATAGCTGATCATAGAAGACAAATGGATTTCATTAAGACACTTCAACATGTGATAAATTGGTTGTAAGAGATATATAGAGTTTCTTTCCATGTGATAGTCACTAATTATTGAAATCATTTGTGATGTGTTAGTTTCAATTTTTTCTTCTTTTGTGTATGTTAAGGTAGCATATTCAATTAAAAAGATCTATTGTATCCTGAGACACATGTTTATCAAATTGTACATAAGCCCTCTATCCATACCTTACATGATTTGGTGAAGCAGCTAATGAGTGCCATCTCTTTGATGAGTCCAAAAGCTTAGACTCTAGAAAAAAAAATTTATGGAAAAGTTGTAGCTCTAGATAGATTTGACAAATGCTTTAGCATGCCCATACTGATCACTTACTTGCAATGCTATTGGCATTAGTTTTTTTGGGGGACTTTGACTCATGAAAGATTTATTTATTTATTTATTTTTTTAAATATTTTTTTGTTCATTTTTATTTATTTATTTATTTGAGAGTGACAGAGAGAGAGAGAGAGAAAGAGGCAGATAGATAGAGAGAGAATGGGCGCGCCAGGGCTTCCAGCCTCTGCAAAGGAACTCCAGACGCGTGTGCCCCCTTGTGCATCTGGCTAACGTGGGACCTGGGGAACTGAGCCTCGAACCGGGGTCCTTAGGCTTCACAGGCAAGCGCTTAACTGCTAAGCCATCTCTCCAGCCCATGAAAGATTTATTTTAATGCTGGTTTAAAAATACAGATGAGAATAAGAGAAAATTTTGGGTGGATTATCTGAGTGAAAATAAGGTTTCTCAAGTTCCAAGGCTATAAATGTAGTACTTACAAGCATGCAAATTGGTTATTTCACTGTAGAAGAAAGAAAGGTTACTCTACAGTGTCACTTTGATTTTTCTGGCTGATTGCCTTCACCACCCATGAAAATATTTGAAGAAACAGTCTGATTATTTAGAGAACCATTCATTTTCACTCGTGTATTCTGGGTCTCCTAGAGGAAAGAAACATTTAATTATTTTGATCAAAATTACACTTAGTATGTTTTTTCTTATCATATAACTGATGCCTTTTGAATTTTCCCTGGGCATAAATTCATCTTCTTAAGAGAGAGAGAGAGCAGTTGGGAGGTTATTTTGTCATTAGGAATTTTATCTCTCATGTTCATAAATATGTCCTGGGTCATTCTTGAAGACTGGTATAGGACTTGCACTTCTCTTTGCTATCCTTCGCCCAAACAGACAGGAAAGAAACACTGTTTTAATCCCAATTCTCTTTTCTCTTTAAGACATTTTTTTTTCAAAATGCAGCTTCATCTAATAGTGAAGAAATAGGTGATTCAATAGTCAGTAGCACTAAAGATATCTGTCCCCAAATCAAATAGACGGGAGCTATATGAAGAAGTCAACTCCATCTGCAGTTCAATCACACTTCCCCATATGGTTAATCACCAGATGCTTATGAAAGGGAGTGCTGTCAAGGCTGGTAGGCCTCAAATTAGCTGTGCAGCTGCATTTTGGCTTACATGCAAACCCTGTAACAAGATGAGCATGTCTGAAGGCAAAGATAACTATGATTCCTGTATTCCCTTTTTCCTCCAAGGATAAAAGTGTTGTATTAATTTTGAAAAAGTATGTAAACTTACAAGAAGTGGTATGTATCTCTTTATAAACTCCAGATTAAAGCATAATAAAATTTACATGTGCCTAGGCTTGAGTAATTCATATAAGACTCAAGATTTTTTCTTACTGATACATGCAAACTTCTGGATTTATTAATGTGATTCATTTCTAATACATTTCTCTTGATTAAGTAGGGTTTGGATTTTTAAATTTTGTTTTATTTACAACTCATAGGCAATGTCTTATGTATTTGGAAAATTAAACTTGGGATGAGAAGAATATTTAGGTTGGCATACTGTCTTTTTAAAATGTATATGTTTGTTGTGCATGTATGTTTGCCTGATTGTGTGTGTATGTGTGTGTGTGTGTGCGTGTGTGCGTGTGTGTGAGCACATATGTACGTGCATGTGGAGACCAGAGAACGACCTGAGGTGTCATTCTTCAGGCACTGTCCATCTCTTTTTGGAACACTATCTTTCATTGGACTGGATTTCACCAAGTAGGCCAGTCTGGCCAGTGAGCACCAGAAATCCTTCTGTTTCCACCTCCCCAGCACTGAGATTGCAGGTGCATGCCACCACAACCAGCGTATTCATATGGGGTTGGCGATTGAACTCAGGTCCACTTTACTGGCAGACACTTTACTAGTTGAACCATCTCCCCAGCCCTAGAATTTTTTTTTAATGTATGCAATTGAAAAGTTTGTATTAGCAATGATTACTTGTTGAATAATGCCTTTTAAAGATATTTAGAATTTATAGATTTCTTAAGTGATGATAGCTGAAATTACCAATATCATCTCCATTTTGAAGTTTTAACATTTCTTTGCCAGTGTCACAGCAGTCCTAACCATAAATAGAAACAGGAAGGAAACTATTATTCCATATTACCCAAGCAGAAAATTGAATTTAGTATCTGGTGTGTGTTACACAGTGACTATTTGGTTAGGGATATTGGGCCTTGTTTCCTGTCCAGTGAAGCATTATGGGAATTAATGCCTTCAGACATTTGCCACAGAGTTTCTGATACTGAAATAGCATTCCATATCTTGTGGAATTCTTATATTAAACTGTAGCCTAAGTCTTTTCTGAGAAGCTTTATGCAAAGTAACCATTGGGTAGGCATCATTTATCTATATTGTGACAATAATCAAATTATATATTTGTTGGTTATAATGAAGAGGACTTATCTTTTAACAAAAAGCATTTATCTTAAGGGAATTGAATCAACACTTTGAAATACTCTCTTCCCTATAAAGCAAAATTTAATATAAAATGTGTGTGAATCTTTGAGACTTAATTTGGATAATTTAAACTTGGTAGTATAGTAGACAGGTTCACAATGCTGGAATAAACATCCAACCAAATACAGTTCATGGGAGGATTTGGATTTATTTCAAGAAGATTCAGATTCAGGGGGAAGTTCCATCAATGGCAGAAGAAGATAGCTTCCTTTCATAAACCCAAGGAGAGAAACTACTGGCAGATAGCAAACACCAGAGCAGTAAGCGCAAACCTGTAGCAAGCAGGACTCCAGAGCTCAAACTTCTCTGCACACCTTTGGGATAGAATTCAGATACACTTCCAACAAACTTTTGGACCCTAGGATTTGCCTCCAGTGATAATACCTCCTCCAGCCAGGTAGCTGAAGATCCAAGTTACAAGCTTTAATAAAACATTTGAGCCTATGGGAGGACATACATTCAAACCACCACAGGTGATATTTTTTTTTTGTTGTTGTTGTTTTGACACAGGGTCTCACTGTAGCCCAGGATAACCTGAAACTTACTCTGTGCTCCAAGTTAGCTTCAACCTTATGACAGCCCTCATACTTCAGCCTCCCAAGTGCTGGGTTGAAAGGCCTGAGCTCTCATGCCTGGTTTAAAGACTGCTGCTTTAAGTACCATGGCCCATTAATAACTGATGTATGGAATGTGCCCAGAAAACAAGAAAAGGAAGCTTCAACAAAAATTACCATAACGGAGTAACATATGTAATAATTTGAGGACATATTTTGGCAAAATTTGGGTAAATGCATACATTATAAATATTACAATATATGCTGGTCTTATGGAGAATAAAAAACATTTTGAGGTACCAATACCAATATTTTTATGTAGTATCCTACTCAATAACTGAATTCAGCATACTTTATTCTTTGGTGTGCTATAGCAATGTTATTTTGGTGTAATTACCTTTTTTATTTAATGTAATTTTAAGTGATTTAAAAAATATATATTTCTAAGTAATATTTCTATGTAACTGTGGTAAGATACTTTCTGTGAATGACTATCCATGTTTTTATGGTGGTCCAGCCCACTTGATATAAAATAATAATAAATACTTCAGTAAGAGTTATACATGTCCCAAGATTGCATACACAATTTCTGAATTTTACTAAGTGATTAATTTTACTCTAATATGTTTCTGTTGACCAAGATCAAGGATTGTGGATTTTCAAAATCTCATGGCCTGCAATTCACAAGATAGAACAGTCAGTTTACATATTCTTATGGTATGTGATGCACATGTAATTCACCACACTCTTCATATGATCTTATGAATAGATACTGTTGCCATCCTCACTGTTTTACAGTGGAGACTAAGAGCTTTAGTGCTCTGCCTAATATCATATGGTTGGTAAAAAGCAGAAATGAAATGTGAACAGAGGAAACTTGGGTCCCTGGCATGTGCTGGATTTTGATATTGTAGATGGTTATGGATAGATGGAAAATGACTGTGTCAGAGACTATTTCAATTTATAAATATTCATCGAAGATAAAACCCATGCATTACTATAACTCATCATGACAAGGAATCATTTTATATCTCATATCCTTGTGAAGATTAAGTAGGTTTTCCCAATAAAAAAGAGTGCCCATGAAGCAAGTTGGCTTTAAGCATCCTTAAGGCTCAGATACTCCAGTGTTCACTGAGGAGTGTGTTAGTCTACTAAGCCTTTCGTGCCTTCTTCTCTCCTCTTTCTCTCTGTGTGATAATCACACAAAGGTCTGGAGTATAGGTTTGCATGTTGACGAAATAATATTATAAGAAGGGAAGAAATTTCAATTTTGATTTCTCCCCCAGCACCTGAAGCAGCTATGGATGCAAGAAGAAAGAAAGGCAATCCTCAATGAGGTCAGCATATCAAACATGTGATAGCATGTTCTAATTTCTGAATCTGTATTTTGGTTTAGATTTAAAGTGTGGTGGGAGAACTTCAAAAAATGGTGAGGACTAAGGATTTTTAATCTCAGATTAGGGACAATAATACAGTGCTGAACAAATTTTAAAAGGGTTGAAAAAAATAAAAGATTCATTTTTGTTATATTGCATGTAGTCATGCCTGTTTAACCTATGTAGATGGAATGACCAGAGGGTGGAGGAGCATCGCCAATTGTGCCAGCAGTTAAAACAGAGAGAAATTAGAAGGGAAGGAGCTGATACTGAGTTACCTGCAAACAGGATAATGTGACTTTTTCAAATACTCCACTTCTGACTAGCACCTTAGGTGTGAGTAAATAATATATATGAACACATAACGGACATTTTAAAGGTGATTGGGGACGAAACTCTAATTTTGTGTATTCCTATATTGGATAACCCAGTGATTATTTTTATTGTATTTCCATATTAATTTATGATACACATTGTTATTCCCTGAAGGGCTTACATTTTAATTAATAACCTCTGCTTTGCATTTGGAATGTAATGTTTGAAAAACACATTTTAGAGAAATTTGATGAGATTTTCAGATGTGGCTTTCTAATAATTTAATTAAAATATGCCTTAGCCGGGCATGGTGGTGTACGCCTTTAATCCCAGCACTCGGGAGGCAGAGGTAGGAAGATTGCCATGAGTTCAAGGCCACCCTGAGATGAGAGAGTTAATTCCAGATCAGCCTGGCCCAGAGTGAGACCCTACCTCGAAAAACCAATAAATAAATAAATAAATAAACAAATAAATAAAATAGGCCTAGTTTTGATTCCCCAGTACCCACATAAACCAGGTGCACAAAGTGATGCACGTGGTTAGAGTTTGTTTACAGTGTCTGGGGGCCCTAATGTGCCCGCTCTTTCTCTCTCTCTTTCTTTCTTTCTTTCTTTCTTTCTTTCTTTCTTTCTTTCTTTCTTTCTTTCTTTCTCTCTCTCTCTCTCTCTCTCTCTCTCTCTCTCTCTCTCTATATATATATATATATATATATATATATATATATATATATATATATACACACACACAAACACACACACACACACATACATCTACCGCCCCTATCAAATAAATTATATCAGTAAAATATTAAAAAATAATACAAATGAGCAGACAAAAGTAATTCTGTATCTTATTGGGATAAAAACTATACCAGTTCACTACAATAGCATCCATATGCTCTTATAAACTCAGGATTTATATATTTAATGACAGAGCTGTTGACCCATTATAAATAAGATCAAATCACAGGAGGGTGGATACTTTATGAGGCTTTTGAACTGCCATTACAGATTTTTCAATTCACTGCATTATCATTCATATAACATAGGATAAAAGTGGGATAAGTAGATAAATACATCAATAATATGTACAAAATGTTGGCATTTGTCTACAATATAAATATACAGAATCACTATCTCTATTGTTTATGGGTTATAGTAAAAGAATACAGAAGTAGACCAGAAGGTTACATAATAAATTTCTAACAGAATATTGGAGAGGACTGAAATGTAAGTTATAAATTTGCAGTGAAATCAGTACAGGATTTTTTTTTAAAAAAAGATTTTAATCTTGTTTGTAATAGTTTCTGTCTTCTATTAACAAAATATTGAATAAACAGTAAAATAGTTACTAATTCATTCTGGATAATGGAATGGAATAATGGTTGTTTACTCATTAAATTGTCTACAATGTTGAATCTGTCCGAAGAGAGCCAAGTGTGAGAAGGCCCAGGGAGACACAGTCTGCAAGCTGTGCTGACTGCACTGGAAGGGCTTGTAAAGAAATTGGTGTCCCCCAAGATGGGGCAGATGAGAGGTGAAGAAAGGACAGCAAAACTCTGTTCTGGACAGTGCACACTATGGACCTTCTCTTGGAGTCTCCAGCATTTTAATCGTAGAGTGTGCATGAGTAGCACATATGTAAATAGAGGCTCAATTCTATGTCTTAGTCTGATCCATGGTCAGAGATCCAGAGAAAATAAGCAAGCATCATGAAGGTAGTCAGTTGCCACTACAAACCTACAATCCATCTGTTACTACCAGATTTGAAAATCACACTACAAACTGTAGTTATGGATTGATAGACACAATCCTGGCAAAGATAAAAGGATTAAATACAGTTAGATAGATAAGAGAGCCATATCTGTGAATCATATGAAGCCTTTATATATATTCTTCTATCAGAACAAAACATAACTGTTTAATAGTCTGATCTAGGAGGAAGTATGTCTTATTAAAACATGTTCCCTGAACCCCACTTATATGTTGTGGTAGTTTGAATAGATTGATCCCAACATATTTAGTGTTTTATTAGTTTGTACTTTGGATCTGCAGCTACCTAGCTGGAGGAAGTGTCACTAGACAGATCTTAGGGCCCAGCCCTAAGGTGTGGTGGTGGATTTGAAATTATAATCTAAAGATATACAAAGTGCCTTGTTCCACCTGGAGTTCCTGGAGTGTGCTTGTGTGTGGTGTGGCTTCTCTCTCTCTTTGCTTGGATCTGTGAGAGAAGACCAGCTTTTTCTGCCATGATAGAACTTCCCCTGGATCTGTAAGCTTCAAAAAATCCCTTCCTCCATAATTGTGCTTGGTTTGGAAGTTCATATCAGTGACCTGAAGTTGTCTGCTACATATGTATAAACCTGTAGCGATATTAGAGAAAAGAAGCCTTCTGGTTACATTCCAAACTAACCAAATCAGATGCTCTGGGTGTTTGGTTCTAGAAAAAAATCTATTTTAATAAATTTCTAGGTTTTTTTGAGAAAAGTACTTACCCTATAAACCAGGTCTTGCCTAGAATGTCAGATCTCAGATCTAGCCTAGGCTGGCCTGGCAATTAAGGCAGTCCTTCTACTTTAGCATCCTTGGAATTCCCAAGTGTGAACCACTACACCTTACTTCTAGTTGTTTCTTATTGAGAACAAGTGGGTTATGGAATTTTGATTTGATGGTAGATACTGACATGATAATTTTTAGTGATGCAATCTCAAAGTCCCCAATTTTAAAACAGAAGCAGATGGCTGGAAAGATATCTCAGTAGATAAAGCCCTTGTTACTCAAGCTGGAGTAGCTGAGGAGTTTGAACCCACAGCCAGAAGCTGAGGCAGTCTTCATTAATCCCAGTATGTTGACTGACGCTGGCAGCAAGATGGGGGGTGGAGACAGGAGAATTTCCCAGAAGCTCATGGTGAGCAAAGAAAAGAACAATAGTAGAGTCAGAATACAGTTAGAATCTAGAGTGAGAAATACTGCTCAAATGAGGCAGAAAGACAAGGACTGTCCCAAAAGTGTTCTTCTGACATATGTACCATTGCATGAACTGACCCACACACACTCAAACACATGAACATGCACACATACAAATGCATTAAACACATCTTAAAACTGAGGTCTCATAAAACACAGCTTTAAGAGGAATAGCAATAAATGAGCTAAATGGGAAAAACCAGAGCACCAAAAAAGATATGCAAATGGAAAATAAACCTAAGAAAAGATGCTCAGTATCATCTGTCGTCAGGGAATTGAAAATTGAAACCACAGTGCTGCATACTTATTAGAATGGCCAAAATCCCAAACTCTGACAACACTAAATGCTGGCCAGGAAGTGAAGCAACAGGAATGCTCTTTTATTTCTTTTCTTTTCCTTTTTTTTTTTTTTTCTGGTAGAAGCAACAAATGGCAAGCCATTTGACAGACAGATTGAATGTTTCTTATAAAACTATGCATACTTATGATCCTGCAATCACACTCTTTAGTATTTACCCAAAGGACTTGAAAGCTTATGTCCATTCAAAACCCTGCACATGGATGCTTATAGCAGCTTTATTCATAATTGCCAAACTTGGAAGCAATCAAGATGTCCTTCAATAGATAAATGGATAAGTAAACTCTCATACAGCCAGATTAGAAATTATTCAGTGCTAAAAAGAAATGTGCTATCATGCTAGGAGAAGACACTGACGCTACTTAAATACATATTACTAAATGAGGAAAGTCAATCTGAAAAAGCTCATATTCTATAAATCCATGACATTCTGGAAGTTAAAGGTATGGAGACAGTGAAAATATCAGTGGATATCAGGAAGAAGGGAGAGGGTGAGAGAGAGTAAGGGATGGAGAAACAAAACACAGGCTATTCTAAATGTACTATATAACACTATTATATATTAATCCAAACCTATAGACTGGTCACCATGAGTGAGCACTATGATGAAATGTGTAGTTTGATTGTGATATTGATATGTAATTGCAGGTTCATTAGTTACATAAAAGGTCCAATGTGGGGTTGGGTTTTGCTAGTGAGAGTAATTTAATGTTTGTGAAAATAAACAGTATACTGGGAATTTTGTAGTTTTGGGGCAGATTTACTGAGACCATAAAAATGAATTCTCTGATTAAAAAGTCCCAGAGTTTAGTATTTATTAATTGAAAACTGTTAACCATACTCTGGTTGTATGTTTGACATTGTGTTATTCTTTGGGAAAACAATGCTAAGGAAACGAGCTTAGTTGTGAGATAAATGGATAATAAACACAATGTGATAGGCATTGCAATGGAGATAGAAACAAAACACTTTATGGTCAGTGAGACTATAGCTTCTAGCTAAGCTTTAATCAGTTAGCTGAAGAATTTCAGAAGCAATAAGAGTCAAAATAGGTTTTGAGGTATGACTAGGAGTTTTTCAGTCACACTGTTCTGAGTAGCAATGGAATAGCAGTGGAACTCTGAGTTTCATTCACTGGACAGCTGACCTCATTTCAATTATGGTGTTAAGAAGCAATAAGTACATACTTTTTTACATTGAGGCTCCTTTCTTAGTTTCCCTGATTATGTATAACGATGAACATAAGGTTAACTCTCTCACATACTTGTAAAGCCTGAATCCTGCTGCTAAGGAAATTCAGATCCCTATTTCTGAATCCATGCCATACATTTCTGAGGGTGCCCTCATTAATTCAACATTTATCCTTCCAACCCTGCTCCGTTGCATCCCCATTAGGGTTTCATTCACAATGCAAGGAGTGTAGAATGATGGCTTCTTTCTTCTCCCTCTGATCTACCTCTGTCCCAGCTTTCATATGTAAATGCAAAGATGAATACTTTGATACATGCATGCAAAAGCAGAGATTTACCAACAACATCATAGACTTCACTCCAGGTGACTGATTTCCTGGTAGTCGCAATGAAGGTAAGGTCAGTTCTGACAACATCCTTTTATTGTTGCCTTAAGTCTTTGTAGCTCCATCAGCTCAGCACACATAATTCCCTAGAGCTTTATCCAGCATTGCAAAATAAAAGAGAGATTTCTCAACAAGTCCATGAGATGTTTCCAAAGAAGGTGGAGGTCCTGAACTGGGAGCACTTGCTCTGGATATGCAAAATGACATTGATTTGTCAGTTCATGACTGCACAGGGTTCAGGGTTTTGATGGTAGCTATGATTTATTCCTGTAGAAGTCAGACAGTTCAGATGTGAAGTTGGTCAAAATGGCCCCTCAGCATTGTCCCTTCAGCTGACTGACGTTTTCAGAGAGAAGATCAAGTCTGACCCCAAAAGCAGGTTGTTTGTAAGCACATCTGCAAAGAGGTTTTCAGGTCTTCAGCACCTGCTTCTGGTAGAATACAAGAAAGGAGTGTTCATCTGAAATTTCTGGATGTAGTCCATCTTGAGCAGTCCATGAATGAATCTGATGGCAACAAGCAGATCATTCTTGTTTGGAGGAATGGAGGGAGACAGAAATGCAAGAGGAGGAGTTAGAGAAGATTATGCATATAGCTGAGGTAAGGAGACAGCCTTACAGGGTGACTAGGTTCTAAGGACAATGCACCTTTACCTCTACCTTTGTACAACCTTCCTGATATTGAGAGGATCAAATTTGTTCCAGTTTACAGCTAGGCCTAAGTTTCAGTTTCCTGGAGAGGCAGGCTAGACCTTTAGGAAAAACTACAAACAAAGGGCTGTTAATCAACAGCAACCCTGATATGTGGCCAGGGAAGATAGCTGCCCAGGGGCCTGAGTCAGTTCCTGAAAAGTCTCTAAAACATGTCTAAACATGCCTAAGGATGGTAAAATCTGGGCCACAGCCAACCAGAGGTGTATAAATGTAATTGCTGCTGGCTTAGCCAATCACAATAGAAGATGACTTAGCCCTCCTAAAATTCCCCTAGCTGTGCTTAAAAGGGGTCTGCCTACTCCCCTCAGGGTCTCCATTTTGTTTGAATGGTTGACCCCCACATGCTAGCTAATTGTACAGACTAAACACTCTTTGTTTTTACATACTGTTTGAGTCTGGGGTCTTTCTTCAGCAATTATCGGACCCTTAAAATAGTTTGGGTAGGTATTGTGAAAACTTTAGTTTCCTATAGTACTGGTATAGTAAAACTTCTCTGCTTGACCCACAGGAGTAAATAGGTGAGAAGTTCATCCAGGGTTCTTTCCTTGACTTCTGCTGACACTTTCCAGGGCTGCGGTGACTCTGTCCTTGGCCTGTCCTCCAATGTCTGCCTCTGATTAATGGCCTTTGTTGAACAAATACTGATTGACTAAATACCAGTTGTGATTAACATTTCATAAATCCATAGATGTCTTTTTGACATTCTAGAGAAAGCTTCCCTGGGAAGCAGCATATTCAGCCTTCTCAGGATAGCTTGTAGAATCTGCAGATGAGGTATCTTCATCCGGAGGGAGGCAGGTGTAGGGCCAGGCCCTGAGTGTTCCACAGGATCCAAGGTCCCATGAAAATGGGTAGTAAGAGCTCCTGAGCAGAGATTGCCAAAGCCTGTGCCCCAGTAGCTCTTTCTCACCACTTCCAGGAGTGCAGGATGCTCTAATTTTGGCTTAGATATGGGCATAACTGGCAATGTGCTTAGACACCGAGGAACAATGTGCAATGACCCAGTCAGAATCCAGATCCTCTAGATCTAGGAGCCATTCCCTCTTCTCCTGTGCATGGGTCTTTCCAAATAGCCAAACTATAAATGGAGAAGGCTATAGGCAAAGTTAAGGCATTCAGCTTACCACAGAAACAGCCTGACCACTGGCACATCAAATACTAACTCAGTCATTGTTCCTTTAGATCCTCCTTATCCAGAAATGTCCTTGGGACTTTTCAAATGCCTGCCTCAGGCAGAAATACAAGAAAATAGTGTTAAATCTAGTTAAATGATATCAGTAGACCTTGGACCCATCTCTGTGGCACACTACATCCTCCATCCCTACTCTCTCAATGAAGACCTTAAAAGAACAAGCTCTGCCCTCAGTGGGCGAAAGATCTTCCTCAAAACCCACTGCTTTGTAATAAACCCTTGACCTGAAGGACAATCTGTCTGAGGGGTGCTCTCTTGGATCCTGTTCTTTCCTAATATCTAAGACATCAGGCTTCAGAATTCTAGGTCTCTGTATTTTATTGACCAGAGTCACATCTCTTTCTAACTTCCAGTCATTTGTCACATATGATTATATTTCTAAAATTCCACAGTTAATTCTGGGACTTTTCAGTTTTCTCCAGATAGATTACATCACATATCTAGGCTTAAAAGGTTAAGAAAATAGGGATACAATAAAATTCAAGAACATGCTCATTCTAAGTTATAGATATGTGACCATTATAGTGCTGAGTACCAGAGATAGAAGGGAATTTGTTAGACAAAGCACAAAATATGAAATTATCATTGTTGGGAAAACTTTATCCATGGAAAACACTTAAATATTTTGAAGTTAAAACAGCTTTGTCAAGACAGTGGTGTCATTCCCAAAGAAACAGAATGGAAATTTCAGGGCTACTTGGGTTTTATGTTACCATATTCCCAGAGATCATGTGACTGCTCAGGTCAGAAGGGAGGTAAACTTGAGTTTGTGATGATCTTGCCATAGTTTTAAAATCTTTTTTTTTTTTTTGCAGGAAATCTGTCCACAACTGCAATGAGAAGGGTGGGCGTAGGGCATAGTGGTGCTGGGTGTTCTTAAGGCTCTCTGAAGGACCAAGACCATATAAACATGTAGAGTTCTTTGAAGGTGAGAGAGACAGGAGGACTGAAGAGCTGTTGTCTGAATGGGGTTTGGAAATGAAAGTAAGTCACTACAAAAGACATCTATTATCCTTGAGGACAGGCAGGGAGATCAGTCTTTGGCTCTCCTGGAAAGGTAGATGTTGTAAAGGGGACTGCTCAGCAAACAGGTTTGGGAACGTTTCAGTCTAAGAATGAGCTGGGACAGAGGTGACACAGCTGCACTGATGGCTAGAGCAGGACAGTCAGATAATTCCGAGTTTGGAAACCACTGACGATGGCTATTCTGGGCACTTAGGGATCATGCGGAAAAATACACATGGGTCACTGGCATTTACTCCTGCCATCATGGCAGCTGGTCCTGGAGATGTTTTCAGTTAGAGTCAGTGCTCTTCCCACAGAAGGACACTTCCCAGACAACAATAGCCCTGGAAATTTCCAGGCACCATTTGCCTTAGTGTAAGGTGTTTTTCCTGGCCATGTATGTGGTCTTCACTAGGCCTCAACAGGGAATACTTTTGAAATGAGGCTATGCATATGTCCTGGGACCATGATGGCCCTGCTGATTTGGAAAGTACTATTATCTGCTTCAGGTTTATATAAGGAATTCATACAGAAAGGTATACTAAAATGTCAATTTTATTTTAAACAAATTGAAGCGTACAACTTTTAAAGCTATCATAACTGGTTTACATAGTTTAATTAGATCAGCATGAAGTATACCAGAACCTCTGCATTTGTTCAACACTGAATGCTTCAGTCAATAGGTTGAATAATCCAATCTAATGTCTTCATGCCAAGCTCCATTTCCTTTCCAGCTAATATGATAAACACTGACAGTTCAACAGCAGCACTTTAATTACATACACTGAAGACTAATATTTGACAAAGTCTTTTCTGTTGTCAAGCTTCAGTTCAGTGGACTTTATCAAAAAATTAATAAATGATCTATCTACAATGTTGCTTGGGCTGTCCCCACAAAGCTGGATAGGGACTTCATTTTTTAATGAACTAATTTTCAAGGAGAAAGAAAAACAGAGAGAAGGAGAGAAAGAATGAATATGAATGAGCATGTCCCTTCCTGATGCTATTGCAAATGAACTCCAGGCACATTCACCATCTTGTGCATCTGGCTTTACCTGGGTATTGGGGAATTGAACGAAGGACATTTGGCTCTGCAAGAAAGTACCTTTAACTGCTGAGCCATGTCCCATCCCTGGATAGTAACTTCTCGACTTCTCATAGAATCATTCAGGACTTTAGACTAGAGGAGAGTGACCATGTTGCTTGTGCTTGCTAATGTGTTAGGTATTTATGATTGCCATTCATTTCCACTAACTCTTATAAGTAAAGTGCTGGTGTTTTCATATCAGGTAGTAAGCTTGTATTGTGCAGAGCTAAGTACAGTCATTTTCCTCCACAGAGTAAATTCATAACCATAAACTGCCACTCTTCTCAGGTGTGTCTCAACTAGGTAATATCCCAGAGATCATAAGGAACTATTTTCTGTACCATGGAATTCACTATGCAGTCTCAGGTTGACCTCAAACTCAACAGCAATCCTCCTACCTAGGTCTCTTGAGTGCTGGATTAAAGGCATATTCCTCCATGCCTGCCTGAAACATATTTTAAAAATAAGTTATGACCTAGATCATCTAGAAATTGTACACTTAGAAATCAAAGTATAAAATATAAAACCCATAAATTTGGGTAACTTGTCAGAGAAACAAGTAATGGATGAAGGCTTAAGAAATAGACTAAAGAAAGAAAGAAATGGAGATTACTATTTTTTTACTCCCAGTGGTAACATGTTTTTTTCAAAATTATAAAGCATTGTAGACTTTTTAGAATCTACCATTAACACAGAAGCAAACTGAAGAAGTTATCAATATTCATTGTGAAAGAAGCTTGATATATATATATATATATAATATTTATTTTTATTTATTTATTTGAGAGAGACAGAGAGAGAGAGAGAGAGAGAGAGAGAGAGAGAGAGAGAAAGAGAGAGAGACAGAGAGAATGGGTATGCTAACGTTTCCAGCTGCTGCAAATGAACTCCAGATATATGCTCCACCTTGTGCATTTTGCTTACTGGCTTATGTGGGTACTGGGGAATTGAACTGAGGTCCTTTGGCTTTGCAGGCAAGTGCCTTAACCACTAAGCCATCTCCTTAGCCCAAAGCTTGGATATCTTTGATGGATTTACTAAACATGTACACACACACACACACACACACACACATATATGTATATATATTTGGAAAGTTAGAGAGAGAGCGAGCGAATATAAATGGGTATGACAAGGACCCCATGGCACTACAGAGAAACTACAAACACATGTGCCATTTTCTGATTCTGGTTTGACATGGGTAGTGGGGAATCTAATCCAAGCCATCAGGCTTTGCAAGCAAGTGCCTTTAACCACTGAGCCCTCTCTACAGTCAGCCCTCACAAAACATTTTTAAAGGGACTATTTTTATCCATTCATAAAACAACCAAGAATATATTCTGTACCTGTCAATGTGGCATGTAGGTTAATGCACTGGGGCTTCAAGGAATGCATAAAAAGTAAGTCAAACTTTTTTTTTAAAGAAATTAATTGGGTTTTAAGTTAATGTTATGGTTTGCATTGATTTTTAACTTCCCAGTACTTAGAATCACAAAGGAAATGAGTCTTTGATGCCTGTGAGGGAATGTGTTGATTATGCTAATAGTGGTGGGATATCCAGTTCAACCACAGGCTAGGATCCTGGACTGGATGAAAGGGAAAAGCTGGCTGCGCATTGACATTCATCACTCTCTGCTTCCTCACTATGTCTGAATGTTCAAAACTACCAGCAGATCTTGCTGACGTGCATTCCCTGCCACAAGGAGAAGTGACCTAAAACTGTAAACTGAGACTCCATAGTGAATTCTAGGTCAACCTTGACTAGAGTGAGACACTACCTCAAAAAACCAAAAGAAAAAAAAAAACAAAAAAAAAACCAAAAACTTAAAAAGCAGTGTGTAAAAAGTGATCATACAAATAGCTTAGTGTATACTTTCAATATAAAAGGCTTTGTTCTAAATATTTTAAATGTACTACATGATTTTGGCCTCACAATAATCCAAAATTAAATAAATATGAATTCCACTTTGTGAAAGAGAGATACAAAGCACCAAAGGGATGAGAACATTTGCATTTACATCAGGAGATCCAGCTGAATCTGGAAGGAAGTCAGTTCCCTGATTGTTAACCCATATAGTGCTGAAAAGTGCCACATAAGCCTCTGGCAGAAAATGGCCAACAATGTCATGAGCAAGCAGGGGACACTGCTATAAGAAAAGAAACAAGCTGACAAGATGTACACACCTGTGCAATAGTACCACACAGCCTAGATGGGTAACCAATGGCTCTTTGATTGGCTATGAGATCAGCTCAGTGGAAAGGAACTCATAACTGGACCTAGGAACCAAGTCAGATACCCTATGGAGACCAAAATAATGGACTCCAATAAGGAGCTCCCCCTAGCGTCTGTCCAAAAGTGAGACAATACCCATAAAAACCTCTAAATTAACAATGCTTATCCACTTTGACCTATCCTGATCTCACTCTCTATTCGGGAATCTGTTTTTCTTTTTCAGAAAACAGTGAGAACTAAAGACAACCACAATACACCATCAAGACAAGAATAGATAGCTGGCTCCATGACAGGAGATGAACCACCCATCACACAGCAGTTAGGGCCCAGATGAAAACCATAGAGGAGCTGGCGAGATGAGCGAGGATGCTGCTTTGATAGTGAGCCTGACACCTGGGACAGAGTGACACAGACAGACACTGAGGATACTCAAGACACACCAAAGTAGACATCCAGAAGCTCAGGGAAGTTCACAGAAAATGGGGCAGGAATAAAAGTAAGAGCCACACGGTGGAAGGAATATCTGCAGACATAGCACTCCCTACAATGACATATTGCTGCTCTCACAACTCAACCTACAACAACAAGGTGAATACCAGCAATCCCACTAAGGGTGGCCCTAGTGGAGTGGGGGCAGGGAGGAGAGAAATTATAGTAGCAACATATTATGTGTCCAAATAAAGTTTGTACTTAATAAAAAATAACAATATTTAAAAATGAGATTACTTAGATATCCAATACTGGGCAAAAGAGATTCACTATCATGAATTGGTCAATCAATCAACCACACAGATATACAACACACATCTTGGCCATGATTAACAGATGGGTATTGCAAATGAGAGTTCATGTGAAGTCATCCCAGGACAATTCATAAAACAGCAAGCACTGAAACCAGAGGATCCATCTCTGAATACTATTAAAATGAATCAGGATCAAAAAAATGAGAACCCCTGGAAGGATGAGTTTGAAAGAAGGAGGAAAATAAGGAAAAAAGAAACACTGACACAATTCCTCTCCGTTGAGCCCAATAGTACATACAGAAGTTGCAATACAAGAGGTGGCAATTAAAAGTACTTACATGAGCTTAATTCTGTGTCTAATTTCTCTAAAATTACTTTTCGAACTTTCCTGTAGCTACTCATTAAAATACCTCTGATCTCAACTCCTCTGAGATTCCTCCCAAGTCAAACTGGATTCACAGGGAGATGGAATTATGCATTCATAGAAAGAAGTACTGTAAGCTCCAAGAAGAAAATGTGTTAACACAGCGTTCTCTCTGCATTTTGCATGAGATACCCAGAAGTGTTCTCCTTAATTGCTGTGCAATCATCCTCGCGCATTTATAACTTCCTCTCTAGTTCACTGACATACACTACCATCATGGTAAATGAAGACAGAGGCAAAGAAAGGGAGAAAATACCTCACATGTCAAGAGAAAAGAGACCACAAAAGACAAAGTTGGGTATCATTTTGGGACCTGAAGCATCTGTAATGTTTCCTGAATCCTAAAATGGTCTCTGTTGACACAGCTCCTGCTTGCAGTGTCTGCTGAGCTTCAGCTGGGTATCTATTCAGTGATAGACTCCGCCAAGGCTTTTAGTTAGGCTTATTGTCACAATGAGGAAGGCAGAGATGTTTTGGAGCCAAATGTAGGTCCTGTTTCATTCCCTTCACTGCTGTGAAAAGAATTAAGCAAGCCCTGAAAAGCCACCATTTATGTAAGTATGACGGAATGACTCCTTAGTCTTTTCGGGATCACAGCATTAGCCTGAGCCTTGAAGAATTTTCAGAGTGGAATCTCAAAAATGGTTCTCTAGCAAGCCATTTTAAAGACAGATGTCAGCAGCACACTTCAGTGCAGCTGCCTGTTAGGTGGCAATACTTCAGATGCAGAGGACGTGAAGGAAATGCATTTGCTGTTTTCTTTATAAACATGTCAACTGTCACCTGCTTCTCTTAAGTGGGGGAACAGATTTTCCTAGTTGCTGCCTGCCCTTTCTCCCATTTAACATGTTTCTCTCAAGCATGTTAAGAAAGGTCTGCTTCGGCTAAAAAGCTGTCAAAGTGAGTTGATGGGTGTAATAATTATTCAATTACTTATTTATATAACCATTTACTTGATTATACAGGAAGCTTACTGAGATAAGGAAACAATATATTTTGAGTTTAAATCCAAATTGTACTTTTTTCTAGTTTATTAATTTAAGATTGCTGTAATTTTTTCAAAATGGATATGGAGCATTTATTAAAATGAAAATGTATGTGACCTTCAACCCACAATCTTTTCCTGGGAATCTACTCCAGAAAAATGAAAACACTTGTTTGTGAAGATTTACATTCAAAGATGTTATAGACTTAAGTTATCAAGGACTGAAAATAAAATAAATGCCCTTCAAAGTGGAAAAGTTTAATAACAGATGTTTCTATCATATCATGAAATATTATTTAGTCATTAAATTCAATGAAATAAAAGCAGACTCATTTACTTAAAATAGATTTCCACAAGGTATTCTTGGATAAGAAAACAAAATACAGAGTTCATGAAAGGCTGTCCCATTTAGCAACTAATGATGAGTGTCTATGTTTATTTATATTTCTAGTAGTATATTTATGTTTATGCATGACTGTAAGATCACCACAATGTAGAGAATACCTATGTACTAGGTTGTTGTTACCACTGGTTCCTCCAAGAGGAGAATGGTGTCCATGGAGTGGTAAACTTAAGTCTAATGAAAAGAAAGCAAAATAAAAAATTTAAATCTCTAATCTTAAATATTTGTATTTCTGGGCTGGAGAGATGACTTAGCAGTTAAGGCATTTGCCTGCAAAGCCAAAGGACCTTGGTTCAATCCCCCAGGACCCACGTAAGCCAGATGCACAAGGTGGCACACAAGTCTAGAGTTTGTTTACAAGTGGCTACGGGCCCTGATGCACCAATTCTCTCCTTTTCTCTCTCTATCGCTCTCCCTTTCTAAAATAAATAAATAAAAATAATTAAAAATATTTGTATTTCTTATATTCTTGACAATTCAAATGAAAATTCAAATTCAAAACCAAACAATAGTAATTCCTGCCTATACATAGCCATGTGCAATTAAAGGGAAATTTCACAGTTTGAACTTTCTAGACTTTTCAGAAGTTGTTCAATAAGCCACTTGGAGGCTGTGGTGGTTTGATTCAGGTGTCCCCTATAAACTTAGGTGTGCTGAAAGCTAAGTCCATAGCTGATGGTAATTTTGGAATTAAATCCTCCTGGATGCATTGCATCATTGGAGGCAGGCTTATTGATGTCATAGCCAGCTTCCTTTTGCCAGTGTTTGGCAAAACTTCCTGTTGCTCTTGTCCATCTGATGTTGCCCAGGAGGTGATGTCCATCCTCTACTCATGCAATTATTTTACCCTGCCATCATGGAACTATCCCTCAAGTCTGTAATCCAAATAAACTTCTTACCCACAAGCTTCTCTTGGTTGAGGGTTTTCTGCCAGCAATGCAAACCTGACTGCAACAGTAAAGTTAGTACTGAGAAGCGGTGTCATTGATGCTAAAAACCTGACTGTGTGGCTTTTGGCCTTTTGGAACTGCTTTGCAGGAGGAATGTGGGTGAATTTAAAATATTTCCCTAAGTGATGCCTTGCCATGCTGTAATTATAGCTTGATGGACCATTCTGGTCAGAGTTGGAAGACCTGAATTCAATAAGAACAATGTACTGTGAGGTTTGGTTTATGGGGGTGAGAAAGATCTTTGTGTAGACTGGGATAAAACCAGTTTGGGTGAGAGACTTTCTGTTATGCCTGTATTCTGAGAACTTGTGCAGGGTTGCATTGCATAGAAATGGGCTGGTATGAGTAGAGGGACATGGCACAGAAAAAAAGAAAAGAAATCTCTGGGCCCCAAATTCTGCCCATTTATCTACAATTGTTTGAGAGATTATAACCATTGAGATTGTGCTAGCTGACCTGCATTGGAACTACAGAAAGAATGCAGTCTTTTGAAGTCCTGAATGTTGAAGAACTGACCTGTTCTTCAAAGTCTGCTTTATTCCCATCCCCTCAAATTAACAAGTTGGTAGCCCACCTAGCATTATGGAGTATAACAAATGCAGGAAAGAGAGGGTCATTGAAATTGCAACATGGTTTTGTATTTTGGAAGTGGCCATGGGCAATGTGAAGCAGGCTTGTTCAATTATCTGTGTGGAAACCTGATGCAGCCATGAGGATGAACCTGGGGTTGCAGTGGAGACCCAGTGGAGATGCCAGGACTATGGAATTGTTGCCAAAGAGAGCTGTCAGCACCAGAAGTTTTCTAGGACTGTGATTAGCCTAGCTGGAGGGGCAGAATTGGAACTACAGAGACTTGTCACTGGTTAGAATTATTGGACTTGGGGATTTGTCACTGACTAGATTTGGGCTTGGAGCTACACAGTTTGATGCTTGCACTGTTTAAATCTTGCATTGGTTGATGATTTCTTTGCTATGCTCAATGCCATCTTTGCAGTGTGAATGTTTATTCTATGACATTATGGGCTTTTGGTTTATTTTTGGTATTATGGGTCAGTTAAAAGATCTTGGACCATGAGGATGTTTGAAATTCATTGGGATTGATAAAAACTATGGGGACTTTTAAAGTTGAATGAATGCATTGCACTTTACATCATATATGGTTATCAGTTTACAAAGACCCGAAGTTGGATGTGGTGTTTTGATTCAGTTGTCCACTATATAAACTTAGGTGTGCTGAACTCTAAGTCCCCAGCTGATGGAAACTTTGGAATTAAATTCTGGATGCAACTGTATGCAGCCAGCTTCCACTTGCCAACATTTGGCACACTCTCCTGTTGCTGTTGTCCACCTGATGTTGGCCGGCAGATGTAATGTCCATCCTCCACTCATGCTGTTATTTTCCCCTGTGATCATGGTGCTTCCCTTTAAAGACTCTAAGTGAAAATAAACCTTTTTTTTTTCCCCACAACCTGCTCTTGGTCAAGTGTTTTCTGCCAGTAATTCAAATCTGACTGCAACAGAGGCCTAGAATATTGTGAAGCATCATACCAATTGCCTTAGAAATGTGGATATTGAGTTCTGTAACTACTCTACTGACTTTCATAGAAGGGAAGGAGAGGGAATAAGAGTGAGTGGAGAGGACAAAAGCCATTTTTGAGAACATAGTGAATTCTAAAATTGAATGGAAATTTGGAAAGATAAAAGTGAATTAGAAAATGTAGAATAATTCAGACCCATCTAGGATGTAGACAAGCACACTCTGATGAATAACTTCTTAAGAGCTGATGATTAATCAAAAGAATACATATATTGTCTGTTTATATTGTGTTTCTTTTCTCCCAGTCACAACCCAGGAATGAGTCAGGATTCCAGTCCAGAAAACACTGTCCTAGAGGTGTTGAGGTGCACTAATATGAGTGTTAGTTACTTCAGTTTCAGGAACACCCTCAAGGTCATATTTCTGTCCTCTGATTTTGATTAAAATTCTGAGGTGACATATTTGTGATAGAGAACAGCATCTTTTCAGCCCTTATGTACATTTCCTTACATGTTTTTTGAACTAGAACAAGGGTAGTCATTCTTTTTGGCTATGTGAACCAGCAAGTTGGAGCAGCCCATACACACAGGTTTTTTTGTCAATCATTCATTCATTTGTCATCAACTTGATAATTGAGTTTTCTCTGTCTTCTACCTTAAGTACCTTCTTCTCTCTTCTATTCAATACATTCATGTTAGTTTCAGCTTCTAGTCTGTACACTAATATTAGTCAATCTAAGGATTTCAGAATGAGCAAGACAAACTATGTGTGATTAATTCATGATTCAGAACATTAGAGAAATAGATAATGTACTGAGGTGAAATGTTGATGAGAGGGAAGTGAATGGTGGGCCTATCAGATGAAGGATTGAGGGGAGAGATGGCATTCTTGCAAGAGGAGACTGTTATTCAAGGTATGGACAAGAATGAAATACACAGATACAGCTGTTTATAATTCTAAGAGAGTGATTCATGGCAAGGCTAAGATGAGGAGGAAGCTCATGAGGGATCTGCAGTTTGCATAGGTAGGCTTCCGAGAGCTGTTCAGCTCCCCCCACCACGGTTCCAGCTGGGAACTGGGAAGATATAGGAAGACATGTTAGGGTTTCAGCCTTCTGTCTGGTAGATTATAATTATACTAATATTCTGGAACCATCTGCTATTAGAATTCTCAGTTCCTGGTTCAAGGATGGCAAATCACAGAGTCCACTGTCCTCTGGAGGTCAGCACTTGGTAGGTATGTGAAACCTATGTCTAGTCTGAACTGTAATCTGTATGGAATAAAATGGAGTTGTAGTACTTTTGGGGTAATTTTAGAAAAATTCAAAATAATTTTTTTCGTTGGAAGATGAGTGAAATAAAGCCTTAATATAAAGTTATTCTTGTCCTACTCCATCATATCCTTAAGAAGAAGGAAAATAGAGGCAAATAAAATACAGAAGTCTAAAGAAATAGACTTGTGTTAACCCAGCTTTATAGCTTTCTCCACCTGAAGATAGGCAGTAAGAACTTTAGGCTCAGTTTTTTTTTTTTTTTTTAATCACCTAAGGCATAATTGAAAGTTAGAGTTGGACAAATCATTTGATTTTGTTCTGGCCCATCCCTCTTACTTTACAGATGAGTAAGTGGGATCTAAATAACGCCATGTGAGTTTACCCCCAATCTTTTTCTTTCTAACAATTAAAATGAACGAAGAAGCTATGACGCAGAGGATTGTGTTATTATTTGGTGATAAAATGTCCAGGGCTAGTGCCATCTCTACTGAGGCTGTGAGTTGGTGAAACTCATTCAGCCACAGTTCATGCAGGGAAAAAGGCCTGGGGGCCAGAGGGTGCTGTTTATAATCTTGGCCTGTAGCCTACCAAGCACTGGAGTAACACAGCCACTGAGGTAGCTATTCACTTGTGGTGCCCTAGTGCCAAGCCAGAGAGGTTCCACTTTCTCCAGGACTCTGATGTCCCAGCTTGTAAGAGAAGGTCTACCATGGGTGTATAGGTGTCAGCTACTGTGCCAGTGCTCATTTGTCCAGGGCCAGCACACTTCTAACCTCTTGGCTTTCCCTTCTCCATGGAGTGTATGTTGGGCTGGAGAACATGATCCTGGGCGCACCCTGAGGATTCCTCCCTGTCTCAACAATGACCCTCAAGAAGGCAATATGCAGGGAGGAACAGGGCTCTTACTTAGAAACCTAGGTCATCCCAGGCATTTCATCTCTGCATTCTAGTGGCCAACTGCTTCTGGTAGAAGTGTGTTACCAGGGGCCTTTGCTGCTACATCTTTCAGAAGTCCCAGAGCCCCAGGTGTGCCCCTCTTGGGCCCTTTGTTAACCAAGACACTAGCAGTTCCTTAAGCCCAGAGGGGTGCAGTGACATTTCCTCCCTATCTCCTTGGGATTTCAGTCTGTGGCCCCATGATTTTTAGTACTATATGAAGCTAGGTGATATATTGCTTTCTAATTGGTCAGAGTGTAACATTGATAGCTCACTTTGGATGCACACCAACGTTTTGGAACTCTCTGGAAAGAAAGAAATTAGTAGACATTCAAACTCTGACTGTATCTTTTCATAGCTATAGTCTAATTTTGTGGTGGAGAATAGGTATAAAAAGTATTTATCATTGTTCCAATTTTGAGTATTTCCAGGCATCAGTGAAATGTCATTTTTCATTTTAGTTGATCAGTTGTAGTTGCATAGTAGTTTGTCCAAATTTTCTTTTTTTCTGGAAAGATGATTTAGCTATGAGTTTCTTTTCAGGTTTTCTGATCCATAAATTGATTTTAGAGTCATCCTCCATACTTATACCAAAGAGTTGAAAGTTTAGGTCCCCAAAAGCTTTATTGTATTGCTAAAACAAAATCTTATTTTAGAAATAGCTATTATGTTCCTGGGAAGGAAGTCCATAAGGGAAATGACATAGAGAATGAGAGGTTTTTTTTTTTTGGCAGAAATTGACAGAATTTTCCCATTCTGTGAAGAAGAAATGATAAAATCATAAATGTATCCACACTTCTGCATGTTACCTTATGTCAGTCCAAGAAACTTTTCCATTGAGCATAATGTTGAAAGAAGGAAATCATTTTTAAGGGCTCTGTGGTGGTTTGACTATAAAATGTTCCCCATAGCCTCATATATTTGTGATTGAATGTCATTTTTTAAAAAAAATTTTGTTCATTATTTATTTATTTATTTGAGAGCTTACAGACATAGATAGAAAGACAGATGGAGAGAGAGAGAATGGGCGCACCAGGGCTTCCAGCCTCTGCAAACGAACTCCAGACACGTGCTCCCCCTTGTGCATCTGGCTAACGTGGGACCTGGGGAATGAGCCTAGAACCAGGGTCCTTAGGCTTCACAGGCAAGCGCTTAACCGCTAAGCCATCTCTCCAGCCTGAACGTCATTTTTTTAAAAAATATTTTCTCTTATTTGTTTATTTATTTTCAAAGAAAAATGGAGAGAGAGGGAGAGAGAATTGCTATGTTCCAGGGCCTTCCACCACTGCAATTGAACTCTAGACACTTGCCTTGTGCCTCTCACTTTACATGGGTCCTGATGAATCAAAACTGTGTCCTTTGGCTTTGCAGGTAAGTACTTTAACAACTAAGCCACTTCTCTAGCCCCTTGGAGCTCATTTTTAATCCCTAGCTGATGGAAGCTTTGGGAAATAGAGCCTGTTTAGAGAAGTTGTGCTGCTGGGGCTGGGCCGTGGGGTTTTACAGCTCAGCTCTGCTTGTCCCATTTAGCTCACTTTCTCTTCTTCCTCCTTGCTGATAAGAAAATGTGACAACTGGCTGTCTGATCTTACTGTGCTCTCCCCACTATGTTGAAACTTCTAGAAACTCTAAGCCAATAATCAACCATCTTTCAACCGCTGCTTTTGGTTGGATATTTTGTCCCAGTAACAAGAAGGTAATAGCTGCAGGCTCAGCTGCATCATAGTTTACAATGAAATGTTATGAAGAAGATGGTCATAAAACCTTAGCTGGAGATTTTAGGTGGTACAAACAGAATATGAAAGTGGCATATCTCTGAAGGAGGTAACATCTGAGCTGGGCCTTAACCCCTATGAACACATGGGAGTGTTGAGAGGGTGGGAAATGTACATAAACTTTTCCTGCCTGCTAAGGGAAGTTTCTGAGGACAATAAATGATGTTCTTAGGATTCAAGATAACGTGGAGGACCCCTTGAGGGCAAGAGTCATTGAATTTTTGAGTTTCATCTTATCTATTTATTGGAACATTATGCTCATTATAATAGACATTAATATTGGTAAAAAAAAAAATGTGCTTTAGAAAGGGGTGCTGTGTGTGTTTGCCTGTAGTTCGTGTCCATCCTGACCAGAATAAACAAACCTCATTAGATGGCTTGCTTCTTGAAACATAGTCACTAGAGACCTCTGAAAGGCAAGTGCAACTCCTCCCTTGTTTTCTGCTTTTAAGTGCATTTAGAAACTTTTAAAATAGTGAACTTTTATTTTTGTACTTTTTCAAATGGACTCTATCAAAATCTTCTACATACAGTTAAAGTCATCTGTCATAAGTGGAAAAATGAATGTATTTGACAGACGTAAACAGTTGTGTAACCACAAGCATGATCAATGTGGAGCACACTTGCATCATCATCAAAATGACCCTATACCCATTTGCAATCACTTCTCACAAATATTTTAGAATAAAGGCTCATAAGAAAAAAGGCACAGTGGCTTCTGCCTATGGTCCTCTCTGCCTGGAAGGCTGAGGCAGAATTGTGGCTTCAAGGCCAGCTTGGGTAACTTAGTTAGAGAGAAAATGAAAAGCTATAAAAATCACATAGGTAACATTTGCAAAGCTGCTGCTGCTGTATCAGTATTATGTGCCCTACTTTGAATCGTTTACTAGTTTGTACTATAGATTTTATAAAATTTTATATTGTAACCTTTTGAGTACCCTGTAAATTGTATGGTTTATGCTGCCACTGTTATTTTGAAATTAAATGACAAACAAAATATAAATAAAAAAATTTGATTTGGAAACATTTGCAAACATATAAAAATACAAGAACAAGAACATATAAACTACACAGGCATCCTTTTCCCCAGTTCACATATTGCTGACTATTTTTGCCCTGTTTTCTTATCTGTGTGCTCTCTTGTTTCCTGAAATGTTTAGTGCAAGTTATCTTTATTTCATGATTTTTTTTTTTCCTTAAAAGCAAGGAGAAGGCAACCACTCCTCTCTCTCGTTAGGGGACTTTGCCTACTCTTTTGAGGGTTTTTCTATATTTCCTTAATTAAATCTACTTCTTCCATGCTCAAAAGAAAAAAAAAAATGGAGGCAGTAAGATAAGTACACTCTATGCGTGATACTTCCGTAAACTTAACTTTGATATACTATTTGTGTCTAATATGTCTCTGCACCCTAGTTTTTTAACTTTGTCCGAGACTTCCTCATTTCCAGTATAGAGTTCAGTGAGCTCAGAGATAACATTTGCTTTGCACGATCTGTCAGTTTCTTTGATCCAGATCATTTCTACAAGGCTCTCATTGCTTTGTGACGCTGAATTTTTCAACAATTGTCTCCTCCCTCTTTCTAAAAATAGAATGTTCAACATTTAGATGTTCTTGCGATTTGATATTTTAGCTGTGCATTTTTGACTGGAACACTGCATAAGTGATATGTTTTTCTTGGGTGGAGGAATCACATCAGGAGTTATATTGTGCCCATCTGATCCTCAGGACTAATGTTAAGTTTGGTCCATGGTCAAGATAGTGCTTGTCTATTCCATTGCATGATAACTTTGTGGCATTGTGAGAGCTGCTTTCTGACAAAATTCACATATTCTGCTCTTGATCAGAAAGTCAAGTGCTTACCGTCCTTGGGTCTGAACCCTGGTCCTCGTGCGTGCTGTGCTAGCGGTCCATCACTAAGCTATACCACTGCCCCAAACACCCTGTCTCACCCGCTATCCTTTGATTACTCCTCCGGATCCAAGCCGTGACAAGATGCAAAATCTAGAACCCTCTTCCCATTTGCCAGTTGGCCCTTAAATTCTGCTGAAAAGCCTTCTAATTGCTGCCATTAACGTGTTTAGCACTCCTAGAATTATTTGGTTCTCAACTTGTTTCGTATTTGTACAATACACTCCCATTTAACTTGGCTTTTGTGCCACTATGGCATGCTCCTCTCATCAGGCTTTGAATGCTTCCTTGCTTTTTCACCTAACAAGACACATTGGGTTCATCGTGTACCTATCTTTTCCCACATAAGCAGTCATTGATTTCTCTACTTGCTTTTAGTTGAGCACTATGCTTTTTATCTCAAGATGATTAAGTCATTTGAAACACAAATATGCATTTCACTAATTCAAATAAACCATCAGTGTCCAACTCGGTGAAGGGCCACATTTCTCCAGCATGCCATTAGAGAATTAATTTCCTTGAGGGTTTAATGAGTCTTCACTATAAATGGGTATAAGAAAAGGTCCAACAGTGGAGTTTTGTAGAAAGCAGTTTATTATTAATTCTAAAGGATCTGTTTTTTGAGACAGTGTTTCATGTATCCTAGCCTGGGCCTGAGGTAAGGGTGACAATAGAACTTCTGATCCTATTGCCTCCAACTCCATCATGCTGGGAGTATAATCATGCCCTACCACATCTGGTATATGTGATTCTGGAGGTCCAACCCAGGACCTCATGCATGCTGGGGTGTACTACTACCTGAACTATATTCAAAGCCCATTTTTGTTTTTGTTTGTTTCTTTTACAAGTTGCTCTCTCGTCTGTCTCATCTCTTGATTTATTTTTTCCCATAATATCTGAAAGACAAGGAAAAATATTATTGTAAGACCTACATCCATGGAGTATCAAGGAGGGGACAGGCAGAGAAAGCATTTTCAATGACCCTTGGATTAAGCCACTATCTAGAGTCGTCTTGACATAATTCATCCTACCAAAGTTCCAGGAACACAGCCAGAGGTCTCTATTACCCTAATCTATAGTTACAGCTTGATTCCTACAGGACATGCCTCACTCCACAGCAACATTGCACATGACTTACAATTATCTCCTGCATTTTTATGACACTTCCAAAGCCTCAAGCCATCAGATTAAACCCAGGAATATATATCTTGGAGCTGGCCTCACAGGATTTGAAATCTGGTCTCTTCTATGAGTTTCATGCTTCCTTGAATATGCATACATTTCCCTATTAAATGTGAGTGAAAAACATTTTAAGTGGATACTATTATGACAATATAACAAAACATGTCACCATTTTTAAAGCATTTAGAACGCTGTCTACAACAGTCAGTGTTACTTATTTTCAGTGCTGGTTGAATACAACTTGGGTATCATTAGGTTTATACCATAAAATAAGTACTAGACTTATTTTACCTTTCTTATAATGCTCTATCACCCACATATGACCAAGGTCTACAACAAATACTTGAGATTTTCATTAAGGAAGAAACATTGATTTTTCTCAATGGTTTAGTAATCATAAATTAAAGGGAAAATGTAGCTCTAACCTTCAGACAACAGAAACATGAAGAGAAAAGGAAGCAGAAGTAGATGTTTTTAGGTAGTAGTGCAGATAGGATAGTATTGCAGCAATTTTTTGTAATTGTTTGCAATCATGAAAAATAATAGTTAAAATTAATACTTGACAGTATCTAGAGTCATGGACGAATCCAGTTTCTGGCAGTGTCTGTGAGGTTTAAAGCTGAATTAATACAAGTGAGATAACCCACCATAACTGTAGGAAATAACATTAATTTGGAGTGAATACCAGACAGAATAAAAAGGTGAAACTGAGGTGATGAATACCAACATTCATTGCTTTCTGCTTTCTCACTGCAGATTGAATGTGACTGATTACTTCATACCTTTGCTTCTAAGCTTTCTAAGATGGATGTTATCTCTTCAGACTATAATCCAAGATAAACCTTTCCCCCCTCAATTTGCTTCTTGGCAGGTATTTTGTCATATTGACAAGGAAGCAATACAGAAAACTGATGTTAAGAAGTAAAGCTGTGGCAATGATAAACTTGACCAAGTGTGTCTTAGCCTTTGGAATGGGTTTACAGGAGAAATGGGGAGCAGTTTGGAACTCTTGGCCAACAAAACCTTAGACTTCTGTAAGCAGAACTTCATGGCCTATTGTGCATGTTGTCTAAGAAGTCTGGAAGACCAGAACACCATAGAGTGATAAGACTTTGGTGTTTGCTTGGCTAGCTTTTGGATGTCTTGGTGTGATCACTTACTATGGCCTGTCATTTTTCTTTGGAATGGGAAAAGCTACTCTCTGCCATTACATGCTTGAATTATGTAACTTGCTTATTAATCTTATAGAGGGTTACATTCCAGCAATTGCTTTGAGTCTCTGAAGCATTTTTACACTTTGGGATACTGTTAGGATTGTTAAGGACTACAGGGACATTTGAAGTTGTACTGGATGGATTTTGCATTGTGAGATGACCATGAGACTATGAAGATAAGGGGCAGGGGAGATCATGGTATAAAGGTGATATGTCTATTAATCAAGCTGATGAAAGACGGGGCTTATGACAGAAAACACTGTTGTCAACTTGACAGGATCTTGAATAATCTAGGAGAAAAATCTCTGGGCACACAAATGGAATAGTTTCTAGGTTAGGTTAATTGAGGTAAGGCAATACTCCTAAGTGTGGGTAACACCATCCCATGGTTTGGATTCCCAGATGGAATAAAAAGCAGCAAATAAACTGAGCACCAGCATTCCCTGCTGTCTGCTTCCTGACTGCAGAGTGAGTGTGACCATCAGTTTTATGCTCTCACTGCTGTGCTTTCCCCACGGGGGCAGGATCCCCTTAGGCTGAAAGTCATAATAAGTCCTTCCTTAAGTGTCTTCTTGTCAAGTTTTGGTCACAGCAACAAGGTAAATCACTACTGTAATGTGTATCTAAGGGATGTGAACATTTCACACATGTGTCCTGTTCCCTCAGCATAGTCCCACTACTCTCCCACCAGGATGTCTGTAGCACTAAAGCATTTTCCAACTCTGGGAACTTCCCATGTCCAAACTGGGAGCCCCTTTCTGGGCTGTTACTTCTCACATACTTACCTGCAAATCCCTCTCATTTTCTATGTTTCACATTTGCCTTCTCTTGGCCCTATTCCTTAGGGTTAAGAGCTCCATCATAAATAGGGTTAAGGTGAAGGAAACTGTGATATTCTTGGAATTCTTATACAAAATATAAATTCAGACCAAAGAATTGTAAAAAGTGACAAGGTTTTATACTCCTAAGTTGTTTTATCTCTTGCATGACTAGAACTTTTAGTTGTTTTATTGTCACTTGGAATGAAGAAAATGAAGTAGAACTCAGGTTCAAGAGCTAAGTAGCATATTTTTGTGATATATAACTGTACACCTTGAGTATCTGTTGTTTGAAATCACCAAAAATATTTTAGTATTTGGATGTTTTTCTAGATCCAAAAGAATATATATTAAGATAACCTTGGAATGCAACCTAGGATGGAAAGCAGCCCAGGTTTTTAAAAAATATTTTATTTATTTGCTTTTATCTGTAAGGAGAAAGACAGAGAGAGAGGCAGAGAATGGGCATGCCATTTGTGGCAAGCAATCTCCAGATGCATGTGACACTCTGCATCTGTCTTTATGTAGGTTCTAGGAAATTGACCATTGGTCTCTGTGCTTTGTAAGTAAGCTCATTAATAACTGAGCAATTTTGCCAACCCTAAAAATACCATTTTTTTCTCTTTTTTTATTTAAATGTTGAGCCCAGGATGGCCTCAAACTCCTGATCCTCCTGCCTCCAACTCTTCAGCAATTCACCAATTTCTTACCAGCATGCACAACACTGGCACAACTAGCATTTTTACTTGGATACTGGGGTCCAAAGTCACACCCTCATGCTTGTGTGATGTGCACTTGACCCAATTAACCATCTCCCAAGTCTGCTCATACCTTTTTGATAATCATTTTATACATCTTATTCTTACATGCATTGAATCTTATATCAATTACATACATTAAAAATTGAATAACAACTGGGCATAATGGCAGATGCCTTTAATTCCAGCGCTTGGAAGGCAGAGGTAGAAGGATCAATGTGAGTTAAGCCAGTCAGAGACTACATAGTAAATTCCAGGGCAGCCTGAATTGAACAAAAACACGAAGCTAGAGGAGAAACATTTTTTATTGTTGTTGTTGTTGTTGTTTTGAGGTAGGGTCTCTAGCCCAGACTGACCTAGAATTCATTATATAGTCTCAGGCTGGCCTCATACTCATGGCGATCCCTCCTGCCACTGCCTCCTGAATGCTGGGATTAAATGCATGTGCCACCATGCCTGGCTTGTACCTTTCTTTCTCCCTTCCTTTCTTCTTTCTTTCTTTCTTCCTTCCTTCCTTCCTTCCTTCCTTCCTTCCTTCCTTCCTTCCTTCCTTCCTTCCTTTCTTTCTTTCTTTCTTTCTTTCTTTCTTTCTTTCTCTCTTCCTTTCATTTCTTTATTTATTTATTCTTTCTTATTTTAAATCATTAGAATAGTGCTTTTTGGATAAATTTAATTCACAAAAAATAAGCTTCAATCTACAACAAATGCCAGATTATACAATAGAAAGCAATTTTCATAATTTATTTGTTTGTTTATTTATGAGAGAAAGAGGCAGAGAGAGGCAGGGGGAAGGGAGAGAAAGAATGGGCACACCAGAGCCTCCAGCCATTGCAAATGAGCTCCAGATGTATGCATTCCCTTGTGCATTTGGCTTACATGGGTCCTGGTGAATTGAACCGGAGTCCTTTGGCTTTGAAGGTGAATGCCTTAACCACTAAGCCACCTCTTCAGCCCCAGCCCCTGTTTTATATACACCTTATACAAATAGTCTAGAGTTAATTTTAAACAAAATTTGGTGTCATTTAATTTTGAATGCAGCCCATCACATGAGGTCAGGTGTGGAATTTTCTATATGTGTTATGTTGACACTTAAAAGGTTACAGATTTAAAATAATATGGATGTGGGTTTTTGATTAGGAATGCTCCTCCTCCTGTGTTTTGCTACATTATCCTGCGTTTAAATACCTCCTTTGTCAGTGTAACAGATACACATTTCTCCCATTTTGACAGCAAATTTAAGAATGAGTTGAAGAATATGATGGAAAGGAACAAATGCAACATCAAGCTCTTTATCACAAATAACAAACCTACCAATCCTCTACCTGGCAACTTTGGAGGCAGGAATTTGTGCTCTTTAAATGTTGTTACTTTATTCCACATGATTCCATTATTGCCCATATCATTCTTCTTTATGACTTGTCTGTCCTTTGCTTGTCCATGTGGAATTACAGATGGTCTATAAGTGGGTCTTGTGGGAGAAAACTGCTTGGGCTTTCCTTAACCATTTCAAAATTGCTATTCAATGATTTTTTTTCCTTTGCCTAATAAGTTTTAGTGGAATAGATGTTAGGGGATGAGATAAGTGGGGTGAGGATGAGGGAGAGATTTTGATTTACTTCATTAGACACAAAAGGACAAGAAAGGTAGTGTAAATTGTACTAGTCTAGTGAAGCTAATTTATTTTATATGTGGACCATAGTGTTGCATCATCGATTAAACCATGGCTCTGAAATTCTAAGAATCTATGATGAGAAGCACCATACCCCAAAATGATGAATTATGATTTCTTCTTTTCCTCTCTACTTAAGCAGTATGAATTATACATTCTAAGGTAAAGATTCATGATAAATGATTTTTTAAGTAATTCAAAGCCAATGCAGTGTGATGATGGCCTGTGCATACTGGAGAAAGATTTTCAGAAAATGATTGTATTTTAGTGGGTTTTAACAAATCCAGTCAACTATTCCTTCAAATCTGTCAGCTTGCTGTGGGGCAGGTCCTGTTCTTGGACTCTGGGATGTAGAAGATTATAATTCAAAATGTGTGCTATTGGGACTGGGGAGATGGTTTAGCTGTTAAAAGCACTGGTTTGTAAATTGTGTGCTATCATGATGCATGTACTATAGTGTAATAACCAATAGCTATGTAGAATAATTATAGGTTATGTAAACATACATGGTGATTTTATATGAAATGTCTCCCATAGTCTCAAGTATTTCTGCTTAAGCCTCACATTTAGTCCTTATCTGGTAAAGCCTTTGGGAGGTGCAGCTTTGTTAGAGGGAATGTGTTGCTGAGGAAAGACCTTGCAGTTTACTCATTCATTCCATTGGTATTCGGACAAAGCTCACTCAGACTACTTTCTTCCTGCTTCTGTACCAAGACATGATGCCTCCATTGCCTGTTCTGCCATACTTTCCCCTCCATGATGAAATTTCCCCTTGAACGTAGGCCAAAATAAACCCTTTTCTAAGCTGTTTCCTGGTTGAGTGGTTTGTTCCAGCAATGAGAAAGTAATTACAGAATTAGATGAACAAAATAAAGTGTAAGAAAACTGGAGATTTGAAGGTTTAATTTCAACAGGACTCTGAGGAAGTGACTACTGAAGGGAGGAGATTGGATGGGCTAAGTTATACACAGATCAGGGAGTGACACACTGTTGTAGGCGAGGATACATATTAAAGTGGAAATAAGGTTGGTGGCTTTGCTAAAGAGCAGTAAGGTGTGTTTGAAGTTGAGTTTTGATGGAATGACAGGAAGCATGACTGGAGGAATGGGAGTTTGGCTTGCAGTGTCAGCTCTGTATGGCGGTAGGGGAGTAATAATTAGCCATTTAATTAAAAAGAAAATTCTGGTTGCTGATCAAAGCACAGATTGTATTTGAAAAGGATGGAAGCAAGGCTATTAATCAGGTTGTTATGGAATTATGCTTGGCATAATGATTTGGACCAACACAGGAATTTGGTAAGGTTTTTCCTCACTGAGGCTCAGGATGAAGTTGATTGCCACAGTGGGAGGTCATGGTTTGGACATTTAAGAGATGATTGGGTCATTAAGAGGTATTTATGCCTTTCTCTGGAGAGTGAGCTCATTCTTATGACTGCAGGTTGATTCTCATGATTCTCCCCCATGTGAGTGTTTCCTCTTGTTGATTCTCAGTTAAGTTCATGCCCCCTCCTATAAGTTGTTGGATTCTCATTAAAGTGGTTCATTAAAAAAAATTTTTTTTTTTTTTGCAATAGAATATTGATTCTTGTCCCAGTGGGCTGATTGTTATGTGAGTAGGTGTACTCACCAAGTTTTTTTTTTCTTTTTTTACATAAATGGATCGATTTTCACCAGAATGTTGATTTTGATTTGAGAACATAGATTCTCATGCAAATTGGTTGACTTTTGTTCTCATGGCTTAATTTTTATTTAATAAGAAAGATTCTTGCACTGTTATGATGTTTCTTCCTACATTCTCACTTGAGGGGGATGATAGTTGTTGGGTAAGTAACAATGGAATTCTTTAACCTTTGAATTCTAGCTGAGGATAAAAAGTGACACTGACTAATGGTTACCATGCTGTAGCCCCCCAAATCAAGTGTTACTTTCATTGTCTTTGACAGAGTTTTTGAATTTAAAATGCAGTATTTAACAGGTAGTATTTACTCTTCAAAAAAAAAAAAACACTAAGAAAAAGATATCTTTTATTCTCGCAGATTAGATGGGTATGAAATAAATATCCTTCAATTACATGAGCTAGCAACTGACAAGATGTTAACCAAAAACCTGATTTCTGGAAAGAAAGTATTATGGATAGGCTGACAATTTTGCCAAAGTCTTGTCCTTATTCATTTTTAAAAATAATTTATGACATAAAATTGAAGTTTACCAAAAATAGGCTATTTGTTAATCTAAGAGAAATGGAGGGAGGGGTAGAAGGAAGGAAGGAGGACATGAGGGGGAAGAGAGAGAGAATGGGCATGTTAGGACCTGCTGCTATTGCAAACCAACTCCAGACATATGCTCCACCTTGTGCATCTGCCTTTACATGGGTGTTAAGGAGTCAAACCCAGGCAAGTATATGCTTTTAACCACTGAGCCATTCTCCAATCCCAAGAAAAGGTTTTTACTGTAGACTAACCTTGGGCATTAGAGAGGAGAGAAACATGTAAAAGGACAAAAGTGATTGTGGGCTTCTCAAGGGAGATTTACCTTCTTCAGTTTAGAGTTAGCAACTTGGATGGAACTATGGAAAAAGTTTTGTCAGACTTACAGATGACAAAGCATAGGTGGGGGTAGACAATGTGTTGGATAGGATTCTAAGAGATCTTGACAGGCTGGAACATTCTGAAATGAAATAACATAATTAGTTTTAACAGGGATAAATGTAAGGTCCTGTGCACAAGTCAAAACAGAGAAATACAACAGTGCTTACAGCAGATGAAGTTAAGCTTCAGAGCAGAATGTGTGAGAATGCTTAGAGGTATTAGATGACAGTCACATCTTTGAAATCAACATTGTGATGTAGATGTCCTCAGAGCTAACGTGGATTTAGGGGATATGTCACTTGAACAGACAGAATCTAGACTGATGATAGACACAGACCCAGCTTTTTAAAGACTGTAGATTTGCTAGCGAACATATATCAGGAGGTAATTAGACAAACTGAAATACATTCCAACGACACGGGATATAAGGAGATTTGAAGTTCTGTTGCATGAAGATAGTTCAAGACTTTTCAGAGAATGATTCTGCCTGGCCTAGAGGTGAGAATGCACCAAGGGTACAATCTAAATTTTTTAAATTGTCATTTGGAAACTTTTGGTAGACCCCCAAGAGGGAGGAGTCAGGTAGGCAATGTGTAGCATACCAATGTAAGGTAAAACTTTTTCACACCCAGAACTTTCTAAAGAGAGTGCTGTTTCTATGAAATAATTGTTCTTCAAGAGTGTACTGGCCTAGCTTGAACCACCCCAGGCCTGTTGTAAGCACAGCATGTTAATGATTGCTTGATGGGACACCCTGCAATGTCTCTTTCAGCCTGAAATTTTGTGATAATTTAGAAAAGAATTTAAGACACAGTAAAAGCATATAGGATGATGTCTCTGTTCTCCATGGAAGACAATTTATAATTATCTCTTTCTCACAATAGCTAAAAATATACTTAGAATTTAAGATTTAGCATATTATCAAAATTACCTTATTATTTACTTTTCAAAATTTAAAATTTGAATTCACAATGAAAAATGTGACTGCATAAAATGATTTTCTAAGATTGTAGGCAAATCTTATACTTTTGAAAGTATATGATAATACAATTTGAAATAATTCCTTTATTAAAATATCATGGTAGTTAAATCAAATATATAAAATGGGTAGATTATAACTCAATATTAAAGCAGTTGTGTAGGGTATGTGTGATACTCTGCGTTCAATTTCTAACACTATAAACAGTATAAAACCAAGCCATGATCAGGTTTCCTTGCATAACAATTTGATTTGAAACACTCAAGTTAGAATAAAAAGGTATGAAAATAAATGAATTTTAGCTCATGTTAATAGATATTTTGATCTCTTTCCAGTACTTTGCAGCTGGGTACCCAAACCACACAAACATCTTAGTCGGGTCAACTTAGTAAGCAAAATCCAACCTCCTGACAAAGGAAGTTGATGATTAGTAGGTGTCACAATCATGAACCTTAATTGCAAATAGCAGAATAAGATTTTCCAACTTGAGCATCCATCAGAACCTCCTAGAAAGATTTTTTAAATGCAGGTGGCTGATTCAGAAAGCCTAGAATGAAACCTTAGAATTTAAGTTACTTTGCTGTGGCTGGATAAAGGTAAAGCTGCAACTTTGGATCACACTTTGAGGATCCTATGTTAAGAAGAAAATATCAGAGATTGTGAATTCCAGGTCAGCCTGGGATAGAGTGAGACCCTACCTGAAATCATAACAAAAACAACAAAATCTATCAGAGACACCTCAGAATTGCTGGGTGCTATGGAGGGACAAACTTAGGGTCAAATTGTTCTGAAGTCTGTTCTGTCCTCTACTAGGCTTGGTAAGGAAGCCATGTTAGGCTGACACCTTCTAGAAATAGCATTCAGTATCCTATGCTTTCCACACATGTAAAGCTAGCCCAGTCATTCAAATTGTATCCTGTGATTGCCTCTGAACTGCATATGCCTCTGGTGCTACCCACACTGTGCTGATTTATGAATGAATTCTTCATGTTGATGGGTGGAGACTGGGTGGTATGATTATGTAGTTTGTTTCAGAGACTGAGCAGTTGAGTATTTTGAGTATTTTGTCCTACACTAGAAACATAGGACTTATTTGCAGAAACATAGTAAGTGTGATGTGGCCATCCATCCTCCAGCATCTCTTGCCGTTTTTTTTTTTTTTTTGGGGGGGGGGGTCATCAAATACCCAGAGCTTCATTTGGCTATGGTGCTATCTATTGAGTGTCAACATTCTCTGATCTCTTTGAACCTGGGTATGGACTGAATCAACAGTAAGCTCTGCTAAGTGTCTGCTGTAGGATCTGGTTTATATTTTGAAATGCACAAGCCACAGGGATTGAGATCCTCATTAGTCAATCATATTTCCTTTTTTACCCCATTTTCCTTTTTTTCCTCCCTTTCTTATCTCCCTCATTTCTTTCCCTCCTTAGCAGAAACCACTTGAAAGGAGAAAATGAATAAAAATAGTAATCAATGGCACATTTATTTAGTCAAATAAAAGTCTAATGTGCTATCCATTGTGCTTCAGGGCCACCTCAATGGTATTTTTATTAGTCACTTATGTTGCTAGGAGTCATAGCCAGCTTCATGTTGCTTAGAAAACCTCCAGACCAGACACAGTTTATAGGAGGAATGAAATTTATTGCAGTTTTACAGATCTATGGGAAGCTCCACAATGGTGGAAGATGCTGGCTCCCTTTCAAAGGTCCATGTGGAGAAAAAACCACCACCAATACCATAAGCAAGACCTCTGAGTGTCTTTGGTTGGACTTAGGGCTGGAACCTAGAATTCACCCACCATGACACTTCCTCCAGCAAGGAGGCTGGAGACCTAAAGCTTTAATAAACTCCTTAATCTATTGGGAGGCATCCATTCAAACTATCATACTAGGCCCACTGTAGATTGTTTCTATTTGGCTTATCATTTCATTAAACATTTACTTTATAAATGGAGAGACCAGGTGAGCTTAAAGAGGTCATGTATCTCTTTTCTCCAACCTAAATAATGGGCTTGTCTGGAGTTACAGCCACATATTTCCTAATAAAGCTGAATTTCTGAGAGTATACCACAAGTACTTCCAAAGTCACACTCTCCTAATCTACAGTTTGCTTTCTGTTATTCAGTATTTAAGATTTTAGCCATTGAGCAAAGAAAAAGAAGAAGCTCACTATTCATGTTTTGTCTATGTCTATTTATTTATCATGCTTAATAACATAAGTAACAAGTTAGCCATCTTTACATTAAAAGCCAATACTTTAAAAATTCAGCTGCTTTTAGCATTTCTTGAATATGAGAAAGCTTTTGGTGGCTCATGGATTTGTTTAAACATATTACACTCTTATTAATCTTGCTATGCCTACTGTAGGTTGCTTCTATTTTGGCTGTCCAGTTTTATAGCACCTACTTCGTAAGTGGAGAGGCCAAGCCATGACTCTTCATATGTAAAAGCAGCTTTGTGATGCCACCCTTTGCCACAGAGGGGCATTAATGGACTTCTCTTTCCTCTCAGTTCTTTTGACAAGGAAAATCCCTAGAAACTTATTTCTCATCAATTTTAAGAGGAAAAAAAAAAACCCAAAAAGTAAAAACATATACTACCACATAAAAGCCCTTCAGAGCTAGTAGGCATTTATAAATTACATGTGATTTTTAAGCTAGAGAAATATTTTCCTCAGCAGATTATGTCAGGCAGTATAATCTTTTATGTGTTCTCAAAAGAGAAATAGTTTCTTTTAGCTATATGAACCTTCTTTATGTAGAATACCTCAATAGTTCAAGCAAAGCTGTGACCCTGATTTCAGTAGAACACCAGATCTAGTAGGCCTTGTAAACACAATGCATCTCACTGGCTGCCACTTCTGTTTGAAAGGGAATGTGCTTTACATTAGAACATGGCCAGGGTAGAAATCCACTGAAACCTGGACTCTGTTCCCCTGCTGCTACTGTTTTCCCCTTTTCCACCTCTAGTTAAATGGCCAGCTGGGATCTTAGATGCTCTTACTACTTTCTGAATGCATAGTAGGCTGCAGAAGAGGGGAAGAAACCAGGCAGCAGAAGATGGAACTAAATACAAACAGTATTTGTTTGTATAGTGCTCCTAATATGTGTGGCACAAACTTGACCCATCCTAAAGAGCAGGCAATGGAAATATTATCCTCCCTAACTTGAATCTGAGTCTAAATGTATTCTTACAATCATAAGATCACACACACATACACAACACTTTCCTGCACAGCATAATTAAAATAGTGGTAAAAAGGCTTCTGTTCTTTCCCTTTAAACACAGAAGCATGAGCAAAACTGTGGGGATTTTAACAGGAGTGCCTGCGAAAGGAAGAGAAGGACAGAGGTCAGCCCAGAGCAGCTAAACCATATGCAGCAATTAAAACTGGAAAGTGTCTTCTTTCCCTCCCTCAATTCCATTAGAGTTAATCATGGCTTCATATTTTCAATCCCTTCTTTCTGTCTCCTAGTGAATGAGCAGTTGATTATATATTCAGTTTTAGTTTAATGGACCTAGTTAATTTCATCTCATGACCTTAAATTAAGTATTATACTTCAAAGATATTGAAATATTTTCATGCAAAATTACTATTTAAAAATTCATGAAAATTACAATTTCTTCTTGCGTCACTGTTTCTTTGCCTCGTCTCTGTAGCCTTCTCACCAGAACTTCCTGTGTCAGCAGTTTCCCATTATTCACATTCTCCAAGTTGCTCCCCAAGTGAGTTCTTCACTGTCATCACTCATCTTCACTTGGAAGGAGCTACAAAAAGCAAGGAAACTTCAAATATGTTCAACGAAGTTTGACATAGAAAGGTTTTTGTGTTTTTAAAAAAGAAAGTTGCCAAGTGCTTATGCCAAATGTTTATTTTTGTGGTGTGCAGTGAGCCCACAGAGAAGCTTATAGCTCCTTCGATCTGGTGCTACTCTAAGGAAAAGCCTGAGGGTATGGCATAAAATGGTTGGAATCTAGCTTGATATCATGACGAGCCTGAATGAGTTCCCAATCTACAGGCTGGGAGATCAGATCTCTGGCCTTCCCTGGAGATTCACAGGTAACCAGGGACACTTTATTTATTTACTTTTTAAAAATTATTTATTTTAGAGCGACAGACACAGAGAGAAAGACAGATAGAGGGAGAGAGAGAGAATGGGTGCGCCAGGGCTTCCAGCCTCTGCAAACGAACTCCAGACGCATGCTCCCCCTTGTGCATCTGGCTAACGTGGGACCTGGGGAACTGAGCCTCGAACCCAGGTCCTTAGGCTTCACAGGCAAGTGCTTAACCACTAAGCCATCTCTCCAGCCCACCAAAAAAAAAAAAAAAAAAAAAAAAAAAAAAAAAAAAAACACATCTGATTGTATTTCAGGAAAACTGTTGGACTTTTCCCAGACTCTGATTCTGGTCACAGGTTTCTTGGCATGTACTCCTTTTATTTATCTTTTTTTCCCCTTCCTTGTCTGACTCTCCCAGATTCACATTGCAAATGTTCACTGATTGCTCCCAAACGAAGATCTAACAGACTGGTTTACAAGCCCATTTAGAGAGACATTAATAGTTTTACCAAACCCTTAGAACCTTGAGATGAATTCATATGTCCAAATATAGAATCTGGAAGCTGGTCAGCATAACTGAGCTTCTGTGGTAACTTCTCGTTTTATACCTCTGCCCACACACATTTGATCCTCTAATTTTATTGCTGTTCTTTTCCTCACTTACAGTAGCATAGTCTTGGATTTAGGATATAGAAGAAGGATTATATGCAGATTCATCTTCCTTTCTAGTATCCCATTTCCTTTTTTAACCTAACTTCATCAAAAACTAGAACCCTAAACTGAAAACTGAGTGATTAGAGTTGCAAGTCCTTCCTTTCTCCCTCCCTACTTTCCTCTCTCTTTCCATCCCTCCCTCCCTCCTTCTCTTCCTTCCATCAATAGTATATCTACTATGAAAAGCTAATAATGGGCTGGAGAGATAGTCTAGTGTTTAAGACACTTGCCTGCAAAACCCAAGTACCCAGGTCCAATTCTCCAATACCCATATAAGGCCATATGAACAAAGTGGCAAATCAAGTGAATTCAGACTCTGGGAAGTGGAGAGCACCTGATTGCTATGACTTTCAGATCATCTGCACCAACTCATCTGTGTCTGTTTCTTCTTCTCCAGCCCTGTACCTAAACACCTTCACGTATGGAGCCGGATTGCAGTGGCTAGTGGCTGTGGAGCCTCCATTCTCTGCTTCTCTTCTCTCTCTCATTAATAAATAAATAAATAAGTATATTTAAAATGCTAATAATGAATACTACATATAGAATGTGAATTATATATCTTGGATTTTATGCAAACTATCTATTTAAATCTCCTTCCAATTTTGAAATGTATTTTAAACCTCATTGTGCAGTTAAGCTTATTTTTAAAAGCCAGCATATAGATTAGCAGGATTCCTTATGATGTTTTCATGCACATGTAGTTTTGGTTTATACCCCAACTCTTATACTTCTCGCTGTCCTCTGTCCCTGCTGTATGCTTCCAACCCCAGTGTTTCCCCTCACTTTCATGTCACATGTGCTCTTTGACCTTTCCCACCCTCCTCCCTTAAAGATTCTTTCCCCCATCCCTTTCCAGTTTTCTATTCTATTTACACCACCCCCTCATAAATACACATGCATAAAAATTAGAATCTAGGATCTGTATGTGAGAGGGGACATGCAGTATTTGTTTTTCTGAGCCTGGGTTACCTCACTTAATAGAATATTTTACCATCCCATTCATTTTCTTTCAAATTTCATAATTTCAATTTTCTTTAAGACTGAATAAAATTTTACTATGAATATGTGCTACATTTTTATTATCAGTTTATCTGTTGATGGACATTGAGGCCTTTTCCATTCCTCTATATTTGGAATAAAGCAGCAATGAGAATGGATGTGCAAATATCTTTGTGGATATATAGTTGAGGTTACTCAAGGAAAGCTGTGTATCTACTAAAGTCATTGAATTATAATTTAACCTTGGTTCTTTTTTTTATTTCAAATCCTACATGCATTCTATTTTGTCATATTGCCCTGGGCACTAAAGAAAAAGCAGCCAATGAGATCACCATCTTGTAGGGTCAGGCAAGTGAACTTTCTACCATATGTAATGCCACCTTCAACATATGCTAATGAAAAAAATAGATTCAAAGTGCACAAAATCTTTGAGGAGGCAGATGAGGGAGAGAGGGAGGTGTGGAGAGAACTGTCATAGTGGTAAATTCAGAGGCGTTACATATGAGCTGGTCCTTAAACAGTGAGATGAAAGTCATGAAACAGGAATTAGAGCTAACACTGTAGCTGCTTCTATATCATAAACTTTTCTATTTTGCTGTTATTATAATTCCTTATATTAAAATTCTTCTTAATACCATTCTAGAACTGAGGTTTCTCTCCCTTTCTATTTATAACCTTTCATTTTTCTTTATTTTTTTCCTGAATTAACCAAATGTTTCAAATGCCTGGAACTATTTAACTTATAATACCAAATTATTAAAGCAATGGACTAAGAAAATTATCTTCTACTTTGATATTTCTCTCCTTTTGTTTGGGAAGAATGCTCTGCAGGCCTTAACAAAAGCCAAACTTTCCTAACTAAGTATGCTGGAAAGATACAGGAAGTAAAACAAAATTTAGATGACATAGGACATCAGATGATTAGACATACAATTTCAAAATAACTCAAACTACTTACATTTTTTTTTTCCTGTAATTTCCCCGTAAGTTGGATGGGATGACTAGAATTATAAAAGCTTACCATAGAATTGTAAAGTATATAAAACATGACTTAGGTAAATGGGCTTAGGAAACAAAAATAGAACATAAGTGTGTGCATTGCTAGAGAGGAACATACTACTGGACCAATAAAGTATACACAGAAGCTGTTTTCTTCTGAAAGACCTGCAGCTTTATATCTGGAATTAAATAAAGTATACATAGTTTTCAGTTTAATTTTCTATTTAATAGTACCCCACTTTATATTTCATGAAATGTTCCTGGGGCATTGTAGTAGACAGCTTTATGTTGCTGGGATGAACATTCAAACTGGACACAGTTTAGGGAGAAGGAGTGTTGCTTCAAGCTTTACAGATCCTGGGGGAAGTTACATGAGTGGTGGAACAAGCTGTGAGCAGAGAAAAACAAACAGCCAGCAAAAAAAAACAAAATAGTAAGGACAAACCTACAGCAAGTTGGACCACAGTCCTCAAAGCTCTGACCTCTCTGCATACCTATAGGCTGCAATTCAGGTCTACTCCACTGACACTCCCCTGTCTTGCCCTCTCCCCTCTGCCCCATTACACACACAACAAGCAGGTTTCTAGAGATGTAAGCAGGAAGTTTACCATTAATAAAAAAAAATGCCTGAGGCTATGGGGGACATACATATTATGGCTTCTGTAGGCTGGTAATCATCTCACACTATATATTGCATTCAGTCCAAATTTAAAGGTCTCCATAGTCTTTGTCAACTTTAAAACTGTTCCAAAGTTCCAAGTCTCACCTGATATTAAAGACTGTCTGTAAGTCATTTAAATTCAGGGCAATTTATATAGTTCTAACATATAATAGAGCACTGTAAACCTTTCCTTTGCTGTAAGGAATAACAAGGAAAGACTAGACCAATGTAAAATCAATAACCATAAGATAAACATCAAACATCTGCAGTTTAAGTCTGACACCCATAATTTATCCCTCTGGTTGGCCTGAATAGTCAGGGAAAACTTCCATTCCAATCCAACAGCGATCTTGTGTTGTCCTTATATATCCAAAACACCTTGGGGTCTCTATTATAAACTATGGTCCATTTTACATGGCCTCACAGGACTCTGTATTAGGGTCATCAAACCCTGCTTCCTATGCCACATATTAGCAGCAGCTCCTGGAACTATGTGCATGACCCACTTTTATGTACTTTTCTTGCTTACATGAAACTATGCTTTATTTTATGTTCAGAAACATATCTGGAAATTCTTCCACAAGGTCACATGATTCCACATTACCTTGAGGAGCAGGTTTCTTTCTTTTAGTTACCTTCTTTTAAAAAGCTTATCTTCCTATTCGTTCAGTCTTTCTGGGTGGATATCATTTCAGGCATTTTTTAAATTATTTAAATGTAAAATAGTTAGGCCATTCTTAATAGTAATAATATGCATGACAATAACATTATAAGTAAACTAAAATATTCTGCTCCAGTAATTTTAAATTTGTTTGAATTTTTCCAACTTTAAATCTTTCACAATTCATAGCTATATCTTGTACCAAGCACATTGACCATGACTTTCAAATTCAACCTTGATCAAACTTTCTGTGTATGGGCAGCAGAATGCAACCAACTTTTATGCCAGTGCTAACATAGTTCCAATGTGGTTCTCTGTGATCTTTGCTTCCCCTTTGAAAATTCATAATCAATACCTCCAAATACAATTATTTCTGCATTTAGCATTTAAAAATTCTCAGCAGAATGACCCATAAGATATGACTTACCTCTCTGGAAGACATCTTCAACCTCAAGTACCAATTATGTCAACAATCCTCCAATACACAAGTTCCAAAAGACCAAAATCCACATGGTCAGATTCATCATATCATCACCCCACTTCTGGTACCAAACTTTTGTAGTAGACAGTTTCACAATGCTGGGATTAGCATCCAAACCATACATGCTTTAGTAAGGAAGGGAGTTATTTCAAATTTACATATCTATGGGGAAATTCCATCAATGGCAGAAGAAACTGCTTCCACACATAAAGCACTGCAAAACAACCATCAAAACCAAAAGTAGCAAGCACAAACCTGCAGCAGGCAGGACCCCCAGAGCTCAGACCTCCCTGTATACTTTAAGACTAGAGTTCAGGTCTACCCCATGACACAACCCCTCTGGAAGTCTGCTGAATAGTTAAGCAGGGAATTTAAACTTAATAAAAATACTTGAAGCTATGGTGGCATACATTCAAACTACCACAGGTATAAGTAGATATATAATTCATGAGAGGGCCTGCAGTGGAATCTTCCATATAAATGAAACATATTTAATTTACAATTAAATAACTTTGAGTTAACTAAATAACTAAACCTTTATAATTAAATAAAAATTTGCAGTATGTGTTGATTCAAACATATCTGTATGTGGATTCTACGTATTTGTGTGTGTACATACATTTGAAAGACCAATTGAAGCTAGTATTTCTTTTTTTCCAATCTTAAAAAGTATTAGCATATATAAAGATAATGCATAATGGAATTGAAAAAGAGATTGGGAATCAGAATTTCTTAAAATATGAGAATATTTGACAGTTGAACCTGTGATTTATTTAAAGTCATCATTTGAAATACTACTGCAGAAGCTGCCATGATTATTCAAGCTTGTGCTGGATTCCAATTATCCATATTCCTGAAGTTCAGATGACCAATTCAGGCAGTTGGCATATTATGAATTTTATTTTAGCCTTATTTTAGTATATGCATTCCATCTTGACAATTGGATTATATTTTTTATGGCATAGAAGATTTCATGTGTTGTCAGTAGTCATGTTATTAGTTTTCAAGTCATATTCAAGTATTTCATGCCATAATATCATATAAAGCTGTAGATGTGTCACTTCATTGATAGCTTTTGGACTCTGAATTTCTAGAACAGTACCCTTGATAATTACAGTCACTGATCAATATATGTAGGCTCTGCATTCATGTTTGCAAACAATAATGGAAATCAAAGAAACAGGCTACCTCCACACTGGACACACAGAGACAATTTTTTTTTTTTAACAAAATTCTCTAGGCAATAAAATATAACAATTATTTTTATAAAACTTACATTGTGTTTGGTATTTTAAGTAATCTAGAAATAATTTAAAGTACACAGAAAAGGAAGATGTTAGAGTAGATGTGGGGATCAATTATAAGAATGAACTATGTGAACTATGTGAATTTTATTCTGACTATGCCAGAATAAAATATGGGAATGAATCATGGGAAAGCACTGGGAGTATTTCTTTTGGACTTTTTTGTGATATTATTGCTGAAAGGTGCTAACTTTTTTATTTGTAACTTGCTCTAAAGTTAATCTTACAACTATGTAATCTACCTGCTTAAAGTAATGGAACTAAGTTTCTTTTGCACCTTTGAACTACACATCACATATGCACAATATTGACAACCAATGTTTAGAGGTGTTGACTGATCTTAACATATGCTCTTAGATGCTTTCTTCAGAGTCCTGGTTGGATTCTTGTCTGAATATGATAATATGAATGTATGGCCCTATAGACTCTGGTGTTTTATTAAAATTTAGTTTGTAACTTGGGTCTCCAGCCTAGAGGAGATGTCATAGAGGAGGGTCCTAGAGTCCATCCCTAACGGGTGTTTGGGTGTGGATCTGAATTCCAACTCAAAGATGTGAAGAGAGCAGTTTGAGCTCTGGTGGTTTGTGTTTGCTGTTTTGTGGTGCTAGCTATTCTGTGACTCTGTAAGCCTGAAAAAACCCCTTCCTCTCATAAGCTATGTCTGGTTGGATGTTTGTTCTAGCAATGTAGAACTGACTGCATTAACTCTCGACTGGTTCTTGTTGGTTAAGGAGCAGGCTAATGGGTACCTGTATGCAGATAGGAGGAAGCTTCCGCTGCAGCAGCGTCAGAGCAGTGGTGACCACGGACGTGACAGGCTTACTAAGCTCCTCTGTAGTGTCTGTTTCCCTCAGGCTCTTGTTTTAGGTATACTCATGGGATGGGGCTGCCTGGATTTAGCTTTCTCCCCTCTCAGGCTCTGTTCTTAGAAGCAGTTTGTCCACTTTTAGATAGGAAAGTTCCAGGAGTTAGTGTTCTCTAGATTTGTGGCCGTTCCCCCCCACCCCCAAAATAGAACAAGCAGAAGGAGCAACCCCTCCTACATACCAGTGAATATTAAAGGACACATTTGATCCATGGCTACACACAGAGGTAAGAAGTATACAAAGGCAAGGGAGAATTGCAGCAATCAGTACTGTAGAAACAACAGTCTCACCCAGAGCACCTCCTTCCTCCAATCCTGGTTCTGCAAACAAAAGTAAAATGTCCAAAATGAAAGATGCCCATTTTTCCCCCAAAACCCGTGCAGTTCTCCTAGCCTCCTTGTTTCCTCTCTCTCCTTCTGTTTACATATGTATTCTTTTACCCTTCCCTCACTACCCTACCTCATTATCTCTTTTTACTGAACAAGAGAAAATAAACAGAGATAACAAGGCAAGGTAGTGAGGAAACAGTAAAAGGATAGTAGAAACAAAGTTGAGAATCTGTTAGACAAATTGTCTTTGAAAATGTCATGATACTTCAAGCTTCATACTCTCATTAAAAAGAACCAAAAAATGGCATTCATCTCAGGGATACAAGGGTAATTCAGTATACACAACTCAGACATCTAGCACATACTGAGCTCTGACTAAGTGATGAATTATGTGCTTGTAACTGTTAAATCTTAGAAAATTAAAACAAACACAAGAACAAAAGTTGAAGCTTTTATTTCCCCTCTGAGAGTCTCCTTGGAGTTCAGACTGGCCTTGAACTCTAACTCCATGCCTTCATTATCCTACATGGCAGGACCATACACATGGGTTGCCACACATGGCTACATGACATTAAGAGTTCCACAAAACACAGTTATAATGGACTAATGTTAAGTGAATATTTAAGTTAATCTGGTATGGATCCTGCATGGCTCTGTTAGGACATATATGTGGAGTATCAGGAGTAGCTTTACTTAGGAGACCATTTTCAAATGGTGACCAAAACAATGAATAAGATTTAGCCAAGCTAGGAATTGGGAGGGAGAACATTACAGGTACAGAAAAATGGCATGGAGCAAGTCAAACTGTCAGGAAGAAAACATTATATTTTAAGCATTTCTTACAAACCTTAGTGTAGTCGATAGATGTCAGAATTTTCACCTGAAGTAGTTGAAAGTGGCTGAACCACATAAGTCAAGCAAAGAATTTTTAACTTGATTGTAGGGTGAATAGGAAGATATTGAAGCTTTTCTTTGATCAGAGTGTACCACACATAGAATTTAACTTAAAACCACCTATTTTGAGTACAATGGAGAATAAATGTAGGAACCACAAAGCACAAAGAGGCAAAGAATGTGGACAACCTGGAGTGCTACTGAGTAATGTAGGTGACAAGAAATTCACTCACTGGAACATCAGCTGCTGAGGTGCTTGAGGCCCTCTCCCAGGTCTTGAGAAATCAAACATGTGTGGTATGCTAGGTTAGAAACAGCAGCACAGTGAACCTTGAGCCTTTTATGCATTCTTTGTCTCCTGGGGTCTCAGAAGACACCCCAGGCCAGTTTTATCAGACAGTAGAGAGAAAACAATGACATAGCAGGAAAATCATGGCAGTTGCTTGGAGGAGGAACAACAGGAAGAAAATTTTGGGTTCGAGTTCAGAAAGCAGGCAGGTTGGGCCATAGGGATCAGCAAGAAGCTGCATGGGGGTGGGCTTCAGAGAAAGTGAGCAAACCCAGAGAGTCAGGGCAAGCAGGATTAGGACTTTGGCTGGTGTCCAAAGAAGAATTAGAATTCCTTGATTTATATGACCTACCTAAATTAAATCAAGATGAGATTAATCACTTAAATAGACCTATAACAAGCATGGAGATCCAAACAGTTACCAGTAATCTCCCAACTAAAAAAAGCCCAGGCCCTGAATTTGCTGAATTTTACCAGACCTTCAAGGAAGAGCTAACACCATTGCTTCTTAAGCTTTTCCAGGAAATAGAAAAAGAAGGAATTCTACCAAACTCCTTCTATGAAGCCAGCATCACCCTGATACCAAAACCAGGCAAAGATAGAACAAAATAAGAAAATTACAGACCAATCTCCCTCATGAACATAGATGTAAAAATTCTCAACAAAATATTGGCAAACAGAATACAAGAATATATCAAAAAGATCATTCACCCTGACCAAGTAGGCTTTATCCCAGAGATGCAGGGATGGTTCAATATATGCAATTTATAAATGTAATACATTATAAAAATGGGTTGAAGGACAGAAATCACATGATCATTTCATTAGAAGCAGAGGAAACTTTCACAAAATCCAACATCCCTTCATGATAAAAGTCCTACAGAGACTGGGAATAGAAGGAACATATAATAATATAATAAAAGCTATTTATGACAAGCTTACAGCCAACATATTACTAAATGGGGAAAAACTGGAAGCTTTTCCACTAAAATTAGGAATAAGACAAGGGTGTCCCCTGTCCTCACTTTCATTTAATATAGTTTTAGAAGTCTTAGCCATAGCAATAAGGCAAGAGACACACATAAAAGGGATACAAATTGGAAAGGAAGAGATCAAGTTATCATTATTTGCAGATGACATGATTCTATACATAAAGGACCCCTCTACTACCAAACTCTTAGAGCTGATAAAAACCTACAGCCATGTAGCAAGATACAAAATAAATACACAGAAATCAGTAGCCTTCATATATGCAAACAACAAACACACAGAGGATGAAATCAGAGAATCACTCCCATTCACAATTGCATCAAAAAAAAAATAAAGTACCTTGGAATAAACCTAACCAAGGAAGTAAAGAACCTCTACAATGAGAACTTTAAAACACTCAAGCGAGAAATTGCAGAAGACACTAGAAAGTGGAGAAACATCCCCTGTTCCTGGATTGGAAGAATCAATATTGTGAAAATGGCAATCTTACCTAAAGCAATCTACACATTTAATGCAATCCCTATCAAAATTCCAAAGGCTTTCTTCATAGAAATAGAAAAAACAATCCAAAAATTCATTTGGAATCACAAAAATCCTCAAATATCTAAAATAATACTGAGCAACAAAAATAAGGCTGGTGGTATCACCATACCTGATTTTACCTATACTATAGAGCCATAGTAACAAAAACAGGATGGTACTGGCACAAAAACAGACATGTAGATCAGTGGAATAGAGTAGAGGACCCAGATGTAAGTCCAGGTAGCTATAGCCACCTGATATTTGATAAAAATGCCAAAAATACTCATTGGAGAAGAGACAGCCTCTTCAGCAAATGGTGCTATGAAAACTGTATATATATCTGTAGAAGGATGAAAATAGATTCTTCTCTCTCTCCATGCACAAGAATTAAGTCCAAATGGATTAAACACCTTAACATCAGACCTGAAACTCTGAAACTGTTAGAGGAAAAAGTAGCGGAAACCCTTCAACATATTGGTCTTGGCAAAGACTTTCTGAATACAACCCCAGTTGCTCAGACAATAAAACCACAGATTAATCACTGGGACCTCATGAAATTATAAAGATTTTGCACTGCAAAGGACACAGTGAAAAAAGCAAAGAGGCAACCTACAGAATGGGAAAAAATCTTTGCCAGCTATATATCTGATAGAGGATTAATATCTAGGATATACAAAGAACTCAAAAAGTCAAATAATAAGGAATCAAACAAGGCAATCAAAAAATGGGCTATGGAGCTAAATAGAACATTCTCAAAGGAAGAAATACAAATTGTACATAAGCATCTAAAAAATGTTCTATGTCACTAGTCATTATGGAAATGCAGATTAAAACTACATTGAGATTCCATCTCACTCCTGTCAGGTTGGCAACCATCATGAAAACAAATGATCATAAATGTTGGCAGGGATGTGGAAAAAGAGAAACCCTTCTACACTGCTGGTGGGAATGCATTCCGGTCCAGCCATTGTGGAAATCAGTGTGGAGGTTCCTAAAACAGCTAAAGATTGATCTACCATGTGACCCAGCTATAGCGCTCCTAGGCATATATCCTAAGGACTCATCTCATTTCCTTAGAAGTACATGCTCAACCATGTTTATTGCTGCTCAATTTATAATAGCTGGGAAATGGAACCAGCCTAGATGTCCCTCTACTGATGAGTGGATAATGAAGATGTGGCACATTTATACAATAGAGTTCTACTTAGCAATAAAGAAAAATGAAGTTATGAAATTTGCAGAATATGGATGGATCTGGAAAGGATTATACTAAGTGAGGTAACCCAGGCCCAGAAAGCCAAGTGCCACATATTCTCCTTCGTATGTGGATCCTAGCTGCAGATTATTGGGCTTCTGCGTGAGAGGAAAATACTTAGTAGCAGTGGCCAGTAAGTTAAAAAGGAGATTAAAGGGAAGATAAAGGAAGGGAGGAGGGTACTTAATAGGTTGGTATTGTACAGTAAGTACAATGATTGAAATGGTGTTGCAGTCCAGTTCACATTGCTGGTAGAAATCACTCAACTAAGAGCAGCTTCTGTGAAAAAGAGATTTATTTTGGCTTACAGGCTCAAAGAGAAGCTCCACAATGTCAAGGGAAAACAATGGCATGAGCAGGGAGTGGAAATCAACCTCTGGCCAACATAAGGTGGACCACAGCAACAGGAGGGTTTGCCAAACACTGGCAGGGGAAACTGGCTATAAAGCCCATAAGCCAGCCCCCAACCATACACTTCCTCTATGAGACATTAATTCCCAAATATCCATCAGCTGGGAACCTAGCATTCAGAACACCTAAGTTTAAGGGGGACACCTGAATCAAACCACCACAGATGGGGAGGTAATATGATGGAGAATGGAATTTCAAAGGAGATAGTGTGTGTGGGGGGGTGGAGGGTGGGTATTACCATGGGATATTTTTTATAATCATGGAAAATGTTAATAAAAATTGTGAAAAAAAAACAATAAAAAAGAAGAATTAGGGTAGAAAAGGAAAACCTTCTTTTTTTTTTTTTTTTTGATTTTTTGAGTTAGGGTCTCACTCTAGCCCAGGCTGACCTGGAATTCACTATGTAGTCTCAAGGTGGCCTCGAACTCACAGCAATACTCCTACCTCTGCCTCCGAAGTGCTGGGATTAACACGCTCTGCTGGAAAACCTTCTCTTTTTGAACTCAGAAGGCTCACCTTACTCACTCTGCATCTTGGGAGGGGCTTCTGTATAAGTACATTATGTCATTAAAGATATAACGTCCTTAGCAGGGCTTGGATGAGGGTAGTGATTGGCCACCAGTGGCTCTTGATCAGGTGATTAACAACATTGGATTAATTCTTTTTTTAAAAAATTATTTATTTATTTATTTGAGAGCGACAGACACAGAGAGAAAGACAGATAGAGGGAGAGAGAGGGAATGGGCGCGCCAGGGCTTCCAGCCTCTGCAAACGAACTCCAGGTGCGCTCCCTTGTGCATCTGGCTTTTGTTTTTTTTTTAAACATTGGATTAATTCTTAATCGATGGGATCATAAACTTACATTTTGGGATAGGTTAGAACATCAAGGATACACCAAATGCCAGACATAAAAGTCAAATTATGCCCAAAATGGAGTAGCATTTTTCTCAGTGCTACGTGATAGCTCTACCCTCCTCCCTTTATCAGGAAAAGGGAAGAAAAGGACCAAAGCTAATTTAGAGGAAGGGGCTCAACTTTAATGTCCCCCAAGTCTGCTAATGTCTATTTGGCTACCTAACTAGAATGTCTGGGCTAAAGTCCAACATGTTAGGGCAGTTTGGGCTATTTTGGGCAGCATGTTTCTAATCTTTTAAAAATTATGATTAAATGGGAAATGAGTCAATACTAATGTTTGTCATGTGTGATGACTAGTATTTTTAAGTGAGTTAATATACATAAAGTACTTAGCATGGAGTTTGCCACTGAGTAAAGGCTATGTATAAGCAGTTATTTTCATTATCATTACATTATTAAGCACATAAATAATCTACAGACAATATAATTTGTGGATTTGGTGATGATCTGAATGGGGGAAGGGGTAGGATGCTTTTGTAGATAAAGAGTTAAAGATACCTGCTGAAGTGGTGCTTGAAAAATAAGTGAGTGATGCCATCTGTTTGACGATGAAGATGAAGGGGAGGAGAAGCAGACTGGGAGTCAAGGCCATGAGGTAATTTGGGCATAAAGATCTGCAACATGTTCTGTAAGATACGCAAGGTGTGGAAAAAATACACATATGGTGAACTTTTTTTTTAAAGAGGTGCCTGGCTTAGAGCTAGGTTGCAAAAAACTGGGTTGTAATTTAGTTTATGAGATTTTGAGTAGAGAGGAAGGGAGGGGCAAAGAAGGTGAAGCAGAAACACAAACCATACAGGAGCAAAAGAAAGTGTCTTGTAATTTAGGGCAAGTTTTATAAAAAAATATATATATTGGAGTATACTTTCAGAAACAAATAGAAAAGAGTTAAAAGAAAGGAAAAAGTGTTAAAAATTAAAGTTTGTGTTGTTACTTGAAAACTTTTTATTGGGGAAGTGTCTTATAATCCTTTTATATGGGATTTTATTTGTATTCCTTATCTGATGAGAATTCAGTGTACTTCTATCTTTCCAGATCATAATTCTGAGCATAGACTTGTCAGGTTTCTCCAATATGGCCTAGCCGGGGGTCTTAGTTCAATTATGATTGGAGAAATCATTATGAAACTGCCCACTTTCCACCTATCTTGGGATGTTTTGAATGCTTTTTCTAATGAATCATACACTCTGACATTTAGGAGAAATTTTACTCTATTACGAACTTTCTTATAATTGTTCTCAGTTATTAATTCTATGGGGAACATTTGTATGAACTAATACTTGAAATCTGTATTTCATGTAACATCCTTCTGAAGACCTTAACGCACCATATACATATTGCCTCAATTATCTGGTTCTAAACTTACACATGTAACTTATTCTATTCCCTGGCTTTCAGATGCTTATAGTCCTTCCAAACTGCAATTTCCTTATGAATCTCCTCTTCTTGAAGTTTTCCCAGACCACTTAGCAGGAGCACCACATTTAGCTTCTAAATATGTCTAATTCTCCTTTACAAGATTATTCTCTTTGCACTTGGAGTCAAGGGATTGACTCAAAATAACTATCCTTTTGTTACAAAGAAAGAAAAGCAGAACCAAAGAAATTTACTAAAATGGAGGTTTCACATTCAGTTTAAAAAGAATAGTCATAGACTATCTGAATACCAGCAGCTCTCATGGATGGCAGTGTTGAGGCCTTGTGCTCTTTGGGAATTCCAGTTTGAAGAACTGATTTGATTTATGATGTCACATTGTGTGAAAATGGAGAGAGGTTAAATACAAGTCTTCAAATTTAGATTGGGTTCACAGAGACGAAAGCTACTGTGAAACTTATTTTTACACAGATACGTAACTTTTTCCCTCAGCACTCTGCCACCAGTGCATTTATCATGTATTTTAACTCATCTCTGCCTGTTTTGCCTCTGTTGCTACACTCAATAGGCTTTTATATCATATCTAACAAATGAAAATATTAAGTATGAAAAGCTAACCTCATTTCTTTTGCTTTTAAAATTTGATCCAATCCAAGTAACTTTAACAGAATCTTTTGTGGTAGTAGCTATTATTGGGAACTCATACATAAGAATCCTTCCTTTAAAACCTACTGTTTTTTTTTTTTTTTTAAAGTTTTTAGTGGGCCTGGCAATCATGTTATTAGTTTTACATTTTCTCTCTTATCTTTGAGAAATTGTTTTCTGCACACATAGCTGAACCATCCTGCAGGTAGGTTTGGATGGTCTCTCTGTGCAGACTGTTTACTGGAATGGAAAAGACAATGAAGAAGTCATCGGGAGGAGGTGGTACAAAGAAACAAAGTATTCATTTGGGGATGCCATTTTCGAGATGACTGAAAACTCCAAGCATCCAAGTAGAAAGTGAATCCCCACTGAGCATTTGAAGCTGTAGTTTCAGGGAGACCTTAAGACTACATATTGAAATTTAGTTTATCAGTGGCATGATTACCATTTACAAATAAATGCTTGAGACCACAAGTGCCTTAGATTTATGTTTTTGGATTTTTGAACAGCTACACATTCATAGTGAGATAGTGTTTAGGTCCAAGTCCAAAAATTTATCTGCTTCATATGTATCTTGTAAACACATCCAGAAGGTAATTTTATACAATATTTTATGCATGAAACAAAGTTTTATGGTGCAAGAAATAACCACTTGTGGCATCACTGCCTTTAAACATTTTGGATTTGTGAATTGTGGATTTGGAATTCTCTATCTTTATTTATACAAGTAAAAAGCAGTATGATACCACCTGCTCTGGAGCAAAATTAGGTTTTAACATTACCTGTGCCAGTTTCAAAGATTATCAGTGTTTCATTTTACCCATCTACACAATTACAATGAGGTATCAAGGCTAATTAAATTGTCACTAAAGATGTACTTAAGAGTTTTTGTTAGGTCAATATTTTTAAATTATTATAGTAACTTATATCTACTTCCCCTTTTAAAATAGGACTTTTTGCTTTCTCCACATATTGTACTAAGAACAGGTTGCCCTACACAAACAAACTGCTGTACAACTCTTAAAGCTAATTTTGTGTTGTTGTTGCAGTGACACTATAGCTTTGTGTCTAAGCTTTATTGAAAAAGAACAGGGATTTCCACATTCCAGAATCTCTTCTTTATAAATTAAAAATAAAACGCCAGGTTGTCTGAAAATACTATAAGCCAGTTTGAGAGAGGTCATAGGATTAACTAGGTTTAGTAGGCAAAGCTGCCTGGCTTGCAGGCATATGCAGCACAGTCATAAATAATATGAAGACCTGGGCAGCAGGTGTGGTGCAGGAGGGCAAGGCTAGCAATCATTTGACACTGACTTTGCCAAGAGTAGGTGATAACTTTCCCTGCTAAAGATGCTGTGGATGCTAAATGCGTAGAAATTGATATCCAAACAATGGCTGGATTGGGACACCAATGTAGGGTAGTTCCAGGGTCAAAAGCAGATATTATTCGTTCAAAGCAATGAACAGAGTGGGACAGGAGTGCAGGGTAGTTCCAGGGTCAAATGCAGGTACCATTCATTCCAAAGGATGCAGTGGGACAGCATTGGAGCACAGTTCCAGGATCAAATACACAGATCATTTCACCATGGTTCATCTACTTCATCTGAGCACTGGATCAAGATGACCAATGCTAGATTGTCCTAATAGTCCATGGAAGAGAGTGATTTACACAGTTACAGTAATGTATTCAATTTTAAAGGTATTTTATACATCAGTGGGAAACTGCAATAACAGTATAATGTTTATATTAAAATTAGGGAAATTAAGTTTTGTTATATCAGAGTTGTAGTAAGCATGCATGTTTATATCACTATGTAAGAGAGGGGATAAGAGAGCATGTATACAAGGATGGTGGCTTTGGTCTATTTTCAGAACCAATAAAAATACACATTTGGGAAAATATTTTAGATTGTACCATGGAAAGAAGACTAGGGAAAGAAATTCATGCTGGACACCAAGAGGCAACTAGAAGGAGTAGCATATATTGAGTTTTAGAGGTTTCTCAGAGTATAAATGGTACTTTCACTACTTAGGGGGCATATTTTCATCTAGATTAAACACCTTGTTTACTAGTCTCTTTCTAAATATTTTATTTTTATTTGTTTATTTGAGAGATGAAAGAGGCAGATAAAGGAGGAGAAAGAGAGAGAGAGGGGGGGGGGCAGGGGGAGAATGGGCATGCCAGGGCATCCAGGCACTGCTCCAGACCCATGCATCACCTTGTGTATCTGGCTTATGTGTGTCCTGGGGAATCAAACCTTGGTCTTTGGCTTTTTAGGTAACAGCCTTAACCACTAAGTCATCTCTCCAGCCTTCTAATCTCTTTTGAAGACATGGCTAGGAAACGCAATCACTACAGCATATTAAACTTACAGGAGTTTCTCTCAAGTAAGAGCTGTCTATCTTTTCTGCTTTCTAGAAGTCAGGTGATGGCTTGAACTTTGGCAACTCTCTTACATTATGAAATGACTTTGCAAAAGGAAGCTGTGGCCATTTTAGCAACAAGAGAGAATAAAACCTGTTGGAGTGATGTAATGTCCTTTTATGAGCATCTTCAGCTTTTCTGTCGGCTTTTTTTTTAATATATATTTTTAAATTTTTTATTTATTTATTTGAGAGCGACAGACACAGAGAGAAAGACAGATAGAGGGAGAGAGAGAGAATGGGCGCTTCCAGCCTCTGCAAACGAACTCCAGACATGTGCGCCCCTCCTGTGCATCTGGCTAATGTGGGACCTGGGGAACCGAGCCTCCAACCGGGGTCCTTAGGCTTCACAGGCAAGCGCTTAACCACTAAGCCATCTCTCCAGCCCTCTGTCTGCTTTTTGAGGAAGGGTCTTGCTCTAGTCCAGACTGACCTGGAAGACATATTCTCAGGTCAGTCTCAGACTAATCTGCCTACCTTGACCTCCTGAATGCTGGGATTAAAGGCATGCACCACCATCCCAGCTGGACTTCATAAATATGAGATAATATTTTTTATTGTTTTAGAAACTCTTCATTTGAACTATTTTGATTTTTTTCTGTTATTATTTTAATAAAATATAATTAAAATATTTATTGAAGAAAATTTAACAATCTCAATGAAATACATACGTGAAATAAATTATTCTGCCATAGAAGGGAAATTGTTAGTATTTCTGAGTTATTTTAAAGACAGCTTCTATGGGTGTTTCCTAATATTTTAGGTATATGTTTTTATATTCTGTATACAAATGACAGTGGTTGCTTTTAACAGTGGTATTGATGTTACTTGGGTTGTTTACTAAGCATTTTAGTGGGATTGTTTCTCTTTTCACCCTCTGAATGCAGGTTATTATGCCTAGTTTGGGCCAATACTTGTAAGCAAAAGTGGCTTGTGCAGCATTTACTGAATTAATTGCCTTCATGACTCCTTTTATAAACTCCTTGGTGTCTGCTGGAGCCCTGCAGTGTTCCAGATAGTTTTAGCTTTGGAAGTCAACATTACTAAGTGAATGTGTGATCCAGATTAGTTGTATTTCAGTTTTATTCCAGTGAGATCTACTAGTCACCTAGGTTTGATGTTCACACAATATGAAAATCACCTAATTATAAAATTGTTTAACAAATATTTTCTAGACTAAAGTTTCATTACATGGTATGGAACTTTAGTTTCTAGAATGGACAAAAATGCCACAGTATAAAATGAGACACTTCATGCTGAGGTTTTAGTTGATGTTATGAAACATTTTTTCAAGATTTCAGATTAAGGAGGTAGTTTAGATGATAAAGTACTTGCCTTGAGAGCATAAGGAGCCAAGTTTGATCCCCAGCACTCACATTAAAAAAAAACAGGTATGATGGAACATCATTGTAATTCTAGTTTCTGTGGAAGTAGAGCTAGGTGGATCTCTGTGACTATTGGATCCTAATTAGATGATGTCCAGGCCCGTTGAGTGACCCTGTCTCAACAAATCAAGGATGAATTGCTTTAATGAAGTTTTAGGGTAAATGAAAACTGGAATCATGTAAATAGTACTGACATCTTAGATGAAAGAACACTATATTATTTTAGATGTTATATAGACACAATCTCCACATCTTTTGAAAAATGTTAAATTTTATTCGATTCAATTAAATATATTTAATTAAATTTTTCATTTATTTTATCTTATTTATTTAATTTAAAAAATTTAATTTATTTTTTTAAATTTAATTTATTAGATTTCTTTTCAGTAAATACAGGCAGTTTGGTACCATTGTTTAGGCTCATCTGTGATCTACCCCCTCCCATTGGACCCTCCTTGTTGATGTAAATGGGTCGTGCATTGTGGAGCTAGCCCACAGTTATTGGTATGATAAATGTCTCTGCAAATCATGACCCAACATGTGACTCTGACATTCTTTCTGCCCCCTCTTCCACAAAATTTCCCTGAGCCATGTTGGGTTCATTTTTGATCTGCTTCTGTGCTGAGCTGTTGGGGGCCTCTGAGGCTCTGGCTCTCTGAATTGGTAGGAGTTGATTTTTCTCTGCGTTGGTCTCCTTCCCCTTTGTGCTGGTATCTGGTTCACAGGAAAACATCACCCTTGCTTGTTTCGCCAGTTGTCCTTAGTTTCAGTTGGGCCCCTTTTGAGGTATGTTGGGGCAGCTCTCTTCTTAGGATCTGCATCTATCTGGAAAAGAGAAGCAGAGTCTCCAACAGAGAGTAAGTTAGCACCCGGAGAATTGAGATAACATTACTTTTTTGATAGACAGTATGATATGTGTAGGCCTTCTTATACCCCGTGATTGATGGTCGCTTGATATTGCAGAGTGGGTTTGTGTTTGGGTATGGTTCTGACTTGTTTCCCAGCTCCAGCTATGGGTCTAGTACCACTGAGTGGATCAGTTAGCCAAATCAAGAGCAATTGGTTCCTCACCATGGCTTTGTACCACTATTGCACTTGTGTGGGCATCACATCTGGTTATTTGTTGCTAATTAGGTTAAACAATGAGTTGCTTGGACAGATCTTGGTCATTTCCCCCAGTCAACTATGTAGCACCTTCTGGCACTAGACACGCTGACTGTCTGGGGACTGACTCTCTCCTGGCTTCCAGCCATGTCATTCCATTTTACACATCAGCTGCGTATGGAGTCTTCAGCAATAGGGTCTTACCACTGTCCTTTGGTGGGTCATCAAGTACTCTGACAGAAGTCTGTCATTGTTTTGGGAAACCTTGTAGGTTTCTCTGATCAAAAGTTCATTGTGGATGGTAGGCCCAAGCTGGAAGTGGGGGTTACAGGTCAGTGTCCACTAAGAAATTGAGGAAAAACATAACTAACATACAAGAGTTAGAGAGGAGAGATAGCAGGGAGAGGGGGAGAGGGAGGGAGGGAAGATGTAGGAGAATTAGGTCAGTCTTGATCCTACCCTCTCCAGTGTCTTGTGGTTCAGGTGTTTCCTGTAAGGGTCTAGTGTAGGTTCAGCCATTTGGTCTGTCTTTTAGGAAGTAGAATTTTATGGTACCATTGCCGTTTGGGTCCAGATTACTGTTTTCCACTCTTCGATACCCACCCTGCCCTCCCATCCATCTTATTGTCTAGTCCATGAGGTGCTTGCTGATAACCACATGCAGGAAACTAAAACTTGATCCACACATTTCACCATGCACTACACTCAAATCCAAATGGATCAAAGACCTTAACATAAGACCAGAAACTCAAAAACTACTGGAAGAAAATTTAGGAAGTACTTTCCATGACATAGGAATGGAAAAAGACTTCCTGAACAAAACCCCAGTGGCTCAAGTTCTTAAACAGTCACTCAACCATTGGGATCATATGAAGCTGAAGAGTTTCTTTATAGACAAGCATATAATAAGCAAAGCCAATATAATACCCGCAGAATGGGAGAAAATATTTGCAGGTTATCCAACTGATAGAGGCCTTATCTCTAGAAGTTACAAAGAACTCAAAAGTCTAAACAATAAGAAGACAAATACCCAACTCACAAAATGGGGCACAGAGTTGAACAGGAAATTCACAGAGGAAGAGATACAAATGGCAAACACACACTTAAGAAAATGTTCATCATCCCTAATCATCAGAGAAATGCAAATTAAAACAATGATGAGATTCCACCTTACCCCAAAAAGGATAGCCAACATCAAAAGTCAAATGAAAATAAATGCTGGCGAGGATGTGGAGAAGCAGGGACACGCATTCACTGTTGGTGGGAATGCAGGATGGTACAACCACTTTGGAAAGTAATATGGAGACTCCTGAAAAAGCTGACTATAGAAATACCAACAGACCCAGTTATACCATTACTGGGCATCTACCCTAAAACCTTCAAACCAAAGGCCAGAGAGATTTGCTTAACCATGTTTGTAGTGGCTCAATTCGTAATAGCTAAAAGCTGGAATCAACCCAGATGTCCATCATTAGAAGAATGGATAACAAAGATGTGGTATATCTACACAATGGAATTCTATACAGCATTAAGAAAAAATGACATAAAGAAATTTGAGGAAAAATGGTTGAACCTGGAACAGATCATTCTCAGCGAACTTACCCAATCACAGAAAAAAAATCGACACATAGTCTCACTCATCTACAACACCTAACCTGAATCTACCCAAGATACCTTACATACTCAGCAGGCAAGTGATTTTTAATGTTTACAGAGTTCTAAGTATTATGTGTTTTAACTTTGTGGCAGAAGACGAGAAGTTAATAATTGCTATGTGTTACAAGTTTCCTCTTTTTTTCATATCATTTACTGTGATGGTTAAATTTTGATGTCAGAATCTGACTCATGCATGGAGGTAGATATTTTTAGTTGCCTGCTTTACATCATCTAGTAGAATTGAGCTTGTTTCTAAATGAAGAGTGGGTAGGTGGTTATTGAACCGGGAATTATCTATGTTTGCTACAAAAGTTTTTTTTTAATTAATAAATAACAATTGTCGATAGCACTAGCAGAAACACATACTTGTTATCTACTCTTGATTAAACCATCTAATCTACATCACAGCTTAATGAAGCAGATAATATTACTGCTAGCTCTTTTTTTTTTTAAGATGATAAAGTTAGATTAACAGAATTATCAAGTAACATGGCTGATACTATACAGCTAATCGGTGCTGCAGTCAAACCAGTTTCGACCTGACAGCCTGTCGCAATCTGCTCCATCGTGAGACCTCAAATGTATGAATGTGAGGCTACAAAGCATATGTCTAAGCAGTTTTCTATCAGTGCTAAAGATCAAGCTTGAATTCATGTTAAGTATGAGGACAGACTGGAGTAAAAAAAACATAAGTAGGGTATTTTATAAACTATTTTGAAGAAAAAGAGTATTTATTTTCAGTGCTGGGAATGGAATCCAGGGTTTTGTGTACGCCAGGTAAATCCTATTCCACTGAGCAATGTCATCAGCCCCTGTAGAAAGATACTTTTCAGTTAATAATAATTAAACAAAAGATACAACGGACATGTTTATGGAGCAGAATGGTTGTAATGCAAAGCAGACCTCGCTCTTAGGCTGAGTTGCAAGTACCTAGTCCTAGTCTCACTTCCCACAGATCAGTATGTTCGTGTCAGACACCTCCATTAGTCTCCACAATGAAAGAATGCTTATTTCTTTTCAGCAACTGACTGTGCACATTTTACCAGGGCACATGGATACTTAATTCAGAAAGGAGTACCTGGTCTTCTTCGCAAATGTGGACATCTGAGTAAATGCCAGACAATGCAATGTTAGCATGTGGAAATTTTAACTTAAAGCCTTTAGAAATGAGCATGACTTAGTGATGTTTCCTCTTTTTACCTTTCTCAAGGCCATAAAATATATGACTAGTGATAATCTATAAATACATACTTTGGGTCAAAATTATCATCCAAAAATCTTATTAATTGAAGTGCTCATATGCCAACATTGTTTATAAGGAGTAAAGAGTTATTTTAACATGTTCTGTTCCAAAAATTAAATATGGAAAATAATAAATCTGAGTTTTCTTTTTGTCTGTCTGTCTTTAATGTTTTTCAAGAACTGGGCACTGAGATTCTCACCCAGAGGTGTGAGATGCTCCTTTCCTTTAGTATGTCCTATAACACTTGCCTTTCTATCTTGCTTCCATTTCTCCAAGATTTCAAGTGATTGCATGTACAAGATGGAGGGAGGAATGTCAGCTATGAAAGCACATGTCAATCTCCAATTTTGAGGAGTTACTGTAAACAAGTGCTTAAAAAAATTAAAGTCAATATTCTCTCAGTATATTTTGGCTCAAATTATAGGAATTTCTGAATGACTTTTAACTTCTCTTAATGATTTTTTTTCTCTTTCATGTTATCATCAACAACTGAGGAATGTGTAAAACAAGACATTAATTAGAAAGCTGAGGGCTCAAATTTATTCACACTGTAATTTTTATATGGATGAACTTATAAGTTTGTTATATTGTTTGCAAGTTCTGTGGATTTTTCTTAACAGATTTAATCTATTTGGGTACTACCAAAGAAATCAGTATCTATCTTATCATCTCAAGTGATTCTAATTATATTATTATTATTTTCATATGAAACTCACACTTACCTTGGGTGTTTCCAGGAAGATTTGCTCTATTCCCAGGTACTCTGTGTGTACATGTCATCCTAGCAGCAAGGCCAGTGGAGTTCTTCCATCATTCTCTCTTCACTAGCCACTAGTTGCAGGCATGTTTGTTCTTGGACTTGTATTCTGCTGCATTGCATCTAGCTGCTTCTTGCTCTTGGATTTACTGGTGGTTGGCTGTGCTCATGGATTCTGAAGCTCTGGTGTTTTTCCTTCCTTGAGCTTAATTGAGGTCCTCATTAGGGATAACCTGTTGGCTAAAGGTCTAGGGATTTTTGTTTTTAGAACTTCCTATCCTTTCTCTACATATGCAAAACCATCTTGGTTTCTTAAATCTTTGCTCTGGAAATCTGAAAAAAGTGGTTCATCTTTACCTGTCTACTGGCCTTGATATACCACCTCAGTACAGAGACCAGTGCTAATGTGAATGTGTCTGCATGTTGAATGTTCCTGGCTACTCCACTTATCAGATGCATCTCAATTTTACTCCTGGAATCGAAGAAGTGATAATTTGACTTTGTTCCTTTTCATCCTTGACCACCCATGTATAAGCTCTGAGGTGAATCAAAATCCATTTCAATAGCACCAGGATTTAAAACAAATTTTCTGCTACAAAATCCTGTTTTGAGTGGAAAAAGTTGAATGTTTAGTATTTTTTCTATTTTTGCTATGTTCATTATTTTAATAAGCATATCCCTGGACATGTGGTTACATTTGGCTTGCAGTGGAGTTCATTCATTGGGGTATACATATATATGCAATGCATATGCATATAGAAAAACATACAGTGTTTTACTGAGAGCAGTACCATGTAACATCTGTCTGCTGAATTATATGCATATAATGAGCAAGATCATGTGAGATTTGCTAGTGTTATCCTAAAAGCAGCTAGGGAGAAACATCACATTACATATAAAGTGTTATCCAGAGGTGCTATGTAGCATGTGGAAATTGAATTAAATCTGACAGGTAAGTATGGAATGAGTATAAACAGAAAGGAGAGAATGAACAAAATGGTGAATGACATTCCTGATAATATACTTTTAAATACTTTGAAGGGTAAAATGCACACAGAGATATAAAGACATAAACTATCATAAGCCCTTATTATATTATCGAAATACAACTAAAAGGATATAAAATTAGTGGTCAAGATGGCATCTGCCTAACCACACCTCACCTCATGAAGAAGGAAAGGCAAGATCTTTGGGGGTCTTTGGGGGTCTTCGGGGTTTGTAGATCCTACAAGACCTCCAGTGAGAGGGCAAGGAGGAGCAAAGCAGGGAATCTGCTGCTGCCCATACTCTGGGGTAGCCCACCAGTCCCCCAATACCCTCAAGCAGCCCTCCCAGCCACAGTGCCAGCTGCCATCTTACCCATGGGCCACCAGGTTCCTCCTGCACTAACCACAGGCTAAGTGGACCCCAGACAGCAGGCTAGTGTTCCCCCCTCTTAGGCTTTCCTGTCACTGGGGACTTCCATGAATGACCACTGTTCCACTGGCCACCCCTCTGTGTTTATACCCAGACCAGCAGGCTAATGTTCCCCTACCCACCCTCCTTCAGTTTTCCCTACACTAGGGACCTCCACACATGATTGCCATGCCATCATACCTGCTGCCTGTCTGGGCCTGGACCCAGACCAGTAGGCTAGCATTCTGCTTCCCTCCCTTCATGACCAGCTGCCATCCCATGGGCTGCCCTGCCATGCCTACTGCACTTCCTGCAGGCTACTAGGACCAGCAGGGTGTTGTTCACCAATCCCTCCCCCTCTTCCTGCCACCCCATTGGAACTGCCCCCATCCATGTGACACCTGACCTTCAGTAGCCCCACATCCCCACCCACCTTATCACAGGACCTGGTAGCCTTGTCCACCCTTGCTACATGGTCCCCATGGTCCTGTTGTCCTATCCCCTCACCCCTCAGCATCACAGAACCATGACATAATCCCATCCTACTCCCTTCCACAGCCCAGCCACAACACCAGTCTGCTTTGTCCCATTCCCTCTATATCTGGGGCATCTGCAGTCCCATACCTCTAACCAACAACCCCCTTAATCAGATCCTTGGGCCCTGACCAGAGCCTTGTGGGCTCCTTCCCTCTGAGAATCTAGTCAAACATAAAAGGGAATAATCACTGAAGACACTTCAAGGGTAGACTACAGCTTCCACCTGAATTAAATAAATTCCTACACTGTGATGGGCAGACCACAGCACAAAAAGAATAACATGAAAAATCAAATGCAAGTAAATCCATCAAGATTGCCCAGTTCTGCAATGAATGTATCTAATCAAAACAGAAGTGACAATAGAATCAGAATATCAAAGTAAAGATACAAGCTATGTAACCTTGGCCAAGCAATTATCAGAACTTGCAGAAAATCAATAAAGGTCCAATAATTGTATGAATGTTGTCCTTGCTAGATTAGACCTAATAGAAAAGAAACAAGAAGGGTTTCAAAGACAGCTAGATGATCTGAAGGAGAGGGAAAAAAAAGGATCTCAATAATCAGCAAGGGTGAATTCCAAGAAGCATTAAAAAAATCAAGAAAATGACATGAAAAGGGGACTTCAAAGATGGATGGAAACTATACATAAACAGGCTGTAGAAAATACAAACCAACTGAACAAGTCCAAGCCTCTATGGAAGCTCTCAAGAATAGAGTAAGCCATGTAAGGATAGAAACCAAGAACTGGAAGATAAAGCAGAAGAAACAGCTCATGAGTCCAGAATTTTCAATAAGTTCAAAACTTTTTGTGAACAGAACACGAGGGAAATGTGGGATCTCCTTAAATGTCCCAACATTAAGATCATGGGTATACCAAAAGTTGAAGAAATTCAGACTAAAGGCATAGAGAAATTGTCCAAGAAAACTTTCCCAGTCTCTCAAAAGAAAGTCCCATCAAGTTACAAGAAGTTAAATGAACTCTAAACAGACTGGACCAAAGGAAAAATTCTCCAAGACATATTATCATTAAGATTATAAACATCAATACCAAAGAGAAAGTCCTAAAAGCAGCTAGGGAGAAACATCACATTACGTATAAAGGCAACCCTATCAGAATTACTTCAGTATTCTCAATGGAAACCCTGAAAGGCAGAAGGGCCTGGAGTGGAACACTACCAAGTCTAAGAATTTATGGCTTCCAACCCAAACTACTCTACACAGCAAAAGTATCCCTCATAATATATGGTGAAACTTTCTATAATAAACCTCAGCTCCACAACTATATGAACACAAAGCTAAATCTACAGAGCACACTTCAGGGATTTCTCCACATAGAAGAGTCAAATAACCAACCTCGAGTGCCTACAAGAAGCAAATCATAATAACCAAGCTCAGAGAAGGCACAAAAAACTACAAAGTCCAATAAAATACCAAACCACATAAACCACCACAATATGGCAGGGATTAAATCAAACCTCACAGTTATTACCCTAAATATCAATGGCCTTAATGCTCCCATCAAGAGATATAAGGTAACAGGGTGGATCAGAAAGTCAGACCTCTCAATCTGCTGTCTTCAAGAAACTCACTTCACCACTAAAGACAGATACTTCCTCAGGATGAAAGTGTGGAAAATGATATTCCAAGGAAACAGAAATTAGAAACAAGCAGGTATAGCTATACTAATATTGTTTAAAATTAACTTCAAATTTAAAGTAATCAAAAAAGACAAAGGAGGCCCCTTCTTACTTATCAAGGGAATGATTCAACAAGAGGATGCCACAATCATCAATCTTTATGCAACAAATGCATGTGCACTACAATTCATATTTTAAAAAAAAAACTATTTGACAAGAAAGCAGAAATAACCACTAATGCCATCATAATTGGGGACTTTAATCCTCCATGATCAGCAATAGATAGATCATCCAAACAGAAAATTAACAGGGAAGTGAGAGAGCTCAAGAACACCATAGTTCAATTAGACCTAATGGACATCTGCAGAACATTAAACCCAAAGTACACAGATAACAGATTCTTCTCAGCAGCCCACAGAACCTTCTCTATAATAGATAATATACTGGGCCATAAAGCCTGCCTCCATATATTCAGGAAGATTGGCATAATTTCCTGCATGATATGAGACCAAAATGTAGTATTGCCAGAAATTAACAACAAAAGATGCCCCAGGAATCCCACCAGCTTCTGGAAATGGAACAACACACTTTTAAACAGTAAGTGGCTATTGGTGAAATTGCAGTATTTCTAGAATTGAATGACAATGAGAACACATCATACCAAAACTTATGAGACACAATGAAGGCACTAAATGTCTTCATAACAAAGATTCCAAATCAATAATATAACCAACCACCTAAAGGCATTGGAAAAACAAGAAGAATCCAACCCAAAATCCTCCAGAAAGAAAGAAATAATTAAGGTCAGAGCAGAAGTTAATGAATTAGAAACAAAGAAAACAATTAAGACAATTGACAAAACAAAGAGCTGGTTCTTTGAACATATAAACAAGATTGATAAAACCCTGCACAATCTGATCAAGCACAAAAAATGGATGACTCAAATTAAAATTAGAAATAAAGGAGGAGAGATCACAATAGACATAAGTGAAACTGGGAGAATCATCAGGACTTATTTCAAAAACTTCTACTCCACAAAACTGGATAACATGGAGGAAATGGATGAATTCTTAGGCATATACCACCAACTAAAGCTAATCTCAGAACAGATTAATCTCCTAAACAAACCTATCACACCCATCGAGATTAAAAAGGTAATAAAAAATCCCCCCCCCCCATAGCAGGGCGTGGTGGTGCACATGTTTAATCCCAATACTCAGGAGGCAGAGGTAGGAGAACTGCCATGATTTCAAGGCCACCTGAGATTACCTAGTTAATTCCAAGATAGTCTGAGCTAGAGTGAAACCCTACCTCAAAAAGCCCCCCAAAAAAACCTCCCCCCCCCAAAGAGTCCAGGACCAGATGGCTTCTCAGCTGAATTCTATCAAACCTTCATGGAAGATCTGAAATCAATTTTTCCACAAACTGTGTCACATAACACATAATTAGAGAACAGGGAAACCTACCCAACTCCTTTTATAAAGCTAATATCACCCTAATACCAAAACCAGGCAGAGATGCCACAAGAAAAGAAAACTATGGGCCTATTTCCCTGATGAACTTAGACACAAAGACCCTGAACAAAAATTCTAGCAAACCAAATTCAGCAACACATCAAAAGCATTACCCACTTGATCAAGTAGGCTTAATCCAAGGAATACAGGGTTGGTTCAACATGCAGAAATCCATCAGTGTAATACACCACTTAAATAATCTTAAATACAAAGCCACATGATCATTTCAGTAGATGAAGAAAAGGCCTTTAATAAAATACAAAATCACTTCATGATCAGAACACTGGAGAGAATAGGCATAGATGGTTTATATCTCAACATAATAAAGCCTATGTATAAAATTCCTAAAGCCCAAATAATACTTAATGGGGAGAGACTGGAGCAATTCCCATTGGGATCAGGAACAAAACAGGGGTGTCCACTCTCACCTCTGCTCTTCAACCTAGTACTGGAAGTCCTAGCTCAAGCAATAAGACAGGGAAACAAAAGGGATACAAATTGGAAGGGAAGAAGTTAAATTATCCCTATTTGCAGAAGACATGATTCTATACAAAAATGACCTGAGAACCTCCATCTCAAAACTCTTAAAGGTGATTAACTCCTTCAGTAAAGTGGCAGGATAGAAAATTAATGTACAAAATCAGTAGCCTTTCTATATGCAAAAGACAAAGATACAGAGAAACAAATTAGCAAAATTGTCCCATTTTCAATAGCAACAACAACAAAAATAACTTGGGATAATATTAACCAAGGATGTAAAAGACCTATACGATGAAAACATAAAAATACTCAAGATGAAAATTGAGGAGGACTTGAGAAAATGGAAAGACCTTCCATGCTCCTGGATAGGCAGAATTAACATTGTGAAAATGGAAATCTTACCTAAGCAATATACAGATGTAATGGAATACCAATAAAAACCCCAACATTTTTCTTCACAGAGATAGAAAAAAATGATCTCATAATTCATATGGAATGGCAGGAGGCCTTGAATATTCAAAAACATCCTTATCAAAAGAAACACCTCTGGAGGCATCACAATAACTGATCTAAAGCTATATTACAAAGCATAGTAACAAAAATGCCATGGTACTGGCATAAAAATAGGTTTATAGACCAATGGAACAGAATTAGAGGACCTAGAATTTGGATCAAGTATCTATAACCACTTGATATTCGACAAAGATCCTAGCAATGTAGACTGGAAAAAAGACAGCATCTTCAACAAATGGTGCTGGACAAACTGGATAACCATCTGCAGAAAAATAAAACTAGACCCACACATCTCACCATGTATAAAAATTAAGTCCAAATGGACCAAACACCTCAATACAAGACCAGAAACTCTGCTGCTACTGGCAGAAAAAATAGGAGGACCTTTCCACGATATAGGAGTAGAAAAAGACTTTCTGCACAATACCCCAGAAGCTCAGAAAATTAAATAATCAACCATTAATTAATCAACCATTGGGATCTCATGAAGCTTAACAGTTTTTTTTTTTTTTTTCCACAGACAAACATATAGTAAGCACAGCCAATATATTTCCCACAGAATGGGAGAAAATTTTTGCTGGCTATACACTGACAGAGTCTTAATTTGTAGAATCTACAAAGAACTCAAAAACCTAAACAAGTAAAAGTGGAACAATCCACTCAGCAAATGGGGCAGAGCACTGAACAATGAGTTCTCAGAGGAAGAACAACAAATGGCAAACACACACTTAAGAAAATTTTCAACACCCCTCATCATCAAGGAAATGCAAATTAAAACAACTATGTGATTCTACATTACCCCAGTAGGGATGGAACTATCAAAAAATCAAGTGAAAACAAATTCTGGTGAGGATGTGGAGAAATAAGAACCTTCATTTACTGTAGGGGGGAATGTAAGATGGTACAACCACTATGAAAAGCAATATGGAGACTCCTTAAAAGGTTGACAATAGAGTCAACAGACCCAGTTATTCCATTATTGGGCATTTACCCTAAAAGTTCCATTCCTCAACTCAGAGAGTTTTGCTCAATCATGTTAATAGATGATCAAGTCATAATATCTAAGAACTGGAATCAACTCAGATGTCCATCATTAGCTGAATGGATAACCAAGATGTACTATGTCTACAGGATGGAATTCTACATAGCAGTAATGAAAAATGACATAATGAAATTTGAAGAAAATGGTTGAACTTGGAACAGATCATTCTCAGTGAACTCACCCAATCACAGAAAGACAATGGTCTTTCTCATGGTCTCACTTATCTGTAGCTCCTAACTTGAAACTGCCCAAGATGCTGACATACCTAATAGGCATCTCAAGGACCAAACAATAGGGAGGGTGGACCAGGAGGGGAGGACAAGGGAGAGGGAGCACAAAAGTGGATCCAAATACAAATGGTGCCATAAACTCCAGACACATGCACAACCCTGTGCATCTGGCTTTACATGGATAATGAGGAATAGAAACCAGGTCCTTTCTCTTTGCTAGCAAGCACCTTAACCACTTAGCCATCCCTCGCACCCTTGGCTTGATTTTTTTTCTTTATTAGTTATGTACATTCTCAGTAGGTAAACTGATATGAAGGTACCATTGTTAGCCTCCTCCCGGTCCTCCCTCATTAGGGACTGTGGGTTATGCATTGTGGGGTTAGCCATCAGTTATGGAGAAATGGTAATGCCTCTGTGCATAGTGTCCCAACTCATGGCTCTAACAATCTTCCTGCCCCCTCTTCCATGAATTTTGCTAAGCCATATTGGGTTCATTTTAGGTCTACATCAGTGATGAGGTCTTAGGAACCTCTGTGTCTCTCGATGTCTGTTTTGGTAGGAATTTAGTTTTCTCTATCTATCTATCTACCAAAACCAGGCAAAGATAGAACAAAATAAGAAAATTACAGACCAATATCCCTCATGAACATAGATGCAAAAATTCTCAACAAAATATTGGCAAATAGAATACAAAATAATATCAAAAGATCATTCACCCTGACCAAGTAGGCTTTATCCCAGAGATGCAGTGATGGTTCAACATACGCAAATCTATAAATGTAATACATTACATAAACGGGTTGAAGGACAAAAATCATATAATTATCTCATTAGACGCAGAGAAAGCATTTGACAAAATCCAACATCCCTTCATGATAAAAGTCCTACAGAGACTGGGAATAGAAGGAATATATCTCAATATAATAATTGCTATTTATGACAAGCCTACAGCCAACATATTACTAAATGTGGAAAAACAGGAAGCTTTCCCACTAAAATCAGGAACAAGACAAGTGTGTCCACTGTCTCCACTTTTATTTAATATAGTTTTGGAAGTCTTAGCCATAGCAATAAGGCAAGAGACACACATAAAAGGGATACAAATTGGAAAGGAAGAGATCAAGTTATCATTATTTGCAGATGACATGATTCTATACATAAAGGACCCTAAAGACTCTACTAGCAAACTGTTAGAGCTGATCAAAACCTACAACCATGTAGCAGGAAACAAAATAAATACACAGAAATCAGTAGCCTTCATATATGCTAACAACAAACACACAGAGGATGAAATCAGAAAATCACTCCCATTCACAGTTGCATCAAAAAAAATAAAGTACCTTGGAATAAACCTAACCAAGGAAGTAAAGAATCACTGCAATGAGAACTTTAAAACACTCATGCGAGAAATTGCAGAAGACACTAGAAAGTGGAGAAACATCCCTTGTTCCTGGATTGGAAGAATCAGTATTGTGAAAATGGCAATCTTACCTAAAGCAATCTACACATTTAATGCAATCCCTATCAAAATTCCAAAGGCTTTCTTCATAGAAATAGAAAAAACAATCCAAAAATTCATTTGGAATCACAAAAAAAACCTCGAATATCTAAAATAATACTGAGCAACAAAAATGAGGCTGGTGGTATCACCATACCTGATTTTAACCTATACTACAGAGCCATAGTAACAAAAACAGCATGGTACTGGCACAAAAACAGACATGTAGATCAGTGGAACAGAACAGAGGACCCAGATATAAGCCCAAGTAGCTATAGCCACCTGATATTCAATAAAAATGCCAAAAATACTCATTGGAGAAGAGACAGCCTCTTCAGCAAATGGTGTTTTGAAAACTGGATATATATATGCAGAAGAATAAAAATAGATTCTTCTCTCTCGTCATGCACAAGAATTAAGTCCAAATGGATTAAAAACTGTAACATCAGACCTGAAACTCTGAAACTGTTAGAGGAAAACGTAGTGGAAACCCTTCAACATATTGTTCTTGGCAAAGACTTTCTGAATACAACCCCAATTGCTCAGGCAATAAAACCACAGATTAATCACTGGGACCTCATGAAATTACAAAGATTTTGCACTGCAGAGGACACAGTGAAAAAAGCAAAGAGGCAACCTACAGAATGGGAAAATATCTTTGCCTGCTAAATATCTGATAGAGGATTAATATCTAGGATATACAAAGAACTCAAAAAGTTAAATAATAAGGAATCAAACAAGCCAATCAAAAAATGGGCTATGGAGCTAAATAGAGCATTCTCAAAGGAAGAAATATGAATGGCATTTAAGCATCTAAAAAAATGTTCTACGTCACTAGACATCAGGGAAATGCAGATTAAAACTACATTGAGATTCCATCTCCTGTCAGATTGGCCACCATCATGAAAACAAATGATCATAAATGTTGGCGGGGATGTGGAAAAAGAGGAACCCTTCTACACTGCTGGTGGGAATGCAATCTGGTCCAGCCATTGTGGAAAACAGTGTGGAGGTTCCTAAAACAGCTAAAGATTTATCTACCATATGACCCAGCTATAGCACTCCTAGGCATATATCCAAAGGACTCATCTCATTTCCTTAGAAGTACATGCTCAACCATGTTTGTTGCTGCTCAATTTATAAAACCGGGAAATGAAATCAGCCTAGATGTCCACCAACTGATGAGTGGATAATGAAGATGTGGCACATTTATACAATGGAGTTCTACTCAGCGGTAAAGAAAAATGAAGTTATCAAATTTGCAGAAAAATGGATGGACCTGGAAAGAATTATACTAAGTGAGGTAACCCAGGCCCAGAAAGCCAAGAGCCACATGTTCTCTCTCATATGTGGATCCTAGCTACAGATGATTGGGCTTCTGTGTGAGAATGAAAATACTTAGTAGCAGAGGCCAGTAAGTTGAAAAGGAGACATAAAGGGAAGAGAAAGGAAGGGAGGAGGATACTTAATAGGTTGATATTGTACATATGTAATTACAATGAGTGTAAGGGGGAGGTAATATGATGGAGAATGGAATTTCAAATGGGAAAGTGTGGGGGTGGGGAAGGAGGGAATTACCATGGAATATATTTTGTAATCAGGAAAATGTTAATAAAAATTTAAAAAGAAATGGGAAAATGTAGCTCCAAGTGCCCAAAAGGTTTTTGTAATAGAGAAAAAGTTAATATTTAGAAAAAAAACATATTTGAAAATATCTTACTTTCCCTCCTGCATATTGGAGAACTGATCATTCTTATTCAGAGTTAAGGAAGGAAAGTCTCACTAGAGCTTGGAATATACTAGTATTTCAAGAAAATATTTAGAAAGCCACATCACACTGTGAGTCCCTTCTCAGTAATAACTTATTTTTAAAGACATTATTTTTCTTTTACTTTCCACTTATTTTGGTTCTGATATAATTGAATAGTATTTAACCTTTTATTTATTTATATAGAAATATATTTTATCAAGACATTTTCTTAGATGTGCTTTTTATTTCTGATAATAAAGTAAGATAGCATATATTAAAAGTATTAAATATCATAGGGTAGATTTCAAATCCATTTTATGATTGCATTTTGTTTGGATTATTTTGTAGCTAAGTGGTTCACTTCCATCTTCACTTCTAATGTCTATTCTCAACACTATAGTTTGGGTAATATTTTAATGCTTCCATAAGGTCATATCCCAGTCCTATTCAAACCTTGTGCACAATAGCTTCCATTTCATACATGATAAAAAAAAGAAATGGTAAGAAAGTATAGTGGGTTTAGAAGGTAGGAAGAAAGAGTTTAATTAGAAGACTGGAACCATGCAAGAAGCAAACAGAAACAAGAATTTACAAGTTGTTCTCGATTTTCTGTAGTGAGCCTTGAGTACCTTTTCTCAGAGAATACATTCTGCTTTACTCTAACTGGGTGTGAATACCCAATCTCTTATGTTATAACTAGGTAATTTTGGTAACTCACCACACTCTGTTTCTTGTTTTAAATATATATGAAATAAGTGAATGCACTTAGGGTGATTTGAATATGTAATTGTCAAGTGTTAGCAATTACCATAATTTCTTATTAGCAAACGTTTAAAAGCCTAGATTTATTTAAGTTAGTTTATAGTACTCAAAGAACTGGTTAATAAGCATTTCTCAGGGTTATGTAGCATATATGGAAGCAGGTCCCAAGAGGAAGTAAAAATACCAATTTGAAAGGGTTTGTAGTGACAACAGTTGAGACCTGACATGGGTGAACCCTGTCAGCGGCACCCGGGCTGGGAAGATAGGACATGGCAGAAACTACATCTGAAAGATAACACGTTTAGAGTCACTGATGACAGAGTACATCAGCCTGTGGCATGAAGAGTTTGTTTAGGCTGAAAATTGAATCACCTGTGAGATGGTCTACCAGAAGTTATTGTAATTTTGAAACAAATAAATGTCTGAATATGAACCAACATACTTTACTTTAAAATATTCCATTTGGCTTCTAAATATTCCAAATTTCTGTCATTTTATCATTTTATTAATTCCATCTATTGCATGACCACATTATTTCACATGTCTTTTATTGTAGTAACCTCCTAAATATTCTTTTTGTATCCACCTGCTCTCCTATTCTTCACACAGCAACTAGCGTGAAATGCTAAAATGTGGAGAGAATCATGCCACTCTGTTGTTTCTCCTTTCTGTTTTCCACTTTTTATTTGGGACAAAATTTAAACTCAACAGTGTGGCCTGTAACTGTGTGACTTAGTATAGTGAGTTTTTAAAAAATCCACATGACTTCATTTTATTGTATTTTATATTTATTGTTACTATTTTCTTAAATTTATTATAAGCAGCTTTACTTTTTTGGTATAAGAGTTTTAGATATGTACAGACTGATGTAGCCATGATGAAAATCAATACAAAAGGTTAAATTCCGTTCTTGGTTGCCAACCTCTCCTTTACCCTGAACCTATGGTCCTTTTTTCACTCCATACATTTTTTACTTATCTATATTGTTATAGAGTTAGAATCTTAGACTACAGATGTTCTGTAAACTGGCTTCATTCATTCATACTGCCTTCAAGATTTGTCCAGATTGTTGCAGTTATCAGTTTCTCCCTCCCTCCCTTCTTTTTCCTTTTTTTTCTTCCTTCCTTCCTTCCTTCCTTCCCTCCCTCCCTCCCTCCTTCCTTCCTTTCTTCCTTCCTTCCCTCCCTCCCTCCCTGCTTGCTCGCTTGCTCCCTTTTTCTTTCTTTCTTTCTTTCTTTCTTTCTTTCTTTCTTTCTTTCTTTCTGTCTGTCTGTCTGTCTGTCTGTCTGTCTGTCTGTCTGTCTTTCTTTCTTTCTTTCTGTCTTTCTTTCTTTCTTTCTTTTTTATTTCTTTCTTTCTTAGTGAAATGACCTCTTGCCACTACAAATGAAGTCAAGACACATATTCCATTTTGTGGGGAGTAGAATCTGGACCACCAACCTTATGTAATCAAAGCACCTTTAACCGCTGAGTAATTATTTTATTTATTTAAAATTTTATTTTGTTTACTTATTTGAGAATGACAGACAGACCAAAAGAGAAAGAGGTAGATAGCTAGAGAATGGGCATTCCAGGTCCTCCAGCCATTGCAAATGAACTCCAGACACATGTGCCATCTTGTGCATCTGGCTTACGTGTGTCCTGGAGAATTGAGCTTCGAACTAGGGTCCTTAGGCTTCACAGGCAAGTGCTTAACCACTAAGCCATCTTTCCAGCCCTTAGTTTTTATTTTACACTAGTATTACATTGTAGAGATGTACCTTAGTTTATTTATTTATTCACCTTCTGAAGAACACTTAGCTGGTTTCTGCCTTTTTGGTAATTATGAATAGAGATACCAGGAATATCTTTGTATAAGTTTGTGTGGATATACCTTTCATTTCTCAGGATAAAAAAAAATCAGGCATGTTACTCCTGGGTCACAGAGATACGTGTTCAAACACTATAAGAAATAAATAAACTCTTTTGCTGAAATAGCTATAGCTTTCTGCATGTCCATGACCAGTTAGGGGTTCCAGTGACTCAACATCTTCTTCATTAGTTGTTGTTGTCATATTTCAAAGGCTAATGTGATGAGTTTATGTTCATGTGCTCATTGTTCAGGCATGTGGCTTGTTTGATGAACAATCCTTATGTCTCTGACATCTTTCTCCTTCCATATATTTGTTTGCTCACACATAATCCTTACCTTTTCTATCTATTGGTTTTTATTGAAGCAAAGCTTATTCTATTTTCTTCTTTGCCCACTTCCTAGTTTTCTTATAAACTATTCCCTCTTTTCTAGGGGTACAATAAGTTTGAGACTCATTCTAATTGCCACAGGTTATTTTTATTAAATAAATATAATGATGCTATAGGTCTGTCAGATTGGTCAAATATTCCATGGAAACTCATCTAGCAGTTGGAATGGAATTGTGCATTTTCATTCTACTTGTGTTGGAATGTGTATCATTTGTGGAGTCTAATTATTTTTTCCTTAAATGTATGAATTATGTCCTGGTGTTAGTGAATACTAAGATAGAAACTTGAATTAAAATGAGTTAGAACAATAGAATGGCATGATAATTAAAACAGAATAAAAATAAATTGATCTGGATGTCCTAGTGCTTGGTTTCCATCAGAATCAATGGCCATTTACCAGATTTAATTTCTTTCTAATTGTTTGTGCTAACACATTAGCTTGGCATTGCTTTGGGCCTCTACTCACAAGTTCAAAATGACCAACCATTACAATTTCAATAAACTTCAATTTAAGGACTCTGTATTGATGTGGATTGAAGAGCAAAAACTCCTAATATAATCTATGATGATTTCCCAATCAAACAGAGACAGATGTGAGCACTTCAGTATAATTAAGGCCTTTTACTTAATGCAAAAATGATACTGAACACAGAAAACATGCATGTATGTACGCATGTATACATGCTCTCAAAGTTAGCTTTGCTTTCACAAGTAAGCCATTTAATTTAGGACACTAAACTTCAATTTTTAGAGTTGAACTATTAGTTAACACATGTAGTTATAAGCATGAATTGAAAAATTAATTTTCTCAACAGCAACAAAAGTACGTAAAGATTAGACACTCATATTAAGACTTAAGATACCTTGGATTTAATTTATTTCTGGTTTGCATTACTCCACTATGTAACATAAGGCAAGCAAGTCACTGAATCTCCCTTGATCATACTTTTTACATGTTTAAAATGAGTTTATATTAGATAATCTCCAGGCTTCCTTACTTTCTCCTCATTCTGACATTATATGATTACTTAAAAACTGCCTAATGTTTGAGAAATTTGGTGACAGTTTGGGGAAATGGACAGTATTTCTATGTATACTAGGTTGGCATCAAACTCATAATCCTCTAGGATTAATAGCTCTAGACTGCTGTGCCCTGCTAAACCTCTCTCTCTGTCTTTCTGAAAGGTTCATACTTCAGTTTTCACTTCATACTATAATTTTAATGTTCATATTAAGTTATTTTATACCCAGGAAAGTATGCCTATTAGTCAAAATCTAGGAATAGCAATTTAGAAGGACTAAATACAGTGAAGGAATAACAACAACACTAGTTTTTTTTTTTTTTTTCTTTAAGGTAGGGTCTCACTCTAGTTCATGTAGCTCACTTAGCTGACCTGAAATTCACTATGTAGTCTCAGGCTATCCTCATACTCACAGCAATCCTACCTTTGCCTCTCAAGTTCTAAGATTAAAGGTGTGTACCACTCTGCCCAATTGGCAAGACTATTTTTTGAATAGTATTAATTAATTTATTTATTTAAGAAAGAGAGAGAGCATGGGTGGGCCAGGGCTTTCAGCCACTGTAAAACTCCAGTCACATGCACCACCTTTGCGCACTGGCTTACGTGGGTCCTGGTGAATTGAACCTGGGTCCTTTGGCTTTGCAGGCAAATACCTTAACCACTATGTTATCTTTCCAGCACTAAAAACACTATTTTATCATTAGTTTATAAAGTGGATTGAAAGTAGAAGCAAAACAGAAAATGATATCAGTATTCCAGGTAAAAGTGATAGAAACCTGCACTGGAGAAGTAGCTCTAGGCATGGAAGGAAGAAAATGCTATGAAATATAGCAAAGAACATTTTTCATTTTGTAGTCATTTAAAGGTCATGAGTATATAGTTAAATGTAAACCGATATTTAAAGACAAATACTTCTCCAATTTAAGATCAATAACATGTCTTATGAAAATCAAAAATCCATTTAACTACTGTGGAAGTTACTTAAATATGAAACATTTGCTTCACAGTTTGACAGATTACATGCATGAACAGGAAAATCTAGAATATTTTCAAAAATGCATTTCCTAGTACTTTATGAGGAGGATAAGAGAGGAAAACAGGGGTCAGCATGGTCAAAGTTTGTTATATGCATGTATAAGATTGGCAAAAATAAAAATAATAATATTTTCTTTCCAATAACTAAGATTTTTTAGTAGTGACAAAGGAACAAAAATTGAAGGATATTAGGTAATTTCATAAAGTTTGTCAACAGTAGAAGTATGATTTGATGCAAATATGACTCGCTCACACATTTGTAATAGTACTCCATGTTCTCAATATATTTGAAAAGCATACAATATAATTTCACTTAAAACTTCATTCCTAAATGCGCTTGTGAACATATAGTAAGAAAACACATCAGACCCCATCTTTTCAAACAGACAGCTCTCATCCAAATTCTGAAGCAATTTAGAATAAGGGAACTCATACAAATGGATTTTTGTAGCCTTGGAAGAATAAGGTGTTGTAAGATCCAGGGATATAAAAGTTATCAGAAAAGGAAAACAATAACTGAGACTGAACAAATATAGGAGATGAGCATCTCTGTTGAGTCATTTCTATAATGTGATTTTCCAAATCAATGAAGAAACTATTTCTGTATAGAGTATTTTACTTATGTTTTAGTTTAATATTATAATAGAATAATAGCATTTTAAAAGTATCCATATTTGAATCCTCAAGACTTGGTAATTTGTTTCCTGATGTGGGAAAAGTTACTTTCTAGGACCTTGAGATGGAGAGGTTGTTCTGTATCCTGTAGGTAGGCCTAATCTAATCACAAGAACCATAAAAACCAGAGGCTCTCCTCCCAGTGTGGTGTGAGGGAAGCAGTCCTACAGGAGAATTCCCAGCACAGTGCATTTAGTTGAAGATTCAAAGCCCTGCTGCTGGCTGCAAAGAGAAGCTAAGTGGTCCAAGAGCCAAGGATGTACAACTGCCAGGCCTTGGGGTGGGTGAATTGTCCTCCAGAACCTCCTATACCTCACATTGCATCAATGAGTAGTGCATTGTATTTTTGACATCTAGAATAGAAAGAAGCATTGTATTTATTCACTCTTTGGGGGTGCCTTGTAAATACTATGTAAGCACCCTAACCACTTCCATTATATCCCCAGCCATCCTTTTACTTTTTCATTTTGTGAAAGTGTCTTGCTAAGTTGCCTAGGATACCTTTGAACTCATTCTGTAGCGCAGGACAGCCTAGAACTCTATATCTTCCCTAGCAATCTCAGCTTCCAGAACAGCTGGGAATATAGCCCTAATCAACAAAGCCTGGATTCTGGCTCCAAATTTATATTTTTTTCATTGCTAAATTTGTTACAAATAAGTACTAATACATATGACATGTGATTTTAGGCTCTTAAGTTCAATGTGACAAAGATCCTCATGATTTATGTTCATCAAGGACAACTTGCCTTTGTCTATAACAAAAGGATCATGGGCACTCTCAGATGATTTTCCTACTTCTTCCTTTCCTGCTCTCATGGGCACTTTGTCTTTGGTTATACTATAGCCAGCATGTTCTCTTTCTCGTACACTCTGTACCTCATTATGTAATTTTTTTCTTTGTTGTGGAGGATGACTGTAGACCTTTATTTAAGGTATTCATGAAGAAGCATCAAACTGAATAACCTAGGCAAGTTTTTGTTTCTCCCACTGTGTAGCCTAGCTCTTCTGGGACTTATTTTGTAGCCTAGATTAGCTTTGAACTCATGATTATACTCTTCCTTTAGCCATCTAAAAGCTGAGATTACAGGCTTGAGACACCATATCTGATTAATCCAGGTTTCTTCATCTATTTTCTAATATGTATTCTACTGATTTTTAGCTCAAAGAAAACATTTTCTAACCTCAGAGTCAAGGATAGAAGAACAGATTAATGGGGGTATAAAGTGAGGCCAGGGGAAGAGATTGAGTAAAGGAAAGGTGGGGGAGGGCTAACCAAAATCTAAGATGGTATGAATAAGTCATATATAAACATTACAGACCATTGTTGAGGCTCTTGGTTTCCCACCAAGAATAGATGGTAAGACCCTATTGGTGAAGACTCCACATACTTGGGCTGCAAGGTTACTCAGAAATCCTGCTGGAGCTGAGCAGAAAACCTCCTCTGTGTAGACCAGCTGACAGAAAGCTGGAAAAATCTATACTTCATGAAGTTCAATGGGAGAGAAAGAAATCACCAGTGGAGATATTCAACAGTGGACACTGCAAGCCTTAAATTTGGCCAGCCAGATCAAATGAGCCAATGGGTGCAATAATGCCATGTCTGTTATGGGAGACACCACCATGTCTGTTATGGGGAAAGCTGACTGCTCTCTAATTTGACTGGAGACCCACTTCATGAGAGGGAATACATGCCTGATACCGAGAACCTTTGACATGGATAGCCATCAACCTTAGGGGTGTAATGTTTGCTGGTGTCTGGCTAAATGTATATACTATGCTCACCAAACTACCCAGTAAGCAGTTCTTTTAATGTTCCTACCCATATTAATGTTACTCTCACTTTTGGTTAAAGAAGCTTCTCTTTAAAGATGGTAGTGACCTTGGGATGACTCAGAAGTCACCATGGTTCTGAGAAGAAGTGACAGAGAAGTGCATAGCACTGAAACATCTCTCTCACACCTTCAAAGGCTTAGGGTACATTGTAGAAGAGTTGGTGGAAAGAATGTAAGAGCAAAAGAAAGAGTAGGACTCCTTATTATGTCCTCCTCTAGACACAAAATGGCCTGGATACCATGACCTCACAGTGCCTGACACTACCTATTCAAGACCATCATAATAGGAGGAAAAGATGGTGACATCAAAATAAAGAGACACTGATTGAGAGGGGCAAGTGGTATGATGGAGAGTGGAGTTGCAAAGGGGAAAGTGGGGCGAGGGAGGTTATTGTCTGTAATTATGGAAGTCATCAATAAAAATAAATTAAACAAAAGAATTATGTTATGTGGTCATTTTATCATTTGAAGAACATCACCAGATTTAAAGGGGGGTGGTGGTGGTTAATAGGACCAAGTAGACTAGGGACAAGGACAGTGCACATTAATCAGAACACCTTTCAGGGGGAAGTAGTAATACATGAGTTAAAAGCCATTTAACATGTCATGGGAAAAAAAATCAACTATGGGACAGTTATTTATTATGACAATAGGATATTTAGAGAGTTCAAGAGAACACTATTAATATTATGTTATCTATACAGGTAAGCTTAGATCATATCTAAAAACATCCCAAATTGTTTTCCTATTATCAAAATCAAATCAGGATATGTAATCATATTTTAATCTAAAATATGCTTTATAAGCATTATTTAATAAAATAGTTATTTATAGAAATAGGAAAGTGATATCAGACTTTGATAATTTAAATGTTTTAAGACAAGAAGCCAAAAGAAAACACTTGCTATTCATTTCTAAACTGACTCAAAGGCATCACTATTCAGCATTGAGATTCCTGAAGATTTGCTGAGTCAGGAAGCTTGAATTTTACGTAGTTTTTAGCTGCAAAGGTTCAGATTAAATGTTTCTTATAAAAAGACATTTGCCCATATGAAATTCTTTTTAAATTCCTACAGTAATCAATATTTGTGTATTTTTTATAGATTTTTAAAATAATTATTTACTGGGCTATGCTTTTCTATGAGATTTATTTTAGTTAGCTACATCACTGTGACAGATACTAGAGATTTTCAACTTATAAAGAGTAGCTGGCTCACAACTTTAGCAGTTCTAGTCCATGAGTAATTAACTGATCATTGCTTTCTGACTTGTCATGAGACATCCTATCCTGATGGAGTGTGTGTTGGAGAAAAACCACTCATCTTATGACTATGGAGCAAAAACAATAAAAGTGGAAGACATCAGGTCCTATAACCTCTTCAAGGAAACACTTCCAGTGACTTTCAGAACTCTCACTAGGTCCCACCTTTTAAATGGCCCACAATCCCCAATAGCCTGTCCTTGCAAATCAAGTCTCCAAAACATGGGCCTTTAAGAATTGTTAAGATCTAAATATAGAAAAGGTTAATACATTTACTTGGGATATATATATATATATATATATATATATATATATATATATAATTTGGTTTTTCGAGGTAAGGTTTCACTCTAGCCCAGGCTGACCTGGAATTCACTATGGAGTCTCAGGGTGGCCTCGAACTAACGGCGATCCTCCTACCTCTGCCTCCCAAGTGCTGGGATTAAAGGCGTGCGCCACCACGCCTGGCTTGGGATACATTTTCGATGATACTCATTTTCCTGATGAAAGAAGATAGTTTTATTGACATTTGCTGTATAGTACTAGGAGATGCCAGGTGTTTTGTAATGGTCTTCATAAATTTCTCTAAATTGATAAAAAATCTTAATAAATTGAGTTGCCTTATTCAACAACTTCTAAATCATTAATAGTATGTTAATTCACATGGACTACCTATTTATAGCCTTTCAGCTGAAGAACAAAATCCATTCTATATACAAGTACAAGAGAAGTTCACATCACATATACATATAACTAAGTTTCTGTTATGAGGAAGACAGTAATATAATTCTTTACCTATAGTTGTTCATTACTTTAGAGAATTATGTTACTCTGTAGTGTTGCTTAGGATATGACAACACAACTGAGTTGCCCTTTAGACAATATACATCCACACATCACTTCCACAGTGAGTCTGCATATTTGTTCACACATTTTAATGTGTCATGCTTATGCCCAGATGTTTCTCTTGAATTAAAGTTAAATATGTTACTTAATGTCATAATTACATTGTTCTTTTTAAAGAAAATATATGAGTAGATATTATTGCTGTCCATGAATTTCTTTTCATGAGAGTCAGAGAATGTTAAATAGTTTTTAATATAAGGGAAGTTGAGTTTGAAAGTGTTGAGCATCGCTCAGTTTCAGGTGACGTAGAAAACTCAAAGCATCTTAGTGTTGGAAATACACCTTGTAGAATAAGCATAGGACTAAGTTTTGAACGACTGTTCTAATACCTGAGTTCTGATGTGAGACCGATGGTTCTAGTAAATTTCCTTACATGTAAATTCAAAAGGTCTGAGGTGGTTTACAATAGAAGAAACATTTGCATTTTTATTTCTCTTAAACTGAGAGAAGAAACTAGAAAAACTGTGGCAAGGAACTTTTTCAATGGAGCTTTTTAAATCTTCAACTAAGGTGTCATAAAGATATTTCCAGAGTTGTATATATGATTCTGGTAACTATTTGAGGTCAACTGAAAGATTAGGATGATTTCTGTTGTGTTTTTTTTCAAGCTAAAATTTGTTCTCTGCCACTGTATAGTGCACCCTAGGCTATAGAATGAAGCCTTGTCTCAACAAAAATGGAAGGAAAAAAGATAAAGATAGTATGTTGTAGGAAGAAAGAAGAAAAACAGCATGGCCTATTCTCTCTCTCTCTCTCCCTCTCTCTCTCTCTTTCTCTCTCTGTGTGTATGTATGAAAGATCTAGTATGTGGTAACCACAAGGTAACGTTAACAGTATTACTTGAATTCTATTAGCTTGTTAGCCCTTCTATGTAGGATACTAGAGTCCAACTTCCCCCTTCTCCCCATTTCAGTGGTCTGTTACCTTTCAAGTAATTTCCAGGATCCCTAGGGCATAGCACATACTCTGCAAAATATCTTACCAGGTGTCCAACTTTGACCCTTTGCTCAGTTTGGCTCAAAGTGCTTGCTTCACTAAAGAAAAGTGATTGAGGAAGAGAAGGAAGCAACACTATCTTTTAGTTCACCTTACTATTTATTTTTTTTAGAATTAGTTCACATTACTTATATGAAATATTAAATTTCATTATAACAATTCTTATGCATGTTTCTGATGAAATTCAATCATGATTACTACCCTGTCCCCTTTTTTCCATTTCCCACTCCTGGATGTTTCTCCAGTAGTCCCCCTTCCACTAGATTCATTAGATACAACTTTCTATAACAATGATGTCATAGAAGCTTCATAGCTTCATAGATGTGACAGTTTGAAGTCTTCTATTCTGAAAGTTGATGTTTCTTCATCTACAAAACATCAAAGATCTGACCTAGATTATTTTAGGTGTAATTTTAGATCCCAGAAGCATTATTTCATATATAAGCCCACTGGAAGAAGAGAATTTATAATTCTTTTGTCCTTTTCATCCCCTTATAGCAGTGTTTTGTATATTTTAGGACTTCTGTGATTTAGTGGTCAAAGTTTTGGAGATTGAGTCCACAACCTTTGACTAGAAATCCATCCAAGCCCTCACTGGGTTGTGTGATTTCTGGTAAACATCTCATTTACTAAATTAATTTACCTACAACAAAATATTCTTGATGGTGCTTTACAACTATGTTATTATATGCCAAAATGAGAAGAAGTCTTCTGGCCATTTTTTTCTTTGTTTAGTGTCTTACTTTGTCAAAGGATAACTACAAAGGAGATTTATTCAGCTACCATCTCTCTACTATTTATTACCATTATGAAATCTTACAGAATGAAAAGAAAAAAATTCTGAATGTGAATTATGTTTAAATATGACAGCATTTTATCTCTTTATGTTTATAATTTTTTTCCACCTATCTGTCTCTTTTGATGCATTTAAGGGCTTGCATTGAGCTTATGATGCCCAACATGATTGATGGTGTTTCCAGTGGCTGGACACTTTGCTGGGAGCTGTGGTCATGTCTTGGAAAATTACACTAATTGAATTTGAAGACACTGATGTGCATTCTCAAGTAAGAACCTGGCTTTTGGGTATTTCATCTAGGTTAGGCCTTATAAATTAAGTAATGATTTTTTTTTTCCTGAAGTCAGTAAATAAAATTCATCAGTGGCCTTAGATTGCCTTCACACTTTTGCAGCTTAGCCAAAGTATGAGTCAAATAGCAATTTTTCCACTTTAAAGTTTGTTTTGTGGTAGTTGGCAATCCATTTTTTTAAAAGCAGAAGACAGGAACATGGGGTAATTTGAGAACAATTTCTGAGGTTACTGAAAACTACAGAAAAACAATCTTTAAATATATATCTCAGAAATTGTGGAGGAACATATGTTTGCTATAATTTCTTTTTGTAATGTTAAAATTTCCAAAGGCCTCAGGTCAAAAGCAGTTTCAAAATAACAAAATAATATGCTGCCTTTATCTTAAATGTATTTATTCAACCACTTTTCAGAGTTACTTATTAAATACCTACTGTGGGCACAGGCAATACAGAGCATGATGGGTAGGCCTGGGCACTGGAAACAGGCAAGCCTGTGTCTTATCATTTGACAGGAAAATGGTAACAGATAGGAGATAGAATGATTAAACCTCAGGGATGTTTTGTTTGTTTTTTGTGTTGTTTATAAGAAGACTTGGCAAAAAAAATGTACTGATAATTAATTTATTGTGAAACATGTTATTAAATAATTTGATATCTTCATGTATTTTCAACAGGGCACAATTTGTGTCACTGTGTGTCTGACTACATGGAACCTGGAGATTCAAACATAAGTTCTTAGGCTTAACCACGAAGCAATCTCTCCTTTTTGGTTATTTTATGAAAAAATGTGATTATTATGAACAAATTTATTTTCAAACCCAGAAGATAGAACTTTATACCATTAAACTATACCATTTTATTGAAGAGGACAAAGTTATCAGGATTCCTAAGCTTTCCCTATCCTACAGATACTCAGTGGAAAGTATCACAGGGGAAGAACCATATTCTTATTTGGAATCATGCTCCATAGAAAAGCTACAGCAGGGACTGACAGGATGCCACCTACATGGTAATGAAAGGAGATTTCTTGGATATAAAAAGCGAAATTTTAGTCAGGAGTGCACACAGTTGCCATGGTTGAAATCTATAGAGCTAGCTGGCCTACCTAAAGGGCAGATGGAGTCACAGAGAATTTTGTAGCTAATAAAGGGAAAGATTTCCTACTATGTGCCTTCATTCATTTTGGAAACTTGTTATATCCTGCAATACTGACTAGATACTGATGGGACCCATAGTTCCTGGTATTAAGAGGAAGCCTTACAATGAGGCTAGATAGGAGACCATGAGAGGGGAAAAGGTGTGGAGAATGGGAAAAGACAAACAGTCATATGTGACATAAAAGTGGAAAAGATATGGGGGTAATGGGGACTATGGGGGAGAAGGATAAGAGGGAGGACAGAGAAAAACATGGCATGAAAACATACCTTAATGAAACATAGTTAACTTTATGGCCACACACTCAAAAGTAAAACCTAAAAAAACAAGAAGAAAGAAATGGTAAGGTAGGAGCCCTCTGTGTGTTTCTCAGTACTTGCTTTGTTAATGATGTATAAAAGTTAATTACTGTGAAGAACTGATATGTATAGAGAAGTTCTTTGTGAAAAGTTTTCCTGTTTGTAATTTTTGAGACAGGGTTTTACTATGTATCCAACGTTGGTTTTGAATTAGGTAGCCCAGGCTACACTTGAGCTCAAAAGCAGTTCTTGAGCCTCAACCTCTTGAGAAATGCTGAGCTAAAAATATGGTCTATGTGCACATAACTCACATACTTGAAATCATCTGATAGTACTTAAAATACCTAACACAATGCAACTTTTATGTAAATAGTTTTTATTTGTGTGTGCGTGTGTGTGTGTGTGTGTGTGTGTGTGTGTGTGTGTGTGTGTGTGTGTGTTTTGTTTCTTGCCTTTGGATATTTCACTATAACTATATTTAGAGATTGGAATGTAGATGGGTAGTAGAATGGTTGGCTAGCATTCAAGGAGGCCCCTGGAATTGATCAGAAATTCATAAATTAGGCATGGTGTGAATACCCATTGGGTCAAACTCAGTCTTGTGTATGCTAGGCAGGGACTATGTCACTGAACCACACTCATAGCCCAAGACTGTTTTGTAATCCGCAGTAAAAAAGAAGTACAAAGGAGTTCTGAGGAAATCTTTGGAAGAATGGAGAAATTAAAGTGGGTATTGAGTAAAAGTGCTTAGGAAGGATCTAAAATATGTATATATTTCTAAAAAATTAGTATATGTTAAGATAGACAGAGAGACTGAGACTTTCTGCATTGGTAATGGAGTTGCCAAGGTCTGAGATACTTAAAAATGTCTAGGATGTATAGTAAGGTCCTGCAGGAGACAGAGTAGGCTTACAGTGTTACCTGTACTGAAGTAAACTATCTTCTTGTTGGCTGCTGAACTTATATGAGGCAAGGACATAAAGTATAGCTCACAGGTTACTATTGTGGGTTAGATTTTTCTTCACTCATATAACCAAGGGAAACCTTAGAAAATTAGTAAGATTCTACATTTCCACATAATAGATTCAGAATAATCTTGAATATGATTTGTTTCTCTTGGCCGGATAAAGCTAAGCAAAACAGAAATTTCTACTGTCATGCATTTTTTTTCTCTTAATTATAAGTGCTTATATGGAAAGCTAATTTGTGTGGGTTTAATTTATTTACATATATTTACATTTGGCTCATTAAAATGTTCCTTCCAAGAGTTGTTTGCAACTGTTTGAGCATTTTAAGTCCTGTTGAAAAATGAAAATATTCTTTTTGCCAATTGAGAACAAATTTAGAAAGCCCAAAGTTTGGGTTGTATCTTTCTACTTGCCAAACATGGAACACTGTTTTATGCTCTCCCATAGCACACAGCCACCAAACAGAAACAGAGATCTGAAGTGTCATTTCTCAGATTTGAATACTCTTTGAGTAACAAAAGCAAACTCTTATGGATTTAGTATATTCAAGTAAACACTTTCAAATTAAGAAGAATAAAAAGGAGCAGTGAATTTTGTTGAATAATTGTGAAAATTCAGTCACTTGCTCTTTGACTCTCTTTCTCTCTCTCTCTTTCTCTCTCTCTCCTGGGTCTTTGTATTATATCTTTCCATGGTCTTTAACTGTATGTAACTGAGGATGACCTTGAAATTCTGATCCCCCTGCTTCAATGGGTATTCACACGATGCCTTATTTATAAATTTCTGATCAAATCCAGGGGCCTCCTTGCATGCTAGCCAACCATTCTACCACCTATCTACATTCCAATCTCTAAATATAGTTATAGTGAAATATACAAATTTTATATTGTTTTTCTTATACTTCTAAATGCTTTCTATTATAATCTGAAAAGGTTGCCTATTAAACTGTTGTGGACATTTTTTCCCCAAACCCTCCTGCATCATTTTTTTTTTTTTTTTACCATTTCTGTCATGAGCTAGTGGCAGGTGACATTTGTCAAACTCTTTATTATTACTATGTATAGAGTTATGTGGCATTATTGGCTTCATTTCATTCAATATCATATTGCTTGCATTTGTGGAAGATATAGTTGAGCCCATTTAGCAGAACAAGAAGATGGCAAGAAATCCATGAAAACTGAAAGCCTTTACTAACATTCAAATTTTCTTTTTTAAGTCATTGAATTGATTAGCATATTCTCAAATATATAATGCCCACATGCTGGAGAATTGTATAGGACGTTTTTTCATATCTAGAAAATTGCAGCTTATCTTTAGGGAGAAAACATGATAGTGGATTTCTTGTGAAATATACACAAATGATTGCTCAGTCATATAACAGAGGCAGTAACTCCATGAATCTGCATATTTAGAAGAAAGATGAGGTTTAAATTGCTTTGTTTGAAATGTTTTAACGAACCCTCTAATGCCATTGGATCGCACCAGCCTGTATCCAGCTTTCACTGACTGAATCTAATTATCCTTACTTTATTCTGGCCACCTCAAAGCAAACCACCTCATTGGCTCATTGAAGAGTAAGCATGATCTGGAAACAAAAATTAATCCTGTTAAATTCATTATTTCACGTTTTGCCTGAAACAGGATTGAGCAAAAGCTGATTGTTTTTATTCACATTGTTGATTTCTGAATTAAAAATGATTTAGGCTTTAGAAGGTGAGTCTCTAAACATAGAGCCTGAAATAAGCCCTAGGGAATGAGATGAAGCTGTCACTTTCCACTAGCATAAAAGATAGAGTGTTAGGCGACACCATTCTTAAGAGATTCACATAATTCAGCTTCCCCAAAGGGCTGCAGCCTTTGTAATTGAATGCATTTCTTTTCAGTAATTATACTTATTGCAATAAATTCACAATACTAAATCCAGGAATATTTTTAATTTGTGGTTATGTGGAATATTTCTTTGATTTTACAAGATTTAAGACAATGAAAAACTTTAGGTCTTAAATCTTGATATAAATACAGTATTATAGAAGGGAAATAGATTGAATGTCAGTTCAAGCCTATGATGCTACAACATTGTTGAATTATTGGAAATCATATTCTGTAGTAAAGCAAACAAATACTTGGCCTGCTAACAGTTATCACTGATGATGAATATTTTGTTGCTTATTTTATTTGGCTTTTAAAAGAAAGAAATGCTCAATTTAACTGTGCTAAATATAAATTTCAGTAAAAGTTAAATTGAAGGAATTTCTTAAGAAATTAAGGCCTTCTAATATCAATAGCAAATTATACTAATTACAAGCTGTAATAAAGATATTTTACTGTAATTACCAAAATACAAATTATTGGCTGCAAAAATATTTAACTGGAATTTTTTTCCCCAGTCTCAATCAAATCAGGTATCTCATGCTATGGTAAACACACTCCCATTTTAGTGTTCTAAATTACACAGACTAATTCTTTCCTCACTTGTTTACCTAGGGGAAAGTGGGGGGAATTCTGTCCTTTCTTTTACTTTGAAATAGAAACCAATGGAGTGCCACATCTTTGAAAATTGCTGGTCGTAATGCTGAAAGAGAAAAGGGATTGTCTTGCACTGTCAATTAAATTGTTACCCTAGTATTACTTCCACTTACATACTCACAACTTTTTATCGAAAGCTCATCCTGCCCCCTTTCTTATTATACATTAAGGAAACTGGGAGGATATGTATGACCTAGAAAAGGGAAAGATGTGCATTTACAGAAAATTGTGAAGATATAATAGCTATCACAAATACCTTTCTTACCACCAAAACTTAATTTTATTTTTTTACACATGAAATTTAGCACTTCCTCTCCTAGAAAGATGTTTTTAAAGTGCTACTTCTGGTAGCTCAAAGTCTAAAATCATTAGTTGATATACAGAAGTCTAAAAAGTAATGTGTGTGACCCCTCTAGACTCAAGTACTATAAACTAGAAGGAAATATTTTCTTTCCTGAAAAGATGTATCTGAAATTGGAAATCCACAATCATTACTACAATTCAGAAACAAATTGGGAATCACAATAAAATTTTACTACTTTGTGAATATAAAATTATACGTTTCAAAGTCTTCTAAGCTATATGCTGGGAATGAAGATACTCATTCATTAAGATTTAAATCCCAAGTTAAACTGCCTAGAAAGCTTGGTTCCATACCTGTGGGGTTCCTTTTTTCTATTATCTGCCTTGTCCACATTCCCAAGAACAACGAGAATATGCTCTTTGTGGTGACTAAGTAGGTTTCTTGGGCTACTTCTATGTTTAGAAGTTTACAAACCTATCAGTCATTTTAGATTTTAAGCAGCTGCAGTTTCTTGTAGTCTAAATTAAATTGAATGGTACTTTTTTTTTTTTTTACCAGAATACCTTATGAAGAAAGGGATTTAACTTTTCTCTTATTTGATTTTAATCAGAAACATACACTAATAATAACAACCATGATCCTCTTTGTAGTATCTGTTTACTTTTCATATTATATATCTTGAGTCTTTGAGGCAGTGGTGGGTAAACCAACTAAATTTCCAATGCTCATTTTATAAAGTAACATCTTAATTTTTTCAGCCTGTTATTTCATCCCAAAGTTTTAAAAATGGCTGTAGTGATCATGTTCTTGATTTGATCCTTGTCATAAGGTGATATTTTATAGGTTATTGTCAACCAACATAATTTGTAATTTTTATTTGTAATTTCTTTTACAGTAGTTTCTTCCACTTTTAATAGATCCTTGAATTTGAACTTGTCAACCTACTCGTTTTGACTCCTGTGTGTGAACTGTTCAAAACGTTGTCATAGTAACTGCCTGTAAATATTGCCTATGATAACCACTAGGTACTACTGATGATTTCTTTTCCTATAAAGCTATGAGCTTATTTTCTGCTTTTCAAATCACCTCAGGTGGTACTTTTACCAAACATTATGCTTTTGTATGATATGGACACCCATCTTCCTACCTTTATGTATTACTTTTTCTCTTCATATAGCACCTAGTCATAGTGTGTCTTTCACTTTAGGTGTCATTAGAACATCACTATAGTTCTAAAGAAATTTTTAGAAAAAATAAGTATTTACTACTCTATTATATTTTGGTGTAAGAAACAATCCATAAGTCTCAGTGCTTAAGCAATAGGGCCTTCTCTCCTGCCTTCCCTTCTTCCCTTCTTCATCCCTCTCTTCTCTTTTTCTCGTCTTTCCTTCCTCCTCTTCTCTCCCTCTCTCATTGCATATTTGTCATGAGTCAGAGGTATCCACTTCTCATTTGGTGAAGTAGTCACCATCTCACACAATCAGTTATCTTTTTGCTGAGAGGAATAGACATGGAACTCTTGAGGACAACCAGCAATTAAATGTTCAGGTCAATATAAGCTTTCATTCGTTAGTCAGAATAAAATGAGCATCTGATCACAAGGGACATTTTACATGTGCTTGAAGAATAGACAACAGAAATATTCAGGGAACATTTACTGTTATTCACATTTTCTCCTATATTTTCACCCAATTTTTCAGCAAGTCTTATTGGTTTTAGTTTTTAAAATATCCAGAATGTACCCATTTTATAACTTTTTTGATCTCATATTATTTAATATTTTCCAGACCTTCTCTGTATATAACTAATAAGCTTAAGAACACCTTATATTTAAGTGGATAATTTTTGAATGTTTTCTATGTTCAAGGCATTATTTTAGCTATGGAGATAAATATTGGTGCTTGAGAAAGGAAAAAAAAAAAAGGAAGTTATGGAAGCCAAGAAAACAATGGCCATAACCCCAAGTATTTTATAATAATAATTTAAAGGCTGAGGCTTGGGTGAAGAAATATAAAATACTGTAAATCTTGAAGTCATTTATTATGTGAATATAATTTATATCTCTTAATATATGTCAGAGTTTAAGGAGCTATTTTTTATTATTTTGCCAAAATAATTTTTTAAATATGTGGAGAAGGCAAGGTTTAGAGAATACAAATGTTGTAGGGAAGATGGACTGTCCATCTTCCTGTCAGGATGGCCTGACAAAGCAGTCACATGCAGGAGGGGAATAGAAAGGAGGTCAAGGAGTGACCCAGTTGTATATGCCAGTAGAGTGATGGAGAGTAGAACTGGTTGTGAGTCAGAATGTCAACAGAATGTTCATTATCTGTTAGATCCTTACAGGCAGAAGGAAGTGATTTCCTAGTTGTTCTACACACAGTGGCATTATTTTGGAGAACTAGCATCAAAGTCAATGTGTGGCTAATTGTGGAGCAATAAGGACAGGAAGGAGCTGAGTAGGGATTGGGAAATTAATCTTCAGCTGGGTAGACTAAGTCACTCTAGAACCACATACTAGATAAAAAGACCTCCCAACCCCTATGTCTGCTGTTTCTGAGGGTCCTTAAGTAGTAGGTTAAAGACCACATAGGGCTGAGCTTGCAAGCTGAAAGAGAGAATGAAAGATTTTTCTTTAAAAAATACACTTTGCGTGGGTATGTCATGTGTTTATTCCATCTTTTCCCTCCTCTCTGTCCCCATTCTGCTGAGGGCCTCCTCAGTGGGACTGCTGGTATTCTCCATGTGGTTGTGGGTTATGAATTGTAGTTTCCTCTAGTCTTTGGCTAAAAGGGGGGGGCTACATCCATAAAATTTCTCTAAACTAACAATGCTTATCCAGTGTAACCTATGAGGACCTCATTCTCCATTGGAAAATGGTGGAGAATGCCTTTCTTTTTCAGAAGCTAGTGAGGACTAAGGGGATATACTGCCCTTCATACATCAGCAGAGGAAGGAAGATGTAAAAAGACAGACACAGACAGTGCTTTGTCCTAAATTATAAGAAGACCAGATTGATTGAAGGAGAAGACACTTGATTTTAATGATTATAATTTACTTTGGCCACTTTCAACTATGCCATGCTTTTAAATGACATTGACAGAGAGAGGAGGACAAGCAAAGAAGACTCTTCCATATCATTTGATGGCATCTTGACTATGAAAGAGTCCTGTGGGTTTTAGCATTTGGCTCCAGGCAGGTCTCACCACCTAAAACAGCCTATCCACCCACTGTGCTGCCTCTCCCAATTTTAATTAAATGCACATATGTTCTTGTTTTGCTTTTGCTTTTTCTCTCTAAATTCACAAGTGCCACATTTAAACCCTATTTATTACTTTGAAATGTCCTTACAGTGGCAGAGTGTTACAAAACTCTGTCATGGGTTCTGACTGTGTTTGGGTGAGGCATCTACAATTTTGGATGCATTTCTCTCAAATGGGGATAATACTCCTGCATATTCTTTGGACTTACACAAGAGGTATGCACTCCATTCTGGGTCAGTGGTGGTGCTGGAACAACACTCTAGTTTCTTCTTCTACATTTAAATGAATTTGTGGAAAAGCACGAATGGGTAAGCTTTCTCACTTTTGATTGATGAAATTCACTTCATATACCTCCTTCTGCCATTTTTAAAAGTTTAGTTTAACCTGTTCTTTGCATTCAGACTATCATCACATGTTTACCAAGTCAAATGAAACTCCAAAATATACCCACTCACTTAAGCATTGTGACAGGAACAATGGATCAACTATAGTGGATAAGTTATGGTGACCCAGAGGATGAAACTGGTGCACAGGGAAGTATAAAGATCACATTGCTGAGCTGAAGAGATTGCTCAGTGGTTAAAGTCATTTGCTTGCTTTCCCAGCCTGAAAGCCTAATGACTCAGCTTCAATTCCATAGTATCCACATTAAGCCAAATGATCAAAATGGTGCATGTGTCTTGGAGTTCATTTGTAGTGTCAGGATGCCCTGGTGTCCCCATATTAACTTTTTCTGCTTGCATCATTTCCTCTCACTCCATTTCAAATAAATAAAATAAAATAAAGTAAAATAGAATAAAAGTCTATTTTTAAAAGATCATATTGTTGTTGGACCAAAGGTGGACAATAAGGTCTTAGCTCTCGCTCTCTCTCTCCAACCCAGTCTACTATTTAGTGCCAATTTTATTCCTGTATCTCAAAGGATACAGAATCTAGGGGACAAGGGGAGCTTTCGAATCCCAACAAACATTAATCTTAAGTTTGCTTTGAAGAACTGATGAAGTTTATGCAAAGCATGTGACACTAAATTCAGTACATAGTAGATACTCAGAGTCCAGAGTGCTAACAATTTTACCATGAACCCCACTGCAGTATATATTAAATAAGATAGGCCATATATATTTGTTTGTTATCATTGCTTGTAAATAACTTTCCCACTAATGTTAGTGCTATTTTTAAAGATAAATTACAAGATGTAAATGTATTAAACTTTGATTAGTTCATCATTTCCTATGTGAACTCCTGTTTAGACATTATTTTTGAAGCACTTTACCTTTTCATCAGTTGTGAAAATGGGGCTGTTTATGAGTTAATGTAAGTTAAATCTAGGAGAAGCAGTGTCAATTCCAGTATATGGTAAATGATGCCTAGGTATAGTTATTCTGGAAGTATTCTAATTAAGAATTTGGATTACACATTAGAATTTCTTCATCACCATGGCAAATACCTGAGAGATACAATTTAAAAGGAGGAAGGGTATATTTCAGCTAATGGTTTTAAAGGTTTTATTCCATGCTGGCTGGGCCTGTAGAGAGGAAGTTCATTATGGTAGAAGGATGTGACAGAACATAGTTGCTCATGGTAGATAGGAAACAGAGAAAGAGAGCTAAAAGCTACATGTTCTCATGTAATAATGCACATTTCATTTTTAATATTTTGAATATATTTTTCATGTGTTTTATAACATCATATATAATTACATCTGATAAATAAAGGCTTAAAGAGGACAGGAATTGGGCTGAGAGATAGCTCAGTGGCTAAAGCCCTTGCTTGTGAAGCCTCAGGACTCAGGCTGAATCTCCTAGTACCCACAAAAAGAGAGATGCACACAGTGACACATGTTTCTTGAGTTCATTTGCAGTGCCTAGAGGCCTCAGCATGTCCATTCTCTTCATCTGTCTCTTCTCTCTCTCTCTCTCTCCTTAAAAATAAATACATAAAATGTTAAAACACAAAGAGGGGCAGGAATCATGCCTTCAGTGTGTTCTCTGAATTATTGTTCCACACAGCACAGTGGTTATGGCAGAAGTTCAGCTTAGTCTTACTGATTTGAATTATATTTCTGTCACTTTCTTTACTCTGTACCTTGTACATCCCTTACCTTGCCATACCTTACAAGGCATCATGTCTTTCCTTCTCCAGTTTTCTCGTCTCTGTGCATAATACTTGTATTGTTTGTTCTGAAACTATTGGTTATTGTTATATATTTCCACATAATGGGCTCTCTGTAAATTGTCATCTTGGTGGATAACTTCCCTCAGTGCCACTTGGAAGGGGGTCATGTGCAAGAAATAACAAAATAGTTAGAAAAATAACTAGTGTGTGTGTGGGGGGGGGAATATAACTGGAGTGCTCAGTCTTCTGTGACTTTCAGGCTTTCTGAGCAGTAGCCCAAGAACAAAACAAAACCACTGAAGACTTTGGAATGAGTCAAGATGCTGCTTCAGCAGTTTCCTGTAACCCTGTACTGCCCACTGTGTGAGTTACAGTGCATGTTCTCATCATAACTGCCTGTTAATGCTAATGATGATATCCTGAAAATTGAGAAAAAGAGGCTTCCTATTAATTCCTCAGAGATCAGGGGCCTAGCAGCACCTGGTATGAGTTACAGGATGATTGCCAACAATTCACCCTCATTTGGGCTCCATTATGCAGTCTTCCAAGTGATACAGTTCATCCCACTCCCCAATCCATTATGTTCAGTTAGACCAAAGCTATGATAATGACAGGCACAATGGGGCTCAGCAAATAGATACCTAAATTGGGAAATAATTGCCTTTTTAGTAAAATAGCTTTTTAGTAAATAACTCATAAAAGGTTTTCAAAGCTTAATAAACAGTAAGGAAGCAAATACTACTCCTTTTTCCTTCCTAGTTTATAAGACATTTCTACATAAGAGACATTATAAGAGCTCCAGAATGTTAATTGGGGACCTAAATATAAAACACAAAAGCCTTGCAGTTACTCTCAGATGCTGAATACAGACTGTTCTGTTGTATAGATTGCCCAACCTTGGTCACAGAACATACTAACACCAAGTGGTATCTTAGAGAATCTTTGTACAATACATACTCTTCCTTGCCTCCACTGTGGAGGAGCAGTCCAATTTCATCCTGACAGTATGGATCAACCACACCTGCACTGAAACTCATTTCATAGCCTGTTGACACAAGGCATCAGGAGCCCTAAATTGCTAGAAGGAAGTCTTAGGGTCCATTTTAAAGAAATGGTTTTTGTGCTTCCTGACTGAAGCACTGCCCAGTCTGGAGCTAAGACTTATAGGCCAACAAAGTACAACTGCAGGAACAAGAGGCAAAATATTGGCTAGTGGGTCACTGGGGGTCCCACTCCCATTTCTACTCATTGATACCTAGATGCATGAATTGTGGCTATAGAATAAACAGTATCATATACTGAATATTGATTAAGAGTATATTCAGTCTTCTAGAGAACCAATACCCAGCACTCCAGGTTATTGCCACATAGTTGGTGCTGTAACTTTCTTTAAAAGGATATTACACCATTCTATTGTGCCAGCTGCTTCAGGATAATGAAGAACCTGGTATGACCAGTGAATTCCATGAGCATGCGCCTACTGCCACACTTCTTTGGTTGTGAAATTAATTACCTGGTCAGAAGCAATGTTGTGTGGAATACCATGACAGTGGGTAAACCATTTTGTCACACTACAGATTGACACTTCCTTGGAAGCATTATGTGAAGGAGAGGCAAATCCATACACAGAATAAGTGTTAATTCCAGTAAGAGCAGAAATTCTCCTTTCCATAATGGGAATGATTCAAAGTAGTCAACCTTCAACAGGTTGTTGGCAGGTCAGCTTGGGGAATGGTGCCATCCATATAAGAGGCTCAGTACTGGTCTCTACTTCTTGCATACTTAGCACTAAGCAGCAACTCTAACCAGGCCAGACATGGTGAGAGTAAGCCCATGTTGTTGAGCTTATGCATAACCTCCATCTCTGCCACAGTGGCATGTTCATGGCCTTATTGGGCAATGACTGGGCTGTCCAGGGAAGAACTTGACTTCTATCCACAGAATAAGTCACCTGATATACTTAAATATGAAAGTCATCAACTGCTGAGGTCACCTTTTGATGAGTATTTACATGGAACACAAATATTTTAACATCCTTTGCCCATTCAGAGAGATATGTCCACATACTCCCTCCCTAAATATCTTGCTCACAAATTTCCCAACCATGCTCCTTTTAGGTCCCAGCCAAACAAATGGGTAAAGTCTACAAATGAGTATATAATCACACATATGACCATTTGTCTTTCTAAGTAAGATGCATGATCATGTTCACTACCTGCACTTCTACCCACTTTGAAGATTTCCTTTCACCACTGTCCTTCATGGTTGCCCAGAAAGGGGCTATCCTCTTCTGGGAGGTACCTGCAAGTGTGCAGATCCTTCCAGAAATGAAGCCCCATACTTCTCTTCAGCCAATAGGTCATGGTGCACACCCCATGATGCCACAGACACATACTTGAGGACATAAGACATTATAACAGTAGTAGGAGCCATAGGCATTTGGGAAACTTTTTCATGTAATTTACTTATACCTTCAGGACCTGCTTGGGCCTGATCACACATATGGCATTTTCATTTGATGATGGAATTCTGCTATGCACATGTAACTTGATGACTGGGTGGGTCAGATAACACCTGGCTCATAATGTGATTCTTAGATCATATAGAAACTTGGAGGCCCATAATCAAAAATTCAATTTCCACTAAGGCCCAATACCAGGTCAAGAGATGTCTCACAAAGGATGAACATTTTCTGCAGATGAAAGCAGGGTTCCAACATCCCAAAGGCCTCCCTATCAGAGCCAACCAAAGCTGGTAAACAGCATCCCTGTCTGTTACCAACACTTTCAAGTACCATTGTGTTTGCTGGATCATACAACTCAGATGGCAGGAGAATAAATGCAGTCTTGAAATCAAAGAGTAAAGATATAATTATGGGCTTGGCAGCTGAAAGCAAATTGCTTTTGGTAGTCCTTATGGGCAGATATGGAGAAGAAAGCATTTGCAAGTCAATAGCTATACTAGGTAACAAGAGGTGTGTTAATCTATTGTAGTAAGGAAAGCACACCTGGCACATCAGCCACAATTGGACTGGATACTTGAGTAAGTTTCCAATATCCATCTGACCTTCTCTGTGATCCATCTTTCAAGTCCTGATTTCTGCTATCCCTCCAGTAATGCAATATATAGGGTGTTTTGGGTTCGCTTTTATCCTGGAAGAAGCTAAAGACTGCCATTTGGGCTTTCCAACCATGAAGCCCTCACTCTATATAGGGCAAGGAACCAATGTGGGAGTCTTCCTACTTCTAAGTATGTCCACATTCAGATAACCATGTAGATAAACACAGGATGAATATAGGCACCCACACTATGAGGACTATGGCAAAACTTTCATTGATCTCCATAAGCACCAACTTTAACTTGAGAGCCATGGTGCTGTTTGGGGTCTCGTGGAACCAATGTCATTTTATTGTGTGTCTAGTCGCCCCCAAATGTTTGATTTTTTTCCTTGCCAAATTGTAGTTACTCTAGTAAAAGGTCATAGTGCCCTTTGGTGAAAGATAGAAAAAAGATAATTAGCATTAAACCTTTTCAGAAGTTCCTAGCTCTTGTGAATACAATAAACATGGTTGAGCAAGTATCTCTTAGGTAGTGAGATGTGTCCTTAGGATATATGCTTAGGAGTGGGATAGCTGGGTCATATAGTAGATCTATTTTTAGCTGTCTGAGAAAACTCCACACTGATTCCACAATGGCCAGACCAGATTGCATTCCCGCCAACAGTGTAGAAGGGTTCTTCTTTTTCCACATCCCCACCAGCATTTATGGTTATTTGTTTTCATGATTGTAGATAATCTGACAGGAGTGAGATGGAATCTCAACATAATTTTAATCTGCATTTCCCTGATGACTAGGGTTGTAGAAGATTTTTTAGATGTTTATAGGCCATCTGTATTTATTCTTGTGAGAACTCTCTATTTCCATAGACCATTTTTAATTGGGTTGTTTGATTTCTTATTATTTAATTTTTTGATACTAATTCTCTGCCAGATGTATAGCTGACAGAGATTTTCTCCCATTCTGTATGTTGCCTCTTTGCTTTATTCAGTGTCTTTTGCTGCACAAAAGGTTTGTAATTTCATGAGGTTCCAATGGTTGATGTATGGTTTTATTTCTTGAGCAATTGGGATTACATTCAGAAAGTCTTTGCCAATACCAATATGTTGAATGATTTTTCCCTACTGTTTCCTTTAACAGCTTCAGATCTGATATTAAGGTTTTTGATCCATTTGGATTTAATTCTTGTGTATGGAGAGAGAGATAAGGATGTATTTTCATCCTTCTACAGATACACATCCAGTTTTCCTAGCAGCATTTGCTGAAGAGGCTGTCTTTTCTCCAGTGAGTATTTTTGGTCTTTTTGCTGAAGCTACCTGGACTTACATCTGGGTTCTCTGTTCTATTCCATTGACCCACATGTCTATTTTGTGCCAGTACCATGCTGTTTTTCTTACTATGGCTCTGTGATATAGGTTAAAATTTAGGTATGGCAATGCCAGCAGTCTTATTTTTGTTGCTCAACATTGTTTTAAGATATTTGAGGCATTTTGTTCTTCCAAATGAATTTTTGGATTGTTTTTTCTATTTCCATGAAGAATTCCATTGGAAATTTTGATGGGTATTGCATTAAATGTGTCAATTGCTTTTGGTAAGATTGCAATTTTCACAATATTGATTCTTCTAATCCAAGAACAAGAGATATCTTTCCATTTCTTAATGTCTTCTGAAATTTCTCACTTGTGTGTTTTAAAGTTTTCATTGTACAGATCCTTCACTTCCTTGGTTAGGTTTATTATAAGGTACTTTATACTTTTTGATGCAATTGTGAATGGGAGTGATTCTCTGATTTCATCCTCTGTGTGTTTGTTGTTAGCATATAGGAAGGGTACTGATTTGTGTGTTTATTTTGCATCCTGCTACATGGCTATAGGTATTCATCAGTTCTGACAGTTTGCTGGTAGAATCTTTAGGGTCTTTTATATATAGAATCATATCACACCTACAAATAATGATAACTTGATCTCTGCCTTTCCAATTTGATTCCCTTTTTTTTAAAAGATTTTTTTTAACTTTATTTATTAATTAGAGACAGAGAGAGGGAGGAGAAGGAGAGAGAGGGAGTGAGAATGGGTTCTCCAGGGCCTCTAGCCACTGAAAACAAACTCCAAAGGCATGCACCCCCTTGTTCATATGGCTAATGTGGGACCTGGATAGTTGAACCAGGGTTCTTAGGCTTCATAGGCATGTGCCTTAACAGATAAGCCATATCTCCAGCCCTTGATTCCCTTTTATGTGTGTCTCTTGCCTTATTGCTATGGCTAAGATTTCCAGTACTATATTAAATAAAGTGGAAAGAGTGGACACCCTGTGGGAAAGCTTTAAGTTTCTCGCCATTTCACATTATGTTGGCTGTAAGTTTGCCATCAAAAGACTTTATTATGTTGAGATATGTTCTTTATATTCCCAGTATCTGTAGCACTTTTATCATGAAGGGATGTTGTATGAAGCCTGGCCTCCCTTTCATTCAAGGGATTCTGGGTCTGTTGGGTAAGGGATCCTGATTCTCTGTAACTGTGATTCAAAGTGGACTTTTGTTTATTGGCTCTGGAATATTTTTTTCTTATATAATCAGAGAAAGAACTTAGTACACTTCTTATCTATTTAAGCCCTGGGAACACTGTGATTAATTAGCCAGTACAAAGTTCTATATGAGTCATAGCATTATGAACATTGCTTTGCCTATACTGTCCATTATGATAAGTAGACTAATCTTACCTTTGCCTATTTATGGATGTCATTTGGCCCTTATTACTCTGAAATCCAGTTATAGTCATGACATATAAATCATCTAATTTAGCAACAGTGTCTTCCATTGTAAGGCCTGTATTGAGCTCTTCAATATGCTGGTGTTCTGCTCATTAACATGTGCCTTGAAGTCTTAGTAAAAAGCATGTCTCTGGACCCTCCAACCATGGAGGAGTAGTTTTTATATGTTTAATCTACTCTAGTGTTCTGATTTCCCAGAGTCTTTTAGTTTCTTCATCAACATTATATGAAGCGATATTGGGCAGCTCGATCTCATTCATAGTAGGCCATTGTTTGGCACATACTTCAGCCAATCAATCAAATAAACTCTTGGCCCATGCAGCTTGCATTATTAAATTTAGAATCTTTGCTCAGAATCAATCAACTCAGCCTGATCCAGTTTTATATTACTTCTTCCATCATCCTATTCCATTAAAATCAATGTTTATACATATTGCACAGAATTCCATTTGAATGAGTTAGAAAACCCATGGATATTTAGGATCCTGCTTAGCACTAAGTCTGGTTATAGGTCTAGAAGCAAAACTGGGCACTGAGGGATATCATCAGCCTCATCTTGCTTTGTATCTTCTTCAAGGACAGTCATTGCTGGTTCCACAGACATACAGAATTAATTCCCCCAGGCAAGGACAGACACAGTAATACTACTGGGCATAGCAAGGGAATATATCTGCTGTAAAGGATGAGTAGGTTACTTTCTCAGGCAAAATTGGACCCAATGGTATCTGAAAGTTAAATTCTCTAAGCTTCATCAGGCCTTCCCACATATCTCCATCCCAAGCTACAAGATCCCACTCTTTCTCAATCAGCTGCCTCACTTTATAACTGCTTATATTCTTTGAGATTTGAACTTGTGTTGTACATCAGCCAATTGAGTGATGAGGGCTTGGGTTTGCTTTTCTCTAACTTGAGCTGCTTAAGAGAATAAGCTCATCCAAGAAGCACTTAGAAACTTTCAGAACTGTTTTGTATAACTTGAGATGGGAAATTTCATCTCTGAGCTTATGCTTATAACTTGTTATTTTATCTAAAGATGATAGAAACAACTAGCAAGCATCACTATATTTCTTACTTTTCCACAAATATTAAAAAAAAAATCTATACAGATGCACTAAATTCTGTGCTCCCCACAAGGGGTGAGTAAGGATTGTCAAACACATAATTCATCATAATAGTTTGGTTTCTCTAGAAGTATTCCTAGTACAACAAATCTATATCAGTCAGGACATTCTAGAGGAACAGACGGATAGAATAGTTATGTATTACAAATGAAATTTATTAGATTAGCCTACAGGAATTAGGCTAGGCTGTCCAACAGTAGCTGTCGACAGGCTGGAGAATCAGTGAACCCAGCAGCTGTTCAATCCACAAGGCTGGATTCCTTAGTCATCCCAATCTGGATCTGAAGGCCTAGAGGATTTCTGGAGAGCCTCCAGTCTTCAGTCAGTGTTGGAAAGCTAATGTTGGGTTCCAATGTCTAGAAGACTGGTAAGAACATGAGAGATATATGTACTGGCAAGTAGCACAGGCAGTCAGGCAAAATCCCTATGTTCATTCAGAGCTTCCTTATCTATAGTCCATCATCAGAAGAGCTACCTACTCCAGGTGAAGGTCTTTTTCCTTCCATCAGTCCTTCCTAGAAATGCCTTCACAGACCTGTCCACCAGATGAGTATATCTCTTACTTAATTGCTGCTCTGAGCAAGCTAACAACAGAACTTAGCCATCACAATCCATGGTCAACGATGTTAGAAAGAAGCATCACTATGCTTTGCAATTGCTTTGCACTGTACTAAAAATATGTAAGTAAAGATTTTGTTGTTTGAGATGGATTCTATATATAAACTATGTCTCTGTTTTGCTTTGAGCTATATTATTGAACCCAGTATAAATTCTTTTTTACTCTTTTTCCCAGTACAAATTCTTATAAAACCATAAATGCTTCTCTTTTCATCTTTTCAAATATTAGTTTTACATAATTCTAAAGGTGAGAAAAATTATCATTACAACTTCTGGTTTGACTTTATGAGAGCTGAAGTTCAAATTCTTTTACTTTCTTACTTAAAATCTTAAAGAAACTATTTAAACTCAGTGATTTCAGTCTATTCTATAAATTAAGGAAAGCACAACCTCAGTTTTAAATTCTGAGGGACATGACTAAGTGAATTCATAGTGTGACATTTAGTTAGGAAAGAAGGTACCATGAGAGCAATAGACTCAGAGCTGCCCTTCAACTTATCATTGTTGTGTTACTCTAGAGATGGGGAGTCTATATTTTACCAACCTGGCATTTTCACTCTAATTTTGTCTTTTTTGTTGTCTCTACAGCTTTTCTGTCTTTTTTTAGAGTATTAGTTCCCAGTCCTCTTCCTATGAGGGTCATAAGTTCTAAAAGATGTGCTAAAAATGAATGCCAAAACCTCAGCACTGAAGCAAACCAAAAATGAACCCAACATGGCTCAGGGAAATTTTGCAGAAGAGGGGGTGGAAAGAATGTCAGAGTCACATGTTGGGTCATGATATGCAGAGACATTTATCCTACCCATAACTGTGGGCTAACTCCACAATGCACGACCCATTTACATCAACAAGGAGGGTCCAATGGGAGGGGGTAGATCATAGGTGAGCCTAAACAATGGCACCAAACTGTTTGTATTTGCTGAAAATAAAACTAATAAATTAAATTAAAAAAATTAATAAAAAATAAAAAAAGGAAAAAAAATGAATGTAAGAAAACAGCCACACTTTTCTCTTCTCTTCTCTTCTCTTCTCTTCTCTTCTCTTCTCTTCTCTTCTCTTCTCTTCTCTTCTCTTCTCTTCTCTTCTCTTCTTCTTTTCTTTTCTTTTCTCTTCTCTTTCCTTCCCTTCCCTTCCCTTCCTTTCCCTTCCCCTCCCTTCCCTTCCCTTCCCCTCCCCCTCCTTCCCTTCTCCTCCCCTCCCTTCCCTTCCCTTCCCCTCCCCTCCCCTCTTTTCTTTTCTTTTCTTTTCTTTTCTTTTCTTTTCTTTTCTTTTCTTTTCTTTTCTTTTCTTTTCTTCTCTTCTCTTCTCTTCTCTTCTCTTCTCTTCTCTTCTCTTCTCTTCTTTTCTCTTCTTTTCTTTTCTTTTCTTTTCTTTTCTTTTCAGATACAGCCTCTCACTGAACTCATGGCTCACTGATTTGGCTAGTCTGACTAGGCACTTGCCCCAGTGATCCAGCTGTCTCCATATTCTGAACACTGGCATTATGGACACACCTCAGCACATTTAGCATTTAAGTGGATGTTGGGATTCCAAACTCAATTCCTCATACTTGCTAACTCTGCCATCTCACCAGCCCAGAGATATGTTCTAAATTAGTTCTGTTTATAATAGTTCAGCCTGTTAATAGCACAGTAACCAAGAAGATATTAGCTAAGAATGACCAGTGAGATAATTGCCATTCAACTAGAATATGTCAGAAATTGCTGTAGACAAATATTTTTCAGGGGAAGGAATTCATTAGGAGCTGGCTGGGCTTAGCACTGTGCGCTGGAGGCACAACCCAGCTCCAGCACCCCTCATGCCTATCACCTGTTCTGACCTCAGGCAGAGTTCACATATAGTTTGAGCCTCCATTTCCTCATCTGGGAATTCAATGATGTAAGTCAGTCTTTTCTATGTGCCACTAATCAAAAAGACAAATTCTTAATTGCCATGTTTGGGGACAGCAAAAGGAACAGATGGTAGAGAACCAAGATTGCTAATGTGAAACAAAAGTAAAAAGGTAGTAATTAAGAATGACTGCAGGCAGGGCCCAGAGATAATTGGGACAAAACTTCACTGTTTCTACCATGTAGTTCAATCTAAAGAAAAATTCAGATGGAAGGTTAGACTATATGCAGGCTCAATTTGATCAATTTATGGCTGCAAATTTGACCACAAATACCTGATTTCTTTTAAGCCAGAGTCACTTTCAAAGTGATGTTATTCTGAACCATGTCAGAAGCAATACTTAATTGATGTTGCTGATTGGGAAAGTTATTTAATGACAACACATAGTCAACACAAATGAAGTTATCCATGAATTAAGTGATGGTCCATAAGTAAAAGACTTACAGGTCAAGGAGTTGTTCAATTGGTGGCTCTTCTCACACTCAAAGGAAAAAAAAACAATAGCATAACTGGAGGTAGCACTCCAGGGTGAAACATTTTCAGTCACCCCGGAACATTTCATATACATATCCAGAATAAGCCAAAAGACACATACAATTGATTATCATAGTTATTGGGAGCTATGCCAAGCAGTCTCATATACCTGTTAAATCTGCAATATAATTCATAATGTACACTATAATACATCATGCAAAACGCTCTGATCATTTTTCTTTTTATTCTCACAAATTGCCTACTACTCATAAAATATAAGAGCTAATCTCATATTTAAGCAGATTTAAACATGCTTATGAGTATGTATATTTTATATAAAATGCATATATTTATGTGTATGCAAAAATCATATCATGTGACTTCTTGTTAATTTTTCATTTCTTTCACCAATTGGTGAAATCTTCAGCTTTGTATATCACATGGCTCTGAATGTATCTTTTTAGTGGATATTGGCTAGTGCTGTGCCCATGACTCATTTTGTATTTTAAAATACCTCACTTTTCCACATAGCGATAATATCCCTCTTTATATCAAAGTCTAAGTTGAAGTGTTACATCACAGTTGGGCTTGTTGGACCCTTAATGCTGTCCTGAAATTGGTTTGGCTCAGCTTACAAGGAGAAATTAAAAGTATCACTTTCTTACTCTCTGTTTAGAGACATCAAGTATATACATAGCTTGAAATGGCTTTGTTTGAATATTTACAACACAAGAAATTGGTTTATGCTATTAAAAAACAGTTTTCCAGGCTGGAGAAATGGCTTAGTGGTTAAGCGCTTGCCTGTGAAGCCTAAGGACTCCGGTTCGAGGCTCCATTCCCCAGGACCCACGTTAGCCAGATGCACAAGGGGGTGCATGCATCTGGAATTCCTTTGCAGTGGCTGGAGGCCCTGGCGTGCCCATTATCTCTCTATATATATTTGCCTCTTTCTCTCTCTGTCTGTCATTTTCAAATAAATAATAAAATTATTTAAAAAAAACCAGTTTTTCTTACCCCTCTAAGTAGCCAGTTATTAAAAATTTATTAGCCTACTGGCCTTGATAGTTAGAAGAGATGCAATCTTGGCAAAGTATTCATTCTTGGGCATGATTTTTGCGTTGGAATGAAGAAAATGTAATCTTGTTTTCTATATTTAGAAATTTTTTGTATTGAAAAAATATTGTAGTGTCTTATACTAGCATCTCTATTAAACACTTTATGCATTAATTATAGAGAATTTTCACTCTGATTGAGCCATCTAAAGTTATTACTTTAAATACAAAGTCTTTGTTGAAATGCCTTTGGTTTCTATTGCCTGCCCTAAATTACTATTTCCCAGCCCTATGGTATGCTAGCCCTTAATAATATCTAGGCTTTACCCAACATATACATTTTACATAGTGAAAATACAAATATCACGACAGAAAATGAGAAGGTATTTATGACCTCCACCTTACATTTTACTTGTCATCCTGGTAATGTCTTTGTAACAAAATGTGGTTGCAGTGTTTAGTTTTCATGAAACCTTGGGCTCTTGAAATCTGGGACAATTTCTAACTTACCTTAGTTTTGTCATGACCCTTTAGGGTTTGAAGAGCTTACTAGATTAAAGTATGGTATGTATATTTTTATCACTGTGAATTTACTATTTCAACCCTTTATTGCCATTATGAACTTTGGGAAGAAATACTTTGAGGCTATGTAAAATGTAGGTTCTTATGAAAATTTCAGTATACCTATTTATATTTTATACCACTCTACATTGTTTAAAAATAATTTTATTCAATTGTTTATTACCTATAAACATAGTTATTATATTTCATTTGCCCCATATTTGTTCAGTAGTAGCCTTTTCAATCTGGGCTCTGTGTCTTTGGACTTTTCCCTGTATTTTTCAGTACTTCTTTTACCCAGCATTTCAGTCAGGTCCGCATTGCTGGCAGAAATCATCTGGCCAAGAGCAACTTATAGGAACAAAAGGTTTATTTTGGCTTATGGACTCAAGGGAAAGATCCACAATGGCAGGGAAAATAATGGCATGAGCATAGGATGGACATCACCCTTTGGCCAACATCAGGTAGACAATAGCAACAGGAGAGTGTGCCATATACTAGCAAAGAGAAATTTCCTATAACACCCATAAGCCTGCCCCAACAATACACTGCCTCTAGGAGGTGTTAATTCCCAAATCCCAGTCAGCTGTGAACCTAGTATCAGACCACTTAAGTTTATGGGGGACACATGTGTCAAACCATCACATCCCATCCCTGGCTCCCATAAACTGATAACTATTCATGATGTAAAATGCAATGTATTCAGTCCATCTTTAAAAGTCCCCATAGTTTTTATCAACCCTAATGATGTTCAAACATTAATTAACATAGTCCACGCTCTTTTCACTGAGCCTTAATACCAAAAAATTCCCCGAAAACCCATAATGACACAGACTAAACATTCACATTGCAAAAGATGGCATTTGGACATAGAAAAGAAATATTCAACCAATACAAGATTTAAAACAACAAGGGCAAACATCAAACTCTGTAGCTCAAAGGCCAACAAGTGTAGCCAGTGACAAGTCTCTAAGTCTGATAATCCTAACCAGCAACAAGTTTCTGGAATTCTAATTTAGCCCCTCCAGCTTAGCTACTCACAGTCCTGGGAAACTTCAACCCCCAGCCAGCAGCTTTCCTTAGCATCCATCTTGTGATCCCTGCATCTCCACTGGGTCTCCATTGCAAACCATGGTTCATCCGCATGGCTCCATTGGGTCTCCATTCAGGCATCCAGCAGATCTGCTTCACACTGCCCATGGACATTTCCAAAACACAAGACCTTGTTGCAAATTCAATGACCCTCTCTTTCCTGCATTTCTTATACTCCACAATACCAGGTAAGGTACTGATTTGTTAATCTAGGGGGGAATACAACATACTTTGAAGAATAGGATACTCCCTGAGCACTCAGGCCCCTTCAAAAGTCTTCCTGTTGCCCCAGTGCAGGTCAGATGGCCCAGTCTCAAAGGTTTTAATCATTTATATAATTGCAGTTGAATTGGCAAGAGTTTTTGCCCAAAGATTTGTTTCTATACCATATCCCTCTGCACATACCAGTCTGTTTCTATACACTGCAACCCTGCACAAGTTCTCAGGACACTTGCATAACAACACGTCTCTTACACAAATTGCTTCTAGCCCAGTCCAGCAAAACTCCTTTCACCCTCATAAGCCAAACCTCACAGTCCATAGTTCTTACTGAATTCAGGTCTTGAAACTCTGACCAGAATGATCCACCAAGCTGTACTTACAGCACTGCAAGGTGTCTCTTAGGCCAAGGTTTCAAATTCATCCATAGTCCTCTTGAAAATCGTCTTTGAAGGACCAAAGCCACACAGTCAGGTGTCTAACAGGTAATGACACCACCTCTCAGTACCAACATTACTGTTGCAGTCAGGTTCAGATTTTTGGCAGAAATCACTGGACCAAGAGCAGCTTTTTTGGGGAAAAAAAAGGTTTATTTTGGCTTATAGACTCGAGGGAAAGCTCCATAATGGAAGGGGGAAACAATGGCATGAACAGAGGGTGGGTATTACCCCCTGGCCAACATAAGGTGGACAATAATAACAGGAGAGTGTGCCTGTGCCAAACACTGGCAAGGGGAAACTGCCTATAACACCCTTAAGACCACCCCGAACAATACCCTGCCTCCAGGAGGCATTTGTTTCCAAATCTCTATCAACTGTGGACCTTGTATTCAGAACACCTAAGCTTATGGTGTAAACCTGAATCAAACCACCACACTCAGCTCTCATCCCTGCATCCAATTTCTGAACTCTAGGCAACTTTCATTACTGCTCTTTGAGTAGCTGGGCTCAGACACTTAACTCTCAGATGCTTTCATATGGGTTACTGGCCTTTCCCTTGTAAGTACTGGGCCATTCTCTCTCACACACACACAAATTAAACACAGTCCTTGTTAAGTTCCACCTTAATCTGTACAGAGATGAAGTTGGATCAGGTTCTGGTCTCTTAGAGCTGAGTTTATGAGGCCCTATCCAATATGAAAATGGGTACTTTTATCTACAATCTGCAATGGTAACTAGGTCAATTTGCCATACCAGCCAGCGCAAATGACCTTGATAGCTCTAGGAAAAACAACATTGATACTAAATGACTTAGATTACTCAAACACAGCAAATCAGTTCAACAGGGATTCACTCTTTGGCTTTCAAGTCGTCAGTTAGAATTTGGATCTGAAGTTATTGTACTTGTGCTTTTGAGGGAACTGAAGCTGTGACATGGCCCGTGGTGGCTCATAACAAAGCAAATCAGAAGCAGATGCTTTATAGAGAGGGAGAGAATAAAGCAGAGACATTTAGAGAAAAGCAGGAAAAAAATGAACTTGTAGCCCAAGAGAATTGCTACTTTGGTTTGAGCTAAGTCTGTATTAGTGGCTCACTACCTTGTTCTGGGTTTTATTGGAATTTTCCTGCAAGTTCCATATGACTTCCTTTCTTCTTGAGCTCCATATGATTGTGTTTCTCTACAGGTCAGCCAGATTATTCCCAACTAAGAAAGCCCTGTTAGGCATGGATAGGACCGTAGCTACACTTACAAGAACTCAGCATTCTAAATGTCTAGCAGGCACAATGACTTAGAGAAGTTTTCTGTTGACTCTTGGTGGTGTGGTGAATTTTCTAAGAGCAGTAGGAGTAGCAAGAAACCTTCTGTGTGGGAGAGTGATCTCTTCTTTTACCTCCCCTGTTGTGTGTGATGCTCTAATATTTGATTTGCTCCTCAAGAGATAAATGCTTTAATAATAAAAGCTGCCTTTGAAATTTCATTATTTTAGGTACTTTTGTAAATATGTTTCAAGTCTTTATTTACCTCTCCTCAATTCCAAATCTTTAATGAAAATGGCTTATAAAATTCTTTAGAAACAATGGTTTAATGGAGTAATGGTTTATAGAATTCTTTTAGGCTGCTTTTGACTGCATGTATAATAAATGCTTATTATCAGAAAATATCCAAGGTGATGAAACCATGGCAAAATAACGTATTTTCAGCTCTGATTCTTTTCATGCCTCAAATTAGGATGAGTACACCTGGTAAGCTCAATCCATCATCATCTGTGTGTGACTTTCTCTATTCCAAACATGGATTCTCAGGAGAAAAAGTAACAATTATTCTTTGTTAAATTTAAAATTTTACCACTTTCATAGATATATAATAAGTGATTGTATGTATTTCAACAGTAGGAGTGTGATCTTTCTTCAGTTACATACATTATTTCAACTGCTTACATAATTATGACATAGCATTAAATAGTGATTGAACTAGAGAGGAATCACACTAACTGATGTACAAAAATATTACTGTGTGTTGGCACATATAATATTTTGTTTTCACTTGAGCAAAGCACTAATTTTGCAAAATGGTGAACCTTTTGTTCAGGGAAGAAGTAAACTGAATTCCAAACTTATTTCTGGATGTCACAACATTGGGAGTTCTACTGAGATATTTAGGAATGTAAAATGGGAAAGACTATATAGCCCAACAGAGGATTTAGGCAGGAAGGATAGTCTAATTAAACTCATGCCACTGTCCCTGTTTGTTTATAACATAGTGATAGATAAGAGGAGAGAGATCTTATTTTTGAAGAGAAAGTTGGAACAAGAGAACATTATGAAGCAATTTCATAGTTCAATTTCATACTCCAGTCCTTCTATTTTTTCAACTTATTGTTAGGAAAAAGATGGATGTGAGTTCATCTTTTGTTAACGTTTGGGTTATATCCAAGATAGAGAACCTAGCACGCTATGCTATACTCTGCCTGGAATTACCTATCAACAGATGTAGATTTATTTGAAAAAAAAAAAAAAAAACTCACAGAGAAAAATGTGAGACAGATAGTATAGAGGAACTTAAAATGGGAAGGGATAAATAAAACATTTCCTCTCTCTTTTCATTCCTCTTTCATTGTCTCTAATCCCTCTGGGACATAAAATGAAGAGAAAAATGACTCCACCAATGTTTGTATGTCTATAAATAGAGTTGTGGTCAGCACATGACAATTCATAGGCTTATTAGCATCTACCTAAGTGAAAGGCCAATAATCAGTTCCATTGAAGAATGCCAATGTTAAGCTGCTCAGAGTAGGCAGCCACTGGAAATGGCACTGAAGTTCAGCTCTGAAAACTTGGCTGCTGCATAAAATGGATCTGAAGCATTTAGAACTATTGATTTTCTACCTGCCCATACCAATTTATATATAGCTTGCCTTTCAATGGTTCATGTGTTGAAATCTTATTCTTAAGTGTGGCCTTGTTAATGACAACAGGGCTTTATGAGATAGAGCCTCATGGGAGGAGACTAAGGCATAAGGAAGAATGGAATTAGTTCTTAGAAGAGACATGGTATAGAGTGCTCTCAAGTTTTGGATGGTGCTTTGGCTTCCTCCTCACTATGTCGTTGCTTTCTCCATGCATGCTTCTACTGTTGGGATAGCATCCTCAATGAAGTCCTTACCAGAGTTGAGCTGACACTAACAACATGCCCTTGAAATTCTGGCACTGTGAGCTAAATAAACCTCTTTTTAAAATGAGTTTTTTTGGGATGAAAAGATGGCTCAGTGGTCAAAGGCACTTGTCTTCAAAGCCTGCTGGCCTGGGTTGAATTCTTAAGCCACCCAAGTAAGCCAGGCACAGTAAGTAGCACAAGTTTCTGGTGTACACACACACACGTGCACACACACACACACACACACACACACACACACACACAAATAAACAATTAAAAAGTAAGTTTCTCAGCCTCAACTATTTCAGAGCTGGTTAATGTACTAATCTTCAGGGAAGCACTGCAAGAAAGCAGAAAAGGATGGGGTGTGTAGTCTCTGTACTGGGATTGTGTAACATGCAACAAACTTTGCTTTTCCTTATCAACACAAGTAAGACAGTAAATAGAGGAGTAAAAGGGAATGGATCTTTCTTTTGAAACCCACACTCAATTCAGAAGTTAATTGCAGATATGTGAAACTTTACTCTGATGAGAACTCAAAAATGACTATAAGAAATACTGAAATGACTGAGGCTGACTTTCTACTAATTGTGAACTTTAATATGCATGTGAGCCAGGGATATGGAGAATCTTTTTCAAATCATTTAATATTACATATCAGTGGAAATAAATAAAGCCTGCACATGCTTGTTCACCACTGAGTTGATACTTTTAATTCTACCTGTAAGGAAAGGCTTGGGTGCAAAGTTGCAAGGCAGGGTTCCTTGCTAACAGATCCCAAGCCCTGGAACTTAGGAGAGAGAAATGAAAGGTGTCTCATGTGCCTTAGTCCACTTCTAAACCATCACTGGACAGCCTTGGAAGGAAAACAAAACTCTGCCTCTGTTTATTGATCTTGTGTTTATTAGGGAAGACATCTGTTTCTCTTGAAAGGCATTATAATGGAAGTTCAGAGAAGTATATATTTCCCCTCCTTAAGAGATAAAAAAGAAATCACTACACAGGACTACAACTGTGCTTATGTCTGAGCTATAAGGCAGTAAATAACTTTTCTTCAAAAGCTGGAGTTAGTAAACTTTTTCATTAACTGGCTAGATATACATTTTAGGCTTTGATGGCCATTCTTGTTTCTCTCCCAAATGATAAATGCTCTCTCTGCAGGTAAAAACAAAACTGGGAATATGTAAACACATGTTACACTGTGTTCCAAGGAAACATTGTTTGTAAAAATACGTGATGGGGAAAAATATAGGTGATGGGATCTATTTGTCCCACAGGCTTCACTTCTGTATTTCTATTCTAAGTCATTGTCCATATTATCCAAAGTAGCCACAATAAAGAATGCTTTGATTTTAATGTGTCTCTCTTCTTCCAAAGTTTCATACTTTAAAAACTTGACCCTTAATGCAACAGTATTTGGAGAAAGGAGGCTTTTGGGAGGTGGCAAGGCTCTGAAGGTTCTACCCTTGTGAATGGATTAATGCATTGATAGAAAACATTTGTGGGTCCTTGTTCTTCCACATTCTGCCATTGAAGGCTCAATTTGAAGGTTCTCACTAGGTCCTCCCTCATGATCTTGTACACCCCAGTCTTCAGAGGAATGAGAAATAATAGCTGTTCTCACCAAATTACCCAGAACACATTTGTGCACATGTACACACACACACACGCACACACACACACACACACACACACACACACACAAATTAAAATTTTGGAAATGAATTCACTTTGAGGTCTGTATTTATCAGTAGCATTATGTTTCTTCACACCTGTCTCATGGAAGACAATCAATGATTTGTATCACAGCAGAAATCTTGATCAATTATTTGCCTTGATAATTTGTTGTGGCTCTCTGAATAAAGTGGAAGAACTTTGCTTTTTGGAGTTACTTCTGATGGATGGATTTATCTTCTCTCCCTCACTCAAAAGGCATATGTGAGAGGCGGTTGAAAGAATACCCCAATTATATTGTGCTTAGAGCATCTGTAGAGTTGGTCCTGGAGGCCTGGGCCAGGGAAGCACAGCTGTGAAGTTCTGCTCTTGCTCCTAGCACAGATGCCAGAGCAGATGGAAGGGCAGGGAGCATCTGCAGATCTACAAGTGAGTGGAAAGTGAAAGACAGAGCGGACATTGCTGGAATGGTTAAATTGATAGGTTTTCACTCCCAGGAGCAGCCATGACACTAAACTCCTCACTATGCCGCAGACAGAAATGTGATGGATGGGATGCGAGCTGTAGTCTTCAGTCCCTTTATAGCCAAGATCCTCTGTTCTGACAGGCAGCCATTTGATGCCCTTGCCTGGAAATTATTCTGATTGTGTTTCAGATACTTAGGCAAACATTGCTGTTCAGGTTACATGCCAGATACAAGGCTATTCTGAATATAGGAAAGGAAAGATAGAAATTTAGGTTTGCTAATCTGCAAAAGAAAATATTGAATGTGCTTTCTCTGGAGAATAACAATACTTTGCACATTGCTGTGCTAAATTTACTGCAGTGCCAAGCCTGTTAGAACACCAGCAGTGGAAATGGGCCATTGTTGGTAACAGGTTGACAGGATGATTATGCTTCAGGGGCCACTGTTATCTATGTCCTTTGGACAGCAGTTTGGAAAAGCTTCAGAGACACTAATTAATTCTGCCCCACAGGAAGGGGTGGGAACCACTAGCCCAGTGGGAGGCTAAACCAGAGAGCTCAGTCTGAGGTCAGAGGAGCAAGAAAGCACTTCAGGGTGTAGGTTGATCTTCTAGAAAAAAAAAAAAAAAATTCTTTAATCTTACTTAAGGTTACAAAGTCTTTGGCCTCATGCAAAACATTTCATCTTGTGCAATTTTCAGCTGTCCTTATCATTTGAATAAAGTAATAGGGTGAGTCAAGCAGCTGAAAAGACCAGTAGAATTTCACTCTGTTAAAATGCTGATTATAGACTAAGAATATCAATTCTTAGGCTCTTCTAATCACCAAATCTATTCTTGACTACAATTGAGATTTCCCCATTGTATTTCTTATACTTTAACTTAAGGCCTCATTGGATTTCAATCCCCCAACCTGAAATTCCTAAACTGGGGTAGCCTTGATTCCTGAGGGTTTTGAGGGTTTAGGAAACATCCATAAACTCCAAATCCTGAGTTCCTATCTATTTTATTTATTTATTTATTTGAGAGTGACAGACACAGAGAGAAAGACAGAGAGAGGGAGAGAGAGGGAATGGGCGCGCCAGGGCTTCCAGCCTCTGCAAATGAACTCCAGACACGTGCGCCCCCTTGTGCATCTGGCTAACGTGGGACCTGGGGAACCGAGCCTCTAACAGGGGTCCTTAGGCTTCACAGGCAAGCGCTTAACCGCTCAGCCATCTCTCCAGCCCCCCTATTTTTTAACAAATAATTGAAATAAACAGTCTGAGAAGGGTAATTTATAAACTATTGCATCAAGTCAGGGAAGTCAGGGGAACCAGGGAGAGAATCGGAGAGAATTTGGAACCAAGAAAAGGGGAATGGATGGTCTGAGATTCCATAGAGGGGTGTCTTGAGCAAAAACCTGGCAAAAAAATAATAAAAAAATAATAAAAAAAAAAATAAAAAAAAAATTTAGAAAATAGACTTATGGTTTGAAAAATTAAGAGGATGTAAAAATAGAAAAGAAATCTCCTTTCCTATTTTGGCAGCTGAAGGGTGTAGTTTTACCTGTGTTGGACCCCCACAGCCAAGGAACTAGAAAAGGATTATAGGTGAGGCCCCTGGTTCATCTCTGTTTATTTGGAGTCAGAGGCTATACCTGGAAGAGGTTGGCACACTTGGGTACAGTGGGAGAGCCAATTGGCTTGAGCTCAGTGAAGAGGTCAACACATACACACACACACACACACACACACACACACACACACACACACACACTTGGATAAGGTGCACACATGAGAGAGCTGACTCAGACTGAGAAAGACTTTTAATTCCAGTTCTGCTGCTACAGCAGAGTGACTGTGTGAGGTAAGATTCTGCCTTGTAAGCCTTTCCCTAAACTGCCTAACAAAGCTTCCTGACCTCCTCTCATTTTGACAATGGAAAATAGCACCATTCATAAGCCAAAATGGTCATGTAGCGCTTAGAAATGAGAGGCACCATAGCTTTTTATGGGACAAGCTTTTGATTAAAAAAATCATTCTAAATTAAAAAAAATATTTTAGACATCATTTAATTAATATGTATGTATTTTTCTCATAACACTTGTTAAAGCCAATATTTATTATTTATACTGTCTATGTATAGTGCTAATTCTCTATAGAATGAATCACTTCTCCCTTGCCTATTAGGAATGAAGAGAAAGAATAAGAGAAAGTGGTGAAACCTATGTAAAATATTAGTATAATTTAAATAATTAAAGTGCAGCATTCTGTTCAGTGTCCTGGTATAAAGTAAAATATGTTCATATACTCCACTTCCTAATAAATTGAAGTAAGAAAAAACAGAGATTATGGCTGGTTTAGTAATTAAGATTTAGTAATTGAGGCACTTCACTGTGAAGCCTAAGGATTCAGGTTCTCTTCCCTAGTACCCACATAAGCTAGATGTACAAAGGGGTGCATTTATCTAGAGTCTGTTTGCAGTGCATAAATATAAATGTAAAAAATACAAAAAGATTGATGGAATCTGAAAAACAGATCTAATGTTATACCAAATATTCAGTCAAGATCAAATTCTTCATATAAAACTAAACAACTACTCCTATGACATTTATTTGTAAATTTTCTTTCATTGTTCATAAATATAAAATTTATATGTATACCAAAGCATCATCTGAAAATAAATTCCATTATTGGTGTGTTTTCAGTAAATGCTTGCTCTATATACTTATTCCATATACTTTTATATACCTGGTGTTTCATAGAAGTTTCTCAGGAGAAATGGAGTTGTAAGTGGAAGAATTTTAAGACAATTTAGATGAAGCCAGCCAGATGTCCCACTTGAGATTTTCTTGTGAAAATTCTGTAAACACAAAGGACTTTTCTCCTTCTAGTTTGTTTTGGTACATATATGTCAAGTTTAGAAATGCTTCAGCATAAGTGAACTCCTGCTAATAACATGAGGGAGTTTAACCAGTAGAGATGAGAGGTGTGAAGCCAAAGTATCATGGAGGAAAAACCCTGATCAGACATGATTCAAGTTTCTTTTAGAACTTTAGTGCCATGTGAAATAAGCTTGCTTTGCAATAAAATCTCCCTGAAAGTGAAGGGAGAAAATATGACATTCCTCACCCTATAGAGTCTGCAGCCTGGAAATCCACACTTACTGAAAGCTGTTTATTCAGAGCTTAAATATATGAAAAATCAAAACTCTCCACCCAAACTTTATGTTAGCACTAGTAGTTGAAAATAGATAGAAGATAAAGTAGAATGTAAAATTGGGGCCCTTATAAATCCTCTCAACTGCAATTTCTTTTAAATCTTTGCTGTAAAAAGAGAATAGTCAGCTTCACTGTGCAGATGAGGACATAATTCAGTTTGGAGGTGAGAAGAAAACACAACATCTATCCTGTGATTTAATTGTTTTCACAGTGGACTTCTGCTTTTACCATACTTCCATAGTAGTGTCTTTTTCCTAGGTCTCCTGACATAAACAGCCAAATAAACCTGGGTGAATTGTATGTGGCTATAGTATAAGGAATTTTACAACAGGTAGTAGAAGAGTAACTCCTAAGGGAATGGTGATCTCTATGATTTCCCAGTATTTCAGCCTGCTTGAAGTTCCTGAACCATAGTATATATGGCGGAGTAAGTAGAGAACAAACACTCCAGAGATCTAACTGAACTGAGAATATGGTTTCTAAGTCTGAGATTGTATGAACAATATTTGGTCCATGTAGAGTCTCAAAGAGTTGAGTAGTACATAAGTAAAATGACCTAAAGATGTCATAGCATGGGAGTTCTTTTAAAATAATATTTTATTTTTATTTTTATTTTTTATTTTTTTATTAGTATAAGAGAGACCATGAAAATGCTAGGATTTCTAGCCATTGGTATCTTAATATTTTGTTCTATTCACCATTCTTGATTCCAGGTACATTTCTGTATCTCTACACTAGTTTATGTGGCCTATAGGACACAACATAGTCATGCTAATATGTCATCCCAGTCCTGAAGCAGGAGGATTAATAGTTCAGGGCAAGCCTGGGAAATTAAGATTTAAATAGAAGGTTAAAAAATAGAGAATTAGGTTTGAATATATGTCTGGCATGTGCAACTGCTGTGCATCTTTTTCCTCTGAATGAAAATATTCTTTCCTTGAGAAAGGAGTCATGGGACTCAGGAAAAGCCCCTTTCCAGGTCATATAAGTGCTACCTATTTCCATAGTCTCTGGGTGGCTTCGAATTCATGGCAATACTCATCACAGCCTCTCAAGTGGTGAGATTAAAAGTATATTCCATCAGGGATGGAGAGCTAGATTAGTGGTTAAACACTTGTCTGTGAAGCCTGAAGACCCTGGTTCAAGGCTCAATTCTCCAAGACCCAGGTAAGCCAGATGCACAAGGTGGTGCATGCATCTGAAGTTCATTTGCAGTGGCTGGAGGCCCAGATGCCCATTCTCTCTCTATCTGCCTCTTTCTCTCTCTGTCATTCTTGACTAACTAACTAACTAACTAAATAGATAAATAAAATAAGAAAAATATAGTATGTTCCATCATGCCTTGTTTAGCATTAACTGTTTCCGAGAAGACATTCTTCTGAAAGCTGAATGATCAGGAAGGAGGGCAGAAAGATCAAAAGGTGCAACTTTTAAGACTTGTCATGTATGCTAAGGCTTTTGTGTGATAAAAGTGGTTCTGTTTCACCCATAGCAATTCTTTTGTAAGTAACCCCAACGACCTCAATAATTTTCTAAACTTTAATCACTTCTTTGATCATTGATCAATACTCTGTCTCTGGTGAATAGATGTTTGCTCATATGTCTCCAGGAAATTTCACACAATAAGAACCTGGGTTCATTATTCAGGACTGAAAAAAAATGTAATACATCCCTCCAAAACAGCAGCAGAAAAACAAAAAGACTATAAAATTCGGTGTTATTATGTACTTATAAATTATACACACATACTACTACTACTACTATTACTACACACACACACACACACATATAATATATATATATTTTAAAATAATATTTTATTTTTATTTTTTATTTTTTTATTAGTATAAGAGAGACCATGAAAATGCTAGGATTTCTATATATAATATATATATATATATATATATATATATATATATATATATATATATATATATACATATATATATATATATATATATATATATATATATATATATATGTAATTTTTATTTTTTTGCAGGGAGAGAGACAGAGACAATGAGGATGAGAATGAGAGGAATGTACTTGAGACATATGCACCACTTTGTGCATCTGGCTTTACATGGGTACTTGGGAGTTGAACACAGGCTGTTAGGATTTGCCAGCAAATGCCTTTAAGCACTAAGCCATAGCTCCAGTCAACCATAGCTTTTTAATTAAATATCTATTTTAGGGAGACCTTCTTTAAAGGAAACACCATATTTTGGAAAAGTGTCATTTTGGTACTTAAAAACCAACATATGGTCATTCACACATGCACCAGTTCTTAATCCTAGAATCTTTGTGAAGAGCATGGGTCTGCAATAGAATCATGTATCAAAGCATTTCTGTCCCACAATTATCTAACCAAGTTCCTGGCCCTGTTAAGGGGTAATGAAGTAGCTGGACTTTGAAATCTATTATTTTTCATGCTAGCTTCAGTTTAATGGATTTCCCCAAATCAGTAAAAATAGTGGTAACTTTTATATAATATTTTATTAGTATTTTCACATTAGATTTCTTTTCCTGTGATCAAATATCTGACAGGAAACAAGAGTTTCTTTCAACTTACAGTTCAAGGTTATAGTCTATGATGATGGGGAGGATCTTGGGGCATCTGGTCACATTCAGTCCCTAGTGAGGGAGCAGAATGATGAATACTAGCTGTCAAATCATTTTCTCACATTTAAATTTATTATTAAATTGTAAAATATTTGATTTATTTACTTGGGAGATAAAATGAGAGAGAGAGAGAGAGATTGAGAATGGGTACACCAGGGCCTCTAGCCATTGAACACAAACTTCAGATGCATGTGCCACCATGTGCATCTGGCTTATGTGAGTGCTAAGGAATCAAACCTGGGTTCTTAGGCTTCACAGGCAAGCACCTTAACTGTTAAGCTATCTCTCTAGCTCTTTAAAATATATTTTAATAATTTGAGAGACAGAAAGAGGGGGAGAGAGAGAGAGAGAAATAGAGAGAGAGAGAGAGAGACAGAGAGAGAGAGAGAGAGAGAGAGAGAGAGAGAGAGAGAGAATGGGAACATTTTCTCATTTTTATTCAGTCTAGGACCTAACCTAGGGAAATGAGCCACCAAAACTAGAATGGATCCTTCAACTTCAAATAACCTACTCTAGAGAAAAACCTTACAAACAGTTTTGTTTTTATGGTAACTCTAAATCCTGTCAAATTGACAACCAGAGATTACCCATCACAATTTCTATTACTTTAAATCTCAGTATTGAATAACATCCCTGATCAAGTGTGATTTTAGATGCCACATTATGTTGCTGCCAAGTTTGCATAATGACAAACTATGCATCATGCCATATAAAATGGTTATATTGTTATTATTCCAGATTATTTAACTTGATGAGTGATTCCTACTATTTTTTCTATTTCCTCATTATTTTATATATGTAAATGTTCTGCTTAGATAATTGTTCTTTGACTCTTTAGGCTAGATGTATTTTTATAACAAACTGGTAACTGAGATGTTATTAATTTATATAAGGTAATTTACTAAAAGAAATCAAGTTGATAGCTATTTAAATGCATAATATTTTGTTTTATTATAAAATTTAATTGAAAATGTTTTTGAAATATGAAAATTTTAAAACTTCACATTCTATTAAATCACATCTTCTTTATCTGTAAAATGACCACTTCATGAATCTTATCGAAAAGGTCTTGGATAAGTGGTACAAGAATTACAGTTGATAACATGTTACTTGTGTAACTCAGATAAAATCTTTACATATTAGCTCATCATGTTTCACAAACACTTATGGAAAACCTAGGGTATTGTGATGTCTTTTGGAAGATTTAAGATATGGTACACTATATTGCCTACACAAGACCATCATAATAGGAGGAAATGATCATGACATCAAATAAAAGAGAAACTGATTGAGAGGGGGAGGGGATATGATGGAGACTGTAATTACAAAGGGGCAAGTGGGGGGAGGGAGGGAATTATGGGTTATTGTCTACAATTATGGAAAGTGTCAATAAATATAAATTAAATAAAAAATTTGGGGGGTCATAAATTTCATCATCCATAGAATTTTTATAAAATATAAATGACTGCTTTTTAAGTTGCATTTTAAGTATAGAAATTTATTTCTATAGTATGTTTATAACTCACTGTTGGGTTTGGATAAAGAAAACACTTATCAACTGAAATGTACACGTTGGTGAGTTCATAGAGCACTATGTGAAATGAAGGTCGGCAGATGCATTAACTGATATTGTTTTAGGATAACTATCATCCTATGTTTAGAGTGGTTGTACATGTCATTTCAAAATGTGCATAAACACAAAGGTTTTTAAAGAATATATATACAAATTCAATATTCTAGGATGACTACTTATATAATATGTACACATATACAGAATGTATATAATAATCATACAGTGTATCCTCCTTATGTGCATACATTAATGTGCATATTCATAGTAATAAATCTGGGCTTTTCCTTATAAATCTGGGCTTTTCCTTTTGTGTGTGACAGTAGGATCTGTGCACATTTTGGAACCACTTTTTTTCTTGCAATCCTACTCTTCAAACAATGTCTCAACATTTGTTCCTTAATTTTCTCCTTAATATTACAGTATTTTTCATAGGCTACAGTAGCTGGCCATAGGATTCGTGGGTGTAGATAGCTGACTCTTATTCTACATGGAATTATAATTTCTCTTATGCCACCATTTGTTGGAAAGCTTGAGTGTTATAAGAAAAAATTGACCTTCTAATCTTCATGCTTTTAAAAACAGAAGAAAAATATTTTGAACTGGATTAAGCTAGAGAAAGGGGAGTACATTGGGGTAGAACCTGAGAATTTCACAGAATCCTAGGATAATATCAATCTGGGAAACTGCTATACTCAGTCTTTTTCACTGCTTCTTCCTGTATGCCAGCTTTATTGTTTTCAGATTACTTTCTCTCATGTTTGTATACCCAAACAATCTCAGATTTGTCAAATTTTTCTCCAACTGATGTCTAGCCAATACGGATATTTTTCTAGTTTTTATAATTGAAACCCAAAATTTTTAGAAGTAATAAACAGGTTTGGTTCAATTTGAATAAAATTTTCACTTCTGACTCAATGAATACTAAATATGATCACATACAAAGAAACAATTCTCAGAGAAAGGTACAATGTGAGCTTGGCAGGTTCTACTGAAGAAATTTTTAGCTTCAGCTTAAACTGGGCTACACTTAAATATAAGCTTCTACAGTATTGCAAGCAGATGGCTTTGTGATAAATGACTTATTTTTATTCTTTAGAGTTCAATAAGTGCTGTTACAATTTTTGGTTTTATAAGAATTTTAAAAATAAGTAAAATATAATCCCCAATATTGGATTCAGTTATTAAAGGAACACCAAGATCAAATAATATATTTCAATGAAGTATCCTTTGGGAATAATTATGGTCATCACTGTCTATGGTAAAGAAATTCAAGAATCATGTGGTGGTTTGAATATAAATGTATGTCACCCATTGCAGTCAGTGTTACATTGCTGGCAGAAATCACCTGACCAAGAGGAGCTTTTTGGTTAAAAAGGTTTATTTTGGCTTGTAGACTTGAAGGGAAGCTCCATGATGGCAGGAGAAAATGATGGCATAAACAGAGGGTAGGCACCACCCTCTGGCCAACATAAAGTGGACAGTAGCAACTGAGAGTGTGCCAAACACTGGCAAGGGGAAACTGGCTATAATATTTATAAGCTTGCCCCCAAAAATACACTGCCTCCAAGAGGAGTTAATTCCCAAATCTTCATCACCTGGGAACCTAGCATTCAGAACACCTAAATTTATGGGGGACACCTGAATCAAACCACCACATCACCCACAGACTTAGGTATTTTTGACTAAGATTAAGCTTCCTACTTAGTCTTCATCAGGCAGAGCCCTACTGGAGAAGGTATGTCACTCAAAGCAGATCTTGATTCCAGCCATACTATGTATATAGAGATCCAATTTGAGCTCCAGTTGCTCCTGCTCCCTGGTGCTGGCTTTTGTCTCTCTGCTATGAATGATGGAAGTGAGCCAGCTTCTTCCACCATGATTGAGCCTCCCTTAGAATCAGTAAGCCTAGAAGAAACCCTTTCTTCACATAAGCTGCTTCTGGTTGAATGTTTGTCCCAGCAAAAGAAAGTACCTACAACAACCCTGAAAACTGCATCCCCATGATAAAGACAGAGCAGATAGTGAAAAATCTACTAAACATAAGAATGTGAAAGACTAGCATTGTGTCACTCTCACCATAAGTGAACTAGATTTTCAGTTTAAATTCAACTTCCCAATTAGCAGAGATTCCGTGGTTGCAGTTGACAAAAATATTATTTGTATTTACTTGTTCCTAAAAAATGTTCTTTAGGAATGTGGCTGAAAATGTTTGGGGATGGCAGCTTTCTCAAATAAGTTAGCACAGGGTTATTTCAAAGTGGAACAATGGAACACTAACAATAACCTATGCAATGTGAATGTTTTTACATTTATGTGAATTCTGGTTGGAAATGGCCCCTGAGAACAAAGCCCATATGCCCAAAAAATAGCACTTAGATACAAGTGTGAGTACAAAGATTGACTACTGAGCATTTATATTGCATTGCCCAATGAAGAAATCAGAGCTAAGAAATCTGATCAGTAAGCCTGTGAATTTGTTATTCATAGGTACAAACTAAGAAAAAAAAAAAAGAATGGAAAAGAAAAGTAAAAGAAGTCTAGAGGTTGCTATCAGGAGCTTTGTATTAAAAAAATAGTGAATTGCTCCCATTCCATGAAGCACCAATTCATTTCAGAATAAGTTATAGAAAACTTCCCTTGAGAAGAAGAAGAAATTACACTAACAAAAGAAACTAAGACATTAGAAAGCTAAAGGGTAAAAGTAAAAGATCTCTAAAATGGGCTTCAGATATTAGAGGTCATAGATCAACAGTCTGCCACATGTCATTGGGTACATTCCAAAATTAACCACTATGACAGTTTACATGATCACAGTAGCTTGTCAGACCCTCTGTTATTTTTCAGAAAATCAGGCTCTTTGACTTGCTATTTTAAACACAGTGGGTGATGACAATGTATTATTTAAGTTGGAAATGTGGCACATATTTTTTTTTACCTTAATCCAATAGTTATATATTTTAATAACTCCACTGAGGTATAACTGATATATAAATACCTGAATATAATATATACATTTTGATGAGTTTTCACAGGCAAACATTTATGTTTTCCTTTTCAAAAATGTGTTTCTTTTCAAAAATGTTTTATTTTGAAAGTATCACAAGTTTAAAGAATAACTGTATATTGTGGGAAAGGCACACTTCTCAACCATTTAAGGATATATGTTGAGTACACTATTGTCATTCTACCTAAAGCACAACACAGACAAAATGTCTTATGATCAAAATGTACAAGACCACTGCTATTCTCAGGTCACATTTTAGTTTTACTAATTTTTCTAACAGCATTTGTTTCTGTAATTTCAAAGTGATACAGACAAGAAAATTTGGAAAAAGTTCTCAACATTTACTTTCATTACCTTAATACCTAAGAGCTTAACTAGCATTTCCTAATGTAACATTTGTAGGATCATTTCAAATGAGATCTCACATTCTTACTACATCCTCTTGAGTGGCACATACTCTCAATAAACATTTGATAAGATTCTATTAAGAGGCCAGGCAAACATTATCTATTTTTTCATAAAATTTTCAATTAATAATACTTGCATAGATTTGTAGTTTCCCATTTTATTTATTATGATAATCTGGTACTGTTGTCTCATTGTTCATGCTGATTTTTGTTCCATAAACACTCAGTTAGATAATACTCAAGCATAATAATAGAAGGCTCCCTGAGTCTTTGATAGCAACATATCAATCAGGTAATTAACTAACTGTGATTTTTGCATATTTCTGTTTGAGAGGAACTTGTATATATCAATGATTTATGAATATGTATCACATATCCAACTGTAAAACTCATGGCTTATCAAAGCTCATATACTTTTCTCATACATATAAGGCATATTACAGCTTTCTTGCAACTAGGAAACATTTGACTGCTATTAACCACCTGTAATAGTTTGAATGGGTATCCCTAGTAGACTTTATGATTTTTATTCAAGGTTGTAACTTGGATTTCTAGCTGTCTAGTTGGAGGAGTTCTCACTGGAGGCAGAACCTAAGGTCCAGTTCTAAATTGTGTTTAAGAGGGAATCAGGCATTCCAATCTAAGGTCTGCAGACAGCAGTCTGAGTTCTGCCTGGGTTCCCTGCCTTTTGCTGGGTTTTGCTCTTGCTTTTGGTGGTGGATTTTCTTCTGTTTGCCATTATGTAATTTCTCCTGGATCTGTAAGCCGGAATTAAATTCCATTCCTCCCATTAACTGTGTCTGGTTTGGAGGTTCATCCCAGCAATGTTAAGCTAACTATAGCAACCACTATATTTAGAGTTATTTTAATAACCAGAAAAAATGTGAAAATTGGGCTGGAGAGATGGCTTAGCGGTTAAGCGCTTGCCTGTGAAGCCTAAGGACCCCGGTTGGAGGCTCGGTTCCCCAGGTCCCACGTTAGCCAGATGCACAAGGGGGCGCACGCATCTGGAGTTCGTTTGCAGAGGCTGGAAGCCCTGGCGCGCCCATTCTCTCTCTCTCCCTCTATCTGTCTTTCTCTCTGTGTCTGTCGCTCTCAAATAAATAAATAAAAAATTTAAAAAAAAATGTGAAAATTAACACCAGACTATGAAGAAGATACCCATCTCAGCATGAGAGATGACCAGAAAGAAGAGCTTGCTGTGCAATGAGGGACCTCATTTGAGAGCACATGTGTTGGACAATCCAAGTTTTTCCTGTTCTGTATATGCCCATGATTGATCATGAGAGTACCATAAGTATTTGAGATTACATGTACATTTTATTGAGTGGGGACATTCAAACTATGGAATATGCAAATAATTCAGACTGTACTTGGACATATGAAAGGGAATATCCCGCAATAGGAGCCCCTGAAAGTAGGGTTCAAAGACCTTCTGATATGTTCTCATTATTCTTTAAGACCTTCTCTGATTTAAGGCAAAATATATTTCTAAATATGTATTATATGTCTCTTATAATTGAAACTTATTCAAGGATTATTGTTTTAGTTGGAAAATGCTGTTAAAAAATCAAGATCTAAGAGCTAGTTATTCTCATCTCTAGTGCTTACCTCTATTCCAAGGCCTTCTCAGAAGAGATTGTTAGAATTTGATTCAGTATCAGCATCATAAAGGTAGAGTTCCATAAGCAAGTTTCTGTTACATTAAGGCAAAATTTTAGAGGTAAATATTGAAGTTACCTACTTATTTTGGGGATAAAATGTCCATTCAGAGCTGATGGGAGGTAAGGGTGTTTTTTGGCTTAGAATCTCAAGGAAGAAACTTCATCACAGTGAAGAGAGCATGGCATGAATGAAGCAGGAAGAGAAAGATATAGTCCAAGTAACTTATCTTTGAACACCCAGCAGGACTGGACTAAAATTCCTCAAAGACCAACCCTGTATTAGTCACGATTCTCTGGAGGAAGAGTACTGCTAGAATGAATGATGTTTAAAAGGAACTTTATTGGATTAGTTTACACTATTCCAATAGTAGTTTCAGGGCCCGAAATCAAGGAACCTGGTAGCTGCTCAGACCACATGACTAGATACCTCAGCAGCCCTAATCTAGCATTGAAGGGTTATAATCTTCCTGAGGAGCTGCTGATTTTCACTGCCACAGGTCTTCAGTTGACACTGGTCTTCAGTCCATTCTGGTCTGTCTTCATTACACACTGGAAGGCCAGCAATCAAGTAGAAAGAAGGAAAGGACTCTTTACACTTAGAGCTTCCTTATATAAAGTTCCATCTGAGAGAGCCACCTGCTATGGGGAAAGGGCTCACTCTGGGGAAAGAACTGCCTCCTTAAGTTTATCCCTTCCTGGAAGCAACCTCAGAGGTCTACCTGAAAGGGATTTTTGTGGATTACTAATCCGATCAATTTGAAAACACATCGCAAGTCCACCCCTTGTGAACTTGACACCAAACCATGTCCAAATGAAAACAGTAACAATCTTATAATTCAGCCTCACATGGTATAACTATCCTGCATATAACCGGAAACAAAAAATCTTCCCCCAACACAAAGCAAGGTTCCTTGAGGAATGCTTAATCTCTAATTTAATAGGTCAAATCTAAATTATACAACAGGTAGCTAGTGATATAATCTTAATATTGGTGTAGATATGTACCAACACTGTGTATCAAGGTAGGACAGAAACATTACAATTAAAGTCCTTGTTTTTGTAACTGGTTATGTGGCCTTAGCTGGTATTTGTAACTATCTCCTTCTACTACCCATTCTGTATTTCTTCCACTTTCAGCAAGCACCTCAGCAGGTCTTGGTTCTTTACCTGGAGGGGTTACCTATACTTGCATTCCTGAAGTATCTGGCCGTTTATCACACTACCTTGATTGGGTTGTTGCAGTTGTCCATTGAGTTTGATAACAGGGCATGGTAACCCTAAGAGATGTCCTAAAGGATCTCCTGCTCTCCAGACATACTCTTCCTTACCTTCATTGTGGAGGAGCAGTATAGTTTTGCCCTGGTAGTCTGGATCAATCACACCTGATAACACTGTAACTCCTTTATTTGCCTGTTGACTGGAGGACATCAGAAGCCCAAAGTGGCCAGGGGAAAGTTTTAGCTTCTAGTTCAATAGAATGCTCTTCGTGCCTCATGGCATAAGCACTGCCTCCCTCTGGCACCAAGACTGATGGGCCAGCAGAGTGTGGGTTTGGAGGAACAGGAAGCAAAAATTTAGCTAATGGGTCATTTGAGGTGATGGTAAAGATGGCCATTCCCATTTCTACCCTTTGATTCCTGGACACATGAATCCAGGCTTTAGGAAAACAGTACTATATATAGGGTACTGATTCAGAGCATATACAGCCTGCTGGAGGACACTCCCTCCAGCCCTCCAAGCTTTAGCCACCTAGTTGGTGCTGTAGCTGTTTCTTTAAAAGGCCATTCCACCATTCTATCAAGCCTACTGCTTCAGGGTGGTGGGGCACATGGTAAGACCAGTGAATTCCACAATCATGGGCCCACTGCTATACTTCCTTAGCTGTGAAGTGAGTTCCTTTATCAGAATCAATGCTGTGTGGAATACCATGATGGTAGATAAGGCATTACATAAGCCCAAAAATGGTAGTTTTGGCAGAACTATGTGCAGGAAAGGCAAATGCATACCCAGAATAAGTGTCTATTCCTTTAAGGACAAAATGCTGCCCTTTCCATGATGGGAGTGGTCTAATGTAGTCAACTTACCACCGGGTTGCTGGCTGGTCACCCTGAAGAATGCTACCATACTGGGGGCTCAGAGTTGGTCTCTGGTGCTGGCAGATTTGGCACTCAGCAGCAGCCATAGCCAGGTCGGCATTAGTTAGTGGAAGTTCATGTTGTTAGGTCCATGCATAATCTGTATCTCTGCCACCATGGCCACTTTGTTCATGGGCCCATTGGACAATGATAAGGATAGCTGAGGAAAGAGCTTGATCACTATGCACAGAACAGGCCAGTTTATCCTTTTGATTATTAAAGTAATCCTCTGATAATGTCATCTTCTGATGAGCATTAACATGGGACACAAGAATCTTTATATCCTTTGCCCATTCAGAGTTCTATCCACACACACACCTTCCCCAAATGTCCTTCTCACCAATTTTCCAGTTGTGCTCTGCCCATGTCCTGGACCATCCAGTCAAACCATTGACCACCACCCATGAATCAGTGTTTAACCACACATCTGGCCATTTTTCTTTCCAAGCAAAATGTACAACCTAGTGAACTACCAGAAGTTCTTCCTGTGAAGACTTCCCTTCACCATAGTCCTTTAGAGTTGACCTAGAAAGGGGCTATAATGCTGCAGCTGTCCACTTCTGGGAGGTGCCTGCATAATGTTCTGAACTATATGTAAACCATGCCCTAGTCCTCTCCTCCTCAATAAACTGATTACAGGGCACACCCCTTGATGCCATAGGTACATGCTTGAGGAAGAAGGTGTTATTACAGGAGTAGAAACCATAGGCATTTGGGCACCTTCTATAACTTATTTGTGCCTTCAGTGCCTGCTCAAGCCCAACCACATATATACCTCTTCCACTTGATGATGGAGTGCTGCTATGCATGTCCAACTTTATGGCCTGGCAGGTCAGATAACACTCAGCTAATAATGGGCAGCACATGTCACATAGTAACTTGATGGCCCATTGTCAAATGCTCAGTTTTCACTAAGGCCCAATACCAGGCCAAGAGCTATCTCTCTCAAAGGGAGAATAATTGTCTGCAGATGATGGTAGGGCCTTGCTCCAAACCCCCAAGGGCCTCTGCTATGATTCATCTATGGGGGCCTGCCAAAGGCTCTGATTGGCATCCCTATCTGCCACCAACACCACAAGTACCATTGGATCTGATAGATCATAAGGCCTAAGGGGCAGAGCAGCCTGCACAGCAGCCTGGATTTGTTGTAGAGCCTTCTCTTGTTCTGAAACCCATTGGAAACTGGTAGCTTTCTGAGACACTTGGTATATGGGATGGGGGGGAAATACACCCAAATGAGGAATGTGCTGTCTGCAATACCCAAATAGGCCAACTAGATGTTGTGCTTCTTTTTTAGTGGTAGGAGGGGGCAGATGCAACAAATTATCCTTCACCTTAGAAGGACTATCCTTGTATGCCACATACCACTGAACTCCTAGGAATTTCACTGACGTGTAAGTTTCTTGAATTTTTCATGCATTTATTTTCCATCCTCTGATGTGCATATGCTATACCAGGAACTCCAGCATGGTTGCCACCTCCTTATTCAATCCAATCAGCAAAATGTTCTTGCTATAATGGACCAATGTGACACCTTGTGGAAGGAAAAAGTGATCAAGATCCTAGTGAACTAAGGTATAGCACAGGTCTGGAGCGTTAATATAACTTTGAGGTAAAATAGGAAAGGTGTGCTGATGACCTTGCCAGCTGAAGGCAAATTGCTTCTGGTGAGCCTTATGGACAAATATGGAGAAGAAAGCATTCGCAAGATCAATAGCTGCATACCAGCTACCAGGCAATGCATTATTCTGCTCAAGTAAAGACACTACATCTGGTATAGCAACTGCAACTGAAGTCATCACCTGATTAAGTTTCTGATAATCCACTGTCATTGACCAGGATCCATCTGTCTTCTGAACAAGCCAAATAGGAGAGTTGATGGGAGAGTGGTGGGAACCACCTCCCTTGCATACCTCAAGTCCTTTATAGTAGCATTAATTTCTGCAGTCCCTCCAGGGATATGATATTGTTTTTGATTCACTATTTTCCACTGTGGTGGGTGTCTCAATGGCTTTTCCAACCATAATAGCCCTTACCCACAAGTCAGGTAACCAATGTGTGGGTTCTGCCAACTCCTAAGTATATCTATCCCAATTATGCATTCTGGGACTGAGGAAATGACCACAGAATGAGTTCAGGGACCCACTGGACCCACTGTCAGACTAACATTTGCCAAAACTCCATTGACCACCTGACATCCATAAACACCTACTTTAACTGGAGGACCACAATGCTTTTTGAGGTCTCCTGGAGTCCCTGTCAAATCAGAGCCAGTATCCAATAAGCCCCGAAAGGTCTGACTATTTCCTTTGCCCCAGTGTAGAGTTACCCTAGCTGCAGGTCCCTCTGAAGAAAGATAGGAGTAAGATTAATATTTAAACTTTTGGGGATTGTGGGAGGGTCCTTCCTTGAGGGAATACTGCCACACCTCCAATCAAGGGGCTCAGGATCTGTAAACTGGCTCAAGTCTGGAAACTGAAAAAGAGAACTTGATTCTCTGTTGTTCTAATTCAAAGTGGCTTTATGTTCCTTTGCTCTGGAAATTTTCTGCTAATACAGATCAAGCAGGAACTCAATAGACTTCTTATCTATTTGACATCTGGGAACACCATAATTAATCAGCCAATACCAAAGGCCTACAGTAGTCATACTGTTAAGAGCATTATTTTGTCTAAGCTGTCCATTATGGTAAACACGCTCACTTTATCTTTGTTAATTCAGTGCTGATACTTGGCCCTTATTACTCCTAGATCCAGTTAGACCCATTGCATCTAAGTCACTTAATGCATCAACTGCAGCTCCCGCTGTGAAGTCTTCTATGCATCAAAGACCAATGATGGGGCTCTTTAAGTATGCTGGTGCTCCCCTCATAAATCTCTTTCTTATAGTCTTAGTGAAGGGCACATCTTCTGGATGCTCCCATTGTGGGGGCAAAGAGGAGTTTACATGGCAAATCCACTCCAGCATTCCAAGTTCTCTGAACATTTTAATCCATCAGCATTAAGCCAAGGGATATCAGGTAGCATGATTCATTCATAGTAGGCCATCTTTGGATCCATACTTCAGCCAACTAAACAAACTCTTCCAATTGCACAAGCTGCAGTGTTAAATCTAAAATCTCTACTCAATGGGCTCATTTCTGTAAATTCAGGCTGCTCCAATGTTATCTTCCTTCCTCCATCATCCGATACCCTTAAAATTCATTCCCATACATATTCCCCTTGCTTCTGCCTGTACAAGTAAGAAAACTCCTGAAGTTCTTTAGGGGTGTCCTTCACCAACTCTTGTGTCTCACTTTCTGTTTTACCTTTAAGGGCCTGCTTAAACTTTTGCCTGGTAATAAGCCTAGAGGTAAAGATGGGTAGGAACTGAGAAGCACCAGTACCTCCTACTGATTCTTCAGACAAAGAAGGATTAATTCACTTAGGCAAGGGTGGGGAGAGTAATATTTCAGGGTGTGGAGGTGGGAATACAACTGATGCTAATGGAAGGGAGGTCATATTTTCATGCAAAACAATTTCTTCAAAATCTGAGAGTTCAATGTCCCCAGATTCTTCAGGGTCTTCCCACGCATCACCAGCACAAGTCACAGGATCCCACTCTTTTCCAATCAATGCTGTCACTTTAACTTCTGATAGTCCATGAGGCTGAGACTTGAGTTTACATTGCAATTTAGTCAATCTTACAATGAGTTTGGGTTTGGTTTTCTGCAATCTGAGCCCTGTTCTGTCTAGAGAGGAGACTCTCTTCCCTTAGAAACCTTTAGATCATGTATGTGGGTCTTAACCTTGGAGTTTCCCTTCCTGAGCTTTTGTTCCCTCAACAATTTGTCCAGAGATGCTATAAGCAACCAACCAGCCTCCTTATTTGCCTTACTTTTCCATAGATATTCAAATGTTTTAAATACAGAGTCACTAAATTCCTTGCTTTTCACAAGATATGACTCATATTTACCAAATACATCTATATCATAGAGTTCTTTAAGTATTTTGCATCATGGTTTATTATTTCCAGTAAAAGTGCTCTCCTTATTTCTAGTAGGGACTTTAGTAGCACTGAAGTTGGAAAGCCAACCCCAAATAGCACTAAGTCCATTAGAACAATCCAAAATCTGTATTAGTCAGTGTTCTCCAGAGGAACAGAGCTGCTAGAATGAATTATAATAAAAATGGAATTTATTGTATTAGCTTACATTAGTCCAATAGCAGTAGCTATAGGTGCTCAGTCCATTGGGCCAAATGCTTCAGCAGTCCCAATCTGGCATGGTGGCCTGTGGGCTTCCTGATGAGCTGCTAGGTTTCAATCCACACTGCTCTTTAGTTGACTGGCTTTCAGCCCATGCTGGAAGGCGTCAAACAGCTCTGGCAGCCAAGTGGAATGAAAGGGCTTTTTTCACCCAGAGCTTCCTTATATAAAGTTGCCATCTGAGAGGGTCTGCCTACTTTGGGGGAATAACTTCCTCCTTCAGTTAATCTTTCCTGGACACAACCTCAGAGACCCACCTGAAAGGGATTTCTGTGGATTACTAAACAGATCAAGTTGACAGTACCTTAACCATCACAATCTCTAATGACACATCTCTTCCAGCAAGGCTCCACTTCTCAAAGTGTACACTAGCTGAGGATTAAATATGTAGCTTAATCATAGACACATGAGGCATTGGGGGACAGTTCACATTCAACCACAGTAAGAATTCTAGGAAATGTACTGTAACCAATTATGATTCATAGCTCTTACTGATCTTCCATATGTTGCCTCCATTGCAAGGTCATTTTATTATTTACAAACTGATCCAGCTTCATTTTCCAGCTATCAAAACAATAAAGAGAAAGGGCATACTCCTTTAACTTAGAAGTCTTTCTATATTTTAGACAGACTTCTATTAAAATACATAAGCCAGAATTATTTTACATAGAAATTTATCTTCTATTCTAGATAGCCAGGTGACAAAGTAAAATATCTAATTTCTAAATAAAAATACAAAAATAAAGTAAGCATTATCTTGTACAGAAAGAATGTTTGAAAGATGGAAGGAAAGACAATAGTCGAGAAGATGAAGGGCAGCAGGAGCAGCTTCCGGCACTATTTAAGGCAAAATGGATATTACCCTTCCATTAGAATTATCTTTCCTTCATTTCTTTTGTAGTTTTCTTTGCTTGGTTTGTTTCGTAGTTTATTTGCATGTAATATTCATAAGATTCACTGATGTTTTATTGGCCTTTATTTCTTTGCCAACCCAAGACTTGTCAATTTATGTTTTCAGGAAAAAAAAAATATAAGAATAGCAGTGAAGAAGTGAGGTCCTAAAATGTAACAGGTATATGTTCAAATCTTGGATCTGCCAGTTGCCAACTATGTTACTTGGATAAGTTATTGAACCTGTCTAAAATTTAATTCAATCATTTATGATGATGTCTGTAAAGTTACATTTTATCTGGAAGATATTATATGGAATTCATATTAGCCATAATTTTGGTGTCCACACCAAGTAAAACACAGTAAGTGCATTATAAGAATTCATTTGATTGGGTAGGAAGTTTCACTGTGGTTTTTACATAAAACAGAGGCTATGGAAGTGAGAACTCTACTGCCATTTAACTAGAAAAGTTATTAAAAATTAACTTCACAGCTCAGAAACTCAGACTGAGTATGAACAGATTTCATATCATCTTTACTGTTAAGCCACTGACCTACAAGTGCTTGATTATTGCCAGATTCTCTTTTCCAGTTAGGTTATTTCACACTGTGATGACACTGCAGGCAGGAGAGTAATGCATAATTTCAAGGAATTTAAGATGAGAAGAGGAAACATCATGTTCACATCATGGACCAGTGCTCAGACACTTATTTATATGCTGGTCCCAATGCACATGGTCTTCATATCTAGTAGATCTTCCACCTGAAATTATATAGTAAGCACATTCTGTGTGCATGGAGTTTGGAGGGATAGGTGTATTTGGTAGCAGTTAAGGTAAGGAGGAACAAGAAGGAATTTTTTTTTTTCTATTTACTCTGGGAATGCTTAAATTTCACATGTCAACTCTGAGCAAATTAAAATTGCTCAGGTCTCCCAGTCTACCAGGTTAGATTACAAATACCATGATCTTCATGCCAGTTTCCTTTTCTAGATCCAGTTCCTAGATTAGACACTTTATTTTAAAGATTTTATTTATTTATTTAAGAAAGAGAAAAAGAGAAAAAGAGAAAGTGAGAGAATGAATGAATAAATGAGAGTGAATACAGGCATGTCAGTGCTTCCTACCACTGCAAATGAACTTCAGACGTATGCACCACTTAGTGTGTTTGGCTTTCCATAGGAATTGGGCTACTAGGCTTTCCAAGCAGGTGTCTTAAACCACTGTTTAAGCCGTCTCTTCATCCAAAATACACACTTTTTGATGCTGACTCCTTGACTATTTCATTGAAACAGAGACCCAGATATATCTGAGAGGACTTGGAAGGGAAACTGGAGGTATAAAATGTAAAAATATGAGTAAACACTCCAAGTTGACAAACAAAAAATTCTAAAGTAAAAACTGCAGACCAGGTAAATGAGATAAACTTGTTTGATCCTGAATAATAACAGTACCAGTACATTATAATTTCAGCTCTAAGATACATGGTGTTCCAAGGAAAGATATAATATATGCTGAATGAATTAAGCTTACAGTATTTAGGTTACTTATTATTTGAAACCAACTCTGTTTTGTTAACTATAGCTAATTTTATATGCTTTCTTTCAAGCAAAAGATGGTTGTGACTGTTGTTAGATTAAGTACATCAAAAAATCAGCAATTTCAGTCATTGTCATTCATTTTTGAACAGGACCATTTTAGATTTGTCTCATAGTTGTTGAGAAAATTAAAGTTGACTCATGTAAAATATATTCTATGGTACCTTACATGTCACACATCTATGAAAAATATTTGTCATTAGTTAATATAAAATTTTTACTTGCACATATTGCATATATGCCTAAATCTTAGAAATTCAAGTATAATAGAGGAATTTTGGTTGTGTGTTCATGTGTGTGTATAATGCCTGTGTGTGTGTGTGTGTGTGTGTGTGTGTGTTCTGTGTGGTATGTGTGCATACATGTGCAATGTGATGTTCTTCATTTGCAGGTAGAGAGGGGATATTTGAGTACAGTACCCACAGCACAATGTTGGCAGTCCCAATCCATTGATCTTCTGGCCAGTCATTTTATTACAATTTAAAAAAATATTTTATTATTTTTATTTATTTGAGAGAGAGAGAGAGAGAGAGAAAGAGAGAGAGAGAAAGAGAGAGAATGGGCATGCCAGGACCTTTAGCCACTGCAAACTCCAGACTCATGTGCCCCCTTGTGCATCTGGCTTACATGGGTCCTGGGGAATTGAACTGAGGTCCTTTGGCTTTGCAGGCAACCTCCTTAACTCCTAAGCCATCTCTCTAGCCCTGGCCAGTCTTATTTTTGAACTGAAATCTCTTAACTGATTCCTGAATTGCAGGGATCCATGTATTCTCAGGTCTCCATGTCTCTGTGGGAAGGAGCTAAAGCACATAAAGCCAAGCCCAGCTACTGATGTGAGATCTGGAGACTTGTGCTCTAGTGGGTAGTCTCAGGCCCCTTTAAATCCTCATGCTTGTACAGGAAATGCCCTTATGCTTTGAGCTATATTTCTATCCTGAAGGAAATATATTCAAGAAATGGCTGCTCTGAGTGGAAAAAAAATCAAAAAGTTTGTTCTGATAAACTGATAAACAGCAAGCACAAACCTCTGGTAGTTCTGGTTAACCTGTGTCTGGAGTGACTGTACAGCTTGAGAATCTATCATGTAAATTAAACTACCTCTCTCCCAAATATTTGGCCTTGTTAGTTCACTCTGCAGGAATGATATGCTGAACAGTGAACATAGATTACATTTCAATAATTATAGTGATTTTGAGAGAAAGAAAATGGAAGATGGTGTCCAGTATTACTATAACCAGGAATTTGAATGCAACAAGGGCATACAGTGAGAAAAGAGACCCTAAAATGAAACTCCCAAAATTCACTATAGCCATGGCTCCCCACATTAGCTACCGGTTTGTGTTTCACAGTTTCTACAGATGCTATGGAGTAGAAGTGATGATTGTTCATCTTACTGAGAAAAACAAAGAGAAAGCTTGCAGAAAGGCAGGGAAACCAGAGCTATGAGTCACATATGATATTGGCTTTTTTAATCCTTAAATTGCTCACTGAAGAGCTGGGGAGATGGCTTAGCAGTTAGAGGTACTTGCTTTCAGAGCCTGCTAATCCAGGTTCAATTCCCTAGTGCCCATGTAAAGCCTGATGAAAAAAGTGGTGTTTCTGACATTCCATTTGTAGTGGAGAGATATCCTAGTATGTGCACTTGTGTGTGTGTGTGCACATGCTTCTGCACATGTGTGCGCACATGCGCGCACACACACACATACAAGCAAGCAAATAAGATTTTAAAGTGTTACTGTAAAGGGTTGACACGTCCTGAATTATAGAGAAAGACCCTTTTCCTTGGAATTCATACAAAGAACATGTGAAGGAAGCAAAGATGGACCCTGTGACAATCTTTAAATTCTGGATACATCTATGAAATGCACCTTCCAAGATCTTTTATAGTAAAACTCTGAGATATTATAAAAGATTCAGATTCTTTCTAGTAACCATATACAAAAATGAGACATGAATACCTAGAAAAATATTTTGGGTAATAAAAATTTACAAACTCTGTTTAAAACAACAATTCCAGGGCTCAAGAGATGGTTTAGCCATGTAGGCACTCGCCTGTGAAGCTTAAGGACCAAGGTTCAACTTTGCAGAACCCACATAAGCCAGACATACAAGGCGACGCATGTGCATAAGGTGACATATGCACACAAGGTGGCCCATGTGTCTAGAGTTCAATTGCAGTGGCTAGAGGCCTTGGTGTGTCAATTTTCTCCCTCTCTGTCTATATATATATATTCTTTTATAAAAAAAGATATTTTAAAATAGCAATTCAAAGCTGATACTAAGACACAGATGCAAGAGTCATGCAGATTGGGTTTTACAATTGAACCATTTAATTCCACATCTTGGGCAAATTAATCAAATAATTCCTCATTTGGTTTTCCCTTTTCAAATGAGGCAATTTTAGCTATATTCTATGGTTTTGGTAATTATTAAATGGGATGACTTATACAATATACACCACATGATTCCTGGTACTTAGTAGATATGTAGAATACACTTGGTTTTTAGTTCATCTGGAATATCCCCAGGAAATCATTAAACAGTGTGTTATAAGTTGAATTCTTCACACAGCTATCAGATCTACCAAACTCTGGGAGAAATATAGAAATTAAAATGAATGCTTATAACTGTTAAGTCAGGACAAAATGGAGTCACTCAGGATAGCAGGAGGACAGACAGCAGGATAGCAAGATAGGAGTCATCCACATTCCTGAATAAATTGTCCACCGTTATCACTCCCCTGCCTAACAGACTCCAGGTCTAGATTTACTACCCCATTATCTCTCACTGGGTCACTTCTGGTCTCACCTTATGGCTAATGTGAAGAAAAGAGATTTACTGCCACAACAAAGAAATTCTTTCCCCCTTACTCTCCTTCCCCCAATTGAAGAGCTCTGTAAAGCCCCCAAGCTGACTGCTCTGCTCTTGAGAGTCAGTCCTGGCAGCTTGTGTTTTTCTCCAAATGAAAACTTCCATCTTTGCCTCAGTGTGATCTCCATGGCCCTTGGTCACTCCTGAACCTTACAATAACTTACTGTATTCATAAAATACAAAATGTTTCTACTTATATTTCTTTAATTATTTTCATTCTGTATGTATACAAACAAATGATAGGGCCAGAATCTCTTGTAGAACAAAAGGTTGATGGAAATTTCATATAAGCAATAACTTTTTAAGAGAAACATAAAACTTAAAGAATGAGTTAACATTGACTTTGAGTAGCATTGACTTGCTGAAAAGTTTATAGATTTACCTACCATAATGGCATGATCTTTCTCATCAAAAGCTGAGACTTCTGGGAACAAGTATTTTATGAATATAACATAGCTTTGCATAGTACTCCCTACAAACTGTGATTATAAAAATTCAGGGGTCTGATTATAGTCTGAATTTTACAGTCTAGAATTGTTAATATCATTTAGAATTTTCAACCTTTTGCCAAATAGTTCCTTATTGGACAACTTGTTCCAAATGCATGAATTGACCTAATAATTGAAAGCTGCTGGAGAGAATGATCATATTAAAGCCCTAATTTCTACTAAACATAAGTTAATAGGGGATTTGAAGTGAAAAGAGAGGCACCAGGTGGTTCATAGGACCGTCAGGTAAAACAAATGAGATTTTATTAGGCTTACAGATACAATTTTTGCCTGCATGTCAAGGGAGAGCAGGAATGTTGATTTGAGTGGCTTATTAAATAGGCATGTTTAGTTCAGCAATATTACTCATCACTCGGCTTTTTAATCTGCCAAGAGCTGGGTACCATTTGCACTTATGAACTGTGTGTAATTACAGTGAATCAGGTTTCATCTTATAATGAATCTTCCATCACAGCCTGCATTTGTAGTCTTTTATATTCTGTTCCTCTAAGTGAAAAGAGTCCAAAGAGATTTATTTTACTTTGACCCTGATTTAAGAGTGGAATGTAGATTTTTTAAAAATATGGTATGCACTTTTATAAAACGTTGAACTTTCTTTTCTCTATATTTTTTCTTTGGTTTTCCAGGAGGGTAATTGTATATGCTATTCATTATAAATGAAGGTGTTCATTTCTTCCTATATATTTTTTATTGTGATAAGTAAAGCCAACCAGAACTGAGTCAGCCTTCTCCCTTAAGGACATAGAACTCCCTTGGATAAGAAGCAGCAGTTTACTGTGCCTGATCTTACTACACGGTCCAGTTCAGTCACAGCCTATGTTATAAGTATTGTAGTTGATGCCTAAGTTTTAAATCTGTGTTTGCTTCTAGACACTCCAAAATGGGAAGGAAGTTCTGGGTGTAGCCTTGTATTTTCAATGAATTCAACCCTCTAACATTTTTTTTTGGAGGCAAGTCCAACAGATTGGCCATTTTTTTTTTTTATGAGGGTGGGAGGGAGAGAGAGAGAGAGAGAGAGAGAGACAGAGAGAGAAAATTGGTGCACCAGGGCCTCCAGACACTGGATTCTGAAAAGTTGAAGAAAAATTCACAACTTCAACTTTTAACCAAGCCCATGACCAAGTTAGTTTTAATACTTCATCTGCATGGACAAATAATCCAGCCCTTTCTTCTATTCTTCAGTTATTGCTCTGTCTGATGTTTGTTAACAGTTTATACTATGAGATTCATGAAATTTTACTTCCTAGGAAGGACTGTAATGAAAAATAAATTGCATTCAAAGGAATGAATCTTCACCACTAGATTTTTCAGAAACCATGATAAATCAAGAGGTCATATTTTATAAAGAGGTCTTTGAGAGAGGTGGATTTTGCTCTTTACCCTGGTATGTTTTCCTAAGTGAACATGGTTTCCCATATGCCATACTTCTTTCCTCTTTCTACTCATGTTTTCACCATATAACAGTATGGAGGTAGAGTAGCATGCTATAAAAGGTAAATTTGGAAAGAATAAATAAGTAAAGTTCAGATTAGTTCTGTGACTTCTTTCTCGAGAGACAGATTCCCTCAAATAGCAAGATTTTACCTGACAGATGTATACCGATGTCCTAGCTCAGAATTTCCTATAGCTGGAAGGAGAAATGTGTATAATCTCTCAATTATCAACATGCCAGAGAGTTTTTACCTACACTTTGCTCTCCAAATTTTCTATTCCATGAGAAAATTGGTATGTGTTGGCTATTGTGAGCTAAGATGGTAAACAGTGTGGTTCCTAGTTAGTCAAAAATATAAATATTTATTCAGATATACTGTCTGTTTATTATAAGAACTGCTTTATTTTCCTTCTTTTAAATTATTTCTTCAAGTTATAGTTTTAAACTATTTTGTAAAAAGATTTTTTGATGATACTAAAATATCTTAAGTAGCAACAAACAAGGAGTAGCTCTACCTGATGTTAGCATAAACATTTTGTAGTGTCTTTTCTCATAGTAAAAAGATTAAATGAGCGTTTGTGCATATATGTGTGTGTGTATACATATAAAAGAAAATACTGCTAACTACTACCAACATTAATTTAGTCATAAGAATTGTACAAAAATCATGGTAAGTTTCTTAATGAAAAATTAAGACAAACAAATGGACACATTAAAGAAAAGATGTGTGTGTGTGTGTGTGTGTGTGTGTGTGTGTGTGTGTGTGTGTGTGTGTTAAAAGGCTAGAAACAGTGGAATTTGCCATGAAGTAGCAGGAAAGTAAGTGACATAATTCTGAAAGTCCAACTAAAAGTTCTAGAATTCATACCATATTGTTACCTCCATATTTTTGTACTGTAACTTGTTGTTAGTTAGGAGGAAGAGGAAATGTTTAACTTAAAGCATTTAGTGACAGTGTGATAGGATCCAAAACACCTACAGTTGACATATGCATAGACAAAGAATTTTTTTGCAAAACATTTACTCCACTATTTACAAAAATGAATAACTAGCAGATATATTTACCCTTTCTCTTTTACTCATAGGTAAAAGTACGCAGAGAAACATTATTGCTGTGAGAGGATAATGCCAGGACGGAATGACTTTTAGAGCTTCATTCTTTGTTAGGAAATAGCAGACTGGTATACACACTACTGCAATATATGTCACAGAGATATTAGATCACCTCCATTGTTTTAGGGAGATTCTTTTGCCTTTTTGTGTATCTTTTACTCTACTTTGCCTCCTTTTCTGACATTTTCCTTTTTTAAAAAATATGTCTAGTAAAAGCAAATGCTTTAAAGCTTATTAGCCACAACTAAGCTCAGATTTTATCTTGGCTACATGTAACTCAAGAAAGTTTATTTTATTTCTAAAACAAACACCTCCCCTCCCTCATATGGAAACTAGGACAGTATATACTTATGGTGGCTTCAGTGTGAATGTATGTCTGCCATAGCCTCCAGGACTTTTTGATTAATGTTAAGCTTCCTACTGATAGCCTTTGGAGGAGTTGTCATTGGGTCAGTGCTAAGAGGTATTCAGAGCCAGTTTGAGCTCTGGCTCCTTGTTTGCTAGTGTCGGCTTCTCTCTCTTTTTTCTTTCTGCTAATGATGCTGAAGTGTTCCAGCTTTTTCTGGATGGTAAACTCCCCTGGAATCAGTATAGCTGAAATAAACTCTTTCCTCCTATATGCTACTTCTGATCAGATATTCTCCCCCAGCAATAAAAGAGTAACTCAAACAATATTCTTCAAAGTTAGAAGTAAGAAAGAACATGCAGAATATTTAGCAAATGGACAGATATGTAAAAGTATGTGGCATATTTTATTACCTTTCTGTTTATTCTCCATAAGTTTAGTATTCTGCAGTATCTGAGAAAGGTATCAGCAGAGAAAAGCTGGCATTTCTATATAGTAACTACCCTGGTAAAAATTATGCAATTATTTCACATAAGCCCAGGTAGAGAAGCAACATATATAGCAAGAATTAAACTACAATTGTTCTATCATGCTTTCCAATCCCAACAGATACACTTCTATCAATAAATATATCAGCCTGAACTTCTTCATTGAGAATTGAGCTCCAGTTTCCTCTCCACACTGCAGAACAATGATAACTTACAGATTCTACATAGTGATGATCATCTTCTTCATGACACTTTCAATAGGCAGGATTATATTTTAGGCTATAGCTGTAAGGGATAAATGTGTTTCCAGAGCACACAGTTACATAGAAAGTCCTCAATGTGTCTGTAATATAGAGACATGGATTTTGGTGACACTCCAAATATGATGCTTAATTGTGCCTGTTGACTAAATTGAGTGGTGATAAGAAAATTGGCAAGTCACCTGCTTGAGTGTGTTTCTCACATGATGGTATTTCCAGGGATGATTGACAAGTGTGTGGGGGACCCACCCTGAATGTGGGTATGGTGGTTAGAATGTAAACTATCCCCACACTCTCATATATTTGTGATTAAGCCTCATACTTAATGCCCAGCTTCTGGTGCTACAGTGGGTAATACCATCCAACAGATTGGGGACATAGAAGGAAGTACTACAGAAAGGGGAGGCTTGCCAGTATGCACCCTGAGTTTTCCTGAAGCAGGTGCATGTTTTAGCTGCTGTAGTATCCACATATATCAGAACTCTATACTCTTCATCCTTTTAATAGTACTTTCAGGGACACTCTAGCGACCCTCTAAGCCTTCAGCCTCCAAATCCAGCTTCATCACTAGTTCCACTTGCTGAGCTTCTTAGACCAAGCAACTCTGTTCCTCCCAAGCCCTCTAGCCTGCAAGTGGTCATAATGGTGCTATTCAGCCTCTAATTACATAGACAAATTTAACAAATCCTCTCTTGTAATTATATGTTTTATTTGTGCATACTTCTTGTATTAAGAAGTTGAGAATTCTAACTACATGAATTCCTGGACCATATATTTTTAGTACTGATACTCTTAGAATCTAAAGAGGTCAGGTATATTACCTTTCCATATTGATCAACACAAATTGATTAAAAAAATCAACAATTAAGAGGGTTTATTAAATGGGTTCTGCTATCTTTAATTTCTTTTAAACTGCTAATGCCTTTTAACATTCAGATTCCTTACTACTTACCTTAGTCTTTACTTCTTTAAAGGTCTGATTTTGCAGTTGGAGTATAATTAAAGATCTGAATTCTCAAAATGAATTTTAGGCAATGATAAAATAAGTAGTCCTTGGACTTAACTGAAAAAGTTTGCCCTATACCCTGCCTTATAAATAAGTTATACAACTGCTTCTTGGGGTCTAGGCAATGAAGTCTGGTGAGATAGTTGTAATTCCTTGTGCTGAGAGAAAGAAATCCAATTAAGAAATGTAAATTCTTTTTCACGCTGAGAGAATATGAGGCAATAAAAATATGAATTTCTTTATGTTGCATGGAAGCTTCTGGGAGCCCATAAAGGGTGAGCAATCCGTACCTAGCAGCTGGACTGCCATCATCTTCTCTGGCTTTTATGGGAAAAGATGAGGCATTTTTGGCACTTTCTTGAAAGCAGTGTTTTGGAGAATTTCTGTTTAGGCGGTAAGGCTTTCATTTAATGTGTGAAATTCATAATTAACTATTTAGAAAGGGAGGGAGTATTAAAATGTGAAATGAGTGTAATCCTTTCTTAGGGTGATTATCTAATTTCTAATTGCACCCCACAATACAGCTGCTCCAGAAAACATCCTGCTGGTTGAGGGTAAAGAAAGGATTGTTTAATAACAGGGGTGGAAACCAGCTACTGCTTTAGAAAGAAAGAATATTTCTGAATCACTATGCTTGCTCCAGCATGGTTGTCTGACCTGAAAGCAGGCTAAAATACAAAGTTGAGACAACAGACTACTTCTGAGAAAAGTATAAAGGAGAACAAAGGAGGTAAAAAGTGAGCAGGAGTCTGGTGTAACTTCTTTTTTTTTTTGCATGTTATACCCATGAGAGCAGAGTAGTGAGGGTAGCTATTATTAAGAATATATTTAGTCATCTGGGAGGAGTCTATGTGATCTTGCTTAAATAGTACACATCACTCCAAATGGCATCCTCTCTATTTTTATGTTACATATGAACTTGTTCAAACAGCATTCACAAGTAAATTCCTGCTTCTTTCCTCCCACATGTCCTAGAATTTGTGAATTTTGTTTCTGTCTCAGTGAATCTAAGTTCACATCAGCCACACTCTGTACAAGTAAATATATCTTCAAGATCCCTATGCAGCAGCATGTGCGCCCAGCTCTCTGTTTTTCATTGTCCTGCGGTCTGATTTAAAAACTACTATCAGAGCACACCAGTGTGCTGGGTGATTGGCAACTCCCTTTGTAAACCATGACTGTTACAAATGCATTTGCAGGAGTCCTGGATACCCTAAACTGAAAATCTACGCATTTTATTTTTTTTACATGGAGAGGATTCTTGGCTCCTATATTCAAAGATTGTTTTATTAGCCATAGAAGAAAGGGAAAAAAAAAGTGGGGATTACCAGAAAAACTATAAATGAATATAGAAATAAAAGTACTATATTTAATTTTTTTTCAATCATTGCACATACTTAGGAAGTACAAAGACAGCTGAATTCTGGTTTGTGTCATAGCCCTTTAAAGATAATCATATATTTAAAATTTAGTCGTTTCTTTTCTTTTCATATGCATATGTGTGATATGTGGTATTGTATGTGCTGTGTGGTGTTTTATGCGGGGTGTATCATGGCATATGCACATGTATGAGCAGAGGTGTGCTATGCACCTATGTGGTAGTTTGAATAAATGGCCCCCAATATATTCAGTGTTTTGTTAGCTTGTACTTTGGAACTGCAGTCACCTGGCTGGAGGTGGTGTCACTGGGCAAATCCTAAGGTGTGGTGGTTGGTTTGTATTTCAATCTAAAGATATGAAAGTATGCCTAGCTGGAGTTCCTGAAGTGTGCTGTGTTGTGTGGATTTTGGCTTTTAGGGTTGTGCTTCTCTCTCTCTGTGTTTGATCCTGTGAAAACAGACCAGCTTCTTCTTCCATTATGGAATTTCCCTTGGATCTGTTAGGTTCAATAAATATCCCTTTCCCCATAACTGTGCCTGGTCTGGAAGTTCGTCTCAGAGAACATGAAGCTGTCTGCTACAACCTACATGTGGAGGCCAAAGGAGAACTTTGGGTTGACTTCTCTATTGCTTCCCTAGATGGGATCTCTCCCTCTTCTGGAGCTTCTCTTCTCTCTCTCTCTCTTTTTTTTTTCCTTCCTTTTCTCTTCTCTTCTCCTCTCTTCTCTTCTCTCCTCTTCTTTTCCTTCCTTTTCTCTTTTCTCTTCTTTTTTCTTATCTTATCTTTTCTTTTTCTAGTCAGAAACTCCCAACAGATTCTTCAGACTCTATCCCTCACAGATAGTCATTGCCATGCTTAGCATTTTAATGTGGAGTCTGGGCACTTGAACTCTAGCAGTGTCAGGCCCTCCTAAGTATATGTAAGTGTCAAGTGTTTTTAACTGCTGAACCACCTCCACAACCCTAAAACTTAATGTTTTCTTTAATATTAAGCCCATTGCTTTTTACATAATGGATCTAGCAGAAGTGTTAAGTGCTCAGAACTTACTAGTGTTAGTCTGTGATTTGTAACATGCTATGGGGGCTAAGCAAAGCTAGGATGGACTGAACTTTACAAAACTATCATTCCAGCTTGTGTTAGGGCTGAAAGAACATGTAAGAATTGAATTTTTCAGTATTTATCTCAACCATAATATCCCACCTCTTTTGTCCCTTCTGTTAGGACCTGTTCCCTAGCTTAGTAATTCCAAAGGCCTCCCCTCATGGCCTCTAAATTGCTAAATTCTGGAAATGATCTTTATTACACTTTGGTTTGTGTGTTATTTAGTGATGAATCCCATTTTCCAATGTGAAATCCAATCCAACCAAGGTCCAAAGTAAGGCTCAAGGTCTCATCACTGGATTGCAGAGTGGAGACTTAAATTCAGATTTAAGGAAAAGGAAGTCAAGCAATGTTCAGACACAAGTTGCAATGTGAGTTACAATGTGGATATAGCCTTGAATTTTAAACTTTAGCAGTGACATCCTTCATTATCTTCTTCTGAAATTTAGGGAAAGACTATGAAGGAGACAGATTCCGAGTCAAGCAAGCATGGTCTCAATTTTTGTCCCATGTCTTAATAAGTCCTAAAGGATGGGGGAAGTGTTAATCCTCCCAAGTCTTCATTATTATCCATAAAATAGGAATAACAATATTCAACTTTGTAAGGATTGCAGTACCATTTCTAAAGAGACTGGAAAACTCCCTGTCCATGGTAGTCCTGCTAAGTGCTCATCTACAAAGCTAAACTCTGTATACCAGTCTCCATCAACCTTCTACATTTGCAACACCACTACAATTTTCAGTGCATATTGCCACATGTCTAATAATAATTACAAGATAAGTTTCATTATAAAACATTAACATTTCTCACACTGATAAATTTGGTCAGTATAGTTATTTTTTTTCAAAAGTCATTATATATTTGTAAAGTAAGATTTTAAATGAGATAATTGAAAGCCTACTTGTTTACCTTTAGTGGATAATTGGTGATTCTTTTTTCTTTTCCAGTAATGAATTGCTATGCAATTAATTGCTATTTTGAGAAAAGTATTCCAAATGGGCATTAGGGAGAGAGGACAGATTTTAATTAAACCATTTAGCACATACTGAATAACCCCACCAGGAGGCATGATAAAAGTATGGTTAATTGGCTCAAAAAGATGGTATCAATAAGAAAACCTCACATACAAAGTTACTATAGAGATAATGCCATATCTATCTCTTATCAACAGAAAGGCAAACTACTGAACATTAAAAAAAAAAAAAAAAACAGAACATGAAAATAGGTCAGAAGTTCAATCAGTTTTTTTTCCAAAATTTTTCTTCAAGGTGTGCATGCATATCCAATTCTGGGCAAGTTTACTGAGGAAGGAAATTCTTTATACTTAAGGCTCAGTACATTTCCACCTATACTTTTACAGGTATATCTTGTCATTTCTTTTTTTCTTTCTCATTCCTTTTATTCTTTTTCCATCTAGCTTTTAATTTAACAGTTTTCTAAATATCAGGGACAGCATATAGTCTTGTAAAACAAGGATGAGGAAATAAAGCTAAATAACTCTCCCATTTTCCTGTTTGCTAACATCACACTTTGTAACAGGCCAGATGATATGATGGACTGGTCAGAGAATGGGGTAACCTTAAGTACCAATTGCAGAATTTTTTCTACAGCTATACAGATACAGTAAAATGACATTTTTTTTTTTTTGAGAGGGAGTGTTAAACTATAACCCATGCTGACCTGGAATTCAGCTGGAACATGTCCCAAGCTGGATTTGAAGTCCCAGTGATCCTCCTACCTCTGCCTCCTGAGTGCTGGGATTAAAGGTGTGCCACCACATTCTAGTTTTTTTTATTTTTTATTTTTTGAGGTAGGGTCTCACTCTAGCCCAGGCTGACCTGGACTTCACTATGTAGTCTCAGGGTGGCCTCGAACTCATGGCAATCCTCCTACCTCTGCCTTCTAAGTGCTGGGATTAAAGGCGTGCACCACCACACCTGGCCACATTCTAGTTTTTGAAGCTGGTTTAAACCTGAAGTTTGAAAGAGAGAACACACCAGAAATAAAGCAAAAGAGCAGTAGTACTGAATGCGGTAGCCAGATATTAGTTCAGTAGTCATTACATGTTAAGATTTGTGTTTAATAATAAAATCTTTGGATATATTTTATTCAAAAGTAAATAAGTAAACTTATACTTATTTTGCTAAGAAGTGGTTTTGGTGACTAGAGGAAACAGGCATATGAATAGATTATATCAAAATAGATAATGAATTCCTTCACAGAACTTGTATGTTAGGGAAGCTATGAAGTCAGCTACATATTTTTGTTGATACATGATCATGTGTTGTTGGGAAATAACAAAATCTATCAGGCATCTTTTTTTGTTGTTGTTGTTCAGTTGCTTGAGATTTTGTCTAAGTGTTTATAATGTAGTTTTTCTATAGCCACACTTCTGAGGTCTGACTATTGTCATTTATTTTATTCTTTACCCATGTGTTTAAACTTAAGTATTATACCTTCCCTCATTATAGTTCTTTTTCTACCTCCTTAGAGTTTTCAATATAACCTTGTAATTCACACACTTACTCTTAAGTTGTATTTTATACTTGTATATGTTCTCATAATCATCATTTCCATTAGGTATTTTTAAGGATTTCTTATTCTGACTTATATTGTTAATATCTTCCTATGTCTCCAAAAATGTTATGCTTTCTTTAAATAATTAATCCATCCATTCCAATTTTGGGTAGTGAGGTTTATAAGATTGTGCTTATTGCATAGATTATGGAATCTTTGTATGTCTAACTATCCTCCTTGGGTGCTTACTTTATTAACTATGGCATATATGGCAATTTATATTCTGGAAGACTTAAGGTCCATGTTTGTCCAAATGAATTGAGGAGTATCTGAGCATCAGGGAAAGAGAGCTTAGGCTATTTCTCTTTGCTGAGAAGTAAATCCTATTATGTGGACTTTTTTTTTTTTTTTAAGTTAGGGTCTCACTCTAGCCAAGGCTGACCTGGAATTCTGTATTCTCAGGGTGGCTTCAAACTCATGGTGATCCTCCTAACTCTGCCTCCTGAGTGATGAGATTAAAGGCATGTGCCATCATGCCCAGCAATGTGGACTAATTTTGCATAGCTTAGGAGGGTGCTGAGTGGAAATGGTTATTTATCCAGTTTTCCTTGCCTTGTGTTGAAGTGTAAGAAAGGGTAGAATAGGGAGTGACAGTGGGGCTTCACAGGAGGAGTATTTAACTGTCTTAGTACTGTGTAGATAGCAGTGTATGTGGACCAACTTTGTGAGTCAACTTGGAAGCAAATTCTTACTCAGTCTTCCAGCTGAGAACTTCATTGATTATGGGCCTGTGATGATCCAAGTAGGGAAACCTGTAAAATCATACCACAACTCTTGATACACAGAAATTGTAAGAAAATAAATGTGTGTTTTTTCTAAGTGTCTCAGCTTGTGGTAATTTGCTATGTAGATGGAGATAACTGACAGCGTTCCTTGTGGCAGGGATACCATGTAAAATAGAAGAGACATACAAAAGCACATCTTTCTGTTAAACATTTAAGTGGCTGCAAGAGGTAGGGTATTGGAGAGGTGGAGTGTTGCTAAGAGGTAGGATTGTATAAAGAAGAAGATGTGAGAATCTCACAATGTGTCACATAGTTTTTAGGCATCTTCCTAACTCCAGTTCTGCCATCTTAAATGTTGGCAATTTTTCTTAGGAAATCTTTATGTTGTACTCCTTTACCCCAAGCAAGCAGACAAGTGCTGAGACATGCAATTTATCAGCACAATAGCAGTGTAAGATTTAGAATAGCTGTCCATAGTGTTCTTCATGTACTGTAGTGGGCCATTTACAAAAGTATTAATTTTGGGTTGCCTTTAAGTAAAAAGTTTTTGGAAGCAACTCTAGAGGCTGTTATAGTTACTTTCTATTTTCTGGGACAAACACCCAACCAGAAATAGTTTATGGGAGGAAAGAGTTCATTGAAGGCTTACATAAACCAAGGAAAGCATCATCATAGGAAAAGAAACTGGTTCACTTCCCTAGATCCATAGCAGAGAGACACTGCTAACAGCCAGCAAACATGAACATTCAGAACTCAAAACTGACTCTTTACATACCTTAGGGCTGGGCTGAAGATATGCATCCAATGACACATCCTCCAGCACAGCTGCTGGAGACTCAAGTTGAACACTCAATCAAAAATCTCTGTTTCTATGGGGGATATACATTCACATTCCAGCTACCACATTCCTCCCCTTGTCTCTATAGACCCAGGGTCATCTTATAATGTAAAATGTATTCAGTACAACTTCAAAGGTCCTCATAAACTTTATCAACGTTAACATTGTTATAAAGTCCAAAGTCTCATCTGAGATTTAAGACTTTCTATTAGGTGTGACCCCTATATAACTTAAAACACAAATCACATACTTTCAGTACATAATGACACAGAACAAACATTCTCATTGTGGAAAGGCATAACAAGGACAGACTGAGCAAATGAAATGATAGCCATCAGGTAAACATCAAATATCTGTACTTTAAATTCCAACACTGGTAACCAGTGACAAAAGTCTTGAGATTACAATTTCACCCCTCCAGCTGGGCTGAGCATGCTGAGGAAAATTCTCTCCAGGGAAAAAAGCTCTCCATATCAGCCATTCCCTAGTTCTGGTACATCCAAAACATCTTTTGGTTTACAATGCAAACCGTAGCTCCATATAATGGATGCATTTGGCCTCTATTAAAGGGATTTAATCCTGCTTCACAATGCTGTATCTCTGTAGATCCTTGAACTGGTTCTGTTCATAGACTGGCCTTAATGGATCTCTACACAGGTAATTTCACAGTCCTGCTTCACATGCCACATCTCAGCAACAACATTTTAAATAGTGTGTACTTTATGATCCACTTACCTACATTTTTTATTCTTCCAAAATAATGGCTTTCAAAGCTAGACATTTGACTCCAAACTTTGAAGAATTTTGCATTATATTTTACCTTATAAAGCAAAAGACAAGCTTAGAAGACAGCAATATATTTAGGAATAAATAAACGCTATATATGCAATAAGTGTTGAACTAAGCTAGGAATTGAATTTAATACTTTATATCTAAATTAATTCTCATAACAAAAGTTCAAACATGGAGACAACAAACATACCATTTTAAGACAAAGTAACAAGCCCAAAGAAGGAAATAGGATAAGTAGTGGAAAGTTTCAGTTATTAAATGATGGAAAACAATTTAAATTCATATCCATATAAATCTCAGATGGCTTACCATTGACTGTTCTCCTGTGAAGCCAATTGTACATTAAATATTTGCAAATTAAAATTTGAAAAGAGTCATTCTTTTTCCTAAGCCAAAATTAAGTTAAACAAGATGATATTCTGAGTACCTAGTGTGTGTGTGTGTGTGTGTGTGTGTGTGTGTGTGTGTGTGTGTTTGCATGTATGTCTGTTTAGATGACTTTAGGAAGTGCTGAAGATAAGATAACAGGATGAAATTCAAGTAGGATAAATGCCTATGGAATAAAACTAAATATATATTCCTAAAAACTGATTGATTACTTGATGAGAATAGAAGTAAAGAGATACAATGCCCTTTGATCATAGAAATTCATTTTAAATTTAATATTGAGAGAGAAAACAAATATAAAATTCACACTGTCAAAATATATTTTGCTTGTACTCTTTGCATTTATAAGGGCATCTAGAGTAACAGATCAATTTATTGGATTGTCTTATATGACAGAAGTCTGGGTAGTATAAGAATGGCTTTCTACATGGGTGTCAAAGAGCATCTAGGAGTTAGTGCAAACAGCTGAAGGCAGTCTCAGTAAATGATGAATGCTTTGACACTGTCTGCAGTATTACATTCATATTGAAAAGCTAAAGAATCTTGAATTTAATGCTGCAGGCAAATGCAAAAATCACAGAAGCACTTGCTCCAAAAGAATGAAGCATGCAGGCATACATGCTATCTTCCCCCTCCTCTTACCACCTTTATTCTGAAACTCCAGGCCATTGAACAATGTCCACATTTCATGGCAGGTCTTCATCACCATCCACACACCTGTCACTTCTCTCTGGAAGTACCTCTACGTATTCATTCAGACATATGTTTCACAGGTTCTATACCTCTCCAACTCCCGTCAAGATGACAACAAAGACAAGACATCCTAGATGTTAAGAAATGTTATAAACAATGTGAAAACAATCCATTTCAATGATTCAAATAGTGATTTTTTTGACCTTGCATCAATTATTTTTCCCTTTGTACTTCTGTTCGCTTATAAATAAAATGTGAACAAATATGGTACTTAATATAGGATTTTGCAGTGATAAAATTATGTACAACTATGTATATATGTCATAGGATTTCTAAAAGATATGTTATGATTAGAATCTAGGTGTTGCATAGGCATTATAAGTGATCTAGATATTTATTTGTACTATTTGTGGGATTATGTACTGGGGTATGGTAGTTTTAAAGCATACAAGATTATGCAACATGGATTTGATAGCATTGCTTACATATGTACTAAATATAATCCATTTGGAGTAATCATAAGTAAGTGACAACAAGAATCAACATGGTGATAGAATGCATTTTTCCTTACAAGGGATTTTTCTGTCTTTAGTGGAAATTTAATTCTTTATTATAAGTAGAAACAACAAGAGCAGAATATTTTCATTACTTAAAGATCTGGCATTCTTTTAAAAACAAATCTTCTCCATATGTCTATGGTGGCAAATATTTATATCTTGATATGAGGACTTACCCATTAAGAAAATAAAAGTGTTCATTTGAAAAAATAGTATCATGAGTAATCAGAGAACATTGTTTTGCATAGTTCCTTGGCAGTATAAAAATAAAAAATCTTATATTTAAGAATGACAGATATACTTCCCAGTAAGATGGTGGCATAGTAGCCATGCCAAACCAGTCTAGGGAGGGATTTAAGCAAAACCACAACAAAATACATTCCTCTTCTGAAAAGTGAAGGAGTATAGATTATTCTTAGACACAGCGGAGAAGCAGGAGAGACCAAAATTCACCAGAAAGGAGGAAAATGGCCAGAATCTCATTGCCATATTTGCAGCCCATTGATCTGCACATTTCATGCACCCACCTGGCACCACACTGCCAGGTGCACTAAATGGTGGCACCAGCAGAGACCAAACAAAGGGATTTTCCAACCTCATCAGCCTCCTTGCAAAGTCAAGAAATCTGAAGGAAAGACAGCTGAGATCAACTAATGAGCTACTGAAAGGGATACAGGCGGATTGTGTGATCAACTCCAAGTTTTCTGCATTCTCCCATTCCCCCATGATCAGAACCTCTAACCTCCAGCATCCATCACACAGTGGCAGTGCATCCAGCACAGCTGATCAGAACTCCAGCTCCACAGCACAATATGGAGGGAGCAAGGTGGGTACTCAGCATTGGTAAGGTTGGAAGTCACCCCAAAAGGTGATGAGGCCAACTGACAAAAAAAAAAAAAAAAAAGAAAGAAGGAAAAAGAAAAAGAAAAAGAAAAAGAAAAAAAAAATAAACATTTACATAGACCTGCATTGGAAGAGCTAATCTCTCTTTCCATGTCAGGGCAGGTTATGGGTTACATATTCTTGGTTCTTGGTTGGCTTTACCATTTTCAAATAAGCAGTATTTGAGGGTTGAATATTGTTGACTTTGATGTTTTCAGATTTATAGGGCCTTTGTCTTTTGTGCCTGTCATTGTTGTGGGCAGGGTCTGATTCAGATCCAGGCTGACCTGAAAACCAATTCAGACCATAAATCTCTACCTCCCAGCTAACAAGATTAAGGGTGTATAGCAATATACACCTTTAGGGATTTTGGCTTTATATGACTATTTGTTTTAATCCCCATAAATGCATAGTCTGTGCTGGTTTTTATTGAATGTGTATATTTGCCAGTCAAATGTGCCACCCAGTCAACTAGGATACTTACTTAGCAAGCAAATTCAACACTTAGGATTACCAATGTGGTTAATTTGGGGTACAAGTGCTATACCTGTCACCTTAAACTCATATTCTGAAAACATATAAAGGTGGATTGCCACATCTGAGAACACTGCAGATAAGTAGAAAATCCAAGCATCAAATCAATTCAGGAGGCAAAAGTTGCTACATTATAATACAACAAACACAAAGAATCAAGACAATACAATCACACCAAAAATTATAAATACATCAGAAATGATCACCAATGAGACTGTTTTAGATGAAATGCCTGACAAAGAATTAAAGAAATAATTGTATCTATACTCAAAGAAATCAAAGAAGAAATGAAAGAAATCAAAGAAGAAAACAAAGGTTTAAAGAAGGAAACAAAGTCCTGAAAGAGAACACAAGAATCCAGCTTAATGAAATAAGGAGGCCATTACAAGACATGAATAACGAAATAGAAATACTGAAAAAAAACTAGGCTGAAATTATAGCTCTGAAGAACACAGCCAGTCAAATAAAAAACTCTGACGTACCTAATAAAGTCCAACAGAGAGACAAGCTAATAGGAAGGTATGAATGGGAAATTCAAAATATCAGGACACTATGAAAAGATCAAACATAAGAACTCAGGATATAGTAGAAGGAGAAGAATTTCAATCCAGAGATTTAAGAGGTGTTTTCAAAAAAATCATAGAAAAATGTACCCCAAATTGGGAAAGAAATACCAATGCAGATACAAGAAGCTTTGAGAACACCAAATAGACAAAACCTGGAAAGAACCTCTCCTTGCCATGTTATAACTAAACTACTAAGCATGAAAACCAAAGAAAATATATTGAAAGTAGTTAGAGAGAAAAATCAAGTCACCTACAAAGGCACGTCCATCAGAATAATTGCAGATTACTCAACACAAAAGTCAAAAGCCAGAAGGACTTGGAATGATACATTCAAAGTTCTGAAAGATAACAACTGTTAACCAAGATTACTTTATCCTCCAAAGCTATCTATCCAAACTGATGTAGAAATAAGTACATTCCACAACAAAAACAAGGTAAAGGAATTTATGACAACGGAACAAGATCTATAGAAAATACTTGAAGGAATCTTTCAAACTGAAGAGAAAACAAAACACACACAGGAGAAAGTAGGAAAAAATAAACCACACTCAAATAACAGTTACAACAGGTGAACAAAGGGGAAACAGGAAGCACTACAAAATAAGAATAGTGATAATAAATACATATCTTTCAATAATAACTCTTAATATCAATGGCCTCAATGCCCCAACAAAAAGACACAAGTTAGCAGACCAGATTAAAAGACAAGAACCTGCCAGTTGTTGCCTTGAGGAAACTCATCTCTCAATAAAAGATAGATACTGTCTTTGGGTGAAAAGATGGAAAACAGTATTTCAAGCAAATAGGCCTAGAAAACAGAGGTTGCTATCCTAATATCTGACAGAATAAACTTCAAACCAACAGTGAAGAAAGATAAAGAATAAAGAAGGGGCTGGAGAGATGACTTAACTATTAAGTGCTTGCCTGTGAAGCCTAAGTACCCTGGTTCAAGGCTTGATTCCCCAGGACCCACGTTAGCCCGATGCAAAGAGGGCGCACCACATCTGGAGTTCGTTTGGAGTGCTGGAGGCCCTTCTGCACCCATTCTCCCCCTCTCTCTATCTGCGTCTTTCTCTCTCTGTCACTCTCAAATAAATAAATAAGCAGCCGGGCGTGGTGGCGCATGCCTTTAATCCCAGCATTCGGGAGGCAGAAGTAGGAGGATCGCCATGAGTTCGAGGCCACCCTGAGACTACATAGTGAATTCCAGGTCAGCCTGAGCCAGAGTGAGACCCTACCTCGAAAAACCAAAATAAATAAATAAAATAAAATAAATAAATAAATATATAAAATAAAATAAATAAACAAAAATAAACAAAAAAAAGTTTTTAAAGAGTAAACAAGGTCATTTTATTCTGATTAAAGGAATGCTCCAAAAGGAGGACACAACAACTCTAAACATATATGTATCTAACATGGGGCTCCCAATTTCATCGAATAAGCATCATTAGACTTAAGGTCACAGATAACACCAAGCACAATTGTAGTGGGTGACTTCAATACTCCACTCTCAGCAATTGACAGGTCATCCCAGCAAAAATAAAAAAAATAAAAATAAATAGAGAGAGGATTAAATGATGTCATGGAACAAATGGAACTAACCTAACCTATAGACCTAACCTGTAGAACATTCCATACAAATGCTCTAGAATTTACATTTTTCTAAGCAGCACATAGAACATTCTCTAAAACCTACCATATATAAGGACACAAACAAATCTCAACAAATACAGGAAATTTGAAACAATCCCTGTACTCTATCTTACCACAATGGGATTAAACTGCAAATCAGCAACAACAACAACAACAAAAAGCTTCAGAGCATACAGAAATTCATGGAGACTTAAACAGTACACTATTGAATGGGTCATTGAGGAAATCAAAAAGGAAATCAATAAATTCATAGAATCAGATGATGATGAGAATACACAATTGCCTCAGAAAAAATAATAAGGTACCTTGGAATAAGCTGAATCAAGGAAGTGAGGGATCTCTAGAATGAGAACTTTAAAATACTCAAATAAGAAATTACAGAATACACAAGGAAATGGAAATACATCCCATTTTCTTGGATTGGAAGAAGGAATATTGTGAAAATGTCAATCTTACCAAAAGCAATATACACATTAAATATAATCCCCATTAAAATTCCAATGGCACTCTTCACAGAAATAGAAAAAAAAATCCTAAAATTCATCTGGAAGCACAAAAATATCTCGAATAACCAAAACAAATTCGAGCACAAAAATAAGTCTGGTAGTATCACCATACCTGATTTAAAGCTATATTACAAAGCCATAGTAATAAAAAGCATGGTATTGGCATGAAGACAGACATGTAGATCAATGGAGCAGAAAAGAGGACCCAAATGTTAATACAGACAGTTACAGCCATATGATTTTTGACAAAAATGCCAAAAATATTTATTGGAGAAAAGATAGCCTCTTCAACAAGTGGTGCTGGGAAAACTGGATATCTATATATAGAAGGATGGACATGTATTCTTGTCTTTATGCACAAGAACCAAACTCAAGTAGACATTAATTTCAGACCTGAAACTCTGAAATTGCTAGAGGAAAAGGAACAGAAACCTTTAAACATGTTTGCATAGGCAATGACTTTCTAAATATAATCCCAATTGCTCAGGAAATGAAACCACTAACCAACCCCTAGGATCTCATGAATTACAAAGCTTTTGTGCATTAAGGGCACTGTGAATAGAGCAAACAGACAATGTACAGAATGGGAGAAAATATTTGTCAGCTAGACATCTGACAGAGGATTAATATCCAGAATATACAGAGAACTTAAATACAGAACAATAAGAAATCAAACAACCCAATTAAAAATGGGCTATGGACCTAAATAGAGAGTTCTCATTGGAAGAAATACAAATGGTATATGAACATCCAAAAAAGTCTTCTACATCCTTAGCCATCAGGGAAATGCAGATTAAAACTACTTTGAGTTTCCATCTAACTCCTGTCAGAATGGCTACCATCAAGAAAACAAATGACAATAAATATTGGCGAGGATGCAGAGAAAAGGGTACCCTTCTACACTCTCTGTGGAAATATAATCTGGTACAGCCATTGTGGAAATCAGTGTGGAGGTTCTTGAGACAGTTAAAAATAGATTTACCATTGAATATAGCTATAGAACTCCTAGGCATATATCCTAATCACTCTCCTCAGTTCCTTAGAGATACTTGCACAACCATGTTTATTGCTACTCTCTTCACAATAGCTAGGAAATGGAAAGGGCCTAGATGGCCCTCCACAGATAAATGGATTATAAATATGTGGTAGATGTATACAATGGAGTTCTATTAAGTGGTGAAGAAAAATAAAATTATGAAATTTTCAGGGAACTGGATGGATCTAGACAAGATTATACCAAGTGAGCTAACCCAGGCCCAGAAAACCAAACGGGGCATGTTCTCTCTCATATATGGATCCTAGCTACAAATGTATAGATTGTGTGAGGTGGAACCAAAAATTGGTAGCCGATGCCAGTAAACTGGAAAAAAGGCTATAAGAGAGGGAGGAGAGGGAAGGACTTAAGGGGATCATATTGTAAATATGTAAGTAGAGCAGATTACAGGGAGGGGAAAGGTCTAAGCAAAACCAAGGGAAGAAATTGTGTAAAAGAAGGGTGGGGTGTGTCAATCAAAATTCAAGTTATTCTGAATAAGACATATTAAAACCTACTTTTTTGAATAATGACACATCCAGAAGCCATAAATTGTTACTAGAAAAATTTCAGTGCCTGAGATGTGATCTTTTCCAGTGATTTTTTGGCCAGGGAGGTCCCTTTTATCTCCAAAACGTTATAGGCTATTGCCAAGGCCATTGGTTTTCCTTGAGGAAGAGATGGTAAGACCCTATTGCTGAGAACTTCACATGCCTGAGCAGCAAAGTTACTGAGAAAACAAACTGATGCTGAGCAGAAAACCTTCTCCCTGAAGCCCAGCCAACTGAAAGCTGGAAAAAGCTGAACTGTATGCAGCCGTATGGGAGACAGAAGTCATGAGTAGTGAAAACAGTGCACACTGGAAGCCTCAAACTTGACCAGATGGGCCAAATGACTGAATAAGTGTAATAGTGGCATGTCTAGTCTGGGTGAAACCAACTGCTTTCTAACTGGACTGAAGGCCCACTCTATGGGAGAGAATACATGCCTGGTACTGAAAACCTAATCAAAAGCCTATGGTAGGGGAGTTTATGAGTCTTAGGGGTATAAAGCCTGCTCTTGTCTAGATAAATGCATATATTAATCTCACCAAATTTCCCTCAAAGCAGTACACTTAATGTTCATATTAATATGTTAATGGTACTCTCTTTTCTGGTTAGAGAAGCTTCTCTTTTCAGATGACCATGACCACCGGGATGACCCAAAAGGCAGCAGTACTTAGAAGAAGGAATGGAGGAGTGTCCAGTACTGAAACATCTCTATCACAACCTCCAAGGATCAGAGTCCATTATCAAAGAGGTGGTGGGAAGAATATAAGAGCCAAAGGAAGGGTACCACTCCTTACAATGCAACTGCCCAGATGGAAATTGGTCTTGCTATCTATGACCTCACAGTGCCTAGCAATACGTACACAAGACGCTCATAATAGGAGAAAAAGATAATGATATCAAATTAACAGAGAGATGAATGGATAGAGGGAGGGGACATGATGGAGAGGAGAGTTGAGAAGGGGAAAGTAGGGAAGGGGAGAGACATATAGAAGCTTGCAACTATATATAGATATAGATAGATATAGATGTGTGTGTGTGTGTGTGTGTGTGTGTGTGTGTGTGTGTGTATGTGTGTGTATAAATGATAGAAAGGTCAAATAATTTGGAGAGATGACTCAGCAGTTAAGGGTGTTTGCTTGCAAAGCCTGATGGCCTGGGATGATTGATTCCCTAGCAGCCACAAAAAGCCAGATATTCAAAGTGGTGAATACATCTAGAATTTGTTTTCAGTGACAAGATGACTTTGCATATCTATTCTTTCTATCTCCCTTCCTCTTGCTCTCCTTTCTCTCTTCTCTCTTTCCTTGCTAATAAATAATAAAATATTTTTTAAAAGTTAGATAGGTATAAAATTTCAAAGAAAAAAACCAGGATTCCATACCTCAAGTCAGAAGTCCTTTTCAATTTTTGTGTGAAAGGTCAATATTTAAAGATTATAAGGTAAATTGTACTATTTTCTTTGAATAAGAGAAATCAAGAAATCTGATATAAACAAAAGCAAAGGGCATCACTTTTCTTACAGATGTTGTAAATGTATTAGGAAAATGCAAATTAGAGAAGAGGTTTTAATGGATGGAAGGTATTTTAGTGACAAAATAAATTTTATACCAACACCTTAGACCCAACTCTTTAATAGTATTAAGATTTGTGACCTACTTAGAAAGAAGTATATTTTACCTGCTGATAGCTAGAAGCAGATTTCTATAGTAAATCATTTAACTTGAATGTTGTGCCTTCTGTCAAAAAGCAAGTGATTCAAAAGATATTCACACGATATTCTGGTTAGGAGTCCTGATAGAAGCCTGATTTCCTTATCACTAAGTTTCCGTAATGTCACCATCTGCATTTCTGAAATCCAAGAAGCCATGCTAATGATAACAAAGTGGCTGGCTTGGCAGATCAGTCTTAGAGGGAGCCTAGAGAGTTGCCTACTTTGGAAAGGTAATTTAAAAGTAAATCCACCTGTACAAGTGAGGGTCCCCTTTGGATTTGTAGGTTTCACTAGAAGGTAGTCCTGCATATTGGATACATTTCCTTTTATTTGCAAACAGAAGGGAAGACTAAGGCTTAAACCCAAAAGGGGACAACTTAGACAAGAATGAGCATATGGCCCTCAAAATTTTAATCACTAAGAAAGGAAAATATAGTTGCAATTAGTGGATAAACAGCTCTGTTTCATAAAAAGCCCAGATGAGTATAAACTTAGTTGGAAAATAATCCAGTAAAAATATCAATAGATTATAAGAAGCAAGTAAGTTTAACATGCTTAAGAAAATAAAAGAAAGAAAGAAAAAAACTAAGGGGAAGTGACACTAGTAAGACAAATTCAAGCACTGAGACACTTCTGACCAATATTTTTCTATAAAATTTGTTTCCTGAATTATTTTCCTAGTATTAGTTGTAGAGTGAAGAAATGGAAATTCTTATACTAAGTCTGAATATGGTTTGGCATATTCATGGCCAATAATATTAACAGTTTTAAAAGCATAAAAAGACAATGTCTCATACAATCTTGAAACATAATGCGAATCATATTATAATGGAATTTACGAGGTAAAATTGACAACCCCTTGGTGACTTTTTCCATTTTCAACATAAAATTTCACATCTCTATTTTTAAATAACAGTAAAGTATGACATGCCTTTGAACTAAAATGCATATAATTTTCCTACCATTATCATCTTATAGATAGATTATACATACCCATTTAGAATTATTGACCAATCCACTATGCATTTGTAAAAAGGTAAGGTTCAAAAACAGAAAATGCTTCCTAAATGTGATGACCTAATAAAATCTAGAAAAGTTACTATGCATTGATTTAACAGAAATAAGTATTTAATAACATGCACATTGACTTTCAGCAAATATATAAAAATGCCTACTTTGAACGAAATAGGCAATGCTGTTTTGCCTATGGTGTGAAGCTATAATTTAAACTTTGTTATACATTTACTATACTATCACAGTACCTTCCCATGCCTTGCTTCATAGCGTTTCCCCCCTCTGTCTCTCCTTCACTTCCTTTCTTCCAAAAAAAAAAATAATAATAAATTTAGCCAAATCAGAACTTTCAGAAATGGGATTTTATACAAAAACACACAAGTAAATATCAAAAGTCTATGAATTTGAGTTACAGAGAAATCAACATGCTTAAAAAAATAAAACACTTAGATTCATCTACACTAAGCAAAACATTAAATGCTCATGGTTTAAAATACTAAAATGGTTAGGTCAACTTGCCTAAATGAAGTACAGGGTGCAAGGAAGTGATAGGAAGGAGAAGTTGTGATGTTGCTGTTTTCAGTGAGTCAATGTATCAAACACTTCCTCAGTGTTGTATTAGTTTCACATTATTACTTTAATAAAAAATGCCCAAATCATTTTATTAAGATATCAACCATTATTATTATAGATACTATAATTTTTAAATGGCATTGGTCTGCCTGAGCTGAAATCAAAACACTGTGAAGGTTGTGTTCTCTTTTGTCTACAGTGAAAGCTGAAGGTATAAATGTGTTCCCTTGTTTTGATTGATTTCTAGGCTCTACCTATGTTCCTTGGCTTTTGATCTACCTTTTTCATTTTCAAACCCATCAGCATAACATTTTGCCTTTCTTTTCAAGTTTCATCTTCCGCTAGTTTTCTTAACCTGAGTATTTCTACTTTTAAAAACTTTGTAATAAAATGAATCTATCTGTATAATCAAGACTAGTCTTCCTTAAATCCATCTGTATTCTTAATTACCCATTGCTATGTTGCCGCGGACTGACTCTCGGGGAGATCAGGACCGAGGGAGAACAAGGGCGAAGGCTCAGGGAGAACTCGGGATTCGGCGAGGAAATGACAGACAGACACACTCAAGTTGAATATGCTGCTGCAATTTACTGAAGGTTTCATGAAGATTTTATACAGATTGAACAGAGAAACTTAGCAAGCCAACAAGTGATCTCAGAAATCATTAATCTAAACAATCTTGAGTATTGTTCTATTGTAAGCATACATGTAATGTTGATCAGGCAGGAACTGTACCCATTTTTTAAGAAGGGCGTCTTGTATCATTGACCACAACATTATACAAACAGAAACTAGGTGTAATGTGAATAACAGGTTACTTATTTCTTATACCCCAAGGACTGTATAAACACCAAGGCTTACGCTTCCTTGTTAAGCGTTCCCGTAAATGGAAGAGAATGCCATAGCCTCCTTTTTACTTCATAATTCACCCATCTATTACCGAATTCATCATATCCTCCCTCATAGGGGAGTGGAACTAAGTAGATTCCAGCTCTAGGAGTCCACCATCTGCCCTTGATCAAGTACTGAACATATCCCCCAGGAAGTTTCCTGGTGGGAATGCCTAAGTTTTGTAACTCCTTTTCTGCAGAACTGTCATGTTTCTTATGAACACTACCGATCAACATTTCTACTTTCATATTCTCAGGCTCAGTATCGTTCTCAAACATCATAAGCTGTTTTTACTTTACACCATCTAAAAACTGTTCTAGAGTTAATTTTTTATTCCTAGTAGAGTTATACATTCTCTCCATTGCCCTAATCATAGGAGGGGCACATTCAATACTTAGATTGTTTCTTGTACTCTGATTGCGTGCATGATTACTAATAAGTGTTGAATTAGCTGTTCTTAGACAAACAGCTAGAAGAAAGCAGGAAAGAAACAGCATTGGCGCCAGCAATTAGGTCGTCGTGACTTCATGGGCAGCAGGAACCTTTACAGTAACTGACTGCCAAGGGGTCACCGGGGGCATCCCTCCGAGGAGTGCTGGCCCTCTGTCCTCAGCTCTCTTCCAGTGCAGAAGCATTTCTGCTTGCTACACAGGCGAGGTCGCCGTGGACGTAGCACTATGTAACCAAACATTTATGTGAGTTCTAGATATCAAGGTATCTTTGATACCACAGCTATCAAAAAGCAATGTAAATTCAGCTGAAGAAAAGTAATGTGCATAAAAATACTTGGTAAAATACTCATGGTGATGCTTAAAGTTAAGAGTCTTTGGTGGTGTTTTAGGTTCTTGTTTGGCTAGCATACTATTTAGAGGGAAATTACAATTCCTGTCTTTCCTCTTTCCATCCCTTTGGTATTCCTTGTTACTATATATGGCTAAACTATTATTTCCATAAGATTAATATTACAAAATCAGATTATTATTAGCAAACAAGATAGTTATTATCAAACAGAAATATGCTCCTTTGTAGTCAGCTCCCCCTCCTCTTTCTTTTCCTAAGTAAAAAAAAAAAAATCATCAAACCTGCTTTTTTCCTTTTATTTTTAATATTTACTATTGTTGTTATTGTTAAAAACATGTTTAATATGAATCCATTATATGTTGCTACCCTCTTTTCTCTTATCCCTGCCCCCATTCTATTGGCAATACTCCTCAGTGGGGTTGCAGGTATTCCCCATGGGGTTGTAGTTTATGCACTGTGAGAGCACTAGTCAGTTATTTGGGGGGGAGTAGAGAATACCTCTAGGCATGATGTCTCAATCTGTGGCTCTTACAATTTTTCCACTCCCTCTTCCACAAAATTCCCTGAACTGAGGTGCATGAGTTTTAAGTCTACTTCAGTGATGAGCTCTTAGGAGCCTCTGTATCTCTACTTTGGTAGGTGTTGAGTATCCTCAGGGGTCTACTGGGTGAAAATGGACAAGAATGATCTGAGCAACCAGATGTATAAGCTACTCAGAAGCAAACATCCTGCATGGTGGTTTGACTCAGGTGTCCCCCAGTTTCTGGATGCAGTATATTGTTGGAGGTGGGCTTATGTTTAGGTGTTCCCTTGGTAGTATTTGGCACACTCTCCTGTTGCTATAGTCCAGCTTATGTTGGTCAGGGGGTGATGTCCACCCTCTGTTTTTGCCATCCTTTTCCCTGACATCATAGAGCTTCCCCTTGAAGTCTGTAGGCCAAAATAAATCCTTTTGTCCGCCACACTGCTCTTGGTTGGGTGATTTCTGCCAGTAATGTAAACCTGACTGAAAAAGTAATGTTGGTACAGGGGGTGGGGTCAATTGCTGATAGACGCCTGACTGTGTGGTTGTGGCCTTTTGGAGCTGATTTTCAAGAGGAAGGTGGAAGGATTTGAAACCTTTGCCTAAGATATGCTTTGCAGTGCTGTAAGTACAGCTTGATGGACTATTCTGGTCAGAATAGTAAGTTCTGAATGCAGTAAGAACTACATACTTAGAGACTTGTCACTGGCTATACTTGCTAGTCTTAGAGCTACAGTTTTATGTATGTCCTGGTTGTTTTAACTCATGTGTTAGGTGAATATTGCTATGCCCAGTGCCGTATTTTGCAGTATGAATGTTGATTCTGTGCTACTATGAGTTTTGGGGGGATTTTATTTGGTATTATGGCTCAGTTAAAAACCCTTAGATTATGGGGATGTTTGAACATTATTAGGATTGAAAAAACTATGGGGCCTTTTAATGTTTGACTGAATGCTATGTATTTCACATCATGTACAGATAATCAGTTTATGAGGGGCTGGGGCTGAATGTGGTGGTTTGATTCAGGTGTTCCCCATAAACATAAGTGTTCTGAATGTTAGATTCACAATTGATAGAGATTTGAGAGTTAAAGCCTCCTGGAGGCAGTGTATTGTTGGGGAAGGGCTTATGGGTATTATAGCTAGTGTCCCTTTGCCAGTGTTTGGCAACTCTCCTGTTGCTTTTGTCTACCTTCTGTTGGCCGGGGGTGATGTCCAACCTCTGCTCATGCCATCATTTCCCCTGCCATCATGGAGCTTCCTCTCAAGTCTGTAAGCCAAAATAAATCTTTTTTTTTTGGGGGGGGGGCCCAAAAGCTGCTCTTGGTGGGGTGATTTCTGCCAGTAATGTGAACTTGATTGCAACACCCTGACATGACGTAAACACCAGTGCAACTGTGGCACACCACTTCAGTGGGGAACCAAGTGCTTTTTGAATGGCTAAGAGATCCAAACCTGCTTTTTTTTTCTGCTTTAGCCATGCTCATCCTGACTTGGCAATTCTCTATATGCTGTGTTTGTTATAGGACTCAGAATTCAGAGTGAATAAAAATCAGATATTATGTACAGTTAGATTTCAAACAAATTAAGCATTATCTAATGACACAACAGTGGGGAGATATACCTGACAGAATCCTGAAAAAAATCAGTTTCAAAGTCACATGATTTTTCTGATTTCGTCATTCCACGATTTCCATTAAAAATAACCATAATTAAGCCGGGCATGGTGGCGCACGCCTTTAATCCCAGCACTCGGGAGGCAGAGGTAGGAGGATTGCCATGAGTTCAAGGCCACCCTGAGATGACAGAGTTAATTCCAGGTCAGCCTGGACCAGAGTGAGACCCTACCTCGAAAAACAAAAAAAAAAAAAAAAAAAAAGAATAAAAATAACCATAATTACACATTTTTTTGGTATCTGGACTCATTTTATAAATGTATTTTGAGGAAATGAGGGCAAGGAACTTCTGACTATAACATAATTTATTTTTAACCCTTTCTTATACAGAGAATATAATGATATATAGCCTAAACAAACAAAGAAGCAGGCATAGCTCTGAGCTCTCAGTCACAAAGGAAAATGCTTGGAGACTTTAGCACCCAATGGTCCAAATATAATGTAATAACATCCCAGGAGTGTACAGGCAAGCATGAGAGAAGAAAATTTGAAATTATAAACTTCCAATGCACACCCTTTTCCCAGAGTCACAGATTCACACCCTCCATAGAAATAGCTCTATACAGCAGTAAGAAAAAATGACACAAAGAAATTTGAGGAAAATGGTTGAACCTGGAACAGATCATTCTCAGTGAACTTACCCAATCACAGAAAAAAAAATCTCCACATAGTCTCACTCATCTACAGCACCTAACCTGAATCTACCCAAGATACCTTACACACCCAGCAAGCACCTCATGGACTAGACACTAGGAAGGAAGGGGAGGGAGGGGAGGGCATCGAAGGGGTGGGAAGCACTAATCTAGACCCAAATGGCAATGGTACCATAAAATTCTACTTCCTAAAAGGCAGACCAAGTGGCTGAACCTTCACCAGGTTCTTACAGGAAACACCTGAGCCACAAGACACTGGAAAGGGTAGGATCAAGTCTAACCTAAATCCTCTATATCTTCCCTCCCTCCCTCCCCCTCCCTCCGTCTCTCCTCTCTAACTCCTATATATTAGTTACCTTTTTTCCTCATTTTCTTAGGGGACACTGACCTGTAACTCCCAGTAACAGCATGGGGCTATCACCCACAATGAGCTTTTGATCAGAGAAACCTATTAGGTTTTCTAAAAGAATGACAGATTTCTATCAGAGTACTTGATGACCCACCAAAGGTTAGTAGTAGGACCCTATTGCTGAAGACACCATATGCAGCTGACACGTAAAATGGAATGGCATGGCTAGGAGCCAGTCTGGAGAGAGTCAGTCCCCAGACAGTCAGTGTGTCTAGTGCCAGAAGGTGCTACATGGGCAAATGGGGGAAATGACCAATACCTGTCCAAGCAACTCATGGTCCAACCTTCTTAGCAGCAAATAAACCTGTTGTGATGCCCACACAAGTGCAATAGTGGCACACAGCCATGGTGGGGAACCAACTGCTCTTGATTCGGCTAACTGGTCCCCTCAGTGGTAGGAGACCCATAGCTGGAGCTGGGAAACAAGTCAGAAACATTTCCAAACATAAGCCCACTCTCCAATATCAAGCTACCATCAATCATGGGATACAAGAGGGCCTACACCTACTAAACTCTGTATAAAAATGTAAAGGATATCTCATTTGTTCTGGCGCTAACTTACTTTCCGTTGGAGAATCTGCTTCTCTTTTTCAGATAGATTCAGATCCTAAGGGGAGAGCCACCCCATCATAACTCAAAAGGGCCCCAGCTGAAAGTAAGGAAAATTGGCAAAACAAGCAAGGGTGCTGTTTTCCTGATGAACCAGATACCAGCACAAGGGGGAAGGAGACCAACACAGAGAAAAATCAACGCCTATCAAATCAGAGAGCCAGAGCCTCAGAGGCCCCCAATACCTCATCACTGAAGCAGACCAAAAATGAACCCAACATGGCTCAGGGAAATTTTGCAGAAGAGGGAGCGGAAAGAATGTCAGAGCCACATGTTGGGTCATGATATGCAGAGACATTTATCGTACCAATAACTATGGGCTAACTCCACAATGCATGACCCATATACTTCAACAAGGAGGGGCCAATGGGGAGGGGGTAGGTCACGGATGAGCCTAATAATGGTACCAAACTGCCTGTACCTGCAGAACAGAAAACTAATAAAAATATAAAAAAGAAAAAAAGAAAAGAAGAAAAGAAAAAAAAAGAAATAGCTCAAATTTCAACGACAGAATTCTCAAATAAAGATTTATTACAGAAACACACACACACACACACACACACACACACACACACACACACACAGGCATTTGGATTAAGAGAAAAGAATGTTTACATCTTTGTGCAGTGGCATGATTGCAGAACTTAGACTCAGAAGATGGGATGAAACTACCCACCTGAGAGACTAAATCTCAGCTGAGGAGTTTCCATTAGGATAGCTGAGGAAGTCCAGTCCCTAAATCTTAGGTCTCCACTCAGCTCTTTTGTCTTCACCCAAGTCTTATGTGTGTGGTGTATGCAGGTGTTCAGCATGTACTCACCTGTGGTGGCTGGAGCAGAGCATAGCATTTCCTGCTCCAGTGCTCTTCTGCTCATTATTAAGCTGAAGTCAATCAATGATCTGGAAGCATGGCATGTTTTTAAAGAGCTCTGATACAACATACAAAAAGTAAATGAAGATGAGCTTAATAATTTATACAGATCTAGAACTAGCAATGAATTGAAGCCATGATAAATAAATCTAACAACAAGACAGCCTCTGTCGAGATGGATTCACTGTGTAATTCTACAAGATCTTTATGACAACTAAAATTTATACTTCTCTGATTTTTCAATACAAGAGAAAGAAAAAAATACTAGTAAACTCCTTTTATTGATCCATAACTGGATAATAAAGTTACAACAAGAATAGAAATCATAGGCCAATATCCCTGATGAACGTAGACACAAAAGTTCTCTATAAAATATTTCCAAACTGAATTCAAGAACCCACAAAGAAGGTCTTGAACTGTGATCAAGTGGGCTTCATTCCATATATGCATTAATGGTTTAACATGCATTAATCCATAAGTGTAATCACATAATTGGACTCAAGGACAGAAATCACATGATCAACTCAATTGATGCAGAAAAGGCATTTGGAAAAATACAACATCACTTTCATGAAAAAAGTCCTTGAGAGGCTAAGGTTAGACTGAGCATATATCAACATAATAAAGGCTATATAGAACAAACCTATAACCAGCATCCTGTTCAATAGTGAAAACCTTCAATCATTGCCACTAAGATCAGAAACAAGGCAAGGTAGACCATGCTCTATTCTCCTATAAGTAGAGTACTTGAAGCCGTAGTCAGAATAATAAAAGGATGAATTTAAATTATCCTTATTTGCAGATAGTAAGATTCTGTACATCAAGGCCCTCAAGATTCTAGAAGAAAATTAGAGCCGAGGAACACTTTCAACACTGTTGAAAGATACAAATTACACACAAATAGATATATTTTTAAATTTTTGTTTATTTTTATTTATTTATTTGAGAGCAACAGGCAGAGAAAGAGGCAAATAGAGAGAGAGAGAAAGAATGGGTGTGCCAGGGCCTCCAGCCACTGCAAACGAACTCCAGACACTTGTGCCTCCTTGTGCATCTGGCTAACGTGGGTCCTGGGGAATCAAGCCTCAAACCAGGGTCCTTAGGCTTCACATGCAAGTGCTTGACCACTAAGCCACCTGTCCAGCCCTCAATAGATATTTTATATACTAGTAAAAACAGAAAGGATGAAATCAGGAAAATAATCCCATTCATAAAACATTGACTGCCTTGAAACAAACCTGACAGAGAAAGTAAAAGTCTTCTAAAATGAAAACTGTAAAGCACTAAAGAAATTGAGGAAGATCACAGAAGGAAAGGCCCTCTGGTGATGGACTGGAAGAATTAATATCATGTAAATGGTACTGAAAGCAATCTACAAATTCAATGCAATCCCAGTCAAAATTCCTTCACCATTCTTCACAGAAGTAGAAAAAAAATCCTAAAATCTATGAAAGCACACAGAAAAATCCTCTGATGGACAAACAATATTAAAAAAAAATAATTCTGATGAAGGTCTTACGATACCTGACTTTAACTTATACTACAGAGCCATAGTAATAAAACAGCATGGTACTGACATATAAACTGACATGTCAATCAGTGTAATAGAATATAGGACAGAGATGTCAGTCCATGCAACTATAGCCACCTGATTTTTATCAAGGTTGCCAAAAACACACATAGGAGAAAAGACAGCATCTTCAACAAATGGTCCTGGGATAACTGTATGTCTACAGGTAGAAGAATGAATGTAGACAATTATCTCTCACTCTGCCCCCAAATCAACTCCAAATGGATCAAAAACCTCAGTGAATCTGAAACTTCAAGACTTCTTAAAAAAAAAAAAAAGTAGTAAACACCCCACAAGATAGATGCCTAGGCAATGATTTTCTAAACAGAACTCCAGTTGCTCAGGAAATAAGATCAACAGTTGACAACTGAGATAACAGGAAAGTTAAAAATATAAAAGATAGTTTATAACTTATGAAGCACAAAGTGAAGAAACAGCCTCCAGAGGAGGAGAAAACCCTTGCCAGGTACACATCTGGAAGAGGATTAATATCTAGATGATACAAAGAGCTCAAAAAAGTAAATGCTAGAGAACAAACAACCTAATCAAAAATTACTTATGGAACTGAACACAGAGTTCTCAAAAGAAGAAATACAATAGGCTGATAAATATTTTTTATAATGTTCAACATTCTTATCCGTTGGTAAAATGCAAGTTAAAGCTATCTTGAGATTCTATGGGGAAATGAAAGTTAGAACTACCTTGAGATTGGACCTCAGTCTGTTCATAATAGCTATCTTCAAACGAAAATGACAGTGAAGGCTGGAGAGAGAGTGAGGAAAGATGCACCCTTGTTCACTGTAGGTGTCAGCATTAACTTGTGCTGCCTCTATGGAAATAAGTGGAGATTTCACCAAAACCTAAAACTATATTTACCATCTGACCAGATCTGGAGAATATATATATTTGGGTCCTAATGCAATTCTATCCCTCCTCTGATCAGCTGTATTTGATTTAAAAAAAAAATTTCTGCATAAGATAACCCTTTTCAACCATCAAATTCACCAATATTTCATCTTTTGTACTTGATTCAAAAAATTATTTCCCATTCATTATTGAAATATATTGCTCAAGTCTCTTTTAGTCTGCTGTGGTCATATAGTGGTTAGTACGCTGCATTGTGAAATATATTTTTGAAAAGTTGATTTTTCCTTTCATTCATTTTCTTCCATTTAAACCTGATTTCCATTTAATGTTTTAAAATATCACATTTTTTTCTTTACATTCAATTTCACCTTAAATACATGCCTATCCCACACATGCTATTTTGAAAGTATGGCAAAATTTCTAGTAATAGTTTTCCAAATCCAGGCTCCTGAAAATTGAAGAATATTAAATTTTGATAAATTTAGAGAAAAGTTATATCTTTATAGTATTGTACCAAAGTGATATCCTTTCAATTAGAACATTGATATATTTACCTATTTACTAAAGTTTTTACCAGTGCTGTCAGATACCCATTCCCTTGGAAGCATATTAATTACTCTTCTTGTTCACACACCACAGAAGAGTTCTAGCCATCTCACATAAAATTTATTTATATAGGACATTAGGATATATCTGATGGCAAAAGAATGGTGAATAAGTTTAGAAAATGAGAACTGAATAGCAAGTACAATTAAAGTTAATATAGTGACATTTGGGCCTGGATGCTACTCTTAGGGATTAGGCATTGATTTTATACTATGTTTTTAATGTGAAATGTCCTACATGGGCTTATGTTTTTGACCACTTGGTCTCCAGCTGGTGAATCTGTTTGTGGAGGTTGTGGAACCTACAGGATTTGAGGACTCATTGGTGGAAAATTACAAGTAAAATTTGTGCCAGAAATGTGAACATTTAAAAAATAAATGTGATATCAACAGTGTCAAGTAGTATTCATGATGAAACATTCAAAATATTTTGATATTCAAAATATAGAATGTTTTAGCCAAAGAAGAATTATAAATAGAAAATAGGTAGACAGAAAAAAAATGTTCAACACACGTTATCCTTAGGAAAATCCAAATCAAAGTTCCAAGATAACATCTGCACTCACCAAGAAGCTAAAATAACAAATAAACCTGAATGAATCAATGAGCTTTACCAATCACTGGTTCTTGCTTAGCTTCATGATTCCTGGTCCGCCAGCTATGACCAGTCACTTCATCTTCCTACTGACTTGGAATAAGTCACTGCTTCACCATTCCTCCTCTATCATGACAGACTGGAATTTCCTGGGGTTGTTATTCCTTCCCCTTAAGTTGTTTCTGCCAGGACTTCTGTCATATCCACAGGAAAAGTCTATAAGACTTCCATGTTGTGGTATTCATTATAATCTGCCTTAATCTTGCTATATCTCTAGTTCCAAGATGACTCAACAGTGAACTCTATCATTGAAGGAAGGAGGAAGATTCATGTTTGTTCTACTCTGTGTGTCCACCTAACCTGAATCCATGTGATGGTACAGTTTGTCTTAAGAAGAAGTGGTTCTGAGAGGAGAGAAGTTTCACTTGTTACAAGTGATTTTCTATCTGTTGTTTGCTGAAAAGTTTCTATAATCTTTGGTTTGTGTTTAATTGTAGAAAATTCATTGGCAATGGTCTAAATTTGGTATTTTTAGGAGTTACTGCTATGACAGTTTGCATTTCTTTTTTCTTTTAGATTTATTTTTTTATTAGTTATGTACACAGTGTGTATCCAGTCATTTTGGTACTATCACTAGCCTCCTCCCTGTCCTCTCTGCTCCACGGGGACCCTCCTCATTGGGAAATATGGGTTGAGCATTGTGGGGTTAGCCATCAGTTATGGGTAAGAAGTAATGTCTCTGTGCATAATGACCTAACTTGTGGCTCTAACAATCTTTCTGCCCCCTCTTCTATAAATTTCCCTGAGCCATGTTGGGTTCTGTTTGGGTCTACTACAGTAATGAGGTCTTGGGAGCCTCTGTGTCTCTGGATATCTGGTTTGGAAGGAGTCGAGTTTTGTCTTTTTATATCTCCTTCACTCTTGCACTGGTACCAGGTTCACCAAAAAAGCAGCATTTTTGCTCATTTCCCCAATTACTCTTGGTTTCAGCTGGGGCCCTGTTGAGGTGCAAGGGGTGATTGCTCAGGATCTGTGTCCATCTTATGAAGAAAGGCAAATTCTCCAATGGAGAGTGAAGTAAGTACCAGACAAATGGGATACCATTATTATTTTAGAAAGAATTTGATAGATGTAGGTCCTCTTGTAGCCCACTATTGGTGGGAACCTGATAGTTGAGAGTGTGCTCAATTTTTCGATATGGTTCTACTTGTTTCCCAGCTCCAGCTATGGGTTCCATTGGACTGAGTGGATCAATTAGCAAACCAAGAGCAGTTGGTTAGGCACCATGGCTATGTGCCACTGTTGTACTTGGGTGAGCAACACGTCATATTGTTTGCTGCTGAGTAGCTTAGACCACAAATTGCTTGGACAGATGTTCATCATTTTCCCCCAGTCTCTCATGTAGCACCTTCTGGCACTAGACAAGCTAACTGTCTGGGGACTGACTCTCTTCCAGATTCCAGGCAGATCACTCCATGTTCCGTACCAATAGCATAGAGTATCTTCAACAGTAGGGTCTTACCATTAACTGTTGGTAGCTCTTCAAGTACTCTGAGAGTTCACAGAAAGATAATCAGCATCAGCACATGGTTTCACTCATCTGTGGCTCCTAACCTGAATCTTACTGAGATGCTGATATTCCTAATAAGCATCTCCAGGACCAGACAATAGGGATGGTAGGGCAGGAGAGGAGGGTAGGGGTGGAGGTGGAGGACACAAAACTGGAATCAAATGGCAATGGTACCATCAAATTCTACACCTAAAAGACAGACTAAATGGTTCAACCTTCATCAGGTTTGTAGAGGGGACACATGAATCTCAGGGCCCTGGAGAGGGTAAGTTTAAGACTAACCTTAATCTTCTCTCTCTCTCTCTCTCTATCTCCTATCTCTTTTATATCACCTATCTTTTTCTTTCTTTTTTTCCTTGGCACTAGCCTCTAACTCCCAGTATCAGCATGTGGCTAACATCCACAATGAGCTGTTGATTATAGAGACCAACAAGTTTTCCCAAAAGAAGAGAGATTTCTGTCAGAATTTGCATTTTTAATAATTTGAGGTCCATTATATTGTTATCTCATTATATATTTATAATATATTTGGTCATATTTTTATATTCTCATTTAAAATAAATTGCATAGTTTCTCAAAATTATAAAATAAATGATCATTATGTTTTTTGTAAATATGTTTTATTTATTTATTTGCAAGATAAAGAGAGAGGGGGAGAGAGAGACAGAGGGGAAGAGAAAGAGAAGGAGAGGAAGAGAATGGGCACTCCAGGGCCTCTAGCCACTGCAAAAACTCCAGACACCTTGTGTATCTGGCTTATGTGGGTCCTGGAGAATCAAACTGGGATCCTTTGGCTTTGTAGGCAAATGCCTTAACTGCTAAGCCATCTCTCCAGCCCTATATTTTTATTTTTAAAAATGTCTGATTTACTATAACTTAGCTATTTGTACACATCTATTTGAAATAATGTTCACTTAAGATGTCTTAGTCAGTATTTTTAAATGAGCAGCATTTGGTTAATTTAACTTCCCTTTTCCGTATATATTTGTCTTCATTTATTTCTTTTGATTTCTTTCCCTCTGAATTTTTTTATTATAACTTTCAGAACATTTCTATTTTCTGACAAAGCAGTCAGTGGCATGAACTTCCTTTGAGGACCTTCTTGTTGCTATCTTATCTGTAGTGCCTCATATTCATTCAATGAAGTAATTTTCCCCTTCACATCAGAACTCTGTAGAGCAATTTTGATTAATTTCCAGAGATATGCTTGTCAAATTATAACTTTATTGAAATATAATTCATATACCTTGAAATTCATCTTTTATAGCTTCATATCTTTTGTGCATTCATAGTTATGCAAATAGCATTACAACTATTTAATTTCATAACAGTTTCATTGCCTCCAAAAGAAACCTGTCATCCACAGCAGTCATTCATAGCCATCTTTTTTTCCTAATCCCTAATAATGGCTCATTTACTATCTATAGATTGGCCTATCCTGAACATTTCATATAAATTTAATTATATATAATATTTGGTGACTGATTTTCTAAACATAACATAATGACTCTATTTTATAGCATGTATAGGGGTTATATTCCTCTTTTCCTTTGAATTGCATGATTATGCTATATTTTATGTTTCTACTTAGAAGCTGAGGACCAAAATGTTTTTGTTTATCATTTTCGATACATTAATGCTACACAGTCTTTTGCAAGCACATGTTTTAATTTTTGGTATAGGATAAATGCCTACAGTGGAATTGATGTTTCATAGAGTAGCCCTGATTTGTTCAGAAATGGCAAGTTTCTTTCCAAAATGATGCTATTATTTTACAAGTTCATCCATAGCGTTTTACTTCCAATGACTCTACACAGTCACCAATACACATGCATTTTTGATGTTAGGCTCTTGGTGGGTATAATGTAGTGTTAAACTGTATCTTTGATTTGTATTTTCCTAAGGATTTGTTATGATGAGTAGTTTTTCTGCCTGTTGGACATCTTTAACTCTTCCATAGATAAAATGTCTAATGAAAAATACTTTGAATATTTCATTATGAATACAATTGATACCTCATTTAGTCTTGAAATGTTCACATTCCTGGAATCAATTTATACTTCTGATTTTCCACCTAACTCTTGGGTTATACCTGCTCAGTTTTGCTGTTACTACACATATAGCAGAGTCCTAATGATGTGTGTATGTGTGTGTGTGTCCACTGATTTAATTTTCCATCAGTTAGCCCTTTTCTTTGCCTACAATAACTGCTCTTTATCCACAATAGATTCACTCTAAGGTACCTTGGGATGGCTGAAATTGAAGATATTACTATAAATACTGTTTCTCCAATCATTCGGTATTGATTGTCACACAATAAATAGAGTATTTTTTAATTAAGGCATGAAATATAAGCAGGAGTTTGGCCAGCATGTCTCTCGGTGGGTATTACCCACCCAGAAACAATATTTCTCTGTTAATACCTGAGGGTAAAATTGTAGCACCACAAAAATTGTGGTGGTTTGATTCAGGTGGCCCCCATAAACTTAGATGTTCTGAATACTAGGTTCCCAGCTGATAGAGATTTGGGAATTAACACCTCCTAGAAGCAGTGCATTGTTAGAGGAGGGCTTATGGGTAGTATAGCCAGTGTACCCTGGTCAGTGTTTGGCACAATCTCCTGTTCCTGTTGTCCACCTGATGTTGGCCAGGAGGTTATGTCCACCCTCTGCTCTTGCCATCATTTTCACCCTAACATCATGGAGCTTCCCCCACGAGCCTGTAAACTAAAATAAGCCTCTTTTTTTCCCCCAAAATCTGATCTTGATTGGGTGATTTTTATCAACAATGTTAATATGACTGCAACAGTAAAGTGGTACCAAGGAGTGGGACTGCTGCCAGACAACTGACTGTGTGTATTTGACGTTTTGGAGTTGATTTTCTTTTTTTTTTTTTAAATTTTATTTATTTGAGAGCGACAGACACAGAGAGAAAGACAGATAGAGGGAGAGAGAGAGAATGGGCACGCCAGGGCTTCCAGCCTCTGCAAACGAACTCCAGACGCGTGCACCCCCTTGTGCATCTGGCTAACGTGGGACCTGGGGAACCGAGCCTCGAACCGGGGTCCTTAGGCTTCACAGGCAAGCGCTTAACTGCTAAGCCATCTCTCCAGCCCCTTTGGAGTTGATTTTCAAGAGGAATCTTGAAGGATTTGAAATCTTGGCCTAAGAGATACATTAAGCGCTTTAAATATAGCTTGATGGACTATTCTAGTCAGAGTTAAAAGATCTGAATGTAATAAGAGCTATGGACTGTGTGGCTTATGAGGGTGAGAAAGAGCCTTGCTTGAACTGGGATAAAAGCAGTCTGTGAAAGAAGTTTGCTGTTATGCCTGGGTCCTGAGAATTTGTGCAAAGTTGCTTTGCACAGAAATGGGCTGATGTGAGTAGAGGGATATGGTGTAGAAATTAAATCTTTGGGCTGAAATCTCTGCCTGTTCAGCTGCAATTATATGGAGATTACAACCTTTGAGACTGGACCACCTGGCCTGCTACACTGGGGCAACAGGAAGAGTGTAGACACTTGAAGGGACCTGATTACTCAAGGAGTGTCCTGTTTTTCAAAGTCTGCTTTATTCCCCCATGGATTAACAAATTGACATCCTCCCTGGTATTGTGGAGTTTAAGAAATGCAGTAAAGAGAGGGTCATTGAGTTTGCAATGTGGTCTTGTGTTTTGGAAATGGCCATGGGCAGTATGAAGGAGGTTTGCTAGATGCCTGCATGGACACCTGATGGAGCCATGAGGGTGGACTGTGGGTTGCAGTGAAGACCCAGTGGAGATGCTGGGACCACAAGATGGCTGTTGTCCACTTGACTTAGGTCAGGAGGTGATGTCCAACCTCTGCTCATGCCATCTTTCCCCCCTTGCCATAATGGAGATTTCCTGAGTTTGTAAGCCAAAATAAACCCTTTTTTTTTCCCACATGCTGCTCTTGTCTGGGTGCTTTCTATCAACATTGCGAACCTGATTACATTATTTTTTGAAAATAACTGCATTATTTTCAAAAAGTCCCAACGAAAGAAACCACTGAGGAATTACTTCATTCACAAATAGGTACTTCCTCCCCATGGAGACTGGAAGATAAATTTGCACATATAACAACTGCTCCTTTAAGATGTATTTGTTATCTGAAAATTGATTGGTTTAAGACCAGAATATACTTACAAGGCAGCTGCAATAACACCTTTGATCCAAAACATGTTCAGAACCAGCATTCAGGGACAGAAAAGGAAGATGCTAGATTTCCAATGGTTAATGGAATACAAGATAAACTTTATATAGAGTCCAATCATATGTGAAAACTAGCATGGAACCTTACTGAGGTGAAAGAGCAAAGGGTTTCTACCAGAAAATATGCTAATTCCCTGCTTCATGCATTACTTGGCCTGTGACCTTGAACAAATTTTGTCTTTTTTTGTTTTTCTCTGAACTCTGGGTTCTTCAGAAGACTAAGAGAAGCCTATTTGAGTGAAATTAGTGAAAAAGTGAACTATGAAACAGACATTTGCAATCAAATTTGAGGTATTTTTGAACCAGAGATATGGATTTGGGATGTTTGAACTCACGATGATGTGGAAAAGACTATATGTCAAAGACATATATTGTGGCTTACCTATTACACTATAGCACTTGAGCCACAGGGCCAAGGAGATTAAATATTTTGAATCATCTCCTCGGTAAAGGTGGTGATGTGATTGTTACCACAGCCTGGGACTACATAGAGCTCTAGTTTGCAGTGTGAGGATGGCTTCTTTTACATTTTCCCTCAAGTAGAAGTGTTGTATTAGAGTGGTTACAATTTGTATAGGTTCTGCACAGGTGGTAGACATCTGTATTCATTTTTTAAGAAAATATACTATACATCAATTATGTTCAAACCAAACACAACTAGATAGAAAGGCATTCTAAAATGTTTCAGCTGCTTCCTTTTATTGTTGAAAATGATCTTCGTATAATACAAGGCCTCTTTGACTTATTAAATATATCATTGTGGTTTGCCTTGAGTAATGTCCCTCCCAATAAAAATAACCCCTCATCCAACAGTAAATTATCCTTTAATGATGATTTTCTTCACCCAAACATTTCTTCATTTGTGGTTGGACAAGTAGAATTTCAGTGTCTTTGCTATGCGTGTTACTTTCTTTAGGGATTCTTGTGAAGTTAGAAATGAAAGGAATTTAACACCAATGTTTTAAGTTAAATATCTATGTCAACATAACACTAACCAATAAATTGAGAGTGAAATTTAAGGAAACAAATTTTCAGATTTGAAAGGGTTTCTCTCATGAAAACTATAAGCTATCCTAAATTTTTACTACATATGAAATTATATAAGTAACAAAGAACTCAATGTGAAATAGTTTAAAACATTCATTTGCCATTTTGTTTCCAGTTTATACATCTTCTGGAAAGTTTAAATCATAAACATCACAACATTTCATTTAAAATGGCATCTTCAGCATGAGTAGAACACCAATCTTTTAGAAAGAATCTTTTAATAAGATACTTGTAGTATGCAGAGCTTCTTTGAATTATGAAACATACCATGTGATTTGCCTTGAGTAATGCCCCTCCCCATCAAACATACCTTCATACAATAGTCTTATAAATTTCCTCCTAACCATTCCCTGTATCTTAATAAAAGTTTCCAAGGGAATCACATTTTTAATATTTCAAAGTATTATTGTTTTTCTTGGTCTTCAAAAGATATACTAAGTTATAGAAAACTGGGAAAATGAAATTCTAACCTCATTTTTTTGTGGGGGAGCTAGATTTATGGGAAAGAGTAAGGATGGAGCTACTTCCACAGTTAGTGTTAGTAAAAATATTAATGTTAGCAGTCATATGGGCATGGTAGTAAACACTTTTAATAATAACACTTAGAAGGTGTGGTGGTTTGAATATATGGCCCCCAGTATATTCAGTTATATATATATATGTATATATATATACATATATATTTATATATATATACATAACATATATATATATATATATATATATATATATATATATATATATATATATATAATGTTTGTAGTTTGCATCTGCAGCCACCTGGCTGGAAGCAATGTCACTGGGTGGATCTTTAGGTGTGGTGGTGGGTTTCAGATTTCAATGTAAAGATATACAAAGTGTGCCTAGCTGTAGTTCTTGAAGTGTGTTGTTGGCTTTTGGTTTTTGTCTTGTGCTTCTTTCTCTCTGGTCCTGTTAAAGCAGGCCAGCTTCTTCTGCCATTATGGAACTTCCTCTGGATCTGTAAGCTTCAATAGATCCCTTCCTCCACAACTGTGCTTGGTCTGGAAGTTCATCTCAGCGAATCTGAAGCTGTCTGCTACAGAAAGTTAGGGAAAGAGAATACCTATGAATCTGAAGTCATCTTGATCCAGACTGAGCTACATAATGAGATCCTTTCACAAGTAAGCAAACAATGTTATAAATGGGTACCTACATGTTGCATGTAGCCTTTTCCATTATGCTTGCATAGTTCTTACTGACCTTATTATGTACCTGGCATCATTCTAAACTCAGTAATCAAACTCCATATACCACAAGTTTGGAGACTTTCTTATTGTCCGTCTAGGACAGAATATCTGCCATGTACTTGTTCCCCAATTAAACAAATATGGGTAAAAGCACATATGCATGTACATATTAGATTTTATGATCTTTATCTTAGATTCCTGTGATAGAAGTTTGGAACCCATGGGATTTTCCCAAATGGGAGGTGTGGCTTTATTGTTGATGATTTTTCCCTAGATCTATCCCTGACTTTATACATGTGAGGTGACCTCTGGTGGTATCTAACTAGCCTACAAAAGTGAGATGACTCAGGATGGAGGCAAAGCGTAGCAGATAAATCAACCATGTAATTATTAAGTTGAGGCTTTGGGGCATGTATCAACATGAATGCCAACAAGACATGAGAGCTAAAGACAGAGTTCTATATGTGACCAATGGTCTAGTTATAGCTAAGTAAGGAAATTTCAATATAATCCATTTTTTTGAGGTCTCATGAAAAGCTTCTGGGCTGGCAAATATATTTATTTCTGGGAGGGTAACAGGTCAGTCTAGAGGCAACACTAAAAAAATCCCTCAGAACACTATCTAGAACTTCATAATGATTACTCAAGAGTTTTACCATTCCAAACCTGACCTATCAATTCTGTAGATAACTTTCTGAGGATGAGAAGTACCCAGTAACCATCTATCTTCTTCTTTTGTGTCCTCTTTCACTTTGTATCCCAAATTGATTATTTTCTGTTGACTTTCCTCCATAGCCTTTGTTTTTCAAGAGTAGACATTTTATGCTCAATTCTAGTAATGTTGCTATATTAGTAATGAGCCTTTGCTATTCTTTTTGAGCCAGGTCTTCTTAATTTCCTCATTGATAAATCAAAAATGCTCCAATTCTTAGTTTCAGGCTAAAAAGGAATGGCAGAAGCAAATATACCTGCCTTCTTTGAATTTATTTGTTTTCTGTTCTCTCTTCATTTTTACCGGACTAGCAGAACAGTTTGTTAGACATTTTGTTGAATGCCACAAACATATCAACTATTCCAAAATTTAAACCAAGAGTTAGGTTCCATTTAATCTAACTTTATAGGTAATTATGTGAGATACAGTGGGTTAAAATAATGTATCACAAACACTTGTCAGAACCAAGATTCACCCAAAGCTGATTATATCTTAAACCAACATTCATATCTCTTTGTAATCCTGCCTCACCCAAAATCTTATTATATGTTGAGAAGTGTACCCTAATTCTGTAATAGAACAATGTGCTAATACTTTCTCATTGCTCTGACAAGAAGCAACTGGAGGGAGAACATGTTTCCTTGGACTTATTGCTCAAGGTTATAGTACATCATGGTGAAGAATGCAAGGTAACAAAAGCTTGCGACCCTTGTCAATTTTTCTCCATTGTTTACTTCTACTCATCCTTTAACATCATTTGTCAGCTTCCCTTAATGCTCAGCATGGGGAAGAACACTTTTCTCTGTCCCTCTGTATTAGCATGCATTTATCATGGTACATTTTACAGGATTTTGTTTTTATTGTTTGCATCTGATTTTTTAAAATATTTGATTTATTTTATTTATTTGAGGAGAGAGAGAGAGAGAGAGAAAGAACAGCTGCATAAGGACTTCTAGATACCGCAGTCTCCAGATACATGTGTCACTCTATGCATCTCGTTTTACATGGGTACTGAAGAACTGAACCCAGGTCGTTAGGCTTTGCAGGCAACACCTTAACCACTTGACCACTGAGCAATCTCTTCAACTCACATCTGTGTCTTTATTTATTAATTTTTTTGCACTCAGTGAATACAATCAAGTCAATACCATTGTTAGCATCCTCCCTGTCCTCCTCAGATCTGTTTTTTAACATCTTTTTTTTTCCCAAAGAAAAAAATCCCACTGAATGGAAGTTCTTACATATGACACTGTCCAGGTCTAATACAATGCCTAGTACATCCTAACTGGTGGCTTGAACATGAAGTGTAAGTCACACATAAGTTGAGTGGTTGTTCTTTAGCTAGGGGTAATATTTGGTAGAAGGGTCTGTGGAGGAAAGTTTAAGTGGTAGAACTCAGTGGTGGAAACAGGTCATGTGGAACAGTCCTTTGAAGGTTATTTTGCTGTACTGTACTTTACCCAGTTTCTTCTTCCGGATTACTGCCATGTGAACACTCACTTCCACTTTCTCATGCCAACATGAAAGTAATTTCTGTGGCTTCTCTCCCATGATGCCATGAAATCTCTGAAGCCATTAGCTAAGTAATCTTTCCTCCATTATGAGGCTTCTGTTGGGTATTTAAGCCAGAGAGACACTAAAATAATCGATACAATAATTGTTCATTAAAAGTGTCAAAATAGGTAAACAGACCAATGAAATTAAGTAATATAAACAATATTTCAGAAACCTAAGCATGCAGCCAGAAATTTTCGGTATGTTATACCTTTGTAATTTCTGTGATAGAAGCTATGTTCAGGGTGCTCACCTACTATGTGCTTTCATCATTGTCTCAATGTTTATATAATCTCAGGGAATGGGTTGAGGATGCAAATTAAAAAATCACATAAATCATCTTATCTCCTGCCCCACTTTTTTTGAACATTATGTGCTCTCCAAGGAACTTAGTTCCAAAGTCAAGTCTTACTACCTTTAGAGTTTTAGAATTTTAAGCACACATACACACACACCATGTGTACATATTTGTGCATTTTCCTATATCCTTAAAAATAAAAAAATAATAGTAGTACTAGTAATAATAATGGCTATTATGAAAAGTATTTTAATGATTTCATTTTTTATTTTGTAATTGAGTGAAAAATTAGAAGGAATGAATATATTCATGATAGAGAAGAATTGTTTATGAAATTGCACACATTTGGCAATTGTTGCGTATCAGGATCATTAAATATACAAGCAAATGAATTACACAAAGGAAGGTTATGTTGCATCATACATGCAAAATGATCTAACAATTTAAACAATTCCATGTTAACTATAAATCTGTGTAGCTACATGAGACATAGGTCAGGAAAAGCCAGGGTCATAGAAGCCAACAATCCCATCTTTTGCAGTGGGTCCTTTTACTGACAATTGACTATAGAAGCTTACCAAGAGTCTCTCTTACTCAGACTAACTCGTATTTTGTGAAAACCATAATATGGATGACTTCAATACTGTGTAGAAGCAATCATATGCTATCAGAAATTATTATTGCCTTGCCATTGGCTGATAGTACCTGCTGCCACTCTGAAGAACAACCAAAGTTTTCTTCTGTACGTATATCAGAGATCATGCTAATTCAGAGATTGTCAGATATTAATTCTAGATTAATATAGTTCTAAATAGTAATGGCTAATAGTAGCTGATGGAATCTTAGTACAGTTTCTTTGTAAAAGAAAAATCCATATATTATAGAAATTCCAATAGGATTCCTACTTGATGTAAGTTTATATTTGGCTATGGACTGGTGGTTATTATGTGTTGTTGATGCTTCATTAGCTCTATAAGTTGCTGCTAACTTTTTACTTGTAGGGGATGCATAATTAGTGGCTGTTGTCTATTACAATAAAAGAAAAAACAAACACTGTTTTCTTAAGGACATGTATAGGAAACCCTGTGCTCTTTTGTTTATTTTTTTGCAAAGAGGAAACAAGAATTTGCCCTTGTAGGATCTTCAATGAACACACTGTTTGGGGTTTGAACTGGCTTGGAGTGGGATGGAGTTGTATCCACAGAGGCATAGGTTGTGGAAGTAGCAAGCGTGCCAGTAGCTCTGGGCTGGTGACTATAAAAGAGCTTTGGTTGGAGGTCTGGAGTCTTTTCAGCCCCCTATCCCTGCAGTGTCTTGCCTGTGGGTCTCAGGGATAGTAGTACCTGCCCTCTTATTTCATTGTACCCCATCTGTGCAGGTTGTGGAGGACTTTCTGATACTCTTTGCAGAGTAGTTGCCAGACATTCCTGTGCTCCCCCTCTGGGGCATTGGTAGGCAGATGCTGGTGGTGGTAATATGTGTGTGGCTGGGGAGGTGGATGGGCCTCAGCAATCCAGGAAGCAGGCCTGGAGTTGGTCAGAGGAGGTGGCTAATGAGGAGCTTATATATGTGGATGTGGTCAGTTGCATGGTTTGGAATTATGAGAAAAGGACTTAGAGGCTGGGAAGATCCATTGCAGCTAGTGGCATAGGGTATTTCAGGAGCAGGAGACCATTGGCATGGGGAGGAGCTGAATTGGTGTGGGGTGAGGCATGGCACTCGCTCTGGCACCTTGGGGACCACAGGGACCAGGGCGAGCAAGGACCACAGAAGCATTGTCAACTCAGTCCAGATTCACAATGGCTTGCAGCTTGGCCCTGCTCCCAGCCCCTCTTGTGCTGGTCTTGCCATACCAACCATTCTGAAAGCACAAACGAGGATGATGAACCCCTGACAAATATGATCAAACTGAAAAAAGAAAGAATATTTAAATTAACAAAATTAGAAATGAAGAGGGGAATGCTAAGACAGACATCAATGGAATTGGAAAATCATGAGGGCATAATTTCCAAAATCTCTCCTCCACAAAACTGGATAACCTGAAAGAAATGGTTGACTTTCTAGACACATACCAGTTACCAAGACTAAATTCAGAGCACAAATATCTGCTAAACAAACCTATTACATCTATAAAGACTGAAAACGTAATCAAAAACCTTCCCAAAAGGAAAAGTCTGGGACCTGATGGATTCTCAGCCAAATTCTACCAAACCTCCATTGAAGAACTGAAACCACTTCTAAAGCTCTTTCACATAACTGGTGAACATGAAATGCTCTCCAAGTCCTTCGAAGAAGCTAGCATCTCTCTAATACAAAAATCAGACAGAAATACAAGAAAAGAAAACGGCAGACCTATATCCCTGATTAACATAGCAAACAGGTCTCTGGTGAAACCACAGAGGAGCAGGGGAGATAAGCAAGTGTGCTGCTTCTGTGGCAAGCCTGATAACCTTAGCTAGAGTATTGCAGACAGATACAGAGGATAGTCAAAACTCATCAAAGCAGAAATCCAGAAGCTTCTGAGAACTCAACACTAAAGTAGAATTAGAGCACACCCACAAAGGCTCTGGGAAGTTTAAAGACTAAGGGGTGGAAAAAATGTAAAAGCCATAGGGTGGGGAGGAATACCCAGAGACATAGCCCTGCCCCAATGACAGACTGCTGCTCTCACAATTCATAACCAATAGCTACATGGTGAATACCAGCCATGCCACTATGGACAGGTCTCAGTCAAGTGATGAAGGGAAGAAGGAAATGATAGTACCAACAATGATGTGTCCATACAGCTTCTAATTAATTAAAACAAAACAGAACCAAAAAGACTGGGCTGAGTTTATCATGAAGTTGTCCCAATTTTTAACAAAATTCATGAGACAGCATAAGTTGCTAACCTACATAGGAGTGATGTGGGTAATATAAACCAACTTCTGGGCCTTTGTTCTGTTTCTAGCATTTATAGTCATAACTGTCATGCAAATTGACTTCTAAGAACAATATTATCTATAAATCCACCTTTATTGTTCAATGAAAAAAACAAAATGAGATCTTCAAAGTTAAGGAACAATTATTTCTGGAAAATAACTGATAGTTTCAAAGAACACTTTTGTATAATACATAATTTATTGAATTCTGATGTTATCTAGATATGTGCAATAGAAAACTAACAATACATAGATAATCTACACCTCCAAATCTCTTGATCAAGTGAGAGTATGAGCTCTATCAGAATAACTGCTGAGACACTAAAAGTTATGGGTAAAAGCTGTGATAATAAGGAAGTGATGATTAGAACACAAATTGGAACCATATGGATCTTTGTAATAGGTTCATGAATAATGCAAAACTATAATGATGAACATGATTTGAACAGGGCAGTTATAGAAATGATTTTGTTATCCTATTCTGCAATGATTCAACTGTACATATTTTAAGTTTATGGTTATTTATGTATCTAACCACATGAGCTACGTCTGCGTACTGTATTATACAAATGAAATTTGTTCTTCTAGTTATACTAACCTATCCCTAATATGAACTTACTAAATTCACTGCAACCTTCTCTAGAACAACTGCCAAAGTTTTCCTGTGGTTATTATGTTTCTAATGATGAATTATTATCCTAAGGTACTAGCTCACTGTATATTAACTATCTGGTAAATTGCTTATAGTCCTTTCTAAAATATTGCTTAAGCCACTCTAATAGTACTTTTTATAATTTGACCACCAAGTCCCTATTAGGGGATGTTAACCTAGAGTGTGAGAGCATAAATGAAAAATTCCATATAATGCGATACTTAGAGGGTTTAGACCAGGAAACCCAATCCTTTATCAAAAAAGGACCACATAAAGCCCATTTCCATTTGGGTATTAGGCTAATTTATATGGTATCGTTATCATATTGTCTTCATATAGCAATTATGGTTGTCGTCCTTCATAATCTCCAATTTATTCTTACTTTGTTCAAACATAGAACCCTTATTTATTCCTTTTTTTCTAGTGCTTTGGCTTTTGTTTACCTACTCATTCCTCTTAGCTTCTCTCTCCTATCCTCTCCTTCCTCTCTCTTCACTTTTGCATATATGGTCTTGAATCTTGGTATATATCTGGATCTGAATTTGTATTCCTGACAATTTACATCAATGTAGGATGTTTTATTCTCTGCTTTTCACACAGGGGGATCATTCATCATTTTCTGTAGATATTCTTATTCATTGTCTACCTCACTTTATTGCTGGTAATTGTCTTTAGGTCCTGTCTGTCTATTCCAATAGCAGAGTTCAATCAAAATAAAGCCCCCTTTTATGTTTTATTGTATTAAGGGCATAGGTAAATAGAATGGCAGGGCATTCATTCTAAGAACACGCAGAATACAATTGTAACTTGGGAAAAAATAACCAATGTTACTTTCTTGTAAAATTTTGCATTAATAAGTTTTAAAAATGGGCTGGAGAGATGGATTAGTGGTTAAGAGCTTGCCTGTGAAACCTAAGGACCCCAGTTTGAGGCTTGATTCCCCAGGACCCACACTAGCCAGATGCACAAGGGGGCTCATGCATCTGGAGTTCGTTTGCAGTGGCTGGAAGCCTTGGCACGCCCATTCTCTCCCTCTCCCTCTCTCTCTCTCTCTCTCTGCCTCTTTCTCTCTTTGTCACTTTCAAATAAATAAATAAAAATAAACCAAAAAAATTTTTAAAAAATAAGTATCAATGAATTCAGTAATCCCAAATCTCATATTCAATCACTTCTGAGAATAAAGAGTTTTGACAGGGTGTTCAACTGGTGTTAAACAACTTTTGGATTGTGATCTACTAAGCAGGCAGCATAACACACACTTGGATAAAGAGGAATAGAGGAAGTAGAAGTAGGAGAAAAGAAAAGAATAGAAATGAAAGGAAGAAAAAGATCAGGAAGAAGACCACATGTAAACTGCGGCCCATATTTTATTTATGTTGTACATTTGAAACTGAAATTCTAGAAACACAGATCATGGATTGGTTAAATGGCACCTGTGGTAATTTGAGTCAGTTGTCCCCAATAAATTCATGTAGTATGAATACCAGTCCCCAGCTATTAGCAGTTTGGGGGGGGGTAGAGCCTTGTTGGAGGAAGTGTGTTGCTAAGGGTGGGCTTATGGGTGTTATAGCCATCTTCCTCTGCCAGTGTTCAGCACACCCTTCTGCTGCTATCTGCCTGATGCTGACCAGAAGAAGTCTAGCTGATGCTCATGTCACATTTTACCCTGAAATGGACCTTTCACTCAAGCTAAAATAAACCCTGTTTTCCCACAAGCTGCATTTGTCCAGGAGCTTTGTGCCAATAACACAAAGATAGCTACAACATAAAATTGGTACTGAGAGGTCAGGTTGTTGCTGTGATGAATCTGACAATGTGATTTGGCGGGGGCGGGGGCATGAATTCGCTGGAGGAAAGTGGAATGATTTGGTATTTTAGGCTGGAGAAGACCTGTAGCACTGTTATCAGAGTTTACGGGTTATCATGGTGAGAATGTGAAAATCCTAAATGAGAGAGAATTGTGCACTGTGAAGGCTTGGCTAATGAACTTTCAAAAGGGAAGGACAGAATTTGTTAGAACTGGAATACTGACAAAATGCTGGTTATACACTACCCCATGCCCTGAGAATTTAATCAAAGTTGAGTTTAAAAGTAATAGACTTATATGCTTGGTGGAAATAGAAATTGTAAAGATAGGAAACACACACTTTATCATAGGATAAATTCAATAAAGTTTTAAGTCACAGACATACAGATTGGTTTTAGTTTACTTAAGCAGATTTTAAAAATTAATTATGGACATACTTAGCATGAATACATCATGTGTTAGTACCATTTTTCCCTCATCTCTGTCCCTATTCCTCCCCAGTAGGGTTACAGGTATGTTTTATGAGTTGTGAGAGCAGCAGTCAGTTAATTGGGGGCAGCAGGGGAGCAATAACTTTGGGCCTGATGTCCTAACCTGTGACTACTAAAATCTTTCCTCCCCCTCTTCCGCAAAATTTCTTGAGCTATGGTGGGTGTGTTTCAAGTCTACTTCAGTGAGGAGCTCTTAGGAGCCTCTAAATCTCTGCTTCACCCTGGCACTGATTGTTAGGAAGCTGCATTCTTGCTTGCCTCCACAATTTCTCTGTGGTTTCACCTTGGACATGGCTGAAGTGTGATAGGGTTAATTTATCTCCTTGTGCCTCACTACCATCTGAAAAACAAAGCAGATTCTCCAATGGAGAATGAAGTCAGCAGGTGTTAAATGGTATAAGTGTTATTAATTTAGGGAAAATTTGATGTACATAACCCATCTTTTAGCCAGACTAGTGAAAGCTTGACACTAGAGAACATAATCTTTGTCTCCATAGGATTCTGACCCCGTTTCCAGTTCAAGGTATGGGTTTCTTTCCACTGAGTGGATTTCTTAACCAATCAGAAAGATATTGGTTACCCACCAAGGCTCTGTGACATCATTGCACTTGTGTGTACATCCTGTTAGGGTGTTGGCTTCTGAGTATCTTAGGCTCCTGGTGGCTTGTACAGATTTTGGCCACTTTCCTCCATTAGCTTATGTAGCCCTTTCCAGAATTAGATGGGGTTAACTGCCTGGGGTCTGGTTCTCTTCTGGATTCCAAATAGGTCCCTCCATGTTCCATGCCAGCAGCATATGGTGTCTTTAGCAGTATGGTCTTACCATTTACCTCAGGTGAGTAAACAAATGTTTGACAGAAACCTGCCTTGTTTTAGGGCCCTTTTACATCTCTCTGACCAACAGCTCATTGTGGTTGGTAACTGCATTCTGGTACTGGGAGTTACAGGCCAGATCAAAAAAAAAAAAAAAAAAAAAATCAAAGTTAAAGTTGGGCTTTGCCTCAACCTCTCCAGGGGCCTTCATTTCAGTTGTTCCTCCCATGCTTCTGTTGAGGGTTCAAACTTTTAGTCTGTCTTCACAGATAAAGGCTTCTATGATACCAGTTCATTTTGGGTTCAGTGTTGTGTTTTTCCCTTGCTATCCTTTCCTTCCCCCAAAGCTCTTATATCCCAATTGTCTGGAACTTGAGTTGTATATCAGGTATGTCAGCAACTCAAGCTGATCCAGGTCATGACCACATCTGAGTGAGACCCTGTGGCAAATGTCTTTCTGTGATTATACATGTTCACTGTGTAAGATCTCTTCCTAGATAAACCATTTTTCTACAAAACGCATTGTGCCAATGATGGACACCTGGTTTGATTCCAGTTCCTAGCTATTATGAATTGAGCAGCTACAAATACTGTTGAGCAAATATCTCTGTAGTGAAGTGTGAAGCACTTGAGGTAAATGCCCAATAAGGAAATAACTAGGTCTGATGGCACCTCTGTATTTATCCTTTTCAGGAATCTCCATATTGATTTCCATAGAGGTTTTACAGCTTACAATCCCATCAACAGTGAATGAATGTTCCTAATTCTCCACATCCTCACCAATGTTTGTTTTCATTTGATATTTTAATGATTGACATCCTTACTGGATTAAGATGGAATCTCATAATTGTTTTAACTAGCATTTATCTGATAGTTAGGCATGTTGAACAGTTTCTTAAGTGTGTGTTATCCCTTTGTATTTCCTCTTCTGAGAACTCTTTATTTGGTTTCCTGCCCATGTTTTGGAATGGGTTGTTTGATTTTTATTATTTAGTTTTTTTTTTTTTTTTTGTTTCTTTGCAGATTCTGGATAAAAGGCCTCTGTCAGTCATATGGCTGGCAAAATTTTTCTCCCATTCTGTGGGTAATCTATTATCTCTGATTATGGTATGTTTGTCTGTATAAAAGCTTTTCATGTTCATGAGATCCTGTTGGTTTAAGTTCCTAGGCTATTGGAATTTTGTTCAAGAAGTCTTTCCCCACTTCTATATAATGGAGAGCTCTTCCTATTTTTTCTTCCAGTAGGATAAGTGTTTCAGGCCTTACACGGAGGTCTTTAATCCATTTGGACTTGATTTTTGTGTGTGGTGAGATGTGTGGGTTTAGTTTTATTTTTCTGCATAAGGTTATCCAACTTGTCCAGCACCGTTTGTTGAAGAGGCTGTCTTTTCTTCAGTCTACATTATTGGTGCCTTTATCAAAGATCAAGTAGCTGTAGTTACTTGACCTAAAGTCTGGGTCTTCAGTTCTGTTCTATTGGTTTATATTTCTGTTTTTATGCTAGAACCTTGCGGTTTTGTTGTTATGCCCGTAAATATAGATCAGGTATAGTGATATTTCCAGAGGTATTTCTATTCTTGAGGATATATTTAAATATCTGAGGCCTGCTGCAATTCCATGTGAATTTTGAAATCATTTTTTTTCTTTCTGTGTGTACAATGTTGTTGAATTTTTTATTGGTATTGCATTAAATCTATATAATGCTTCTGGTAGAATTGACATTTTCACAATTTTAGTTCTATCTATCCAGGAGCATGGGAGTTCTTTCCATATTCTCAAGTCCTCCTAAATTTCCCTTTTTGAGTGTTTTATGTTTTCATTACATAGGTCTTTCACATCCTTGGTTATTGTTATTCCAAAGTATTTAATTTTAATTTGCTAAGAAGATTTTCACCACTAAGGGTGAACCAACTGTTTTGCATTAAAACAATGGAAATGATGCCCTGAGTTTGGGCAATGGAAGACACAATCTAGTCATGGAAATTCATTTGAAAGGAGGTGACTTGAAGGAAGATTGGTGAAAGAGTATTCTGGTCTTCAAGGTCAAGTTTCATTCCCATCTGGATTTACAAATCTGGCTGTGCTATCCACATCTGCCCACATGGTACTACTTTGGGGAACATGAGAATGAAAGAGAGAGGGGTCTGAATTATACATGGTTTCACGAGCCCCTGAAATGTGGCATTGTGAAGCAGGGTTGAAATTCCTCTGTAGGGGCCATTGTGTAAAGCTATAGAGATGAACCATGGTTTCCAATGTAGACCTGAAGATGCTTTGGATATAGAAAGGCTTTAGAACAGTTGACATATTTAACTGATGGCTCAGTACTGAATTTTCCGTGGGTTGTGGGTAGCTCATTTGGATGGTAGAGAAGTAGAGTTGGAAACCCAGAGACTGTAATTTCTTTGCTTATGGATGTCAGAATGGGAACTGCAAATATTTGTTGTATACCTAGTAGTTATTGAATTTTGAATTGGCCCAGTCTCTCCTTGTTATGCCCTTTTGAAATTTAAATGTTTACTCTCTGTCATTATGTGTTCAAAGTATGTAACCTGTGATTTTATTTAACAGGGCTCATAGTTAAGAGATAGTCTTGAATCTAGACTAGACTGGTTTTTTTTGGACAGTGTTAACAGTATGAAAGTTGTTGAAGACTATCGGACCTTTAAAGTTGGACTGAGGGCTGGAGGGATGACTTAGCAGTTAAGGCATTTGCCTGCAAAGCCAAAGAACCCAGGTTCAATTCCACAGGACCCACATTAGCCAGATGCACAAGAGGGCGCAAGCATCTGGAGTTTGTTTGCTTTGGCTGGAGGCCCTGGCAAGCCCATTTGCTCTCATTCTATCTGCCTTTCTCTCTCATTCTCTCTCTCTCCCTCTCTCAAAAAGATTAATAAAATAAAATATTTAAAACAAAATAAAATATTTTAAAGTTGGACTGAGTGCAATTTGCATTGTGGAATGATCATAGTCTATGGGAGCCAGGGGCAGAATGTGATGGTTCTAATGTAAATATATGTCCAACATAGACTCAGATATTTTTGATTAAGCTTCCTGCTTAGTATTCATAAAGCATAGCCTTGTTGGAAAAAGTAGCTCACTAGAGTCAGATCTCTAGTCCAGTCCTATTAGGTGTGTAGAGAGCCAACTTGAACTCTGGCTGTTTATGCCTGTTGTTGCTGTGGATGTAGAAGTGACCTAGTTTTCTCCACCATGATGAAGCTTTCCCTGAAATCTGTAAGACTGAAATAAACCCTTTCTTCCCATAAGCTGCTTCTGCTTAGGCGTTTGTCACAGTAACTTTGCAACAGTATCCTTTCTTTACATCTAGTTATTGCTAAAACTTCTATAACTAAATCATTCAGTCCACTGTCAGAATCTGATATCAGCTCACTACTCAATCTATTTGTTAAATATAGTATGTATTTTGTGAGATTTCCTATTGATTAATCTGAGTGCCTGCCCTTTACTATTTTTGGACAGAGGTGAATTGTATGAGTGCCTATGCTTTTGCCACTTCTCTTTTGAGAGAGACAGAGGCAGAGAGGGGGTGGGGAGAGAGAAAGAGAGAATTGGTGCTTCAGGGCCATTCAGCAGCTGTGTGAACAAACTCCAGACACATTCACTCCATTATGGGAATATGTGGCATTGCAATCTTGCATCATGGTTGTGTCTGACTATACATGGGATCTGGAGGATTACAACAGGAGTTCTTAGGCTTACCATGCAAGCACTTTAACCATTATTCCAACTCTCCAACCTATGCTTTTGCCATTTTTAATACAAATAGGTCAGCTACATGGCTCTATGAGTAGTTACATTCTTATTGTGTAATGTTTTAATTTATTTTTGTTTGTGTGTGTGTGTGTACACAGGACCTTACACATGGTATACAAGCACTCTACCATTGAGCTATATTCCAAGCTTCTTATCAGCCTAAAATCCGTTAAAATATATAATAATTACTGACTTTAATTTCCATAAAATTATTTGATAAGAGTGTAGATAATAACACCATCTGAAGAAAAAAGTAAAAACTTTTCAAGCCATATATTTCTTGACTAAAAACTTATATTGATCAAACATTTTTAATTATAAATGCTAAGCCATATTTTCTTTAGAAGTCAATAAATGGTTATTTTACTTTCCTACTTTATAATGTTTTGAAACATTAATATCTTTTGGAAAACTAATAGCAATTATGGGGTGATAACATTTTATAAATTTCCTTAAGTATAAAGTCTAATGGATAAAGATTAGGCATTTTGCAATTACAATTTTTTATATCTATCTACTAATGAATGATCATTACTACTTTTGTTTTACACTTGAAGTGGCATCAAACATTGAGTAGCTGATACTCTAATTCATCTGTTCAAAATTCAAATTAATGCTAGTTACAAAACTATCTGATTGAAATACATGAAGTTATAAAAGTCATTAACTTTTATGTGCAGAGTGAAAAGTTTGCTCCATTGACACATAATTTCACTTTTATAGTTAGAAGATAACAATAACATGAAAACATTACTACCAATGGAAATATGCTGCCTGAACAATATAGAATAGGAGAAAATGAAAGATTAGTTATCCTGAGATAAGTGGCTTTGTCTGTGTGATATAATGAAAGAACAAAAATGAATGTACCCTAAGCAATGGTATGACTACAGCACTTGCAAATAATAAATGTGATATCATCTTCACTATAAAGTAAAACAGACAATGCTTTCATTGAAGTATTTTTCAATACTGCACCTGAACATTGTCTATTTTGCAATGTACTGATATGGAGTGGCAAAAAGAGAAAGCTAGAGACAAGACCTTATTTCTTGAACCATGGCCAGATAATAATCTATGTGGATCAGCAGTAGCAACATTGCTAAATTAATACTTAGCAAAGTACTGCACTTCTACACTGACTTTTGTACATGTTTGCTCTAGATCAATTAGTCTTATTACAGATTATTTCCATAATATTAGGAATATTTTGTCCCTCAACTTGTCTTCAGAAATTCAACTTCATATAACAAAGCTCTCCAGAATATTTTTATTTGATATATATTTTGATTCATGTTAAATATACTACTGAAAATATGTTATCCACACTCTTCTTAGATTGTGCTTTTAAATGACCCATAATTATATGATTTTAATTATTTTTATTCTGTTAAGTGGACTAAGAATTACTGTAAGGTTATTGTCAATGATATAAATTGGCAGTTTATAGGTAATAAAGGGTTTATAAATACTTTAAATGGTGAATTTAACATGGTGCTTTCCTTTTCACTAGTTTTTACATATATTTTCTTGTTTGAGCACCTATATAGCCAAGAACTCCAGCTTCATTATTAAAAATTTTTTTAAAAGTTGAAAAAAATAAAGAAATGGGAATATGGAGAATTTAAGTCACTATTTCAAGTTTATCCAATTAATAATTCACTAAATTCAGAAGCAATTATTATATATATGTTATATAATAGACAAACTTTTAAGACAAGTAAGATTGAAATCAGTTTTAAAAAATTACCTCTGCTAGTGATATTAATTTTAAATGTGATATCAGATAAATAGATCCCCAAATACATGCAGTATGAATCATTCAAAACATTGTATTATCTATGGTGACAGAAAAATTTTGTATCAAATTTTTCCCCTGGATCATATTTTGTTTGATGATAAGTGGAAGAAGTATTCAAAATAGATGCTGTGGGCTGGAGAGATGTCAAGGCACTTACCTGAAAAGCCTAATGAACTGAGTTCAATTCCTCAATGCCCACATAAACCCAGATGCACAAAGTGACTCATGCATCTGGAGTTCATTTGAAGTAGGTATAAGCCCTGGTGTGCTTATTCTCTCTGTCTGTCTTTCTTCTACTTCTCTCTCTCTCTTTCTGCAAATAAATAGTAAAAATATTTAACGTAGGTGCCAAAATCCAGTAATGTACTGTTTTAATATATGGTATCAATATCAGCATGCTGTATTAGTGCTTAATTACTAGTACAAAAATTTATCAGGGCTGGAGAGATGGCTTAGCGGTTAAGCGCTTGCCTGTGAAGCCTAAGGACCCCGGTTCGAGGCTCGGTTCCCCAGGTCCCACGTTAGCCAGATGCACAAGGGGGCGCACGCGTCTAGAGTTCGTTTGCAGAGGCTGGAAGCCCTGGCGCGCCCATTCTTTCTCTCTCCCTCTATATGTCTTTCTCTCTGTGTCTGTCGCTCTCAAATAAAAAAAAAAAAAAATTTATCACAGACTTGGTTTAGAAAACACAAATTTATTACCTTACATTTCTGTATGAATTTTATTGTGCTAACATCAGCAGGCCCTTCAGACTGTGTTCCTTCCTGGGGCTCTAGATAAGACTGGTTTTCAGCCTCTAATGGGTAATCATATCCCTTGTTTCATTGCTTATGTTTTCTGTCTTCTCAGCCAGCCACATGGATTGAATCATTCTGACATGTCCCCCTCTCCTGCTTTAGTTGCCATCATCTAACTTTTTGGTGCCATGGAAGATTGGCCACTTTTAAAGAATTCTGTGATCATAGGGGACTAGGCTAATGTAGAAAGTCTCAGCATTTCAAAGTCCTTAAGCTTAATTACACATCCAAAGTCCCTCTTGTCATGTAAATCTTGCATTTCAACATTAAGATGTAGACATATTTGAGGAGAAGAGACATTAGTCTGCTTAATACATATGCCATTGATAATCTTAAATTACTTCATGCTTCAAGTGCATATAAGTAGATATTTTTCAATGTATAAGAACTAAAATTTTGTAATGATAATGCTACAAACTTTGTGAATGGTACCTCAATAGAAAGAGTTGGAGGCACCTCACACTTGTGCCCTTTCCTGTGATGTGTTTGAAATATAGAACTTTAGTAATTCTCAATATTAATGATAACAGATTTAACCATTTTACATGAACTAATGCTCAGATATAACAAACATTCTTCACTTGCTATATTACTGATAATGTAAACAGCTTTACCTTAAGCTTAGATATTTGTCTCCTTATAAGTCCAAATGTTCATTGATGTTCTAAATAATTCATATATATGACATACTCGTCGTTTACTTTTTTAAATATATACTCATTCCCCACTCCTACTTTTAATATCTTTGTAAACCAAAACCATCCATTGAATTGCCCAAAATGATAACCCTTGAATTTACCCTTGCTTCAGTTTCCACGATGAAAAGTTGCTAGCTATCCAGTCATGATAACTTCTTAAAACACATTGAGTAATTTTAAATTTTGTAAGTCCTGTTCTCTTTCTCACCTTCAAGTCTTTGCTGATGTTGTTCATTCTTTAGTTGCCTGTCTTCTTTCTTCTACATCTACTTTTTGCCAGAGCTTCTGATCCATCATTATAACTCTAAAGTGATCACTTCCTCTAGAAAGTTTTGGTTCTCCATCTGGGATAGATTCTCTACTAATTCCATGGAAGAAGAAACTACATTGAATTAAAAATATAAAGAAGTAAACATGATATAATTTTGCAGTATATGCTTTAAATATAACATGTGCTAAAACGTTGAAAAGTGATTTAGAGAATTATACATAACAATGTGGTCCATGAAGAGCAGAATGGAGTCATTTGGGGAATGCTAGCTGAGCACGGAAAAAATTGTTTGCCCTTGACATTCTGCATTCACAGCTATGGACTTATGATTCACCCATGTGTTTCAAAAAGGAAGTTTTATTAGTGCTCTCAATTTAATGTGAGATGCCACCTTACATTAATGTTTTCATGAAAATAATATAGAAATATATCAACTGACATTTTTGTCAGTATTAAAATTGCTGTAGAAAGTCACATCAGCAAAGGTTGTTTAGTACACATAAGAACTGGAGGAATTGAGTGTAAATCTCTAGTACTAAATGCATTAGGCTGTGAAAACCTGCTATATTTCTGTGTTTGTGTGCATGCACACACACATGTTTGTGTCCATGTCCATCCAGGGCATTAGTTCTTAAGGCCATCCTGACCTAGCATCTCTTTTTCAAGAAAGTATATGAATTGTCCCGGTCAAACACACAATTGTCTAGTTAATGTAAGTGCCAGATATTTCTTTGAATAGTGTGAGGCAGAGAGAGACTCTGAACTGAATTTTTACTGCAGATGCCAAGATTCTGCATGAGGTTGAACAAAGTCATGTTTGTCAGTATTGTGAATTAATTTCTTTCTTTCTTGTTTTTTTCCATATTTTCTTTTTAGTCTTCTTTATGGATAATTTAGTTGAGTGAGCCATTGATGTCTTTCCTTATAAAGGAAAGATGTTAGAACTTGGGTGTTTCCCACAACTCTTTTAAATTATGTCAGACTTCACATTTTCAAAGAAAAATGACTGAAAGTCATTCAATAGGAAAAAGAAAACATTCTGTGATGTGCATTCTAACTGCAGTAGACCAAAACTCTTCTTTTTTCCTGGTGCAGGTGTAGAATTTTGTGACACAGGAGGATATAACATAGGCAATAAAGAAGAAAACAAAATTACATTGGTTTTACACATTTGCTTTGCAACATCTGTTTAGGTGGAAAATAACTTGGCTTCCTATTTATTGAGGAGTTTGGTCATGACAAACAATGTCTGTCTATTTCACTGGTTATTTTGAAAGCTTTGAGTCCAAGGGAATTGAAGTAGCCTAAATAAATTTCACTGATGCCAGTAAATAGTGACTTTGTATCATCGGCAGAATGAACATCTGCTTTTCCTAGCATTCTGGAGCCAAGCGTGATATCTGGGGACAGAGGATAGAATTGGACTGACAGCTTAGTTTTTATGCTGCCCTGAATTTACTAAAGTTAGCTTTGAGAAATCACTCAACTTCATCAGTGTATCCGTTTATTATATCATTGTTTACAGTAACGTGGTTTTCCATCAACAATGGAGACATCAATCAATGCTTTCTCCCTATCCATACACACAACCACCTGATGGATCATCATCCACATACAGAGATCTCTTAAATAAAAATTAATTAAAAAATAACCCCCTTAAAGTCTTTTATGGTCAAGCAGAGAATTTAGCTCTTTTGCTAATAATCCTGGATATCACCCACATCCAGCCAACAATTTTTCTCTGTCAGGGAGAATGAAAGGGAGGAAATTAGGAAAGATTTTGTTACTGGTTAATGAAAAGCCAAATTATTATTTCTCATAAGGAGTCACCAAAGACTATAAACCAAAAAAAGTTACACTGTCACTACACCATTAGCATCCAACTAATTATTTGGTAAACTCCTTTATGATAAGGATGGAATAAATCAATTGCAAAAGAACCTGCTTTACTATTCCTCATGCTAAACGATTGTCAATACCTCAAATTCTTAAAAGTAGGAAGTATGGCATATGATGAAGTATAGGAGAAAAGCTGAAGAATTTGAGGTAGCATTGCTTTAACCTTCGAGTTTCTTTAAACATATATTTTTTGAGACAGAGACAGAGAGAAAGAATCAGTCAGAAAGAGAGAGAGAGAGAAAGAATCAGTCAGAAAGAGAGAGAGAGAAAGAGAGAGAGAGAGAGAGAGCACATCAGGTACTTTTGCCAACTTTAAACAATCTCCAGATTCAGGTGCCACTTTTTGCATCTGGTTTTATGTGGGCACTGGGAAATTGAACCTGGGCCATTAGGTTTTACAAACAAGCACCTTTAACCACTGAGCCATATTTCCAGCTCTTACCTTCACGTTTTTCAGACCAAAGAAATTAAGGTAGAAGGAATACTGATGACTTTAATAATTGCTATTATCATAATACTTGAGCATGATGGTCATTTGAACTTTCCTTTGCCTCCTATTTCCAAAATTACTTGGAAATTGTACTTATTCCTAGAAGATCTTCAGCCTATTAGTTAAGAGATTCTTTATAGAATTAGAATTTGACCTCACTGTCATCCAATTGAGGAATATCCATGATCTTGGACACAACAGGAAACTGAATACTTTCTTGAACTAGCAGACACTTGAGTCCTTTGTTGACATTTTATTTTTACCATATACCTAATTTTCCACATGACTTACTAATGGCCAGCTAGTAAGTGGGTTCACTGGAAGTTTTCTACTTCCCATATAGATGCTGAGCTGAATCAGTTACTAGGCATGACATATCCAACTAGGTTCTTTAAAATTTATTATTATACATAACCTAAGTCAACTATTATTTGTTCAGTTAAATTGTTTTCAAATATACAGCACTGCATTTGATGTAATATCAACAGGCAGCACAGTGAGCAAAACAGAAAAGAAAGTAATTTTAAAGCTGTTACCTTATGAAAGGCAAGTTTTACTAATAACACAGGTTTCCACTATATCAAAGAAAGAAATAAGTGTTATGTGTAATTAGCCACTTGCATAAACCAAAAACTGATATTATAGATATATGCATTTTCTATCACAGTGGTTATTTAGCTTTAGTTTTGGATTTTGAGAACAGTCTTGCTGCCCCAGGCTGAAACTCAAGATCCTTCCTATCTTCTCCTCCCAAGTTTTATTACAAGTATTCATATACAGCTTGCCTTCTCTACCATATGTGATATGTGGTATATCTCACCATAAATTGATTATATGTTTAACATTTTTAAATGAATTGTGTATTAATGAGATGAACAAAATTATTACATAATTAGTAATCATGCTGAATACATCCCCTAAATTGCAATCATAAAAATACAACATTTTTCAAGGGACAGAAGTCACAAGTAACTAATCTGAAAACAATAGTAGAGGCATCAGGCTACGTAAAGAAAATGAGATTGGCGAAAGGTTTATTTGGGAATGTTTACATTTCTGTATGGGCTACAAGATGTTTCTCCTTTGAATAAAACTCTGTGCTTCTTCTTAGGCATGATTCTCTTCTTCAGCTTTGCCATGATGAAGGTATATTTTGAAGAGTTATTACTTATTAGTTGTAGGCTTTTGATATAACCATCAAGCCCATGCTGGTTGTTTTGAAACTAAAATGAACATGCCATCATTGTTGCTGACCTGAAGCAAGAGATGTGAAGAAAATAAAGAAATGACTGAAATATTATTACTTCATTACCATTTTTCTCACCATAGGTATCTAGAAAGCAGTGTTCATTCATCGATAAGATCTCCATAGTTAGGAGGCCATGAGGTGAAGAGAGATCAAAATTAACCAGTTATTAAAGAAAACAACAACAGGGCTGAAAAGATGGTTCAGTGTTTAAAGGAACTTGCTTGCAAAGTCTGATGGCCTGTGTTTGATTCCCCACTACCAATGTAAAGTCAGATCCAGAGATGGGCATGTGCTTCTGAAATTCATTTGCAGTGGCAAGAGGCCCTGTTATACCCATTCTCTTTCTCCTTTCTCTCTCTCCTTGCAAAGAAATTATATATATATATATATATATATATATGTATGTATGTATGTATGTATGTATGTATGTATGTATGTGTTACAGAGCTGGAGAGATGGCTTAGCAGTTATGGCATTTGTCTACAAACCCAAAGGATCTCAGTTCAGTTCTCCAGGATCCATGTAAGCCAGATGCACAAGGAGGTGAATGCATCTGGAGTTTGTTTGCAGTGGCTGGAGGCCCTGGCGCACCCATTCTCTCTCTAACACTTTTGTCTCTCCCTTTTTCTCTCTCTCACATAAATAAATATTATATCAATAATAAATAAATAAAATATTAAAAAATAATACAACCAATACCCATTTATTTCTTTGCTGAAAAATCTCTTTTCATCCATGTGAGATTTTTAGTTTATCAACAGTAATTTTTTTTACATTTGCTTTTCTACAAACTGTTCCTGTGAGTCATAAGTTAGTAACATTTGTGGAGGTCAATGCTAGCTCTGCTATCTGGAATGATGATCAAAGGTACATAAGGAAGGCATGAGATGTTTGGGCAAGTGTATAATATAAACCATAGAAAATGATAGAAGAAAAAAATCATTTCTGGAGACTGTGGAGTGGCTGCTTATTTCATGTCATGGAATAGATAACATAGAAGGGCTGGAGGAAATTTTCTAGTCTCCATAGTGGCCATTGAAAATAATTCATTGAATTGGATTCTTTTGGAAATGTGCACATATTCTGTGTATGTTTTCACTAGACAAATTTAGCATCTTAATGGAATAATAAAAGCTATCATTTGAGAAATATAAACATTACTTCTACCTGAGTACGCAGTGGTGCCGGAAGGTACTCAAAAAGGAACCTATCCTAGTGTGCCCTGAGGAAGTCTCTGCCTTGTCTCAAAACACATTTAAGTCTGTTGCACTTTTGAGCAAGTACAGACAAGAGTGTGGGTGAGGGGTGCTAGATATGGCTGCATTTTATAAGATTTATGAACTGCTAAATTTAGAAATGTCATTTTGTTATTGCCAGTGAACTGCTGGTGTCTTTGAATGAGTCACTAAGAAAAAAATAGCAATCACCTCCTTTGCAAGAGCTACTATGAGTAACACAAAATGGGTTCAATTAATCATTTTAACCACTGAATTCACTCTGGATAAACAATGCGTGCATCAGATGATATGCCCTAGAAAGGTAGTCATCCTTACAAAATGCTACTCTCTGCAGCTATGCTCTTCTCATTATCGTATTGCAAATAGTTTTCTGAAAGAAAAAAAACTGTTCAAGCAAAATATTAAACAGCATTCATTTGTCATTTTCCTGCAGAGACGAGGCAGCAACCTGCTGTGACTGAAAATATGTGGTCATTACGAAGCGGGTATTGAATTGTTTGTTTATCTTTAACAGAGGAGAGAGGTTTCAGTGATGTTACTTTTTGATTGGTAATTTCAGGCACTCTGCTTTCTACAGGCATAGTGTCTTCTGACCAGGGTTATTAATAGATGAGTGTGTAAACATGCTGTATCTGTGTGTGTTTTTTAATGTTCTTATAATTTTCTATGCCACAAGCTTTTATCAACCTAAGAAGTGATGATGATTTTCATTTTCTTGTTAGTGTGTAGTGTCTGGTACCACATTAGACTATGCTGCTTGCTCTTTCATAGATCAGAGGCATATATTATAAATGGATGGTTAGGATGCCTATGATGCCTTGCCCACTGATGGTCATATGGCCTTGGCAAGTGAATCACAGAGACAACATAAGGTCTATGCAGGCTTTAAAAATTCTATCTATTTCATCTTTCCTTAGTAAGCATGTGACTTTTTCTTTTAATGCAAGACAATCTTGGAACATTTGGTCTGTTTTCCTTCTATCTTCCTTTCTGGTTCTTTCCCCTTTTCTTCTTACTCTTCCCTATACTAATTCATTCTATATTCACAGGACTAAAAGGTGATCTGAGAAAACAATAGGCTAGCAATGTCTACTCAAGTCTTCTGGACACATTACTCTAGTTTACTAGAATATGACTTCAAAGGATGTCACCAAGACCTCTCCTTTGCTGTGTAACCCTAGTTTGTTTCCATTAGGTGCTCAGAGAGCACAGGGAACAGCTCATCATTTTCTGAAATATTCTTTTCTCAGTCTGCAAAATAACTCAGTTGGACAACGAAATCCATCACACTTGGCCAAAGCCCAAGCTGAAACCATAGACAAATTGGGGAAATGAGCAAGAGCGCTGCTTTCTCTGTGAACCTGATATCAGCACAAGGGTGATGGAGATAAACACTGAGGACACTCAGCACCTACCAAACCAGAGATCCAGAGGCTCCTAAGAGTCTATCACTGAAGTAGACTTAAAATGAACCCAACATGGCTCAGGGAATTTTGCAGAAGGGGGGGCAGAAAGGTTGTTAGAGCCACAAATTGGGACATTATGCTCAATCATCTCCCCCATAGCTGACTACTGCCCCCACATTGCATGACCCGGTCCCAATGGGGATGACCTGCACCCCCATTGAAGAGGGTCCTTTTGAGGTGGGGGCAGAGAAGAAGAAATAGATGGTACCAGCATGTGCTGTTCACATACTGAATATGTCCATAACTAATAAAAAAAGAATTCCAGGTTCATTAACTTGGTTTCTGAACTTGTAATCCATGTATGACATTTCATACCTTCCCTCCCAGTCTTCCAGATCTTATTCATTGAGAGAATTTAGAATATTACATCTTTCTCCAAAACATGCTTTGACAGTGTAAGTAAATGAAAAATGGCAAAGTTCATGCCAATATGAGAACCTGAGTTCAGATCCCAGGCTCCACATAAAATCCATTAGCCATGGTGGGCTTCTGTAATCCCAGCCTGCTGGTGGTGAGATTGGAGGCAGTGACAGGAGAATCTCCCAGAAGCTCGTGAGTCAGCTAGCCTGTGTACATGATGGTGGGTAACAAGAACCAGAGAGCCCACCTCAGAGTGAAGTAGAAGACAAGGACCCACACACTTGAAAGTTACACTCTGACCCCCATTTGTGCTCCACAGTACGCATGCCCCTGCACACACACACACACCTATACATACTTTGTGGTGGTGTGAATGTAAAATGTCTCCCATAACCTGAAGCACTTATGATGAAGCCCCCAGCTGATGGAGACTTGCCTGAGGTGGTGTGTTAGTCCAGTCCCTCTAGGTGTTCAGACCTAGCTGGCCCAAATTCCTTCCTTCTGGCTGATGTGACAAAATGTGACACCCTGGCTGCCTGCTCTGCCATGCTTCCCCTGCTGGTATGAAACGTTCCCCTCAAAACTGCAGCCAAAACAAACCCTTTCTTCCCACATGCTGTATTGGCTCAAATGCTGGATGTCATCAATAAAAAGGAAAGTGCATGATGGAGAATGGAATTTCAAAGGGGAAAGTGTCGGAGGGAAGGGAGGGAATCACCATGGGATAATTTTTTTATAATCATGGAAAATGTTAATAAAAAATTTAAAAAAGGAAAAAAAGAAGAAAAAATGGCAAAGTTGAATGTAAAAATGGCTAGCTTGAGTTCTCCAAATCTTTGCTATCACATGTGCCCAAAACAATATCTGTAGAATGAGAACAATTGCTGGTCCAAGATCATAACCAGAGAGCCAACTCCACTGCTAGGAACAAATGCAACATATGGAATCAAACAAAAAACTTGCATTTCTCTGGGAGCTACCTTACTTATTTTATACTTAGGAGGTAGGGAGAAGTAAATTTTGATGAAAAATAGAAGACTGAGAATGAAATCAATTTCATTGAAATAGATGAAATAAGTGTTGTACTTTCAGAAAGTAGTCAACATGTGTGTGTCCTATGATTTGTGACCCTTTCTATGAAAAACAAACAAAAACAACCTTCATTTCAGAAAGCTTTATGAAGACAGGAAAACATAGACATTTAAGAAGAACCAGAGTTTGGTCAAAATTTTCCTTGCTCAATAAACTATAAAGTTGTTTTTCCAGGCAGAAAAGAGATAATTGTGGGTTTTGTTACTGTCTGGATGAAGCAGCTTAATTGCTAAGATATACTGCTATGCTTTTCTGCCTCACGTTTATTAATAATTTGATTCTGCAGTAGTAGAAACATGAAAAATGAATAGGGGTAAAACCATGAAATGTAGCACTATAGACCTTTTATGAGTGATTCTAAATTGTTTGGTGTGTTGGTATGTGTGTGGTACATATATGTGGGGTTTGACTTAAAATATCTTTGCCCATTTTGTTACAAAAAAACTAAATCCCCCTACTAATCACCTAACACTAGTAATCTAAAGTAACTGATACGTAGTAAAGGTAAGAATTCTTACTCAGCTCTTACCATATGGCACTTACTGCACTTCTAATAATTCTCATGTACCTGGTCCTAGATATAAATATACAACTTCCCAAGTTAATCTTCCACAACTTCAGTGCATAACCATGAGTGAATAGCTATTTTCTTTGCTCTGGAGTAAAACTATGAGCCCATGCTGGAGTCATTGTTGTCTACTTAATAGAGGACACTGAGATAGGGGGTACTGAAACTTGCTCAGGTCCCACAGTTTGTTGATGAAGCGGTGTGTGGATGAAGCTTCTCTAGTACTGAAGTCCATGTTCTTCATGGGAGGTTTGTCATTCTGCTGGACTTGTCAGGTTTCCCTTGCTTCTTACAAGTGCACATCACTGAGCCACAGCTCTTCAGCTAATTCCAAGACAGATAATGCCATTAAAGTGAAGCTACACAGTTAAGTAGGTTTGTTATTTTTTTTCCATCATAGAAGTCCACAAATGGTAATAACTGAGTCACAGTTCTCTAACTACTTCCAAGACAGATAATGTCATTAAAGTGAAGGTACACAATTAAATAGGTTTTTTTTTTTTTCCCTCCGTCATAGAAGTCACAAGTGGTAATAAGGAGAGGCAAAAACAAAACCCAAAAATACCAAACAAATAAAAAGAGATAGATAGGAGCTGAGGCTTCTGGCATTTTAATATTCAGTCTATAATGAGCACATCATTTTGATAGCATTATTACATTATTACAGCTATTGGCTTTAAAATAAAAGACACTGCCTCAGCTATTTAAAATTGTAGTTATGATTAATGCATTTCCCTTTATGAGACCAAGCTCAGTTTCATTTTCTCTTATTCTTTCTCTCTCTCGTCCTCACTAGCACCCACATATGGTCTCTCTTCTCTTCCTTCCTCCTTTTTCCCCTCCTTCTTTCTTTGAGTATTTCATATGAACCCTAAAATTACAGGTCTGTATTTTCTGGTACTTTTTGGCTGAAAAAGTTAGGTCTGGGTGATAACCCAAGGGAATATTAATAATTCTTATTTTAAGAAGCCTGAATTTATACCACTGTCAGAAAGGTAATTGCTCAGTTATACTCCTATTGCTCAGGAGTACTAAATGGTAAGAGGTAGTAGTGGGAAAAAGTTTTAAATTTTACAAAACTAAGTCCTTAAAATTACCTTACAATTATAATTGCTGGCAAAATGTGGATTATTACTTTGGAATAATTGACTACTTATTGAAAAAAAAGTGTTTGTATAGATACTCAGTAATTCTATGGGCCAAAGTCATGTAGAACATATACAGAAATTGTTCATAGACTTGTAAAGTATCAGAACTTGAAAGCCAGGGTGACCAGAGAGAGTCCTTTACTTTATTATAATTCTGCATACCACAGGACCTTTGACAAAACAGTTGTAACCAAGTGGCAGGTTTGACTTTCTGAGTAATTTGCTCCTCTGTATAAAGGGGAAAATGTTCTAACTAGTATGTGTTTTCCTATAGGCTCAAACACATCTTCCTGATGATGGGTACACTTCTCTGAGATCCAGGGCATGTTTTAAGGTTCAGGGAGAGGGGAATCTTTGAACATGGATTATCACAGTCAAAGAATTACTAGGTAATGTAACTCTGCATGTAAATTTTTTGAGATAATATTTGTGAAACTCTCTAGCATGTTAAAAGTATGTGTTTTACTGAAATTTTGACAGAAACAACATAAGGGCAGAATTCTTTTTTTTTTTTAATTTAATTTATTAGTTTTCATTTCAGTGAATACAGGCAGTTTGGTACCATTATTTAGGCTCATCTGTGATCTACCCCCTCCCATTAGACCCTCCTTGTTAATGAAAATGGGTCGTGCATTGTGGAGATAGCCCCCAGTTATTAGTATGATAAATGTCTCTGCAAATCATGACCCAACATGTAACTCTGACATTCTTTCCACCCCCTCTTCCACAAGATTTCCCTGAGCCATGTTGGGTTCATTTTTGGTCTGCTTCAGTGCTGAGGTGTTGGGGACCTCTGAGGCTTTGGATCTCTGATTTGGTAGGAGTTGATTTTTCTCTGCGTGGGTCTCCTTCCCCTTTGTGCTGGTATCCAGTTCACAGGAAAACATCACCCTTGCTTATTTCACCAGTTGTCCTTAGTTTCAGTTGGGCCCCTTTTGAGGTATGTTGGGGCAGCTCTCTTCTTAGGATCTGCATCTATCTGGAAAAGAGAAGCAGATTCTCCAACGGAGAGGAAGTTAGCACCCGGAAAATTGAGATAACACTTACTTTTTTGATAGACAGTTTGATAGGTGTAGGCCCTCTTATACCCCATGATTGATGGTAGCTTGATATTGTAGAGTGGGCTTGTGTTTGGGTATGGTTCTGACTTGTTTCCCAGCTCCAACTAAGGGTCTAGTACCACTGAGTGGATCAGTTAGCCAAATCAAGAGCAATTGATTCCTCACCATGGCTGTGTACCACTATTGCACTTGTGTGGGCATCACATCTGGTTATTTGTTGCTAATTAGGTTAAACAATGTGTTGCTTGGACAGATCTTGGTCATTTCCCCCAGTCGCCTATGTAGCGCCTTCTGGCACTAGACACGCTGACTGCCTGGGGACTGACTCTCTCCTGGTTTCCAGCCATGTCATTCCATTTTACGTGTCAGCTGTGTATGGAGTCTTCAGCAATAGGGTCTTATCACTGGCCTTTGGTGGGTCATCAAGTACTCTGACAGATGTCTGTCATTGTTTTGGGAAACCTTGTAGGTTTCTCTGATCAAAAGCTCATTGTGGATGGTAGGCCCAAGCTGGAAGTGGGGGTTACAGGTCAGTGTCCACTAAGAAATTGAGGAAAAAGATAACTAATATACAAGAGTTAGAGAGGAGAGAGATAGAGGGGAGAGGGGGAGAGGGAGGGAGGGAAGATGTAGGAGATTTAGGTCAGTCTTGATCCTACCCTCTCCAGTGTCTTGTGGTTCAGGTGTTTCCTGTAAGGGTCTAGTGAAGGTTCAGCCATTTGGTCTGTCTTTTAGGAAGCAGAATTTTATGGTACCATTGCCGTTTGGGTCCAGATTACTGTTTTCCACTCTTTGATTCCCTCCTCACCCTCCCATCCATCTTATTGTCTAGTCCATGAGGTGCTTGCTGGGTATGTAAGGCATCTTGGGCAGATTCAGTTTAGGTGTGGCAGATGAGTGAGACTATGTGTCGATTTTTTTTTCTGTGATTGGGTAAGTTCGCTGAGAATGATCTGTTCCAGGTTCAACCATTTTTCCTCAAATTTCTTTATGTCGTTTTTTCTTACTGCTGTATAGAATTCCATTGTGTAGATATACCACATCTTTGTTATCCATTCTTCTAATGATGGACATCTGGGTTGTTTCAGAGGTTTTGTTCCCTATTCATCTGGCTCTATGTTTTTGGGCCTGTTATAAAGCAGAATGACAGAGCAGCGGGAGAATAGTGAGAAGCCTCTTCATAGCAGATACAAGGCAGAGAAAAAGAGTATATAAAAAGGGATAAAGATAAATTATAGCCCCAAGGACATCTCCAGTAACCTATTTCCTCCAAAGGTCTCACTGTTTTGCTTTCCACCACCTCCCACTAATGCCATCATATGATGAATTCATCAAAAGGTTTACATTAAGTAGGATAGAGTTCTTAGGATCTGTGATCAAGCTGACTCTGGAAACACCATCAAAGTCTTACCCAGAAGTGTGCCTTAGTTGACATTTCTTAGTCCAATCAAGTTGATAACCAAGAGTGAGCTTTCAACATGTGTTATCTACATGGAATATGTAGCAAGGTTATCCTTTTACTTTGGACCCTCAAATTATATCTATAAATCATTTCCTCTGAGTTCACTGGGACTTCAATATCCTTAACTTTGCACCTCAGACAGTAGCAGCTAAATGACTGCACCTTAATAACTGCCTATCATATTTGACTTAAATCATAGTTTGTGCAATATAAAAGACTTCTTTCCTTCATTTTTCCTTTCTATATTCCTCCATTTTGATTATTTACATTTTTTAAAGATTTTATTTTTATTTATTTCTTAGAGACAGAGAGAGGGCGAGAGAGAGAATGGGCACACCAGTGCCTCTAGCTACTATAAACAAACTCCAGATACATGTGCCACCATGTGCATCTGGTTTATGTGAGACCTGGAGAATTGAACCTGGGTCCTTGGGCTTCACAGGCATACACCTTAACTGCTAAGCCATCTCCCCAGCCCTCTGATTATTTATATTTTAAAGGATATTTACTAATTCAATAAAAGCATATTTTGATGCATACACTACCTAGCTATATAATTTTCTGGGTACAGGTGAAAATACTTAATGTCTCTGAACAGGGATTAATAGTATATAATTAAGGCTATACAATGTAGAGTATATTTGTGTATAGAATCCCTAATGATGGTAACTGGAGGTCAGGCTTTGGCTAAGCCTAATTTACATGCTGTGTGAACTTTGGTAAGTTATGAAAATCCTGTGCCTCTGTTTTATTTGTTTAAATAGTTTACTGTGAAATTCAGATTAATTAAAACATGATGCATTTAAAAAAGTATATCTCAGTCAATAAGCAATACTCAATAAATTTTATTCTTGTTGCTTTATGTTATACTTTTATTACCACTGTCATTTCTAGTACTGACAAAACTCACACAGATGAAAAACAGTTATTAGTCAATATTATGTAATAGAAAACTGGTCTCACATGAGACCAGTCAAAAGGCATAAATTTGTCTATGTGGAACATATAAGATGTACTTTGCTAGATTAGTGATGGGATCATATTATAGAAATAATGTACAAAGGGCTGGGGAGCTGGCTCAGTGGGAGAGCACTTGCTGTCCAAACATGAGGACCTAAGTTTCATCCCTAGCACACACATAAAATAAGGGCATGGTCACAAATGCCTTTGACCCAGATGCTGAGGAAGGCAAGAAAGAAGGGTAACTGGGGCTCACTGGTCAGTTAGTTTGACTAACAAACAATGAAATATAGGGTCAGTGAGACTGTCCAAGGAAATAAGAGACAATAGTAAGAGTGGAGGACACCCAATATGCTCGTTTGGCCTCCACACACATGGACACAGGATGTCGCCTGCATATGAACACACACACACACACACACACAAATGGGTAGGATAAAATGCCTCAAGATGCCATATGTTGGTGAAGATCTGGAGCAAGTAGAATTCTGATATGAACTTTAATTTGAGTAGTTTCAAAAAATCAGTGGAAGTGTTCAGTATCTGATAAAGTTGCAACTTCCTTTGTACTATGATGTGGTGGGCTCACTCTTAGGTATATAGGGTTGCAATTACCTTCTACTTCTGGTTCAAAACACCTCACCAAATGCCACATATAGAATAAGGGCTTTTTAGGCTTACCGTCTGAAGGGAAGCTGCATCAAGGCATGGCAGAGTAGAAGCTGGGAATCCCAACTTGTCACATCAGCTGGAAGGTAGAAGCCATATTGGGTTCTATACCTGTGCTGACAAACTGGGTTAATAAACCTATAGGTCTGTCCTACAGACAAAGCTCCTCTACCAGTCTTCACCTTCCAAAGATTCTTCCAGCTGGTAACTGAGTACAAGGCTTAATCACAGCCACATAAGGTTGTGAGGAATACCTTACTTTCAAAGTACTACATATAGCCACAAAAATTGGAGGAGAACCACCCCATCATACCTCAAAACAGCCCCAGCTGAAACTAAGAATAATTGGGGAAACATGCAAGAATGCTGTTTGATTGGTGAATCAGGAGTCAGCACAACGGTAAAGGAGATGGACACAGAGAACAATCATCCCCTACCAAACCAGATATCCAGAGACGCAGAGACACCCAAGATCTCAACACAGAAGCAGACCTAATATCAACACAACATGGCTCAGGAAAATTTGCAGAAGGGATGGAAATAATGTCAGAGCCACACTTTGGGTCAAGACATGCAGAGAAATTTCCTCCTACCCAAAACTAAAAGCTAACCCCCACAATGCACAACCCATATACCCCAACAAGGAGGGTCCCTGTGGACAGGGGAGGACAGGGAGGAGGCTAACAATGGTACCAGCTTGAGTGTATTCATTGACTACAAAAATTAAAAGAAAAAATAAATTCAAAAACAATTTGAATGAAATTTATACCAAAAATACATATGTTGTGAGAAAGTTTTTAGGAGCTTTCTTTATGATAACTAAAATCTGAATAAAATGCATCTTACAATTACAATGAGTAAGAAAATATTTGTGATATCTATATGAAATAATATTCAGTGATGAAAATGAATAAAATCTAGATAAATTCAAGCATGTGGATGTTTGACAGGAACATCATGCTGTATTTTAAAATGTAGATATGGGGCTGGAGAGATGGCTTAGCGGTTAAGAGCTTGCCTGTAAAGCCTAAGGACCCCGGTTCGAGGCTCCATTCCCCAGGACCCATGTTAGCCAGATGCACAAGGGGGCACACATGTCTGGAGCTCGTTTGCAGTGGCTGGAAGCCCTGGCGCTCCCATCCTCTCTCTCTCTCTCTCTCTCTCTCTCTCTCTCTCTCTCTCTCTCTCTCTCTCCCTCTCCCTCTCTCTCTGTCACTCTCAAATAAATAAATAAAAATGAACAAAAAAATTTAAAATGTAGATGTGGAGTAACATATATTTTCATAGTTTACCATGTTTTATTTCAAATAGGTATGCAAGGCTAGTAATCCTTCTTGGAGTGGGAGGAGTGGCTGGAAATTTGTCTGGGAAGAGCTTCTGAGGTGCAGTTTATGACATTAAAATTTCTGTGTTCTTTGCAAAAAAAAAAAAATGACTAAACATACCACTTTAAGAGAGAAAAAGGGAAAAAAGACAAAAATTTATTTGAAAATTTAAGAACAAGATTTTTGAAATTAGGTTTGAGGTTTCCAAAGGCTGAATCATAGTACAAAAGATCTACCTTGAACCAACTTGTTTGAACTGTTTCTTAAATAGTAGTATATTTTTGCATGCTTGAATTTGTAATCATAAATTCCTTATTTCTGGCACCAAACTGAATAAGCTTTTAAAGCCTTAGATACATTATGTAAAGTCACAATTTCAGGCATTATATTTGATCTTCTAGCTTCATTAAGACTCAAGACCTTCTCTGTTTGCACTGAGGGAGCATAGTAAAAAGTTATTTGAAAAGTACCATGAAATAATAGGTATGTATAACTTTTCTTGCTGCTGTGACAAAATACCTGGAAAATGCAACTTAAGGATGGATTTATTCTATCTCATGACTTGAGGTCTAGGGCAAGGAAGGTATGGTGGCTGGTCGCACTGCAATGTCAGTCAGGAAACAGAGAGAGGGTGGTGAATGCTGACACTCTGCTTACTTTCTCCTTCAGTTTATGTCCCTAGCCCAAAAGATGTTGCTGTCCACAATTCCCTCCTAATTAATCCTCTCTGAATAGACCCTCATAGACATGCTCAGATTTGTGTGTCTAGGTGATTCTCAATCTAGTCAAGCTGGCAATGAGGATTAATCATCACAATAACCATTTAAATTCATTTTAGATCTATTCTGATCATACTTTAAACTTAGACAAAGAAGGAAGTGAAAACCTATTCTAAAGAAACATGATGGTTATGGGGGGCACAATTTAGAAGTTTGGTAGATTTATGAGTTACTTATTACATGGATAAAAATTGAGGAAGAGATTTGAGAAACACATGTAAGTTGTTTTCCCCAGAAATAATCAATATATTTTTAGTAAGTCGTATACTTACCCAAATCACTACTTGAATTAGCATGTACATAGGCTGTGAACTTTATGAATAAAAATGGAATTTACCATATTAAAGTGTGCTTTTTCAATCAGTATCTGTTAGATGAAGAGTTAGTAAAGATACAAGTCAAGTTGTAATGTAAATTCAATGACTTCTGTAGTTGATATCTCTGGGAATTCTGGACTTCTGATCATTTATAGAGCTCATAGAGCTATTCCAAATTAGATTGATGACCTATTGATAGTTTCTCATCTGTTAGTTTTAGATACCAGGGAAACAGGTAACCTATATCTATCCCTTGAGCAAGAGTTCTGTAACTGAAATAGTCCTTGAGAAAGGCTGGTAGCTGAAAAATGATTCCTGTCAGCCCTCTCAGCTTCAGGGAGAACAGACTGTTCATGGACTAGAGACTGAAGTGACATACTGTCAACTGTAATCACCCACCTCAGTCCATCTGTTACCTGCTTAGATGGTCTTCTTCATAAAAAACCTGGAAACAGCTCTCTCAGGATTATTCTATATATGGCTTCATGGGGAAAATTGAAAAGAAGGTTAGTGGAAAACCACAGTCATTGCCACTTCAGCTGGTCTGGGCATGGGAGGATAACTGATGCTCCTCATTTGTTTCCTCCACCAGCATCTCTGCTGGAAACTGCAGCTTCTAAGTCCCTAAGCAACACACCTTAGGTTAAACCTGCTCCTGCTAAGGACTCAGTAGAAGGAATACGTGGGGAAGAATAGAGAAGGCACTCTGAGGGGGTTGTGTTAAAAATGCATTGTGTACATGTGTAAACTTGTCGATGTAAAGTTGTTCTCTTGTCCACATTTACCATTAGACAAATGAAAGCCAGTAAGATCACGTGTGTGTCAGACATATTATTTCCATCTTTGTTTTGTATGAGCAGCCACATTCCTATGAATCATCATAGCTTATTGTCCCTGCTAGGATAATGCCTTCTCTTCTTGCTTGCTCATCCTTTGTGGAAATTCTAGCATATATATCCACAGGGCCTTTGCTGTATCCCATGGCAGAAATGCTCTGCCTTTGGAAACAGCCTACTAAACATACAGAGCCTGGAACTGAATATATATGATCATTACACTCCAGTGGGATGTCTGGAGTGACTTAGTGAGGACACTTGCACCTCAAATTCTTGGTTCCTAGACATGTATTTTTTTCTGATCATGGGGAGGACATGGCTGCATTTAAATGTGACTGATACCTTTGCTGAGAGGATTGTGTTTCAAATGCTTATTTGGCAGTGAGTTAAAACTGGTAGGTAGTTTAGTGTGATACTGTATCAGTTACTAGATGCTGTTCTACATTATGAAACTAGTTCATTCCATGGTGCAAGGCTTTCCTTTGTACCTATTTTCTGGCCTTGCCAAATAGTCACTATGCTATATAATGTAAGATCCTGTACCTAATTCCTCTTAATCATCTATATAACAGGTTTGACTATATTCCTGCAAGCAAAACAGGGTAACTAATATGTAAAGTAGATGTCCATTACTGTTATAATAAGTCACTTGTTCTCCAGTGTTTTATTTCCAAATATCTAGCCAGTTTTTTTTGAGGTACCACTACTGTACTAAACTCTATTGAGGACAGTGGGATATTTGTGTTATAAGTGGCAAGATAAAAAATACTATTAGTGACTCTCCTGGCATCTTTCAATGCCATCTTGGAACTTTTGAGACATTTAGCTTTGTGAGATGAGCAGATACCAGGTTTTCTAACTCTCCAATGTGTGGTCAGTTATTGTTGGGCCATCACAACTTTATTTTATATGCCTACCTAATCTCATTTTAGAGCTTACATGCATTCTGTTAGTTATTTTATTTTAAGATATCTTGCCTAGTACAAATTTATGGTGCCAGAATGATTAGAGAAACCTATATGCATAGATAAGTTTCTCCAGTGGGATTGGTGGTTGCTGGAACTGGCCCTCTACTTTAACCATACATGCAGCTGCTATAGCTACTGCTGCTAGTATGGAGAGTGCTGATGGTCTTTGTGGCAGACTGTATAGAGAAAGTTTCAAGATAAGTGCAATGCTCCACATTCACGATATTGGAGGAGTGAACAATTTACTAACTATGTATATGAAACTTTAAAATATCTCTATGAAACTAAGGGATATAACAGTGCTATCTGGTTACTTCTTTCTCTGGGTAAAGTAACAAAGGAAAAGACCTACCTCAGAGAAGTAATTTCCCAGATTTTGATATGCATAAACAACATAAAGTTTTCTAGGTGTACCATAAGAGAGGGCTGAAGTTTCAGACAACCAAGCTGGAGCACTTACAATGTGATTGCATAACATACCATGCAAAGTCTCAGCCTCAAATGTAGCTGCAGTTAAAATGAAGGCACTGATTAAAACATTTAGCTTCCTGTAATTTATGACAGTGATGTGTGAAATGAACCTTATGAGACTGACAACACTGATTATTTTACCCTAGGAGTAGTCTCTCCACCCTTAGTGTCAGATTTATTCCTAGCTGCAACCTCACTCTCTGAAATATTCACATCTCCATCTTAGCCAGAGGAAATAAGTCCTGCATTGTCTGTGGAAATAGGAGTGACCTTTTCTGAAGGAAATGCCAAACAAGACTATGCTGATACCACTCAGGATGTACCCTCTTCACCCATCTATGTTCCTAGACTTGGACCTATAATCACACTCATGTCTCAGCAGGCCCCTAGAGTGAAGTTCCTGTGTGACCCATGAAGAAGCCACTGTATTTCTAAAGAATTAAAAAAAAAAAAAAAAAAAAACACACTTCCAACTCATGCAAGCAGAGGTCTGGAGAATATGTGATGGAATGGAATAAATTTTATGGGTGTGGGATAATGGTGGCAGTAATATAAAGTTAGATCATGCTGAATTTATTGATATGGAGCCATTGAGCAAAGATTCTCAGTAGTAGTTTGAACAATTAAAAAGTTGCTAACAGTTGAATTGGTTGGCTGAAGTATGAATCAAGAGATGACCTATTGTGAATGAGCTAGAAATGCTTCATATCACTTAACTTTATGATGATGAAGCGAATCTTGGAGAATTATAAGCTTAATCAAGTGATGATTCCTATTGCAACTCCTATACTAGACTTTTTTTTTTTCTTTTTCTTGAGCAGATTAACACATCTCCTCTTACTTGATATGCAGGCATTGATCTAGTAGATTGCTCTTCCCCTCAGTACTTGCCCATAAGGCTCAATGAAAACATTTTTTTTTTTTTTTTTTTTTTTTAATTTTTTTATTTATTTATTTGAGAGTGACAGACACAGAGAGAAAGGCAGATAGAGGGAGAGAGAGAGAATGGGCGCGCCAGGGCTTCCAACCTCTGCAAACGAACTCCAGACGCGTGCGCCCCCTTGTGCATCTGGCTAACGTGGGACCTGGGGAACCGAGCCTGGAACCGAGGTCCTTAGGCTTCACAGGCAAGCGCTTAACCGCTACGCCATCTCTCCAGCCCGATTTTTTTTTTTTTTTTTGCAAGGATGGCAGTATGTCTTCACTTGATTACCTTAAGGGAAAGTTAATACTTCAGCCCTGGGTCATAATATCCACAAAGATATTAATTACCTGCCTGTTATACAAGTCATCACACTTGTTCATTATATTTGTGACATGCTAATTAGATCCAGTGAGCAGGAGTTAGTAGCCACTCTGACCTTGTGGATAAAGCATTTGCACATTAAAGGATAGGAAATAACTCCAATTATAATTTAAAGGTCTTCAAACTCAGTAAACATCCTAGGACATCCATGATATGGGTCATGTAGAGTTGCCTGTTCTAAGGCAAAGGCCTCTCCTATCACCAAGGGAGAGGCACAGTGTTTGGGAGCAGCCCATTCCTCATTTGTCTATGTGACTCTGGCCCACATACCAAATGACTTAAAAAGATAATGTTGAGTGGGGTGAGTACAATTCAAGAAGGCTCTGCAATAGCTCTAGCCTCTGGGTGCATTTGCTGTCACTTGGGCCATGCAAAAGAAGATCCAATGGTAGCAGATGTGTAAGTGGAAGATAGGGAGCTGGAGCCTTTGGAAAACCTCTTTCTCTGACCATCCTGCCTTTGCCAAATGGCCCATGAATAAAGTGGTCAACATGACAGAGAAAGAGTATAGGGTCAGAGACCTGACCTTCCATTCATCAAAGCTGACTGGATATGGATGCTTTTGAGTCCCAAATATGACAGTAGCCAAGATCAATCCTGAGCCTTTGGTATGGCATCATTATCAGGGTGACCAGCCAATGACTTGGTGGCAGATTAATTACATTGTACTATTTCCATAATGAAAAAGACATCACTTTATTGTTACTGAAATAAACACACTAAGGGTAGAAATTTCCTTTCCTTGCACATAATGCTTCTGCCAAAATTATTATCCCTGTATTTACAAAAATGTCTTATCCACTGTCATGGAATTCTGCACAGCACTTCTGATCAGAAACTGACTTTATAGTCATTGTCACGGAAGTGGGTAGTGCGGGGCTGAACCAAACCTTGGGCCTAGACAGGGCACAGTGAGATGGAGGCAGTGGGGATATCGGCACCAGCAGTGCCGCCTTCATCAGCAGCTCCCTCAGCACCTTCAGGTCCCAGAAGCAATACCTTCGCAGCCTCACCATCCCCTTGTTAAAGTGTAAACGGGAGCTATTTGTGGTCACGCCTGCTTCCTGTATGGAATCGGAGCTATGACGACAGGTTAAACACCAAGTTGGATCAGAAGGACATACGGTTGGGCTCATCTCCTGTAGATAGCTACTGCTGCATCCAGGTTATTGACCATACTGGCACCCGGCTTGGGGAATACGATGATGTGCCCAAGGTGGAGAAATTCAAGCTTTTAAAAGAAGCCTATGACCAGAAGCAAGTCACACTTTTCAAGATAGGCCCATACAATGAACAGTCATGGGAACAGCATGAAACCAAGGCTGCCCAGCGCCTGGCAGAGGAGAAGGTCCAATCCAGTGCCATCTCCATGGGCAGCCTCTGTGAGGCGCACCTTCAGGGGTAGACCCCTCCTCAAGGTACTGTCATGTATGTAGGATTCAATGATTTCAAGTCTGGTTGCTGGATTGGTATCTGCTTTGATGAGCCATTCTGAAAAAATGACAGCAGGGTGAATGGGAGACGACATTTCAAATGCCAGGTCAAGTATGGTGCCTTTGTCAAGCCATCAGCTGTGACCGTGGGGGAATCTCCCAGAGGAAGCCTAAGGCTAGCATTAGATGTGACATAGGACAGGCTTCTTCCTGCTCTAGCATGACTCAGCCATTCATCGCTCCTCCCTGTGGGTGTGCCTCTGGCCTTCTTCCTCTGACCCCATTTTAATTTTATTCATGTTCATAAAATTAACTAGTCTCACCACGTCTTTTTTTTTTTTTTTAATCATCCTGAGGTAGCTGCCTTGACAGAATGGTGGAATAGCCTTTTAAAGATCCAGTTAGAATAGGAATGAGGTGGCAGCAACCTGGAGGGCTAGGGCAGGGTTCTCTAGAAGGCTACATGTATTCTGAATAAAAGTTCAATATATGGTACTGTTTCTCCTTTAGCTGGCAATTAAGGTAGGAAATGGTGTGGTACCATTCAATGTCACCCCTAATGACTCACTAGCAAAACTTGTGCTTACTCTTCTCATGACTTTATGCTCTGCTGGCCTCAAGGTCTGTCTTAGTCCCAGAGGAGACAGTGCTTCTGCCAGGAGGCACAAAATTATCCAATTGAAATGGACGCTAAAACTTCTCAAAGGACACTTTATGATCCTTATGCCTCTGAGTCAACAGGCTAAGAAAGGAGGTACAGTATTAGCATCTGACTGATCTACAATCTCAGGAATAAATTGGATTACTATCACACAATGACAGTAAGGAAGTGTATTTTTGGAGTGCAAGAGATCACTTAGTGTATCACTTAGTGTTCTCATGCCCTGTTACTAAGGTTAATGGAGAGCAATAGTGAGTCAGCCTAGGAAGCATAACAAGTAGAGACGCTTTAGGAATGAATACGGGTTTCACTTCTTAGAAAAGAACCAAGGCTTTAAGAAGCTTGCTGAGAGTAGAGTGAATACACAGTACAAAATAAAGAAAGTAATTCTAAATACCAATGATAGCCTTATGACCAATAACAGAAAAAAAAACTGCATTAGATATCTTTCCTTTCTTTCCTCTACTAGTTACTTTACCACATAGCATAACATTTTGAGATAATATCACTATTTATATGCTGTTAAATATATATTAACATCTTTCAGTTATTGTATGATGAAAGAATGAGAATTGCTGTAGGGAGTTTGACATTTTTTTTCTGAGCGAACAGTAAATTTTTGGTTGTATGTGGAATAGTTCTAACATGCAAAGAAAATTATGACTTGTCTATTTGGAAAAATAGGCATGAAATAAAATGTGTTTTAGTGTCATTGATGAAGGGTGGACTTACAAGTTTTTCTTGATTGTTAACTTGATGAGTTTTACAATCACCAGGAGAGATACTTTTAGATATGTGTATAAGGATGGTTTTAAAGAGATTCAATTGAATGGTGGGGAAGACTAACTTGAAAAGTGAGCACCTTCCAATAGGCAGCCTATATATAGAGACTTGAGGAAAAAGTAGTATGAACCTGTCTTACATTGCTTCTTCTTGAGGAGTATATGTAAGCCCTGTAGCTTCTTCTCTGCTTACATCAAACTCCAGTGTCTTCAGCTTTTTTCCAGTGTGGATCCAATAACAGCAATTCTTAAGAGGCTTTCCAGGTTTTCACTACGGCTGAAGTATCTAGCTTTATGGATGGAATGTCTGACAAGTTCTTTGCCTTTCTAGCAGGAAGATGGCTATGGATGGACTACCCAACCCCTGTTGTGTGAGCCAAGCTAGCAAATATCTCTTTCATATTGTGTTACATGCTATTCTACATTACCTGTCTAATACAATCTGAACTCTCCTAGACACATTAACCAAAAGTAAAAGGTGAGGCACAAATTAATAGCAAAGATTAATTAAAAGGGAAAGCTACAACAATATCCAATGATATTTTGTGATCATAAGGGAATACTTTGAAAACCTATATCCTAAGAAACTTGGATATCTAAAAGAAATGGATAAACATGTATTATGTAACAAATTAACTCTAGAAAATAGAAAGGAATTAAACACATCCAAAGAAGCTATTATATTTAAACAATATTTTTTTAAAGAACTCATTGACAAAATCTACCAGTATTTTAAGGAAGAGTCAAAACTAGTACACTAATACTTCTCAAACTGTTGTACAAATCAAAAAGAGAAACAATATTACCAAAACCACTTTATGAAGCTAGTCTTAGTATAATAATCAAAGAAGAAAAGTATATAGCACAAAAATATTTATAGACAATTTCTTTGATGAAAATAGATGGAAATTTTCTTGAAAAAGACAGTGAAGAACACATGTCTTATATATCATACACCATGACCAAGTTGGTGTTATTACGGGAATGCAAGGTTCATTCACATACAATTCAATAAATGTTATGAAATGGAGAAATTGACTTAAGAATATAAATCACATGATAATCTCAAAAGACACAGAAAAAGACTTTAACAAAGTTCCACATTTTTTAATAGCAGAAGCCCTAAATAAAGTAACTAAGACCACACAGAAGGTTTGTTACTATAATATTGGCTATATGCAATAAACACCAGTACACCTATATCACCATTATAATAAATGGAGAAAACCTGAACAGATTTCCTCTAAGGAATGAGGCAAGGGTGTCCAATATCATTGCTCTAGCAATATAGTATTTGAAGCAGTAGCTGGGTCAGTAAGTCAATAAAACAAAATTCAAGGTATAGAAATAGGAAAAACCATAAATCAAAGTATTCCTAATTGCAAAAAACCATAAGTCAAAATATTCCTAATTGCAAAATCCCATACTGAAATATCCTATTGATTCCATTAGAGACCTGACAAACCCTGTCAGTCAATTATCCATATACAAAATCATCATAAAGAAATCAGCAGCTTTTCCATGTACCAATAACAACTGTGCTGCAACAGAAATCATGAAAATGATCCCTTTTACAGTAGCGTCAGAAAAGTCCACAAAACAAAACAAAACAGGGGGCTGGAGAGATGGCTTAGCAGTTAAGCGCTTGCCTGTGAAGCCTAAGGACCCCGGTTCAAGGCTCGGTTCCCCAGGTCCCACGTTAGCCAGATGCACAAGGGGGCGCATGCATCTGGAGTTCGTTTGCAGTGGCTGGAGGCCCTGGCGCGCCCATTCTCTCTCTCTCCCTCTATCTGTCTTTCTCTCTGTGTCTGTCGCTCTCAAATAAATAAATAATAATAAAAAAATTTTTAAAAATTGTTAAAAAAAAACAGAAGAAAGAAAAAAATAGGTAATATAAAAGAGTCAGAGAGAGATAGGCAGTAGAAGATTAAGGTCAGTCTTCATTGTACCCTCTCCAGGGCCTTGTGAGTCAGGTGTTTCTCTCCTCATGGACAATGACCTGTAACTCCCAGTACTATCAGGTGGCTATCATTCACAATGAGCTTTTGATCAGAGAGATCTACAAGGTTTCCCAAAAGAAGACAGATGTCTGTCAGAGTACTTGATGACCCACCAAAGGTCATCAAGCATATGGTATCTGCTAAAGATACCATATGCTGGTAGAATGTAACATGGAGTGACATGGCTGGAAGCTAGAAGAGAGTCAGTCCCAGAAAGTTAGTGCGTCTTCTATAGCTTCTCTTTCTCTCTCTCTCCTCTCTAACTCTTTTATATTAGTTATATTTTTTTCTTAGTAGGCACTGACCTGTAACTCCCAGTACCAACATGTGGCTATCATCCACAATGATCTTTTGATCAGAGAGACCTATGAGGCTTCCTAAGAGAAAGACAGATTTCTGTCAGAGTACTTGATAACCCATCAAAGGTTAGTGGTAAGACCCTACTGCTGAACACACCAAATGTGGTTGACACATAAAATGGGATGACATGGCTGGAAGCTGGAAGAGAGTCAGTCCCCAGACAGTCAGTGCATCTAGTGCCAGAAGGTGCTACATGGGAGACTAGGGGAAAATGACCAATATCTGTGCAAGCAACTCATGGACTAACCTATTCAGCAGCAAATAACCTGTTGGGATGCTCACACAAGTACAATAGAGGCTCATAGTCATGGTGGGACACCAATTGCTCCTGATTTGGCTAATTGATCCCCTCGGTGGTACTGCACCCATAGCTGGAGATGGGAAACAAGTCAGAACCATATCCAAACATGATCCTACTCTCCATTATCAAGCTACAACCAATTGTGGGCCACAAGAGGGCCTATACCTATTAAATTCTCTATAAAAAAAAATAAGGGTTATCCCATTTGTCTGTTGCTAAGTTTATTCTCTGTTGGAGAATCTGCTTCTCTTTTTCAGATAGATGCAGATCCTAAGGAGAGAACAACCCCATAATACATCAAAAAGGCCCCAGCTGAAACTAAGAATACCTAGCAAAACAAGCATGGGTGCTGTTTTCATGGTGAACCAGGTACCAGCACAAGGGTGAAGGAGATTGACACAAAGAACAATCAACTCCTACTAAATCAGATATCCAGAGACACAGAGGCTCCTAAGACCTCATCACTGAAACAGACCTAAAATGAACCAACATGGCTCAGGGAAATTTGTGGAAGAGGGGGTGGAAAGAATGTCAGAGCCACACGTTGGGTCATGACATGCAGAGACATTTCTTATACACATAACTGAGGGCTAACTCCACAATGCATAACCCATATACCTAAACAATGATGGGCCAGGGGGAGGAGGTAGGACATGGATGACCCTAACAATGGTACCAACTTTACTGTATTCACTGAGTACAAAAATAATTAATTAAAAAATGGTTAAAAAGAAGTACAAGTAATGGGATAGCACTTATTTCTATATTATCTATAAGCATTGTTTTATAAATTATATGTTGCCATTTTTACATGTGCATGTAATGTGTTTTGATAATATCCAATGTCCTTGTTATCATTCTCATGAAGTTTCACTGCCTGCTAAATTGCCATCTTTCCAAATAATAATCTTCCTCCTTTCATGACTTAAAGCTCTATTTCTTCATTTTCATGATTAATTTGAATTAATTCTGCTAATCCTCCCCCTAAAGACTAAACACCGTGAAACCAAAACAAGTAGCATTATTACATATAGCACTAGTGAATTTAAGATTTTAAAAGAAATTTATGCTAAATATCTATAACTTCTTCCAGAAAACAGAACATGACACTTGTCAACATCCTCTCATGTTTCCATTAACATTCAGTGGGATCACAGACCATATCTGAAGTGAGGTCAGAGTATAGTATCGTTCTTCTTATATATGTTGTAGTGAGTGTTGTAATACCAGCTCACCAATCATTCAATAGGATGTGTACAGAGGAGAATCCCTCAAAGTTCATATATGTGTGTGTTTATACATGTGTGTACACATTTTCCTCAAATCAGAGAAAGAAAATAGAATCTAAGAAAATGCATAAACTTGTAAAATATTATGACAAGTTTTATCTAAATAATTTTATGATATGTATATTAATCTGAAATTAATTAGAACTGATCACAAACCTTTATTCAAATCATGCATACAATTAACTTGAAACAATTAATAAATTTAAGCTTGAGCGACACAACCTGAAATAATACATGGAAATTATTAGAGACAAAAATTTGTAAATATCTTGCATATACAATTGAATTTTACTCAGCTATAAATAAAAATGAAGTTATGAATTGCCAGAAAAAATAGATAACATTGAAAAACGTCTACTATGAGGTAATTCATGGTAACATAAAAAGAAATTAAAATTCCTCTTATATATGTGGGCCCTAACTTTCACTGCTAGTATATATCTAAATAAAGGGGATGCAAATGCAGATGCAGTATATAAAATGTGGGAAGAGACCATGAGACGAGAACTTAAGGTGAAGAGAAAGAGCAAAAAGAAAATGGAAACCTGTACTAGGAAAATAGAACTGAGTTTGAAAACCAACAAAATAAAATCCAATTCTTTTTATGTAAATAGAAATATTTGAGATCATCTAATAGATTACTATTTGGTGATTTCTGAAAAATGTATTTAAAACTGTTCTTAAAAAAGAAAGAAAAGAAATAAATTACTGTTATAATAGAAGTTATTTTATACAATGTAAACTGTAAATGAACAAATGATATAATAAATTTAAGAAAATATGTGGAAATGGAAATTTAAAATAGTAAAAGGAATACAATAAGGAGAAGAAATATCTGCATGGCTAAAATGGAAGAAAATTATTAATAATATGTTATATTTAAACTGAGGCATGTGAGGAGTAACTTCAATTAATGAAACTGCATTGAGATTCTATATAACGATTCCCTTATGAGATTATGAAACATAAATATTTAATTCCCAGCACCCATATAAGCCAGATGCAAAAGGTAGCAGATATATTTGGAGTTTATCATGGCTTGAGGCCCTGGTGCACACATTCTCTGTCTCTTTATCTATCTGCCTTTCTCTGCCTCTCTCTCTCTCAAATAGAAAAATAAATAAGTAAATTTTAAATTTTTATGCTTTTTAAATTTTACTTTGTTTTTTATTATAGGCATATATTTTACATAGGTATACATGATACAGCATGATCATATCACCCTCCCTTTCCCTCCTCACCTATGCAACCTCCACTGCATCCGTTCATCTTTCCATGTTGATGTTTTCTGTGTTGATGTCATCATTTATCCATCCTATGGTGCAGGTCTTGTGTTGATAGCATTATAAATAACATGGCTGTTGTAGTCCGGTTCACATTGCTGGTAGAAATCACCCAACCAAGAGTAGCTTCTGGGAAAAAGAGATTTATTTTGGCTTATAGGCTCGAGGGGAAGCTTCACGATGGCAGGGGAAAACAATGGCATGAGCAGAAGGTGGACATCACCCCCTGGCCAACATAAGATGGACCACAGCAACAGTAGGGTGTGCCAAACACTGGCAAGGGGAAACTGGCTTTAAAGCCCATAAGCTCGCCCCCAACAATACACTCCCTCCAGGAGGCATTAATTCCCAAATATCCATCAGCTGGGAACCTAGCATTCAGAATACCTAAGTTTATGGGGGACACCTGCATCAAACCACCACATTCTGCCCCTGGCCCCCATAAACTGATATCCATACATGATGTAAAATACAATGCATTTAGTCTGACTTTAAAAATCCCCATAGTTTTTATCAATTCCAATGATATTCATACATCCCCATAGTCCAAGATCTTTCAACTGAGCCATAATACCAAAATATAACCTCAAAAAACCCATAATGGCACAGGATAAATATTCACACTGCAAAAGATGGCATTGGGCATAGCAAAGAAACATTCAACCAATACAAGATTTAAAACAACCAGGGCAAACATCAAACTCTGTAGCTTCAAGTACGCAACAGGAGAATGTGCCAAACACTGGCAAGGGGAAACTGGCTTTAAAGCCCATAAGCCCGCCCCCAACAATACACTCCCTCCAGGAGGCATTAATTCCCAAATATCCATCAGCTGGGAACCTAGCATTCAGAACACCTAAGTTTATGGGGGACATCTACATCAAACCACCACAATGGCCATTTTGTATTTGGAAGACAGTATAACAAAGCTATCCTTCCTTTGATTCTTACATTCTTACCTCCACCTTTCCTTCAATGGTCCCTGTACTATCAAGGGCCAAAGTGTTTTTTTTTTTTTTTTTTCCTGATTTTTCGAAATAGGGTCTCACTCTAGCTCAAGCTGAGTGGGAATTCACTATGTAGTCTTAGATTGGCCTTGAATTCACAGCAATCCTCCTACCTCAGCTGCAGAGTGCTGGGATTCAAGGTATGTGCTACCACACTCCCCACAAACTGTTTTTAAAAAATAAACAAGACCAAAAATGAACCCAACATGGCTCAGGGAAATTTTGCTGAAGAGGGGGTAGAAAGAATGTCAGAGCCACACATTGGGTCATGATGTGCAGAGACATTTCTCTTACCCATAACTGTGGGCTAACTCCACAATGCATGACCCATATACCTCAACAAGGAGTGGCTAGGGGGAGGGGATAGGACATGGATGAGCCTAACAATGGTACCAACTTGACTGTATTCACTGAGTACAAAACCAATTAATAAAAATAAATAAATTTAAAAAGGAGTAAGAAAAAGGAAAGTGATAACAATTTGAAATAAAACTCCAAAGAAAAGAAAGTGACTTCAAGTAATTTTATCTTATGACACATGTACTTGATAATACTCGGCTTAAACTTATTTCTGAATTTTTATTGGCTTACATGAAGTAGATTAATGGCATTTTAATGAAAATGGACTTGAGATTATTCATTTCCGTGATTATATGGGACCTTCCAACACTTGAACAATATTCAATCAAATACCAATACATTTCTAGTTACCCCTCTGACTTCTGAAATGCAACTATGTTGATGAAGTATTCCATTGGAGAGAGGATGATCCCATTCTGATCTACTGAGCACTAAATTATCACATGGATAAGTATGGACTCAATAATATGCCTAAATGTCTTTCATTATTCTAAAAGATTTTATCTCTCAAAAAACAGATAATATACAACAACCTACAAGATATTATATTATCTAGAACTTCATATCCACTGAATTCATTACAATGCATTTGAGGTGGTCTTCTTTGCACTCAACTCATCTTTGTTTATCAAATACTCTTACATATTTACTTCAGCACAGAGCCACTTAGGCAATCCAAATTTTCTCATTAGCTACTTTTCCTTTAACTAACTCTCTACTTCTTTTCTTTGTGGGAGCATTTAAACAGGGGCATGGCCATCAATCATTAATTCTTTGTCTTAGCACTGGGCTCACTAAGTGAAACCAATATTAAGTGAAGAAATGGCTCAGCATTTAATTACTAGAAATTTCCATTAGTTACTAAACATTCCTACAAAATACCTGCCAAGTGGAGAACTACTGTTTTTGGTAATAAGAATTTCCAAGTATAATTTGACTTAATTTATTTCTTAGACTACCCTTTAGGCACAATTTACTCCTCTTTATGCAGCCTCAGCAGAAATTTGTAATGGCCAAAGGAACTCAGAACCTCAAATTCTGTCTCTCACTTGGAGAAATCTTATTAAGTCAAATGGGTGCACATCTTTTTGAGGTAGAGGTAGACTTTTGGTTCTTTTCTTTAAGATAAGTATTGGTTATAATATAAAATGATAATCTTTATCTTAATCCTATAAACTTTTAAAATATATATTTATTTATTTGCAAGCAGAGATAGAGAGGAGTGAGACAAATAGACAGAATGGGCCTACCAGGACCTCCAGCCACTGCAGACAAATTCCACATACATGCAGCGCTTTGTACATCTAGCTTTATGTGGGTACTGGGGAATGAAACTTGGGTCTTTAGCCTTTGCAGGCAAATGCCTTAATTGCACCTTAACTGCTAAGCTATCCCTCCAGCCCCCTATGCAACTTTTTAAACACAGTGTATTAATTAATGAGGGCAGAGTGGCATGTGGAAAAGAAGTTGGACTTTGAAGAAAAGGCTCTGGTCAAATTTTACTTGCTGTCAAACAATGACCTAGAGAAGTGTCTCATCATCCCAGCCTTTAACTATAGTTTCTCTGTTGATATAAGGAAGACTCTTTTATCAATAGAATGAAACAAATTCAAAATAATGAAGTGCATGAAATTGAAGCATGCATAAAATTTTTACTTATCACAAATGCTTATAGTTATATTTATTATATTGCCAAATTACAGAGAAAAATCCAGGTGAGACCTTACTGGGATACAAAGTTTATAACAATATCTAGTACCAAATAAGTTATTCAATATTTAATAAAGAATCTTGCTCAAGAAGGTTAAAGAATGCTCAAGGGGATGGGGAGATGGCTCTGTTAGAGGTGCTTGCTTGCAAAGCCCATCATGGCTCAAGTCCCTAGTACCTACAAAAAACCAGATGGACAAAGTAGGTTTGTTTGTAGTAGTAGCAGGAGGGCCTGGAGTACCCATATTATCTCTCTGTCAAATAAGTAAAATATTTTAAAAATGAATGCTCAAAATGATTCAAATGTACCAAGAGATCTGTTTATCTATGAATCAATCATCTCTCTATTACCTATCTTCTTGTGCATATGCATGGACTATGTCTTAGCTCTGGTGGGTATTTTAGTCCATATTTAACTTTATTTCCAGTGAAGTACTTTCTATAGGTAAGACTCCAAATATACATGTTTTCTCATGACTAAAAATTCCAACTTAATGTTTTCTTAAAATATTGTAATTTAGTTTCTGAATCTAGAGAGATAGACTGCATTAATCAGTCAGTACTTGATTTCAAAATGCGTTTTTATTTAGGCATGTAGTCTGAGACTTTTAAGTGTCTAAGGAAAGCAAAAGTCCTTCAATGAGTAAATGGGTAATGAACACAGGGCAAATAAATGCATAGACCTATACTATAAGAGGATTATGGATTTTCATTCCTTTCACTGCAAATGAATTTACCTTATTTTGATCTTCTCAATACTACGTGAATGGCTATGATGTTCTTGTTTCTCATTCTAAATGGCAAGTAATGTTATAAAGATCTTTTCTGTTGCTTTTTTTTAAATGTCTCCTCCATTTTCTAATGTTTTCAAATGAAAAGATGTAATAAACCTATTGTAAAAGACACCTGGTGATTAATAAAAACATATAAGGCCAAACAAAAAAATAGCTATCAAGATTAGCGTGGTCATGTCTCATGCCACTTTAATACATGAATGAGACTCATAATAAGATGGAAATCTATAATACTATCAGGCCTCGTATCACATAACACTGAACGTGGTCTTCTTTTCTCCATCTAAAAAATCATTTTCTGGCTGGAGAGATGGCTTAGTGGTTAAAGCATTTGCCTGCAAAGCCAAAGGATCCTGGTTTAATTCTCCAGGATCCATGTAAGCCAGATGCACAAAGGGGGTATGCATGTGTCTGGAGTTCATTTGCAGTGGTGGAGTCCCTGGTGTGCCCATTCTATCTCTCTCTCTCCCTTTCTTTTTCTCAAATAAATAAATAAGATGTTTTAAGAAAATAACTAAATCACTTCCAACTTACATATGCATTATTTCTGATTTCTTACAGATCTTTGACAGCAAACTAATTTATACTACTGTATCCAGCTCTAGGTGAGGAGATTTACCCTGAAGTTCGTCTGTATGATAAATGATCAAAGGGGGCTCAGAGGAAATGAATTCAGTATACCAACCATCAGTTTGGCACCAATTAGGGGGAAAAAGGCTAAAAAGTTACTACTATTTTGTTTACTACACAACCAAATCATTGTTTTATCAATAACAATTGACATTGCTTGCACATTGCTTCTTGAATATACTATTGAAATCAGTTAACCACATAATACTTGACCCATATATTCTAATGAAGAGGGTCCCTGTGGAGGGGGAAGGACAGGGAAGAGGCTGATGATGGTACCAATATGACTGTATGCACTGTGTACATAACTAATAAGAAACATTGGCAGATATATTTGGAACTAAGTTAATACTTTTTAAATAATAGCTTTTATGTATTTTCTTCATATATCTGATTATTGAAGAAAAATCTGGAATTCACATGAGTACATATACTTTTTGAGAATTTTGTTTGTTTGTTTTTTGAGGTAGGGTCTTACTCTAGTCCAGGCTCATCTGAAATTAGCCTCAAGCCAGACTTGAATGAAAATTGATACTTAAAAGTGGAACAGTTCGTATGATAAAACAAATCATGCGGCTCTTTGGAAAGAGAACAAAGGCTCTAGTCGGTCTTTGGAACTAGTATGTAGGAGGAATTTGGAAGATCTTGAACCTTTGAATGAGAGCAGGCCTAGAATGGGCCATTCTGGCAGGCATTCAGACCAGAGAGCTGAGAGACATGTCAGCAGTGGAGGCCTAGCTCCTGACATTTGGAAAGGCATAAGGACTTTATTAAGAACTTGGCTAGAGGTTATTTATTCATGTTACATTCTGGCAAAGAAGCTGCATGTTTATGTCCTGAGAACTTTAGTATGAGAGTGAATTTAAAGATAATGGTTAATTCATTTGCCAGAAGAAGTCTCAAGACAGGATAGCATTTAGGCTATGTCATGATTACTGCTCACTCCTCTTATCCAATTCTACAGTAAGTAAAGCAGGATTCGAAGCATTTGTTCTTTGATGGAGAAAAGAGGAAATTTAACATTTCAGCTAAGTGCTGAGAAAACAGCTGCTATCATTAAGGATATTAGCACCATTGAAGAGAAACCTTGCTCTCTGCAGTGAAAGAGTACTGCACATAAGTGAAGGCAATATCACAGCTAATTAAGGATCTATCTTATGAAAAGACAAATTCATATGAAAGGAAAGAACCTACATGGAAAATGCTACTGAAGGAGTGCTCTGCTATGAAGCAACTGCTAGGGAAATATTTCCCAGGCACAGCACACAGAGGCTGGCATAACTGCTGTCCAAGGGGCCAGGATACTCCTTGAGTTTGCATCATCCACAGCACACTAGATTTGAAAGCATTTAAAAACAGAGAAGAATTGAGCTCCAGTTCTGGACATGGAGCTATAGTATTTGATATCATCCTTGCAGGGTATCAGACTTTCTTTGGTCATACTCATACATGCTGTCATTGGACATACTCATACAGTCTTGATAAACTGTCTCCTAGAGCTATTGAGTTGGGACACTCTTATATCAGTGAGTGTTTGCTTTGCTCACATAGCAACTGCCATTAGTTTTCATTCTATTGTATCCATGTTTGTGTCTCTTCTGTCTGATTGCATGACTACTGAGACAAGAAGTGAACTTAGAGGGGATATTGGGGATATTTTAAGTGATAGATTTGAAAAGATATATTTATTTATTTGCAAGAAGATAGAGAGGAGACAGACAGAGATAATGGGTGCAGAAGGGCCTCCAGCTGCTGCAAACAAACCCCAGATGCATGCACCACTTTGTTTATCTGGTTTTATGTGGCTACTGGGAAATCTAATCTGGGTCATTAGGCTTCATAGGCAAGTGCATTAGCCACTAAGCCACCTCTCCAGTCCTAGAGGATATCTTAAAGTGCTGTTCCTTTAAAATCCTTCAAGTTCTCTTTGTCAACAACCACACTAAAAAAGGAATGAAACTAATCAGCATATACACAGATAACAGTCATGAAACATCCATCTGGAAAGGATTCCCCTGAAGATGCCATACCCCTCATTGTACTTTGCATTGTGCTTAGCACATGGTCCTAGTTCAATATATTTAATATGTGCTACTTCAATGCATTTTGGATTCTCTACATACAGGATGTTTTGTTTCTACATTTTGATTTACCTTTGCATTTGTGAGATTGAACACTATGGTATATCTATAGACATATTTTATTTGGAGTTTTCTACTTTGTGCCTTTTTCTAATCTCAGATTAAAACATATTACCTTGTCTAATAGTTTTATACATGTAATCCCAGAACTGAGGAGGCCAAGGTAGAAGGGTTCCCATGAGTTCCAGGCAAGTTCTGGAATAGTGAAATATAAGCCTGTACAAACTGTAATCTGAGATCCTTTTTCCTAAATAAATAAAAATAAAATAAAACTAACTACCCTGCTCAAAATTCAAAGCTACTGCATTGACAATGGCATTGTTGTTATCTTATCATTCAAGGCAAAGTGCTTCATCCTTTAGGTCCTTAAAGCAGCAGACCTGGGGAACACTAATGATGAATATAAGAAACCTTACAACCAATTTTCTTAACTTTCACTTGCTGTAATATTAAGTGACAGTATCTTCTCTATCCCCAGGGCTGATCAGAACAATTAATCACATTGTGAAGCAGTTGACACTGGCTATTTAAATGTGAAGTTCTTTGTATCAAGCTCTCCTTAGTTTTATAAGGCAGCTATTTAATGATGACTGATAGATCTTTGTGTACAAAAACCAAGGTCAAAGATCATGTGGCCCAGACTTCTTTTTGTGTTTCTTACTTCTGCATATGTGAAATGGTAACAACTTTATCAAAGTCTTCTCTGTGGTGCTTACATGGTGGTGCATTGTAGCATATTTAGAAAAATTCCTGGTACATGGTAGGCGCTCAATAATTATTAGTGATAATATATATGAAAAGGATTAAGATTTCAAAATTGCACAGAACTTTTAATCATATAACTGAAATAAATCTTTTAAAAACTTTTTTTTTAATTTATGAGAGAGAGAGAGGCAGATAGAAAGAAAATGGGTGTGCCAGGTCCTCTAGCCAGAGCAAAGAAACTCCAGATGCATCACATTGTGCATCTGGCTTTACATGAGTACTGGACAGGTCCTTTAGCTTTGAAGGCAACTGACTTAATCTATCTCTTCAGTCCTGGAATGAATCTTTAGAATAGCCATAGAACATGACACCTAACGAGTAACAACAGAGGAACAGAGGGGCAGCCCTGGTAATTCAGTTCTCTCTGAAGAGACCCAGAAACACGTATTGTGTTAAAATTAACACATCAATTAGAGGTGTTGTAACAATTGTAGTGAGATTCCTAGCATCTGTTCTTGCAGGAGAGAAAAAGAAAGAACAGATCAAACCTATGTAGAAAAACCCGACAGTCATAAATGGAAGGCAGTGCTGATACTTCGAAATGATAGCAGAAGCAATGGCCAGAACACAATCAAGTAGAAAGGTTATTCTAGGGATTAACTGATATGAAGACATATCAATAAAAAAAGAGAAATGAATGTGCTTTAGGATAAAATTTAAATGTATCAGTTAAGCTTATAAGGAAATGATACAATTTAACAATGAAGCTTAGATGTATCACATCTCTTTCCTTCAGCCTGACAATAGAAACCCAGATTTAAAAGAACATATTGTTTGTATATGCTGTCACCCAGTCAATGAAGCTGAACCTTGGTAAGGAAGAAGGCAAACGTTCAATGCTGACATCACAAATCTCTACAGACCAGCAGAGCAGTAAATAGAGAAAAACAAACAAACAAAAAAAGAGAGATGAAGTATTTTGAAAGAAGTAGGAGCATTGAAGAAAAATACTAGAGAAGGAGAGGAGAGAAATAGGAGTGACAAAATGAGTTTTACCCTTGAAATTTACTAATCCAGCTCTCTTCTAATAGCATCAAAGATGGCAGTGATGATACCAAGAACAACGGAGGCATGCAGGTAAAAAAAAAAAAAAAAAAAAAAAAAAAGAAATAAAAGAACCTAAGCCTAAATGTTCCTGTACAATTGTACCCAATTGAACCATCAGATTGAAAAAGCTGAAGAAAATGTGTTGTGAAGGATTCACTAGGGAGTAAGTGTCTGAGTTAGTGATGATTCACAACCTCAGTGGGAGATGGCGGACTGAGCCAGCTGAAGTTCCTGTCTCTATATCTCTTAGATTACACATAAATAATAATGGTCATCAAACATCAAACATCCCGTGTTATTTGGTTAATATTAAAGAGTTAAGGTCTTACTTTGGATAGCTTTCTTTTTTTCAGTCCCTTTTTATTTTTATTGTTTTTTATTAATTAGTTTTGTACTTAGTGAATACAGTCAAGTTGGTACCATCGTTAGGCTTGTCCATGTCCTACACCCTCCCTCTGGCCCCTCCTTGTTGAGGTATATGGGTCATGTATTGTGCAGTTAGCCCTCAGTTATGGGTAGGAGGAAATGTCTCTGTGTATCATGACCCAACATGTGGCTCTGACATTCTTTCTGCCCCCTCTTCCACAAAATTTCCCTGAGCCATGTTGAATAGCTTTCTAAAAGAAATTATGTTTATATCCTGTGTGTGTGTGTGTGTGTGTGTGTGTGTGTGTGTGTGTGTGTGTGTGTAATAAACTTTGTGTTGAAGTTATGGCTAAATATTCCCAACATTTTTACTGGAAAGGTTACTTTTGTTCTCTTTGATGTTTAAACATTGATAAAAACAAAAATTACCAATACTTAATATTTCACTTATGAAGAGTAATATTTGAATTTCATTTTGTGATGCTGAAGTTTTAATTTGTCCTGAAAGCTACTAAAAGCTCGGTGAATACTACCCTCTTCAAGAGATAGTAAGAAAGGACATAAAATTTGACTCTCAAGCTTTTATATAAATTCACACTATAAATTTGAGTGGTATGTTTATATTATGAAATAAATGAATGTTATTGTTAGCATTGTGTAGATTTCCTTACTTTGGTTTCTAAATATTTGCCAAGCTTTTCCAACTAGACATATATTCAGAACTATAAACAGAGTGGTCAGTATTGGGTTTTAGTTGAGAAGGTGACAACATTCTGAAACACCTCCTGTTTTTATAAATTCAGACTCTTCAAGGATTTAGAAGAATAATTACTTAACCTGGTTTTGGTAATATGATAGATGTGACATATAGAGACGCTTCTAATGAGATATCTAACTGTGTAACATGATTTCATGTTTTCAAATAACATATGACAAAATAGAAAATCCCCCAGGAAAAGATACATACACACACACACACACACACACACACACACACACACACACACCTAATATATAGGGCTAAGAGATTAGAGAAGTGAATGAATTTTATCCTTGGAATTACTGACTAGCCATGAGGCCTTATGTTTTAATGGCCTACTTGCAGACCAGGGGAAAGTATCTACAGTTTTCACAGACCTGAATTACAACTCATAGAAAAAATAATTAACATTGAAATAAAACTATCAAGATTCTGAGAAGTATCCAAAGTGACTTTGAGGGAACTTCATGGCCTTTAATGCTTATTGGACTAAAATAAATGCTAAAACTATAACATGCTAATCACTGAAATTAATTTAAAACATAAGTAAGGACAAAAAATATTATGAGATAAAATAATGTGTGGAATAGTAGAATCATTGGAAACAATTAAGTGAGGTATCATCAAGGACAGAAATTATTTTTTTGCTAAAAATAATAAAAATATTATATCCGTAATGAGGCCAAGCATGTAAAAAGAGACTCAAGCCCAAAAATGATGTTAGAAATGAAAAATGAAAAGAAACTAAATGTTAAGATGCAGGACATAAAATGAGAAAATTTTGTATCAATAAATATAAAAACTTAGGGGAAGTGGAAAAATTCCTGCAAAAAAAAACAAACTCTTCCAAAGGAAGTCTATAGTTGTTTTTCAAGGTAGGGTCTCACTCCAATTCAGGCTGACCTGGAATTCAGTATGTAGCCTCAGGGTGGCCTTGAACTCATGGAGATCCTCCTACCTCTGCCTCCCAAGTACTGGGTTCAAAGGTGTGTGTCACCACACTGGGCTATTATTATTATTATTATTATTATTATTATTATTATTATTATTTTGGGTTTTCGAGGTAGGGTCTCACTCTGGTCCAGGCTGATCTGGAATTAACTCTGTAGTCTCAGGGTGGCCTTGAACTCACGGCAATCCTCCTATCTCTGCCTCCCAAGTGGTGGGATTAAAGTCGTGCGCCACCACGCCCAGCTCAACACTGAGCTATTTTTATTCCTTCACATGGTTGCAAACCTTTGTCATGGCAGTGACCTGATATCTAATAGATTCTTTAAATAGTGATGGTAAAGTGAAGTATGAGAAAACCTTAATTTTCTTCTGTCATCAAATGTAAACGTAACTTGTAACCTGGTGAGGTGGCTCATAACTTTAATTTTCTTACATGTCGAAGGCCAGCCTGGTCTACATTGTAAGTTACAGGCCAGTCTTGACCATAGAATGCAACCCTGTGTCTGAGAGAAAATGTAACTTGGTATTTGCTGTAGTCAGCTTCACATAGTTGGGTTGGACCTATAAATTACCAGGCACAGTTTATAGGGGTAACAGGATTTATTGACCCTTACAGGCCTGATGTAAGTTCCATACTGGTGAAAGGAGTGGGCCCCCTTTCACTGGTCCACAAGGAGAGGAATGCCACCAGCATCACCACCAGCAAGCACGTCCCAGAAACCCCAGGCCATCCTCAAACACTCTGCATACTTTTGGTTGAAATTCAGAGCTGCCCCCAGTGACACCTTAGGGAGGACCCCAGGATCAGCCAACAGTGACACCTCCTCTCTCCAGGTGGTTGGAGATCTAAAGTACAGCTTTAATAAATTCCCGAGTCTATTGGTGGACAGCAATTCAAATGACCATGGTATTTTTAGGTATGTTTCAGAAGACTTTTCCTTTACAGACAGCTAACTGGAGAAGACTGTATTTCAGTGTTAGTTGTTACAATTGGGTATCTTTACGTATGCAACTGTACATTTCTACTCTGCAAACTGAATTTTTAAGATAGAATTCATTAACATAAAACTCATAACTTTGACCATTTTAAAGTTGTACAATTCAGTGACTTTTAATACTTCATAAGGTTGCGAAATCACCAATCTAGAATTCAGCACTATTTTTATCACTCTAATCATAAACCTGGCAGACATTAGTCACTCCTCATCCCACTTCTCCCCTATCCTCTAAACCTTGCTAGCCACAAATCTGCTGTCTGCCCCCAGGGGTTTGATTAATCTGCCTATTTCATGTAAATGGAATCATACAATTTTGTTACTGACTTTATTCACCTAACATAATGTTTCAGGGCCCATCATATTAGATGCTATAACAATACTTCCCTTCTTCTTATGGCTATATAAATTTCTATTATATATGTATACAATATACATTCATCAGTGGGTGAACATTAGCATCATCTCTACTTTGGAGCTGATGTAGGTAATGCTGCTGTGAATATTTATAATTTTAAACAATTATTTCAAATTCTTATGGATATCTATATCTATCTATCTATCTATCTATCTATCTATCTATCTATCTATCTATCTATATTTACTAAAATGGTACTTTTATACCAGTTTGTTTTCTTACCAGGACTATAAGATAACTCTATCTTATTAACATTTATTTGTTTTTTTCTTAATCATAGCATATTAATAGGTGTTAAGTCGTTATTGTGATTTCAGTTTGCATGTCATTAATGGCTAATGATATTGAACACATTTCATGCTCTTATTGGCCTTCTATACATCTTGGAAAAAATGTCTTTGAGCTAATTATCCATTTCTAAATTTCTATTCTTTTGTATTGTAGAAGATAAGATTTCATTACATTTTTACATCTCCCAGGATATGAATTGTCTTTTCACCTTTCTGTAAAGATTACAACTATAATTCTCTTGTGATCCTGTTATTCTATTTTTCTTATTTATTTTTGTAGCATTTTAAGTGCTTCATTGCCAAATTAAAGGTTATGATATCTACCCCAAGTTTTCCTATAGGACTTTTATAGTTATATATATAGTTTTTATAAATAAATAAATATAAATATAAATATAAATATATATATATATATATAGCTATAGTTATAGTACTTAGATTGAGTTATTTTTGCATACAACCTAAGGCAGATGTACAAGTTTATAAATTCACTATTTGCATGGGGATATCCCATTCTTGGAGCACCATTTATGAAACATAGTCTTCCCTTCAATTGAATGATGTTTTAGATAATTTTGTGGTTTTATTACAGAATGGAAATTTTACAATGGGCAAAAATGTATTGACTCATAGTTTTGTGGCTTGGGAAATCCAAGATTGAGATCTCAGCACCTAACAACCGCTTTCTAATGTATCATCCCAGGATGAGGAGACAAAAATGGAGAGAAAATCTTTTATTACTTATCAACACCTGTGATGAATCTGTTCAATTGTTAGTGTTATCAAACTATTTACTGCCCCCTTGTGCATCTGGCAAATGTGGGTCCTGGGGAATGGAGCCTCAAACTAGGGTCCTTAGGCTTCACAGGCAAGTGCTTAACCACTAAGCCATCTCTCCAGCCCTCATTGGGTTTTCTTGAGCTGGGTTATTTCTTGGAACAAGGAGCTGCCATTTCAATCAAACTGGCTGACCAGTGAGTCCCAGCGATTCTCCAGTCTCAGACCTTACCACAGGACTTGGGTTACAGGTATGCATGACCATTACCACACCCAGCTGTTTTCACGGATGCTTGAGATAGAACTCAGATGAATTTAGTCCCTTTCAGACCCTCATGCTTGCACAGCAAACACTATTACTCACTGAACAATTTCCCAAACCCCTGAATTTATTACCTAGTGTTAATAATATAATAAATATAAGCATGGATTAAATAATACTATGGCTTGTTTGGGAGTTTTGTAGAGAAGTGCATGGCATCTGGAGTGGAAATAGTTTTATTTCTTTCTTTGAAATATATAGTGTACTTTATATTTCTTGCATAATTTGTGGCTACACTATAATCTGTTTTGTGCTTGTTTTCATGATCTTCAGGAGAAATCTTTGTAACCGCTATTCAGTATGATTAGCTGTATGCTTTGCACAGATATAATGAAGTAAGGTAATGTTTTCTGATGCCCTCCACTATACGAACTCTTTCTGAGAAAGCCACTTGCTGAGCTGAGGAAGAACCACTTGAGACCACCTGTGTGGTGCCCTTATTCCTGCATGACCAGGAGGTTCTGCAGTGCTTCAGCTCAGTGACCCATATTGTGACCTGTGTATAAAGTTCAGAGTGAAGTGCTTTTTTAATCCCTCAACTGTGATGTGATATGAGCAGATGAGATTCTATCTGGTGATGAAAATACTCTGAGATCAGAAACTGGCCGGCCATGGATTTTAGGTTTCTGTTTACCCTGGACTTCTGTTTGTGAGAACGCTTGGTTGTCTGACTTATGCCATAGTTCTTAGTCATCAGACTCAAGCAAGTGGTAAGGGACCATGGAGCTTGTGCTCTTTACAACTGTTTTCATAGCCTGGGGGATACTTTGGTAACTTAGACAGCATTGGGGGGTCCATGGGCCTTAGAAATCTCCAGAAATTGGTATCAGTATTTTTCAGAATTAAGGAAGGTTTCCTGTATTTGTAGTTTGTTACAATGTTAAAATTGTAAATGTTTCTTACATGCTTCAAATGTTTTCTCTCATCAAAGTAGGTTTTAAAATTCCATTAATGTGGCATGCTACATTCATTGACTTGATATGATGAGCAACTTTGGTACTACAGGGATAAATCCTACTGCATTATGATACATAATTTTTTCAACATGATGAACATAGCTTTATAAGGTTATTTGAAATATTTTTTGAGAAAAGTTGGGTCTTCCATTATTTTCTTTTTTGTCCTTCTTTCAGGTACTGATACTAGACAGAATTTCAATATTTTCAATATTTTCCACTCACTTATGTTTTGCACTTTATAACTTTGTCATTATAAAGGTTGCTCATGAATCTATGATTTATATTCATTACTGGATCTATTTTGGTCTGAAAATTCAAGTATGTTGAAAGCCTGTGATATAGTTTCTGTTAGCTTTCTACAAGCCTCTTTATTTTGTGTCTTCTGTTAATTGGCTTATTTCATAGGACTTTTAACTAAAACTGGTAAACTAAAAAGATGATACATTTTGTATGTACTCTAACATGAGTATGCTACAACCCTCAGGCATTACTAATACCATGTTCTATGAGTAATACTTCATGATGCATAAATTTTATTCATGATGAATAAATTCTAATAATATTTGTTATTATCAATATGAAGAATACACACACATACACAGCACACCTTAGATCTTTATTTCCTCCAGGGGTATCAAAACTTAAAAATAATTTCAAGTTTTAAAATAAATAAATAGATCATTATTAATATTTTTCTTTTAATATTGATGCTTTTGAAAGTTGAGGATAAAATCCCTTTCTTTAAATAGTAGCTTCCTATACAAAGTTTTGAATAGTGACAAATTTTAATTATTGAGTATTCATGCACACTAATATTCATGTTCAGAAAAAAAATAAGATTCAAAGGAAATCTTTTTAAAAGTTTCAGCTGTTTGAAGAAATGTTACGTCACGATTACTGAGTTTTACACTACCTTCTTCAATGTTCTCTTACATTCATGTACGCCATTGTATGGAAAAGCTGCTCCAGAGTCTGAATAGATAGTGGGCTATAACAGAACGAATTTCAAGGTTCGCACTTCACTGAAGTCAGAGATGAAAGTTAGATACTGTTTTGTGTTCTAGCCATGTATATAATTACTATCACAGAACACACTCTGACCACATATTACCATATTCCTCTGATAGCAACACTGGAAATGTTCTACCATGAAGAGAAAAAATATTTGTGTCTCTATAATATAGTGATTCAAATCCTTTAAGAATAATTTTAGAGGAAAAAGAAATAACTTGAGATAGTCTTTCTAATATCAAAGGAAAAACATGTTATTAGTTTTAACTCAAGTGCTTGAAAAAATGTTCCATATGAGCTGATTAACTGTTTTGGATGCATATTTCTACTTTAAATCATGCATTATATGCCTTGTATAGCGCATTTTTAGAACTATATTTTTAAACAAATCATAGGTTATTTTGATGTGTTGGTTGTAGTGAACACTGTGGTGTCTCAAATCTAAGTGAACAGATGCACACCCCTAATCCTAGCATGGAGGTAGGAATGTTGGACATTGTAAATCCTCAGCTACATAGTGAGTTTGAGGTAAGCTTAGGGTACATGAGACCCTGTCTCAGGGGGAGCAGGAGGGGCAACAAGAAGACTAGAGACAATTTATTAAGAACTAGTACATACCTACTTAAATAGGCTTTAAAATTATACTCCAAGCATACCATTTCCATCCTTCCTCTGCCCTCTTTCTTTCTACTTCCTACATTACTATGTTACAGTTTTTAAAATAAAATTTAAAATTAGCACATGTAAATATCTAAGATATATACTGTTAATTGGATCCAAATATTTCACCTACAATTACTGAGACATGAAACATTCAGCCATTGTTGTTCATTACAGTGGAAAAGAGGTTAATATTATTTAGAAAAGTAGTAACATAAATCTGTTTACTAGTTATTTTACTTATAAAAGTAATTTAACTTATCATGATTAGCCTTAAAATTAAACTAATTTTTAGGGACAACTCTTTGCTACATTCATAAGTAATTTTGACAATTAAAAATCTAAACAAAAATTATATATATATGAAAAAATTATATATATATATAATTTATTATTTAATCTATGTTTGATTCTTGTTCTGTAATAGCATAAAACACAAAATAACATAAAGGTAAATTGCATGACTTTTTGAATAAAGATATATAATGACTAATTGCTTCAGAAGGGATATGAAGGCCAACATGATAATGTAATTGGGATTTTAAATAATTTAATTAGTTTTTAAATTACTACATATAAATTGCTATTATCATAATTCCTTTTTGTGGCTAAAAATTTAAAGTCATATAATTGGTTCCAAAAAGTAAGAGATAAAGTAATTAACTTTCATGAAATGCATTTTTAGATATTGCCCCTAGACATACTGATAAAAGCAAGTGACTTTTTGACCATGTGCAAATATATTTGAGTTACAGAGAGTTTTAGAGAACCTTCAGGGAATTGTAGCTAAAGAGCATAGACTAGAGTTTTTATTAAAATAGCAAATATTCCTGTTATATTCTGGCTATCTTTCTAATTGAGACAGTTGTTACTCCTATTGATAATCATAGTATACATGGAAGTATATCTGGCTACGGGAGAAAGTTTAGAAAAAGGGAACAGGAATCAGAAAGGAGATGGTGGTGATCAGAAATGAGATTAGCTGAGTTCCTGTACCATAGTCTGTCTTTTGTCAGAGAATAAGCCATTGCTGTTATGATATACTATATATGGAACTCTTGATTTCTATTACTGTGACTTCAATTTGGCAAATCCGTTAATTAATTTTCTGCATGAAATTATGCAGCACTTAATGGTGAATTTAGCTTAGAATTTACTAAGACTTTTAAGAATTGGTTTTTCAGTTTAAAATTTATGTGTGTGTGTGTGTGTGTGTGTGTGTGTGTGTGTGTGTGTAACAGGGTCCCTGTTGTTGCAAATAAATGCTGTTCAGCTTAATGTGGTAGCTGGGGAATTGGACCTGGAACAGTTGGATTTATAAGCAAACCCCTTTAGTTGGTGAGCCAACTCCCCAGCCCCATGGGCTCTCATTTATAAAATGTATTATAATAAAGGATTTGACTTTTTAAAAAGTTAATTCAATATCTCAAATTCCAAATGTTGTAGCAACCATTTTCATTTCAGTTCCATAAGGATCAATAAGATGAATGTCTTAAAAATACTCTTATAAAATCTCTCATGCCTTCTGTTTATAGAATTAAAAATAACATTTCCATTTCTTTCTTTACCACTTTCTTATCTAGTGGGCATCTTTATCAAAAAGAAGGCCGAGTTAAATCTTGTGGTTCTCAACAACCCCACATGAGCCATTACTCACAACTATCACAGGAGTCTAGAGCTGCTATAATAACTACTAGAGATCTATAAAAGGAAACTCTATGACTGTTTAAAAATCAGAATGTCAGTGAAATGTCTCTGAGTGCATAAACTCTTTCATTTTACAATCTATAAACCAGAGATAATATTTGCCACCCACATATCTCAGAGGAATGACGTGAGAGAAGTGCTTTGTAGTTTTGTCATATTGAGCCTTCATTCTAATCATCCTATTAACCTGCTTCTTAGTCACTTCAAAGACCTGATAAAGTGACATGCCATTGTTCAAACATGTTCCCTCAGCTGCTGTACTGCATCGCTCTGCTTCTCAGAAGAAGCTGTGCCTAAGCAAGGTGTTTGGCATCTGGTTTAAAGGGGCTTTTATTAGGTTTTTGCTGCCAAAATATTAGAGCCATTTTAACTATTTTATTCATAGGTACCGTGGATCACAAGACTATGCCAATTAAATAGATTTACGAAAATAACTTCCAATTACTTATAGAAGTAATTTCTATAGTATATTCATTCCAAACCTTTACTTTGAGCAAAACAGAAATAATTCAGCAAATATGTTTATAGTGATTATATATAGTAAATACACTATCGAAACAGAAGTTTCAATATGATGTAGAGAATTTATAGTTTGCCACACTGTATCTTACTTTCTAATGGTTGTATTGTGAATAAATTTCAACTTTAGAATGTGTGTAAAATGCTGCTTTAGCTATTAGACTGAACAGAAGTTTTCTTTAAACAACGTACATTTGTGCTAGTAATAAATATCATCAGTTCTGAAGGATATTTCCTTTTTTTCTGGATTAAAGAGATTAAATTTATAAATTCCTGTGCAATTGGTTTTGACCATGTAGTTGACTTCAAACCAAAGAAATATGAGCAGACATTAATCCCACTGTTTTTGAAAGGCCCAAGAATTCAGAAGCTCAGAAATACTATCACGCTCCAAAGGGAGCTTAAGCGGGCCACCTGCATACCTCAAATTCCAGGTTTTACTCTCTGTCAGAAGCAAGTAAAGAATCCCTCTTCTCATTGTATCAGAGCCCACTCCTAATATAAAACTAGGTAAAAGGGCATGAGATAGCCCTCAAGGATGGGAAATGAGTAATGAAGTGAACCACTTATTTGGTTTCTGTAAATAGCCTGCACCATAAGCCTTAATAGCCCACACTGTAAGCCTTAGTAGCCTACACTGTAAGCCTTAGTAACTCGCACCATAGGCTGTAGCAGCCTGCCTCAGACCACCAAGGTCATAGGAGGCTGATACCATACTCTGTTACCCCCACCTAAGGAATTGCACAAGTGCTGACCTCCAAGGTCACAGGAGACTGATACCACACTCTGCTACTCCCACCCAAGGACCTGCTAAAACGCTGACCACCAAGGTCATAGTCATAAGAGAGTGATTGGTCCATGAGGGGCTTGAGCAAAGTAAACTAATTGGCTTAGAAATTGTGGGGTGGCACAAACTGACTGGCTAACACCCTGCAGGGGCTCCTGATATTAAATAATGATTGGTCTAATACACAGGCTTTGTTAGAAACCCTATAAAAACTACCCCATTCCTGCATTCGGGGCTCTGCAGTCCTCTACCCCTGTGCGGTGTACGACTGTGGGCCCCAGCGCGCTTGGAATAAAATCCTCTTGCAGTTTGCATCAAGACCGCTTCTCGTGAGTGAGTGATTTGGGGTGTCGCCTTATCCGGGCAGAGCGTGGGGACCCCCTGCGGGGTTTTTTTCCTACATTTTCAACCCCAAAATGTGAGCACTGATTACTAGCTTTCATTCTCCACTTGTTGGGCCTTAAGAGGCCTGGACATGAGGCCTAGTGGAACTTCCTGAGCCTAACTGCATCCACCCAGCTTTGACTCAGCAGGGGGCCAAATGGCCTCTGGCCTGCTAAATCCACACAGGAAATTAGAATTCCTGCCCGTGGGCAGTTAGAACTCAGCAGGGGGCCAAATGGCCTCTGCCCTGCCACTTCCACACAGGAAGTTAGAGTTACTGCTTGTGCATGCTTAGAACCAATCATCTCAGAGGTCTCGGTATGCTATTGGCCCTTACATCTCACCCCACCCTAAAGTCTCCGCCTTCATTCTCAACATTATATAAACACCTGACTGTAACAATAAAGTGAGTTCCTGCTTCAAAAAGACTCCTGACTCAGTGTGGTCTTTCTCTGGTGGCCAGGAGAGGTTTCTGGGTTGTCCAACTCTCATCATCCTCCCTCAACCCTTAGGGAGGAACTAGCAGGCCTGGTTCTTCCCTCGGCACTACCTGAGCAGGAAGGAGCCCAGCCTCTGGCACCTAGCGTGGGGCCCTGGGACCCAGACAGACTAGTGCACCCAGCGAGAGGCAGTCGTTGAGGAGGTAATTGGTGTGTGTGGGTGAGCATACCCTCATAAGTTATGAGGCAGTCTTCATATTTAGTGCACTAAACTTTGCTTCTATAACCTGTACTTACTTGTCAAAATCTCTTTTCTTCCCTTTCTCTTTCCTTTCACTTTCATTTCATAGATAAGCTGCATCTGCGGCTTTTGTACAACATGTTTACCTATTTTTTGGATCCTAGCGGTTGTATTATACTTGTGTGTATGTGGGTTGCTATTGCCCTAGTTTTATGGACATCTCTCTTTCAACTTTATAATAAGGGACAATCTACCTCTAAATCCAATCCTGCCTTAGAATCTCTCAGGGCACTCCTAAAGAGTAGAGGACTTTATGTGACTGATAATCAGGCTCAACAGACCTGGGATTGCCTTTTCAAGCTGGTGCCATGCCTACCAGAAGGAAATCTCTTTGATTGGGACACTGGGATAAGGTAGAGGCCCTTGTTTGTCAGGCACATGTGGAGAAGGGTCAAATACTCCCCTCAGGTGTCCTCCCTATGACTTCAGCCCTCAAGGACTGCTTCCCTCTAAGACTAACCAAACATAAACAAAAGACAGAAGGACAAGATAATATACAGCCTGATCCGGCTACTCCTACTGGAGATACAGCTATAAAAACCCTGAAAGAGGATACATCTTTATACTTCTCACTCGATCCCTTTGAGAGTGCTCCCTGGCCTTCTGGGGGACCTCCTCCATTGACTAACCCTTTCTGGACCCCCTCGGCCCTTCCTTCATATTCAGCTGCCAAGCTGCCAGAAAATAAAGCTACTTTTTTATTTGCCATCAAATCTAAATCTGGGAGCAATCACCCTGCTGCTTGGTATCCGTGGGAAGCTCAGGACCTTAAAGAGCTTAAAAAGGTGGCCTTGGAGGATGGACCCAACTCTCCTTGTACAACCCAAGATTAAAAAAATATAGTCAGGGCTGTCTTGTCGGGTCCCCTATACCTTAAGTGGTGTGCGTATTTTAGAGATGAGTGCCATCCACAGGCAGAATGAAACCAAAATCAACAGCCCCCTGTGCCAATAACTTTTGGGATGTTCTCCAGTATCTCTGATCAATATGCTATAGGCACTCAACAGGCAGCTATACCTGACCCGTGTAGGTCAGGGCACTGGGCTTGGTGGCATGGAAAAGGCTTGATGAGGGACCCTCTGAAACCCCCCTCATGAGTATTACTCAAAAACCATCTGAGGACTTGGCTACATTTATGGATAGGGTGGAAAAAAGTCTCCAAAGAAAATTTCCCCCAGGTCAATTACGAGATCAGTTTACTAAAATGTTGGTCTGGGAAGGGATGATAGCCAATCACCGCCTCGCCTGGGCGGGTCTCAAGGACAATTCCATGAGTAGATGGATTGTAGCCACCAAGGACGTTGGCACTATCTCCCATCAGGCTAGGGCCATGGCTTCAAGAAAATAAACAGAGATATTTAACTGATACGACCTGCGCATTACAGTTAAATCCTAAAAACTCAACATGTTTTGGGTGGGGACATGGGCCACTTTAAAAAGGAGTGCCCCAACAAGACAAAGCCTCCCCTGCCCTCTGGGGTGGATAACAAATGCCCCGCCCCTCGCACTGAAAGGCCCAAGAATTCAGAAGCCCAGAAATACTATCACGCTCCAAAGGGAGCTTAAGCAGGCCCCTGCATACCTCAAACTCCAGGCTTTACTCTCTATTGGAAGCAAGTACAAAATCCCTCTTCTCATTATATCAGAGCCCGCTCCTAATATAAAACTAGGTAAAAAGGGCATGAGATAGCCCTCAAGGATGGGAAATGAGTAATGAAGTGAACCACTTATTTGGTTTCTGTAAATAGCCTGCACCATAAGCCGTAGCAGCCTGCCTCAGACCACCAAGGTCATAGGAGACTGATACCACACTCTGCTACCCCCACCCAAGGACCTGCGCAAATGCTGACCTCCAAGGTCATAGGAGACTGATACCACACTCTGCTACTCCCACCCAAGGACCTGCGCAAATGCTGACCACCAAGGTCATAGGAGACTGATTGGTCCACGAGGGGCTTGAACAAATTAAACTAATTGGCTTAGAAACTATGGAGTGGCACAAACTGACTGGCTCGCACCCTGCGGGCTCCTGATGTTAAAAAAAAAAAAAAAGATTGGTCTAATGCACAGGCTTTGTTAGAAACCCTATAAAAACTGTCCCGTTCCTGCATTCGGGGCTCTGCAGTCCTCTACCCCTGTGTGGTGTATGACTGTGGGCCCCAGCGTGCCTGGAATAAAATCCTCTTGCAGTTTGCATCAAGACCACTTCTCGTGAGTGATTTGGGGTGTTGCCATATCTGGGCAGAGTGTGGGGTCCCCATCTTGGGGTTCCTTCAGCACCTGCTGCCCTAAATGCAATAAGGGGTTTCATTGGGCTAGGGACTGCCAATCGAAGTTTAATATATAGGGAAAGCTTTTAAACTCCTCCTGGGGCTCCCCCCAGCCCTATTAAATAAGGGGAGAGAATCTATCAAAGCCCATTGGACTGTCCACCTGGACCCCAGCCTTAGACCCAAAATTATTTTAAGTATTGGCAATAAAAAATTCAAACTTCTCATTGACACTGGAGCGGCCTGAGAAAGGAGGAAGTGCCCCCCTCCTGGCAGCTTGTGCCCGGCCCTCCCCTACTGAGAGTTGGCGGGCAATCCACCTCGTGGGAGACTGCCACATGGCTCCCTTGGTGGAGATAAGGGAAAAGTTCGCCCTCTTGTGGTGATGGGCTCACTGCTAACTTACTAGGACAAGACATCCTTGGAGATGCCAAGGCTTTCATCACTACTGACCATAAGGCCTTTTATAATGATTTGTTAAATAAAATAAAAATATATATATATATATATATATCAACAACAGTTTGAGGAAGGGAGGGAATGTCATCCCAATTACTCCAATGAACACCCCCAATTCTAAGGGCCACTGCCCAGCCACCCCCCCAATTTAAAATCCAGTGGAGACTGGGGGACCCTATATGGGTTGAGTAGTGGCCTCTCCCTTCTTTGAAGTTACACCAACTCCATATACTTATTGATCAACAGTTGGAGCTGGACATATCTGTCCCTCCACTAGTCCCTGGAACTCTCCTATCTTTGTCATAAAAAAGCCTAATGGGTCCTGGAGATTTTTACACGATTTAAGAAAGATCAATAAATGCATGATCCCCTTCGGAACCCCCCTGAGGGGACTCCCATGGATCCCAGCTGTTCCCAATATATACCATATTACTAACATTGACATTAAAGATTGCTTCTTCTCTTTCCCTCTCCATCCAGGAGACATGGAAAAATTTACATTCTCTATACCCGCTATTAATTTTTGTGGCCCAGATAGGAGATTTAAATGGACTGTTTTACCTCAGGACATGGCTAATAGCCCACCCATTTGTCAATATTACCTGTCATCCATTTTCTCTTCTCTTATCAATCTCCCCAATACCCTGTTTTATATCCACATAGATGATATTATTCTTGGGTGCCTAGATTCCTCCACACTCCAAGACCTTACCCACCAATGTCTAAATATCCTTCATACTCACAGCTTTAAAGTAGCTCCTGAGAAAGTTCAAACTGTGCCTCCCTTTAAGATCTTGGGCTCGACCCTTACCCTAGATACAGTTTCACCCGTTAAACCACAACTTTATATTCAGGATTCTTACACCTTGCCTCAACTCCAGAAGCTCTTGGGAGAAATTAATTGGATGAGGCCTTGGATACCCATAACTACTGAAGAGCTGTCCCCTTTGTTTGACCTCCTAAAGGATCTTAACTTCTCCTCTCAGGTAATTTTGTCCCCTTGTCATCAACAAATTTTTCATAAGGTACAACAGGCTATAAATACTGAGACCTTAAAGAGGTTCAATCCTAATTTACCCATCTCCCTCTATATTTTCCCTCGGGAAACATTATGCACCACACTGTTGGCTCAGGAAGGTGAGCCCATCCAATGGATCCACCTCTCAATCGGTGGGATCCCCAGAGTTTATTCTATAACCAATCAAGTTGCTGATTGCATTATGAAAGGCAGAGACACCTCTTTCAGGTTGTTTGGCACAGAACCTCACCTTATGGTCACTCCCTTTAAGATAACGGATTTCACCTGGCTTCAGAGAAATAATAACAGAGTTGCTATGGCTCTCGAGGGGTTCCTAGGTGAAACTGATTGCCATTATGGCCCCCACAAGTGAATGAGTTCTTTCTCCAGGTTAGAATGGAAGCCCCCCAGGCTTTTCCTGTCTCAACCTAACCCTGACTTTCTTACTGTGTTTACCAATGGAGGGCGCCTGGGGGCTTCCCTAGTCATTTACCCTCCCTTAAAACAGGAAAAAGAGCCTACCCCATAAAATCAGTCTCCCATGATGTTGAGGGGTCAGCACAATTCAAAGAACTATTTGCTGTCGTTCTAGCTTTGGACACTATTCAAGAGCCACTTAACTTATTTTCTGACAGCCTTTATGTTGTTAATTTATTATCCAACCTGGTTGAGGCCCATATTAGATTGGATTCCAACCATATATCTCCTTTAATGATTCAAGCTCGTTCCCTATTCAAACAAAAAATTAATCCCATTTTTCTTCAATATCTCAGGGGTCATCAAAACTTACTGGGATTTCTCTCTCAAGGAAACAATTTGGCTAATAAAATGGCTTCTATGACTCAATGTAATACTATTACAGAAGCTACATGCTTCTACTTATTGACCCATGTCAACTGGAGAGGTCTCAAGCACAGGTTTCCACAGGTACCAGTCAAGAACCTTAAAAAAATTGTCTGGACTTGTAAGTCCTGTTAGCCTTTCCTCCAAGTCCCCCCCCCCCCTCCAAAATACAGGAAACAATCCTCGAGGGCTCTGCCCTAATCATCTTTGACAAATTGATGTCACACACTATTCTCCATTTGGAAAACTTAAATATATTTTTCTTTCAGTCCATACCTTCTCTTCTCCCGTGCCTGCTGGGCATTGGCACATGCCGGGGAAAAATCTAAACATGCCATTAATCATATGCTTCAATATTTTACCACTCTTGGGCTGCCTGATCAAATTAAAATAGATAATGGCCCCTGCTTCATAAACAAGGCCTTTATAGATTTTCTCCAGACCTAGAAAATCTCACATTCCACAAGCCATCCCATACAACCCCCAGGGCCAAGCTATAGTTGAAAGATATAATCAGACTCTCAAGTCTCAATTACAAAAACAAAAGGGGGAATCCTTACCCCCACATGACCAACTAAAAAAGGCATTGTTTACCCTAAACATTGTAAACTTTTCTAAAGAAAATAAACAATTATCGCCTTTTCTAAAACATTGGTCCTCATCCGTTACCTACAGTTCTATCTGGGTAAGATGGAGGGACCCATTGACTGGGGCCTTGAGAGGGCTGATCCGCTCCTCACAGCAGGGAGAGGGTTTGGATGTGTCTTCCCTCAAGATGAAAAAAGACCCATTTGGGTATCAGCAAGGGACCTAAAATATTTGTCCCAACAAGGGGACACTGACAATCACTTCTCTAGGGAGTGTTCCATCCCTGAGGACTGTTCCTAAAATGGTCCTTTACCCTGCTAAATTAAATAACTCCCTCCCTTGCGGAGGATTGCTGGCTTTGCCTCTGATCTGGGCCTCTCCGGCTACCTTGCAGTACAGTTGTCCGTATGACCTTAAAAAACTGTTCAGCCACCTTCCCCATCCCCGTCCAACTTTTCCCAATGTTTCCTCTGGGCATTTGGGCTCCGCCTTCCCTTAATAATTCTTGTATAGATGCGGGATACATTCATCCTTCCTTCACAACTGAGCCCAATGCTCAACACTTCTAAAATGGCTTATGTTTGTGGAGGCGGGATGGCCTATGACTTTCTGCCCACCAATTGGATGGGCCTTTGTGCTCCAGCCACCTTAATCCCAGATGTAGATATCATTCCTTGAAGCTACATTCCCTGGCTGAGGTAGTCCTACAAAACAGGAGAGGACTAAACCTATTAATGGCCGAAAAGGGAGGCGTATGTTTGTTTTTACAGGAAAAATGCCGTTTTTACACCAATAAATCGAGAATCGTCCAGGACAAGATTAAGAAGCTCCAGGAAGACTTGGAGAGGAGGCAACGGGACCTCCAGGACAACTCACTGAGGACGGGCTTACGTGACTTCTTACCCTACCTTCTCCCTCTACCTGATCCCCTCCCCCTCCTTCTCCTTCTCCTTCTTCTCACTGTCGGGCCTTGTGTAATTAACAAAATTACACAATTTATTCACCAACTTCATCAGGCCAAAATACATTATCACGGGCTGGCAACTCAGGAATTAAGTTACTCAGACGACCCACTGCCACCTCCTCTTCCCTCCATGTGACCAATGACAGGTAAGATCCCCAGAGGGGGACAACCTAAGACAGGGGCCATGGTGACTAATGCTCTTACAAAAACAAAAGGAGGAGATGTTGGGCCTTAAGAGGCCCGGGCATGAGGCCTAGTGGAACTTCCTGAGCCTAACAGCCTCTGCCCAGCTATGACTCAGCAGGGGGCAAAATGGCCTCTGGCCTGCCACTTCCTGCTTGTGCACACTTAGAACCAATCATCTCAGAGGTCTCGGTATGCTATTGGCCCTTACATCGCACCTCACCCTAAAGTCTCCGCCTTCATTCTCAACATTATATAAATACCCACCTGTAACAATAAAGTGAGTTCCTACTTCAAAAAGACTCCCAACTCAGTGTGGTTTTTCTCCGGTGGCCAGGAGAGGTTTCTGGGTCGTCCAACACTCATCATCCTCCCTCAACCCTTAGGGAGGAACCAGCAGGCCTGGTTCTTCCCTGGGCACTACCTGAGTGGGAAGGAGCCCAGCATCCACTCACTTGGATATCAGCAAATTTGTAAGAGATTCTACAACTATAAATAGAAATGGTCAGACTCCCTAAATCATTTCATGAAGGCAATTCATCAGCAACTTAGGAAAGCTCATGCTTTGTGACAATGTGAGTATGAAACACATTTTAATTTTGCTGAAGATATAGTACATACCTGGTTGTGACTACATTATCTAATCCACTCTAGTAAAGCAGAAACAGTTGGTCCTACCCAAGTGAATGCAAAATTAGCATTGGAAGTCAATTATTCCTATTACTGTTACTCCTATAAACAACCTTAAAGATTAAAAAATAAGAGTAACTTTTGAGTGTTTATTGCTAAATGAGACATTTATCTAACCCTCTCCAAGACTCAGTGAAGAATATTATAAAAGGGAAAGCAGAAGGAGTGTAAGAGCCAGAGGATGAGGGATGCTGTGGAAAGCTGTCTTCTGGACGTGACATGGGCATAGCACTCATGAACTCTCCTTTACTGTAGTCACCACCCACATGCCAATGGAGCCATCAACATTCTACCATGGATGGTGGAGAACAGCCTGAAGCTTCCATCCCTTCTGGAGGAGTAATTGACACTTGAGAATTACTAGGGGAGAGGAACATATTCTCTTCAATGGTATAGCTACTGTGTAAATTGGCAATTGCTGTGGTAAGTAATCTCTCAGACATTCTCATTCAAGAAACACTAATTAAATTCAGTGGGACACCTCCCATACACACATGTACACACAAGCAGATATCACATTAGAAAAGGAACTAAATTGAGGTCGAACATACTCAGTGGGAGGATTAAGGGGAAAAGAGAAGGTAATAGGGGAAGATTACAATTACAATATGTTATTTAGTACAAAAATTGTCAATAATTACAGTAAATTAAAAATGTGAGTCACAACACATGCCTAAAAGGTATGCAAGTTTAGTAAAGTTAGTAATATTCTCATATGAGCAAGAAAACACCAGTGATTCTCTTCATTTTAAAAGCAGAAATCAAGGATACATTGTATGAGTGCCTACAAGTCATGGAAGTCATGGGAAACTTTTCCCCTGAGGAGAGTGGAGCATACATCTTCATCCTAGGTATGTCTCAGTAGACAGACCAGATCAAAGTATGATTTCACCAATACCAGTTTGGTGAGCCAATGAGTTTATTGGGGTTACTTACAAAGCACAGATGAGAAAATACCAGGAGCATGGGTGGCTGAAGGGCAGCTGTGTTACCACAAATTCCCATCCCATTTTGGATGGCGACCTCATGGAAGCTTCATCATTGAGTCTCTTAAGCAGCTGCATCAATGAATAGTCTAGTTCCATACTGGATAAAGACCTCACCACAGCCACTTACCTGAGGCTCCTTCTGGTGGGATTATCCCTGTGGAGGTTCCTCCCTCATACTCAGCGTGAGGGCTTACTTATGGAGATCTCCAAAGCATTGGCACCATCAAGAAGTCTCATCTCGTCTTGGATTACAGCCTCATGGAAGCTGCATCATGGAGTCCAACTCTAGTTAACCTTTGTCCTATATAACCTAGCTTTCTCCCAAGATAACTTGCAGCTGGGGGTGTGGAGGGAAAGCAGGAAAAAGTGCTTCTGGTGAGGGTCTTGTGTCCCTCCTTTCTTCCAACTGCTGTGGAGTTGTCAATACCTCCACTGCCATTATTATTGACATTTCATGATGGTATTGATTTTTTCCAGCTACTGGGCCAAATCGTTCTTTACTTCAAGATGTCTTCATGTTATAGCCAGAGGAAACTTGTCATATAAAAAGGGGTAATAATATTTTTAAAAAATATTTTTATTTATTTCAAGCAAAGAGAGAGATAGAGAGAAGCATGACAGAGAGAATGGGTGTGCCAGGGCATCCAGCTGGTGAAATGAACTCCAAATACATATTCCACTTTGTAAATGTGGATTTATGTGGGTACTGGGGAAGCAAACCCCGGACCTTATACTTTTCAGACAAGTAGCTAAATGGATGAACCATTTCTCCAGCTCAGTAATAGGATTTTTATCTAAATTCCTTAAAAAATAAGCACATGAGCACACAGTGAATTTGCTGAAGCTTTCACAGATGATACAAAACCTAACAATATCTCATTCCACAACTCTGTAGATTTATATTCACTAGATCACACTCTTCCTTTTAAGGCAATCTTCAAACATATGCCAACAGATGGTTTGCATGGGCATTATTTCTTCTGATAAATGTAAACTCATGAGAGTAAAATTACCTAAATTTGATAAGCTATATTATAAAAATAAAAGAGTCCTATAAATTGTATTGAGTTATAGATCTTGAAAGCACTAGAAATAATACTTGGTAGATGTTCTTTTTGCTATATTCTGACAAATTTATCAAGAACAATGGATCAGGAAATATTGAACTATAGCTTATAGGGGAAACATGAGGTTATTTTCCTCCAACCTTCTTATTATAATATATGTTTTAATCTGGTAAATGCACTGTGTTAGTCAGATTTCTATAATTGTAACAAAGTACACAAGACAAGTAATTTGTAAGAGGAAGGATTTATTTTGGCTCATGGCTTCAGTCTGTGGCCACTATTCTCCATGGGTTCTGCCCCCATAGTGTGGGATAACATAATGGTTTTGTAGTATATGGTAATGATGAAGGATTGGGGGGTGCATGAGGAATCTTACAGAATTTATGAATCCTGTGCGTTGTGTTCTTATCTGCTTTAAATAAAGAATTAGTAAAAATGGACCCCAGAAAGAATAAATTAGGCTGGAGAGATAGTTTAGTGGTTGAAGTGTTTGCTGGCACAGCCAAAGGACCCTTCAATTTCCTAGTTCCCATGTAAAGCCAGTTGCACAAGGTGGCACATGTGTGTGGAGTTTGTAGTGGCTAGAGGCTCTGGCATGCCCATTCTCTCTATCTGCCTCTTTCTTTCTCTCACAAATAAATAAATAAATAAAATATTAAAAAGAAAGATAAATTATGAATTATTAAGTTTATTGAGGGAAAACTCACAAATTGTGGGGTTCATTTAATGGAGAAATTACAAATTGTGGGGTTAAGGAAACACATTCTCATGTGGAAACACTGCATATTTTATGAATTTCATTTAAGAAAAATTGAGGTTTTTGGAGGAAAAGCTGGGGTAGAGTCACAAGTATGTGGAAGGAAGACACACTGAGGCTTTTAAAGAGATAATAAAGTTTTTTCTATGTCTACCTCCTTCACCCTTATGCTGATACTAGGTTCACCAAGAAAGCAACACTCTTGCTCATTCCACCAATTACTATATGGTTTCAGCTAGGGCCCTGGTGAGGTGTGATGGGCTGATTCTCTTGTCAGGTTCTATGTCCATCTGAAAAAGAGAAGTAGATTCTCCAATTAAGAGTGAAGTCAGCACCAGGTAAATGGGATACACATTATTATTTTAAAGAGAATTTAACAGGAGTAGGCCCTCATGTAGCCCAAGATGGGTAGGAGCTTGATATTGGAGAGAAGCATCATTTTATTTTTGTTTGTCTTTTGTTTGGTTTGTTTTTGGTATTTTCTTTTTTAATTTTTTTTTATTAATTAGTTTTGTACTCAGTGAATGCAGTCAAGTTGGTACCATTGTTAGGCTTGTCCATGTCCTACCCCCTTCCCCTGGCCCCTCCTTGTTGAGGTATATGGGTCATGCTTCGTGGAGTTAGCCCACAGTTATGGGTAGGGGGAGAGCAGCATCATTTATTGGATATGGTTCTGACTTATTTTTCAGTTCCAGCTATGGGTTCCATTACACTGAGCAAATCCATTAGCCAATTCAAGAGCAGCAGAAAGGAGGACTGAAGAAAAACCAGAAGCAATGTGGAAGGAAGCATGAGTTATGAGGTGTGGTGATATCTAACATAAAGACATTAAAATGTTTTTCACATTGTTTTCTTTTTCCTTGGTCAAAGAATCTCTTAAACAATTTTGGAATTTGAATTTCTTTTGTAAGTGTCCTCATACCAATAAAACAAAAATCCAGACTTAAAAAAACAACCACACAAAAAAAGAGACAGTAGTTAAGTTGCAAACATGTGGGAGAGGAAAAATGGTGAGATTCAATGAAAAAAAATCAGAGGGCAGACAACAAAGCAACTAAGAGAATCAGAGGAGAAATGAGTAATGAAGAGATGTACAATCATGGCTATGTTTACCTCAAGTTTAAATAAATTACACAGGTAACAAGCCTAGAGTTAGTGAAAGCACCCAAGTGGTAGATCTGGAACGAAAGGAAAATATGCACATGGTAGATTCAGAAACCAGAGGAAAATCATGCATGTAATCAAAGAGAGAAGTTACCCAAACTATAAAGCAGAGACAAGCAGAAAAGCCATCTAAACCACAAAACAGTTTTATGCTCTTTCCTGCCCCTCCCCACCTAGCCAGGCCATGGAATGGGGAAGCTGGACTCAGTGTACCTTTGTGGCCCTAGCAAAGAGAGGTAGGTAGGCCAAATAGAGCCAGAAAAGCAGAGCAGAGCTGAGTGGAGTTGAGCTGAGGTAGAGCTAGACAGAGTTGAACACAGGAAGATGATAGGTGCTGGTTGGTAGATTGAGGGTAGATCCCTGGATTATCCCATCTGGATTCTGGCTAGGTAGCTGTTAGACTGAGCAGCCCAGGGCCCCTGTACATCAGTCTCTATCAGACAAGTTCCTTTTTGGTGGTGGCTTGTGTGGTGGCATCTCATGGCTCTCTTTGAGCCTCAGTCCCTAGGTGAAACTGCGTAAAAAATGCTAGCTTTCTGCTATCCTCCTTCGGTATAGCAAAGCTGTTCATCTCATGGTAGCCAGAAGGGATGGGCCAGTTCTCTATATAACCTTTATACATTAGTACTCCTCCAGTGATCTACTACCTCCAAGCAGCCCTACCTTCCTGAATGTTCCACCACCTCCTAATAGTACCATCAGCTAAGAATCAATCCTTCAACAACAGATTTTAGGTAGTGCTTAAATTCAAGCCACATTATATATCATTTTTATCATCTGTGTTCCTGTTTAAAGATATCTTACTTAGTACACTTATTTCACTAACATGAACTTTTAGTCAACAATTATAATTCATGCCTGAACAACGTTTATCTAACAGAAGTATAATCTCCATAATGTATACCCCAAAATTTCTAAATTTAGGAACTCTAGATAACTCTTCAACACAAAGCTTAGTGGACATTTAAAATATGAGATCATGGGCTGGAGAGGTGACTCAGCATTTAAAGGTACTTACTTGCAGAGCCTCCCCACCTGGGTTAAATTCCCCAACTACTTAAAGCCAGATGCACAAAGTGTCACATGCATTTGGAGTTTATTTGTAGCAGCAAGAGGCTTTGATATGCACAAACTTTCTCTCTATTCACAAATAAATATAATAAATAAATAAAATGAGATTACAAAAAGACCACAAAAAATAAAAGTGTGTCATTAAATTCATTCCAAAGGGGACTGTCTTTTGTAGGATAAGAGGTGAAAAAAGAGATACAACACTTTATCTGGTCACAGGAATGAGTGTGTCAGGATATTGAAATAGCCTGTCACACTCTGTACCTCCAGGCATGTTCATGAAAGTTTGTGAGAATACACTTTAGGGTTACAATAAATTTTCATCTTGAACTTACCAAAAATGAAATAAATATATTTAATTTAAACACTGTAGGAGACAGATTTCTGGGTTAGGCAGAGCAAGGAAGGAACCCTTAGTAATACAAGATGGTGAAGAGGGCAGTGACTTCTTTCTTCTGGCATGGACAAATTTTCCTGTTGTTATGCTGCCTTGGTAATTGGGCCAGACAAACTTCTAGAGACCTGTAGCACTGGATGCAGTACAACCCAATCAGCACCTTTTACCTTCACTCAAGCCAAACAATCATACATTCTGGACAGTGTCATGTGTGTATGTGTGTGTGTGTGTGTGTGTGTATACAATGACAATGTATATATACAATGACAAATATATATATTTGTCATTCAATAAAGGTTCAGTCCACATAGTAACTGGACTAAAAAGCCACAAATATGGCCAAGGATCAGGGCCAGATCTATATCTCAGTGGTAGAGCATTTGCATCTTATTTGAAAACAAAGCCACAAGCTAATTTTTAAGAAACAATTTTATAAATAAGTACATGTAAACATATAAAACCTAAAGAATAAATTAAATGAAGGAAGAATAATTAAAAGGGCCATTAGTAAGGTGAGAATTATGCCAAATGTAGCCAGAAGTCAAGAGAAGGCAAATACAGTATTCTGAACACAGCTAATATGGTGAGAAAAATGAACATTTGTACAAAACAATAAAGAGAGGTGAAGAATAATAAGATTTGAAGAAATACTACGGAATTTTCCAGGAGTTGTGCAAAATACTGACCTCAGATCCAGAAAGCCCATGATATTTCCATTAGAATAAATGAAATTTTTATATAGACAAAATACAGGGAGGAAAAAGAATATGAATGATAAAAAAACTACACAGTAGAAATATGCATTCAATTTTGCTTCAGCATATAGAATACCTGTGTGTATGTACATCATACATGTGTGTATGTGCATGAACTCATGCATCTGTGCATGTTTATTTCTGTGTGTGCTTTTTGGAGTACACACCTATATGCAAGATCATGTTGTGGCCAAAGATACTCTTTCTACCTTTGTTATTTAGAGACATGGTCTCTAATTGTTCTGAAGCCAGCCATATAATACACAGATTTGTCAGAGAGCCTTGGCCTTCTCAGTGTTGGGACTACAAACCTGCAACAATTTGGGCATTTTTATATGGGTTCTGGGGTTGTACTCAGGTTCTCATGTTTGCAAGGTGCTTTACTGACTTAGCCATCTTTCTAGCACCTTGGCCAACAGAATATTAATAGGACCCAGAACTTGGCTAGTCAGTTTAGGGTAGCACGACCCCAAAATGAACAGTTTTTTCCCTTGACTAAAAAAAGGAGATGTCATTAAACCCGAAAGGAAAACCTTGAGCTTTTTTTTTTTTTTCTTTATCTCTTTATTCCCTGGAAAAAATTTCTAAATTAAGTTTGTGCCATTTCTATATGACAGAAACCTTGACATGTAACTAAGATTTATGGACTATTGCCCCATTTTACAGAAACTTGCTCTTTCTCATGTAGAGACCTGTGAAACCTGGTCTTTCATATATAGAGCCATGTTCCATTTCCCATGAAAACCTTAACCAAAGTCACCTCTTGAGCGCTACTCCTCCCTGGAAATGCCCTCCTTTCTCACAGGTGTTCCATCTACCAAGCTCTACTAAACTTCTTTCAAGTTGTGTATTTCATTGTCCTGTGGTCTGTGAATTTCATTCATCAAATTCAAAATATAAGAAACCAAAAAGACACTGACTCAATGGAAGCTCTGTGTGACTGTAAGTGCTCAGTGCCTTAGCTCCTGAGTCACAGTACACTTAAAAGCTGACATAAGGCTCTCTCCCTCTCAAGGACACCCAAAAATGCTGCATCATTATCTGTAAGCTTCACCAATTATATGTGTGGTAAAATAGTTTATATATGATCAACAATTAATTTCTTTTTTTAAGAATAAAACTTGGATTCCAGAATATTCTGAACAATAAAATTTCTGAAATATGAATTCATGTCAGATTGAACATGATCTGGGATTCTGAGATGCAAGAGAAACAGTGAACATGCTGGTAACTTTAACTTAGACCAGCATAACTGCATAAAGACTATGATAATGTGACCACAGTTATCATGCAATTATGTGTATACTTTTCTGGTATTCAATCCAGTTGCTGTAGTCTCTGCAAAGAGGCTCCTCTCCAGCAGTCATTGTGGGAGTCACTAAATACTGTCCCAGACTTGCTCTGTAAAGAGTGTAAGGACAATCCTCATGTATCATGTCCTTCCTACTAATCTAATGGGCCTGTGCAGTCTCCAGAGAAGCAATGCATTTACATCAATGCAGAACATATTCCCCCTTTCTTCTTACTTCTATATCAAGAATTAAGTCACCACCACAAAGATATGGCTAGCCTTGCACTAGAACTGGAAAGAGAATAATATGAATGACATGGGTTTAGGTTCGTGAATTTTATCTAACAGGGAAAAGGCATTAGACAACTAATCACAATCACAATGAGTGTCATAACTGGGGACTTAGTGATGGAATGGAAGCAAGTAGTTTGGAATACCAGAAAAGTATACAAATAACAAAAATTGGGGTTATTGCTATATCCCTGTGGTATTTAGCAAGCAGACTAGGTTATAAATCTGTGATGCTCAGTGCATAAGCTATTTGGTATCCAAGTTACCATAGGTGTCTTAGATTACCAAGGGAAAAAAGCATTAATTATATAGAAACTAACTTCAAAATTGTCTATGTCTCCATCCATCAGGAATTAAATCCACAAGCAAACAAAAACAAAGCTAAACTTAATTTGCCTCTCCAGAGCTGGAGGAGATGCAGAGAGGCACAGCTGCTCCAGAAGGAGGTTTTCAATGAACAGGAAGGAGAAAAAAAGAAAAAAAAGAACTTTACCCTGAAGACGTTTAAGCCTGGGAAAGAATAAACACAGCCATTACCCAAGTTCATAGCTGTAACCTCGGGGAGCTGAACTGGAACATGGAACAGTTGCCACCTGCGCGGCTGAAGAAAGAGGAGTAGCAGGAGCTTCACATTGGATCGGTGATTTCTTGGCTGCAGAAAAGGTGGCACCTTTTCACAGAGCAAGCTGTTTTCTTGCTTTTAGTGACTCTGACTCTCCTGAAGATTGTTGTTTTACAATGGAGAAAAACCCTTGCTGGCAACATTGTCTATACACTGATCTGTCATAAAAGACTCTAACAGATGTGCCTGCCCAGTTTCCCCCTGTGATAGCACATTTATTGTGGATAGTGTTTGCAGTGGATTCTGCCCATGAGGAGCTACCACTGATGCATTGCCTCTAAATACGCATTATCTCCAACCATCTAGCACATCTCTAAAGATTTTTAGCCTGCTATTTTTCATAAGATAAACTTCACATTCAATAGCTGAGGAATAAGGAAGAAAAGCAGATAAAAATCATACATCTTTTTTTTTTTTCCAGGCAAGCAACCAGCCTAAAACACAGTAATTAGAACTTTTTCTGATATCTTTGTTTTTCTGTATAAAACAGCTGTCTTGTCCCACATTTTGAGCTTGTAAGATTTTTTCTCCATGATTACATTTTAACTATAAATTTTTAGCATTCCCCCACCAAACCAAAAAACAACAACAACAACAACAAAAAAAAAACCCATTAAGTGATCCTTTGTTGCATTGCATCAGGAAGAGCACTGCATAAGGTTAGTATACTGTAACCTTATCCTGCACCCATTCTTAATCACTTAGTTAAGGTAGTGACAGATAGATTTACAGATCTCTTTATTTTAAAGGCATATTTCTCTTTTTTATTACATATGGAAATAGTGCCCACAAAAAAGAATCATTTAAATAATCAAGTATGGAATGTGAGATGGAGGCAGAATAGGATGTTAGGGAACTATTAGAATAATACATTCTGCAAATCAGCATGGTGTTATTAGCAAGTATTAGTGAGGTGGAAGCACCAAGAAAGGATACCACAGATGCTAAAACAATAGAACAAGTAGTGTCTGCAGTTTTATTAGACATCAGGTATGGGGCAAGGTTTAAAGAATGGAAGCCTGGTTATAAGAAACATACTAGTCCTTGGTTGAAAGATAGAGATAGTGAGTTTGTCCTAGGTCTGCTAAAAAAGTGATTCCTGGAAAATTTCAATATAGCCATGAGTAGGCCTCTGGAGGGTCAAATTTAAGAAGCACAACTGTTCACAAAGTACTTGATTTACTTTCTTCCCCCTGACTTTCTTGGTGGGTCCCAATAATGCTATTGAGAAAAAAAAAAAAAAAGAAAATCATAATACATAGACCTGATTTAGCCTATGTTCTCAGCTCACATTTATGTATTTTCTTTCAAAATTATATTAAATATATATGAAAAGGAATCACAGTGTTTTCTATTTTCTTTTAGTGTCCCATTGAAGTATTTCATAATATTTCTCTCTTAGTAAACAGTACAGCTTTTGATCTGAACCTTTGTTGAGATTAGAAATGTACTGGGTACTACTGAACACATTACTACACACTGAAATAAATATTAAGTTATTAAATGCTGGAGTTTGTGTAAGAAAATATACAACAAATTGCTGGAGAGATAGCTTAACAGTTCCCCAGGACCCACCTAAGTGAAAAGCTCTAGGTGGTGCCTGCATCTGGAGTTTGTTTGCAATAGCTGAAGACCCTGTCATGCCCATTCTTTCTCCCTCCCTCTCTTTCTCCCTCTTTCTCTCTCTCTCTCAAATAAATAAACAAAAATAAAGAAAATTTATATATATATATATATATATATATATATATATATATATATGTAAGATGTAATAAATGTTTATAGCATATATTTCTCTAATAGGAAGACCAAGTGGCAGTATCATGGAAAAATACTTAACACATAATAAGTTAAAAGTTTGCTTCTGTTATTATAATTGGTTATTTCAGCAGAATGTTAAGGGAAAGTACCCACAGCTGGGACTACAGACATGTATGGCCACTTCCAGCTGTTTGCATGGGCTCTTGTGATTCAAACTTAGCAGTTTCAGGCACCCTCAAGAATCACTGAGCCATCTTCATATTTCAATATTATTTTTCTTATGCTATAATATAGTGTACCTATTTTAGTGTAAGAATAATATCTTGAGGGAAATAAGAGCAAGGTAGTTCTTTTTAAATAGGTAGTCAGGGAAAAAAAAGGTCCAAAGACAGAGAATAAGGAGCTGCCACCTCAAGTCCTGGCAAAGCTAGCAAAACTGGAATTCAGCATCTGATCTAGTTTCACCCACCATGGCTGCAGCGCCCCCTACTTCTTCCACAATCTAGCATAGCTGGGAGGGCTGGCCTCTTTGGGTCAGCCCCTTGAATCCACAGACCAGTCAAGTTTCCCCCATACACACCGGTTTTTAGGGCAAAAGCCATCCTAATTAAGTATAAAAGACTTGTCATAAGTGTGACCCACTCTTGGAGGTTTTCTCCTGGTACAGACTCTTGATCTGTCTGCTCTTCCCTTTCCCAGAAGCTGGGAGGGGGGATGGGAATTATGGCTCTTCTTCCATTTTGGATACCTAATTGAACTGTGGCTCTTTCGTCTGAATAGAGAGCATCTCCATTTTCCCAGCCTGGCTGTGGAAGGAAGGGCTCTTGTTACTTGTAAGAGGACTTCTCTGTTTGCTCCTCACATATATTGTTTGCAGAAGTCTTTTTCAATTTTTTTTTCCTTTAAACTCTGGGTCTACCACCTGTGTAATAACTATCTTGGCTTTATTTACTACTCATTTTCCAAATATCTGAATTTTCAGGTCTCTCTTTTGGTGCTTTCTCTCTGATATCCTTCCTTAAGCCCAGAGTCCTTCACTATCTAAAATCCCAGTTTGGCCCTTTAATGCTTTGCTCCCTCATGAGTGTGTATTTCTTCTAAATGTTTTGGTATGAGCTTCTAGATCCTGTCTTCATATGTGTGCATTATTTTTCCTGTGTCTCTCTAGATACTAATTTTCCCCAAATAAATCTCGTAATTCATAATTTCTCCTTAAATAAACTCAATAATTCATGATTTCTTCTTCTTGGTCTGTTTCTTTTTTTCAATTCTTTGTTACATAGACCATAATCCTAAAGTTCACAGACCCTCCATGAACTTCAAAATTCTGGTTCAGTTTCCAGATAATTTCCAAAATTAGAGCTATATTTCCCTAAAATTGGCAATATTTTTGTTTGTTTCAGGAAAAGCTGAGCTATCTGGCTCATTACATAGACTATTTCACAATATTATGGTTTTCAGCTGTGCCATGTCCAATGTCATGAATTGGGCTTATTTATTATAATCTCTTATTTGGTACTATTTTGAAATCTCTAAGGGCTTATAAATTGAGTCAAAGAAAGATTAAGGTTGAATGAGAAGTATACTAAGGGTATGAATTTTATCATTTACCTAAAAGTTCACATAGCTATTTTTTTTTTCTTTTACTTATTTACTAGAGAGAGAAAGAGAGACATACCAGAATGGGCATGCCAGAGCCTCCAGGCTCTGCAAACAAACTCCAGATGTATGTGCCACCTTGTGTCTTAGACTTTGCAGGCAAGAATCTTAATGGCTAAGGTATCTCTCCAGTGCCACATAGATATTTTATGAGAACTGGCTTACACTACCACCTTTGGTTATTGTGTATAATATATTTAGGCTTATATAGTATATAGTATAGTGTAAGAAGAAATAGTGAATAAAAAAGAAAAAGACATCACACATTTTGCTAATTTAATCAACAGATGTTGATTAAAAGAAAATATTGTCTTTTGTTAGGAAATGGTTAATATTGGTTAGGAAATTCAAAGAAATGCAGAAGCCTATTTAAGATTCTTGAGGTTTTTTTTCATCAAAAACACAATTTAAAAATGCCATTTTAATTCATTATCATTATCATGCACTTATTTTATTAATATTGATTCAAGTACTACCTTATGCCTCAGTTAGCAAAGTAAGTTCTTACATACATTTCAGGTTTTAGAAATTTTTAGCTGGCAAAATATATATACCTTTGTCATATAATAATAAAATGAGAGATACATGTGCAAAGGAGGAGGATAAGGAGGCCAAGGTAAGATTTTGGCTTAAGTAAATTCTCACCATTTTTGTTTGGAACATAAAAATAAATGCTTGAAAAATTGACAGCATTCCTCAATTCTACTAGCTGCTTCATTGTCTTTCAAGACCATTTACCTGAGCCAGCAGATGCTGGTATCTCAGACAAGAGGATAACACTTCAGAAGGACCAGAACTCCAGGTAGCCCATGTATTGGGCTAAGCAAGGCTTTCATTGTGCTTATTCCTAGAATGAGGAACAGAGCATAGTGTGAATCATGGATAGAATTTGTGGCATACATTAGTATGTAATACAAAAATGAGCTATGGATAGGGGTCATAGAAAATAATGCCCACATATTACCTAAGAGTGTCATGTAGTGGGATGTAGTGGGATGTAGTTGTGGCTGACAGATATTTTCTTCCATGCTAAACAGAGATACATCATCCCAATTTGTTGGAGTATGCAAAATTAAATTGGTATGAGTTACTTCTTGGGCTTTAGTTTCATTTTATTTGCTAGTGAATCATTTAATTGTAGAAAGTTTATTTTATACTTAATCAGATTTTAGCTCCTAGATTATTGGGCTTTAAAATTTTAAGAGTTCCTATTTTTTCTTCCTATTAAAAACCTTGGCATGATATCAGCATGCTACATAAAAGAAGGCCACAGAGGAAATCTCCTTGGAAGGTTTTATTTGAAGTCAGTGTTAGGTATAATAAAATGTTCCCCTAAGATTGGAAAAGCTTAAACAATACACAGAGCAAGTTTATGGTGAGACTGTTTCCTAGATTCATGTTATGACAGTACCTAGATCAAATCATTTTCTCCACCTTTATAACACCCATAAATTTGGAGGAAAAATATGTTTTAGTGACTCCTGCTCAGTTACTAATTAAATAGAGGAAGTGGGAGTTTCCTTTTCCCCTCTACTACCATAAAATTATTTGATGATTGCTCTAATATATAACATCAAGCAAACTAGAATTGTAGAAAAAAAACTTGCTGATAATTTTCTGCTTTTTAAAATTTATTTATTTATTTGACAGAGATATAGAAAGAGACAGAGGAAGAAAGAGAGAGAGAGAGAGAGAGAGAGAAAGAAAAAAAGAAAGAAAGAGAGGGATAGAATGGGCATGCCAAGATCTCTAGCTGCTGAAAACAAACTCCTGATGCATGTAACCACCTCTTGCATCTGGCTTATATGGGTCATGGGGAGTTGAACCCGAGTCCTCTGGCTTTGTAGGCAATAGCCTTAACTGATAAGCTATCTCTGCAGCCCAGTTTTCTACTTTTGTTTCAGGTAAAGTCTACCTAATTATACCTCTTATAATCCTACTTATTACTGACAATGAGATTTCCAGCTGGCTATTATGCTTAATGATTGTGCTCTTCTTACCATGAAAGGAATGGAATTTCTGTGGCTGTAGGGAAGAGGGGCTGCCTGAGACATATAAGTTAAGGCAGTACATTTTGTTTTGTTAGATATGCTACTTTGGTCTTTTGACAGTCATTTTGGGAGTAAATAACATCTGCCATACAATTGGCTGGCAAAACTCATTTGTAGTGTAATTAAACAGCAATCATTTTGTTGGAGCATAAACATGAAGATGAATAGTCCATGAATTAGCAAGCCTGACATGATTTGATGGCTCCTAGCTAGACAGGCACAATATAGATTTCATACATATGCAGTGTCTTTACCAAGACAGCAACACAATCAAAATAAAAAGCAATATCTGTCATTTTCAAACTGGAGATGAGAATTCATATAGTCATATAATTTGCTTGTGTCCTTTCTCTGGAATGGTGGTAAGTCCAGATGACCTTCTTTGATTTAAAATTATATTTTAGAACTACTTTTGGCATTTTCTTTTCTGAAATTGTTGCTATTCTTTCTTCATTAATGGATTAAAGCTAAAAGTGGAAGCAGAACTTGATCCAAGTTAGTTATTTACTTGAAACATTTATTATTTCTCCTGGTGTGTCTGCTGCAGTGGTGTAATTCATGTAAAGGTCGTAAAAGGAGGGGGAAATGCAGGTGTTTATATTTTATTTTGTGCTTTTTTTTCCCAAGTAGCAATGAGGATTGCTTCTGAATAGTGGGTAATTTTAACAAAAGTTTTCAATTTAAAATCAGTTCTTTTATTTAAAGGACTGGTTAGGCAGCAGAGTTGCCCTAACCTTTATTAGTCTGCCCTCCTCTTTTTCCTCTCAGTCTATAGATAGTTCACTGGAACTTAGGGCTATTGCTTAGGGAAAACAGAGGGATAAAATTTAAAGTTTGGTAAGGTGAGGTACAGGGAGGCCAAGTGTCTTAACTTCTTTTATCATCCTGTTCTAGCTAATTACAGAAGTCTGAATATTTATGTCACCGGTGTTTCCTAAATGAGAACAGAAGTATTTGTTCAACGAATAGTATATAGTCAGTTGTCAGCAAATATATATCGACTAGAAGAACAAGTAAAGATAGTTCATTACAATTTGCTTTCTTGTTTAAACCTGCTTTTATTTATTTTTATTTTTAAAAATTATTTATTTATTTATTTGAGAGAGAGAATGGAGAGAGAGAGAGAGAGAGAGAGAGGTTGATAGAGAATGGATATGCCAGGGCCTCTAGCTGCTGCAAACAAACTCCAGACACATGTGCTCCCTTGCACATCTGGCTTATGTGGGTACTGGGGAATAGAACCTGTGTTCTTAGAATTTGCAGGCAAATGCCTTAACTACAAAGCCATCTCTCCACTCCTAGCATTTCTTCTATTGCAACTTCAAAGATGAGATCTTTGGGCTTTTTGGAATATTATAAATTAAGCAAAATTATCTATTTGCACTAGTATACTTTGGTCTCATATGTTTTTTATTATTTATCCATATCCACCTTGCACCTCCACTGCATGCACTGTAATACATTGTTTATATACGCAATAACCAATTATTTTAATTTTAGCATGTTATTGTGATCATAGCTTTTATTACTAATTTTGGCTCATCTGAGCTTCTTTATTCTACCATAGCAAACAACCTTAAAGTTTCACTGTCTTCATAGAATTAAGTGTTTTTTTCTTATCCTGGCAAATATATGTGAGTCATTGGGATATGGTTTATGCAGCTTTTAGCAAAGTAGGCTGATACTCATGATAGCCTGTGTGCACTGTTTTCAAGGGAGGAACAAGGGAGAGGGAGGGTATTTTACCAGTCCCTTTCTGATTTGGCTTGAGAATGGCACACACACCTTACATTCACAACACATTAACCAAAATCAGTGAAACAGCCCTAAACATTCCCAGGGGAGGAATAAGGAAAAAGGTATATATGAGCATTGGGAGAAATAAAGGAAAAGTTAGATCACCTCCTCTTTCAGAAAGCTATGTACACTTGGGTCAGATTTGAAAACAAAATTGGCATTGGTTAACTAAAACAAGAACATTAAGTCAACATATGGATAATCTTAGAAAACTTGATACCTTCAAAAATTCCAGAAAGAAAAATTAACAGACATCACCAAGAAATTCAAGGTTAGTTTAAGAGTGATAATTCATCAATGAATGTAATAATAAAAATGCATGAAATCGCTGAGCATGGTGATACATGCCTTTAATCCCAGCACTTGGGAGGCAGAGGTAGGAGGATTGCCATGAGTTCAAGGCCACCCTGAGACTACAGTCTGATAGACACAGGCAAATTACAAATAAATAACTATGATATGTTGAATAAATGCAGCTGAGGAGAATACATTCTTTGTGGTTTCATTTCTACGAAATAAAAAAGAAGGTAAAAATACTATGTTTAGTGACTGAAGTCAGAACAGTGCTTACCTGTGTGGCATGGATAATAACTGGAATGTCCATGAAGGAAATTTTTTGAACTTCTTTTAAAAATTGAAGATTGATTGCAGGAATAAACATATTTGTCAAACCTCATTGAATTAAACTCTAAATATTTGTGCATTTGGCTGTGTGGACCTTCTACTTACATAGACTAAGTACTGCCAAATTGTGTACATAGTATATGATGTTTGAGTTTATTTTTGTTATTCTTACATATAATACAATAGAATAAGTAGTTTTTCTAAAATGTAGAAAATGATAAAAGAACAAGCAACCAAATAAAAACCCCTAGTACTGTATTTGAAAGTGTTGTGAGATTAATAATGAGAACAGAATCATTTTCTTTTTATTTGCCTTCTGGTTGCTGAGAGAAAACATCCTGCCAAACACAGTTAATGGGAGGAAAGTTTTTATTTTGACTTACAATATGGAGGGTAAGCTTCATGATGGCAGAAGCAGAGGCTGGACATCACTTCTGCCACAGCAGGTAGAAAATAGCAGCAATACAATGAGCTGATCTCTGGCAAGAGGGAGATGGCTATAACAACCCAAACCCTAATCCCAATAACACACCTCCTATCACAAGACTCCACTTCCCAAATTGCCACCAGCTGGGGAACAGGCACTCTGAATACATGACTTTATGGGGGACAGCTGATTCAGATCACCACATTACACATCTGACCCCCATAAACTGATGACCAGTCATGCTGTGAAATGCAATGCAATCAGCCCAACTTTAAAAGTCTCCATAGTTTTTTTTTTTTAATCAATCCCAACACTATTCAAACATCTTCATAGTCCAAGCTCTCTGAACCATAAAGCCAAAAAATATACAATAGCACAGAGTAAATATTCACGCTGCAAAAGTTGACATTGCAAAGAGCTATTGAGCCAATTGAAGGTCTAAATTAAACAGGCAAACATCAAATCCTATAGCTGCAAGTCTGACATCTCTGACCAGTGTTGAAGTCTCTGGGGTTCCAGGTGCATCCTCTAAACAAGTGTCACCATGGAAAGAACGGCAGGTCAGAACTGCTGCAGCAGCTCTGGACATGGAGCCACCTCCTGTGCAATGAATCATTTCTGCCTCCATTTCAGAGATAGTGAGGAACACGAAAAACGTGTAATTTCCCAAGTGAGCAGGAAAAAATGTCTTTCCTTCCCAGGCAAATGTGGTCATGATTTAGTCTATCCATGATAAAGGCAGGGAAGCATTTGTTTTGGGGACTGTCTTTTCCAGCCAAAACAATTACACTTTTCTGGCATATATTAATCAATGTGCAAAACATTTTGAAATTTTAAATGTTATTCCACACCACACTAATTTATTTCAGTTCAAAAGCTTTAGAGTTCTCGTGTTTCTATCCTCACTCTATCTTTCATGAGTGAATATATAGCATTTTCCCCTCAAACAACACCCATAGCATACTAGAAAGTATTTATCAGTTAAGGAAATGACACTAAGATAACCAATAAGCAAATAAACAAAACAAAGACACACAAACCCCCAAAAATATTTCGATGAACTTCTGCCCAGTGTCTAACTAATCTACTGTTTGTATCTGGGTAGTCAATGGGAGGATCATTATGTATAAAGTCGTCCTTGGCCATTTGTAAAATGGAATGAAGAGTAACAGTGTAAATTATTCGCCATTGGCTCTCCTCTCTCCTATGTATCATTTTTTGATTTAGCACACTGGGATCATTACCTAGTGTTTTGGAAAAGCTATGCAGTTTTCATTCAGATAGATTTAAGTCCATAGATTTTATTATTTCATATGTGTGTGTGTGTGTGTGTGTGTGTGTTGTCTTGGAAGTTTTATATTTTAATCTAGATTTTATACCATTTATATTACTTGGGGACAATAAAATAATTTGCTTCATGGGTTTCATAAAACTGTGAAATTATGTTGTGAATGCTTGGTGGTTAGGTATTTTAAAAGCATATATTTCTTGGCATCACAAATCTTATAGACTGTAAGGTGAGGTTAGAAAAAAAAAACTTATAAATAAGTTATTTAATAAGTTAGTTGTTTCCTTGGGTTTGAAATTGTGAAAAAGGGGAGTCGGTGGTATTAGGAAAAGCAACTTTAGGGACAGAAGTTTCAAGGTTAAAGTGGTGGTCAAATGAGGAGGAAATATATAGGATTATGAAATAGTGGAGTGGTCCAAAACTAGAAGATAATTCAATGGAGCTAGAAAACCTAGATTTCTTTTAGTTTCCTCTAGTGTTGACATTATCCTAGATGTCACAATAAATTGTTTCCTTACAAACTCTATACAGATGTAGATGAAAGGCATATGTTGAAGTCAGGTTCACATTGCTGGCAGAAATCACCCAACCAAGAGCAGCTTTGGGGAATAAAAGAGTTTATTTTGGCTTACAGGCTAAAGGGGAAGCTCCACAATGGCAGGGGAAACAATGGCATGAGCAGAGGGTGGACATCACTCCCTGGCCAACATAAGGTAGACAATAGCAATAGGAGAGTGTGCCAAACACTGGCAAGGGGACGATGGCTGTAACACCCATAAGCCTACCCCCAACAATACACTGCCTCCAGGAGGCATTAATCTCCATCAAATGGAAATCGAGCATTCAGAACACCTCAGTTTATGGAGAGCACCTGAATCAAATGACCATAGCATATTTATGTAGCTAGTATAATATATTTTTCTACATCAGTATTTTTATTATTTTAAAAGAAAAAATGTAAAATACAAAACAGGAAAGTGCTTGGTTCTGCTTCCAAATACTCTGATTGTCCAGAGTAGAATTTCCTAGGATTACAACACCCTGCATGATATTGGTTACTAAGTACTTTTAGATGGGAAATTGATTTTAGTTTCCCTGTTTATTTTTTTCAGCGAATTTTGAAAGTAAATTATATTTTAAATGGTAAATTTTACTTAAAAATAGATGGACCATAAAATATGTTGCCCAACTTGAGCAGACTCTACCCTTTGACACTTGCAACTTTATACCTTAGGCTATCCATTTGTCATCCTCTATTGCTGACAGATCAGCCGAAAACATGGAAATTAAGAGTATTCATGTGGTGGATTAATACTGCACATAGTTAAAATGCTTGCAAATAATTCAACCATCCCTAATATGATTATGTGACATAATTTAACATTTGCTAAACATGGTGTTCATCTCTTCACATTTATATTACAATCAATTCTCACCTCCTTAATATAAGATAGGGATTATATTTATCATACACATTCCAAAACAAATTTGCACACTTTTTTTCCAAAATTAATGCCTTAAATCATAAACAAGATAGCCAGGGTCACTCACTTTAAATCGAATATACAAAATATTACTTTGATTTTATTATATAGATTTTTAATCTTTATAATATATATAACAATGCCAAATTCTTATAAATCCAGATAAAAATATTAATTTAGGGGCAAGAGTGATGGCTCAGTGGATAAAGCAATCATAGTTCAAGCTGAATTGCCTGAGTTCTATCCCCAGGTCCCACATAAAAGCTGGAAGTCATGGAGCTCTTCTCTAATCCAGCATGCTAACTGCAAGGTTGGAGGTGGAGACAGGACAATTTCCTGAAGCTTGTGAAAAATGTAGCAAAGAATAGAATGAGAGAGAATACAGAGCAAAGAAACCTTGCTTCAAGTGGATGGACAGACAAAGACAGGCAATTTTTCTCTGATCTCCACACATATGTTGTGGCACATGTATGCATGCACTCACACAATCACACATGCTCATACACATGATTATGCACACATATGGATAAATAATTAGAAATAGAAAAATATGAGTCTATATATGATTTAATTCTGTTTAAAAGTTATTTCCGGGCTGGAGAGATGACTTAGCAGTTAAACGCTTGCCTGTGAAGCCTGAGGACTTGGGTTCGAGGCTCGATTCTCCAGGACCCACTTTAGCCAGATGCACAAGGGGGCGCACGCGTCTGGGGTTCGTTTGCAGTGGCTGGAGGCCCTGGCACGCCCATTCTCTCTTTCTCTCTATCTGCCTCTTTGTCTCTCTGTCACTCTCAAATAAATAAATAAAAATGAACAACAAAAAAAGTTATTTCCATTATGTTATTTCTCCACTAAGTCTTGTTTGTTTTGTGCCATACCTGCTCAGGATTAAAAATTTGGGGAACATGTTGTATTTATTGAGGATTTTTGATTTTTTTTTTATTTTTTAGTTTTATTTATTGGTGTTTGGACATTCACAGCTTTTTTTTTTTTTTTTTGCCAAAAGCAAATAAAATTGCTACTATCATAGAAAGGTAACTGTATCAGACAGAGTAATTACTCTGAGCCAGTCAATTGAAAGTTTTTTTTTTTTCTAGTACATCTATAAAACATTGAACCTTTTCAAATTTTTCCAAAACTGCATGGTGGCAGATAGAACTTTCTTTAGTATATTTATTTACTTTTTTGGTTTCCTGGAAAGTGATGCAAATGATACCAGGGAGAAAGATATTAAATGTGGCAAGTGAATGATGAGAAGATTAAATATCTAGTGTCCTCAATTTTCTTGGGACAAATGCCAAATCAGTAACTATCTACCCTAAATGGGATAAAGCTCTCTTATTCCCTCAGTGGGGTGAACATTGATGTGGGGCACTGAACAATTACAAAACACGTTTTGTACAATATAATAAACTTTAATTCTCACATCAGTGTAGCTAACTCCCCTGCAACTTCAGATGAGGTAGAAAGGAAAAGAAGGCAGCTAAAAAATGGAAATCATCAGGCATCAAAAGCTACACAAAGTTAGTCAAGAATGTACTCATAGTAAAGTAGAAAACAGTTTCTCATGCATCTTCAAGATAACAAAGAAGGTTATATTACATGTGAACATATTCTACTCCATTCAAACACTACCAAGTATGCATTATTCTCAGCAGTCCATGGAAAAAATATTGCTAAATAAAAAATTCAGTAAAGAAGATGGGGCCATATTATTATGAGAAAAAAATCCTAGCCCAGTAAAAATATCATATATATCATATATATATATATGCATAAATATATTTAAAATCAGTAGGATGAAGGAGAGGAGAAGTAAGTCTGTGAAAAGTCATATGGAAAACCTGCATTTTTGATAGATCAATAATGTTAACATAGTATGTTATAACTATAAAGTTTGGGCAGAATTACCCTGTGGGGGTGTAATGCAGTGCTCAGAAGCCAAAATTGTTATGTATAAAATAATATCATCTATAAATACAGATAGTTTGACTGCTTCTTTTCCTATTGGTATCCCTTTTATTTCTCTTTTCTTATTGCTATAGCTTAGACTTCAAGCACTATAGTAAGTAGGTGTAGAGAGGGTGGACACCCTTATCTTTTTTTTAAGTTCTTTTTTTATTAATTAGTTTTGTACTCAGTGAATAACATCACTTTTGTACCATTATTAGGCTCATCCATGACCTACCCCCTCCCCTTGGCCCCTCTTTGTTGAGGTATATAGGTCATGCATTGTGGAGTGAGCCCACAGTTATGGGTAGGATAAATGTCTCTGCACATCATGACCCAACATGTGGTCTGACATTCTTTCTACCTCCTCTTTTGCAAAATTTCCCTGAGCCATGTTGGGTTCAATTTTGATCTGCTTCAGTGATGAGGTGTTGGGGGCCTCTAGGGCTCTGGCTCTCTGATTTGGTAGGAGTTGATTATTCTCTGTGTTGATCTCCTTCACCCTTGTGCTGGTACCCAGTTCACCAAGGAAACAGCACCCTTGCTTGTTTTGCCAATTGTTCTTAGTTTCAGCTTGGGCCCTTTTGAGGTATGATGGGGTGGCTCTCTCATTTTGATCTTATTGTAAGCACTTCAATTTTTCTTATTTAGTATAGTTTTGGCTGCAGGTTTGAGGTATATTCACTTTACCGTTTCCAGGTTCTCCAAGTGTTTTACCCTGAAACTTACTGAATTTTATGAAAGACATCTTCTGAATTAATTGTAATGATTCCTGTTCCTTAAGTCTATTCATGTTATGAATTTCACTTATAGATTTCTGTATGTTGTACCATCCCCACTTCTGTGGGATAACGTCCATTTGATCATAATGAATGAATTTTTTGATGTGTTCTTGAATTGCAAGTGTTTTATTGAGATTTTTTTTTTCATCTATTTTCATCGCTTAGATTGGTCTGTAGTTTTCTGGTTTGGTTTTTTCTCTGTCTGGTTTTGCTGTAAATTTAGTGCTGGCTTCATAAGACAAGTTAAAGAATGGTCTTTCCTTTCCTATTTTATGAGATAACTTGATTAGCATCCATTTCAAGTGTTTAAAGCTGTGGCAGGAATTCCCAGTGAATCTGTCTGAATCTGGAGTTTATTTTATTTTATTTTTTATTTTTGGCTGGAAGAACTGTTTTTATTTTTTAATTTTTTAATATATTTATTTGCAAGAAGAAAGAGAGAGAGAGAGAATGTGAGAGAATATGAATATGTATACCATGGCCTCTTGCCATTGCAAATGAAATTTCAGATGCATGCACCACCGTGTACATCTGGTTCTATATGGGTACTGGGGTACTGACCTCAAGCCATAATTTGCAAACAAACACCTTTAACAGACAAGCTATTACTCCAATCCCGCAAGAACTTTTAATCACCTCTTCTACCTCATTGGTTGTTATTGATATGCTTAAATTTTTTATCTCCTCTTTGTTTACCTTCCTAGGTCATATTATCTAGAAATTGCTCAGTTTATTTTAATTTTACAATTTGATGGATCATAGGTTCTTAAAGTATGTTCTTGTGGTTTTCTGTTTCATTATTTTCTATTGTAATATCTCCATTGTCATCTCTAACTTTGTTGATTTTGATCTTCTCTTTCTTTTGAAAATTTAGCTAGAGGTTCATTAACCTTGTATATTAAATGTTTCACCACATCTTTTTTTTTTTTGTCCTGTTTCATTGGTTTCTGCCATGATCCTTTATTTCTTTAGTTTTCATTTGATATTTTGGTTTACATTTGTTCTGATTTTTTTATTTTTTTACACTGAAAATCTTCATTTATTCTTTTTTCTAAATTTTTTAAATTTTTATTTGCATTTTCCATGATTATAAAAAATATCCCATGGTAATTCCCTCCCTCCCCACCCCCCACACTTTCCCCTGTTCTGATTTTTTAAAAAATTCTTGAGGCTCACCAACAAATTATTTATTTGAGATTTCTCTTTATGAAATGTAAGCCCAGAACTGTAGCTTTCCAATGTAGAGTGGACTTCACTTTCACTCATAATCTGGTGGGCTGTGTTTTAATTTTGATTCAATTCTTTTTTTTTTTCAATTTTTTGAATACCTTTGTGATGTCTTCAATGAACCATTCAATATTCAATATGTATTATTTAATCTTCATGAGTTTGTGCTTATGCTTTTTCTTGTAGGTTTTTAGCTTTAATATGTTGTAATCAGAAAACAAGAATTTATTTTAATTTTCTTAGACTGCCTGAGTTTTTCTTTGTATACTACTAATAAGTGATCTATTTTAGTTCCATGGACTGCTGAGAATAATGCATGGTAGTGTTTGAATGGGCTATACTGTAAATACCTGTTTTGTCTAAAATTTCCTCTGTGGATTATTTTTTAATCAGTAAGAAGTGACTTCTTTATTTCTTTTTATTAATTTTGATTTGAAGTCTACTTTTTCATATATTAGAATAAAAATCCCTGCTGTTTCTCAATTCCATTTGGTTGGAATATCTTTTTCCATCCTTTCTGCATTTTGACTAACTGACACTTTCTCTCCCTTATCTTCAATACCTGATGTTTCAACTCCCACTTGATCACTGCAATTACTGACCCTTTACCCAAAGGCTTTTGTCTGACTTACCTTTCTTTCCCCTTATCAATTCCATTTGGTTTTTCTTCAGGATTTCTTTCTTTTTTAATATTTACTTATTTCTAATTTTTTTAAATTAATTTATTTATTTGAGAGCGACAGACACAGAGAGAAAGACAGATAGAGGGAGAGAGAGAGAATGGGTGCACCAGGGCTTCCAGCCTCTGCAAACGAACTCCAGATGCGTGCGCCCCCTTGTGCATCTGGCTAACGTGGGACCTGGGGAACCGAGCCTCGAACTGGGGTCCTTAGGCTTCACAGGCAAGCGCTTAACCGCTAAGCCATCTCTCCAGCCCTATTTTTAATTTTTTTTTGAGAGAGAGAGAGAGAAAGAGAGGGAGAAAGAGGCAGAGAGAGAGAGAGAATGGACACGCCAGGGCCTTTCAGCCTCTGCGCGTGTGCCCACTGGTGTGCATGTGCTATATTGCATGCTTGCGTCACTTTTTGCTTCTGGCTATATATGGTACCTAGAGATTTGAGCAACCATTCTTAGGCTTTGCAGGTGAGCACCTTAACTAGTAAGCCATCTCTCCAGTCCGTTCTTCAGGATTTCTCTTTCTTGTGTTTCATTTCCATTTCCTGGTTTGACTTCCGCATTTTATTGCAGATTCTGCATGCTTTTGGAATTTAGTCAGCTATTTGTGTTCCCCTGTATTTTATTTTAACATTTTTCATGTTCTACTTGTGTTCTTTCTGTGTATTTGTAGTCTTTCAGTTGTCTGGCGCTTCCTCAAAGTAGCTGTCATGAAGGGCCTCTACTATTTGATTTTTTATGTTACCTACTTTGCATTGATCAAGTGGCACAAATGTTATTGGCTTGGAAAGAGGAAGAGAAGAGGACAGTGGGAGCAAATAGTTGTAGCCAAACCATGTAGGACCCTGGCTCAGTGGCAGAAACACTGGTGGGCTTAGGATGGAGAGAGTGCAATGAGAGCAAGGATGTGTGCCCAAACTCACACACAGCACCCTGGTTCCAGTGATGAAAATGTCAGCAGGCTTGAGAGGCTTTACAGATAGTCAAGATGTTATCTATGTAGCCATCTCACTGTACAAAACAGACACAAAACAAAATCCTGAAGAGATTGTAGCTTAACATCAGTTTCATGAGTTTATGATTTGTACAGATCCTAAAGTTATTTTTTGCCTTGTATTGCTCATCTTATGTAAACCCATTTTCAGCTTATGAACAGTTCATAGTGCTTTAGCAAAACCAAATGAAGTTACTATTTTTCTCTTAGGAATAACTTTACTATTTTCTTTTCCTCTTCTATACTTCCCGTATAGAATATATTACTAATCAGACAAATCTTCTTTAGTGTGTATAATATTTCATGTATATTGATTTAGTATACAATATATCATTTATTCTTTTTTAAAAATATTTTTATTTATTTATTTGCAAGCAGAGAGAGATAGAAGAGAGACTGAGAGAATGGGTGCACCAGGGCATCCAGCTACTGCAAATGAACATCAGATGCATGTGCCACCTTCTGCATCTGCCATCATGTAGGTGCTGGGGAATTGAACCCAGTTCCTTAGGCTTTGTAGGCAAGTGCTTTAACCGCTGAGCAATCTCTCTAGCCTGACATCATGTGTTCTTTTTTCTTGTGTTACTGTACCTGGCACATATATGTACTTGAGTGAATAAATGCCTATATAAATTAATTGATGAAATGATTAACTTTTAATTTAAGCAGCAATACATTATCTTTCCTTTACTTTGTTATATTTTATAGATTTAGCCAAAAAACATTAACTATAACATATAATAATGATATAATTTAAACAAAAACTTTATTAAGAGCTTATTACAGGTTTTCTCAATTTCCATTTTCCCTTTCAATTCAGAGAAATTGAATGAGTTTATTTATAAATATCTAATATTTAATCACCATTTTATGGAATCATACAATGATAAAACATAAAATTGTATTCTAGTGCTAGGGCAATGAATCTGGATAGCTTTTATAAACATATTATTCAGTTTGATGATGGATCTTTACTTTTGTTAATAATTGTCCTTTAGTTTCCATGTAGTCAGGCTTTTGTGTATTCTGCTCAAACAATTTGTCTTGCAGAAGTTATCTGTACATGAGAGCTCCCCTCTAATCAGCACAAAAATCATCATGTATCTGTTTCAGTGCTTGCTTGGAGGAAGAATAGCCTTGGTTTGAGTACAATAGACACAACAGGGAGGCACAAAGGTCAAAGACAAAAGATTCTGCAGAAATTAAAGGAAATGCTGTGTAAGGGCATGGCAGCTCTTTTTGTTATTTTCTGGGCTGTAATTTATGAAATCAGTTTTCATTTTGAAAGTTTTCTAATTTTCTCCCACTTCATTCTAAAATGCAGCACACATGAGTGATGAAGACAGAAGGCCTCTCAAGTGATCCAATCAGGTGGTATTTGTAATGAAGCTGCAGGCTGTCACTTGGATTTCTTAGAAAGGTCTTCATAATCTTCCGTTCTTAGCTACATACACACACACACACCACCCTTTTTTGTTCTCTAAGCTCAATTTAGGAAAATGGATGCACCAAATTTTTTGAGTTAGCTATTCTTGCTGAATTCTGGTTATAAGAAAGGTTTTTTGCAGCAAATTCAGAATTGAGTAGATACTAATTCCCAGGGACTTCTCTGGAAATGTATCTGTTTTTGCTGGGTTGTGTTTATTTGGAAATAATTATTGGTCATAATATTTTCTATTTACATTAAGGTATACTTTCAAATTTTTATTAAATATGAAATAGCAAAGATATAGAAATGATATAAGTATTCATGAATGAATGAATACATAAACCATGCATATATACACAATGAAATAGTATTCCATAGCACTATGGCATGGGTTCTCCCTGATGCCACACACACACAAACTCACACACAGAAATAAATAATAAAATAATTCAACAATGTATATTCAACATCATATGTCACATATATACACATCTGCATATGTGTGGTATTTTAATCTATCAATTATACCATAATAATTCTGGGAAAAATAAAAAGCTGTCAATGAACTGTGGAAACAATAAGGACTATGTGGTAATTTGAATAGATGGCTCCCAATATACTCAGTTTTTTTATTGTTTGTAGTTTGCATTTGCAGCCACCTGGCTGGAGGCAATATAACTGGATGTATCTTAAGGTGTGGTGGTGGTTTCAAATTTCAGTCTAAAGATATGCAAAGTGTGCCTAGCTGGAGTTCCTGAAGTGTGCTGTGACTTTTGGCTTTTAAGTTTGTGCTTCTTTCTCTCTCTGTGTTTTGTCCTGTGAAGGCAGGCCAGCTTCTTCTGCCATTTATGGAAGGAACTTCCTCTGGATCTGTAGGCTTCAATAAATATCCCTTCCTCCATAACTGTGCCTGTTCTTGAAGTTCATCTCAGGGAACCTGAAACTGTCTGCTAAAGAACTTGGTATGGAGGACTGGGTTGAGATGTACCTGGCCATGTGGATGTTGGTCTTTTGGAAACTTTGTTTTGGAGGAATGGGCATAGACTTGGTGCTTGCAACTGAAGATGTCTTCTGGAGTGGCAAGCCAAGTTTTATGGACTATTCTGATGAGAGTTGGAGAATTCTAAATGTAAACAATATTGAACTTTGAGGCTTGGCTTATGAGCTTTCTAAGGGGAAGGAAACACTGCAGAGGACTTTGTTGGAACTGGGCTACTGGTATAAGGGCTGGCTGTGTCCTGCTGCCCAGGCCCAGAGAGTTTGATCAAGGTTAAATTTGTAATGGACTGATGTGCTTGGCTAAAGATACTACACTGAGAGATTTAACATTGTAAGCTGGAAAACCTCAAGCAAGTTAAAATTACAGGCACTGAGACTGGTTTTAGGTTACTGAATCTGCTATTGTCAAACACATTAGCAATCTTAAAGGAAGATGGTCCAATTGCTTTACCATGGAAAGGATGCCTGAGGAAAGACTATCATAGAAATGCAAACACTTTTGGAAAGAGTTGACTGTAGAAGGAACCGCTTTTCAAGGTTATGGCTTATTTTGTCTGTGAATTATTAAGAATGTGGCTGTGTCCTGCACATCCGATATTGGTTTCAGAAGCATGAAAAATGCAAGGAGTGGTCATAATTGCACAGGGTTCCAGGAGCTGCCACTGAGATGCAGCTTGAGGTAGGTCCTGATGCCCTGATAGGCTGAAAGAGCCTTTGGAAGATGGACCATGGTTTGCATGAAGACCTGAAGATATTTTGTATATACCAGGACAATGTAAGGGCTACCATAGAGTGTACTGTTGGCCTAAGATGGAAGTGTTCCCTGGATACTCTGCCCAGCTGGAGGGGCAGAATTAGAATATCTGGAGACTGCCAGTCTCTGGTTGTATTGAGCTAATTGCAGAAGCTTGATGTTTGTTTGGTGGTAGTTGAGTTTGCATGGTTTTAGTCTTTGCTTACTATGCCCTATATCAGTTGAAAATATTTACTCTGTGCCCTTTATATGTTAGCAATGCCTAACTTGTTTGATTTTGCAGGTCTTAATATCTTAAATTGGTCAAGACTGTGGGGTCCTTTGAAATTGAACTGAGTACAATTTATAATGTGTGATGGTTATAAATGTATTGGCGGAATGTGGTGGTTTGAATAGATGGCCCCTATCATACTCAGTTTTTTATTGTTTGTAGTTTGCATCTACAACCACCTGGCTGGAGGCAGTGTCACTGGGTGGATCTTAAGTTGTGGTGGTGGGTTTCAGATTTCAATCTGAAAATATGCAAAGTGTGCCTAGCTGGAAGCTTGTGCTTATCTCTCCAGTGTTTTGTCTTGTGAAGGCAGGCCAGCTTCTTCTGCCATTTATGGAATTTTCCTGGGTCTATAAGCTTCAATAAATATCCCTTCCTCCATATTTGTGCCTGGTCTGGAAGTTCATCTCAGTGAATATGAAGCTATCTGCTACAGACTATAAAAATAAAAATTCCAGAAAGGGGATAAAATGTAAGGTATAAGAATGTAAGGATTGGCATCTCTCTGAGGTCTTTATCATCCTTAATGTTTAAGATATGGAGTAGGTCTACTAACAAACAGGATCCTTACTAAAAGACAGAAAACCTAGTGGCAGTTTTCATTGACATACAATGAGATGTATTGAAATTAAAGTGTCAGGAATCACTCACAGAGATTTTCTCTCCTTCAAGTTGTCTTTTTGAGTTTTAAAGCTGTAATAGGAATAGATGAAGTAAGTAAGACAAAACCTTAGAAAGGAGAGTGTTGCAGGTTCACATTGCTGGCAAAAATCACCCAACCAAGAGCAGTTTCTAGGGAAAAAAAAAAAACAAAAAACAGGTTTATTTTGACTTATAGACTACAGGGGAAGCTCCATGATGGCAGGAGTCAACAATGGCATGAGAAGAAGGTGGGCATCACCTCCTGGCCAATAGAAGGTAGAAAACTGAAGCATGAGAGTGTGCCAAACACTGGCAAGGGGCCACTGGATATAATACCTATAGGCCCTTCTTCAACAATACATTGTTTCCAGGAGGCATTAGTTCCCAAATCTACATCAGGTAGGAATCTAGGATTCTGAACACCTAAGCTTATGGGGATACCTGAATCAAGCCACCACATGAGAGTTACTTACATTCCTTGCAGTCTCAGCCTTTAGGAACAGAAGGCCCACTTAAAGAAGGGCTATGCCACAGTAGGGAGGAGTAGCATCATGATGGAAGGAGGTGGTGAAGGAACTGACTTTTTGCTGTGTTAGTCCTGGAGTCACTGATAGAGGCTGGGATTCTGGGTCAGGTCTGCTAAAGGACTACTAGGAAGGATCAAAAATGTACGAGACTTTTATTACCACCATTGGGTTAGAATGACCAAGTTGTCTCACGCTCCCTGTCAAATTAACATGAATGAAACACTGAAATGCATATAAGTTTGTGTCTGGTTTGGTTTGTCTGACTTAGTAATTTAGAGATCATCAATGCTGTCACCTATGTTGCAGATTGTCTATATTATTATTCTGTGTTATCATATTGTATGAAAATACCACAGGTTATCTATTTTCCTGCTACTGACAGTTTTCTTGTTTCTAAGTATTGGCCATCATGAACAAAGCTGCAGGAAGATTACTGATTGATCATTTCGTGAATACAGACATAGATTTACCTGAGTACATATTGAGGATAAGAATTACTAGGTCACATGGTGGCCTGTGTGTGTTTGTTTTGTGGCATTTTCATGTGTTTGGCGCATGTGTGTGTATAAGTATATATGTGGTATACATGTCTATGCCAATGTCTTCTTCAATCACTCTCTTCTCTTTGGAGCCAGGGCTGTTCATGGATTTGGCTAGACTATCTAGTCAGCATGCCCCAGAGATTCTCATCTCTGCTTCCCAGTACTGAAATTGAAAGCATGTGTTAGCATGAACAACTATTCCTTGGATGTTGGGGATCTGAACACAGGTCTCATGTTCCTATGGCAAGTCCATTGCCAACAGACCACCTCTCTTACCTATAGTCTGTTTTTTTATATAATATTTTATTTATTTGACAGAGAAAGAGTAAGAGAGAGAGAGAGAGAGAGAATGGGCATGCCAGGGGCTCCAGCCACTGCAAATGAACACCAGACACATGTGCCCTCTTGTACATTTGGCTAATGTGGGTCCTGTGGAATCAAACATTGGTCCGTTGTCTTATGCAAGCAGATGCCTTTACCAGTAAGCCAACCCCCATCCCCTCTAGTCTGTTTTATTTCAATATATGTTAAAGAGCTTTCTAAAACAGTTGCAAAATTTTCCCTTTTGTTAGCAATGTATGAGGCTGTAGAATTTTCTTCACACTTATACTGATAGTATTCAGCATTTTTATTTAAATGTTCTTATGAGTATATGATTATAATCTTGTTTAGATTTAATTTACATTTTCCAATGGGTAATGATAATGATGTTGATTCCTTTTCATGTATTTTGGTTATACATAAACTATATGAATTTCTTGCTAATTTACCATTTTAAAATTCAGATTACCTTTCCTTTATAAGTTTGTAGAGTACATTATGCATAATGGATGCAAACCCTTTACCATTACTTGCATTATAAATATCTTTCCTACCCTGTGTTTCACCATTTACTTTTTAATCATGATTTTGAGGAATTGATTTTTTTAAATTTTAATAAAATTCAAATGATTTAATTTTTAAATATGTTATTTCTCTTCCCTATTTAATATGTATTTGCTAATCACAGAAATCCTGACTAAACAGAGGCTCAGAAAGTAATCCATATTAACTTCCACTTATTTTGTTTAATTTTGTATGGGGGCCTTAGATTTAATATATATTAATATTAAGGTTTAGAATAAAATGAGGTAAGTCTTTAAACTTCTTTTTTTTTTTTTCACATGACTAATCAATTATACTGTCATCACTCAATGTAAAACACATCCTTTCAGGACACATCTGTAATCCTGAAAATTGAGGAGTGATAAGAAAATCATGAGTTCAAATTATCCTGGGGTCCATATGAGTTCCAGAAGAGCCAGGGTATGAGATTCTGTCTCACAAACAGCAAAAAATAATAATAATAAACAAAAATCAATCTTTTTTCCAGCAATTAGGGACAAAATTGAGTTTATGCATATATATTTTAGATTTGATTTTCTGTTCCATTGATGTACCATTATACAACTAGCTCCTTAAATAACATAACTTTACAATGTCTTTAAAATGGAAGTTTAAGACTTCTAAAGATCTTCATTACTTAAGATTGACTTAGTTTTAGGAGCTTCCTGTTTTTATATAAGTGGTATGATTGGTGTATAATTCAACATTTAAAACACCTTGCTGATCGCAACTATAGCCAGTTTATAGATAAGCTTTTGATGATTTGACATCTTGACAATATTTGGCTATCACCAAACACTCTAGTAATTGAAATATCATTTAGTTTCTCTAAACAGTGCTTTAGAGATGATTTGGTATGTAAAGGTGTTTTCTTAGTTCCTCTAAATGATGCTTGATTATTTTAGTATAAACATCTTCCATGTCTCTGATGAGTAATACTCTTATGAGTATGTATATTTTACAGATGTGTAAAAGCCAGTTTCAAATTATTGGTGGCATTTAAAAATACAATTGAATTTTCTGTTAATTAGCCTTGGATGCAACAAAAAATTTTAATTCCTTTTATGAGTTATAGTGGTTTATAGATTCTCTTGGAACTGCTACATACAAAATCATATCATCTTAGAATAAAAGTTGGTTTCTCTGTCCCCTCTGTATTGCTACATATCACCTCAGTGATATAAATAACAATGTTTGAAAATACTCACTGGCCTGCAAATAAATTATTTAGACTGAGAATTGAAATTCAGAAATTTAATCTTGGTAATTTTTTCTTAGTCCTCACTAAGTCAGCTCTCATGTCAGGTGCTGTGATACAACTCAATCCCAGTATTCTCAATTCCAGCCATCAGGATAACTAGGGTAGTTTCTCATGGTTAAAATAGAAAGTAGAAATACAGAGGTACAAATGAAAATTATTAACTGAACATTCCTGGTTGTGTCTTATTTGCTAAAAGACTACTGGCATGTTATCACATAGTTAATTGCATTTCTAGTTGGGTGCAATATCCTGGCTAAGGTGTAAAAGTTTTTGAAAGCTTTGTGCAGAGGGAACAGCCTGGAGATGAGTGAAGAATTTGTGCCATAAGTGTACTTTCCAAAAGTGGCATCTTCTGTGAGGATTGGTTAGGCTGTCAGTCCTACATTGACAGAGGGCATATGGGTCTTGTTTCATACCCTGCTGTAATAGGCAGGATATAAAGAACATTTTTGATGGGTATAGGATTCTAGGATAATTTTCATTTTTCAGCTATTTAAACATTTTCTCCTACTGTTTAGTGAATGGTATACATTTATATTATAGTCATTTCTATTTACATAAGTGCATCCATTCTATCTATGAAAAATGAAAAATTTATCATTAGAACAGGCTTAAATATTCAGAAAAATAGCCAGGAGTGGTGCACACACCTTTAATCTCAGCACTTGGGAGGCAGAGGTAGGAGGATTGCCAGGAGTTCAAAGCCACCCTGAGACTGCATAGTGAATTCCAGGTCAGCCTGGGCTAGAGTGAGACCTTGCCTCAAAAAAACAAAACAACAACAAAAAATTCAGAAAAAAGTGAACAAAATAGAGCCTTATTCCTCCCACATAAGAAAGTTTTTTTCTTTTTTTATTGTTTAAATTTATTTTTTGAGTTGAAACTTTATATGGATACATCAAGTGTTGGTACCATCATTACCCTCCTCTTTGCTCTTATTCTACTGAAGGGGACCCCTTGATATGGTATATATGTTAAAATTTGTTCAGCAATACTGTAAAAATTAACTATGCCTATACTTTATTCAGATCTTAGGTTTTACATAATGTCCTTTTTCTATTACAGAATCTCTTCTGAATGCCAAATTACTTTCAGTTATCATATCTTCTTAAGTACCTATTGGCTGTGACAGTCCTTGTGTTTCTTGTTATTGATAAGTATGTTTCCATAACTTTGACTGTTTTTCGGAGTACACATCTGGTCCTTATCAAGGATGTCCCTTTGTCAGATGTTTTCTTATGAATATACTGAGATTACAGGTATGTGTAGAGAAGAAGCAGAAGTATGGTCTCCAGTAAAGGCTATTGTGTCACAACTGCTGGGGTAACTACAGTGAGGATGTGTTCTTTAATTTTAGCTTGTCTTAAGAAACTATGAGCTACTCAAGGATCATCTTGCATATTAATTTCTGAAGTCTGAAGTTAGGCACTTCTGTATTAGCATGGTTTCCTTTTATGAGTGACAAAATTCTTATTCTATACTATGTTGACAATTCTAGGTCTGTTGTCTCCTCACCTAAATTTTAGTCCCAGCCTGTCAATAGAAACTACTCCACTATACTTGTATAATGACTATTATCTTTGTTCTTCAACAGACAGATAGCCCTGTGCTTCTGAATTCTTTCAAGATTTTCTTTTTTAAATATATATATATATATTATTTTTGAGAGAGGGAAAGAGAGACAGAGAGAGAGAATGGGCACTCCCTTCAGCCTGCTACAAACTAACTCCAGACATGTGTGTCCCCTTGTGGCACATGTATGACATTGTATGCTTGCATCACTGTGTATGGCTAAGTGGGACCTGAAGATTAGAACATGAGTTCTGAATTCTTAGGCTTCACAGGAAAGCACATTAGGCCTCAAGAAGTTCTTTTTGTCTTGATTGCTTTATTATCTTTTGTACAAATATGACATGTCTTGATTTACCTTTCTAGGTGTTTTCTGGGCTTCCTGGATCTGTGATGACTAGAAATGCTCAGTGATTACTGTTTTAAATAGTTCTTTAATTTTCTTCTGTTCAATATTTCTTCTCCATCTTTTAACTCTCTCTTTCTCTCTCTGTCTCCCTCTCCATATATATATAAATGTATATATAGATAGATACATATGTCAATAGATATTAGGATATATTTGGAGGGGTTCTTTTTGAAATTACCTGACAATTTTTATAACTGAGTTCTGTTCTTTTATATTCTTTTACTTTTTTATTTCAGTCTACTGATTTATTTTTCAACTCATTCATTTGTTCTTTGTCATGTCTAGCATTGTGGTGACTCTGTAAGACAGTCTTTAATTCTATTACACATCCATTTTCCATATTGGGCTTTCCTTTTAATTCTTTCTTAAGGGTATGTATCCTTCCTAATATTGCACAGCCTAAATTTTGTTGTATGTTTTATAATTTTTCCATTAACTAGTCATACGTATTTTTAATTCATTCTCTGATAGTTCTAGTATCTGTTTTATATTAGCCTCTGTTCTGTTTCCTTTATCTTCAGACTCTGATATTGCCATTTGAAATGTTTAAAAGCCCTATCAGGTAGAGTTGGCCTTGGAAACAGGCAATGTGCTTGGTTTGTTGCTTCTCGCTACTTCCACTAGAGCCACAGCAGTGTCCGTCTTTGATCTTCATGTGATGTCTTGCTGGGTTTCTAAAGGTAAGAAAGACAAAGTTTGCTATACTGTCCTTCCTTCACCAGAGATGCCAGTCACAGCATTTTCTCCTTTTCCATGTGGGCTATGTTCTATCTTTCTTCTCTTTCACCAAAGTAGACATTCCAGTTTAGCTATTAGTTTATGATGCCAGAGTTTGTCAATCTGGTTAAGTTCATTTGGGTTCTTATTCCTTTGCCCACCCATCTTTCCCTATTTCAGAGTAGTGGTGGCCATGAATACTTGTTATCCTAGGGAATCAAGGAAAGCTCACTGATAACTGAATTTGTTTAGTTTTTACTTCCCATTCAGTGCTGTGCCCTGTTCTTATCTCATTCAAATGCTCTCAGGGATGAACAGCTTTCTCAACCTGGCTTTGAGAGCTCAATAGACTCTGGGTATATAGGCTATCAGAATTTCTTAGCACACTGCTCTTTTGGATTTTCCCCTTTAGTACTTTCTTCATATTAGGTAAACTTGTGATAGATATTTGTATTTTTCTTGAATTTAATTTCACCAGTTTTCTACTTAAAAGCACATTTATTTTTACTAAACTTATCTATACTTCTTATTTGTAAGGCATTTTTTGGATACTTCAATCAATTTGCTTTTCCCACCTATTGTGGTTAGATTTCAATACGTTTATAAACAATTCTCAGTTTCGGTAGAAATTATCCATCCTTGGTTTTGTCTAATTTGCCAGAGGAATTATTGTTTTTGTTTTAACTTAGAACCTACTCTTGATTCTTGGATATCTTCTTTGGAGGTGGGTACTATGTCTACATTTTGAATATTATTTCCTAACTTTTTATCTGATTTCATATCAATGGAACAGAATTGCCACAGTTTTCCTTTGTGTTACCTAATTTCATCAGCAGCTTTCTTGTTTTTTTTCTTGGAATTGGGAAATTGTTACCTCATTCCAATGGTTATGAAGCACATTTCCCTGAAATCAGTCATTTTAGATGATTATTTTGTGCATTATAAGTTAGTTCTTCCAGAGACTTTTGGATATGAATGGTGGGTGGGAAAATATTACACAACAACATAGATGATAGTGCTTATTTTTAGAATATCTTAAATTTGTTCATTTTTATAAAGGCTTTATTTTGTTGTCATCATTGTTTAATATACTCTATTAGGGACTCTCATGTGAGAGGAAAAAGTTTGCCTAATGAGAGAGTCTTCTCAAGGTATGGCTCTTTTAACACCCTTCTGGGCAAGTCTAACCCATGGTTTTATCAGGGTCCTAGATCTGTAGTTTACTCCTCACCCCACCTCCCTCCATCCAATGAATTCACTATTTTATTCCATTGAAATATAGCCTAAAAGATTGTGGTTTAATGAAAATGCTCCTTGATTTTGAAACCAAAATTCTGGTTGGGATATGTAGCTCCAACACTAGCCTTGTGACCTGTGATAAATTCCATTCTCATGTGAATGAAGTTTACTCACAAAGCTGGTGAGAATAAAGTGATTTGAACAGGGTGATGTCCACAGGTTATTTTGGTAATGATATTTTGTAACTGTGAATTTCTAAACTTCCTGAAACAATGCTGTGGTGGTTTGATTCAGGTGTCCCCCATAAACTTAGGTGTTCTGAATGTTAGGTTCCCAGCTGATGGATATTTGGGAATTAATGCCTCCTGGAGGGAGTGTATTGTTGGGGGTGGGCTTATGGGCTTTATAGCCAGTTTCCCCATCCCAGTGTTTGGCACACCCTTCTGTTGTGGTCTACCTTATGTTGGCCAGGGGGTGATGTCCACCCTCTGCTCATGCCACCGTTTTCCCCTGCCATCGTGGAGCTTCTCCTTGAGCCAGTGAGCCAAAATAAATCTCTTTTTCCCAGAAGCTGCTTTTTGTTGGGTGATTTCTACCAGCAAGGCAAACCGGACTGCAACAAATGCCTAAGTACAAAGCATTGACTATAAAAGCCTATGTAGGTAGAAAATGCAACTAAATACATTTAACATTCCTACATATCTGTATAATAGAAAATACTTAGATATTTAGAATTAAAATAGTAGGCTCATCTGCTCTATAGCAGCCTTAAATACTGAAGATTTTCTTAAGTTTTTTATTTATTTTTATTTATTTGAGAGAGAGAGAGAGAACGGGTACACCAGGGCCTTCAGCCACTGCAGATGAACTCCAGATGAGTTCACCTCCTTGTTTGCCATTGAACGATCATGTTACTGTGTTTTTGGATTATGTGAGACCTGGAGATTCAAACATGCATTCTTAGGCTTCACAGGCAAGCACCTTAACCACTAAGCCATACCTCAAGTCCAATTCTGAATATTCTATGAGAGAGAAAGTGTAAATCAGTGCATCAGGGCCTCCAGATACTGCAATAAAGCTCCAGATGCATATGCCACCTTGTACACATGTGCAACCTTGTATCAACTTGTACCTCTGGTTTATGTGGCACATGAAGAGTCAAACATGGGTCCGTAGTCTTCATAGGCAGGCACCTTAACCACTAAGCCATCTCTCCAACCTTGGAATTTTTATTTGGATAAAAACACATACAAATTTAAGGAAGCACCTGAGAATTTTATCTCCCTGGTACATTTACTGGCATTAAAACACCAGAGAAAATTACTGTATGTGCAAACCACTTAATATTCTGTTTGCATAAAATCGGTGACTACAAATAAGCAGATAACCAATTCTCAATAGGACAAAAAGCAAAATTATACAACATTTAGGTAATGTTTGCTTTGACTTGCATTTTTACTTCTTCCTTGTAACTTTGCCTCAATTTAAAAATGGAGTTCTTTTAAGTAGGTTGACTGCTTCTTTAGAGTGACATATACATCATTGTAAATGAATCCTTTGTGAAATTTTTTTTCACTAATTTGGAAAGAAGTTTCAGATTATTTTGCTTTTAGGAATAATAGAGAAAAGGATTTGGGAGGTTGCTTTTGTCAAACAGTACTGGTGCTGTTCAAAATTTCCAGTCAGATCATGCATGAGTGACTTAAGTGGAAGATTTATTATGAGGAATATTTTCCTTACTTAAAACACTCTATTCTCCCACTGAAAGAGTCAGATATGGTTCTATTTGTAAACAACTGAAGCATAATATCTGCAATACATCATGTAAAGGTATAATCACTGTCAAAGTGCCAAAGCGCCATCACAGAATGTGACTGCTATAATTGACAGAGATGGTGATCAGGCTCCAGAACCATTTGCTGATTGCATATTCATGATTCCACTTTGTAATATGCTACAGTTCCTCTGTGAGTTCTTCTAAATGGATGTTTAAACATCACTAGACTGACACTATGGATTTTTAAATTTGCAAGTCTAATCTTTAACACCTCTCTTTCTGCTTTGTCTTGGAATATCTAGCTTGTGGAATGGAGACTTGGCTCTGGGCCTGAAAAAGAGGTTTGCCTGTAATAACTAACCATAGCCATATGAATCTAACCCATTTCAAATTCAGTCTTTAAATGATATCTCTAAAAAAATTAAAGTGAACATTGACACTGAGTGAAAATAACTTCTAAATGCAATGTTTCCCTAGTTAGCCCCTTCATGTGAAGAAATGTTTAGTCTATCACTGAGAGGTACTTACGTATCTGTAAGTAATGTTTATTTACAATATTATTCACCTAGAAAAGTCCTCAATAGTGTTTTTGACCTATGTGAAGTGTGCTGGTATGTCCCTATACTATACCTTTACAAATTGATTTTGGAATGTATTAAGAGAAGCTATAAATTATCCTAAAACAATATACAAAGTTTAAACATATCAGCTTTCCCATGGCAATTAGAGCAAAGAGAATAAAATACAATGTGTCCCAATATTGAATTTTAGGTTTAATTTATTTTCCTCACAATGATGGGAAAATTGACTAGATTTATGAAGAAATTAATATATAATACTTCAAGTCTTTCATCAATATATTGTGAAGACTGTTAGAGATGCAGAAAGCCAACTAAGCACTTCATTGTATGGAAAGAAAGGATATTTGTCTCATGTTATAAATCAAGGGGTGCTCAAAAGTTCCTTCATATAATGTAATATAAGCCTATCAAGTTTCATAAATAGATTGAAAAAGAAATAATAATTATAACATGTGTGTGTATATGTGTGGCTTTCTACTAGTTTTAGAACTGAATAAGAGGTTTTAGGTCCCATGTAATATTTCTCAAGTGTTTTACGTCTCAAAGAAGATGTCCAATATTGATGTTATTTTAAAAATAAATATGTTATTCTATATGCCACTATATAAAAATGTCCTTAGCTATAAAATATACATACAAAAGTATACATAGAGTATATAATTCAGTAAATCTTTGTAAAATGCACATAATTTTATATTTCAATTTTAATTAATAAATTAACTTGTAAGAAAATAAGATATAGACATATTCTAAGTAGCTTATTTAAACACATTTCTCTTCATATGAGAGTCCAGAAGTAATTGAGAAAAATTGTAATCACCTCTCAGATAATCTTAGACAAGAAAAAATACTTATGTTCACAGTCACTTGTCTGTAAGAGACCTGGACATAAAAAAGCTAACAGGCTCTGCTGTCAGGCAGTTTGGCAAAGCCATGTTGTTAGAAGCAATTATGGCTGAGTCATGTTAATCATAATGAAACTTGAGGGATAATCTTGAAACACAAATTATAGTTTAATTTTTATAATTACAATTAATCTCCCAAATTAGGTGGACATAGAGCATGTTCATGTATTTTCCTCCATATCGTTATGCAGATGCTGCCTTTTCATTGCTGTATGCCATATGTATCTGAAGAGAGCTGTAACTATCTCAGAAGTGCCAGACTCCATCCTGTACTGTAAGTACTGTTGACAAAATAGTTATTTGAATCAGAATATGGCATTTGAAAGAATTTATCAATAATTAAATAAAGCAGGAACATTAGAAGATTTCTTTCATTTCCCTCTGAGATTTTATTTATTATTCTGAGATGTATTGTACCATGTTGTTTATATGAATAACTATGACTCAGGTTTTGAAAAAGAAAAAAAAAACATGACAAAGTACTTGGCTTTGTTGACATTATTTATCCTCTTTATAAAGGTGCTATGGACCATTCATATATTTACACACAAATAATTGGTGAATTCATTTCATGTGCCAGGCAAGTTATAGGAAATTTGAATGAAGTGCTTAACAAAATGAAGCTCACACCCTGTAAGAACTTACACTTCAACAAAAGAGGCTGCTTAAAAGCAAAATATTAATGTTTTGAGCTGGAGAGTCAGTTTAGCAGTTAAGTGATTGTCTGTGAAGCTTAAGGACCCCGGTTTGAGACTCTATTCCCCAGGACCCACATTAGGCAGATGCACAAGGGGGCGTGTGCATCTGGAGTTCATTTGCTGTGGCTGGAAGCCCTGGTGTGTCCATTCTCTCTTTCTTTCTGTTGCTCTCAAATAAACAAATAAAAATATTTAAAAATATTAATGTTTTATGATAAATTGATTATATTTTATGCATAAACTCATTATATCATTATATCATACAGCCACTCTTCTATGTAATGTGACTTTCATATTTATGCTAGTTTTGAAAAATACAATATATTAGAAATAACGGTGTGCTATTCCCAAATATAGGACTCAAGAAGCCTTACACAATCTTACTCCCTGTCTGAACATGCCAATATCATGAGAGCTAGTGATGAGTACATCCTAAACCAAACTCAACATTTGTTACAACCAGATGCACAAGGTGACATATGCACTTATAGGTATTTTTTGCAGTGGCTAGAAGCCATGTCATACCCATTCTTTCTCTCTATCTGCCTCATTCTCTCTTTCTGTCTCTAAAATAAATAAATAAAATGTTTTTTAAAGTCCATTATTGGGGGCTTGAGAGATGGCTTAAAGGTTAAAGTGCTTGCCTGCAAAGCCAAAGGATCCCAGTTTGATTCTCCAGGACCCATGTAAGCCAGATTCACAAGGAGGCACATGCATCTGGAGTTCATTTGCAGTGGCTAGAGGCCCTGGAGTGCCCATTCTGTCCCTTTCTCTCTCTCTTTTTCTCTCTCCCTCTCTCTCTCTCCAGCTTTCTCTCTCTGAAATAAATAAATAAATAAAATATTTTTGAAAGTTCATTGTTACATGTCCTGAGGTTTTGTGATTAGTTACAATAGTACAATAGTTACAATAGATTTATACCATGTAAAACTTTGGCATGCAAATAGTCAAACCTAAACATGTTCCTTTACACCTACAATACATCATAACATAATAAAAAGGTATAAAAATATGACTCTCTTAGAAGAAAATATAAGAGAAAATCTACTGACTTTGGGTTTGTTAATGCATTTTTTTAGATATTACAACAAAGGCACAATCTATCCTTTAAAATTATTATAGTCATTTCTGTATTTTTTAATATTTTTATTTATTTATTTGCAAACAGAGAGAGAGAGAAAATGGACATGCCAGGGCCTCTTGCCACTGCAAATTAAGTCCAGATGCATGTACCACTTTGTGCATCTGGCTTTATGTGGTTACTAGAGAACTGAACCTAGGTAATTATGCCTTGCAGACAAGTGCATTAACCACTAGCCATCTCTCCAGCCTCTATTTATCTAATTCTCATTAACTTACAAAATAAAAGATTTCCTTACGGCATTTTCAAATATACTTAATTTTGGTTGATTACACCCCTACTCCTCCTAATTACTCTGTTCTGTTTTCTCTACTCTGCCTATTTATGCCCATTATTCCCTTTCCATGCTTTATTGCACTCCTTGACCCCACTTTTAAAGTCTGTTTTTTATCCCATCTTATAGACATCTTTTTTATTCCTTGTCTGGAAGCCACACATAATCTCACCTAAATAGTTTATACTTGAAAGTTAACCTTTGTATATGAGAGAGAACATGTGGCATTTTACCTTGTAACAAAGGCATACTCTATAAAATGAATTGGTAAGGTAGACTTTATTAAAATTAAAATTTCCTGCTGTGTGAAAGATACTGTCAAAAAGCTAAAAAAAAAAAAAAAAAAAGGCCACAGACCAGAAAAAAAGATGTACCTGATAAAACACTTCCATCCAAAATATACAAAGAACTCTGAATCTCAATAAAGACAAGAGATACACCTGATTTAAAGATAGGCCAAAGACTTAACAGACACTTATCAATGAAAATACACAGGTAGCAAGTAAGTATACAACATATGCCTAACAGTGTATGTCATCCATAAAACACAAAATAAGGCAATAGTGAGAAGCCACTGCCAGAATAGACAAACATCTAGAACACTGTACCAAGAGCATCAAAGGCATGGAGCACTGGGACTCCCTTCAGTCCAGGTGAGAACATGGTATGTTATGTGACTATAAATGAGTTTAGTATTTGCTTATAAAGCTAACCATGCTCTCACCATAGGCTCTAGCACATGATCCTTCAAAAAACTGTAAGGTTAGGTCCACACATACCTACACTATTCGTAGCAACTGTGTTCACAATTGCCAAAATTTAGAAGCCAGCAAGCTGTCCTTCAATAGACAAAAAATAATTAAAAAAAAACTGATATCTCTAGACAAGGGAAAACTATTCAAAGCTAAAACAAAACAAGCTATCAAGTCAGGAGAATACATCAAAGAAACAGATGCATATTAGTAATCAAAAGAACCCAATATGAACAGGATACAGACAAGGTTTAATCACAAAGATGTTAAAAAGTACTGGGCCTGGGCATGGGAGTGCAGGCCTTTAATCCCAGCACACAGGAAACAGGTAGGAGGATCACCATGAGTTCAAGGCCACCCTGAGACTACATAGTGAATTTGAGGTCAGCCAGGGATAGAGTGAGACCCTACCTCAAAAAGCCAAAACACAAAACAAAACAACAAAAAATGGGGTGGGGGGAACTTCAAAGGTTAGTGCTGAGCGAGGGATTGGCAGAAAAGAAGGACTCTCTTTGTTAACAGTTCTAGGGTTTGGAATGCAGAATGAGGGAGCTTATAAATAGAATGGATGCACACAATCATAATTTGTGAATACCCATACAATGCATGATACCAAGAATAAACACCCGTGTATTTCTGCCTCTGTGACTTTTCATTCAGCTGCATTGCTCACATTGGCCTGAAAAATATGAAAGAAGAATATACTATATATTTCATTCTGTGATACTGTTTTATGTCTAATGAGCTATCATCTTTATTTTGTACTTGCCAGCGTATAGACTTTGTGCCTTAATCCTGAGACAAAGAGAATGCATGGGGAACAACAGTAAGCTAAAGTACTATGAAAGAGGCAGAACTTTGTTCTTGTAAAACATTTATCTTGCTACAGTATACAGCAAATTGGCAAAAAGAAAAATTATGTCTATAAATAGGGCTCTATTGTATGAAAAATCTTAAATAATATAGGATCACAGGTAAGTAGCCTTTGAGTTCCTAGGAGCTTCAAAGATGCCATTCCAGTAACAAAACATTAAAATGAAACTGTTACAGGTGATATAGTTAGTATATGGTTTAGATAGTTTCTGTTGGTACTAACTAAAAAAAATATTTTATTGATGAGTAAAAGCAAGAAAAGAATTATTCAGCCTAAAATTAAAGTAAATCTAGAAATTTCAGGATTCATGAATGATGGAACTAATGATAACCCATAGGCAAGAAAACAATCACTGAGATATGCTTTAAGCAACTAAGAGAAATTAAGGTTGCTTTAGGAATCAGGCTGAACTGAGGCATGTCAATCTTCTCATGTTAAACTGTGAATAAACTAAGTTGATATTTATTCAATTAGTTAAAATGGCCAACTGGGGAAAGGAAAACAAATACTGCATTCTTTCATGTTATGCTAACAGATTGAAGATAATGAAAATGAAACTTATAAAATGTGTCTAAAATTAACTTTTTGTGGTCATTTGTATGTAAAGATAATTGTGATCTATTTTTATTTGTGTGGTTTGGTTGTGGCTGATCTTTGTAGTGTTCAGACTTAAATTCAGGGCCTTCTACATACTAGGGTTCTACCATTAAGATCAATCCTTCAACTGCAAATGAATAGGGAAAAGATCCATGACATTTGTTCCGGTAGTTCCACGGACCAATGAGTCATCAGCTAAAAATTACAGTGATGATAGATTTTACATTTTAAGTAACTACTAACTTTCTATGGGCAAACAAAATTCATAAATTTCTTCCTCCCAGTGAAGGATATATCATACTCTAAAGTGTGTCTAAGAAGAATAAGGGATTTCTATAAGAACAAAGAGCTCATCTTATGGAGTATTTTTTTTTCTACTTAAGATGATTCTCTAGAAGAATTCATGCTAGCAAGAATTTAAATTAGTATAACCAGTTTGTAAACATATGGAGAAACTCATCAGCCAGCAGCCTGCACACAGCCCATCCCCCTGTGAACCTCTTCCTGCCACTATGTAGATCACCTGAGTCTCTCCCTAGGTGCTACACCTGACTCTCTCCCTACATGCTGGAATGAACATCCCTAGGCATTGGCTAGCAACCTTTGAACCCACCAATCCCCTTAGAACCCTCTTCCCAGTCTCAACTGCTTATAAACCATTTCCCTGACAAATAAAAGGTGCAGTTCTCTGAGACAGTCTCTCTATAGTGGTTCTTTCATCACGCTCAGGGCTGCTCAAGACCCTGCTCTCCATGTTTGCCTGGACACCTTTAGGTCCAATGATGTAGGGACACACATTTTATCTGTTACTGATATTAGGTAACTCTAAAAGAGCAACACTATAATACACAAATACTCCAAATAGAAAATGAGTAAAAATACCATGAACAGAAATTTATTTTATTGAAAAGGACATGTAGATGGCAATTAAAGACATGGAAAGATATTCAGTATTACCACTAGAAAAAAATAGATTTGGTACTGGTGAGATGGCTAAGCAGTTAAGGTGCTTGCCTACAACGTCAAAGGACCCAGATTTGATTCTTCAGTACCCATGTAAAGCCAGATGCACAAGGTGGTGCATGTACCTAGAGTTTGTTTGTAGTGGCTAGAGACCATGATTGCACCCACTTTCTCCCTCTGTCTGCATCTCCCTCTCTCAAATAAATAAGATATTAAAAGACAAAATTAGATTTGGCTATTTCACAATGTCCATTGGAAATGTTAAATTTTTTAAAAAAGTTAAAATGATTTGAAGAATTAGTAACAGAAGGCCTCTTTGTGATAATGGAGCTGGATTGTATCCTTACTATAGTGCTAGATATACCATTCTGTGAATATGAATGAATTACTCAGAAGTACACCATCCACAAAGTATATCAAAATCTAGTGAGATCTGGATAAAATCAGTGGATTTTGTCATTGTAAATTTCCTAGTTATAACATAGTACAAAGGTTTTGAATTTTTTTGTATTGGAGCAAGTTGGATTAAAGAAAATGGGATAGCTTTATACTATTTCTTGGAAGTGTGTGTGAGTCTACATTTTCCTCAAAATAAATTGTGAAATTAAAAGACAATCATCATAGAACTCATCAATTTTGCTTTGCATATTCACTAATGAGAAAGGACAACAGATGGATATATCCACAGAAAAGGTCTGAACACAAATGTCTATAGCAGTATGCTTCAAATCCAAATGTCTTTTAGTATATGAATAAAAAAATTGTCCTATATCCATAAACCTGTATTCTATTTGCAATAAAATAGCAAGTTGCTAGAACATAGAGCAACATGTATGAATCTCAATTATATCAAAATCTATTACTATACAAATACAATAATATGAATTTCTAAAAGAGCAAAGAAACAAAGAAATCTTTGTGGAAAGCAGAAAAAACACCAATGTTTAGAAGAAAGCATTTTTTGACAAATAGTGAAAATATTCTTATTTTGCTCATGAACTTGATGACACAGATCTATATATTGATCAAAGTTCATGTAAGTTTGCAATTAAGACATTGTATTTATTTTATGTAAAGCATATTTCAAACATGACAATTTCAAGAGATTTATCACTATGAGATAAATGTGCATATTTCACATAAAATGGTACAGAAAGTTTATTAAGCAAAATAACACTTGAATAGTCGTGAAATAATTCAAATCATGAGAAAATATTTTGGGGAAGAACATTCCATGTGACTAGGGTAGTGTGTCCTAATCCAGCATAGTGTATTCAAAGAACACTCCTGAAGCCAATATGATTGGGATGAAAGAATCTGAATGAGTATTAAGAAATTAAATCATTGAGATAAGTCAGATGTTTGGGAAATGGTAAGCAGAGTTCAAAGACATTTAGGATTTTATTCTGGGGAAAAAATGGATAGCCACTGTTGAATTTGGGCAAAAGTATAACATTACCTAACCTATTTTAATGGAATTACTTCAACTATTACATAGAAAATAATATCAGCTATCATGTGATAGGAAATTATTCTTTCCTGTAAGATCTTCAAATGGAGAATTATTTTTTTTAAATGAACATTTCTTCAAGTCCCCAAAAGTAACCTGACACTCAAGGTGTTCTATGAGCACATTTCTCAGTATATCCACTTATTTAAATAAAATACTCAGCTCAGCTTTTCTATTATCTTGACTTCCACCTGATAAGAATTTATTTTCTTAACTGTCCCAAAACAATAAAATAATTGATTATTTTAAAAAACCTTCAGACAAAAATGTAAACCCACACTCCAAATGATGGAATGATTATAAATGTCTACAATCCTCCAAAATGACTGTGAAATAATTACATATGATGCAAATTTGATGGAATTTGGTTGATGCTGTAGTTTTTTTCTTATATGTGGGTAAAAGTAATACATACCTAAGAATAGCCACATAGAGCCATCTGAGAACATATGTCACAAAATTCACAATTAACTGAATGGTATCAATTTATTTTGCTAATGACAGTAATTTGTAGTAATAATAGAAAGATTCCTCTGGAAGAAATAACAAGTATATACCAAATAAATAGTATGGAAATTATAGTAAATAGAATATAAAAGTTAACAAGAAAACATGAGGAGGCTAAGGAGAGAACACTGGCAATAGCTTCTCCACATTCCACCTCAAAATTCAATATGTCAGAAACAGGTTGTGTGTGATGGAAGAAAGCACACAAAAATAGTCACTTACATATGTCCCAGTACAATCCAAATTCAGACCAAAGAAATTCCAACAACTTTATGATAAAAACAAAAGCCAATCTATTGATGATAGTTCCAAGGAGTTATTAAAGTTAGGTGATATGTTAAAGATTTTCCCAATAATCTTACTTCCCTTTCTGTGGAGCTACTTAGAATACTTAAAAGATGGCAAAGTACATATATTTTGTATTATTTAAAAAAAATTACACTTCTGGGGCTGGAGAGATTGCTTAGTGGTTAAGGATTTTGCCAGCAAAGCCAAAGGATCCAGGTTTGATTCCCCAGTACCCACATAAGCCAGATGTACAAGGTGGCACAGCATCTGGAGTGCATGTACACTGGCTGGAGGCCCTGGCACACCCATTCTCTCTCTCTCTCTTTTTCCCTCTTTCTATCTCTCTCCCAAATAAAATAAAGTAAAATTACTTTAAAAGACTACACATCTGAATAAATATTACTTTTTCTTTATTCATTTCCTTTCAAAATGTGTTGATATATATGCTATCATGCCATATTAAGGTAGTGTTAAGCTAAAGACTACACATTTGTCCATTTTCTCCAATGACTGCCACAACACTTGTCATATAAATACATACTCACTTAAAAAACACTATCCATAATCCACCACTATGGTCAAAGTATGATATAGGGATAATTAAAACGAAGCTTCTGGCATCATATTTATAGTTTATCATAGGAAAAAGGTTTATAGAAATATAATTATAATTCCTAATTTCATTAAAAATTTATTTGACCAGGGCTGGGGAGATAGCTCAGCATTTAAGGTGCTTGATTGTAAAGCCTAAGAACTCATGTTCGAATCTCCAGGCCAGATGCAAGTTCATAGTGTTGCACATGTGCATAAGGGAATGCACGTGTCTGGAGATACTTTGTAGTGTCTAAAGGCCCTGACATACCCATTTTTTCTCTCTCCCTCTTTTTCTAACTCAAATTAAAAAAAAAAAATACTTACCCAACGATAACTTTCCATAACTCTCAGATGAGGTGGGTCTTAAAAAAATTGATATCTATCTATTATTTTCAAGAAGAAGGAAAGAATGGGAGGGATTGAGGGAGAGACAGAAAGAGAGAGGGGGAGAGAGAAACAGAGAGACAGAAAGAAAGAGGCATGTGGGTCTTTTTTTATCATCACCAGCTGAAATCCCCCTCCTTCCTATGTAATTGAAGGTCTTTTACTCCTTTTCTGCATTACATTGAGTTCCAGTTAGTACAGGTGAAGCATTACTCTAGCTAGTGAAAGGGTCCTGACATCACTGAGCTTACCTCAATGTTGAAGAGAGATGATATAACCTCAAGTAGAATTAGTCCCAAAGAAGAAAAACAAATAAACAACTGAAAGAGTAGTGGAATGAGATGGCTCTAGATTGGGATATTCTAAGTAGCCTTTTAAAGAAATGACAAGATTCAGATATCTGAATAAAGCTAATTACTGTATTGATGTAACTAATTACATCAAACATAGATGCTCTAAACAACACACACATCATGTCAGAAGTTTTTAGACAAGAAGTTTGATATGGCTCTCCTGGAGTTAGAATTACGGTGTCCACAGAGTGGCCTGCCCTCTGAGTCCTTAGGGATAATCACATCCTTTTCCTTTTCTGGCTCTGGAAGCCATTTAGATTCTTTTGTGCATGGTCTCCTTTATTTATCTACCTTTAAAACCAATGAATGGGATCTTTTTGCGCTGCATTTCTTTGTTACTTAACCACCAATATATTTGATCTAGTAGTCTCTCTTTCTCAAAGTCTTTAATTTTAATCACATCTTCAGAGTCCCATTTGCTATGTATCCAAGTATCATTACGTAGACATCTGTGAGCATAGGGTAAGGAACTATGCCTGCCACACCAGATAATATTATATATATATGCATGCATATATCTATATATAATTTATATAAAGATATTACACCAATATCCTTATATATTGATATCATATTCCTATCCTAACCATATCCCCATCTCTCTTCTATGTATCTACCTCTAATGTTCTATCATCTATCTAAAAACCTACACATTTACTCATGCATCTAAAGATCTAGGAAAAAATATCAAAGTAGAATATTTAGACAAAAAAAAATATCAAAAAAAAAATATCAAAGTAGAATATTTAGACAAAAAAGACTTGTTACATTCGAGTCTCTATTATGGATTCAATCATAAAAGTCTGCCAAAGGCTATGTTTGCCAGCCTGTGGCACTGCTGGGAGGTGGTGCCACCTAACGGGGTTGGATCCTAGTTGGAGAAAGGGAGGGATGTGTCTTCTTGCTCTGCTTTCTGACTGACATGAGGTGAACAGCTTTCTTGATCATGTGCTCACACTGTCATGTTTTGCCTCACTACAAACTTGGAATCAAAGTGGCCAAGTAGTCATAAACTGAAATTTCTGCAATTTGTAAGCCAGAATAAATCATCTTTGAAGTTGATTTTTCTAAGTATTTCATTACAAAAAGTCACATGGGTTCTTTGCAGAGGATGGTGCTGTGAAATCTATTTATTTTGCTTCCTGTGTGTGGTCTGCTGGAATAGAAGAACATGCATGTAGAGATCATGTCTGTCTCATTCACCAGAGTATTATTTTTGATTTAAATATTTCCCAAACTATTTGGTCCAAGTATAAATGAATGAATGAGATGTATTGTCCATAGTAATAATCAATAAATGTTCCCTTGTCTCACTCCTATGTTATCTTCCCTTTCCTCCCTCCTTCCTTCATTCGCTTTTTCTTTCCTTCCATCCCTTCATTCTCTCTCCCTCTTTCCCTCTTTCCCTTTCTTTTTTCCTTTCTCTATATTTAAAATGAGAGCTAACCACACTTATCATCAAATGCCTAAGGACTGAGAGGATGACAAAATTTGTGGGACAGTTATGTGGAAATGAAATAACATCTCAATGCCTTCCCAGTTTATGGGTTAGCATTTATCCAGAGGAAGTACGACAAAAACCTTACAGAGAAAATTCTCCATTGTTAGTTACGTTTACATTTGTATTGATTGGTTCCCTGTGAATTTTCAGTTTTATCAGGTGTGGCTTTACCTTGTAGGCTTTATCAGGCTGTCAAGAGCACACAGCAATCATGAGAACAAGGTTTACCACATATTCCTTCTACTTCCACGTGAGCCATGTCAAAATCTCCTTCCATTGTCAACCTTTACTGTCACTGAATGGCCATCATATGTCAGAGATGCTATGCACTTCCTGAGCATTATTTCATCAACTAAGTCCTACAATTTACTATTAATGGCAATTATCCATCTGTGTATAGCGTAGGCATTAGTTATATCTTTAAGCAGGAAAATAGTGGTTATGTTTGTAGAGAAGATGGACTTCTCTGAGGTTAATTGCTTTACAGAATTGACCCTGGAATCATGCAAATATTTTCAATAATTTTATTACATTTAAGTGTATAAAAGAAATTCACAAATTAAAGTATAATTAAGTAAATAAACATTTTTTTGCAGATGGTGGCATAATTACAGAGGTAAAAGTAATTTCAAATGGTTGAAGCCATAGTAATTGTGCACTCTGAAAATGTAAAGAATAGATTAAAAACACAAACTGCTTTCAATGATAAAATTGTATGTAATCCAGTTGGTTTTGTTTTTGTAAAACTCTCAAGTGTGCAAAATGTAAGAAAATGATTGAATAACCATGCTGTTTTGCTAGGTTCTTAACTTTCTCACCTAGGAAGAAAGGATTGGTAAGAGAAACTGAAAAGTCCATGGGCCAAAACTTCAGTTGTAATGATTGTTATGAATTGCTGTCATTTTTTAAAGAAAAAAAAAAACAGAGCTGGAGAGATTCTTGAGAGAATAAGACACCTGCTTGCAAAACCTAAGGCCCTGGGTTCAATTTTCTAGTACCTACATAAAGCCAGATGCACAAGGTGGCACATGCATTTGGACTTCATTTGTAGTGGCTAGAGGACCTGGAGTGCCTATTCTCTTTCTCTCTCATAAAAACATAAAGTGAAAACATAATTAAATTAAAATAATATTAATTAATTAATTTCAGCACCCAGAAGGCAGAGGTAGGTAGGATCACCATGAATTTGAGGTTATCCTGAGACTACATATTCAATTCCAGGTCAGCCTGAGCTAGAGTGAGACCCTACCTTGAAAAAAAAAACAACTAAAATACCTTAAAAGAAACAAACAAAAATGGTATCCATTAGCTCTTTCTAGGGAATAGCAATAGAACATCTATCACTGTTGGCACCTAGTAAGTGCTTTGTGAATGCAAACTAATGTTATCTTCTCAGTTTTGAGTTGTTTACTTCAAATCTTTTATTTTACTTTTTATTTATATATTATTTGAGACAGAGAGAAGGAAGGGGACAAGTAGACAGAGGGAAAGAATGGGCTAGGCACACCAGGGCCTCCAGCCACTGCAAACAAACTGCAGACACAAGTGCCACCTTATGCATTCTGGTTTATGTGGGTCCTGGGGAATTGAACTTGGTCCTTTGGCTTTGCAGGCAACCACCTTAGCCACTAAGCCATCTCTTCAGATCTCTATTTTGTTTTTATTTTTAGATTTTTCAAGATAGGTTCTCAATCTATCCCATGGTGACCTGTAACTCAGTCTGTACTCCCAGCTGACCTTAAACTCATGGCAATCCTCCTACCTCTGCATCCAAAGTGCTGGGATTAAAGATGTAGGCCACAATTCCCTGATAATTAATTATGTTAAGTGAGTTAGGATTAGATTCTTGATATTTTCACCAAATCCTTAATCCTGGCCAATATTTTTCCCCTCTCCCTTTCTTAGATTTTTGTTGTGTTTTGTTTTCAAGGTAGGATCCCACTGTAGCCTGGGATGACCTGATCTCACTCCCTAGTTCCAGGCTGGCCTTGAACCCTCAGTAGTCCTCCTATCTCTGCCTCCCAGTGCTGGGACTAAAGTCATGTGCCACTATGCCAGAACCTCAAATATCTTACTAAGAAGAAGAAAAAGCTAAGATTAAAACATAAGCAGCTGATAAAAAATATCATTTCTACATAAGCTCCTTGATTGAGTAGATCTAATACTAGGACATGTGAAACATTCATATACAATAGCAGCTATAATCTTAAGGGAAATAATGAATTTTCTCTCATCAAAATTGGACCTCATAGAAAGCTTCATCAAGAGGTATTATTTTACACAGTAAAATTTTTATATCCATGTTTATGTAGATATTTTCCCAGTAATATGATCTAGTCAATTGATTTTTACTTTTATCTTTAATTCTCCTTCCCTGTGTTTGATGATAGTGACCATATGAAGTTTCATCTATGCATGATTTGAAAAGTTAGATAGGGGCTGAAGAGATGGTTTAACTGTTAAAGTTCTTGCTTGTGAAACCTAAGGACCCATGTTTGATTCCCCAGTACCCACACAATTCAGATGCTCAAGGTGGTGCATGTATCTGGAATTCATTTGCAGTGGCTAGAGGCCCTGGCATGCCTATTCTCTACCTCTCTCTCTGTCTCTCTTTTTCTCTCATAAATGGAATAATAAAAGAAACATTGTGAATTTACATTTTTTTAAAAGTTAGATAATATGCCAGGTAAGGCAATTCAGACTAGTTTTACATCTTACCCTGAAAGACCACAGAAGATCATCAGGCACAAGGAACATTTCAGAATCACATACATGTTGGCCATCATTGGTTTTTACCCAGATCTCTTTCTTATATTCTTTTCCTTATCTTGTTTTTGAAATCTCATTTGAAGCTTTCTTGCATCTTGCTGAATTTGGCATAATACACAATATCTCTATTAGTTCGATTCTCAACTATTCCATCAGGTTTTTCTAGGCTTTGGTTGAATCACTTGGTTTTCATATTCATTGTGGATGTGTGCTTATTTCTAACAATAATCATTTTTGCAGTTCATTCAAACAAGTGTAAGGTCTACTCCTTTATATATACCTTTTGAGATTCCATGGGCATGCTGATATGAAGACTACACAGGCATGCCAATGTGTTCACATACGTGTGTACATATTATTTATGTGAGTCCTATGTATTATAAAATATACAAGGAGGCATGAGGCAGTGGGATGAATACAACTAGACATTTGTTGACATGGCTTCTTGACCTGATACTACTTAGAAATTGAGAGTATATCTTGGAGAAGTGACTTTCACCTGTCTTCTCATTTTCTTCTCTTTAAAATGCTTACTATGAGTAGCATAGTGAAAATGGTTAATGGAAAAGAAAAATCAAGACATAGTATTTTCTATTCTAAAACATTTTATGTATTTATTTGAGAAAGAGAGAGATGAACTTAAGATGCATGTGCCACTTTGTGTATCTGACTTTATGTGGGTATTAGAGAATCAAACCTGGGCTGTCAGGCATTGCAAGCAAGTACCTTTAACCATTAAGCCATCTCTCCAGCTCCCATCATGTACTATTTCCCACTGGAGAACTTCTAGTCCATACATGCTAGCAAGAAAAAAGTATAAATTCAAGTTCATGATGAAAATGAGCATTTATTCCATTCTTTTCATGTGGTATGCATTGAACCCAATATCCATAATATAACTTAAATATTATCATAAACTAACCAGACATATGTTACTACTATTAACATATTTTAGAAAAAAGAACAATATTTACAGAATTTAGTAGCTTCCTTAAAAAAATCTGACTGCTAATAAGTGTTTAAATTCAACCTCAGGACATTCTGATATCAGAACCACCATCTTCAACCTCATCCCATACTCTGTTTCCCATGCATATGTTAGACAAAAGACACCTGGAAAGTATGTGTTAGAGCAAAATAGCAAACAATGAAAGCTGTTCCTTTACAGAAAAGTGAGGTGTCTTTTGAGCTTGGTATGGGAATCCGAGTTTATCAAGTGAGAGACGGTTAAGTGGAAACTCCTACACAGAGAGAAAGCAAAGAATAACTCACACAGGGATGGGACTAGTGTTTCTTAGCTTTATCAAAGGCAGACTAGGCTGGTGGACATGAAAAACGCACTACATATCAGATCAGACAAATGAAATCAAGTGAAGAGTTTGCAAAATACCATTTAGTAATGTCTTTGAATTTGTAATGTGTACAAAGTTACCCAGTCAAGTTACTTCATGATCTTTGTCTAATATTGATTCTGATTAGAATGTTTTGGTACTTTAGTACTTTGGTGCACTTAGCATTTCTAACCATCTCACAAGCTTTGATCAACAAAATGATTTATCACACAAAGAAACAGGAATTTTTTTTTATCAAATGTGCCCTATTAAGTGCTTATGGCTGTGGAAAAATATGGTCTTATTTACATTTCAGAAAGTAATTTTTCTTCAATATAGAACATGACTTTCTCATCAAAATTTATATGATTAAATAAGACATACAGTTTTTAAAAGTTTTCATTGCATAAATATACTAGGTAATACAAGCATAATCTTCATCTTTCCTTGACAGAAAACTTATCAGAATGTTTGGAAAGATAAGTGAGATAGGTATGCTATACTTCTAACTGTAATTCCATATGCTAAACTTAGTCACACCATTGTATGTTTTTGTAGTTGCCAATGCACATGGCTGGATGAATTTCTGCATTGATGGAGGTCTGCTATTTGTTTGCCAAATGGGACAAATTTAAGCTTGTAAAAGAAATGCAGACTGTTGTGCCTGCCAAATGGTTTAGAAACAGCAAGCAGAGACTTAACCACTCAGCATGCTCTCCATCCAATAACTGTACCTGCTGAGTGTGTGCATATCCTACACTTCAAAGGAGCCAAATTTGAATAAAAGCTCTTGAAATTCATAATCTGTAACTTCTTTAGCCTTTACAAAGATAGGCACAATTTGGTTCAAAAGCATAGCAATAGCATGATGCTAACAGACAAGCTATTTCATGATCATTGGCAAACATATAAGGTCTCTCATTGAAGCTTCAAAGTGCCTTTAGACACACATTCTTATTACCATGTACAGATCTGTACATTGAAACACACATACACTTGACCCAAATAACAAATTTTTTGACATGGAGGGTTGGGTATAAAAATCTGACCTTTACATTTCTGGGACTGTAGATTATTTTAGGATATCCTGCATGAGGATTGTTATCCTAAATGCTTAATTTATATTTCCACTTCACTGTCTGTACAGAAAGCATGTTCTCATGCCTTTAAGTCCTTATTTTAACTTATTTGATTTCTATTTATACAGAAAGAAACATAGTCCCTTTCATTCATAATCTTCTTATTATTGTAATATAAAATATAATCAAATTTCCAAAGTTTCCTTCCCCATCAAAAAATCCAAAGTTGGGCTGGAGAGATGGCTTAGTGGTGTAGCACTTGCTTGTGAAGCCTATGGACTCCGGTTTGAGGCTCAATTCACCAGGACCCATGTTAGCCAGATGCACAAGGGGGCGCATGTGTCTGGAGTTCATTTGCAGTGGCTGAAGGCCCTGGCGCCATCCATTCTCTCTCTCTCTCTCTCTTTCTCTCTCTCTCTCTGTATCTCTCAAATAAATAAGAATAAACAAACAATTTTTTTTTAAAAAATACAAAGTAATTCTGCAAATACATGTAATTTATTTTAATAGACATAAAATGAAAGAACTGAGTTACCATATGCACAACATTCAATTTCCAGGATTAATCCTGTTGGCCTGAAATGTGGAAAGATCTCAATATCTACATAAATATTTTAAAATATTGAAGTGGTAATTGAGTCTAGTGAAGATATTAGTATCAGGTTAACCATTCAGGTGTCTATAAAATATCAACATTCTCCACAAGATTCAAGTAGAACTCTACACCTTATAACATGGTATTCATAATTCTTAGAATTCAATGAGAATTGCTCAACAAAGAATCATGAAAATCTCAGATGTCAGAAGATAATCAACAAATGTCAATATCATGATGCTACAGATGCTAGAACTATCTAACAAAACCTTTAGAGTAGTTATTTCAAAAGTGTGTTAGCAAGCATGTAAAATCTTGGAACATATTTTAAATAAAACATGTAACAGCAAAAAATATATTTTAAAAGAAATTAAATTTTATGCCATCAATTAAAACCTAAAAGAACAAAAAGTTTAAAACTTCTAGGAAGCTACTCAATAGTAAAATAGACCTGATAGTCTAAGAATCTAAAGATGAATCAATAAGATGTTACTGAATCTTAACAAAAAAGTAGGTGTGCTAGAGAAATGACTTAGCAGTTAATGCACTTGCTGGCAAAGCCAAAGGACACAGGTTTGAATCTCCAGTACCCATGTATGCCAGATGCGCAAGGTGGCACATGCATCTTGAGCTCGTTTGCAGTGGCTAGAGGCCTTAGTGTGCCCATTTTCTCTATCTGCTTCTCTCTCTCTTTCTCTGTCCTTCTCTCAAATAAATAAATAAATAAATAAATAAAATATTTTTTTAAAGAGAAAAGTAGGGGACCTCCAGCCAAGATGGAGACCACCTAGCTGTGCTGCAAATCCCAGGGAAAGAAAGGCAGAACATTAAGGGTTTTCTGGGTCTTATTGTCATTAGGAGGGCACAGAGGGGGGAAAATCAGGGACTCATGGATCCCCTCATAGGCGGGTAGACCACCCCTCCCACCAAATGGCTGCCGCCCTGCCACTGCTGCCACTGCTCTCCGATTGTGCACCAATCATGTGCCAATAGTGGCCGATTGATCCCTGTGTGCAGAAGCTCAAACTGCTCTGCATACATTACTGCTCCTGCCATTGTGCATTCAGCGAGCCAAGTCCCACAGCAACTGCCACACAAGCCCAGACTGTGTCTCTGGCTTGCAACAGCTCAGATGCCATCCCCTACCAGTCTGCCATGCCGGCCATTCCCACTCTCCTGTTGCAGGGGAGTATAGACTGTTTCCGGGTCCCAGTGTTCCCAGCTAGAGTTTGGGCTGCTTCAGGGCTTGGTACCTCAGTCTCCCTCCAAGCTTGAACACAGGCAGCTTTGGTTCATTACCACCTGAGAATTAAGGCAACTTTGGTACCCCCTCAGGCAGTAAATAGGCTGCTTTGGCAAGTGGGATCCAAAGCCCAGGCTGCTTGGAAACTGCCCCAGGCTGCCTCAGATTCCCATTGCACTAGAGCCCAGGCTAATCTACCCACATACATGCCCATACACTGTCATGGACAGACCACAGCACAAAAGAAATAACATGAAAAATAAAATGCAATAAAATCCAATTAGATCACCCAGTCCTACAATGAATACATCTAACCAAAACATAGAAGAGTTATTAGGATCAGAACATCAAATTGAAGCTATGAGCAATGCAACCCTGACCAACCTACTGCTAGAACTTGCAGGAAAGCAACAAAGGACCAACAATCATGTGGATGCTACCATCACTAAGCTAGAATAAATTGATAAGAGATAGGAAGGAGATCAAAGAGAGTTAATAGATGGTGGGAGAGTGAAAAAAATAGGACCTTAAAAATCAACTAGCCATACTAAATGAAGACATAATGAAATGCAAGGATGAATTCCAAGAATCATCAAGAAAATCAGAAAATGATGTGAAAAGGGAGCTTGACAGAGCAATGGAAATGATACATAGAAAAGTAGTAGAAAATGCAAATGTAATTGAACAAGTCCAAAACTCTCTAGAGGCTCTCACGAATAGAGTCAGCAAAGTGGAGGATAGAAACTCTGATCTGGAAAACAGGATGGAAGAAACAGTTCGAGAGTTCAAAAATTTCAGTAAGTTCAAAAGTTCCTATGAACAGAACATGAAGGAACTGTGGGATACACTTAAATGCCCTAATATCAGAATCATTGGAATACCAGAAGGAGAAGAATTTCAGACCAAAGGCATGGAGAAATTATTCAACAAAATAATTGAAGAAAACTTCCCCAGTCTCTTAACAAAAAGGCCCATCAAGATACAAGAAGCCAACAGAACTCCAAACAGACTGGACCAAAGGAGAAACTCTCCAAGACATATTATCATGAAGACTCTAAACATTGACACCAAAGAGAAAATCCTAAAAGCAGCTCTGGAAAAACAGCACACCACTTTCAATGGTAACCCCATCAGAATTACTTCAGACTTCTCAATGGAAACCCTGAAAGCTAGAAGGCCCTGGAATGAAACACTCCACAGTCTAAGAACCTATGGCCTTCAAAACAAACTACTGTACGCAGCAAAAATATCCCTCATAATAGATGGTGAGAGAAAAATTTTCCATGACAAAATTCAGCTTTACAATTATATGAACACAAAACCAAACCTACAGAAATTATTTCAGGAAATCTTCCACAAAGAAGAAACAAATAACCAAACTCAAATGCCTACAAGAAGCAGATCATAATAACCAAACTCAGAGTAGGAACAAAAAACTTCAATGCCCATGAAAACACCAACACATATCCACCATCACAATATGGCAAGAATCAAATCAAATCTCACAGTCATTTACCCTAAATATTAATGCCCTTAATTCACCTATCAAAAGACACAAGCTAATAGGATGGATCAAATATTAGACCCCTCAATCTGTTGCATTTAAGAAACCTACATCACCATTAAAGACAGACACCTCCTCAGGGTCAAAGGGTGGAAAACAATATTCCAAGCAAATGGGAATAAGAAACTAGCAGGCGTAGCTATATTAATATCAGATAAAATAGACTTTGAACCAAAAATAAGCAAAAAAGGCAAAGAAGGCTACTTTCTACTGATCAAGGGGACAATCCATCAAGAGGATATTACAATAATAAATCTATATGCACCAAACACAGGGGCACCACATTTCATAAAACAAAACCTAATTGACAATAAAATAGAAATAACCACCAACACAATCATAGCTGGGGACCTCAATACACCATTATGAGTAATAGACAGATCATCTAAACAGAAGCTCAACAGGGAAGTAAGAGAGCTCAACAAAACCATAGATCACTTAGACCTAATGGACATCTACAGAACTTTCCATCCCAAATCCACAGACTACACATTCTTCTCAGCAGCCCATGGAAAATTCTCTAAAATAGACCATATACCGGGTCACAAAGACTGCCTCCACATATTTGGGAAAATTGACATAATTCCCTGCATGATATCAGATCACAATGCTTTATTGCTAGAAATCAACAACAAAAGACCCACCAAGAATCCCAACAGCACCTGGAACTGAACAGCACACTTTTAAACAATAAATGGATAGTGGATGAAATAAAAAATGAAATTGCAAAATTCCTAGAATTGAATGGCAATGAGAACATATACCAAAACTTATGGGACACAATGAATACAGTACTCAGAGGAAAATTCATAGCACTCAATGCCTTCATAAAAAAAAGACAGAAAGATCCCAAATCAACAACCTAACAATACACTTAAAGGCACTGGAAAAACAAGAAAAATCCAACCCAAAGAGCTCCAGAAGGAAAGAAATAATTAAAATCAGAGCACAAATTAATGAACTGGAAACCAAGGAAACAATTAAGACAATTGACAAAACAAACAGCTGGTTCTTTGAAAAGTTAACAAGATTAACAAGCCCCTGTCCAATTTGATGAAGCAAAAAAAAAAAAAAAAGGAGAAGCTTCAAATTAACAAAATTCAAAATGGAAAAGGAGAGATCACAACAGACATAAGTGAAATTGGGAGAATCATCAGGACTTATTTCAAAAACCTCTACTCCACAAAACTGGATAATGTGGAGGAGATGGATAAATTCCTTGACACATACCATCTATCAAAGCTAAACACAGAGCAGATTAATCACCTCAATGAACCCGTCATACCCATGGAGATTGAAAAAATAATAAAAAAAAACCCTCCCCCAAAAGAAGAGTCCAGGACCAGATGACTTTGCAGCTGAATTCTATCAAACCTTCATGGAAGAACTCAAACCAATCTTCCACAAACTGTGTCACACAATTGGAAAAAAAAGAATGCTACCCACTCCTTTTATGAAACTAGCATCACCCTAATTCCAAAACCAGGCAGAGATGCCACAAGGAAAGAAAACTACTGGCCTATTTCCCTAATGAACTTAGATGCAAAGATCCTGAACAAAATCCTTGCAAACTGAATCCAACAACACATCAAAAGCATTATCCACCTTGACCAAGTAGGATTCATCCCAGGACTGGTTCAACATACAGAAATCGGTCAATGTAATACACCACATAAACAAGGTTAACCATAAAAACCACATGATCATTTTGATAGATGCAGAAAAGGCCTTTGCCAAGATACAACATCACTTCATGATCAAACATTGGAGAGAATTGGCATGGTTAGTTCATATCTTAACATAATAAAGGTAATATACAAAGCTCCAAAGGCCCAAATAATACTTAATGGAGAGAGACTGGAGGAATTCCCATTAAGATCAGGAACAAGACAAGGTTGTCCTCTCTCACCTCTGCTTTTTAATATAGTACTGCAAGTCCTAGCTCAAGCAAAAATACAGGAGAAGGAAATAAAAGGGATACTATTTGGAAAGGAAGAAGTTAAGTTAGCTCTATTCCCTGATGACATGATTGTATATGTCAGACACCCAAGAGACTCCATCCCAAAACTCTTGAAGGTGATTAGCTCCTATAGCAAAGTAGCAGGTTACAAAATCAATGCACAAAATTCAGTAGCATTTCTATATGCAAATGACAAAGAAACAGAAAGAAATAAGGGACATGGTCCCATTTTCAATAGCAACAACAACAAAAATTTCCTAGGAATAATGTTCATCAAGGAAGTGAAAGATCTATATAATGAAAACAAAAAAACACTAAAAAAAGAAATTGAGGAGGACTTGAGAAAATGGAAAGACCACCCATGCTCCTGGATAGGCAGAATTAACATTGTGAAGATGTCAATCCTACCAAAGGCAATATACAGATTTAATGCAATTCCAATTATAATCCCTACAGTGTTCTTCACAGTGATAGGAAAAATCTCAAATTTCATATGGAAAGGCAGAAGGCCTTGCATATCCAAACATATCCTCAGTAAAAGAAATACAACTGGTGGCATCACCATACCTGATCTAAAGCTATATTACAAAGCTATAGTAATAAAAACAGCATGGTACTGGCATAAAAACAGGAGTATAGACCAATGGAATAGACTTGAGGACCTGGACTTTGGGTCAAGCAACTATAACTACTTGATATTCAACAAAGGTCTGAACAATATAGGCTGGAAACAAGACAGCATCTTCAACAAATGGTGTTGGACAAACTGCATAACCACATGCAGGAAACTGAAACTTGATCCACACATTTCACTACACTCAAATCCAAATGGATCAAAGACCTCAATATAAGACCAGAAACTTGAATACTACTGGAAGAACATTTAGGAAGTACTTTCCATGATATAGGAATGGAAAAAGACTTCCTGAACAAAACCCCAGTAGCTCACAAGCTTAAATAGTCACTCAACCAATGGGATCACATGAAGCTGAATAGTTTCTTTACAGACAAGCATACAATAAGCAAAGCCAATAGATTACACACAGAATGGGAGAAAATATTTGTGGGTTATCCAATTGATAGAGGACTAATCTCTAGAATCTACAAAGAACTCAAAAATTTAAACAGTAAGAAGTCAAATACCCCACTCACAAAATGGGGCAAAGAGCTGAACAGGCAGTTCATGGAGGAAGAAATACAAATGGCAAACAGACACTTAAGAAAATGTTCATCATCCCTAATCATCAGAGAAATGCAAATTAAAACAATGATGAGATTCCACCTTATCCCAATAAGGATAGCAAACATCAAAAATCAAATGAAAATAAATGCTGGTGAGGATGTGGAGAAGTAGGAACACTCATCCACTGCTGGTGGGAATGTAGGATGGTACAACTACTTTGGAAAGCAATATGGAGACTCCTGAAAAAGCTGACTACAGAGATACCCACAGACCCAGTTATTGCCTTACTGGGCATCTATCCTAAAACCTTCAAAACACAGGCCAGAGAGATTTGCTCAACCATGTTTGTATTGGCTCAATTCGTAATAGCTAAGAGCTGGAATCAATCCAGATGTCCATCACTAGAAGAATGGATAACTAAGATGTGGTATATGTACACAATGGAATTCTATACAACAGTAAGAAAAAATGACACAATGAAATTTGAGGGAAAATGGTTGAACCTGGAACACATGATTCTCAGTGAACTTACCAAATCACTGAAAAATATTGCCACATAGTCTCACTCATCTATAGCACCTAACTTGAATCTACCCAAGATACCTTACATACCCAGAAAGCATCTCATGGACTAGACAGTAGGATGGATGGGGAGGACGGGAGGGCATTGAAGGGGTGGGAAACCCTAATCTTGACACAAATGGCAATGGTACCATAAAATTCTACTTCCTAAAAGGCAGACCAAATATCTGAACCTTCACCAGGCCCTTAACAGGAAACACCTGAAGCACAAAATACTGGAGAGGGTAGGATTAAGTCTAACCTAAATCTTCTACATCTTCGCTCCCTCCCTCTCCCTCTCTCTCCCCTCTAACTCTTGTATATTAGTTATCCTTTTCTTCATTTTCTTAGTGGGCACTGACCTGTAACTCCCAGTATCAGCATGGGGCCACCATCCACAATGAGCTTTTGATCAGAGAAACCTACAAGTTTTCCTAAAAAAATGACAGATTTCTGTCAGAATACTTGATGACCCACCAATTGTTAGTGGTAAGACCCTATTGCTGAAGACACCATATGCAGCTGACACGTAAAATGGAATGGCATGGCTGGCAGCCACAAGAGAGTCCATCCCCAGACAGCACGTCTAGTGCCAGAAGGTGCTACATGGGCGACTGGGGGAAAATGGCCAATATCTGTTCAAACAACTCATGGTCTAACCTACTTAGCAACAAATAACCTGTTGTGATACCCCCACAAGTAAAATAGTGGCACACAGCGATGGTGGGAACCAACTGCTCTTGATTTGGCTAACTGATCCCCTCAGTGGTATGAGACCCATAGCTGGAGCTGGGAAACAAGTCAGAACCATATGAAAACATAAGACCGCTCTCCAATATCAAGCTATCAGCAATCATGGGCTACAAGATGGCCTACACCTATTAAGCTCTCTATAAGAAAGTAAGGGTTATCTCATTTGTCTTGGTGCTAAATTACTCTCTGTTGGAGAATATACTTCATTTTTTCAGATAGTTGCAGATCCTAAGGAGAGAGCCATGCCGTCATACCTCAAAAGGGCCCCAGCTGAAACTAAGGAAAATTGGCGAAACAAGCCAAGGTGCTGTTTTCCTAATGAACCGGATACCAGCACAAGGAGGAAGGAGACCAACACAGAGAAAAATAAACTCCTACCAAATCATAGAGCCAGAGCCTCAGCGGCCCCTAATACCTCATCACTGAAGCAGACCAAAATGAGCCAACATGGCTCAGAGAAATTTTGTGGAAGAGGGGGAGGAAAGAATGTCAGAGCCACATGTTGGGTCATGATATGCAGAGGCATTTATCTTACCCATAACTGTGGGCTAACTCCAGAATGCATGAGCCATATACCTCAACTAGGAGGGCCAATGGGGAAGGGGTAGGTCACAGATGAGCCTAATAATGGTACCAGACTGCTTGTATTTGCTGAATAGAAAACTAATTAAAAATATTTTAAGCCGGGTGTGGTGGCACACGCCTTTAATTCCAGCGCTTGGGAGGCAGAGGTAGGAGGATTACCAGGAGTTCAAGGCTACCCTGAGACTCCATAGTGAATGCCAGGTCACCCTGGGCTAGAGTGAGACCCTACCTCGAAAAACCAAAAAAAAAAAAAAAAATTATAAGTAAAAACAAAAAAAGACGCAGGGGTGAAAAAAATAAAAGAGTAAAGTAGACATTCAGAAATAAACAAACTGCAAGTTAGTGTTAAATTAAAATGTAATACCTAAAATTGTGTTACTCTAAAGGAATATATATATGGTACTAAAACTTTTAAATAATAATTATTTAAATGGGCAATAACAATTAAATAATATGTTTGTGGAATCAATATGTTTAGAGAAACTTAAGATAATCACAAAATTCATACTGTGGCACATCATAATAATAGAAAACAAAATATTATAAAACTTTTAGAACAATTCTGCAATTACTAATGAGGGAGTAATGAGTCAGATACCAGTCTATTTCTCATGGAATTAGAGGGAATTGGCACAATATTTTTTTAAGTGTTGGCAGTAGTAACAGTCACTGCATACCTAAATCTTTATTTTGTAAACATCCTCCAGAATGAAGGGGAAAGAGTGTTTTTAGATGAAGAACAAGAAAGATAATTTTTCACTATGGAAACTATGCTAAGACAATGGCAACAAGACATCCCTTTGAGAGATGGAAAAGAAACCAGAAGGACATTTGGAAAGTCAGGAATAAAGGAAAAGGGACAAAAATGAGAAGTAATTGAGTACACTAATTGTTTTCCTGATGTTTTCTAGAATCCAAATGTATAGCATCTTCTGATGTGGTGTTTAATGTCTATTAATGTAGCATAAGAAACATATAGGAATTTTACATCAACTGAATGCAACATGAAGTTCTCATATCGTCTCAGAGCAACTATACTTTGGCAGCTATCCATGGTCAAAATTTTTTGTTGTTGTTGCTGTTCTGTTTTGGGGGCTTTTTTTGGTAAGAGTTTTGGAAAACCAGGTAGATAGTTGCAAAAATCCAATGGAATACAGAACCAAGGAGTCACTTTGAGAAGTCATACTCAAGCCTACATAGAAATTTCCCTGAACTTGGCAGGGACTACATTCAGAAATATCTAGGTCCTTCTGTGGACTGGATTGCTGCCTTATATGTCTTTGCTTCCATCAGAACCAGTCACTAAGGGGCCCATGAGAAGGAGACTCAACTACAATTAGCAACAAATGTGAGATGCTAGAATTTACAGTATAGAAATACAAAAGCTATTATAAAAATATACATCAACAAATTGAGTAACCCTGAAGTAACAAATTCTTTTGAACTTATAACCTACCAGAAACAAATGATCAAGAAATATAAAAAATAATACAAACACAAAATAATAATAGGTAAGTAGGTTGAACTTATGATGAACAATACCCAAAAAGAAAGGTCAGTACACAGCACTCGGGAGGCAGAGGTAGGAGAATTGCCATGAGTTCGAGGCCACCCTGAGACTCCATAGTGAATTTCAGGTCAGCCTGGGCTAGAGTGAGACCCTACCTCGATAAACAAACAAACAATAAAAAAAAAAAGAAAGAAAGAAAGAAAGGTCAGTACAAAGTGGAGTCCTACATAAATTCTATCAATTATTTGGTAAAAGAAATTAATTCCAACCTTTACCAAACTCTCACAAATTGAAGGTAAGTTTATACTGCCAAACTCATTTCATGGAGCTATAAATATGCAAATACCAAAGCCATATATTTAGACATAAAGGAGACTAGGAAAGATAAATATTCCTGGTAATACAGGTCCAAGAATCCTCAAAAAAATTATTTCAAACTAAATTCATAAGCATACTGAAAAGATCATTTACGATAATTGAATGGAAATTATTGATGTGAGGTAATGATGATTTAATATATGCAAATCATAAAATGTATTGCTACATATTTAGAGAATGAAATATAAATCATGTTTATCTGTATATTAAAAAATAATCATAAGCTGGGCATGGTGGTGCACGTCTTTAATCCCAGCACTTGGGAGGCAGAGGCAGAGGCAGGAGGAATGCTATGAGTTCGAGGCCAACCTGAGACTCCATAGTGAATTCCAGGTCAGCCTGGGCTGGCGTGAAAGCCTACCTCAAAAAACCAAAAGAAAAAAAAAATTAAATTCTACATCATTTTGTTGTTATTTAATCAATTCTGTGACATGATGTTGGTCAAAAGAATGAGAGCTGAGTTGTATCTCTTGCCCAAAAGTTTATAGATTACAAAACCATATGATTGTTCTCCTATTAGAAGTGAATCCAAATTGGCCTGCCATTTACCTAAGCCAGAGACAACCTGCCAGAAAAGCTGCTGTATCCGAAAATGATAAGGAGCTGGGAGGAATAATGCTACCCTTAATGAGATATGCAGTTATAGGTCCCAAAAGCTCCTCCTTTGATAGAGATGCTTGTAGATCTTCATAGTATAATCCTGATTTTGTTAAGAATCAGTTTCCAAAGTGGTTAAAAGCATGGCAAATCTATCAGAAAATGCAAGTCATTATCTTGGTGCAACATAAATCTCTTTTTAAGCCAGTTTTCTTAAACATGAGCAATAGAGGATTACTGTTTTTCTTTCTGGTAATACACATGCAAATGGGTATGAGTGCATGTAGGTGCGTGCATGGGTAAAGGGATGTGTGTGTATAGGTGCACAGGTAGAGGTATATGCATGTGTGTGAAGGCCAGAGGACAACTAAAAGTGACCTCCTTAGTTATGCAATCCACCTTTTTTTGAGATAGGGTCTTCCATTGCCCTAGAGCTCCCTAAGTAGGCTAGACTGGCTGGCCAGTGAGCCCCCAGGACTCAACTGTCTCTACTGGACTACCAAACCTGGCATTTTTATCCAGGGGTTAGGGGTCAAACTCAGGTTCTCATGCTTTTAAGACAATTTACTGACTGAGCTATCTCTTCAGCTCCTAATAACTGAGTATTTTAACAAAAACCCAGGGAGAAGTATTTGAAACATAGGAAATGAGGATTTTTTTTCAAATATCTCATAATAATAATATAGATCAATGTGTTATTAGTTCTGGAGACATTTTTAAATTGTCATAAATATAAAGTACCTTATTTCTTAAATTTAAGTCACATGAATTTAAAAAAATGGACCACATTTACATATATGTTTCTTTACTTGCAGGTCAATTCAAATTATACCTTTCTTGGGAATTTGACATGTGACAACATATCATACATAACCTATGCTTAATGATGGCACCCAGAAAAGAATGCAAGTAGCAAACACTTTATTACATCATAGATACATAGTAACTGCTGGATAAACACAAAAACTATCAAACAATGACAAAAATAAACAACATGAACACATTAGCTAAAAGCTTGAACATCATATGATATAGAAAAGAAGCAGAACATTAGTATATCAAAGACATAGAGCTGTACTTAAAGAAGAGAGTTCAACCAAGAAAAATGATAAAACATGAAGAATGTTAGAGAGCCTCTAGGTAAAGCTAGTGTCAGTAGTAAATAAGCATGGAAAGAGATATAGAATCAGGGCTTACTCATATACTAGAGAGACTTGATGTCATTTTAATGAACCTAAGAATTCTTTTCAGGGTATGAGGATCAAACTTACTCCAGTTCTTGAGAATGCATCAAAGGCATGAATTTGAAGGAAGAGAAGGGTCTGCCCCTTGTTGAGACTGCTGGTTGTTGATTATAATTCCCAATGGGCATCAAAGTGCAGCTTCTGACAGAGGCATCTCTCTTCTCAAAAGGACCTCGCAAGGGCATCTTCCTAGCAATACATCCTTCAAAAGACTTGGATTTTGAAAGGACACCCATGGATGAGGCATCCTCAAGGTATCTAGCACTCAGGCCAATCAACATGGGTAAGAATGCCAGGAAGGGAAAGAACATCCACATAACAACATAGCATAGAAGACCCTCACAGGGGTCTGGAGAGATGGCTTAGCGGTTCAGCGCTTGCCTGTGAAGCCTAAGGACCCCAGTTCGAGGCTTGATTCCCCAGGACCCACGTTAGCCAGATGCACAAGGGGACACATGCATCTGGAATTCCTTTGCAGTGGCTGGAGGCCCTGGTGCTCCCATTCTCTCTCTCTCTCTGTCTCTCTCTGTCTCTGTCTCTTTTTCTCTCTGTCTGCTTTCTCTGTCTGTCACTTTCAAATAAATAATAAATAAACAACAAAAACATTTAAAAAAAGAAAAAAAGAAGTCCTCACAGGGATGTAGTCAGGTGCTACAGGGCCAGCCAGAAGGGAGGGGTTAAATAAAGACATAAGGTGCCCTATATGATATACTTAGCAAGAACAAGGAGGTCTTGGGATTTCAAAGAGTGATGCCCCATCCATGAATCAGAATCCCCATGTCTTTACAAAATTTTCCAAGGGTCTTGAAGCAAATAACAACAAAAAAATGTTCCATAGGGCACACTGATTTGCATCACTAGAGCAGGGCGCCCTTCCTGCAGCCAGGAATGCCCGACCAGAAGACTTCAGTAGTCTGGGATCCACCCAATGTCCAATCAACTGCCAGAGCACATCCCACACGATGCAAGTGTGACTCTTCTGAAGTGTTTGACAAGAAGCCTTCAGGAATCATTCCCCACAGAGTACAATTGTGATATAGACCCACTTCCTGGACTCTCTCTGTGCACTCTGCCTATGGACCACCAATATAATGGACTTGGTGGCCAGCTACTGCAGTAGTAAGAAAGTGATGTGAAGACAGTGAAAGAATCTACCCTTCAGACCAGAAGAAAAAGGGAAGTTTATTGAATACATTGCATGAAAATAATGGGCTGCACAATCATTCCAGTACTTCCTACAGCACAGGGCAATGGTCTGTGGCTTTGTCTCCATTTGGGAGAAGTACTTGTTTCATTAGGGTGTGTTTCTTTGTGTGTCCTTTCTTGGCACATAATTCATGACATGGGAAGAAGGGCAATCCAAATTAGTCTGTGTTCAATTCCAGAGGGTTAGTATGAGTGGTTGGGCATGTCATTTCCTGTCACCATGTTTTCTCCATGATAGTGGACAATAATCTCTCAAAAAGCAAGCCGTATGATCTCTTTCCTTCCTTAAGTTGATAATGGTCATACATGTGTTCACATCAAAGAGAAGACAACTAATATTGGAATACTGGTGTTTTGCCTGTAGGCTTTCATGTCCAATTACAGATGGTGACTCATTGCTGTTGCCAGTGTCACGTGACACTATTGTATCATATATTGCAAACCCAGAAAAATGAATTCAAAAATCAAGGCACTGTGGTTAATCAATTCATATACTTTTTTATCATTGTAAAATCCAAAATTCCTACATAATGAAACATTGCTTGGCCACATAAAAAGAAAGAAAATTCTGCCACTTGAGACAATATGAATGAGTAGAGGAGGTTAAGTGAAGTAATCTGGACACAGAAAGACAATAATATGCCATCTGATTTATGCTTGAAGTTTTAGTCAAACTTATAGCAGAAAAGAGTAAAAATTTATTTTCCAGGTGCTGGTATGTTCACATGTGTCAGGTAGGGATGGAAAGCCTTTGGTCAAAAGGTATAAGCCTTTAGCTTTAAGAAGATGAATTCTCAGGATCTGAGCTACACTGTAGTGACTATACTTAATACTGAAGTGTGTGCTTATTAAGGGCATATATTTTTTCCTAGGCATATGTGTTTTTGTTTTATTTAGCTTTTTACACATATAGAATGCATCTTGATCATATGTATCCCATATTATCCTCCATTATTCTCCTCAGACCCACTGAACTCCTTCTCATCTCTTACCATTTGTTACACCATGATACCAGTAGACATGCCCTCCCCTGACAGCCATTAGCTATCATTAGCTCATCAGTGAGGGGAGGGGTCTTTAAGGTCACTGAAGGGCATATATCTTAAGTATTCTTACCACACATATATTAAATGACAACTATGAGATGATGGTTATATTAGTAAACTTAATTCTCGCTCTTATTTCAAAATGTATACACACAATCACTCATTATTTGGTACATTTTAAATGAATACAATTTTTATAATTTGTACAAAGGAAAACAAAAAACACAAATAATAAACTATGATAGGCATATAAAGATGGTCATAGCCATCCAATTTTGCTCACAATAAGATAAGCTAATACCTACAGATCTCTTAGTGTCTGGCCACTGTTGACATCATATGATTGATGGTGGTAGTAATGGAAAATCTAATATAGTAGTCCAAATAGACATTACAGTTTAATACAAAAAGATGCAAATCCTTGCTTCCAGGCTTTTATTGTGAACTCTTGAGAACTTAACCATTCTTAACCTGTTCCTGTTTCTTTGAAATGACAATAATTCCTTTTGAGAATTTGAAATGATTATAGAAGGAAATGCAGTAAAATATGTGGCTCACAGAAAATTGTGAAATATTGTTATTATCAACATCACCACCATTATTGTTACTGTTAATCAGCAGGACCTGATTACTTAACTAAGCAATATATAATTTTCACCTAAAAGATTAGAGGCTAAGCAATTAGATCAGTAAATTACATAGAATCATAAAATAATTTAATATACTTTCCTTTAAGAATAGAAATGATCAGGTAGAATATTTTCCACTGGCATGTTGAGAAACACACCCATAAAATCAACTTTAGCTACAGCATTTGAGGAACAAAATATATACTACATGACAAATTATGATAAGAAATGGACATAGTTAAAATATTTCTTAATCTATGCAGAGGAAACAAAGACCCACAGATGTGACCTTTGATTAAAGTTGCTATGCTATAGAAAATTTTTTGAAAGTATTCAGCTTCAGTAGCTGATTTTATTTTTAATTAATCAGAAATTCAATTTGTATTATGAAACAATGAAAAAAGAATTGCAATCAATTGATAACCATCAATTTTATCATTGGCTTTGGGTTTTTATTTAACTGTATTTGGGCAATTATTTAACTCATTTAAATTCTAGTTTTATAATACCACTCTAAAGTAAATCTTATATTAGAGGCCCATGTGGAAAAGAAACAAAAACAAATGCACAACAAAAAAGCAATATAATTCCATCAAGACATAATGATATAAAAATTTAAAAACTAGCATTCTAAAAGGTTAGCGTTTATTTATATATTCATCCATTCATTTGTTTAAGCCATACTTATTTACAATAAATTTAAAATGGCCTATGGAAACTAAGAGTAAAATTTCACAGTGCATCTTGGAGCTAGAACATGTCTTTCATATTATGCCTAAATTTAACGTGCGTGTATGTGTGCACGTGTGTGCACATGCATGCATGAAAGCATGTGTGATGAAATTAGAAAGGGAGGCATAAAAGGAGTAAAATAAATCTTAAGAGAAAGTGAGAAAAGGGTGGTAGAATTTATGTGACATAATACAAGAAGAGGGGAAATGATCAAAATTGAAACATTGTACACTATTTTAAAATACTAGTAAAAGTAGCTCAGGAAGTGAGTTTTACTTGGGAGAGATGAACACCTACAACTGAAAAGGTCTTAAAAACATTTAACTCATATAAATCAATTACATATTTTACTGTGCCCTGACATTTGGTGGGAAAAGGGGAAGCATGTTTTGCTATGTTACTCTCATTTGCCATTCAAAAGTTGATACCAAAGTTTGCTGCCTCAGTTCTAAAATCATTCTTTAAGAAATCATCAAAAAGAGAGGAGGTGCTCATGAGGCCTCCACCACTCTCTGATGAGTTATTAGCAGTTAATTGTTGCTGAGGAAGGAGGAGATAATTTTTTCAATGGTGTAGACAATGGCAAATTGCCTATGCTCATGTAAATTACCCTCACTCATGATCATGCAAGCAAACTCCATTAAATTTAATGAGTTACAAAAACATCAAATTGGGGGTGGGCTTTTTTGGGAAGAAAAGAAGGGGTTGGTGGGAGGAGTAAGAGGACAAGAGAAGGTAATAAGATATGAATATTATCAAAATATATTTGAAAAATATATAAAAATTATGAAATGATCAAAATCCAAAAACTTGGGCTGGAGAGATTGCTTAATGGTTATGGAGCTTGCCTACAAATTCAAATAACCCATGTTCAATTCCCCAGGACCCACACAGAAGGTGACACATGTGTCTGGAGTTCATTGGCAGAGTCTAGAGGTCCTGGAGTGCTCGCTCTCTCTCTCTCTCTCTCTCTCTCTCTCTCAAATAAATAAATAAAATTAAATTTTAAAAGCAAATAAAAATTCTCTTTAAAAGGGTGGGGGAGCTTGGAAGATATTTTAGTGGTTAAAATGCTTGCCACATAAATATGAGGGCCCGAGTTTATATTCACAGAACCAAGGTGAAATCTAGGCCAGGTTGTGTGTTTTATAAGCTGCATGCTGGGGAGGGGAAGAAGAACTGACAGGACTTACTGGTAGCTAGTCTAGCTGAACCAATGAGCTCTGGGTTCAGAGATCCTGTCTCAAATAATAAAGTGAAGGGCAATCCAGGAAGACATGTCACATCAATCTATGGCCTCCAGACACTTATGCACACACAGGCACATGCACCTACACACACACACACACACACACACACACATATGCTTACATACACACTATATACATCTACATACACAAATGTGAGACTAAACTACACAGAAGTGATAAGCAATGAACAATCACTTGGCAAGGTACAAGAATGCATATATTAGCAAATCGCTAAGATATCCACCACCTCATTAAAATACAAATGGTTGAAGTTCCATAGGGCTCTGAGAATAAATGATTCAACATTTGCCTCTTAGTTGGCACACTTTGAACCAGCAATCAGTCATAGATTGTCCAGAGGTATAGGTGATCAGGGTATTGTAACATGTTCCCCTTAGCTTTTGCATTTTCAATAAGGCTGTCAGTAATGCATGCATCACAAACACCTTAAGGTACATGACTTGGCATGGAAATTAATGCTTAAAATATACGAAGCCTAATTTTCTGTATTTGACAAAATTCTGATGCCTTAGTGATCAAAGAACAGTTTGGAACCTAGAAAATGCTGTAGGATTTCTAATCTGATTAAAGATGTGCCTTAAAAATAAGCTATTGAAAAGCAAAGGGTTGCTTTGTAATCTATAAACAAAGTAACCATCACAATTATTTGTGCATGCTTTGGAGCTTCTTCTAGCAGGAAAGCAGAGAATTTAACATACTGTGTGACTTTGTGAATAAATATTATTTGTTCTCTTTTGAACCTGCATTTTCCTTAGCACAATCAAACAATTCTGATCATACCAGTGAAAACAAAAGTAAATAACATGCTTTAGAAAAAAAAACAAGAAATAGTGGGAAAGGTAATAGGAAGGCCAAGTACAGTTCTAGACTTCCCATACATATCAGTATGATTTTATGTAAATGGACTTTTGAAACTTTAGTTTTCTCATCAGAAGTATAGAAATTCGGTTTGTATTATAAATAAATTGGTTTTGCGACAACATTTAATGTACTACTAAAGATAACCCAAATATAGTTTCATTAATGAATCAGAGGCAGAGAGAGGAAGTTAAACATATATTTAGAAGATAGTATAATTCAAAGACAGAGTATTCAAAATACTAATTATCCAGAATCAAAGTCATTTTGAGTTTTTTTTAATGAATGTTAAGATGGTAACAAGATTATAGTAAAGATAACAGAATTAGTTTCAAAACTTAGGAAGATTATGACCTAATTTATAGTATCAGTCAATGTAGGATCACTATTTCATTTGTCTTTGTTTGATGAGGGTAACATTGTGAGTTTTACTTAAAAACCAATTCACTTAGTTTCAAAAGAATGGAAAACATGGTCCTTTATTTAAGGAGACCCATGGCAGAAGCCAGAGCAGAGACTGAACAAAGTATTGGGAAGTCAGGGCAAGTTTTACAAAGTTAAATAAATACTTTGAGTTTCAACTGCCATGATAGTGCTATTACCAACTGCACATACAGAGACCTGTGAGATTCTTAGGAAAGTGAATAAGAGACCACTGTATAATAGTTTGTAGATAAGCAGTTGCAAATGAAGTGGTTGGACTTTGGTAGAATGTAGAAAAATGTTGACTATAAGCACTTCTCACATTAAAATGTGTCCCTTATACTGTGGGACCTTACAACTTTTCCTATAAAAGCTGTGATTTTTTTTAAATCTACCTCTTCTTGTTTCATATTTCTTTTTTTTTTTTAATTTTTGTTTGTTTATTTATTTATATGAGAGAGATTGAGAGTGAAAGAGGCAGAGAGAGAGGGAAAGAGAGAGAATGGGCACGCCAGGGCCTCCAGACACTGCAAATGAACTCCAGACACGTGCACCCCCTTGTGTGTCTGGCTAACGTGGGACCTGGGGAATCGAGCTTCGAACCGGGGTCCTTAGGCTTCACAGGCAAACGCTTAACCGCTAAACCATCTCTCCAGCCCTTGTTTCATATTTCTATTTTAGTTTGGTTATTTGATATAAATTTGATGTAGATCCAAACATAGAAAACCTTACATTAGAAGCTTTAAATGTACTTGTAGAGGCTGGAGAGAAGATTCAGCAGTTAAACTGCTCGCCTGAAAGCCTAACAACCCAAATTCAACTCCCAAGTGCCCACTAAAGCCAGGTGAACAAGGTGGCACTTACACCTGGAATTCATTTGAAGCTGCCAGATGCCCTGGGGGAAACATTCATTCATTCTCTCCCTCTCTCTTCTTCTTCCCTCTATCCTAAAAAGTAAATAAATAAAAATATTGTTAAAAGCTTTAAAAAACATGCTTAGCCCAGTTCCAAGCACCAGACAGTGCAGGCTGGCATTGTGTGAAGTGAATAAGCCAGATCCCTGTTTCCCAGCTCCTCCCAGTTTCCTGGTCCAGACACCTTATGTTGGAGTGTGTGTGGGCAGATGCAGTGTAATCCAGATTTCTATTACCTGACTCCTCCCAGTTCTTTGGTCACGGTAGATCCCATTGTGCCTTGCTTGGGGAGGTCTGGTCCCTATTTCAGCTGTGGAATCAGGTCTTTTGCTCTGGTATCATGACTGGCAACTTGGTACCAACATCCCTGTTCACCTGAGCCAGAGGGTGCATGGGCCAAAGGACAAAAACCTGCTTCCTCCTCTATAAAATAGTCTCCCTAAAATGGGTAGACTACAATGCAAAACAAACAAACAAACAATGAAAATCAAAATGAGAGATAAAAAAACAGAGATCTCCACCAAGGATGCCTAGTCCTACAATAGAAGCCTCCAATGAAATCATAGAGAAATCAATAGTAATTCAATCCTAAAATGAGAACACAACTACATATGAGACCCTGATGCAAACAATTGCTGAACTGGAAGAAAACTATCAAAGAACTAATAGTCATATCAATGAAATGGAACAGAATTGTCTCATAGACCATACAGATTTTGACAGAAGGTGTAACTTAATCAAAGAAAACATTAGAACTATCAAAAGAGATTTGAATGAAATGAAGTTAAGTCAAGAAATGAAGATCTGAACAACCAATTGATTAAGCTTAATGAATACTTGATTAAATGTAAGAATGGATTCCAGGAAACATCAAAAATATCAGAACTCAAACAGAAATCATACCTCATAAAAGAGATGGACTCAAAATAACACAACAGAAAACAAAAATCAAATAGAACTTATAAAACCCTCTCTAGAAGCCCTCACCAACAGAGTTACTCAGTGGAAGACAGAACCTCTGACCTGCAAGCCAAGACAGAAAAAAAAAAAAAAATGATTGGGAGGCCAAAAACTTTGCTAAGTTCAAAAAATAAGGTGAAAAGGATACAAGGGAACTATGGGATACACATTCAGATCATGAATATGCCAGAAAGAGAAGAAATCAAGGCCAGAAGCATAGATAACATATTCAACAAAATTAGTGAACAAAAGTTTCTGAGTCTCTCAAAAGAGAGGCCCATTCAGATACAAGAAGCCCACAAAGCACCAAATAGACAGGACCAAAGGAGAAAAATTCCAAGGCACAGTATAGTTAAAACTCTTAACAATGCAAACAAAGAGAAAATGTTAAAAGCAGCAAGAGAAAAAACTTACAACATGCAAATGCAGTCTCATCAGAATTATATATTTCTCAGTGGAAACCCTGAAAGCCAGAAGGGCCTGGAATGGAACACTTCAAAGTCTAAAAAACTATGGCTTCCAACCCAAACTACTCTACTGAGCAAAAGTATTCCTTATAATAGACGGTGAAATGAAAAGTTTTCATGGAAAAAGTCAACTCTATGGTTATATGAACACAAAGCCAAACCTACAGAGAATACTTGAGGGAATACTCCACACACAACAGCCAAACAACCAGTATCAGGAAAAAACAAAAAGATCACACTAACCAAAAATAGACCCGGCCCAACATAGAACAAACCATAAGAAAACACCCAACCCTATAAAACACCTCATCAAGGTAGGCATTCATTCAAGCCTCACAGTAATAATCTTACATATTAATGGTCTTAACTCACCCATCAGACGGCACAAGTTATCAAGGTGGATCGAAAAAAATGGACACTTCTATAAGCTCTCTTCAAGAAACCACCCTCACCACTAAAGACAGGCACCTCCTCAGGGTGAAAGGATGAAAATGATATTCAAAGCAAATGGAAATAAAAACAAGCAGGTGTAGCTATATTAATATCTGATAAAAATAGACTTTAAACCAAAGGTAATCAGAAAGAACAAAGAAGGCTACTTCTTACTCATCAAGGAAATGAAGCAACACAAGACATGGCAATCATAAATATATATGCCCCAAGCACAGTTGAACCACAGTTTATAAAACAAAATCTACAGGACAACAAAACAGAAATAAACACCAACATCATCATAGTTGGAGACTTCAATACCCCACTAGCATCAATAGAGAGATCATACAAGCAGAAAATCAACAGAGAAATAATAGAGCTCAACAACAGTATAGATCAAGTAGACCTAACAGACATTTACAGAACTTTCCAAATAGACCATATATTCGGCCATAAAGTGTGCCTCCATGAAGTCAGGAAAATTGATGTAACTTCTTGCATTATGTTATAAAGCTATAAATTAACATAAAGGGAGAGACACATCCAGAGCTCCAACAGATCCTAGGGACTAAACAACAGACTTTTAAACCATGAGTGGGTCATAGAAGAAATGAAAAAGGAAATTAAAAAATTCGTAGAGTTGAATGATAATGAAAACACAACCTACCAAAACTTACGGGACACAATGAAGGCAGTCCTAAGGGGGAAATTCATAGTGCTAAATGTCCTCTGTCTACCTGAAGAAAGTGAGAAAACAAGAAGAATCCAACCTGATGAGCTCCAGATGGAAAGACATAATGAAGAATAGAGCAGAAATTAATTATAGAAAACAATTTTAAAAAATCAATGAAACCAAGAGCTGGTTCTTTGAAAAATTAAACAAGATCGACAAACCCATGGCCAAAATGACCAAGCAAAAAAGAGAAATCTCAAATTAACCAAGTCAGGAATGAAGAAGGGAAGATAAGAACAGATATTAATGACATTAGAAAAATCATCAGGGAATACTTCCAAAACCTCTACTCCACAAAATTGAATAATCTGGAAGAAATGAGTGAATTCATATAAACAAACCACTTACCAAAACTAAATTCAAAGCAGATTAATCTACTAAAAAAACCCTAACCTATCACATCCAGGGAGATTGAAAAGGTAGTCAAAAACAAAAGAGGGGCAGAGAACTGAGTAGGGAGTTTTCAGAGGAAGAATTACAAATGGATAACACACACTTAAGAAAATGTTCAACATCCCTACCTTTCAGGCATTTAATGGATACCAAAGGAATCAAGATTAATCAATCACTATACCCACAGCATAGAGTATTTTATAACTTGAGAACTGTCAAAACAGAAGCATAATTGTTTGCATTTAGTTCTGACTTTACCATGATCAGATTCTTTATCAAAAGAAATATACTGAAAAAAATAAGTAACAAGTGATGAATCAAAAATCCCTCTTTTTAAAAAATAAATCTGTAGTTTCATTCAGACAAAAACTGACAGAATAGCATGATTGAAAAAGTTTCTTTTTTTTCTCCTAATTTGGTATTAATACCTCTGAAGCAGAATGATCTGCCTGAACAGACACTCCAATTAAAGATTCATGCTTCAACTTCCATGTCTAAAATGGCAGTTTTGGTTAATTTAGGAAGTGTTTTTGTCCTTCATTGGCAACATGAAACTCAAGTAGAGAACATCACAGCTGAACAAATCCAGGGAGGAGACTCAAAACTTATCAAAGCAGAAAAGAAACTATCAAACCTCAACATTAAACAAGAAACAATGTTCCAAGCCTCATCTGCTAGCTGATCTCTCAGGCAACACATCTGACTTTGAAGTAATAATCTATAATTACTACCAGATAAATTAACTTAAAACCTTAGTTTCATCATTATATTCTTTATTGTTGATAGAATAAGTATTATTTTTAAGCTATAGCCTTAATAGGCCTTAACTTTAGAACATTAGGTATTGATATGAACAAACATAGACAAGAAGAAACTGAACTGCTCTATTTGCATAAGGTCAGTTTATATTGTTGATGTCTTTAGAGAAGCTATCAACAGGAATAATTTGAAAAAAAAAGCTAGCAAGAGATTAAATTTCAAGATCTTTAATATGCCTTTTAATTTCCTCTGAGGCCTGATTTATCCTGACTTTTTGTCTTGTCTTTTGCATATTGGTAAAGTTAGACTACTTGTATCACCTGAGAGATAATGTACCTTTTCCCGTTTCTGTATCTCATTCTATGCAGTATTGATTCATTGAAGTTGCTTATCTTTAATCTTTTTTTAAATTTTATATTACCCTTTATTTTTAAAAACCTCAGTCAAATACAATGATCCATCAAAAAATATCAAAATAGAACTATGACAGACTTTAAGTGTATTCTCCCATGAAGTTTTCTTAACTCTGAAGGACATTCGTGTATCCCTATAAATGTGACATATCAATATCTCCCAACATTTGGTGTGTGTGTGTGTATATATATATATATATATATATATATATATATATATATATATATATATATATATATATTTTTGGTATATATATATATATATGTGTGTGTGTGTGTGTGTGTGTGTGTGTGTATGTGTTCTTAACAGAAGGAAGGTGTGCTATTGGCTTGCACAATATATCACAGGTCATGTATGAGTATTTGAGAAACCAACTTTCATTTCAAGCAAGGTGAGCGTTACAGGTAAATAAAATGACCTGAGAAAGTTTGGGGAATGAAATTTCATTACAAGATGCATCCTCTCCCTGCTGCAATTAGTCTGGAATTCTAAAATGCATTGTATTCTTAGGGATAACTTCCATTGTTTTATTTATTTATCTATTTATTTATTGTTTTTTATTAATTAGTTTTGTATACAGCAAACACAGTAAGTTTGGTACCATTATTAGACTCATCCGTGACCTACCCCCTCCCCTTTGGCCCCTCCTTGTTGAGGTATATGGCTTGTGCATTCTGGAGTTAGCCCACAGTTACAGGTAAGATAAACGTCTCTGCATATCATGACCCAACATTTGGCTCTGACATTCTTTCCTCCCCCTCTTCCATAAAATTTCCCTGAGCCATGTTGGATTCATTTGTGGTCTGCTTCAGTGCTGAGGTGTTGGGGGCCTCTGAGGCTCTGGCTTTCTGTGTTGGTCTCCTTCCCCCTGTGCTGACAGACACAGCACAGCACAGGAAAACAGCACCCTTGATTGTTTCACCAGTTGTTCTTACTTTCAGCCAGGGCCCTTTTGAGGTATGATGGGGTGGCTCTTATGATCTACATCTATCTGAAAAAGAGAAGCAGATTCTCCAATGGAGAGTGAGTTAGTACCAGGACAAATGAGATAAGCCTTACTTTTTCATCGAGAATTTAATAGGTGTAGTAGGCCCTCTTGTAGCCCGTGATTGATGATAGCTTGATATTGGAGAGTGGTCTTATGTTTGGATATGGTTCTGACTTGTTTCCCAGCTCCAGCTAGGGGTCCCATACCACTGAGGGGATCAGTCAGCCAAATGAAGAGCAGTTGGTTCACCACCATGGCTGTGTGCCACTATTGCACTTCTGTGGGCATCAAAACAGGTTATTTGCTCCCTGGCCTACAACTCCCTGGAAGGTATCCCATCCCTGGCACTGAAAATTTTCTAGCAACAATCTATGACTCTTCAGTGTTCCATTTTCCAAAGAAGTAGGATTCCATATGCTTTATTTATATCCTCTTAGATTTTTATTAGTCCTCCTTTCACCTTTCCTTTTCTCCCCTGACGTCATTTTGGGCCTTTGAACTCCCATTAATCTATTCTTCTACTTACATATATACAACACCATCCTACTAAGTACCCCCCTCTCTTTCTTTCTCTTCCCTTTATATCTCCTTTTTGACTTACTGGCCTCTGCTACTAAGTATTTTCCTTTCCACACAAAAGCACAATCATCTGTAGCTAGGATCCACATATGAGAGAGAACATGCATTGCTTGGCTTTCTGGGCCTGAGTTACTTCACTTAATATAATCCTTTCCAGATCCATCCATTTTCCTGCAAATTTCATAACTTCATTTTTCTTTACCACTGAGTAGAACTCCATTGTATAAATGTGCCACATCTTCATTATCTACTCATCAGCTGAAGGACATCTAGGCTGGTTCCATTTCCCAGCTATTGTGAATTGAGGGGCAATAAACATGGTTGAGCACGTACTTCTAAGGTAATGAGATGAGTCCTTAAGATATATGCCTAGGAGTGCTATAGCTGGGTCATATGGTAGATCTATTTTTAGCTGTCTTTGGAACCTTCACACTGATTTCCACAATGGCTGGACCAGATTGCATTCCCACCAACAGTGAAGAATGGTTTCTCTTTTTCCACATACTTGCTAGCATTTATGGTCATTTATTTTCATGATGGTAGCCAATCTGATAGGATAATCTGTATTTCCCTGATGACTAGGGATGTAGAACATTTTTTTTTTTAGATGCTTATGTGACATCCATATTTCTTCTTTTGAGAACTATCTATTTAGTTCCATAGTCCATTTTTTACTTGGCTTGTTTGATTTCCTATTATTTAAGTTTTTGAGTTCTTTGTATATCCTAGATATTAATCCTCTATCAGATGTATAGCTAGCAAAGATTTTTCCCATTCTGTAGATTGCCTCTTTGCTTTATTCAGTGTCCTTTGCCCTACAAACTCTTTGGAACTTCATGAGGTACCAGCAGTTAATCTGTGGTTTTATTGCCGGAGCAATTGGGGTTACATTCCAAAAGTCTTTGCTAAGACCAATATGTTGAGGGGGTTCCCCTAATTTTTCCTCTAGCAGTTTGAGAGTCTGATGTTAAGATCTTTAATCCATTTGGACTTAATTCTTGTGCATGGAGAGAGAAAATATTCTATTTTCATATTTTTACAGATAAATAGCCAGTTTTCCCAGCACCATTTGCTGAAGAGGCTGTCTTTTCTCCAGTGAGTACTTTTGGCATTTTTATCGAATATCAGGTGGCTATAGCTACCTGGACTTACATCTGGGTCCTCTATTCTGTTCCATTGATGTACATGTCTGCTTTTGTGCCAGTACCATGTTGTTTTTGTTACTATGGCTCTGTAGTATAGGTTAAAATCAGGTATGGTGATACCACCAGCCTTATTTTTGCTGCTCAGTATTATTTTAGATATTCGAGATTTTGGGGATTCCAAATGAATTTTTGGATTTTTTTTTTCTATTTCTGTGAAGTATGCCCTTGAATTTTGATGGGGATTGCATTAAATGTGTAGATTGCTTTTGGTAATATTGCCATTTTCACAATATTGATTCTTCCAATCCAGGAATAAGGGATGTTTTTCCATTTCCTAGTGTCTTCTTCTATTTCCTTATTGAGTGTTTTAAAGTTTTCATTGTAGAGATCCTTTACTTCCTTGGTTAGGTTTATCCAAGGTACTTTATTTTCTTTGATGCAATTGTGAATTGGAGTGATTCTCTGATTTCATCCTCTGTGTGTTTGTTGTTAGCATATATGAAGGCTACTGATTTCTGTGTATTTATTTTGTATCCTGCTACTTGGCTATAGGTGTTTATCAGCTCTAACAGTTTCCTGGTAGAGTCTTTCATGTCCTTTATATACAGCATCATGTCATCTGCAAATAATGATACCTTGATCTCTTCCTTCCCAATTTGTATCCCTTTTATGTGTGTCTATTGCCTTATTGCTATGGCTAAGACTTCCAGTACTATATTAAATAAAAGTGGGGACAGTGGACACCCTTGTCTTGTTCCTGGTTTTAGTGGAAAAGCTTCCAGTTTTTCCCCATTTAGTAATATGTTGGCTGTAGGTTTGTCATAAATAGCCTTTATTATATTGAGATATGTTCCTTCTATTCCCAGTCTCTGTAGATTTTTATCATGAAGGGATGTTGGACTTGGTCAACTGCTTTTTCTGTATCTAATGAGATGGTGATATTATTTTTGTCCTTCAGTCCATTTATATAATGTATTACATTTATTGATTTTCCTATGTTGAACCATCCCTGAATCTCTGGGATAAAGCCTAGTTGGTCAGGGTGAATGATCTTTCTGATATATTCTTGTGTTATGTTTGCCATTATTTATTGAGAATTTTTGCATCTATGTTCATGAGGGAAATTGGACTGTAATTTTCTTTTCTTGTTCTATCTTTGATTGGTTTTGGTATCTGGATGATGCTGGCTTCACAGAAGGAGTCTGGTAGGATTCCTTCTTTTTCTATTTTATGGAAAAGCTAAGAAGCAATGGTTTTAGTTCTTTCCTGAAGGTCTGGTAAAATTCAGCAGTGAATCCATCGGGACCTGGACTTTTTTTAGTTGGGAGATTTTTGATAACTCCTTGGATCTCCATACTTGTTATAGGTCTATTTAAGTGATTAATCTCATCTCAGTTTAATTTAGGTAGGTTATATAGATCAAGGAAATCATCCATATCTTTCAGATTTTCATACTTAATGGAGTATATGCTTTTATAGTATGTACCTATGATTTTTTGAATTTATCTGGTATCTGTTGTGATGTTGCCTTTTTCATCTCTAATTTTATTAATTTGCATTTCTTCTCTCTTTCATTTGGTCAGATTTGCAAAGGGTTTATCAATCTTGTTTATCCTTTGAAAGAAACAACTCTTTGTTTCACTGATTCTTTGGATTTTTTTTTTTTTTTTGGTTTCTATTTCATTATTTTCTGCCCTAATCTTTATTATTTCTTCCTGTCTACTGAGTTTTGGTTTGCTTGTTCTTCTTTTTCCAAGGCTTTAAGATGAGCATTACGTCGCTTACTCGCGACCTGTCTAATTTCTTAATATAGGCACTTAAAGTTATAAATTTACCTCTTAGGACTACCTTCATTGTGTCCCAGAGATTTTGATATGTTGTGTTCTCATTATCATTTGACTGTATGAGTTTTTTTAATTTCCTTCTTGATTTCATTGACCCATTCATCATTTAGTAGTGTATTGTTTAGTTTCCATGATTTTGTGTATGTATCTTTCCTTATCTTTCTTAACTAACATTGGACTGAAGTCAACCTTGTCAGATATTAGGATAGCAACTCCTGCTTGTTTTCTTGGCCTATTTGTTTGAAACACAGTTTTCCAACCTTCACCCTAAGATAATGTCCATTCTTTGCAGAAAGGTGGGTTTCTTGGAGGCAACAAATTGTAGGATCCTGCTTTGTAACCTAGTCTTCAAACCTATGCCTTTGTTTGGGGCATTGAGGCCATTGATATTAAGAGATATTTTTGAAAGGTGTGTATTTATGTTTGCCATTTTTTTATAGTTCTTACATTTCTACCTTTGCTCTCTTGTGTTAGTAGTATTTGAGTATTTTTTTCTTTGGTCCAGGTTCCTTATATGTGTGCTTTTCTTTCTCTTCAGCATGGACGATTCTTTCAAGTATCTTCTGTAGAGTTGGTTTTGTCTTCAAATATTCCTTTAGCCTGCTTTTGTCATGGAATGTCCTTATTTCTCCATCTATTTGAATGGATAGCTTTGTTGACAGTTGTTCTCTTTCAGAACTTGGAATATGTCACTCCAAGCCCCTCTGGCTTTTAAAGTTTGTATTGAGTAATCTGCTGTGATCCTGATGGACTTGCCTTTGTAGGTAAAGTGATTTTTCTCTCTAACTGCTTTCAATATTTTTTCTTGGGTTTGTGTGTTTGGTAGTTTGATTATAATATGGCAAGGAGAGGTTCTTTCCAGGTTTTGTCTGTTTGGTGTTCTAAAGGATTCCTGTGTCTGCACTGGCACCTCTTTCCCAATTTGGAGGAAGTTTTCTTCTATGATTTTGTTAAAGATGCCTACTATGCCTTTGGAGTGAAATTATTCTCCTTCTACTATATCCTGAATTCTTATGTTTGATCATTTCATAGTGTCCCAAATATCTTTAATTTCCCATTCATACTTGTCTATTAGTTTGTCTTTCTCTTTGTTGGACTATATTAGGTCTGCTACCTGGTCTGCTACCTTAGATATTTTGTCCTCTCCTTAGTCCATTCTACTGGTGACATTTTCTACAGAACTTTTCATTTCATTAACTGTGTTTTTTATTGCTAGTAATTCTAACTGTTTTTTCTTTATTATTTCTATTTCCTTATTTATGCCTTGTATAACATCTTTATTTCATTAAATTGGTTTCCTGTGTCTTCTTTGACTCCTTTGATGTCCTCTTTTATTCCTTTGATTTCTTCTTTGAACATATTCAATCATTACTTTGAAATCTTTCTCAGGCATTTCTTCTAACTCATTCTCACTGGAGGTCATTTCTGATGCATTAGTACTTTCTGATGGAATTATATTTTCTTGATTTTTGGTGTTTCTTTTGTTATAATGTATATATTTTCGCCTCTTGGATTAACTTTGTGCTTGGATTTTCTAGTTAGCTGGGTATTATTAGATGTATCAATCAATCTGATGTTATATGTCTTCAAGGTAGGAGCTTAAGGTGCTAGGTGTAGCTCTTAAGACACTGAGAGTATCTACAATAGTGAACCTATGTGTTGGGTTTGCCTGCTATGGGAGTATTCAAGTAGGCTGAGTGGAACATAATACAGCTATATTCTTAAATTTCACTAAACAATGTACACATTGGATGAAAAACAGCACAGAGTATTTATGCAATAGTAGATATTATGACAACCAGATCCTCTATTGATAAGGAGGTTAAGATTTCTGGTCTGTTGAGTGCTCCAAGTCAGCTTGTGACCAAGTGAGACCCTTCCCTATTGTATAACCGAAAAGGAAACAAAGCCACTATAAATCAAGAAGCAACAAATAACAAGCCCAAAATATAGCTTATTAAAGAATGGCAAATCTGACCGCCCATCAAATTTAACATATAATTTATCCTCTATGGAAGGTGCAAATAGCATTTCCGATTCAGGGCTCTATACCAGGTTTATTAGGCAGGTACTGACCTGGTGTAATCCTAGTTACCTTTCGGGATGGTTGTGGGCTCAGTTATGCTGTGCTTCTGCTTGGGTCCCTTTTTGTTGCACTGTTGGCTTGCTGGGCCTCTGGACCCCTGCTCTGTTTGCTGGAGCTTGGCACTGGCTTTTCCTGTGGCTCAAGCCGAGCCTGGCAGCTGTGGCCCCACGGACCTGGTGCTGCCACTGCTGGAGCTGCCACTGCTGGGGCAGCCTCTGCTGAAGATGGCACTGCTGGAGCTGCTTTGGCCTGCCTACTTGGGCTCTGGATGCGCTGGATGCCTCCTATTTCCCTGCTGCTGTTTTAATTTCTTTTACACCCCACGTTTTAGTAAAAGTGTGTATTTTTCTGTTTTTGTTTTTTTTTTGGGGGGGGGGCGTTCTCCCTTTGGCTGTTTTTGTGTGGTTCCTATGCCACCATCTTAACCAGAAGTCTCCTTCCATTGTTAATCAAAGTTTTATTTGTCCATTAATGTCTACTCTACAAACAGAAGCAGAAATGATTACAAAATCCCCTAATATTTTAGAATCAGTTTACTAGAACTGTGTGAAAAATTAAGTTCAGCTGGAGTGTGTCACAAATACATGAGAAATTAGAGTGTTGAAAGGAGAAAGGCAAATATTCAAAGATAACACATTATTTCAATTTTAATAATTTTTAATATTTTAATAATTGACCTAGTGGCTATTCTATGCTCATCTGGATAACCTTAAGATGTGACTTTGCATATCTCTAGTCATGAGTGACCCAAAATTATAAAACACAGATACCATCTCAGCAACCATCTTTTAGCCTGTGGGTCTGACAGAGGATTTAATTTCAATATGAGATTTAATGGTTATTTAAAAGGGATAAATATTATGATTCCCTTTTTTGTGTATTAAAGATTAGTGAATATAGAATATATATATATATATATGTCCCTATTTAAATATATAAATATTAATATAAATTATTTATATATATATTTAATATATATTATGTATATATTAATATATATATATAAATAGAAACAAGAACCCTGATATATGAAGAATTAATCCTGTAATTTTAAATTACCATGCCACTGAAATATCTCAAAACTCAAAGAACAGATACAGCATAACCTGGACAACAATATTATAAGATAAACCTGGAATATAGCTCCTATTACCCAGGAGATTTTCCACTTTAGTGGAAGGCAAGGCATAAAAATTTATCTTTTATTGCATCTTACATTTATAGACTTCTGTTCCCTGAATGCTAAGCTTCACATAATATCATTCAATATTTTTATTGAATTTTTTTACCCCTATGATGTTGTATAATATCCTAAATTAAGGAATCTTTCTGATATCAAGTAATGTTTCTCTGACCACATATTACAGTTATTTGTCAGCATTTAGAAATGTCTAATACCAGCAACAGAATTTTGACTTAATTTACCTAGGAAGGGACTACATATTTGACTTTTTAATGCTGCTAGTAATTTTAATGTGTGTCATGTTTCCCAGAGTAAAATGGTCATAAGGTCGATAGCATTAAACCTTCTCTGTGTTTATTTAGACACATTTGCTTTTAAAGTTACAGTTATCCTCATTATTTTTAGTACATTTCAATTCAATAAAACTTTTGCTCTACAGTGCCTTCAATTCAATTATCTATGTCTTTTCCATTGAATAGTTTTAATAATGGGTAATAGTTTACTATTTATAGGAAAATATCACTACTGAAGCTATATTAGAGAAAAGGAAAACCAGTTCACACGTGAAAGAAAAGCATGGTAGGATATGAAATTAAAGGATTGTCAATATATTGAGGAACTCAGCATTATAAAAAAATTAAATAAGATAGTTGAAAAAAATCAAATTCAACATTAAACACAACTCATTTGTGAACAGAATTAGGAATAGCCAATGTGAAATATAATGCCAGATTTAATTCTAAGAATAGAAGTCAGAGGTTATCCTCACTGCAAACCATTTTTCCCTACTTCTTCATAAATCAGCATTGCTGTTGTAGGTCTGAAAGAATCCACATAGTACATGTTGGGCATCAATGTTTATTAAAACTTAAAGGCTTCCACAGGGTGGCAGTAAGTAGCTGTTACATTAAGAGAAAGACCCGGCAAGTGACTTACAGCCTCATGAAATGAAGTCTCTGCTCTACCAAAGTGTCTAGTAAGACTCAATATGCTAGGGAATTCAGAAACACGGTGGAAAAATAAAGAAAGCCTTTAAGTTCCTCCTGGAATCCCATCTATTGGAACACAAATGATACAACTCTATTTGGCAAACCCCAGAGCATCTGATATCCACAGTGAGGAAAGTCTTCAAACCCCTTCAAATCACTTTCTGGTTCTCATGATTTGAGATTCCATAAAGGATCCTATTCCTCTTAATCTCAATTAGGTGTTCCTCATATAACTATCTGAATAATCTTACATTTGCCTCACCCCAATGCTTACATTCTACCAACATCCTCAGTTATACTAAGAATTGGCTAAGGATTGATATATTTTAACTCTCAGCACCCATCACAGCTTTGCTGCAAAATCATTTCAAACTCACTAGTCTTGTTCATTTCTTCTTTTTGTTAATTCTTTGAGGCAGGGTCCTCTTCTACCGCCAAGCTGACCTAGAACTTGTATCCTTCTGCCTCTTAGCTACTTGTGTGCAGGTATTCCAGATGTGTTCCATTATCCTGACTAATTCACCTGCCTTAGTTTAGATTTTTTTTCCCCTGTTATGCAGTCTCACATCATCCAGGAATTATCTTAACATGTCATTTCTAACAAGTATAATTATGTAACTTTTAAACAAAATTCCATATAGTATGTGTGTATGTATATATGTATGTATTCATTTTTGCCCTTTTCGGTTTTTTGAGGTAGGGTCTCGCTGTAGCCCAGGCTGACTTAGAAATTACTATGTTGTCTCAGGGTGCTCTCAAAGTCATAGCAGTCATCCTACCTCTGCCTGTTGAGGGCTGAGACCACGTCTGGCATATTTATTTATTATTAAGTAGAAACTTTGTATGAACACATAACGTGTTGGTACCATTGTTTCCCCCCTCCCTGTCCCCAATCCACTACGGGCTCTCCCAGTGGGATTGCTGGCATTCACCATGGGGTTGTGGGTTAGGTGTTGTGAGAGCAGTAGTTGGTCATTGTAGAGAGGGACAATGCCCCTGCATATTCCTTACCACCTTGTGGCTCTTACAATCTTTCTGCCTCTCTTCTGCAAAACTCCCTGAGCCTTGGTGGGTATGTTTGTTTGATTGTTTGTGAGGCAGGATCTCATGCTACAACCCTAGGCTGACATGGAACTCACTCTGTAACCTAGGCTACCTTTGAACTTTCAATAATCCTCCTGCATCAGTACTGTTAGCATAGGCATGAATCACCATGCTTAGTATTATCATCATTTGTTTAATGTCCCTCTTCAGCTAGACTCCCATCTTTGCAAGGGTGAACACCATGTCCATTTTACTCACTGTGCATTTCTAACTCCTGACACCATTCCTGACACAGAGGAAACAAAAATTTGTCAAATGTCAGATATTTAGTAAATAATTTAAAGACTAAATAAAAATAAGTTGAGTCAATATTAAAATAAAGTTATGATTGTCTACCTCATAATTAAATAAAATTAAACCATTTCAAATAATTGATAAGTTTAATTTCACAGTGAAATGGGTCATTTTTTTTTCTCTTACACTTTAATTATCTTTTATCAAGTGCATTCATCATGACTCTCCTGGATCTCTAATGAATTTGCAAATCCCTGAAGATCATGCATGCTTTCAATGGAGTACAAGTGATCAACAGTTTGCTTAATTAATTTTGAGTGGGCTTAAAATTCAGTTCATTGCTTTCAATAAAAGTTTACTTAGATATTTAAAATAAATAAACTCACAGTCCATTTATATAGATATTTATTTTTCTACATTTATTTGGAAAAGCAGTATATGCTACGTCCCTTGGTGCTCTAACATTACAATTGTGAGCCCTTCAAATTCATGCTGAAACTCAATCCCCAGCACAACAGTAGTAAGAGGTGAGCCCTCAAGAGGCGGGTCTACCTTTACATTTAAATTTAGCTCTTCCTAGATGAGCTTGAGGGGTGAATTCCACTTCTTCTCCCTTCTGCCTTCTGTCCTAAGAGGACACAGCATTCACCCATTCTGCTATGTATGACCAGCAACAAGGCACACCATGTTGGAAGCACAGATCAGGCTTTCACTAGGCACTTAACCTTGCAATACATTGATCTTGAACTTTCAGCCTCTTAACTTTTCATTATTTATAAACTAGTTAATCTTGGCATTTTGTTAAAGCAGTACAAACACATTGAAGCTAACATTGGTATTATTAAGTGTGGAATCGCTACAAGATATTATTATTTTGGTAGAAATTTCAAGGTTGGTGGATGTATAGAGATTGCCCCATAAATAGCTATTCTGCTAATGGCACAAAAGAGGAGGGAAGATGTCAGAAAAATAAATCTTCTTAGAAATGAATTATATTGTGACAATGAGACTGTTATTATAAATACAGACAGTGAAGACAATTGTGATAAGGTCTTAGGCAGAAATGAGAAAAAAAAAAAAAGAGATTGGAACCTAAAGGAATGGTCATCTTGTAATAAAGTAACAACAGCTTTGGGTCATTTATGAATGTATACAAATGTTTTGTGGAAGACATCTCGTGAGGAATGATTGAGAGACTTGGTGGAAAAAAAAGTGCCTCCCCCAAATGTTGAAGGTGCTAACAAGATTACTCACAGTACAACACAAAAAAAGAAATAATTTCATGATGGCTTTATTAGAGAAAGGAAATCAGAACTTAAAGATTCAGAAAATTATTATCCTGGTCAGTCTTAGTAACAACAATGCATATTCAGGAGACAGTAGCACTGCGGCAAGTGAATATTAACAGAGGTTAACATGAAGATAAGAAAGACAGATATGTGGGGGAAGAAGAGATGACTTAGCAGGTAAGGTGCTAGTCTGTGAAGCAAAAGGAACCAGGTTCTATTCCCCAGTACCCAAGTAAGCCAAATGCATAAAGTGGTGCATGTGTCTGGAGTTCATTTGCAGGCTACATGCCCTGGCACACCCATTATTTCTCTTCCTTTCTTTCTCTTTTTCTCTTCCTTTCTTTCAAATATATAATTTTTTTTAACAGAATGATAGATGCTTTAATCAGGAAAAGGGGAAAGAGAACTCTGATGTTTACAATGTCATCACCAGTCAAACTGCAAAAGGACTGAGGACACACAGTGCTTTCCTGGGTGCCCCTGAAGCTTGGGGCTCTCTGTCCAGGGCTGGCTAGAGTTTCTATGCTAAACATTCTAGGACAATGTCCTCCATGTGTGATGTGAGTGAGCTCAGATGTGATTGATTCACCAATCCAGAGCGCATGAGGGATAAACATTAGTGGCATCCATGTGTTGCTGACTCTGTAAGCAGATAGAGTGCCCAAAATGCGAAAGTAAATCAGCCTCCCCATAGGTTTCTAGTTTCCATTTTAGCGTGACAATATATCCTACTTCTGTACCACCACTGCATTTGGGAAGTAGATAATTACATGTCCTTCTACTTTACCACCACTGCATTTGGTAATACATAATTATATATCCTACTACTGTACTCCCATTGCATTTGATATTATATAATTATATATTCTTCTACTGTACCACCTTGCATTTGGGAAGAACATAATTTGTCTGATTGTACAGTGGGAACTCAGCAAAGAACTTTCCTCAGTGTGAATCATACCTTCAATCTTACTTTTATTTTATTTAGATGAACTGTAGTTGAGACTTAAAACAAATTTGAGGTGGGTGTATGCTCATGAATGTGGTATATATGTGCCACAGTGTTTATATAGAGGTCAGTAGACAACCTCAGGTACTAATGCACACTTTCTACCTTGTTTGAGGCAGGGGTTCTCATTGTACACTACTGAAATTTCCACATTAGCTGCGCTGCAATCTTGTAGGTGATTTTCCTTCCCTCTTGCTCTAGTCATGTCTGCTGGGATTATTGATAACTTTTTGTCCAGTGAGCCATCTTCCCAGTTTTTTTTTTTTTTTTTGATGATGGAATAAGTCATGAGTCTTAGAGATTGGATGACATTAATCTACTTTGTAAGTGAGCATTTGAGGGGATCCATGGTTAAAATGCTAAGTCTGAATGTTTGTTGAATCTAAAATTGATGAAATTTAATTCTGATGCTACAGTGTTGAGAGATGGGTCCTTTAGAAGAGATTAGATTATGATTGTTGCACCTCATTGATAAGATTATTCTTCCAAGAGGGTCTGAGGAAAGCAGTTCAGTCCATTATGAAGTTCTTCCTCTGCCACACGTGGATTAAATACTCATAGCTTCTGCCATCTGAGAAGGCTGCAATGGTACTATACAGCAAGCAGAGAAGGAGCCTTCTCAGATAATGGAGCTGGATGTGATTGATCTTGGATTTCTCAGCCTATAGAACTGTAAAAACTAAATTTAACCTCCATTTAAAACATATTTTCAGGTATTTTGTTATAGTAACACAAAGAACAAGAACAAAAAACAATTATCTTAATAAAGCAACTCTTTTTCCCATGAAGGATTATATATTAGATAGCATACTATTTGCTTTACTATTTAATTTAGTAAGTATATAGAAATGCTTTTGACTTCTGGACTTCATATTTATTTTCTCTTATGTATTGTCTTAGATAGCTGAGGATAGACACTTAGTTTATACATTGTAATGCAGCATGACTTTATCAACTCAGGACATGCATTACTTCAGAGGAAGTTATACTAAATCTTCCATGACTAGGGACAACAACAATAAAGCTTTGACAACAAAGCTACAATAATACTTCCTCCAAAACTCCAGATCTCTGGAGGTAACAGGCCAAGCATCTGATTAGGCTAAATGGTATTAAAGAACAAGGTGGGCAGTTCAGAATGAAGACATTATGAGGCAGGTCACAAGAAATAGTAGCTAGAAACTAAACAGGACACATTCACAAGGCTGGCACTGACACAAGTCTTCTAAAGATGAACAGACATGGACTTGCAGTTTCACACATTTCAAATCTCGCAGCCTTGATTTTTTTGGGCAACTTTAAAATAATATTTATTTCTAGTATTCCCTCTTTCATAATCTAAGGATAATAGCTTTCCCAAGAATTTCTTGAATACAATAGGCCCTTGATTAATATGCTATTTCCTTTCTCTACCATGAAAGGTAATAACTATGGCTACAAATTTGTTACTATTCACTCCCTAAACAGAACTGAATATTTAGGACATATTTAATTTTTCTTAAGAGGAACTTTTTACTGCACAACTGAAGTGCAAGTACATTCTTTTGCATGCTGGTATGAATGGTACAAACATCAGTAATATCCCAATATGTTTATTTCCCTTGAATCATAGTGGCAATGCTTCAGCTGGATATTGCAACAGGTTAAGCTTTCAGTAGTGAATTATCCTGTGTACACACGATACCTATTGGATATAAAGGAAACTGTGATTCCACATTCTTTCTTACATTAGTTGATATCTAGCTTGTTACACAAAGAGCTCCTTATAGGGGCAAACAGAGGTTAAGAATAAGAGACATTTAAAGTAATCTTTAGAAAAGGAGCTTTCACAATGAAGCCTGTGTAGCTGATCTTAACACTAAAATATATGGCTACAATAATGAAGGACAGAGCGAAGCAACTGAGTACAGTACACCATCTTCCAACAGAAAAACTATGAGCTTCTTCAATATCTGATACTTTAACCTTCACTCAATGTCTTCCCTCAGTTTACAAAATTCTGCTTATAACTTATTCATCCTTCAGACAAATAGCGATCTCAAAATAAATAGATTGTTTGAGGGAAAAGATAGCAGCAATCAACGTATTAAACTAGCTTGCAAAGCAGTGCTTTCATGATTGTCACCATATTAAACTCTCAAGGACATGCTGGCTTATTTGTGAAGATATTAAAGAATACATATAAGTATAATCAGAATATTTCAGTTTCAGTAATTGACTGTCTTGTTTCTTCCACAGTTTAGTTATGGTTGTACTGAAAAGTCATGACTGATTTACCTTGTTCGACATCTCTATCAATATAACACAAAGGATACATTCCAAAGTACCCAAATTATCACAAGAGGAGAAGCCTCAAACTTAGGTTTCTGTTTAGCCTCTGGGAGGAAATAATGAATAGATTGACTCTGGAATGATCTAAGTAACTGAAGAAGACTCTATCATCCATAGTGATTCCAAAATGAATATTCCAGAATATCTAGTCTGCTACCTTCATGTACCCAAGACCAACATATACACTGTGATCTCATATTTGCTGATATCTTTGAATTTGCCTCTTGTCTGGGCCATACATATATTCTGCAGTTTCTAAATATCTCCAGTTCCCAGACTCCAACTTCTTTAGACAATTTTTATTGAAATGCTCCCAAGCTCATTCATTTCCTTCATTTGGCATTTTATAACAAAGCCTATATATTTCCTCTGAGATATCCACCAAATCCCATCCCTGAAGTACCTTTGATAACTTAATTTTGTGATGTACCTTACCTTTGGCTTAGCCAAACAGTAACTGAGTCATTTGCTTGCAGTATTCTCTGTCGGTGGTAGTTGAATAGAGGACCCCCAATATATTCAGTGTTTCATTAGTTTGTAATTTGCATCTGCAGCCACCTGGCTGGAGGCAGTGTCACTGGGCAGATCTTAAGGTGTGGTGATGGGTTTGAGATTTCAATCTAAACATATGCAAAGTGTGCCTCACTGGAGTTCCTGAAGTGTGCTATGCTGTGTGGCTTTTGGCTTTTTGGCTTGTGCTTCTCTCTGTATTTGGTCCTGTGAAAGAAGGCCAATTCTTCTGCCATTATGGAACTTTATCTGGATCTGTAAGCTTCAATAAACCCCTTCCTCCATAACTGTGCCTGATCTGGAAGTTTACCTCAGTGAACCTGAAGCTCTCTGTTACATCATCTGAGGTCATCTTAATAATTAATAATATCATATCAAAAAACTGGCTAAAAATGAATCTATGAATAACAGATAAAAGTTTTTTATGTTATTATTATTATTATTATTAATGCTTATTAAGATGTTTCATGTGGATTCATCATGTGTTGGTACCCTCCTTTCCCTTGTCCTTGCCCCATTCTGTTGGGGACACTCTTCAGTGGAGCTGCAGGTATTCTCCATAGGGTTCTGGTTTATGCATTGTGAGAACAGTAATAAGTTACTTTGGGGGGAAGAGAATACCTCTGAGCATGATATATCAACCTATGGCTCTTACAATGTTTCTGCCCCTTCTTCTACAAAATTCCTGAGCCTTTGTGGGCAAATTTTATGTCTACCTCACTGATGAACTCTTAGGAGCCTCTGGATCTCTGCTAAGTGTTGATTAATTCTCAGGGTCTGTCTCCTACACCCTGGCACTGATTAGCAGGAACAGCATGGAAGATTCACTTTTAATAGTCTCCCCAACTCCTGAATGGATTCAGCCATGGCTTGCCTGAAGTGTGAGGGGTAATTTGTCTCCTCCAATCTCTCTAACTTCTGAAAAAGAACAGATTCTTCAATTCATTTATATTTCTTTTGACAGTTCTAACATTTTCTTCAACCAAGTTAAGCCTACTGTCAAAAGCTGAATGCTCTGAGAGACGATTTTGTTCAATTTGATTGATATGATTGTTGGTTTTTGATGGTTTGCTTCCAGTTCAGCAACTCTTCTGTTCACCATCTCATTCATTGTTGTATTTTCATTTTGGGATTGAAATTCTGTTGATTTCTCTGTGATTTTATTGGAGGTTTCCATTGTGTGACTAGGTATCCTTGTTGGAGATCTCTCAGTTTTCTGACTTTTGTTGCCTTTTTTGCATTGTGGTTTAGACATCTTGGGGAGACACTTTAATATATTGAGGAGGAAGCAAGTTTTTGGCGTTGTAGGATCTTCAGATTAAATGTGATGTGCTAGTGTATGATAGAGTTATAACCACATATGGATAGACTGTGGAGATTGCAGGTACATCAAAGGTACCTGGGGAACTAGGAGCTCTGGCCTGCTCACTCCACTTGCAGGTACTCTTCAGCACACAGGGATCATGGGTTGGGGAACCAGGAGCCAGGAAGCTATAAAGACAGAGGCAAGTGGCCAGCTCTTACAGTGGCCAGTGTACTCTAACTCAGAAATAGCAATGTTCTTATCCAGGGCTAGTCAGGATAGTAGAGCAAAAGGCCTGCTTCCACAGACCCAACACAGAGGACAGATCTCCAAAGCCAGCCAGTGAGGGACCTACTGGGACCAGGGAACTGGGTGGAGCCAGGGAACAGGTATGCCACCTATTCACTCCACGCTGCATACAACTTCTTGTACAGGGTATCCAGGAATTGGGGACCCACAGAACTTTAATTAGGAAGGAGGAGAAAGGAGCCTCCTTCCCCAGCAAGCTCAAAGGGTCCAATCAGCCACAAGCAGGCCCCCAAGCTAGCCATATAGGGACTTACCAGGACCAGGGAACCAGAAAAATTAAATATATATATGTATATATATTTATAGATAGATAGATAGATAGATAGATAGATAGATAGATAGATAGATAGATAGAGAGATAGAGAGATAGATGATAGAAGTAAATAGAGAAAGGGAGACAATGAGCATAACAGAGCCTCCAGCCCTGCCAAATGAACTCCAGACACATGTTCTACCTTGTACTTCTGGCTTTTATGGGTCCGGGAGGAATGCATCTTGGTCCTTTGGCTTTGCAGACCGCCACCATAACCATTAGGCAATCTTTGCAGCCCCATAAGAAATTTTTTATAAAAAACCGAGCTGTTGTTATGCTAACTGCAGTACCATAGGTGCTTCTTTGGCTGACCTGTCATACAGAATGAGGTAAGAGAAAAACATTTTATATATTCCATACCGCTGCTCTGATTTACCTTTATCTTTAGGAAGGAGAACAACTGTGAAGTATCCAAAGGGTTTAATGGTATCTTGTAATAACTAGTCAGAGATCCCCTGTTGAAGAAAAACATACTTTAGAGTTAATTCTTTTGAGTTATCTGGTTTCAAGTTGATATTATTGTTGTTTGAATTGAAGAACAGTCTGAAATAAAAAAAAATTCAGTGGAGATTTTTGCATAAATGTTGTCTTGTATTGATAGTTAAACATTCTGATTTTCTTTCTGAGGTTATTTTTTTTCTTTTCGCAATTTTTATTAACATTTTCCGTGATTGTACAAAATATCCCATGGTAATACCCACCCTCCCTCACCCTCCCCCCACACTTTCCCCTTTGAAATTCCATTATCCATCATATTACTTCCCCATGTCATTCATTATACTTACATATATACAATACCAACCTATTAAATACCCTCCTCCCTTCATTTCTCTTCCATTTAATTCTCCTTTTTGACATACTGGCCTCTGCTACTAAATATTTTCCTTCTCAGCAGAAGCCCAATCATCTGCAGCTAGGATCCACATATGAGGGAGAACATGTGGCGCTTGGCTTTCTGGGCCTAGGTTACCTCACTTAGTATAATCCTTTCAAGATCCATCCATTTTTCTGCAAATTTCATGACTTAATTTCTTTACCTCTGAGTAGAACTCCATTGTATAATTGTGCCGCATCTTCATTATCCACTCATCAGTTGAGGGACATCTAGGCTGGTTCCATTTCCAAGCTATTATAAATTGAGCAGCAATAAACATGATTGACCATGTACTTCTAAGGAAATGAGTCCTTAGGATATATGCCTAGGAGTGCTATAGCTGGGTCATAATATAGATCAATCTTTAGCTGTTTTTGGAACCTTCACACTGATTTCTGCAATTGTTGGACTAGATTGCATTCCCACCAGCAGTGTAGAAGGGTTCCTCTTTTATATATCCCTGCCAGCATTTATGATCATTTGTTTTCATGATGGTAGCCAATCTGACAGGAGTGAGATGGAATCTCAATGTAGTTTAAATATGCATTTCCCTGATGACTAGTGACCTAGAACTTTTTTTTAGATGCTTATAAGTTATTTGTATTTCTTCCTTTGAGAATGCTCTATTTAGCTCCATAGCCCATTTTTTTGATTGGCTTGTTTGGTTCCTTATTATTTAACTTTTGGAGTTCTTTGTATATCCTAGATATTAATCCTCTATCAGATATATAGCTGGTGAAGAAATTTTCCCATTCTGTAGGTTGCCTCTTTGCTGTTTTCATTGTGTCCTTTGCAGTGCAAAATCTTTGTAATTTCATGAGGTCCCAGTGATTAATCTGTGGTTTTATTGCCTGAGCAATTGGGCTTGTATTCACAATGTCTTTGCCAAGACCAATATGTTGAAGGGTTTCCCCTAATTTTTCCTCTAGCAGTTTCAGAGATTCAGGTCTGATGTTAAGGTCTTTAAACTATTTGTACTTAATTCTTGTGCATGGATTAAAAGGAGAATCTATTTTCATCCTTCTACAGATATATTCCAGTTTTCTCAACTCTATTTGCGGAAGAGGCTGTCTTTTCTCCTATGAGAATTTTTGGCTTTTTTTTTTTTGAATGTCAGGTGGCTTTAGCTACCTGGACTTACATCTCAGTCCTCTATTCTGTTCCACTGATCTACATGTCTGTTTTTGTGCCAGTACCATGCTGTTTTTGTTACTATTGTTCTGTAGTATAGGATAAAATCAGGTATGGTGATACTACCAGCTCTATTTGTGCTGCTCTGTATTATTTTAGATATTTGAGGTTTTTTTTGTGATTCCAAATGAATTTTTGCATTGTTTTTTCTATTTCCATGAAGAATGCCTTTGGAATTTTTGATAGGGATTGCATTAAATGTGTAGATTGCTTTAGGTAAGATTGCCATTTTCACAATATTGTTTCTTTCCATCCAGGAACAAGGGATGTTTCTCCACTTTCTAGTGACTTCTGAAATTTCCTGCTTGAGTGTTTTTAAAGTTCTCATTGTGGAAATGCTTCACTTCCTTGGTTAGGTTTATACCAAGGTACTTTATTGTTTTCATGCAATTGTGAATGGGAGTGATTCTCTGATTTCATCCTCTGTGTGTTTGTTGCTAGCATATATGAAGGCTACTGATTTCTGTGTATTTATTTTGTACCCTGCTACATGGCTGTAGGTTTTGATCAGCTCTAACAGTATGCTAGTAGAGTCTTTAGGATCCTTTATGTATAGAATCATGTCATCTGCAAATAATGATAACCTGATATCTTCCTTTCCAATTTGTATCCCTTTTATGTGTGTCTCTTGCCTTATTGCTATGGGTAAGACTTCCAAAACTATATTAAATAAAAGTGGGGACAGTGGACACCCTTGTCTTGTTCCTGATTTTAGTGGAAAAGCTTCCTGTTTTTCCACATTTAGTAATATGTTGGCTGTAGGTTTGTCATAAATAGCTTTTATTATATTGAGATATGTTCCTTCTATTCACAGTCTCTGTAGGACGTTTATCATGTAGGGATGTTGGATTTTTTCGAATGTTTTCTCTGTGTCTAATGAGATGATCATGTGCCTTTTGCCCTTCAACCCATTTATATAATGTATTACATTTATAGATTTGTGTATATTTAACAATCCCTGCATCTCTGGGATAAAGCCTACTTGGTAAGGCTGAATGATCTTTTTGAAATATTCTTGTATTCTGTTTGCCAATATTTTGTTGAGAATTTTTACATCTATGTTCATGAGGGAGATTGGTCTGTAATTTTCTTTTTTTGTTCTATCTTTGCCTAGTTTTTGTATCAGGGTGATGCTGGATTCATAGATATAGTTTGGTAGAATTCCTTCTTTTTCTATTTCCTGGAAAATCTTAAGAAGCAATGGTGTTAGCTCTTCCTTGGAAGTCTGGTAAAATTCAGCAGTGAATCCATTTGGGCCTGGGCTTTTTTTAGTTGGGAGATTATTGATAATTGTTTGGATCTCCATGCTTGTTATAGGCCTATTTACGTGATTAATCTCATCTTGATTTAATTTAGGTAGGTCATATAAATCAAGGAAATAATCCATTTCTTTCAGATTTTCATACTTTGTGGAGTATACCCTCTTATAGTATGTCCGTATGACTTTTTGAATTTCTCTACACTCTGTTGTGATGTTACCTTTTTCATCTCTGATTTTATTAATTTGTGTCTCTTCTGTCTTTCTTTTGGTCAGATTTGCTAAGGGTTTCTCAATCTTGTCTATCCTTTTCTAAGAGCCAACTCATTGTTTCTTAAATTCTTTGGATTTTTTTGTTGTTGTTGTTTGTTTCTATTTCATTAATTTTTTCCCCTAATCTTTATTATTTCTTCCTTTCTACTGATTTTTGGTTTGTCTTCTTCTTCTTTTTCCAAGGCTTTAAGGTGAATTTATATTCTGCAGCATTTGAATGAAATGTGCTGTATATATCTGTTAGGTCCATTCCTTCTATGACCTCATTTAGTCCAGATGCCTTTCTGTTTATTTTTTCCCGGATGACTTGCCAATTGATGAGAGTGGGGTGTTAATGTCACCTACCACCACTTTGTTTTGTTTTATCTGTGAGATTTATTGAAAGGTGTGTATTTATGTTTGCCATTTTTGTGTGTGTGTGTGTGGTTCCAGTTCTACCTTTGCTCTGTTGTGTTAATTAGTATTTGAGTATTGCTTGTTTTATCCAGGTTCTTTATATGTGTTCTTTTCCTTTTCTTCAGCATGGAGGAGGCTATCAAGTATTTTCTGTAGAGCTGGTTTTGTCTTAAAATACTCCTTTAACCTGCTTTTGTCATGGAATGTCCTTTTATCTCCATCTATTTGAATGGATAGTTTTGCAGGATAAAGTAACCTTGATTGACAGTTGTTATCTTTCAGAACTTGGAATACATCACTCCAAGCCCTTCTGGCTTTTAAAGTTTGTGTTGAATAATCTGCTGTGATCCTGATGGGCTTGCTTTTGTAGGTAACTTGATTTTTCTCTCTATCTGCTTTCAATATTTTTTCTTTGGTTTGTGTGTTTTGTAGTTTGAATATGATATGGCGAGGAGAGGTTCTTTCCAGGTTTTGTTTGGCTGGGTTCTAAATGCTTCCTTTATCTGCATTGACTTCTTTCCCAATTTGGGGGAAGTTTTCTTCCATGATTTTGTTGAAGATGCCTACTATGCCTTTGGAATGGAATTATTCTCCTTCTACTATGCCCTGAATTCTTATATTTGATTTTTTTCAGTGTCCTGAATATCTTGAAATTCCCACTCATACTTTTATATAAGTTTGTCTTTCTCTTTGTTGGACTGTGTTAGATCTGCCACCTGGTCTTCTAGCTTAGATATTCTGTCCTCTCCTTCATCCATTCTACTGGTGAGATTTTCTACAGAGTTTTTGATTTCATTAACTGTGTTCTTCATTGCTAGTAATTCTGACTGGTTTTTCTTTATTATTTCTATTTCCTTATTTATGTCTTGTATTGCCTTTTATATTTCATTAAATTGGTGTCCTGTGTCTTCTTTGATTTCCTCTTTGATTCCTTTGATATCTTCTTTGATTCCTTTGATTTGTTCTTTGACTTCTTTGAACATATTTACAATCATTCTTTTGAAATCTTTCTCAGGTATTTCCCCTAACTCGTTCTCACTGGAGGTCATTTCTGATGCATTAATACTTTTAGCTGGATTTATATTGTCTTGCTTTTTAGTGTTTCTTGTGTTATGATGTATATATTTTTGCATCTTGGATTAAGTTAATTCTTGGATTTTCTAGCTCGCTGGGTATTCTTAGCTGTATCAATTGATTTGATGTTATATATCTTCAGGGTAGGAGCTTAAGGTATTAGTTGGGGTTCTTAAGACTCTCAGAGTATCTACATAGGTGTTCCTAGAGGTTGAGGTTCCCTACTATGGGAGTATTCAATAGGCTGAGTGGAATAAAATACAGGTAGATTCTAAAATTTAACTAAACACTACACATTCAATCAAAAACAGCACCGAGTACTTATGCAAGAGTAGTTATTATAACAACAAGATCCTCTATGAACAAAGAGGTTAAGATTTCTTTTCTGTTGAGCAATCCAAGTCAGATTGTGACCAAGTGAGACCGTTACTTGGTGCAATCCCAGTTACTTTGGATGATTTTGGTCTCAGTCAAGTTGCTGGCTGGGTCGTTGGGCTGATGTTCTGATTTCTGGAACTGGGCACTGTGTGGCAAACCAAGCCTGGCAAGTGTGGCCCTGCAGAATGGCAACCCCGCTGCTGGAACTGCTACTGCCTCTGCTGGATCTGTTGCCACTACTGCTAAAGCTACTGCTGCTGGGTCTGTAACCACTGCTGCTGAAGCTCCTGGTGCTGGATCCACTGCTGCTGCTTCCACTGCTGCTGCTGCTGTAATTTCCACTGCTGGAGCCTCTGCTGCTGCCACTGAAGCTGCTGCTGCTGGATCTGCCACTGCTGGTGCCGCTCTTGCTGGTGCCAGAGCCTCTGATGTTGCTGCCGGTCTCTGCTCCTGCTTGTGTCCTGCTGTAGGCTCAAGTTGGCGTGGCCAGGTCCCTGGACTGCTGCTCTATTCACTGGAGCTGGGCACATGTGGTGGGGGAGGGGAGGGAGCTGATTAAGCTCTAGTTCTCTGGCTGTTCCACGTGTTCTTCTACCTTGTGATCTGCTCCTCTGTTGTTCACTGCCACTCTCCCTTCACGTTTCTTGAGTTGCAGGGAGCTGCAGTATGAGTGGAAGCTCCCCTCACCTGGATTTTCCTGCAGCTCGAGCTGAACCTGGCGGCTTTCTGGTGTGCTGCCACTGCCGCTGCCGCCTTGGTTGGTGGAGCTGCCGGGACTGCTTTTGCTGGCCTGTGCCAGCTCTGGATGCTCTGGATCTTTTCTTATCCACTGCTGCTTCAATTTCCTATACACCTCACCTTTTAGTAAAAGTGTGTTTTGCTGAGTTTTTTTGGTCTTTTTCATCCCTAGGCTGCTTTGGCATGGTACCTACACCACCATCTTAACTGGAAGTCCTCACTGAGGCTCTTTTTACAAAGAGCATTGTGAATCATAGAATCACAAAAATGTGTTTTCTCCTTCCATTTAAACTTGATCACATCTCAAGAGTATTAGGATATTTTAGTGTATTAGTAATGATATAGGGCCAGAGCTATTGTGACTGTTCAAATCATAAAATGGAGAGAATATGCCATCATTAGCAACCCATCTAAACCCTGCAACAGTATTTTTTGATGAAAATAACAGTTAAAAGTTTAGCATGTTGACACAACAGTATTAGTGTGTTAGAAAGTCAAATTGAGGGCTGAAGTGACGGCTTAGCAGTTAAGGCATTTGCCTGCAAAGCCAAAGGATCCTGGTTCAATTCCCCTGGTCCCACATAAGCTAGATGCACATGGTGACACATGCATCTGGAGTTTGTTTCCAGTGGCTGGAAGCCCTGGTGTGCTCATTCTCTCTCTGTCTCTCCCTCTCTGTCTCTAATGAACAAATAAAAATAAAATCTTTTAAAAAAGAAAATCCAATTAAAATACCTGCTCAATAACTTCATTATGTCATAGAAATATGATATGAAATAATTTTAGAATAAAACTTAAGTTTTGAAACTTGGCTTCAAAAGTGATGTGATATTACAAAAAGCCATTAAATTTTGCTGAGATTTGTTTTCTGCATATTTATATAATAAAATTTACTTCACAAGGTCAGAATTCAAGGAGCAAGCATATAAGAAAGTACCTTGTAGATTATAATCTTGAGTAAATTACATATGATTTATTAAAGGGTTCTATATGAATATAAACCCATAATTATCACTACCTTAAAATAACTTTGTTATTAATATGCTCAACCATCATCCTACTTAAGACTGTGTTTTACTTTTCTTAGAGGCAAGGTCTCACTATGTAATCAGGGTTGCCTTTTTTTTTTTTTTTCCTTTTTCTTTTTTTTTCAGGGTTGCCTTTTAACCCATGATCTTCCTGCCTTTTTCTTCCAAGTCCTGACATTACTGGTTTATAGGCAGGCACTGCTAAACCAAGCCCCAGATTTTAAACACTGAAAAACATATTGAAATAATATAAAAATTACTTTGGATTAACTTTTACAATTTATGTTTGACCCCTACAAAATTTCTGAGAGAGATAATGTACTGAATTTAGTGATTTTAAATTACAAACCTTTCTTCTTCTTCTTCTTCTTTTTTATTTTTTGAGGTAGGTTCTCACTCTAGCCCAGGCTGACCTAGAATTCACAATGTAGTCTTAGAATGGTCGAGAACTCACAGCCATCCCCCTATCTCTGCTTGCTGAGTGCTTGGATTAAAGTTGTGTGCCACCATGCCCAGATACAAACCGTTTTTACAAAAGTAGAGTGCACATACCTTGTAGTGAAAAATTAAAGCAATATCTACATATGAACGTTTGAAAAATAGAAATTTGTGAGCAATAAAACCACAGCTAGTAAGACACTCTTGACTTGAAAGTTATTAAAAAAAAAATAACAACAACAAAAAAAACAAGAAGCAGTGTTAGATAATGTAAAGGTACAAATACATTTCAGAAGCAGATCATCTGGCTCTTCTCTTAGCAATTTGCTCAATGTACTGCTCTGTCTTAGAAATGAAGCTCATAGTGTTTAGATTGTATACATCATAGATTTTTTAATCTTTTAAAAAATTTCTTACCTATTCACAGATGTGAATAGAAAGACTTAGATTCTATAACATATCAAGTTTATCTGTTCCTGTTAAAGTTTTGACACAGTATTGGGTGTCTTAAAACAAAATAAGTGAAGTGGTCAAAGATGAGTTGTTTTTTTTTAATGTAGATGGAATTTATAAATAGAGATTTTTAACTTGTCAATGGAACAGCAAGATATGTAGATGGTACTTTAAAATCTTTGTCCCATTCTCAAATTTTTCATAATGTTTTTGGTATTCCTATGGGAATTTCACAGATAGTGTGTGAATACTTCTTTATACCAGCAGTTTCTTTTTGCCTAAAGTTTTTAAACAGACATATAGTGTTATGCAATGGCATCTCTGCCTTCTTTTCTAACCCCCATTCCTCTCTTATGCTTTTTGCCAACTTAATTGAAAAAAATTAATGCTGACAGATATTACTTCTAAAATAACAGTCAAAGTCATTCTGTGTTGAATTCACATCTCAATTTGGAAAAATTAAAATCATTGAATTATTTATGTATATAATATATATATAATTTGATTTATATTCTTAATTTTCATTAATAATAGTATATTACCTAATTAAATATATTAATCTTTCATTAACTATATTAGCATGTGTGAGTATATGATAGTCTTTTCTTTTTACAATATGTGAACCCCTTGGGTGTCTACTTACTTTAGCTGATTTTGCCCTGGTGTCCAGTGACATGTGGGGGAGGTGACTGATTCTCACACTGTATAGTAAAGAAAGGGGAATTTCCAGACCTCAGACTGGACCACTAGGGGGATCAAGGAAGGGAAAGATATTTGCCCTTTAAAATTTTAGCTAATATGTTTTAGTTTTCAGCATTAAAATCATGTGTACCTTAGGATAAATTTATGCATGAATAGTTAATATTTATATGGTGATTATAAATTATAAACTACTTTTAATTTTTTCATATAACCATTATTAATTCATACACTATAGCTAACTTTTGTGTATTGATTTTGTATCCAGAAATAATTTTTATACAATTTGTTTACTGTGTCTCATAACTTGCAAATTCTTCAAATGTTTCTATCTAAAGAACAATATGGAACAAACTAGTATTTTCTTCCTCAAATCTAAGTGCAATGGCTTTTTTTTTTCTTTTTCTTTAGAATTGATGTATTAGGGTCCCTAAAAATAACTGTGAATAGCAGTGGTAAAGTTGTGATACTTGCATGCTTCCTTATCACAGGAGAAAGGAACAGGTCTGATAATAACAAATTTCTTAGTTTGTGTTTGTCTATAAATGGCTTAATTCCTCATTAATTTGTGAAGGATGGATTTGGCAGTCTTTTTTCTTTTAGCTTGTTGAAATGCCTCCTACAATCTTATAGCTGCTGTGGCCTTTGGAGATGTCTGCTACTGTTTCAACAGATGGTCTCAAATTCATTTTCCTTTTGATGTTGTCAAGATTCTCTTTTGGCTTTTAACTTCTACCAGTTTGATCATAATGTTCTTATATGCATCTCTCTTTAATTTTATAGTATTTTAAGATTATTAACCTTTTGTTGCAGAGATCAGTGCTTGCCATCAAACTTAGGAAGTTTTAATCACACTTCATTACACATTTGCTCTCATAGTCTCTATGCCATGTTCTTCAGCACTCTGTGCCGTGTGCTGTTCCTTGATGGTGGCATATAGCCCATTGAGGCCATGGTATAGTTTCTTTTTGTTTTGTTTTGTTTGTTTTATTTTTATTGTTTTGGAGACTGGATAATCTCAATTGACTTATTGGCAGGACTGCTTACTGCTTTTTGCCATTAATAAACTTTTTTATTTTCTCCAATAGTTTTGTATCCATATGGTTCTTTTCCTTTTAATTTTTTTGTTTTATTTCATGTTCTATATTTAGTAAAAAAATGAAGATTAACCAAAAGAATTATTTTGCAAAACCCTGCTGAGTTTGATTAAAACAGAGTTACAGATACATATCAATGCTAGAAGATCAACATTTTAACAATATAGAACATTTTGATGTTGCAGTGTGTTGGGAAAATGTCAATTATATTCATGTAAATCTGGCTAGAAGTCTCAATCCTTTAATTGTGCTTTTAGAATTTCTATTGTTGTTTGTCCTCCACAGATATTTTATTTCTACTCAGTTGTTTTTGATTACTTTGCATTTTATTAAAGCCCTTTTTATGCTTAAAATCAAGCATTATAAAAAGTTTAAAACATATTATAAATTTTAAAACACACATTTAAAATATTTTTAATACTCTATTTTTTTTATTTATTTAAGAGAAGGAGAGGAGTGAGAAAGAGGCAGGTAGAGAGAGAATAGGCATGCCAGGGCCTAAAGCCACTGCAAATGAACTCCAGCCTCATGTTCCACCTTGTGCATCTGACTTACATGAGTCCTGGGGAGTTGAATCTGGGTCCTTTGGTTTTGCAGACAAATACCATAACTGCTAACCTATCTCTTCAGCCTAAAACATATATTTTTAACTATCCAGAATACTCTAGAATAAGTTTTCAAAAGATATTTATTGTCTTTGTCAAGAAAATTACATTTAAAAGATATTCAAGAAAACTCAAATTAATGAAAAGGTACATATCAACCATGAACGATATTTTTTCTAATTTCCTGTGTTATTCTCATGCATGCATATTATTCTAAAATCTAAGTGATACAGAATATTCTTGAGTCCTTTATGTCCTTTTCTACTCATTATTTCATGCTTTTTTAATACCACATCTGTTATTCTTCTTGTCATCAAGATGTTTCAACATGATAGATCACATTGTATATTCATAATATTACCCTGTATTTAAGTAATATAGATTTTCAAATGATTTTATTCTAATATTAATCCTTTCTTGTATGTGACATTTCATCTACTTTTTAATTGAAGTATTCATGCTTTATTGTGGAGTATTGTTTTGTAAGTCATTGTAGAGATAAACAAAAATGTTTCATCTATTAATATATTCTTTCTTTTAGCTAATTTTTGCATAATGATGAAATGAAATCTTTAAATTTTTTTCTCATGGATCTTTTGTACATATACATATCTTTTGTTCTAAAATTCTTTTATTCTTTCTGCTTCCATGCCAAACAAAACTAACAAATTTCAGTGGTTAATACCATAGATATTTACTTCTCATTTATTCTAAATAGAATTTAGTACTTAGCAGGCAGCCATACATTTTATTGGTTTGGATTGGATATTCATTCCCCCCCCCTCTCTGTGTGTGTGTGTGTGTGTGTGTGTGTGTGTGTGTGTGTGTGTGTGTGTGTGTATGAGGTAAGGTCTCATTCTAGAACACACTGACGCATGGAATTCACTATGTTGCCTAAGGCTGGCTCTGAACTCACAGTGATCATTTTACCTCTGCCTCCCAAGTGCTAGGATTAAATCTGTGTGCCACCATTACTGGCAGGATATTCATTCTTATCTCATATTTTGTGAACCTAATAAAACATCCAGGTTTTTTAGTTCATATAACCATGTGAGTGAAAAGAAATAAAAAAGATTATTTAACTATATGTTAAGCCAGGAGCTGTTAGTCATGTCCTAACCACATTCCATTATTTAAAATACAAACAGAATCCCACCATTTTTTGAGCAAGTGAGGGAAAAAATATTCTATCCACCAAGGATGAGAAGCAAATTTTACTGAAATTATGTATTTCCTGCCACATCTTTACTTTAGATAAATAAGTTTATATAGAAGCCAAGTATGACAGTTACTTCTCTTAGAATGTTGAAAATACTATTTCATTGTCTTCAATTCCTATTATTATATTTCCTATTATTATCTTTGAGAAGCCAGTTGACAATCTAAGTGCCCTTCTAACTGTCTCATAATGTTCCTTGATACTTTTAATCTCTATCAGGCATATATACGGAATACTTTCAGTTTACTAATGTGTGCCTTTCTGGACCCCACCCAAACTCCATACACACAGTATGCATCTGCATACATAATTTTCAAAATATTAGAAAGGTTACTAATGTTTTTTTATTAACAACCTTATAATACAGTATGCATACCATTAAATTCATTCATTTAAGGCATGTAATTGAGTAGATTAATAATATATTATATTTTATTATTTTTATTTTTTATTGACAACTTCCATGATTGTAAATAATATCCCATGGTGATTCCCTCCCTCCCCCCACTTTCCCCTTTGAAACTCCACTCTCCATCATATCAACTACCCCTCTCAGTCAGTCTCTCTGTTATTTTGATGTCATGATTTTTTCATCCTATTATGATGGTCTTGTGTTGCGAGTGTCAGGCCATGGATATCCAGGCCATTTTGTGTCTGGGAGGTGCACATTGTAAGGAGTCCTACCCTTCCTTTGGCCCTTACATCCTTTCTAACACCTCTTCTGCAATGGATCCTGAGCTTTGGAAGGTGTGATAAAGATATTTCATTGCTGAGCACTCATCTGTCACTTTTTCTCAGCACCATGGTGCTTTCTGAGTCATCCCAAGGTCACTGCTATCTGAAAAGAGAAGGCTCTCTAACCAAAAGTGAGAGTAGCATAAATACATTAGTATGAAAATTAAAAGAAGTGCTTACTGAGCAGTTTGGTGAGCATAGTATATACATTTAGCCAGACAGCAGCAGATGTTACACCTCTAGTGCTCATGACTACCTCTGTTGTAGATTTTCAGTATCAGGATATTCCCTACTGTGATGGAGTGCACCTCCAGTCAAATTATAGGGCAGTTGGTTTTCCCCATAACAGGCGAGCCACTATTGCACCTATTGGCTCATTTAGCCTGGCTGGCCAAATATAAGGCTTTCAGTGTCTACTGTTGAGCATGTCTTCTTATGATTTCTCTCTCTACTATTGAACTGCATGTAGCACAGATTTTTCCAGGTTTCTGTCAGCTGATCTACATGGAGGAGGTTTTCAGCTCAGCTCCAACAGGACTTCTCAGGGACCTTACAGACCAAGTATGTGGAGTCTACAGCAATAGAGTCTTACCATCTATTCCTGGTGGGAAACCAAGGGCCTCAGCATCAGACATGTCCCTGGACAACAACTCACTGGAAGGTATCCCATCCCTGGCACTGAAAATTTCATAGTAACAATATTTGGCTCCTATGTGTTCAATTGTCCAAAAAAGTATTTTTCAATATGACTTAATTATATCCTCTTAGATTTTGATTAGCCCTCCTTCCCCCTTTCCTTTGCTCAATCTCTTCTCCTGACCTTACTTAGGCCTTTTCATCACCATTAATCTGTTCTTCTACTTGCACATATATAGTACTATCCACTTAAGTCTCCCCTTCCTACCTTTCTATTTTTCTAAGGAAGTTCTACCATTTTTGACAATATAGATGAACTTTGAGTGTATTTGTTCAATGGAAGAAGCCAAACACAGAATGAGAAAAGCTGTCTGAAATTTTAAGAACTAAGGGAGGGAAAGGGATGAGTAGTTTCATACCACAGGGGCAGAAATGCCAAAAATAGTCCTTGTCTTCATTTACTATGGTTATGATGAACTATGACATGCACAAAGAATTCTGCAAAAATATTGTATCATTCTCCAAGGAGCTCTTTCCATGAAGTGGGGTCTGCATTATATCATGCTGACTTATGTGAAATTTGTTCTTTAAAGTTATTGGTTGATTTTTATGATTTTTTAATTAAGTAGACACTTTGTATTGGCACATCGTATGTTGGTGCCATCATTTTCCTTCTCTCTGTCCTCATTCTACTGAGGGCCCTCTTCAGTGTGATTCCTGGTGTTCACCATGGAGTTGTGGGTTAGGAATCATAAGAGCAGCAGTCAGTCTTTGGTGGGGGGGGGGGCAGGCATATCCTCTGGATATTCCCTTCCATTCTGCCACTTTTACCATCTTGTCCCCTCTTCTGCAAAATTCCCTGACCTATGGTGGGTATGTTTTAAGTTCACTTCAGTGTTGTGCTCTCTGTCTGCAGCTTGTGGATTTCTGCTTTGGTACATTTTGATTATCCTCATTATCTGTCTCCATCACCCTGGCAGAAGTTGTTAGGCTCACCATGGAAGCAGAACTCTTGGTCTTGTTACCAAATTCCTCCACGATTTCACCTGGGCCCTAGCTGATGTATGAGGGGTGTGTCATTCCCTGATAGGGAGTCAGCAATCTTTTCTTGTCTTGATATATTGTCCTTGTCCTTGATTCTGAGTGCCATCTGAAAAAGATTAGATTCTCCAATGGAGAATGAGATCAGCATAGACTAAAGGGGATAAGCATTCTTAATTTAGAGAGATTTTGATGGATGGAGACTTTCTTTTAGCTACAGACTAGTGGGAGCTTCTCCTTGTGGTCCATATTCTTGGTTTCCATAGGATATTGACTTGGTTCCCAGTTTCAGATATGTGATTTTATGTTTTGTCTTTTTAAATCAAGTTATTCCTTTGCAATGTGTTGAGAGGCCCTATGAGAGATTTTATTTGCTTCAAGTGATATTAGTTCAATTTATTTTTGTGGGTGTTGCTTCCTAACTTTCGTGTCTTTCTTATTTTCTCTCATACTTTGTGTCAATTTATTCCTCATTTGGTTTCTGTAATGTTTATTGCTTTTTTCCCTAAAATTTTATATCATTTCTGAAAGTCAAGAGCCTTTATTAATCCTGGGATGCATAAAATTGAAGGGTGTCCTTTTTTTGTAATCTCTGTGATTCTAGTGTTCTGTTACTTTAACTGCCCTAGCAAAATGGCTTTTTGTATCTCCTTGAGGTAAATAAGAATAGAATGAAAAGAGATGAACAGATATTGGGAAATTCAACCCACACAGTGTAGTCATGGTTACCATCAAAATACTATGGAAAATAGGTAAACCAATCTACAAAGAATATGTATTTGAAAAAGTATTGGTTTTTATACTGCTAATATTTCTATCAGAAAATTTACATGACTGTCTGCAAAAGATTTTTCCATCTCATTGACACTCATTAAGTTTAATGTGTCATAGTTAGAAATGAGATGCAGAAAATCCAGTAAGAAGGCATGACTGAGTACTAAGATTTCTTAGTACTAAGAGTACTAAGATTTCATCATGATTCAGGTCCTTTGCCTTTCTTTCTCTTACAACAATATCTTCAGATGTATCCTAAGGTTTTAGTCATTGCAGTCTAATAAGAGTTTTATGTATCATAGCCTCACTTCATGTTGCTGCTTGTGTGTTCATGCAGCACTAAAAATTTTGGAGAAATTACCTTATGTCTATTAAATTATTGAAGATTATTATTGAAAGAAATTATTGAAGAAATTCTAAATAATCAACTGTGAAACTGTTGACAATGAAGTGTGTATATATTCAACCACAATCTATAATAGTGTTAAATTTTATGTGGATAACATTAAAGATAATCTTTTAGAAGTCAAAATAGTATGCATTTTACATCAGCTTTGCAAATATTTATTAACTATACACTTGGAGAAAGAAACCAAATCTTTACAATTGCATACTCTATTTTTTTTTAATTTTTATTTATTTATTTGAGAGTGACAGACAAAGAGAGAAAGACAGATAGAGGGAGAGAGAGAGAATGGGCACGCTAGGGCTTCCAGCCTCTGCAAATGAACTCCAGACGTGTGTGCCCCCTTATGCATCTGGCTAATGTGGGACCTGGGGAACCGAGCCTCGAACCAGGGTCCTTAGGCTTCACAGGCAAGCGCTTAATCACTAAGCCATCTCCCCAGCCCACATACTCTGTTTTGTATAGAATTTTAAAATATGTATAGGTAGTTGGCAGTAGAGTAAATATGGAATTTACCTACTAATATGTCCTTGTATTTCAAAGGAATAATTATATACTGTATTCTGGGTCAGTGTAGAACTTTTAGGTAGATTCCATGCCAACACCAGGAAATCTTTACTGTTTCCATCATGGATGCGCAGCTGTAGTGTGTTCTGCAGAGGCTTCTTTTTAAAACTTCTTTTTCTTTTATTTTTATTTGAGAGAGAGGAGGGAGAGAATGGGCATGCCAGGGCCTCCAGATGCATGAAACCCCTTGTGTGTCTGGCTTACATGGGTCTTGGGGAAATGAACCCTGGTCCATTGGCTTCGTAGGCAAGTGCTTTAACGACTAACCCATTTCTCCATCCTCAGCGGCTTCTTTTAACTGAATTAGAACTCAAGAAACACCTTGAAGAAAACTAAGAAGTATGCAAAAACAGGATAGCAAAGAGGTTGGAAGAACTGAACATATGTTTCTACTCCAAGTTGAAAGGAAGAAAAAAATAAACCGAAGAGAAATCCAGTTGTAGATTAAATTTTTATCAGTGAGTTTTGGAAACAGAAGGCTTCTTTTTATTTATAAATCAATGATATGCAAAGATCTATCTGCTATATGAAGGAAAAAATAAAGAAAGGGAGTCGATAAACTTATACATCCATAGCACTCCCTCTAAACTTTCCCTGTGATGATATCCTGAGCCCTGAGCCTAGGAAAGCCTTGTTGTTCCTACTTCGAATCAGCCTATGTTACCCTTCAAGTGACAACTTAGAAACTCTTTTGCTTATATTCTCAATGATGAATTTTTGATGTGGAGAAACAATCATAGAATAGCCTTTTTGGGAGCAGTTGATTATACTCACTCACCTTTTGTACAGCTTCTTAAATGTATTAGTTTATTCTTCTTTGCTCTACATAACATTAGCTAATGTAAATAAAACTTACAGATTTTAGTTATAAATGATATTGATCCAGACTGAATTTTTAAACTACAGTTATAGTCAATAAAAGAAAAATCTATCTAATCCAATATATATCTGTTTTATACAAAAGTAAGTGTAGAAGACAGCTTCATGTTGCTGGGATAAATTTCCGAACATGGCACAGTTTATGGGAGAAGGGATTTATTGGAGCTTATTGATCAAGGGGAATTTCCCTAATAGTGGAAGAAGCTGGCCTCTTTTCACAGGTCCACACAGAGATAGAAGCAACTGCCACCAGCACAAACAAGCACAATCCAGGAAGCCCTCTCCCCCCCAAGCAGGACTCAAGCACGTTGTTTATCTTTACATTGGAATTCAGAGCTGCACCAACAACTTCAGTCTGGACCCTAGGATCTGCTCACAGTGTTACCTCTTCCAGCCAGGCACCTGGGAATCCAAGAATTTTAAATAAAACTGAATTTATTGGGGACATCTATTCAAACAATCATAGTAAGAACTATGACTGTTGACATTTTTAAGTTTGTTATTTTTTTATTTTTATTTTTATTTATTTATTTGAGAATGACAGACAGAGAAAAAGGGAGAGAGAGGGAGGGGGGAAGGAGAGGGAGAGAATGGGCACGCCAGGGCCTCCAGCCACTGCAAGTGAACTCCAGACACCTGCGCCCCTTGTGCATCTAGCTAACGTGGATCCTGGGGAATGGAGCCTCAAACCTGGGTCCTTAGGCCATTAAGCAATTAACCACTAAGCCATCTCTCCAGCCCCCTTTTTAAAATTTTTATTGACAATTTTATATATGTGTTTATTGTATTTTTAATATAATCCCTACCCTTCTAGTACCTTCTCTCATTTTAGATATTTTATTTCTTTATTAATGTTTCCAGTCTTATATTGAGATCTTTGATCCATTTGGACTTGAGTTTTGTGCATGGCAAGATGTGTGGATCAAGTTTTAATTTACTGCATATGGTTATCCAGTGTGTCCAGCATCATTTGTTGAAGATGCTATCTTTTTTCTAGCCTATATTGTTAGGGACTTTGTCAAATATCAAGTATATGTAGTTGCTTGACCCAAAGTCTGGGTCCTCAACTCTAGTCCATTGTTATATACTCCTGTTTTTTATGAGAATACCATGCTGTTCTTGCTACTAAGGCTTTGGAATATAGCTTTAGATCAGGTATGGTGATGCCACTAGAGGTATTTTCTTTGCTGAGGATATGCTTGGCTATCTGAGGCCTTCTGCCATTCCATATGAATTTTGAGATCATTTTCTCTATCTCTGTGAAGAACCATGTTGGGATTTTAATTGTAATTGCATTAAATCTGTATATTGCCTTGGTAGGATCGCCATTTTCAGTGTTAATTCTGCCCATCCAAGAGCATGGGAGATCTTTCCATTTTCTCAAGTCCTCCACAAATTGTTTTTTCAGTGCTTTTATGTTTTTATTGTATAGATCTTTCACTTCCCTGGCTAACTTTATTGCAAGGTATTTAATTTTTTGTTGTTGTTGCCAATGAAAATGGGATCACGTCCCTTATTTCTTTCTCTGTATCTTTGTCATTTTCATGTATAATGGCTACTGATTCTGTGCATTGATTTTGTATCGTGCTAATTTGCTAAAGGAGTTAATCACCTTCAAGAGTATTGGGATGGAGTCTCTTGGGTCTCTTACATATAGAGTCATGTTGTCTGTGAATAGAGATAACTTAACTTCTTCCTTTCCTAATTTTATCCCTTTTATTTCTTTCACCTGTCTTACTGCTTGATCTAGGACTTCAGTACTACCTTGAAGAGCAGAGGTGAGAATGGACACCCATGTCTTGTTCCTGATCTCAATGGGATTTCCTCCAGTTCTCTCCATTAAGTATTTAGGCTTTAGGAGCTTTGTATATAGCCTTTATTATGTTAAGATATGAACCAACTAGGCCAATTCTCTCCAATGTTTTAATAATGAAGTGATGTATTATTTTGTCAAAAACCTTTTCTGCATCTATCGAAATGATCATGTGGCTTTTGTGTTTAACCTTGTTTATATGGTGTATTACATTGACAGATTTTCCATATGTTAAACCACCCCTGCATTCCTGAGATGAATCCCAATTGATCAAATTGGATAATGCTTTTTGTTCGATTTGGTTTCTGAGGACTTTGTTCAGGATCTTTGTATCTAAGTTCATTAGGGAAATAGGCTGTTAGTTTTTTTGTTTTGTTTTGTTTTGTTTTGTTTTTTTCTTGTGGCATCTCTGCCTGATTTTAGAATTAAGGTGATACTAGCTTCATAGAAGGAATTGGGTATCTTTCCCTGTTCTCCAATTGTGTGGCACAGTTTGAGAAAGATTGGTTTGAGTTCTTCCATGAAGGTTTGATAGAATTCAGCTGACAAGCCATCTGGCCCTGGACTCTTCTTTTTGGGGAGGAATTTTATCACCTTTTCAATCTCAATGAGTGTGATAGGTTTGTTTAGGAGATTAATCTGCTCTGAGTTTAGCTTTGGTAGATGGTATGGGTCCAGGAATTTATCCATTTCCTCCATATTATCCAGTTTTGTGGAAGAGAAGTTTTTGAAATAAGTCCTGATGATCCTCCCAATTTAATTTCATTTATGTCCATTGTGATCTCTCCTTTTTTATTTCTAATTTTGTTAATTTGAGGTATCTTCTTCTTTTTTTTTTTTTTTTTTTTTTTTGCTTGATCAAATTGGCCAGGGGTTTGTCAATCTTGTTTAGTTTTTCATAGAACCAGCTCTTTGTTTTGTCAATTCTTAAATTTGTTTTTTTTTTTTAGTGTCCATTCATTAATTTCTGCTCTGATCTTAATTATTTCTTTCTGTCTAGAGCTTTTTGAGTTGGATTCTTCTTGCTTTTCCACTGCCTTTAGGTGGATGGTTAGGTTGTTGATTTGGGATCTCTCTGTCTTTGTTATGAAGTCACGTAGTGCTATGAATTTTCCCCTGATGACCACCTTCGTTGTGTCCCATAAGTTTTGGTATCATGTGTTCTCATCATCATTCATTTCTAGAAATCTCAAAATTTCATTTTTTATTTCATTCTCTACCCATTTATTGTTAAAAGTGTGCTGGTCAGTTTCCAGGAGCTGTTGGGATTCTTGGTGGGTCTTTTGTTGTTAATTTCTAGCAATATAGCATTGTGATCTAATACCATGCAGGGAATTATGTCTATCTTCCTAAATATATGGAGGCAGGCTTTGTGACCTAGTACATGGTCTATTTTAGGGAATGGTCCATGGGCTGCTGAAGAATGTGTAGTCTATGGATTTGACATGGAATGTTTTGTAGATGTCTGTTAGGTCTAAATGATCTATGGTTTTGTTGAGGTTTCTTGCTTCCCTGTTTAGTTTTTGTTTGGATGGTCTATCTATTACTGATAATGGTGTATTTAAGTCCCCAGCTATGATGGAGTTGGTGGTTATTTCTTTTTCATTGTCAAGTAGGTTTTGTTTTATGAACTGTGGTGCCCCTGTGGTACATAAAGATTTATGATTGTGATATCCTCTTGATGGATCATTCCCTTGATAAGAAGGACATGGCCTTCTTTGTCTTTTGGATTATTTTTGTTTTGAAGTCTATTTTATCCAATATTAGTATAGCTACATCTCCTTGTTTCTTATTACCATTTGCTTGAAATATTGTTTTCCACCCTTTCACCCCGAGGAGGTGTCTGTCTTTAGTGATGTGTTGGGTATCTTGAATACAACAGATTGGTCTAATTTTCTGATCCACCCAGTTAGCATGTGTCTCTTGGTGGGTAAATTAAGGCCATTAATATTTAGGGTAATGACTGTGAGATTTGATTTGATCCCTGCCATATTGTGTTGGTATAATGTGGCTTAGTGTTTTCATGGACTTTGAAGATTTTTGTGCCTTTTCTGAGCTTGGTAATTGTGAACTGCTTCTTGTAGGCATTTGAGATAGATTATTTAATTCTTCTGTGTGGAGAATTTCCTGAAATGCTCTCTGTAGGTTTGGTTTTGTGTTCATATCATTGTAAAGCTGAGTTTTGTCATGAAAAGCTTTTCTTTCACCATCTATTATGAGGGATACTTTTGCTGGGTAAAGTAGTTTGGGTTGGAATCCATAGGTTCTTAGATTTTGCAGTGTTTCATTCCAGGCCCTTCTGGCTTTCAGGGTTTCCATAGAGAAGTATGAAGTAATTCTGATAGGGTTACCTTTAAAACTGATATGTGGTTTTTCCCTAGCTACTTTTTGGATTTTCCCTTTGGTGTCAATGTTTAGAGTCTTAATGATAATATGTCTTGGAGTGTTTCTCCTTTGGTTCAATCTGTTTGGTGTTCTGTTAGCTTCTTGTATCTTGATGGGGCTTTCTTTTGAGAGAGTGGGAAAGTTTCCTTCAATTATTTTGTTAAATAAGTTCTCCATGGCTTTGGTCTGAATTTATTCCCCTTCTGGTATTCCCATGATCCGGATGTTAGGACATTTAAGGGTATCCCACAGCTCCCTCATGTTCTGCTCCAAGAAATTTTTGAACTTATTGAAACTTCTGAACTCTCAAACTGTTTCTTCTGTCTTGTCTGCCACATTGGAATTTCTATCATCCACATGGCTGACTCTATTCTTGAGAGCTTCTAAAGAGTTTTGAGGTTGTTCAATTAGGTTTGCATTTTCTACTACTTTTCTATGTATAGTTTTCATCTCTCTGTCATGCTCCCTATTCACATCATTTTCTGATTTTCTTGATGCTTCTTGGAATTCAACCTTGCATTTCTTTATGTCTTCATTTAGCTTCGCCAGCTGATTTGTGAGGTCCTTTTTTTTGTCACTCTCATTTATATCTCTTAACTGTGTTTGAACTCCTTCCATTTTCTTATCTATTAGGTCTAATCTAGTGATGGTAGCATCCACATGATTACTGGTCTTTTGTTGCTTTTCTGCTAGTTCTACGAGGAGATTGGTCAGGGTTGCATTGTTCTTAGCTTCATTTTGGTGTTCTGATCCTAATGTCTCTTCTGTGTTTTGATTAGAGGCATTCATTGTAGCAATGAGTGATCTTACTTACATTTGATTTTTCATGTTGTATCTTTTTCACTGTGGTCTACCCACCACAGTGTATGGGAAAGGACATTAGGACTGTGGTCTCCATGGGCAGGGAAGTGTTGCTTCTTGGGGGAGCTGGATTCAGCTAGCAGGCAGGCAAGCACTCAGGCAGAGCAGTCCTGAGCTTGCACCTGGTAGGCCACCAGCAAAGGGCTGATGGGCAAGCAGCTGGTGTGACAAATGAGGGATTGGGCCTGAGCTGGCATGGGCATATGGGCAAAGTGAGTCTGAGCTTACATGGGCAGGTGGAATGGGCCTCACCTCAAGTGTGGGCATTTGGGCAGCTGGTGCAGCAATTGAGCAAATGGGCAGAGCAGGCTGAGCTTGCACAGGTGGATGGGGTGCAGTGCACAGAAGGACAGATTGAGCCTGAGCTCTTGTGGATGGAGCCTGCCAGAGGTCATGTGTGGGTAGCAGGGCGATTGCCACTGCTCAGTTAGGCAAGTGGAACTACACTGACCTGGGTCCCCTTTCCTACAGTAAGTGTGGGAGTATCCTGAGCCTGGGACTATGGCTACCATGGCTGCCTGGGGGAAGTGGGGACGGGTGGGCTACTTGCGAGTGAGGGAATCAGTGATTCCCCTTTTTTTCCTCCTCTGCACCCTCCCTCTGGCAATATATTAGCAATTGCTCTCCCATAAAAGACCCAATGAACACTGAATGTCTTGCTTTTCTTTCACAGGGAGATGTGGCCCAGTTAGGCAGTCACCATCTTAACCCAAAGCCTCTTTTATTATTTTTTATTGACAACATCCATAAGGTAAACAATATGACATGATCATAATTCTTTCCTATCACCCTCACTTTCCCCCTCCTCAAACCCCCTCCACTTAAACTCTTCTTATTTTTTTATTATAAGTTTTATTGAATGACTCTATCAGAGGTTGGTCATATTCCCATCAAGTTGTACTCTTATTTCTTGTATCCTCTCTCCTCCTCCCTCAATCCACTGAAGTAGCTCCTCAGTTGGATGATTAGTGTTCTCCATGGGTTCATGACATTTTAATTGCTCAGTATGGAAAGAGTAAAACTGGCAAGAAAATAAGTATATATAGAATGAACACACATATGACCTTATCTTTTAAAGAGACATTGGAAAATATGTGCAAGAATAATACATTTAGTTAAGGAATAAATAAAGATATTTTGAAAGTTATGAAGAAGAAACAATAATGAGAACTGGGCATTACCAGGTGATTAAAGATTGTATCACATAGATCAGGGCAGGGTAGATTGTTCCAGAAAGCGATACTGTCTTAACAAAGGTAATGAAAAAGGAGAGGAAAAAAAAATATTCCATTGTTCCTGAAAAATTCTAGAGTAGTAATCCCTAATCCCATTGGACTTTCCGTCAAAGTCAGAACATTTGCATTTCACCCTATAGCAAATGGAGACTTACTGGTTTTCTGTTTGCAACTATGGGTACAGAACAATCACAGATATTTATAAAATCTATGAGAAAGAATGGGAATATTAACTAAGGGAATAATTAACTAAAGATACAATGACCAAGAAGAGGATATCCACACCCTTGATAGAAATAGCAAATTCAGCATTGTGAGTATTCAGTCCCAGTAAATCAAAACTTCTTCTGCAGATTCTTTGAAGAGTCTATGTTTACATTTATTCACTAATGTATTAACAATAAACTATACCATGTGGGATGATTATGGTGGTTCTCACTTATAATCCTAAGTCTTGGGAGGTGGAGACTGGAAAACTAGGAGCTCAAGAGAAGCCCTAGCTACAAGAAACTTCATACTTTGACTGGACTACATGAAACCTTGTCTCGACTACATATATAGTTTCATGAAAAACACCTAATAGGCTTTAAGAAAGATGCACTCTTTCTCCCATAAGAAATTTTAAGTGTCAACTGTTCCACATTTTCTTCAGAGGCTCTAGATTGGATGTTACATTTAAAGGCATATTTGAACATGTACTATAGATGCTAAGAATTTATAAATAACAGTACTGATTTAATTTTATTAATTGTATGTCACAGATGAAGGAAGAGTTTGGACTTTCTCTCAGGACATTTGATGCAAAAAATGTCTAAATAATTTTGAAAATTTCTTAAGGAGTTTCATGAAAAATATTCAGACTATTTCTCCTGGTAAAGTGTCAACATATGAATTTGTAGTCACTGCACAGTCAGTGGTGCTCAGTGCAGAGATAAAGGTGCAGACTCATTGACAGAACTTGGGTGCCCACTGGGAGGTTTCAAAAGAAGAAACAGAAAGTTAATGAGAAGAGCCCTTTGTGTTCCAAGCAATCCACTGGCTGTGGCCTTGCTGCACAGAGCACCATTAACAGAGCCACTCACAGCTTCACCTTTCCCAGGCAATTGAGGAAAGGCACTTTGATGTGTTTCTTGATTTGCCCCCTGTTGCTTCCTTTTCAAAAGCCTGGGGATGACTGAGCTTGGATCTCATAGCTACATGTGAACCTCAATGCAGCACAATTTCAAATTTGGTACTCATATTTAAAGTGCCATGGTTTATGCATATTAAATTCTTGCTCCCAAAAGAATTGTTTTCTTACAGTCATGCCAAGTACCATATGATGCCCATACATAGGTATATTTAGAGGTAATAAGCAGAAATTTGCATAATAAGATGCATGAGTTTTCCTCATTACTGATGGTATGTACCTCTTCATCCTTCTCATCAAAAGCAGGTACATTGCCTCTTCATTTGCTGTTATTAGTCATGTGCACCTTTTAATATCTCTTAATGCTCATACCTGTTCTTTCACAGTTAAAATAGTAAAAATTGGTCACCTTGTACTTAAAACAGGAATGATCAGATGAACTTGTGAGGTTAATAAAATACTGCAATTTTCTATTTAAGCTTGTGCATTCCAAAGAATGTCTGTTCACCATATCCACAAATGATGGCTGCTTCTGCACTAGGAGATAGTAGGCCTTCGAATATTGGTTTTGTTCATTGCATAGTAATCATTTTGTAGAGTACTATTCACCTCCTCATACAGTTCCTTGCATCAAGAATGGGTGATATGATGAATAAAAAATACACTGGTAAAACCAGCAAGACAGTATTTAAAATGACATATAAATGATGCCACACCCAAGGATAATTCATTATGACATAAACATTTTCTTTCCTAAATATGTAGTCATAGAAACAGCCTTGAAATTAGCCATAAATGTAAATAAGTCAAAAATTTTCTTCCTTTCTTCCTATTCTCCAACATTTCTTTCTTCTCTTCTTCCTTCCCTCTCTCCATTCACTTCCCTCCTTCCATCCCTCTCTCCTTCCCATTTTTTTCTACCTTCTTCCTTCCTTCCCATTCTCCACTCTCGTCTTCTTTCTCCTCCTCATGTTTTGCCAAAAATGGAAAAGAAATCAAGAGGGTACAGTGAAAAATATATCTTCTATACATTACTGTTACCTACCAACCAGGTAACCTTCTCCAGAGTCCCAGCAGTAACCATGTTTTTATGTATGCATAAAAATATCTTCTATATATTTTAGGTACTTATGAATAAAATAAAGTGCACTGGCTTTTAAAGATCACATTATAGAGTTGGGGAAAACATGATTTTGAAAGAGTTAAATGAGAAGCTTACGGGTTATTCAGAAAATCAGCAATGGAGTTGGGGATGAGCCCAGATTTCTATTTTTCTCTAGGCATTGTGCCATCTTGCAAATTTTTATCTTCTATATGCCAATAATTTTTGCCTTTTGTATGGATGGGCATTTCTCCAAGGGTTTTAAATTTGGTGCTTACTCAAAATTTCACCCATGGGTAAATGAAGTATATGAATATTCTTTGCATGGAACATTTAAACCTAAACGAGCATGTTTGTCAGTTCAGGGCTCCATACAGGATATGGAAGAACACCATGCTTACCTTGAGAGGCCCTTCTGCTTCCATGGTCTTAGAACTCTGCTTGAAAGTTAAAGACAAATCAGAAAATAAAACAACAACAACAACAAAACTATCATGAAATTTCAGCCTGAAAAGTTTATTCAAGTTCTTCAAAATGCAAATACTATTCATTAAATTTGATTTAACACATATTTTTTCAGGTCCATACTTCAGGTATTTACTCTGAATGAATTTCATTTGTTCCATATCCCTTGCCTTTTTTTGTGAATATGGGCTTTGTAGCATAGTTCCTTTAGATAGCCCAGTAGTCTATAAAGGACTGCTACTAGATAAGAATTAAACTATCCCCTAGCTACCACCATTCACACAATGTCTTCAGAAAGAAGTCTAATTAAAAGGTACTGATAACAATGCTAGTTCCACAGATATACCACATAAAGTAAACTTATTTCATGCTTTTATGCTTTTGGCACCACCTTCTTTCACCAGAAGTGAAAACATGATAAAGATGTATGTGTTAATCCCATTCTAAGTCTCCCACAGGTTTCTAGACCAGGCTCTGGGATACCAGGTTCTAGTCACACCAAACATTTCTCTTACTCACAGCCTTTGAATCTATTCTTGGTCCTGCATCATGCTGTGACTAATACATATAGATAAACTGTGAGAGACCACTAGAATCCACACAGAGAAAGAAATGTGGAAGCTGAGAAACAAACACCCTGTAAACAAGCTCCAGAAAATGAAGGAACTTGAGGTACAAGTCTACCATTTGGGCCAGCCCAAGGAAGAGATAGATACATGAAAGTGAAGTTATCATTTTTATCCATTTAAACTGTAATAAAAAAAAAATCATGATATGGGTGAATTTGTCAGTTCTAGAGACTAAGACATCCTAAATCAGGGCTTACAGATCCAGATTCCAGTGAGACTCTTCATAGACAATGCCCTTTATGATGTTAGGGATAAAATGTCATGTACATAAGCAGAAAACCTATCATGCCTGGAAACAGGCCTTCCAGGTGACTAGGCAAACAAAGATAGCTGACCACTTTCTCTGTTACAGGTCATATGTTAACCAGGCTGTAGTGGTATGCATGAAATGACCCTCATAGGTGCATATGTTTTGAATCCTTGATTTTCATCTAGTGGCACTTTTGGAAAGTTTGAGGTCTTTGGGAGGCTAAGTTGTACTGGAGGAGGTGCGTTGCTAGGGACAAGGTGTGGGGTACTATAGCCCAAGTCCAAGCCTAGTACTCAGATATGGCCCATGCCTCCTACTCAGACCTGCCATACTTTCCACACCATGATGAACATTCCCCTAGAAATTGTAAGTCAAAATAAACCAATCCTTTCATAAGCTGATTCTGGTCAGATGCTTTGTCCCAACAATAAGAAATTAATTACTTACTACATGGGCCCATTGTTCTGTGTGAAAATCTCCATTTGACTATTATCAAAACATGTACTTTGGTCTTCTTTCCAGGTACCTGCCCCTAGCATAGACCACAGAGCCCATAGTGCCTTTTAGCCTAATTTCATAAAAGTCTCATGCTAAAGGACTTTTATTCCCTATGGTGCAACACTCCTCACCCCTAACCTCTTCTTCCAGGGAACTTAAAAGAAGAGCTTTGATCTGTCTCTGTGGGCTAAAGCTTTACCTCAAACCCATAGTGCTGTGGGCATTGATAAATCATCCACCTGAAGGACAATCTGAGTATACATTTTTCTCTTGAATCTCCTCTGTCTCTCTAAAATCTAAATCAAAGCAAGCCTCCCTGCTTTTGGGCTTTTTCTTTATTTCTTTTGCATCTGGCTTTTCATAAGTAGCTGGAGAATTGAACCTGGGCCAGCAAATTTTGCAAGCAAGTGCATTTGAACTTTGATCCATCTCCTTGGCCACTGCTTCTATATTTCTGTCTTTTTCTTTTTGAAGGAAAGAGAAAAGGATTATTGACTCACAATTTCAGGTTTCAGTCCATGGTCGGGTCACTTTATATAGGCCTGTGCTGAGGTTGAACACTGAAGTAGAAAATCATAACAGAGCTAAGTTCTCTCACCTCCATATGGTCAGGAAGTAGTTTTCTTTTTTCTTTTTTTCCCTACTCTTTCATTCCACCCCAATCTCCACCCTATAGAACGATGCCACCCACGTTCAGGATGAGTCATCCCCTCTTTGTTAATCCTGTCTGAAAATGTCCTCACAAACACACTTAAAGGAGTGATTTCTTTATTTCCTGGTTCTTCTATTTCCAACCACATTGACAAGAATCATGATCTTAAGTCCACCCTTTGCCAATTTAATACATAAGTGCATCTCCTATCCATCTTCATTCCATCTCTAAGAGGACACATAAACTTAAGAGTTTTAATGTTTTTCAAAAGAGAGAGTTTTAGGCAGAAGTTCCTTGTGGGCTTGGATAATGCTGTTCCCAGAAGCCAAAGGATGTTAAAAGAAAATTTCAGTGTTAGGAGTTGGATGCATTCCAATGGTTTGTTTGTCAAGGTGTTACCTGATGCCCTGTAACAGTGTAGGCTATTTCCAAGGTTCTAGGTTTCTCACCAGACCAAGACCCTATTGCTGAAAATACCATATGTTTGGGCACAGGTCCCTGAGAAATCAAACTGGAGCTTAGCCAGGAGCCTCCTCACTGTTAACTAGCTCTCAGGATGCTGGAAAGTCCTATGCAGCCTGTTTTGGGAGAAAAATCATCATTGGTCTTAACCAGCAGTGGACAGCTTTATGACTGGATAGCCACATCATATAGACTAACTGGTGCAATGGTGGCTTATCTGTTATATGGAAAACAGCTGCTCTCTGATTGGACTTGAGGCTTCATAGGAAAGAATTCATGCCTGGGAGTGAAAAATTATGGCTAGGGAGTCATAAGCATTGGGGAATAAACAAATACTGCTATGTGGATAAATGTCTGTATTTTAACCACTGAACTGCTCTCTAAATACTTATATTAAGGTCTATATATTCATGCTAGTCTCACTTTTGTTTAGAGAATTTTCTCTTTTCAAAATTCCAAAGGCAAACTTCATAGAAATAGAAAAAACAATCCAAAAATTCATTTGGAATCACAAAAACCTCAAATATCTAAAATAATACAGAGAAACAAAAATAAGGCTGGTGGATTCACCATACCTGATTTTAACCTATACTTCAGAGCCATAGTAACAAAAACAGCATGGTACTGGCACAAAAACAGACATGTAGATCAGTGGAACAGAATGGAGGACCCAGACGTAAGTCCAGATAGCTATAGCCACCTGATATTCGATAAAAATGCCAAAAATACTCATTGGAGAAAAGACAGCCTCTTCAGCAAATGGTGTTGTGAAAACTGGTTATATATCTGTAGAAGGATGAAAATAGATTCTCCTCTCTCTCCATGCACAAGAATTAAGTCCAAATTGATTAAAGACCTTAACATCAGACCTGAATCACTGAAACTACTAGAAGAAAAATTAGGGGAAACCCTTCAAAATATTGGTCTTGGCAAAGACTTTCTGAATATAACCCCAATTGCTCAGGCAATAAAACCACAGATTAATCACTGGGACCTCATGAAATTACAAAGATTTTGCACTGCAAAGGACACATTGAAAACAGCAAAGAGGCAACCTACAGAATGGGAAAATTTCTTTGCCAGCTATATATCTGATAGAGGATTAATATCTAGGATATACAATGAACTCCAAAAGTTAAATAATAAGGAACCAAACAAGCCAATAAAAAATTGGCTAAGGAGCTAAATAGAGCATTCTCAAAGGAAGAAATACGAATGGCATATAAGCTTCTAAAAAAATGTTCTAGGTCACTAGTCATCAGGGAAATGCATATTTAAACTACGTTGAGATTCCATCTCACTCCTGTCAGATTGGCTACCATCATGAAAACAAATTATCATAAATGCTGGCAGGGATGTAGAAAAAGAGGAACCCTTCTACACTGCTGGTGGGAATGCAATCTAGTCCAGACATTGCAGAAATCAGTGTGAAGGTTCCTAAAACAGCTAAAGATTGATCTACAATATTACCCAGCTTTAGCACTCCTAGGCATATATCCTAAGGACTCATTTCCTTAGAAGTACATGGTCAATCATGTTTATTGCTGCTCAATTTATAATAGCTGGGAAATGGAACCAGCCTAGATGTCCGTCAACTGATGAGCGGAAAATGAAGATGTGGCACATTCATACAATGAGGTTCTTCTCAGCAGTAAAGAAAATGAAGTTTATGAGATTTGCAGATAAATGGATGGATCTGGAAAGGATTATACTAAATGAGGTAACTCAGGCCCAGAAAGCCAAGCGCCACATGTTCTCCCTCATATGTGGATCCTAGCTACAGATGATTGGGCTTCTGCATGAGAAGGAAAAAACTCAGTAGCAGAGGCCAGTAAGCCAAAAAGGAGATATAAAGGGAAGAGAAAGAAAGGGAGGAGGGTACTTAATAGGTGGTATTGTATATATGTAACTACAATGATTGAGATGGGGAGGTAATATGATAGAGAATGGAATTTCAAAGGGGAAAGTGTGGGAGGGAGGGTGGGTATTACCATGGGATATTTTTTTAAATCGTGGAAAATGTTAATAAAAATTGTGAAAAGAAAAATAAATAACCTTAGTGAAAGACTATTGGAATGTTTCACTATCAATACAAGACAACATTTATGCAAAAATCTCCACTGAGTGTTTTTTTTTTATTTCAGACTGTTCTTCAATTCAAACAATAATATCAACTTGAAACCAGATAACTCAAAAGGAGACACTCTAAAGTATGTTTTTCTTCAACAAGGGGATCTCTGACTAGTTATTACAAGATACCATTAAGCCCTTTGGATATTTCACAGTTGTTCTCTTTCCTAAGGATAAAGGTAAATCAGAGCAGCGGTATGGAATATATAAACTGTTTTCTCTTACCTTATTCTGTATGACAGGTCACCCGGAGAAACACCTATGGTTATGCAGTTGGTATAATAACAGCTCAGTTTTTTTAATTAAAAATTTCTTGTGGGGCTGCAAAGATTGCCTAATGGTTAAAGTGGTGGTCTGCAAAGCCAAAGGACCCAGATGTATTCCTCCCAGACCCATAAAAGCCAGAAGTACAAGGTAGAACATGTGACTGGAGTTCATTTGGCAGGGCTGGAGGCTCTGTTGTGCTCATTGTCTCTCTTCGTCTATTTACTTCTATCTATCATCTATCTATGTATCTATGTATCTATGTATCTATGTATCTATGTATCTATGTATCTATGTATCTATGTATCTATCTATCTATCTATCTATCTATCTATCTATCTATCTATCTATCTATCTATTTAATTTCTCTGGTTCTCTGGTCCTGGTAAGTCCCTATATGGCTAGCTTGGGGGCTGGCTTAGGCCTGATTGGACCCTGTGAGCTTGCTGGGGAAGGAGGCTCCTTTCTCCTCCTTCCTAATTAAAGTTCTGTGGGTCCCCAATTCCTGGATACCCTGTTCAAGAAGTTGTATGCAGCGTGGAGTGAATGGTGGCATATCTGTTCCCTGGCTCCACCCAGTTCCCTGGTCCCAGTAGGTCCCTGACCGGCTGGCTTGGGGAGGTCTGGCCTCTGCGTTGGGTCTGTGGAAGCAGGCCTTTTGCTCTACTATCCTGACTAGCCCTGGATAACAACATTGCTATTTCTGAGTTAGAGTACACTGGCCACTGTAAGAGCTGGCCACTTGCCTCTGTCTCTATAGCTTCCTGGCTCCTGGTTCCCCAACCCATGATCCCTGTGTGCTGAAGAGTACCTGCAAGTGGAGTGAGCAGGCCAGAGCTCCTATTTCTCCAGGTACCTTTGATGTACCTGCAATCTCCACAGTCTATCCATATGTGGTTATAACTCTATCATACACTAGCACATCACATTTAATCTGAAGATCCTACAACGACAAAAACTTGCTTCCTCCTCAATATATTAAAATGTCTCCCCAAGATGTCAAAACCACAATGCAAAAAAGGCAACAAAAGTCAGAAAACTGAGAGATCTCCAACAAGGATACCTAATCACTCAATGGAAACCACCAATAAAATCATAGAGAAATCAACAGAATTTCAATCCCAAAAAGAAAATACAACAACGAATGAGATGGTGAACAGAAGAGTTGCTGAACTGGAAGCAAACCATCAAAAACCAACAATCATATCAATCAAATTGAACAAAATCGTCTCTCAGAGCTTTCAGCTTTTGACAGTAGGCTTAACTTGGTTGAAGAAAATGTTAGAACTGTCAAAAGAAATATAAATGAATTGAAGAATCTGTTCTTTTTCAGAAGTTAGCAAGATTGGAGGAGACAAACTACCCCTCGTACTTCAGGCAAGCCATGGCTGAATCCATTCAGGATTTGGGGAGACTATTAAAAGTGAAGCTTCCATGCTGTTCCTGCTAATCAGTGCCAGGGTGTAGGAGACAGACCCTGAGAATTAATCAACACTTAGCAGAGATCCAGAGGCTCCTAAAAGTTCATCAGTGAGGTAGACTTAAAATTTGCCCAGAAAGGCTCAGGAATTTTGTAGAAGAGGGGGCAGAAACATTGTAAGAGCCATAGGTTGATATATCATGCTCAGAGGTATTCCCCTCCACCCAAAGTAACTGATTACTGTTCTCACAATGCATAAACCAGAACCCTATGGAGAATACCTGCAGCTACACTGAGGAGTGTCCCCAACAGAATGGGGGCAGGGACAAGGGAAAAGAGGGTACCAACACATGATGAATTCACATGAAATGTCTTGATAAGAATTAATAATAATAGTAATAATAATAACATAAAAATCTTTTTTTCTGCTATTCATAGATTCACTTTTAGCCAGTTTTTTGATATGATATTATTAACTATTAAGATCACATCAGATGATGTAACAGAGAGCTTCAGGTTCACTGAGGTAAACTTCCAGATCAGGCACAGTTATGGAGGAAGGGGTTTATTGAAGCTTACAGATCCAGATAAAGTTCCATAATGGCAGAAGAATTGGCCTTCTTTCACAGGACCAAATACAGAGAGAAGCACAAGCCAAAAAGCCAAAAGCCACACAGCATAGCACACTTCAGGAACTCCAGTGAGGCACACTTTGCATATGTCTAGATTGAAATCTCAAACCCATCACCACACCTTAAGATCTGCCCAGTGACACTGCCTCCAGCCAGGTGGCTGCAGATGCAAATTACAAACTAATGAAACACTGACTATATTGGGGGTCCTCTATTCAACTACCACAGACAGAGAATACTGCAAGCAAATGACTCAGTTACTGTTTGGCTAAGCCAAAGGTAAGGTACATCACAAAATTAAGTTATCAAAGGTACTTCAGGGATGGGATTTGGTGGATATCTCAGAGGAAATATATAGGCTTTGTTGTAAAATGCCAAATGAAGGAAATGAATGAGCTTGGGAGCATTTCAATAAAAATTGTCTAAAGAAGTTGGAGTCTGGGAACTGGAGATATTTAGAAACTGCAGAATATATGTATGGCCCAGACAAGAGGCAAATTCAAAGATATCAGCAAATATGAGATCACAGTGTATATGTTGGTCTTGGGTACATGAAGGTAGCAGACTAGATATTCTGGAATATTCATTTTGGAATCACTATGGATGATAGAGTCTTCTTCGGTTACTTAGATTATTCCAGAGTCAATCTATTCATTATTTCCTCCCAGAGTCTAAACAGAAACCTATGTTTGAGGCTTCTCCTCTTGAAATAATTTGGGTACTTTGGAATGTATCCTTTGTGTTATATTGATAGAGATGTTGAACAAGGTAAATCAGTCATGACTTTTCAGTAGAACCATAACTAAACTGTGGAAGAAACAAGACAGTCAATTACTGAAACTGAAATATTCTGATTATACTTATATGTATTCTTTAATATCTTCACAAATAAGCCAGCATGTCCTTGAGAGTTTAATATGGTGACAATCATGAAAGCACTGCTTTGCAAGCTAGTTTAATAAGTTGATTGCTGCTATCTTTTCCCTCAAACAATCTATTTATTTTGAGATCGTTATTTGTCTGAAGGATGAATAAGTTATAAGCAGCATTTTGTAAACTGAGGGAAGACATTGAGTGAAGGTTAAAGTATCAGATATTGAAGAAGCTTATAGTTTTTCTGTTGGAAGATGGTGTACTGTACTCAGTTGCTTCACTCTGTCCTTCATTATTGTAGCCATATATTTTAGTGTTAAGATCAGCTACACAGGCTTCATTGTGAAAGCTCCTTTTCTAAAGACTACTTTAAATGTCTCTTATTCTTAACCTCTGTTTGCCCCTATAAGGAGCACTTTGTGTAACAAGCTAGATATCAACTAATGTAAGAAAGAATGTGGAATCACAGTTTCCTTTATATCCAATAGGTATCGTGTGTACACAGGATAATTCACTACTGAAAGCTTAACCTGTTGCAATATCCAGCTGAAGCATTGCCACTATGATTCAAGGGAAATAAACATATTGGGATATTACTGATGTTTGTACCATTCATACCAGCATGCAAAAGAATGTACTTGCACTTCAGTTGTGCAGTAAAAAGTTCCTCTTAAGAAAAATTAAATATGTCCTAAATATTCAGTTCTGTTTAGGGAGTGAATAGTAACAAATTTGTAGCCATAGTTATTACCTTTCATGGTAGAGAATTGAAAAAGCATATTAATCAAGGGCCTATTATATCCAAAAATTCAAGGAATGGGAAAAAAATCTTCACCAGCGATATATCGGATAGAGGATTAATATGTATGATATACAAAGAACTTAAAAAGTTAAATAATAAGCAACCGATCAAGCCAATCAAAACATTGGCTATGGAGCTAAATGGAGTATTCTCAAAGGGAGCAGTACGAATGGCATATAAGCATCTAAAAAAAGTTCTACTTCACTAGTCATCAGGGAAATGCACATTAAAACTACATTGAGATTCCATCTCACTCTTGTCAGATTGGCTACCATTATGAAAACAAATGATCATAAATGTTGGTGGGTATGTGGAAAAAGAGGAACCCTTCTACACTGCTGGAGGGAATGCAATCTGGTCCAGCCATTGTGGAAATCAGTGTGGAGGTTCTTAAAACAGCTAAAGACTGATGTACCAAATGACCCAGCTATAGCAGTCCTAGGCATATATCCTAAGGACTCATTTCCTTAGAAGTACATGCTCAACCATGTTTATTGCTGCTCAATTTATAATAACTGGGAAATGGAACCAGCCTAGATGTCCCTCATCTGAATGAGTGGATAATGAAGATGTGGCACATTTATACAATGGAGTTCTACTCAGTGGTAAAGAAAAATGAAGTTATGAAATTTGCAGAAAAATGGATGGATCTGGAAAGTATTATACTAAGTGAGATAACCCAGGCCCAGAAAGCCAAGCGCTGCATGTTCTCTCTCATATGTGGATCCTAGCTACAGATGATTGGGCTTCTATGTGAGAAGGAAAAAACTCAGTAGCAGAGGCCAGTAAGTTAAAAAGGAGATATAAAGGGAAGAGAAAGGAAGGGAGGAGGGTACTTAATAGGTTGGTATTGTATATATGTAAGTACAATGATTGAGATGGGGAGGTAATATGATGGAGAATGGAATTTCAAAGGGGAAAGTGTGGTGGGGGAGGGAGGGTGTTACCCTGGGATATTTTTTATAATCCTGGAAAATGCTAATAAAAATTGTGAAAAGATATAATAAAATAAAATAAAATGAAAAATATGTATAAATAAACAAAAAAAAGATTAAAAAAAATTTAAAGCCTCTAGCTTTGGAAGTCAATACCCTGGATTCAACATTTGGAGTTTTGGTGAACACAATCATTAATAATAGTAGTATGATGCTTAATTTATATTTTCAACTTGATCAGATCTGGGATTAAATAATAAACATGTCTATTGGGTGGGTCTGTGAAGGACTTTTCAGGAATGACCTTCTTGGAGAGGAATACCTTCACTTAGATTGACCAGCCATTCTAGTGGCAGATTATGTGAAGAAGCTTCAAGACAATCCAGTACCTTTTGCCTAGAGGTTCTTGTAATTGGCTGAGCCATGTAGCTTCCACCTTCATGGAAAATGGAGCCAATTTCTTTAGCCTTCCCACATTTTATTAAGAGCAGTGGCTATCCAGGAATTTTCCAGACATTCAGCACTACATTGTGTCTATTAGATTGAGAAGCTACCAGGTGCTTAGATTCTCCATCCTACAGACAACTACTGTAGTCAATCTAATAAATCTTGTATTCTGTTATTCTAAAGAATCCTATCCTAGTATAGATGTGGTACCAGAGTGGTTTGAGGAAAAAAAAAAAAACAAATTTTAGTAGGATTGGAATTATATGGAACTGACTTTAAACCCCAACTAAAACTACAACTATTAAGTAATCTCCTATATGTTAGATTCTTTTTAGATCATACAAATCTTTCACCTTTTACTAAACACTTTCCTAAAAGTAAGGGGAGCACTGATAATCCATGATGTGAACTATGCAAAGAATTATGCACAGTAGATATGTTTAATGATCCTGATTTACTTCTTGTGAGGAGCAAGCAATTTAATAACTCTTTTTTTAAAACTATTAAATATTTCTGGAAAAGTATAATTATTATGATGTTTGGTATTTACTTGTAGCATAAAGAACCTTCTCTCTAGCAGCTATAATGCTCAAGTTACAGAAACCAAGCCCCAAATCTCTTTGACTCAAGTTCACATTCTATCCTCAAACAGTGTCCTGTCAGCAGTTAAACTGAAGGCAGTGATTAGAAAATACTTGGATCCTATGCTTTGGGAAGGAAATATGTGAGTAGACTTTGATAAAGCTGAGGCAGATTCCAATAGGTTTATTTTGCTGTGGGAACTAGTCTCCACACCCTTATCAGCGCATATATCCTCCCTAAGTATTACCTTCTCCACCTTTGTCTGAAGAAATTAATCCTGCTTTGTCCATAGAAACGGCACATACTTGAAGGGTATACTGAATGAAACAATGCTGATACCTGTCAGTGACCACTTGTCTTTATTCTGTACCTATAACCCAACAGAAGGCTATGCAAGCCCCTAGAAGTGAAATAGAACGTGTGATCTATGAGGAGTGCAATAAACCCCTAAAAAATCATCTTGAGCTTTCTAACTTATTCAAGCAGAAATTTGGAGAATATGTGTGTGATGATGTGAGACATAACATAAAACAAGTTAAGGCTAAGCTGATTAATATGGGACTCTAGAGCAGAGATTCTTGATTTAATAATGCTTTTAACACTGTTTAAAAAGTTGCTGCACATTTAATTGACTGATTGGCTAAATGTGTGACAAAAAGAAGGCCTAATTTGAATGAGCTGGAGCTGTCATTGGCTTAATATTGGTGAAAAGATTAAAAGGCACAGAGAAAATCAGATGCTGGAATATAGTGGCCATATAAAACCTAATCCTCCACCATGATAGGATCCAAAAAACATGTCCTTTACTATGACCATAAAAAATAGACTTACAAGGGGAGAACCAGCATACTTAAAGAAATATGTCCACAGTGGTAGCCTGAATTTCTGAATTAGCTGACTTATATTCAGGGAGTGCAATTAGATCCAGGAGTAGCATGAGTCAAGTGACATCACTGAATCACCAAGACAAGGTGAGTGTATTTTCTATAATGGGCATCATAGGCAAAGCAACACTCACCATTATCTGACTCATGCAATCCTTTGGCACTGGCTAATTGATTATTGTGCATCCAGGATTGAAATACTTAGGAAGCATGCTGAATTCTTGCTCTGTTTGTATAAACACAAAAGTTTCAGAGCAAATGAATTAAAGGAAACTTTGAATCACAGCAATAGAGAAGCCCAACGCCTTGTCCAATGTCCAGACATAATCTAGTTCATAGACCCAGACTCCCTTGGCTGAAGGGGAAGCCAAGTCACCATACAATAGGCCTTGGTGGAATTTTAAAAAGCTTTAATATTAGTCTTTCTCACGTCCTATATGTTGAGGGAAAAGAAACAACCAGGCCTTTTGGACCCTCCTGGAAGCCAGCTCTGAATCAACATTAATTGGAGGAGACACTAAACATCACTTTGACCCTTCAGCAGGTGCTTACGGAGTACAAGTGATAAATAGAGTTTTAGCCAAATTTTGACTCACTGTGGGTATAGTGGGTCCCTGAACTCATCATGTGGTTATTTTCCCAGTCCCAGGATTTATAAATGGGATAGATGTGCTTAGAAGTTGGCAGAATTTCCACATTAGTTCCATGACCTGTAGAACAAGGGATATTATGCTTGGAAAGGCCAAATTGTAGTCTTTGAGCTGCTTGTACCAAGGAAAATAGTGAACTCAAAACAGTACTAACATATTGCTGGATGAATTACAGGCATGGATGATACTGTCAAGGACTGAAAAGATTCACGGGTGGTAGTTTCCACCATGTTTTCCTTTACCTCTCCTATGTGACCTGTTCAGAAGATGAGTGAATCTTGGAAAGTAACAGTTGTTTATTGGAAACTTAATCAAGTAGTGACTGCAATTACAGCTGCCATATTATAATACATGATTTCCTTACTAGAGCAAATCAACACATCTCCTGATACTCAGTATATAGCTCCTAATCTTGCAAATGTTTTCTTCTCCATACCCATTGGTAAGGATTATCAGAAGCATTGTGCTTCCAGCTGCTGAGCTCAGCAATTACTTTTAATGTTTTACTTCAAATTTGTGTTAGTTCTCTCACACTGTGTCATAAGTTAATTTGCATAGGTCTTAATCATCTTGTTCCTCACAGAAGTGTTTTGATCTCTCTCTGTCTCTCTATACACACACACACACACACACACACACACACCATATTATGGTTGTTTATCAAGTGAGCAAGAGACAAGATAGCAACAACTCTGGAGTTGTTATACTGCATGTGCACATCAGAGGATGAGAAACAAATCAAAATTCAAGGGTCCTCTACTTCAGTATAATTACTAGAGGTCAGATAGTGTGGTAAATAAAGTGATGTTGCTTCTAAGGAAAGAAAAAAGTTGTTGCACTTTGTCAGTGCTACTACAAGAAAGAAGCATAAAACTTAGTGGACATATTTGGATTTTCTAGGCAACACATTCCTCATTTGAGTGTTACTTTGCTCCACATGAAAAATACCTCAGAAAATTTTTAGTTTTGTTTGGGGCCCAGAACAAGAGGAGGTTCTACAAGAGGTCCAGACTGCTGTACAGGTTGTTCTGTCTACTTGGGTCATATGATACATCAGATCTCATGATACTTGAAGTGTCAGTTGCAGGAAGCCATTGGCAGGCCATCACAGACGAATCACAGGCCCTTAGGATTTGGAAGCAAGGCCCTGCTGTCATCTGTATATAACTCTTCTCCCTTTGAGAGATGGCTCTTGGCACACTATTGGATCATGATGGAAACTGAATGCTTGGCAATGGACCAACAATTCATCATGCCACTGAGCTAGAAATGAGATAGATATTTTTTGACCCATCAAGCCATAACATTAAATATATATATAAATATCTCACAATAGTTCATCATCAAATGGAAGTGGTACAAACATGCTCAAACACAACAGGATATAAAGGCACAAGTAAATTACATGAAGAAAAATTGCCTATGTGCCTATGGTTCCTCCTCCTGGAAACACTTTGGGCCTTCTGTATTCAAACATGTAGCTGTGACATCATGGGGTATGTCCTATGATCCATTGACCCTAGAAGAGAAGACCAGGAGTGTTTTCAGTTCAATCTTCAAACTATGCAGACACAAACCAGTGGTGGAAAACTATAGCATCACAGCTGCTTTCTGGGACAACCCAGTTGGGCAGAGATGAAGGTCTTTCAAAATAAGCAGAACATTCCTTTTTTTTTTTTTTTTTTTTTGGCAGCTCACAGGGATGTACATTTTGTTTTGAAGGAAAAATGTATGCAGTGGTTTGGCTGGATGATTGGAACTTGGAAGGAACACAATTGTAAAATTGTTGAGATAAATTTGGGAAAGCTACATGGACAGTTCTCTCAGAACTTATAGAAGATGTGAAGATACTTGTGTCTCTTATAAATGCTCACCAAAAGGTATCATCAGCAAAGGATGATTTTAGTAAGCAAGTACATGTGATTACCTGTTTTGTGGATAGCATTCAACCCCTTTCGTTGGCCATTGGTGCTATTGCCATATGCCACTGTGAACAAATTGCCATGAAGGTAAGTGTGGAGATTAAGTATGGTCTTAACACCAGGGAATTTAACTAACAAAGACAGACATGACTATATCTGCTGATAACACTGAGACCACAATAAGGCCACATTCCCTAGTTATGAGCCAACAACCGGGTAGCAAGTTGACTACATTGGACCACTTTACCATGAAAAAAGTAGTTTTCTATCTTTACTGGAATAGATACTTATTCTGGGTATGGATCATTTTTTGTATACAATACCTCTGACAAAAATATCATCTGTTGATTTATAGACTGTCTTATCCAATATTATGGTATTCCGAAAAGCATTGCTTCTAACAACAAAAAAATTAAAAAAATCTCACTTCATAGCCAAAGAAGTGTGACAGTGGATTGATGCTCATGGAATTCTCTAGTTTTACCATGTTTCCTATCATCATGAAACAGCTGGCTTGATAGAACCATAAAATTGCCCTTTAAAGGGAGTTACAGATTCATATAGGTAGATAGGCTGAGGTTGAGTTCTAGTAAAAGCTGTATGTACTCTGGGTCAGTGCCCAACATGAGGTACTGCTTCTCCCATAGCCAGGATTCATGATTTCAGGAATAACAGAGTGAAAATACAAATGGTGACACTCACCATCTCCCCAAATGACTTGCTAGGGGGATTTTTGCTCCATGTTCTCTTAAATCTTATGTTCTGCTGGCCTATAAATTTTGGTTTCAGAGTAGGCAGTGATTCTTTTGGGAGAGACAAAAAAATATTCAATTGATCTGGAAGCTAAGACTTCTCCCAGGTCATTCTGGGATACTGGTATCCTTAAATCAACAGTCTAATAGTAGGGTTATCAGTGGTTATTGATCCAGACTACCAGGGTGACACTAGACTACTGCTACTTGACAATAGATGTAAGGAGGAGTATGTCTGGATTACAGGAGATCATTTAGAGTGCCTCTTAGTGTTACTGTATCTTATGATCAAAGTTAGTGGGAAACTACAACAACCCTATCAAGACAGGGCAATTAATAGCCCAGACCCTTCAGAAATGAAAGTGTGTAATTGTCTTCTAGTTAAAGAACAAAGGCTTATTTAGGTGCTTTACTGAGGGTAAAGAAAAAACAAAATGTGTACTTGAAGGCAGTTACAAATATACCAAAGAAATGAGGATTGTAATTACCAATAGTGTTTCTGTCCTATCAAGAATTTTTGTGTGTATGTACACATTATTAAGAAGATATCTGGGGCTGGAGAGATGGATTAGTGGTTAAGGTACTTGCTTGACTCACATTTAGTTCCTCCAAACCCACATACGCCACATACACATACAGCTGGAGTTCATTTGCAGTGGCACGCCCATTCTCTCTCTTTCTCTCTCTCAAATAAATAAAAATAAAATTCTTCAAAAAAGAAGATATCTGTATTTTTATTCCTCTATTTCATTATTATTAATATCAATTGGCATAATATCAGTGGTCAGTGTTGTTTTACCTAATATAATCATATTTAAATTATTGTATACTGGTGACCAGCATTTCTCTAGGGATTTTGCCATGTATTTGTAATAAAGAATAGTGTTCTCCTGGCTGTGCGTGGAACATTTATTTAATGTTTTATGGAGCTATGAAAACTTTATTGGCTGCATTTGAAAATTAAGCATGGCATAGATGTTGTTTGGAAAAAAAATTAAAAAAAGAAATCAGGTCTCTTGTGAGGAGTGGGTGCTACATGGGTGACTGGGGGAAACTACCAATATCTGTCCAAGCAACTCATGGTCCAACCTACTTAGCAACAAATAACCTGTTGTGATGATCACACAAGTGCAATAGTGGCACACAGCCATGGTGGGGAACCAACTGCTCTTGATTTGGCTAACTGATCCCCTCAGTGGTACGAGACCCATAGCTAGAGCTGGGAAACAAGTCAGAACTATATCCAAACATAAGCCCACTCCCCAATATCAAGCTACCATCAATTGTGGGCTACAATAGGGCCTACACCTATTAAACTCTCTCTAAAAAAAGGTAAGGGTTATCTCATTTGTCCAGGTGCTAAGTTACTCTCCATTGGAGAATCTTCTTCTTTTTTTCAGTTAGATACAGATCCTAAGGAGAGAGCCACCCCATCATACCTCAAAAGGGCCCTGGCTGAAACTAAGGAAAATTGGCAAAACAAGCAAGGGTGCTGTTTTCCTGAGGAACCAGATACCAGCACAAGGGTGAAGGAGACCAACACAGAGAAAAATCAACTCCTACCAAACCAGAGAGCCAGAGGCTCAGAGGCCTCCAACACCTCATCACTGAAGCAGACCAAAAATGAACCCAACATGGCTCAGGGAAGTTTTGTGGAAGAGGGGGCAGAAAGAATGTCATAGCTACATGTTGGGTCATGGTATGCAGAGACATTTATCCTACCCATAACTGAGGGCTAACTACACAATGCATGACCCATATACCTCAACAAGGAGGGACCAATGGAGAGGGTGTAGGTCATGGATGAGCCTAATAATGGTACCAAACTGCCTGTACTTGCTGAATAGAAAACTAATTAAAAAAAAATGTTTCTGTAAAAAAATTTTTAAAAAGAGATGTTGTTTGTTGACAAGTTGATAAAAAGAGGACTTTTAATGGCTGATTTCAATTATCAATTTGATCATATCAGGAGTCAAGTAAGGGACATGCCTCCTGGACAGGTCTATAAGGACATTTCTTAAGAAGGGTTATTGGAGAGAGAAAGATCTTTACACCAGTGTACAGTCCTTCTTATCTAAAAGAAACTTCAAGAGAATGCCTTGCCTTTTGCCTATATGACCTACCTTGCTAATTGCTGTCCTGTTATTTCATCAGCCTTGCAATATGGATTAACTTCCAAGTTTTGCAGGAATTCTGCAGTCCTTTAGTGACACATTGGGACTGCTGATACATCTAACTTCATGGACTGAGCAGCTACTGGGTTCTCTGATTTCTAGTTTGCAAACGGCCATTCTTAGATTACTCAGCCCACATGGTGCAAGGAAACTCAGCAAATCTCCATTTATAATACATATATTCATTCTATTAGTTCTTTTTCAACAGGCAACCCTAAATAATGCATATAGTATATACAATAATGGCCTATGAGTTCTGACAAGCCACGTCTACAATGGCAGCAGCAGTCCTGATAAATTCTGGAAGGCCTTATGAATCATCCTTCATTCATTGACTTGCAGCAGGTCAATAAAGAGATCCTAGTTTCAGTTCAGATGTCTGAGTAATCTCACTATTATTTGGTTCAGTCACTAACTCCTGTTGACATGGTTGATACATATAGACATCTTAATAAATTTGACCGCATCCTTATTGTATCTCAAATACCATTTTCCAGTTTCCCAATATGGATACACTGAAAATTTTCCATGATTTCAAGTTTTATTTGACATTGTCAAATAACTTTAATATTTATTTTTTCTTCTGTAGTACTAAGAGAATTCAAGCAGAATACATGCACATATACTTTTAGCTTTGGTTAGAAATTGCTTCAGATATATATCTGATCTATTGTTTATGATTTCCATTTCTCACCAAATGCTATTCACAATTCAGGTAAGTTCTTTGTCACTTTATAACAACAACAACAAAAAATCTTTTCAAGATCAGGCTCGTCATTTCTCTTATAACTCCTTCAGTTTGGCTGTTACTGACAATATTTCTACAAGCATGTAGTTCATGATGACTATTTCTGTGTTTGCTAAAAAGGTTGGAACTCTCTCAAAATGGTTTGATATTGTTTATTCCAGTTCTAGTGATCAAACCCTAGAGGCAATACCTACAAAAGTGCTCCACTGTCTAGATATATCCCCAGTACTGAAACCCTCTCTGTAGTCTCCTCTCCTGAGGATTTACTATAACTTCTCTTAGCAGTTCATTCACAGCAATGTAAACTTCCAGCATACACATCAAAACTTTGAAGGCCTTGACCCAGTACTCAATTTGAAGTATAATTCCATATTTTTACAAATTTGCTATGAAAATAGCACCATTTTTCAGTCTGAATTATCTTTCTTGGTATGAAAATGCTGACTATTGAAATATGTTGTAAATGGGGTAGATACGTTATACACCACAGAAATTTATTTCTCACGGTTCTGGAGTTTAGGATGTCAAAGATTAGAACTAGCATATTCCATGTCTGGTTAGAGTCCATTTCCTGATTCATAGATAGCCATAATTTTTTTTTTAAATTTATTGGCTCATGATACACAGAGACATTGCCTCCTATCCATAACTGATGGCTAGCCTCACAGTGCACAGCCATATTCCCCAATGATAAGGGTCCCTGTGGAGGGGAGAGAACAGGGAGGAGGCTAATGATGGTACTAACTTGACTGTATACACAGTACAAAAAGTACAAAGCTAATAAAAAAATCAAAAAGTAAAAGTAATTTTTTTATTAACAACTTCCATAATCATAGACAATAACCCATGGTAATTCCCTCCTTCCCCCACTTTGCCCTTTGAAACTCCACTCTCCATTATATACCTTCCCTCTCTCATTCAGTCCCTCTTTTATTTTTAAGTCATAATCTTTGCCTCTTATTATGATGGTCATGTGTAGGTAGTGTCAGGCACTGTGAGGTCATAGATATCCAGGCCATTTTGTGGCTGACCATAATTTGTTTGTGTCTTCACAGATTAGAATCTGTCTCAAGCCCCTTTCCATAAGAGCTAACCATCATATGAGACAGTTCATAGCTGGTTCTGAACAACTTGTCAAAAATCTGTGGCTGGGGAATTCATACGCCCTAAGTTGGGAACTACTACTGTTTATCCAAATTGACATATTGTGCCAATCAAATTTCCCTGTAAATATTTATGTTTATGCCCATAGAGTGGTGCTGTCACCACTTTTGTTCAGAAAATTTTATTTTTGCAGATGGTGGTGACTACTGGAGAAACTCAAATCTTATCAAAGAGCTAAGAATAAGTGACTATTGAGTTCTCAGGTTAAATAAGGTATTTCAGGGAACATTGTAGGGTAGGTGGAAGAATGAACATAATAGTCAAGGGATAAGGAGAATGGCTTTGAACACTGTCTCCCTGACATGATATGGTTGTGGTGGTTTGATTGTAAGGATGGATTTCTCTAATGGGCTTAGTGCTATCTGGGGTTGGTTCTCCAATTTCAGTGGTACCAAAGGCCCTACTGGTGATAAGGAGAGTGCTGTACTGGAAATAAAGAGGGCACTAATAATCCATGGTGTGCACTATTTAAAGAACTCCATGAGATAGATGTATTTGGTAACCCTGACTCATGTCTTGTGAGGAGCAAGGAATTTAGTGACTCTGTATTTAAAACATTTGAATATTTGTGGAAAAGTAAGACCAATGATGAGGCTGGTTGGTTGCTTTTAGCATCTCTAGACAAACTACTGAGGGAACAGCAGAAGCTCAAAAAGGAAAATTCCAAGCTTAAGACCCACATACATGATCTCAAGGTTTCTAAAGGTGCTCTGGAGGAGAGTCTCCTCTCTTGCCAGAACAGGGCTCAAATTGCAGAAAACCAAACCCAAGCTCTCATTGTGAGATTAGCTAACTTGCAACGTAAGCTTAAATCCCAGCCTCACCAACTATCAGAAGTTAAAGTGAGGGCACAGATTGGAAAAGAGTGGGATCCTATGACTTGGGATGGTGATGTGTGGGAAGACCCTGAAGAACCTGGGGACATTGAAGTGTTAGATTCTGAAGAAGATGTTTTGGATGAAAATATGACCTGCCCCCCCTTAGCACCAGTTGTATCCCCACCCCCACATCCTGAAGGATTATCCTCCCCACCCTTGCCTGGGGGAATTCATCCCTCTTTGTCTGAGGAATCAGCAGAAAATGCTGGTGATTCTCAGTTCCCACCCATCTTTGCCTCTAGGCCTATAACCAGATGAAAGGCTAGGCAGGCTCCTAAAGGTGAGATAGAAAGTGTGACACAGGAGGAGGTGAGGTACACTGCTAAAGAACTTCAGGAGTTTTCTAACTTGTACAGGCAAAAGCATGGGGAATATGTGTGGGAATGGATTTTAAGGGTATGGGATGATGGAGGAAGGAACATAAGATTAGATCAGGCTGAATTTACTGAAATGGGCCCATTGAGCAGAGATTTTAGATTTAATAATGCAGCTCGTGCAGTTGGAAGGGGTGCCAAGAGTTTATTTGATTGGTTGACTGAAGTATGGCTCCAAAGATGGCCTACTGTGAATGAGCTTGAGCTGCCTGATATCCCTTGGCTTAATGTTGATGAAGGGGTTAAAAAGCTCAGAGAACTTGGAATGCTGGAGTGGATTTGTCATGTAAACTCATCTTTGCCCCCACAATGGGAGCGACCAGAAGATGTGCCCTTCACTAAGACCATAAGAAACAGATTTGTGAGGGGAGCACCAGCATACTTAAAGTCCTCTATCATTGCTCTTTTATGTAAAGAAGACCTCACAGTGGGAGCTGCAGTTGCTGCATTAGGTGATTTAGATGCAATGGGCATAACTGGATCTCGGGGTAACAAGGGCCAAGTGGCAACGCTGAATTGCCAAAGGCGGGGTGAATGTGTTTTTCATAATAGACAGCGTAGGCAAAATTATGCACATAAAGGTATGACTTGTATGGACCTTTGGCGTTGGCTGATTAATCATGGTATTCCCAGAAGTCAAATAGATAAGAAGCCTACTGAGTTTCTTCTTGATCTGTATAAGCAGAAAAGTTCCACAGCAAGGGGACATAAAGCCACTTTGAATTATAGCAACAAAGAATCAAGGCCTCTTAATCAGTTTCCAGACTTGAGCCAGTTTACAGATCCTGAGCCCCTTGATTGAAGGGTTAGCCGGGTTCCCTCGGGGAAGGACCCCCCTACAATTGCCAAAAGTTTCAATATTAAACTTACACCTATCCTTCCTCAGAGGGACCTGCGGCCTTTTGCTAGGGTAACTGTACACTGGGGGAAAGGAAATAAACAGACCTTTCAGGACCTACTGGACACTGGCTCTGAATTGACATTGATTCCAGGAGACCCCAAAAAGCACCATGGCCCTTCAGTTAAAGTAGGTGCTTACAGAGGTCAGGTGATCAATGGAGTTTTGGTGAATGTTAGACTGATAGTGGGTCCACTGGGTCCCCGAACACATCCTGTGGTTATTTCCTCAGTCCCAGAATACATAATTGGGATAGATATACTTAGCAGTTGGCAGAACCCCCACATTGGTTCCCTGAATTGTGGAGTAAGGGCTATTATGGTTGGAAAGGCCAAATGGAAGCCACTGAGGCTCCCACCACCAGGAAAAATAGTGAATCAAAAACAATATCACATCCCTGGAGGTATTTCAGAAATTAATGCCACTATAAAGGACTTGAAGGATGCAGGGGTGATGGTTCCCACCACATCTCCCTTTAACTCTCCTATTTGGCCTGTTCAGAAGACAGATGGATCCTGGAGAATGACAGTGGATTATCGGAAACTTAATCAGGTGGTGACTCCAATTGCAGCTGCTGTACCAGATGTGGTTTCTTTACTTGAGCAGATTAACACATTTCCTGGTACCTGGTATGCAGCTATTGATCTTGCAAATGCTTTCTTCTCCATACCTGTCCATAAGGACCACCAGAAGCAATTTGCCTTCAGCTGGCAAGGTCAGCAGTACACATTTACTGTTTTACCTCAAGGTTATATTAACTCTCCAGTCCTGTGTCATAGCTTAGTTCGCAGGGACCTTGATGGCCTGTCCCTTCCACAGGGTGTCACATTGGTCCATTATATTGATGACATAATGCTAATTGGATCAACTGAGCAGTAGGTGGCAACCACTCTGGAGTTGCTGGTACAGCATATGCGCATCAGGGGATGGGAAATAAATCCATCCAAAATTCAAGGACCTTCCACCTCAGTGAAATTTCTAGGAGTTCAGTGGTGTGGGGCATGCAGGGATATTCCTTCTAAGGTGAAGGACAAGTTGTTGCATTTGGCCCCTCCTACCACTAAGAAAGAAGCACAACGTCTAGTGGGCCTATTTGGATTTTGGAGACAGCACATTCCTCACTTGGGTGTCTTACTCCATCCCATATACCAAGTGACTCGGAAAGCTGCTAGTTTTTATTGGGGCCCAGAACAAGAGAAGGCTCTTCAACAGGTGCAGGCTGCTGTGCAGGATGCTCTACCCCTTGGGCCATATGATCCAGCAGATCCGATGGTACTTGAGGTTTCAGTGGCAGACAGGGACGCTGTTTGGAGCCTTTGGCAGGCCCCCATAGGTGAATCACAGCGGAGGCCCTTGGGATTTTGGAGGAAGGCTCTGCCATCATCTGCAGACAATTATTCTCCCTTTGAGAGACAGCTCTTGGCCTGTTATTGGGCCTTAGTGGAAACTGAACGTTTGACAATGGGCCATCAAGTTACTATGCGACCCTAGCTGCCTATTATGAGCTGGGTGTTGTCTGACCCACCAGGCCATAAAGTTGGACGTGCACAGCAGCAGTCCATCATCAAGTGGAAGTGGTATATATGTGATCGGGCTCGAGCAGGCCCTGAAGGTACGAGTAAGTTACATGAGGAAGTTTCCCAAATGCCTATGGTTGCTACTCCTGTTGCAATGCCTTCTGTCCCCAAGCATGCACCTATGGCATCATGGGGTGTGCCCTATGATCAACTGACTGAGGAGGAGAGATCTAGGGCATGGTTTACAGATGGTTCAGCACGTTATGTCGGCACTGCCCAGAAGTGGACAGCTGCAGCATTACAGCCCCTTTCTGGGACAACTCTGAAGGACTGTGGTGAAGGGAAGTCTTCACAATGGGCAGAACTTTGGGCAGTGCATATTGTTGTGCATTTTGCTTGGAAGAAAAAATGGCCAGATGTGCGGTTATACACTGACTCATGGGCTGTGGCCAATGGTTTGGCTGGATGGTCTGGGACTTGGAAGGAGCACAGTTGGAAAATTGGTGAAAAGGACATTTGGGGAAGGTGTATGTGGATAGACCTCTCTGAATGGGCAAAGGATATAAGGATACTTGTGTCCCATGTCAGTGCTCATCAGAAGGTGACCTCACTGGAGGATGACTTTAATAATCAAGTAGACAAGCTGACCCGTTCTGTGGATAGTGGTCAACCTCCTTCCTCAGCCACCCCTGTCATTGCCCAATGGGCCCATGAACAAAGTGGCCATGGTGGCAGAGATGCAGGCTATGCATGGGCCCAACAACATGGACTTCCACTAACTAAGGCTGACCTGGCTACGGCTACTGCTGAGTGCCAAATTTGCCAACAGCAGAGGCTGACTCTGAGCCCCCGATATGGTAGTATTCCTCGGGGTGACCAGCCAGCAACCTGGTGGCAGGTTGACTACATTGGACCTCTTCCATCATGGAAAGGGCAGTGTTTCGTCCTTACTGGAATAGACACTTATTCTGGGTATGCATTTGCCTTTCCTGCACGTAGCGCTTCTGCCAAAACTACCATCCGTGGGCTTACAGAATGCCTTATCCACCATCATGGCATTCCACACAGCATTGCTTCTGACCAAGGAACTCACTTCACCACCAAGGAAGTATGGCAGTGGGCTCATGATCATGGAATTCACTGGTCTTACCATGTGCCCCACCATCCTGAAGCAGCTGGCTTGATAGAACTGTGGAATGGCCATTTGAAGAAACAGCTACAGCGCCAACTAGGTGGCAACAGCTTGGAGGGCTGGGGGAGTGTCCTCCAGCAGGCTGTATATGCTCTGAATCAGCATCCTATATATGGAACTGTTTCTCCTATAGCCCGGAATCATGGGTCCAGGAATCAAGGGGTGGAAATGGGAATGGTCCCACTTGCCATCACCCCAAGTGACTCGTTAGCTAGATTTTTGCTCCCTGTTCCCACAACCTTATGCTCTGCTGGACTACAAGTCTTGGTCCCAGAGGGGGGAGTGCTTTTGCCAGGAGACACAAAGAACATTCTATTGAACTGGAAGCTAAGACTTCCCTCTGGTCACTTTGGGCTCCTAATGCCCTTGAGTGAACAGGCTGAGAAAGGAGTTACAGTGATTGCAGGGGTGATTGATCCAGATTACCAGGGGGAAATTGGGCTGCTCTTCCACAATGGCGGTAAGGAAGAGTATGCCTGGAGGGCAAGAGATCCTTTAGGGCGTCTGTTAGTGTTACCATGTCCTGTTGTCAAAGTCAATGGACGACTGCAACAACACAATAGAAGTAGTGTGATAAATGGCCCAGATCCTTCAGGAATGAAGGTATGGGTTACCCCTCCAGGTAAAGAACCAAGACCTGCCGAGGTGCTTGCTGAAGGTGGAGGGAATACAGAATGGGTAGTAGAAGAAGGCAGTTACAAATATCAGCTAAGGCCACGTGATCAGTTACAGAAACGAGGACTGTGATTGCAATGTTTCTGTCCTGCCTTGATAACAGAGTGTTTGTATCTACACCAATATTAAGATTGTATCATTAGCTAAACTGTTGAATTTATATTAGACCCATTGTATTAGAGACTAAGCTTGTGTTGGAGGGAAGATTTTGCGGTTCTGGTTGTACGTGGGATAGTTATGCGATGTTAGGCGGAATTATGAGCTTGTTACTGTTTTCATTTGGAAATTAAGTATGATGTAAGGAGACATGATTTGATGCCAAGTTGACAAGGGGTGGACTTGTGATAGTTAAGGTGTTTTCAACTTGATCTGTTTAGTAATCCACAGGCTGCTTCTAGGAAGGATCAACTAAAGGAGGAGGTCTTTCTCCCAGGGTGAGCCCTTCCCCCAGAGTGGGCAGCCCCGCTCAGAGAGGGACTTGATATAAGGAAGCTCTGGGTAGAAGAGTTCCCTTTTTTCCTTCCTTCCTTCCACTTGGCTGCCAGAGCTGCTCCCTACCTTCTAGCGTGGATTGAAGACCAGTACGGACTAAAGACCAACATCAACTAAAGACCCACGTGGATCGAAACCCAGTGGCTCCTCAGCAAGCCTCCAGGCTTTCCGGCACCATCTGCAGTGACGGGTCAGGACTGCTGAGGCATCTGGCCACGTGGACTGAGCAGCTACCAGGTTCGGTGATTCTCAGGCCTGCAACTGCTTTGGACTACTGTAAGCTAATCCAATAAATTCCCTTTATAAAATAATTCATTCTAGTAATTCTGTTCCTCTAGAGAACCCTGACTAATACAATGGTCATTTCATTTATGACCTCACAGTGTTTGTTGTTATTTTACCAAAACCAAGTTTTGCACAATATTGGGTCCATCAATGTTATTACGGATAATGGAGGAGACAGAAAACAAAACAAAAATACCAAGATAGAAGAGGGATAAACTTAAATAGGGGCCTAAGTGGAAGGGGGATAGCGTGAGGGGTCAAAATAAAGTAATGGGAGGAGATTATAATTAACACAATTATGAATACATGAACATTTTCAATAAGCAGCTTAAAAACATTAACCCCATTCATATGACCTTATCCCTAATGACCTGTTTGCCTACATAATGATTATTCTCTTGCTGAAATCTGTACCTTGGAGGTTAGAATTTCAACATACCACTTTTAAGGTGGCTCAAACATGTTGGGCACAGCAGAAATACTAAACTTATTTGCTGTTTAAAATGTATATTCTATTGTTTTAAGAAAACACAAGTTACATTATTATATGAATCCTTTATTAAAAAGCTCGCAGAAATTGGTAGAAGAGGGGGCAAAAAGAATGTCAGAGCCACACATTGGGTCATGATACACAGAGACATTGCCTCTTATCCATAACTGATGGCTAATCCCACAATGCACGACCCATATACCCCAGCAATGAGTGTCTCTGCAGAAGGAGAAGGACAAGGAAGGGGATAACAATAGTACTAACTTGACTATATTCACTGATTATAAAACTAATAAAAAGAAAAAGAAAATATAAGTAGTCTAAATGAATTAGGATTAGAGAAGAGGATAGGGAAATTTATGGGGTGAACATGTTCATTATCTTGATTATGTCAAGGGCTTCAGTAGTTCATACATGTGTCAAAACTCTTCAAACCATATATGTTAAATGTACAAAGACTATATAGCCATAAGCTAAGGAATAAAAAAATAATAAAACAAAGCTGGTACCTGCTTTTCAAATTTTATTTATTGATCAAATATTTATATCACAAAGGAGATATAAGTAAAATATAATTCAGCTCAAGGATCTCAGAGTGGGGTGTGGAAGCATGAATGAAGTTATGATACTGACAACATATGCCAAATTATAGATGGAGATTGAAGAGAGGGATAATTTTGACTCAGTAATTATAGACCGTACAATATGTCAAGCATTGTACTGGTTTGAGTCAGATGACCACGCATAACCTCATGTGTTTTGAATGCCTGATCCCCAGATGATGGAAGTTTAGGAAGTCAAGCCTTACTGGAGTTGTGTTGCTGGGGATAGTCTGTATGTGTTATAACCCAGCTTCCCCCGCCAGAGCTCACCTCACTCTCCTGCCACTTAATATCACTTGCTGTAGCATGATGAGATGCCCAGCCTCTACTTTCCCTACCATGGCAAAATTTTCCCTTAAAACTGTAATCTGAAATAAACCCTTTTCTCCAATAATCTGCTTTTAGTTGAGTGTTTTGTACCAGCACTGAGAAGGTAACTGCAAAATTGAGATAGGCAAGTAAGATGTCCTTTCTAGGAATCACACCACTCAAGAACAGGCTTTATGGAAGAAAATCAAATTCAAGCTACAAAAAGACTTGAATGTCAAACAAAAGAATTTGGTCTTGTGATAATATATTAAATTATGGTTAAGACTGTGTTTTACAAAGGCACGTAAAATAAAAGAGACAAATCTGTTATATATTTTTTCAAATAAAAGATAAACTGAATTTAATGCCATCACAATAAAAAGCCACAATACATATGGAGACAGAAATAACAGGATATGTGGGAGGCCGTATTGACATAGTTAGTAATCATAAAAATATTTTGAAGGTCTCAATAATTGTCTCACTGCTAAACTACTGCCATATTTCTAAATTCACAGATAAACTTTCCTCTCTCTCTTTCTCTTTCTTTCTGTGTGTGTGTGTGTGTGCGTGTGTATGTGTGTGTGTGTGTGTATGTATGTGTGTATGCTGTGTTTTGACTCAGAGTCTCACTATAGCTGACACTTACAACTCTCGTCCAGGGTGGCATCAACCTCATGGTGATCCTCCTACCACAGCCTCCTTAGTGGGTGTGCATTCCTATTCCAGAAAAATTTACTTTAGTAGTTCGAGACTGTATCCAAAATTCTGCTGGAAATATAATTCAATGAATATATACCTTAATATTTTCTTCAATCTTATTCAAAATAAATTGCAATAAATTTATTCATTTTTTTCTCAAAACAAAATAAATTTGACTTTGATGATCTGATAGTTGAAAACTTCTCATTCTTAACTGTATTGCTTCTCTTCTCATGTAGTTAGTAGTCACTTATGTTTGCCTTTCTGATGTGAACCTTCAGAAACTGCACAATTTTAATTTGCTTGTCAACCATATTCTTGTTTATTTGCATACCGAATGTCATTTGTTTATTTGCTATTGATTACAGTGACTTCTTTCCTTTAAGAAGTGATAAATGCCTCATTGTATTGAGAACCACAAGTAAAATATTATGGCAGGAGTTCTGAAATTACATGGAAAATACCATGTAAGACAAAACATGAACAGGAAAACTGAGGCAACATTAATATGGGTAGTTTATGTTTCATATGAGAACACATGTTTCATGATAATAATGTGTAATATATACACATGTGTATTATATACTACCTAATAATCATGTGGTTGTAACTCTTATTACAGTGAATTCTGTTTGCTTTTCTCTATCTCCCTAATTACCTTTACTTAGAATATTTCTTAACGTATATAGCAAATGTTACTAAAGATAAAAATAGTTTCTTAAGTAGTCTCCAGAACAAATTATCCATCAATTATTGATAGAGAGATGGGAAAATACCAAATATAAAATAGCAAGACTCACATTTATTTGCCAAGTGTTACTATATAAAGCATATCCCTAGGCCTCAATAGCCTAGAGAATACCTTAGCTACAAGATAATAATAAGCCCCATAATACTCAGATGTGCCTCAGAAGCACAACTTATCCCAAAGGTTTTCACTATTTTTACTTTTCAGGTCATTGTGCTGTTTATAGGCCCCTAATAGCGCAAAGTTCAACCCTGCAGGAGCAGTTGCTTCTAGAATTCTTGTGACACATGATTTCCCATTCACCTTTAGGTTAAAATAGAATATTGATATTGTTCCCTGAGTGATTGGAGTCCTTATCAAAAAGTCCTTATCATTGTTTATGTCTTGAGCTGTTTTCTGTATACTTTTTCTTCAGCAATTTCAGACTTTATACTAAACCAATGAAGTCTTTGATGCATTTGGAGTTGAATGTTACGTAGGATGAGCAAGAGATCTGGTTTTATTCTTCTACATGTGAACATCCGTATGTAAGCTTCCCAGAATTATTAGTAAAAAAAACTTTTATCCAATGTATATTTTTGTCATCTTTTTCAAAATCAGATGGAAAAAAAAAATCAGATGGCTATAGTTGCATGGGTTTATATCTAGGTCTTCCATTCTCTTCCATTGATTCAAATGTCCATTGTGCCAGTGAACTACTATTTTTGTTATTATAGTTCTTTCATATAACATGAAATCATGTATGTGGCAATTTCAGCATAATTTCTCTATATCATTGTCATCAGCATGTTGTAGAGGAATAATTGAGTTTCTGTTTAATTTCTGACTAGTTTTCTATTATACAGGTACCTTAGCTTTGTTCTATCATTAACTCAAGAAAACATGACTATATTGTCTTTGATTATCACAGCATAAATATTTTAGAGATATATGTGCAAACATAACCTTTGATTTAATTATAATGAATGCACACAAGCACACACAATGTGCAATGCACAATTGCTATGTCTTATGAAATTGTTTTGCATGAAAGTGGCATTACTTTGCTATAGAGCTGATATTCCACTTTGCAACCCTACCACCTAGTTTCTCCAAATCTGTGTCAGCATTTGATGTTTTCATTTTTGTATGAAATTGAAACTTTGGATAAATTAAGCATTGATATCATCATTCATGTCCTCCCTCTCCCACTCCACTAAGAGTCCCCCTTAGTGGGATTGCTGGTATTCACCATGAGTTGTGGGTTATGAGTTGTGAGAGCACCCATCAGTCATAGTAAGTGTGGTTGGGGCATTGCCTCTGGCTGGTCTCTCCCACCCTGTGGCTCTTACATTCTTTCCACCCCATCTTCCAAAAAATTTCCTTATACTTGGTGAGTGTGCTTTAGGTCTACTATAGTGTTGAGCTCTGGATTTCTGCTTTGGTGCATTTTAAGTGTCCTCATTGTCTGTCTCTATCACCCTAGCTCAGGTTGCCAGGCTCACCATGGAAGCAGTTCTCTTGCTCATCTCCCAAATTTGTCGTCATTTTTGTATCAGGAACTGTTTATGTTTAGGGATATCTCACTGTGGTTTCCATTGTACTTTTATAATGGCTAATGGTGTTGAACATTTTTTTCATATGCCTCTTTAATGTGTATCATTTTCTGTAATTTCTCTTTTATGCAATTATCCATTTTCTAATGGTTTACTTTTATCCCTGAGTTTTGTTTGCCCTTTACATATTCTAGATAATGGTTCTTTATTAGAACACTACTTCACAAATATTTTCTTTTATCCTATATCTTGTCTCTTCCTCCACATATCAAGCTACTTATAGTGTTTTTTGTTATTCCTATTTTTTTTTTCCCATTTAGGAATATCCACTATTGCTGAGTTTAGAAACTCTTTTTGACCTCACTTCCAATGATTTTTTAAAAAGTTTTCTCCATAACTCTTACTAGTTTTATTGGTCTATTTTTTAAGGCAAAGAAACCTTTATTTTTTATTTTATTTTTGAGACAGAGAGAGGGAAAAGGAGGCAGAGGCAGAGACAGAATGAGAATGGGCTTGCCAGGAGGCAGAGGCAGAGACAGAGTGAGAATGGGCTTGCCAGGAGGCAGAGGCAGAGACAGAGTGAGAATGGGCTTGCCAGGGCCTTTAGCCACTGTGAACAAACTCCAGGCACTTGTGCCCACTTGTGCTCATGTGCAGTATTGCATACTTGAGTCACTTTTTCATCTGGCTATACTTGGGACCTGGAGATTTGAACATGGGTTCTTGGGCTTCTCGGGCAAGTTCCTTAACCATTAAATCATCTCTCCAGCCCTCTTACTAGTTTTACACTTAACTGTAATTGTAATTAGTTTTAAATTAAAGTTCTAAGTTTAGGCAACAATTTAATTATATTTGATAATTTTCCTATGTATTTCTAATGTCCTCATTTTCTAAAGTAGCTACACATCTTCTACATTATTTAATGGAGTACAGCTAAGTTATTGAAAAAAAATACTTCTGTTTTCTACAGTTATGGTCTACTCTGAACAGAGGCATTGGTAAGTTTTTCAGTAACTTTTGAAAAGTTAATTAGAAAAGGAAAACCAAAGTTGTGGAGGGTTTAGGGAGAAAAAAGCAGAAGCAAATTTTTCTCATAGTTATAGAATGGAGGAAATCTTTTTCAAAGACAAGACAAAGAGGCTGGAGAGATGGCTTAGCGGTTAAGCGCTTGCCTGTGAAGCCTAAGGACCCCGGTTCAAGGCTCGGTTCCCCAGGTCCCACGTTAGCCAGATGCACAAGGGGGCGCACGCGCCTGGAGTTCATTTGCAGAGGCTGGAAGCCCTGGTGCGCCCATTCTCTCTCTCCCTCTATCTGTCCTTCTCTCTGTGTCTGTCACTCTCAAATAAATTAAAAAAAAAATAGAAAAAAAAAAAGACAAGACAAAGGAGATATGAGGTAGAAAGGGGTTATGTAAATTTGATATTGTCCTCTAATGATTTCCATTAGTGATTAGAGGTAAAGCCTTTATATTAAAAAGAACCTATTATCAGCAGTTTCAAAGAAGAAGGAAGCAAGTCCTATAACTTCTATAACTTCAATCCTTAAGCCAGTCTTGGACCCTAAATGTAGCCTTAGATATTCCCTATCTCATATCAGGTCCATGGAGAGTTTGTAACCATTTACAGCTTACTAATCTAGCTATTTTTCATTGCTTCATACAATAGCATCATTGCAAATATATCACTGAGATTGCAAATGTTAGATTATTTTAAGGATTGCCAATTTTTGTGGCAATGCACTAAAAATAGAGCAACAGAGTGCAAAAACAATTATATAGCAGATGTATATATCCTCACAGGAAGAAAAATATCATGGCAAAAAAATTCATTTTAAAAGATCAGAAAACTGCAAAATACTAATTTGGTATAAATACAAAGTTTAAAATGGAAAATGAATCTACATATTGAAATGCTAATATGGAAAACTCTGATCTAATATTCTCATTTGTGTGCATGTGATTGCTTCCCAAAGTATTTCAAAGAAAAATGAACTAGAAGATAATTTAGAATATAAAATGTATGTTCATGTGAAATTCATGACTATTAGTTCCTCAGCAGTAATCTTGGGTTGTAAAACAATCAGGTCATATGAATGTAAGCTTGTCAGAAAATTTGTACGCACCAGAAGAATCATGAATTTATAGCAGAAATATTATAGTCCATGCCAATCTGAATCCATACTTGAAATCTTAGGATAACAGATAAATTTATTATAAGTAAAAATATGGTGTACATATTCTCTCTCAAATAAATATTTTAAATTGATTTAAAAAACTTTATCACATTGATTATATACCAGCCATAATAATATATTAACAATATAAATTCTATTACTTAATAATGTGTGAAAAACTTCAATGCTCATCAAAATGGAATAGCCTCATTCCTCCTAAGTCCTCCCCTTGCACAACCCTGACAAGCACAGCAATTCTCTTACAGTGCAACCAAAATCAAACTGAGCCATACATGGAGACCATACCATGGGAACTATGATTCCAGCACTAGGAATACAAAGTCAGGAAAAACAAATACAGACTCAAGGCTATCCTGTTTTCCATAGTGATTAAGAAGATTTATTTGTAGACTTTTAAATTACAGTGCTTTAGAATAATACATTTGAAATGTTTTCACCTTTGAAAAACAATTTTAGAAAAATTTGGAAAATATTCAGGATCTAAGAATAGGCAAAGTCCCTGAACTTGACCCAACTCGCAATGTTCCTCCAGCCCAAGTTGCTGACATAACTGAATAGCACCTTGAGGCTTGGAAAATAGGGAGGGTAGTGCTTGGGGGATGGGAACGAGAGGGGGGGACACAAAGGCAAACCAAAATTGAACTGGTACCATAGAAACCTAAGTACTGGAAATCAGACTAAAAGGTGGAACCGTCAAGTGGACCTTAGAGGGCGCACCTGAACCAAGGGGCCCTAGAGAGACAAAACCTAACCTCAAATTTCTCCTGTTTCTCTTTCTTCTCTGGCTTTTTCTTTTCCCTTGGTGCTGGCCTGTAATTCCCTGTGCCAGGATGTGGTCTACATCCACAATGAGCTGTTGATCAGAGCGACCTACTAGATTTCCAAAAACAAACAAGACAGACTTCTGTCAGAGCACTTGATTACCCACAAGAAGTTAATGGTAAGACCCTATTGCTGAAAACACCAAACACTGTGGGCACAGACAATGGAGAGAACTGGTTGGAATCCAGAGGATAGCCAGTCCCCAGATAATTATCCTATCTAGTGCTGGAAAGTGTTACATGAGCTACCAGGGAAAAGTGGTCAACATCTATCCCAGCAACTCCAAGTCTAGGTGACTCAAATGCAAACAAACTGGCATGATAATCACACAAGTACAGTAGTGGCACACAGCCATGGTGGATAACCAATTTCTCTTAGGTTGGCTAACAGATCCAATCAGTGTAAAGGAAACCCTAAATGGAACTGAGAAACAAGTCAGAATCATATCCAGGGAATGATTCTGCTTTCCATTGTCAAGCTCCCACTAATCTTAGACTGAAAGAGTATCTCAACCCTTTTAATTCTCTCTAAATTACTAATGACTATCCCATTAAACTGGTGCTGACTTCACTCTCCATTGGAGAATCTGCTTCTCTTTTTCAGATGGGAACTGGACTTGAGGAGATAAACGACCCAGTGCACTCCCACGCTCCAGCTGAAACCACAGAGGAATTGGGGAAATGAGAAAGAATGCTGCTTTCTTAGTTAAGCCGATATTAGCACAAGGGTGATGGAGAAAGATACTGAGGACACTCACCACCTACCAAACCAGAGATTCAGATAATCCTAAGTGACCATCACTGTAGTAGACTTAAAATTCTCCCAGCATGGCTCAGGGACTTTTGTGGAAGAGGGGGAAGAAAGATTATTAGAGCCACAAGTTAGGAAATTTTGCACAGAAACATTGTCTCTTCCCCCATAACTGACTGCTGCCCCCATAATTCATGACCAACAATCCCCATGAGGTTGACCTGCAGCCCCAATGAGGAAGGCCTCTTCAGAAAAGGGGCAGGGAGGAAGGAAATGATGTTACCAACATGTGCTATTTATATACAAAATATGTCCATATTTAATAATAAAAATTAAGAATAAAGAAAGAAAAAGAAATGATAAATTTGACTACATTAGAAATAGAGATTGTTCTAACAAACTTGTGAAGGTGATGAAAAGACAAGCCACAAAGAAGATATTTGAAGATCATATCTCTAACAAAGGATGAATATTATAAAGAGCTCTCAAAGCTCATTAATAATCAGCAATCGCACACTCAGTTGTTATAGCCTAACTTATCCAGCCACACTGCCCTGCCATATTTCTCCTTTAAGGTGTTGCTCCCTCACTGACTCAGACAAGCCTCCTTTTCCCCCTTCTACCCTCCCTTCCCACAGCCATGTTTGTAGGGGAATGCCTTTCTACACAGCCTCTGCTGCATGGCAAGACCCTAAATGAAGAAGGGTTTTATCAGAATAGTGAATCCCTGGTCCTAACAAGGCCCTATTCATCCTACAGAAACTTCTTATTCAGGAATGTCCTTGGGACCTTTCAAACATCTGCTTCAGCTAGAAATCCTAAAAGACCATGTCTCTTAAGGTTCATTAGGTGATGTCAGCTGACCTTGATCTCATTTTCTCGAAGTACCTTGAGGAACCTCCCCACTTTCACTCTGTAACAAATGTTTAAAAGACCAAGCATCATTCTCCTGGGTGGGCTGAAGCTCCCTTTCAGACCCCTCTGCTTTGTTGATTCCCTACCCTTTGCCTTAAAGTCAGGCTGACTCCATGTCTTTCTGAAACCCTTTCCTCCTTAAAACCTAATAAGAACAAGCAGATATGCAGATAGCTCACTGAAAAAGATATCTAGGTGGAAATAGCCATATGAAAATCATTCAGTGCCTATTAACATCAAAGAAATACAAACTAAAAGTGCAACATGCTGTCCCCACACACTTAAAATGGCAAAAACAAACAGAACTACTGAAATAAAAAAAAAAAAAACCTTTATGTTAGTTGTCCAAACACTAAAGAGACCATCGATAGAAAATACTTATTTATTTAAATTAGATACTTGGAATTCCTTTTCTAATAGGTTTTCTTTTTTGATATTTTTAATTATTTGCAAGGAGAGAGAGAGAGAGAAACAGAGAGAGAATGGGCACTATAAGGCTTCTAGCTGCTTCAAACAAACTCCAAATGCATGTGCCACTTGTGCATCTGGCTTTATATGGGTACAGGGGAATCAAACGCAAGTCATTAGATTTTGCAGGCAAGCACCTAATCCACTTAGCAATCTCTTTAGCCCCAGAAAGGTTTCCTTAATGGTGCCCATTTTTTTAAATAAATTTAAGGTTATAAAAAAATCAAAATTGAAACATAACCTTTCTATTAGCTATTATTAAGTACATCAAAATTATGTTGGATGTTAGATCAATAAGACAAAACAGCATCTAGAAATAACTTTACTTACTTACAGCATGGATCTCTTGAAAATTGTCTAAGACATTACAATAGAGACTAGATTTTTTTTTTTTTCAGGAAACTTCTTATTCATCTATTTAAGGAAGAGAGGAGAGAGAGAGAGAGAGAGAGAATAGTATGCCAGCGCCTCCAACCACAGCAAGCATACTCCAGACACATGTGCCACCTTGTGTATCTCTCTAACATGGATATTGGGTAATCAAACCTGGGTCCTTAGGATTCATAAAAAACTGTCTTAACCACTAAGCCATCACACCAGTCCCTTCAGGACACTTCTTGAACCACTGCCTACATAACCATTCTTAAAAAAAAAAATGGCTATCTATATCATCATACATGAACATCTGGGAAAGATTATACACAAAATAAAAACAAAAATAACCACTTGAAATGTGCATGGCTGTTGAGAACATAGAGAATATATTAATCTTTTAGGGAAATTTTGATAAGGCAAGAAATTATCAAATATAAAATGAAAAGGCTATGTGATTCTTCACTAAAATGCATGACCCATAAAATAGTAAGAAATTTCAAAAAATCAAACCCTAGATTCACAAAACATTCTTGATACATATATCTGAATGAGGACTTGAATCTTTTAAAAATATTAAGGGCATATTAGCCTCTCTGTCTTTCTAAGGGAAAATAGATAATTCACAGATAATTTTTGCATTCTTCCCTCACCTTGCCAGACACCATTTCTGACATCTTCCTCTATCCATATCAGCCTTCCAATTCTCCTCAGAGTTGTGTGCCATGGATTAGGATATGATGAAATATCAAGCACTCATTGTTTCCTTATTGTTCCATTCTACTGTGCTCAGTGTTTGGAACTATCCTCTGTGGCTTCTACGACAATTTAGAGTCACCATTCATGGATTGCTTTATGAATTTATGCATGAAGCGGTTAATGACAGAAGACAAGCTTATCAAGCAAACATGATGGGAAAGGGTACACAAAAGAGAGAAAGCCATATGTGTAAAGCCATTTTGTGAAAACAAAAGTGTTTTAAAAAACTAGAAGTTATGTATTACTGCTAAAATTGAATTACTTAGAGAAGAAACTATAATATATTGCATTTTTAGTGCCCTTATGTGTGATAGCATGAGCTTGGATATTATCCTGGGGGTATGCCTTAAGTTTGCTAGTACTTGTCTGTCAAAAATATTAATTGAATGATTTTCTCCATGGAACTCTTATTTCATGGAAAATACAGTAATGATTAATTTATTTTAGTACTTCATAAATATAATTTTCATAACAAGGTATTTGTCATGAACAGGGACTGCATTTTTCTTTTTGATAAACTGCTTTCCCAGCACTTTATTGCAGTGCCTGGCATATGCAAGGTGCTTGGCCATTTTAGCACAAATAAGTGAGTATGCGAATTTAGCTCTATCAAACGTGGATGGTTTAATTAAATTGATAGTGTGTGAACAATCAGAAATATAAAGCCTACAGGTAAAACTTTGTAATCTATTAGAATGTGGTATATTTACAATGTAAAGGAGTCCATCAAGGCTGAGATTTAGACAGAAATATGCACAGAGTTTGATGATGAAGCTGGAAAGGGAGGTTCATAGAATCTGCACCATACTGTGTAATCCCCTGCTTTCTATCTTAGAATTATTCTGAGGTTATGGAGACTTAATCATCCAGTTCCATAGAGAGCTATAAGATGAATTTGCATCTCTGAAAGTCAAGTAGAAGAAAAGATGTGGAGAGATTCTTGGAAGTCTACTTTTGTAATCTATGAAAGAAATGATTGAAGATGGAATTTAGGGAATGATGATGAAGATAGAAAATCCTGGATAGACTGCAGATTCCTTAGAGTGAAGGATCAATGGCTGGCTGAGTTAGCAATGTTTGAAAGGGGGCAAGAAATCCAGTGAGCTGACATAGTTAGCAATTCATTGTGCACAGGTTTAGAAGAACTCAGGTAGGTACCCAGTTGAGCATGTTTTTTATTTATAGGTTTTCATAGTCTTCTGTGTAAAATGTTTAAAAGGACAATTCACAAAACCACTGGAGACCACTATGTGGACCACAGAAACTCAGTTGGAAAGTAGCATAGATTCCCTCTCTAAAACCTAAAGTGTGATCCTCCGAAGAGAGGGAGAAAAGAAAGGTGTGAAAGGAAAGGACTGAGGACAATATCCAAGGTGTTTACATTCTTGGTGAGCAAGTTAATGAAATGCAGTATGACAATTGTCAGAGAACTGAAATGTTGTTGGGAGAAAACATATGTTAATGAAGTTACTTGGTGCCAACCCTCATTCTATGAAGATCCCTCTCAGTGGACTCTGTACAAAGCAAATCAAGGAAATATGACAGAGCCTCTGAAGGAAACATAGGCCTCATGTATTGCCATGCACAATGAAATGTACCATTTGTTATATATGGACTTAGGAAACAACAAAACTGTCATCAATTACAAATACAATTCTCAAACTTTCCATAGTATCCCATATATGATAAGTGTTGGGATAATCTGTAAATATGTGTCTTATACTTTTAGGAAATAAATCATCCACCTTTATGAGTGAATTATACTTCTTCTTAAAGATAACAAAAATATGGAATGAAATAGTTCAATATGAAATTCATAGGTAAATATTTCTCTTGTTCAAAATTTTGTCAGCAAATATTTAAAAAGGACTCGAGGGGACTTCCGGTTAAGATGGCGGCGTAGGTACCACGCCAAAGCAGCCTAGGGGGGAAAAAGACCAAAAAAAACTCAGCAAAATACACACTTTTACTAAAAAGTGAGGTGTATAGGAAATTGAGGCGGCAGCGGAGAAGTGGAAGAGTTATAGAGCATCCAGAGCCTGCACAGGCGGGAACAGCGGCTCCGGGACGGCTCGGACACCCGCCGCAGCCGCAGAGCGGCAGAAAACCGCCGGACTCTCGGCTCGAGCCGCAGGACAAGCCAGGTGCGGGATTTTCCCCTCACACCGCGCTCTCCGCAACTCGGGAAACGTGAGGGGAGAACGGCAGCAAGCAACGGAGGGAGGAGCAGACCGCGAGGTAAAAGCACACGTGGAGAAGCGATACAACCAGAGCAGCCGCAGCTCCCTCCCCTCCCCCGCCGCCTGAACCCAGCTCCAGCGAACACAGCAGCGGCCCGGGACCGGCCATGCCAACTTGGGCTGACGGCGGGACCCAAGCAGGAGCAGAATTCGGCAGCAACTTCAGCGGCTCCAGCACCGGTACCAGTGGCCCCAGCAGCAGCGGACCCAGGAGCGGCAGCGGTGGCAGATCCCGCAGCAGCGGCTTCGGGGTGAACAGCGGCGGTGGACACGGCAACGGCAGCTTCAGCAGCGGTGGTGGCTCTGGGGGTGGCAGCTACAACAGCAGCAGAGGCTGCAGCAGCGGCTCAGTTTGCCCCGTAGGAAAAGCAAGTGCCCAGCTCCAGAAATCAGAACAGCAGCCCGACGACCCAGGCAGCAACTTGACTGAGACCACAATCACCCAAGGTAACTGGGATTGCACCAGGGAAGGGTCTCACTTGGTCACAAGCTGACTTGGATACCTCAACAGACCAGAAATCTAAACCTCTTTGTTGATAGAGGATCTGGTCATTATAATAACTACTCTTGCATACATACTCGGGGCTGTTTTTGATGGAATGTGTACAGTGTTTAGTTAAATTTTAGAATCTACCAGTATTTTATTCCACTCAGCCTGCTTGAATACTCCTATAGCAGGGAAACTCAACCCCTAAGAACATCTTTGTAGATACTCTGAGAGTCTTAAGAGCCACACCTAATACCTTAAGGTCCTACCCTGAAAATATATTACATCAAATCAATTGATACAGCTAAGAATACACAGCTAGCTAGAAAATCCAAGCATTTACTTAATCCAAGATGCAAAAATATATACATTATAACACAAGAAACACTAAAAAGCAAGACGATATAAATCCACCTAAAAGTATTAATGCATCAGAAATGTCCTCCAGTGAGAAAGAGTTAGAGGAAATGCCTGAGAAAGAGTTCAAAATAATAATTATAAATATGTTCAAAGAGGTCAAAGAACACATGAAAACAATCAAAGAAGAAATCAAAGAGGAAATCAAAGAGGAAATCAAAGGAATCAAAGAAGAGGCAGGACACCAATTTAATGAAATAAAGAAGGCAATACAAGACATAAATAGAGAAATAGAAATAATAAAGAAAAACCAGTCAGAATTACTAGCAATGAAGAACACAGTTAATGAAATAAAAAACTCTGTAGAAAATCTCACCAGTAGGATGGATGAGGGAGAGGACAGAATATCTAAGCTAGAAGATCAGGTGGCAGACCTAATGCAGTCCAACAAAGAGAAAGACAAACTTATAGAAAAGTATGAGTGGGAATTTCAAGATATTCGGGACACTATGAAAAGATCCAATATAAGAATTCAGGGCATAGTAGAAGGAGAAGAACTCCACTCCAGAGGCATAGTAGGCATCTTCAACAAAATCATAGAGGAAAATTTTCCCCAAATTGGGAAAGAGGTGCCAATACAGATACAGGAAGCCTTTAGAACCCCAGCCAGACAAAACCCAGAAAGAAACTCTCCTCGCCACATTATACTCAAACTTCCAAACACACAAACCAAAGAAAAAATATTGAAAGCAGTTAGAGAGAAAAATCAAGTTACCTACAAAAGCAAGCCCATCAGGATTACAGCAGATTATTCAACACAAACTTTTAAAGCCAGAAGGGCTTGGAGTGATATATTCCAAGTTCTGAAAGATAACAACTGTCAACCAAGGTTACTTTATCCTGCAAAGTTATCCATCCAAATAGATGGAGAAATAAAGACATTCCATGACAAAAGCAGGTTAAAGGAGTATCTGAAGACAAAACCAGCTCTACAGAAAATACTTGATAGAATCCTCCATGCTGAACAAAAGGAAAAGCACACATATAAGGAACCTAGAAAAAACCAGCCATACTCAAATACCAGTTAACAGAAGAGAGCACAGGTAGAACAAGTAACACACACACACACACACAAATGGCAAACATAAATACACACCTTTCAATAATATCTCTTAATATCAACGGTCTCAATGCCCCAAAGAAAAGACATAGATTTGCAGACTGGGTTAAAAAGCAGGATCCTACAATTTGTTGTCTCCAAGAAACTCACCTTTCTACAAAGGATAGACATTATCTTAGGGTGAAAGGTTGGAAGACGGTGTTTCAAGCAAATGGGCCTAGAAAACAAGCAGGGGTTGCTATCCTAATATCAGACAGGGTGGACTTTAGTCTGAAGTTTGTCAAAAAAGATAAGGAAGGTCACTTTATATTGATTAAGGGCACACTACAACAGGAGGACATTACAATCCTAAACATATATGCACCTAACATGGGGGCTCCCAAATTCGTCAAACAAACACTATTAGAACTAAGGTCACAGATAACACCAAACACAGTGGTGGTGGGTGACTTTAACACCCCACTCTCATCAATTGACAGGTCATCCAGGGAAAGAATAAACAGAGAGGCATCTGTACTAAATGAGGTCATAGAAGGAATGGACCTAACAGATATATACAGGACATTTCATCCAAAGGCTGCAGAATATACACTCTTTTCAGCAGCACATGGAACATTCTCTAAAATAGACCATATATTAGGACACAAAGCAAATCTTAACAAATTCAGGAAAATTGAAATAATTCCTTGCATTCTATCTGACCACAATGGAATTAAACTACAAATCAGTAGCAAGAAAGGCTATAGAGCATACACAAAATCATGGAAACTAAACAATACACTACTAAATGATGAGTGGGTCAATGAAGAAATCAAAAAGGAAATCAAAAAATTTATAGAGTCAAATGATAATGAGAACACATCATACCAAAATCTCTGGGACACAATGAAGGCAGTTCTAAGAGGTAAATTTATAGCCTTAAGTGCCTATATTAAGAAATTAGAAAGGTCGCAAGTAAACGACCTAATGCTTCGCCTTAAAGCCTTGGAAAAAGAAGAACAAGGCAAACCAAAAAGTAGTAGACGGGAAGAAATAATAAAGATTAGGGCAGAAATTAATGAAATAGAAACAAAAAGAACAATCCAAAGAATTAATGAAACAAAGAGTTGGTTCTTTGAAAGGATAAACAAGATTGATAAACCCTTAGCAAATCTGACCAAAAGAAAGAGAGAAGAGACACAAACTAATAAAATCAGAGATGAACAAGGTAACATCACAACAGATTCCAGAGAAATTCAAAAAATTATAGGGACATACTATAAAAGCATATACTCCACAAAGTATGAAAATCTGAAAGAAATGGATGATTTCCTTGATCTATATGACCTACCTAAATTAAATCAAAATGAGATTAATCACTTAAATAGACCTATAACAAACATGGAGATCCGAGCAGTTATCAATAATCTCCCAACTAAAAAAAACCCAGGCCCGGATGGATTCACTGCTGAATTTTACCAGACTTTTAAGGAAGAGCTAACACCATTGCTTCTTAAGCTTTTCCAGGAAATAGAAAAAGAAGGAATCATACCAAACTCCTTCTATGAGGCCAGCATCACCCTGATACCAAAACCAGGCAAAGATAGAACAAAAAAAGAAAATTACAGACCAATCTCCCTCATGAACATAGATGCAAAAATTCTCAACAAAATATTGGCAAACAGAATACAAGAGTATATCAAAAAGATCATTCACCCTGACCAAGTAGGCTTTATCCCAGAGATGCAGGGATGGTTCAACATACGCAAATCTATAAATGTAATACATTACATAAATGGGTTGAAGGACAAAAATCACATGATCATCTCATTAGATGCAGAGAAAGCATTTGACAAAATCCAACATCCCTTCATGATAAAAGTCCTACAGAGACTGGGAATAGAAGGAACATATCTCAATATAATAAAGGCTATTTATGACAAGCCTACAGCCAACATATTACTAAATGGGGAAAAACTGGAAGCTTTTCCACTAAAATCAGGAACAAGACAAGGGTGTCCACTGTCCCCACTTCTATTTAATATAGTTTTGGAAGTCTTAGCCATAGCAATAAGGCAAGAGACACACATAAAAGGGATACAAATTGGAAAGGAAGAAATCAAGTTATCATTATTTGCAGATGACATGATTCTATACATAAAGGACCCTAAAGACTCTACTAGCAAGCTGTTAGAGCTGATCAAAACCTACAGCAATGTAGCAGGATACAAAGTAAATACACAGAAATCAGTAGCCTTCGTATATGCTAACAACAAACACACAGAGGATGAAATCAGAGAATCACTCCCATTCACAATTGCATCAAAAAAAATAAAATACCTTGGAATAAACCTAACTAAGGAAGTAAAGAATCTATACAATGAGAACTTTAAAACACTCAAGCGAGAAATTGCAGAAGACACTAGAAAGTGGAGAAACATCCCTTGTTCCTGGATTGGAAGAATCAATATCGTGAAAATGGCAATCTTACCTAAAGCAATCTACACATTTAATGCAATCCCTATCAAAATTCCAAAGGCTTTCTTCATGGAAATAGAAAAAACAATCCAAAAATTCATTTGGAATCATAAAAAACCTCGAATATCTAAAATAATACTGAGCAACAAAAAAGAGGCTGGTGGTATCACCATACCTGATTTTAACCTATACTACAGAGCCATAGTAACAAAAACAGCATGGTACTGGCACAAAAACAGACATGTAGATCAGTGGAACAGAATAGAGGACCCAGATATAAGCCCAAGTAGCTATAGCCACCTGATATTCGATAAAAATGCCAAAAATACTCATTGGAGAAGAGACAGCCTCTTCAGCAAATGGTGTTTTGAAAACTGGATAAATATCTGCAGAAGGATGAAAATAGATTCTTCTCTCTCGCCATGCACAAGAATTAAGTCCAAATGGATTAAAGACCTTAACATCAGACCGGAAACTTTGAAACTGCTAGAGGAAAAAGTAGGGGAAACCCTTCAACATATTGGTCTTGGCAAAGACTTTCTGAATACAACCCCAATTGCTCAGGCAATAAAACCACAGATTAACCACTGGGACCTAATGAAATTACAAAGATTTTGCACCGCAAAGGACACAGTGAAAAAAGCAAAGAGGCAACCTACAGAATGGGAAAAAATCTTTGCCAGCTATATATCTGATAGAGGATTAATATCTAGAATATACAAAGAACTCAAAAAGTTAACTAATAAGGAATCAAACAAGCCAATCAAAAAATGGGCCAAGGAGCTAAACAGAGAGTTCTCAAAGGAAGAAATACGAATGGCATATAAGCACCTAAAAAAATGTTCTACGTCACTAGTCATCAGGGAAATGCAGATTAAAACTACATTGAGATTCCATCTCACTCCTGTCAGATTGGCCACCATCATGAAAACAAATGATCATAAATGTTGGCGGGGATGTGGAAAAAAAGGAACCCTTCTGCACTGCTGGTGGGAATGCAATCTGGTCCAGCCATTGTGGAAAACAGTGTGGAGGTTCCTAAAGCAGCTAGAGATTGATCTACCATATGACCCAGCTATAGCACTCCTAGGCATATATCCAAAGGACTCATCTCATTTCCTTAGAAGTACATGCTCAACCATGTTTATTGCTGCTCAATTTATAATAGCTGGGAAATGGAACCAGCCTAGATGTCCCTCAACAGATGAGTGGATAATGAAGATGTGGTACATTTATACAATGGAGTTCTACTCAGCGGTAAAGAAAAATGAAGTTATGAAATTTGCAGAAAAATGGATGGACCTGGAAAGTATTATACTAAGTCAGGTAACCCAGGCCCAGAAAGCCAAGCGCCACATGTTCTCCCTCATATGGGGATCCTAGCTACAGATGACTGGGCTTCTGTGTGAGAATGAAAATACTTAGTAGCAGAGGCCAGTAAGTTGAAAAGGAGACATAAAGGGTGGAGAAAGGAAGGGAGGAGGATACTTAATAGGTTGATATTGTATATATGTAATTACAATGATTGTAATGGGGAGGTAATATGATTGAGAATGGAATTTCAAACGGGAAAGTGTGGGGGTGGGGAGGGAGGGAATTACCATGGGATATATTTTATAATCATGGAAAATGTTAATAAAAATTAAAAAAAAAAAAGGACTCGATATCTTATCACACCATGATTAATGTCTCTCCTATGTGTGTGTATGTATGCATGTATGTTTGTGTATATATATATATATATATATATATATATATATATATATATATATATATGTTATGTATATATATGTGTTTGTGTATATTTATGTAAATATGTCTATATACATTTAGTACATTAGACATTAACATAATTGATATAATGTAAAATATATATATATTTTTTTGAGATGGAAGCACTAATTTATTTATTTATTTATTTATTTATTTTTTAGAATCAGTTGTTTATTAGAATTAATTTTTTAAAATTAGGTTTGTATTCAGCAAATACAGGCAGTTTGGTACCATTACTAGGCTCATCCATGACTTACTCCTCCCCATTGGCCCCTCCTTTTTGAGGTATATGGGTCGTGCATTGTGGAGTTAGCCCAAAGTTATGGGTAAGATAAATGTCTCTGCATATCATGACCCAATATGTGGCTCTGACATTCTTTCTGCCCCCTCTTCTGCAAAATTTCTCTGAGCCATTTTGGGTTCATTTGTGGTCTGCTTCAGTCATGAGGTGTTGGGGGCCTCTGAGGCTCTGGCTCTCTGATTTGGTAGAGTTGATTTTTCTCTGTGTTGGTCTCCTTCCCCCTTGTGCTGGTATCTGGTTCCTCAGGAAAACAGCACTCTTGCTTGTTTCTCCGATTGTTCTTAGTTTCAGCCAGGGCCCTCTTGAGGTATGATGGGGTGGCTCTCTCCTTAGGATCTACATATATCTGAAAGAGAGAAGCAGATTCTCCAACAGAGAGTAAGTTAACACCAGGACAAATGAGATAACCCTTACTTTTTTTTTTTATAGAGAATTTAATAGATGTAGGCCCTCTTGTAGCCCACAGTTGGTGGTAGCTTGATAATGGACAGTGGGCTTATGTTTGGATATGGTTCTGACTTGTTTCCCAGCTCCAGCTATGGGTCCTGTACCACTGAGTGGACCAGTTAGCCAAATCAAGAGCAGTTGGTTCCTCAACATGACTGTGTGCCAACTTTGCACTTGTGTGAGCATCACAACAGGTTATTGCTACTAAGTAGATTAGACCATGAGTTGCTTGGACAGATATTAGTCATTTTCCCCCAGTTGCTCATGTAGCACCTTCTGGCACTAGATGTGCTGACTGTCTGGGGACTCTCTTCTAGCTTCCAGCCATGTCACTCCATGTTATGTGTCAACTGCATATAGTGTCTTCAGCAGTAGGGTTTTTCCACTAACCTTTGGTGGGTTATCAAGTACTCTGACAGAAATTTCTCTTTCTTTTGGGAAACCTTGTAGGTCTCTCTGATCAAAAGCTCATTGTGGAGGATAGCACCATGCTGGTACTGGGAGTTACAGGTCAGTGCCCTCTAAGAAAATGAGGAAAAAGATAACTAATATACAAGAGTTAGAGAGACGAGAGAGAGAGGGAAAGTGGGAGGGAGAGGGACGGAGGAAAGATGTAGAAGATTTAGGTTAGACTTGATCCTACCCTCTCCAGTGTCTTGTGGTTTAGGTGTTTCCTGTAAAGTCCTGATGAAGGTTCACCCATTTGGTCTGCCTTTTAGGAAGTAGAATTTTATGGTACCATTGCCATTTGGGTGTAGATTAGGGTTTCCCACCCCTTCGATGCCCTCCCCTCCCTCTCTATCCATCCTAATGTCTAGTCCATGAGATGCTTGCTGGGTATGTAAGGTACATTGGGTAGATTCAGGTTAGGTGCTACAGATGAGTGAGACTATGTGGTGATTTTTTTTTTTTTATGTGATTGGTAAGTTCACTGAGAATGATATGTTCCAGGTTCAACCATTTTTTCCTCAAATTTCATTGTGTCATTTTTTCTTACTGCTGTATAGAATTCCATTGTGTAGATATACCACATTTTAGTTTTCCATTCTTCTAGTGATGGACATCTGTACTGATTCCAGCTCTTAGCTATTACAAATTGAGCTGCTATAAACATGTTTGAGCAAATCTCTCTGGCCTGTGGTTTGAAGGTTTTAGGATAGATGCCCAGTAAGGGAATAACTGGGTCTGTTGGTATCTCTATAGTCAGTGAAAGGCCCAAGAATTCAGAAGCCCAGAAATACTATCACGCTCCAAAGGGAGCTTAAGTGGGCCCCTGCATACATCAAACTCCAGGCTTTACTCTCTGTTGGAAGCAAGTAAAGAATCCCTCTTCTCATTATATCAGAGTCCACTCCTAATATAAAACTAGGTTAAAAGGGCATGAGATAGCCCTCAAGGATGGGAAATGAGTAATGAAGTGAACCACTTATTTGGTTTCTGTAAATAGCCTGCACCATAAGCCTTAATAGCCCACACTGTAAGCCTTAGTAGCTCGCACCATAAGCTGTAGCAGCCTGCCTCAGACTACCAAGGTCATAGGAGGCTGATACCATACTCTGCTACCCCCACCTAAGGACCTGTGCAAATGCTGACCTCCAAGGTCATAGGAGACTGATATCACACTCTGATACTCCCACCCAAGGACCTGCGCAAATGCTGACCACCAAGGTCATAAGAGAATGATTGGTCCACGAGGGGCATGAACAAATTAAACTAATTGGCTTAGAAACTATGGGGTGGCACAAACTGACTGGCTTGCACCCTGCGGGCTCCTGATATTAAAAAAATGATTGGTCTAATGCTCAGGCTTTGTTAGAAACCCATTCGGGGCTCTGCAGTCCTCTACCCCTGTGCAGTGTACGACTGTGGGCCCCAGCGCGCTTGGAATAAAATCCTCTTGCAGTTTGCATCAAGACTGCTTCTCGTGAGTGATTTGGGTTGTCGCCATATCCGGGCAGAGCGTGGGGTCTCCCTCCTGGGGTTCCTTCATCAGCTTTTTCAGGAGTTTCCATATTGCTTTCCAAAGTGGTTGTACCATCCTACATTCCCACCAACAGTGGACGAGTGTTCCTACTTCTCCACATCCTTGCCCACATTTATTTTCATTTGATTTTTTTATGTTTGCTATCCGTATTGGGGTAAGGTGGAATCTCATTGTTGTTTTAATTTGCATTTCTCTGATGATTAGGGATGATGAACATTTTCTTAAGTATGTGTTTGCCATTTGTAGTTCTTCCTCTGTGAACTGCCTGTTCAGCTCTTTGCCCCATTAAGTGAGTGGGAGTTTGACTTTTTACTGTTTAGATTTTTGAGTTCTTTGTAGATTCTAGAGATTAGGCCTCTATCAGTTGGATAACCCGAAAATATTTTCTCCCATTCTGTGGATAATCTATTGGCTGTTGGGCCTTTAGAGGACTGGACATGAGGCCTCGTGGAACTTCCTGAGCCTAGCTAAAGTTTGGCGAACTGCCTCTACCCAGCTATGACTCAGCAGGGGGCCAAATGGCCTCTGGCCTGCTACTTCTGCACAGGTAATTAGAGTTCCCTCCTGTGCCCACTTAGAACTCAGCAGGGGGCAAAATGGCCTCTGGCCTGCCACTTCCACACAGGAAGTTAGAGTCCCCTGCTGGTACACGCTTAGAACCAATCATCTCAGAGGTCACGGTATGCTATTGGCCCTTACATCTCACCCCACCCTAAAGTCTATGCCCTTGTTCTCAACATTATATAAACACCCGCCTGTAACAATAAAGTGAGTTCCTGCTTTGAAATGACTCCTGACTCAGGTTGCCAGGAGAGGTTTTGGGGTCATCCCACGCTCATCAGCCCCTCAACTCCTAGCAAGGCACCAGCAGGCCTGGTCCTTCCCTGGCACTACCTGGCCCCACCAGTGGGGCCCAGCAAATGGCTTTGCTTACTGTATTCTTGTTTGTAAAGAAACTCTTCAGCTCACGATCTTAAAACAATCACTCAACCAATGGGATCACAAATGTTTATATACATTTAGTACATTAGACATTAACATAATTGATGTAATGTAGAATATATTTTATAGCCTGTATTTGGGAATCTTTAAATATCTAAAGGCTTTGTTGCTAAATAATTAAAATATTTTCAACATTCAAGGCATAAAGTCAGTAATGACAATATTCTCCCCTAGATAACCATTAATAAGAATAATTTGTCCTTCATAGATATTACTAATTGGTGATTGGCACCAAAAATAAAAATAAAAGTAGATTTTTCACTGATAGACGGAAGCTCAAGCAGTACTTGCTATGTACATTTCTCAGCTCTTCTTTGGTTTTAAGGTTGAGCAGTTTCGAAAAAAAATTTTCCACAGGAACTTGGCTTTCTACCTTGATCCTATATAAAAGTTGGTTCATCTGTACTCAGTCTTTTATGTTAGTATGTTATTTTTAGTATTATTTAGAATCAATCCTGGTCCCTATAGTACAAGTTTAGTTTGGATGTTCTGTGCTATTTTCCACAGTAAGGAGTAAACTACAAGAACTGAAACTGTTTGCAGATGTATGAAAAAATATAAGATCCTTCTATTTATTTTCTTTTTTTGTTTTTTATTATTGACTGCTTACACAAAATCCTTCTATTTTTAACTGCCCTTTTTTTCTGGAGCGAAATTATTCACTTTGAATAGAGAGGGCAACTGTAAATAAAACACAGTATTCAAGCAGAACAGTGATCCAAGAGGTTGCCCTTCAACACGCAGCTTCATCCGTGTTGAAGTGCTACTTGCAGTAGGGGATATGGCACTTGCTTGTCCTCATAAACGCGAAGACTGCATATTCCTGACCTTGTAAATATAGATCAGCCTTCAAAAGAGATATTTTCATGCTCACAGGTATAAAACAATTCTCATGGGTGTTGTTTTGCTTACTTAGTTTTAGCTTCATTTGCTACAGTGTGGAATTTGAAAGATTAGGGGACACTCTAGGGGCAGAAGTCATTGTTATAATGCAGCTCCATCTTAGCTGTTTATCAATCTGGCATAAGGTTAAGGTAAAACAAACTTAAAAATATCAGAGTACAAGATATGAGCAAAAGGGGACTTTATTTAAATTAGAATTGTTTCTCCTACATTGTGCTTTTTCAGTTCCTTGTTCTCAAAGCCAATGGAGCCTGCTTCAGGTGATTTGTTGATGGCACAACGTGAGCAGTTTTGACAATTCCTTCTCCATTCACCAAATGGTGAAGTTAATAGAAAATGTTGATTTACTACTCACCTTCCTGATTCCATCACTGGAACATAGGTTGGCTCAGTACACAGAACAATTTACAACATAATGAACACATATTAAATATGCTTAAAATACTAAAGAAAGAACAAATGTTTTCAGAGTTATTTTTTAACTTCTCTATACAATTTAACACGTGTAAACACACACAGGAAACTATGTTTTGAAGCAATGAACCAGTGTATCAGGGAATGAAAGAGGACATATGTATGTGCAAAAACATAATAGTTTGCATGCTCAATCATTTCCTTCTGGGTTTTTCTTTTTTGTCCCTCTGTTCTCTGAGCTTTTATATAATCTTTAAGCCATGGTGCCTAGCAGTTATAATTTTCCATGAGGGAATTCTCTGCATAATCCATACAAGTATGTGATCATCTGCCCACTCTATTTTAAAGAAATTAAAAACCCAAAGTAGATTTTTCTAAGTCTTTGAAATAATAAAGAAAACAGATGTTACCAAATAGAATCATATGTCCAGAAAAATGCTTGCTCACTGAACAGATTCACTGTGTATGGTTCTTTCCCTCTAGGTTTCTACCAAGTTCACAGATTGGTTCCCGTTCTCAAAACTGAGGTTATCATCATTGATTTTTGGAGGTACAGATTTGGAAAAAACCTGACTGATAGCTCCTCCTAGACCCAAATCCCTGTTATGGTTTCATGCCATGGACATTGATATTTGCTCAAATTATGTTACTAACGCGTCCAATAGCAACTACAATTCTGACAGAAAAGTAGAAGCTAAAATTTGTTTTTCTTTTGTTAATTGTCTGGGTCTCTGTTCTGCATAAACCATTCCCTCTATGGCAATTTACAACACAGGTTCACTTTTCAGTTCACCCTCCTATAATCCTTTAAGAACCCATTTAGAAACAAATACATTTAAATGTTCTCCATGTGTGTTCTCATACATTGCAGATAAACAGGTAGATTTGTATAATCCTTCTTTTGATGGCAATTATATAATATCAATCAAATTTTCAAAATTTCGTTCTCAAAATTCTACTTCTAGAAAAGATGATTGTAAATGCAGTATGCTGTGATATAAGATATTTATTGAAATAATGTGTAAACACACACACACACACACACACACACACACACACACACACACACAGTATATCTGGACATTGAGAAACATTTCTTCTTGAACTCTTTCCTATACTTTGTCTCAAAGATATTCTTTCATTGTGGCTTTCCTCCCACTTTTGCTACCATTCCTAATGACTGTTGTTTTATTCCATTTCTGCAAACAGTGACAGAGTCTCAGGGCACATTTCTTTTTAATATTTTTTAATATTTTTGTTTACTTGCAAGCAGAGAGAGATAGAGACAGAGAGAATGATGCACCAGCATCTCCAGCCTCTGCAAACCGACTCCAGATCAAACACAAATTGTTAGGCATTTCAAGCAAGTGCCTTAACCGCTGAGCAATCTCTCCAGCCCCATCAGGGAAAATTTCTTTAAAATTTTTATTGGTCTAGCCCTTAGGAAAGTATTTTATCCATATTTAAATATCTGTATTTAAATATCTTATAAGCTTATGACTTACTTCTTTCTCTCTCACTTATGGATGAAATACTGTGTCATATTTTTCAAATGGCTCCAGAGGAACATTAAAGGATGAGTCTTCTGAGTTGGTTTGGGGATTTGTAGAATTTGGCTCTTTAATGGGAATAGAATGAATAAGCTAATGAATTTTTCCATAAAGAAAACACTTGTGTTCATGGTTTGAACCATTTATAGAGAGATACAAAATAGCTACATTGGATGACCCTGATTTACCTCTCATAGGGGTAAGCATTTAAGTAATAATGTATATTATTTAATGTTAGGGCTGCTATATCAAAAAACACCTGGCAAAAATCAGCTTGAGGGCAAAGGGTTTAATTTGGCTTCTAGTTTCAGGGGATTACAGTCCATCATGGCAAGGAAGGCATGACATCAAAAAGGAGAGGCTTCTCGTCACACTGATTTCACATTCTGGAAGCAGAAAGTAAGAAACACTAGTGCTCAACTTGCTTTCTCCTTTTTATTCTGTCTAGGACCACAGTCCGTTGAATGGTACCACCTCCTGTAATGGTGGGTTGCCATACCTCAATTAACCTAATCTGGAAACTCCCTCACAAACATAACCAGCGATTTGTCTCCTAGGTGATTCTAGGTCCTGTCAAGTTGACAATAATAACCATAACAATTTGTATATATATTTTCAACATTGTTAGATAACTTTGATGAATGATATCTGGTCCCTTCTACAAAGAAGAAAGACACACAATGCCCAGTGGGCTCTTTTGAGTTTTAGAGGTAATATATTCCTTTTTTATATATGTATTACTGAATGTAATTTACTGAGTGAACTAAAAAACTAATAATTATCATTAGGGAACAGGATGAGAAAAAAATCTGCAATAGATCCTGTTCCCTTAGTAAAGGCTACTGTGCCACATGGGGCCATACATATCAGAAAATCCAATGTTGGGGGCAGTTCTAGTGACAAAAAGGAGTGCTGTGGAGATCTAAACCCCTACCAATAAATCCCAGAGAGGCCTTTATGTTTTCAGAGCATGATTTTAGTATCATCTGCAGACAAATATGATACTGGACCAAAGTAAAACCATCACTTAATGGATGTTTGGCCTGGGGCTAAGTGATCATATGATATGAGCTGCTACTTGCATAGGGTTAGATATGTGTGGGTTGACCTAAAATCCATAATGTAGTCATGTACAGCGTGCTTCGTCATCAAGTGAAAGTGGCACTATATAATCAGAAATGAGCAGGACCTAGATGCCCATGACCCTTACTTATCCACGTTACCTCCATCCCACCTCTACCTGTGGTTTCATGAGGAGTTCCCTGAAGTCCACTGACAGAGGAAGATCAGAATTAGTCTCTAAATGGCTCAATCTAGCATAAGTAAAGGATAAGCACTGTACTTCTCAGAACACCCAATAAGGTCAGTGGGGAAAGAAAATCTTTCAAGTAGGGGTAATTTTGATCTGTGCATCTTGTTATATACTTTTCTTGTTAGGAAAATGCCCAGATATGGGATTCATAGACTATAACTAATGATTTAGCTAGATGGCCAGGGACTTGGAGGGAACTTGATAATACAGTTAGTGACAAATTAAGAGAAGTAGCCCTACATGGCACATGTTTCAAAATGGATGAAATAGCGTAGGCACTTTTTTTTTCTGTATGCATTCTCACCAAAGGATTAACTTGCAAAGAATCATTTTGACCACCAGATAGATACCAGTAGCCTCTTTGTCCAGATACTCTTGTCATAAACCAAATGACAGTGTTGCAGAAATGAGGCCCTGTGTGAATTCTGAAACATGGGCTTCCAGTTGCCAAAGCCAATTAGGCTATGGTGACCTAGGGAGGCACCCTGACAGGTTACTCACTCTTGAGGAACACACACACTTACTTATACTGTTCCTTTCCTAGATGCTTATTTCCCTATCAATACCCCTTCTTAAATCTATATTAACATCTCTTCTTAATAAATTACAAGCCAAAACCCAAAAGTACCTGATAATATATTCCTCTTATCTGTGATTATAAACAAGGTATCTAGTGATAGTTTCCTGTCAATAGACTGTTTACATCATGGAAGGGGTATCATTTTGTTCTTCTCATAACAAGCACTTATCATAGTTATAGATTTTCCTTATTTACACAGAGCTCTTTGTCAATACCACCACCCATAGACTTAGATTATAGTATCCTACACAGCATTTCTTCTGAACAAATAGCTTGTTTCCCCAACAAAGAAATGTCAGGTAATAACTATAGTCTCCTACAAGTTACCAGAGGCTTTGGTGTAAGTGATAAATCAATCAAATAACACTTCTGAAAATTTGATGGATAGTCTCCTTTTTCATTTACAAAATCTCTAAGAACATTTCACTCAAACTCTATACCTTAAATTTTATTCTTTCCCTCAAAATTTCCATTGTATAGAATATGTGAAAATAATTTGAGAGCCATTTTTTCTAGCTAAATATCTGTAAAATGGCCATCATATGTTTGAGCCCCATAAACTTTCTGTCCCAACTTATACATTTGTCTTAATTTTTCCTTAAATATTTAATTTCATTACTATGCCCTAGGAATTATGTATCATAGGAGAGGTATCACAAACATTAATTATCCACTTGAGAACTATAGTAAGGGATGAGAAAAGTACTATGACAGAAAAAGATAATATATTGTGCTAAGAAATTGAATAGACATGAACTCATACTAATGAAAGAAGAAAATAAAACACTTAACTTTTCCTAGGTGATTCAATTAAACCCTCAAAGTGGAAGTGGCACTTAAAGGTAACTTCAAGACCTGTAAAAATAATAGACAGCTGGGGAAGGTCAGGGAAGAGTAAATTTTAACCAAAAAGAGAATATATACTGTCAGTGAATCTCAGCTAGGAAATTGTATATCTAGAGTCATTCTTAGTTATCACAATGGGGCTTTGTGCTAGTTTGAATTTAAAATGTCCTCCATAACCTAATACATTTAGGATTAAGATTCACACTTAAAGTCCAGTCTGATAGAAACTTTGGGAGGTAGAACCTTGCTTGAGGACGTGTGTCCCTAGGAGCAGACCTTAAGATCTACTAGTCTAGCTCACAAGGTATTCAGAGCTGGCTCACTTTGGCTATTTCTGGTTGATATTACAAGATGTGATGTCTTAATGAGCTCTTCTACCATGTTTTGCCAACCATGACGAAGCTTCCCTTTGAAACTATAAGCAAAATGAACCCTTTCCTTCCATTAGCTGCTTCTGGTCAGAGAAAATGAGCTGAGCACCAGCACTCTTTGCTCTCTTTGTAGACACAATGGGACCATATCTGTTTCCTGTTTTTGTCATTATGCCTTCTTACGTAATGGACTATAAGCTGGACTTTAAGCCAAAATAAACACCTTCTTAAACTTAATTTTTGCCATATATTTACTCTAAAAAACATAAAAAAGTACATAATACAAGATTACACCATTTGTTGCACCATTTAAACATGATTACAAGTTGAAGATATGGGTAGCGGGGAAATATTTAAATAAAGCATTAGTGGACAATCAACAAATTCCATTAAGGATATGAAACAAATAACAAAATGCCATCAATACAATGTTGCTAGTAAAGAAAATACATCTTGAACAAACTATTTAGCCACTGTACCAAATATGCATAGGAACCAGAGTATTCTCTCCAAAAAATACACTGTAAAGATTACATTTAGAAATATGTGGTAGTTAGTTGTATGAAATACATGCAGCTAGAAGTATAGACAACTAATTTGTTTGATTATAACATCCCCAAATTTGCCATGTATATTCTTTCAGTCAAAACATGCATTTTGTATTATGATTTACTATCTTTGATATAATTATAATCAAAGTTTGTTTTCCAAGACTAATATCTTCAATGACTTTTTCATTTAGCATGGCATAAATAGTAATATTTTTCTTTAACAAGTTCTGGTAAATAGTTCTACAAACTAAACTTTTTTATGATTTTGTATTCTCATATGTTCATAATCAGTTCCATAAAGATCCAAATGACAATGTTTTCAAGTGTTTGGAAGTGTTCATATGTCAACAAATACAACAGAAACATACTTCTCAGTGTTTTTAATTGTTTTTATGCTGTGTAAAATCTTTAAAAGCCAAGTAATACTGAAAATTATATATATATTCTGTATTTTATAGTTAGCACCAAAATCTATCAGAATTATGTGGGTGTTTGAGATTGTTTTTTAAAATTTTGGAAGAATTCTAGTGCATAGTCCCCTTGCAGAAGTAACTTGTCAATTATTCTTAGTAATGGTGTGGCTTTCAGTATGTGGAAAATAGGCAAGGACCGACCTTAGCCTCTTTACAGCAAGAGCTGAGCTGGTTGTAAGCCCAGATCCTTAGGCTGAGAAGGCATTGCCTCACTCTCAGCATTAACCAGGCCAATGTGTTTCCTTCTATCCATGTCATGTGTTGTGCATTCTCAGAGCCCATCAGTCACAAGTGAGTGTCTTTGGTGTTAGAACTTTACAAAATGTCATTGCAATTTTAAGAAAAGTGATCAAAAGTTACAATCTCATCAGTAGGAGCTTGTGGTGGTTTGATTCAGGTGTCCCCCATAAACTTAGGTGTTCTGAATGTTCTGATGGATATTTGGGAATTAATGCCTCCTGGAGGGAGTGTATTGTTGGGGGTGGGCTTATGGGCTTTATAGCCAGTTTCCCCATGCCAGTGTTTGGCACACCCTCCTGTTGCTGTAGTCCACCTTATGTTGGCCAGGGAGTGATGTCCACCCTCTGCTCATGCCATCGTTTTCCCCTGCCATCGTGAAGCTTCCCCTCGAGCCTGTAAGCCAAAATAAACCTCTTTTTCCCAGAAGCTGCTCTTGGTTGGGTGATTTCTAACAGCAATGCGAACCGGACTGCAACAGAGCTACTTCTAGTGTTCATACTAATCCAAAAATAAGTAAAAACTTATTATGTTCAAAGGAACTATTTTGTGCAAAATATGACTTTTAAGTCTGATGAATTTGTGGGTGAAAAATATTCTTTTGATCTGAGTCCTGTGGTTATTACCTCATATCTGAAACAAGGTAGTGAAAGAGATAATAAATTAGATTAGAATATAAAACTGAGAAGGTACAAAGGTACAAGCTAACTGTTTCTCTAAAAGTCTGGTCTCATGAAAAGTTGCCTAAAAAATTACCCAGGTTCTACACCATCAGAACTAGGATAAAGCCAATAAAGGAGCAGAAACTGAAACTTGTTGAAATCCCTCCTTTGAACATCATAATTGTGTTTCTTCAGTCATTAGGGACCTACTTAAATATCTGAGATTCAGCTTTTGCACACTAATTTTTACTTTTTCCTCAGATACTATTTATTCTGCAAACAAGCTCTGTAGAGCTGCCAATCTCGTGGGAATCCATGCTAGTATTATGGTGTATTGCAGACAGAAGTCTGAATATTTGGTTTCTGTAGTTGAAGGTCTATTTGCAGGTACTGACTTTTGTTCCTTGTCAATATCAGAAATATATTTAAAAGAGAAATGTGGCTTTAGCAAATTCATTGCTGTCCAATAAGTTAAAAGAAAAAAAATATTGTGTGTGCATATTCACTGATATCAGTTACATACCTGATAAAATAAAATAATAAAAATAATTTTATGGATGTTAGTCAAATGATCATATATTCATCATTCTGCCCTTGAAGCAAAAAACTAAAACCTTCTAGCTTCACTTGATCTTACTTGACTTTAAAAAAAATAAAACAACTCACTGATTTTGGAAGTCTTGCAGCTGGACAACGCATTATTAGTCTCTCACTGGATTTGCTGCAGATGACATCACTTACCTACTAAAGCACTGAAACTTGTTCTCCAGCAAAATTGTTATCTCCTCACATCTTTCACTATCTTTACCTTCTCTGCAAGGGGGAAAATTCCTTCTGTATCCTCAAATTAACTGCATTGTTATCTAGTCCTGCAAAAAGGAACTAAAAAGACATTGATCATAAGACTTTCAAATCATAATTTATGTTTATATTAATAGAAACCAGAACATCAGTTAATTACATGTGGAAAAAGTAAAATCTGTGCCTGCTCTGAAGTTTGTAGCTCTGGAGTTTCTAACTACCTTGGTACCTAGTTATCTGGGATACCTCTCCACAACTATGAAATAGCCTTGTACCTGTACCCCTAAGATTGTTCTGGTTGGTAATAGCCTTTATCCATCTTTTTCTTAAGGCTTACTAGCTTTCCAAGTAACATTTTTCCTTGTTTAAACTTGTTCTCCATCTACTGCCTATTCTAAGTGGCAAGCCATGAACTTTGTTTCTTCTTTTCATATCTTTTATACTTTTATATACTTTTATACTTGTCACATCTTACTAGATGTGACAATGTTATGTAAAAGTATTTCCAACTTGCCCTTTTACTAATAAATTATATCAAGATTGATGTGTTCATATAAGAACTAAAAGTGAAGACTTTCAAAAAGTTAACCAGGAAAGATTTATTTGTAATTACAGAGGTTAATTTTTATTAGACACTCCTGGTGTTTCAGTTAATGCCCTTGGGCATTCACATACCAATCATGCTCTAATGACCAATGATATGATCAATTATTTAACAACTTTAAACAAAGACTAAATTGACATTTATCTGGACCAGATGTCCCCACTAGTTCACCAGGGTCATGTCTGTTGAGAGGGATAACCAGCAGCTCTCAGATTTGATTTGAGGCCCACTGCACAGGAGGGAATTCATTCCTGATACTGATACTCTGATAAAACAATTATGGCTATGAGAGTCATAAGCTCTAAGGAAATGCTACCACTTCCTGTTTCTTGGCTCCATGGATATATTAATACTATATCAGAAGAAGTGCTAGAAAAATATAAGCAAAATGACAGAGAGGTAGGCTTCTGAATGCTATCTTTCAGACACAAAGTGGTCATTGTATCACGACATCATAGTGGTATTGTTATATGACAGGAGCAGCACTGTATTGGGTCCGTCAACAAGTTTTCTTGATGACAGGATAGGAAAAAATATATTAAAGTAAAAGAGGGAATAGTAGAAGAGAAAAGGGAATTCGGTTGAGGGGAATTGGTGAGGGGAGACAAAGGAAAGTGAAAGAAGGATAAGTGCCTTAGCTGCTAAGCCTTCCCTCCAGCCCTATGTAGTTATTCTAGTGCCAGAGATATGAGAGACTACGGCTCAGGAAAACAGGTATAGGTTGCCCCAAATTCTATATTCCGACATGGTAACAGTTTCATGAAGGTCTTATGACAACAGAACAAAGGAGTCATAAATGAAGGCACTTCAAATACATTGGTGGAAGCATCAGGTAAGTGGGTTTTAGCAAAAGGGAGGAGGTCTCCATTACAGATTTCAGATGCAGTCTGCTGACATTCTTACCCTTTTGCTTGGTGGAAGTTCATGTTCTATTCATGCATTCCAAAAAGGTTTCACCTGCTTTTTACAAGGATGCTAAGTCCAACACAGAGGTGGGCAATAAATGACTATTAAAGGGACTAAAGATAGCCTGCGATAATTTGGCTCTGAACCTGTAACATTCCATTTCTACACAATCTATTCATTCAATCAGCATTTTTTAAGTAGGAACAGCTGCTTTTCAGGAACTGTAGTTCACAGTATCTATTTTAATAGCTAGTATTTGCTATCATGCAATTCATTTTTATTTTTTAAATTAATGGTCTATTTTCTTGAAGATAATTTAGCTCTTCCAGAACCTTCACCCATGTACAATCCTACATTAGTTAGGATTCTCCCCAAGAACAGAACTGACAGAACAAGTATGCATTATAAATGAGACTTATTAGATTAGATTACAGAACACTATGTAAGATCCCAACAATAGCAAATCGGAGAACCCATTAGCTCTTCAGTTAAAAAGGCTGGATCCCTTGGTAGTTACAATTTGGCAATGGAGGCCTTGAGGATGCCTGGACAGCAACTGGTCTTCAATCCATGTAGAAAGACTGATGAAATTGGATTTAAGTGTCCATGAGGAACATGGTAGATTCATATCCAAGCAAGAAACAAGGGCATCCAGGTACCAGTAAGTATCCAGATCAAAGGCTATTTTCTCAGAGCTTCTTTATTACAGAGTCCCACATTGGAAAATTTTCCCACTCTGGAGGAAGAATTTTCTCCCTGATTTAATCCTTCCCAGAAACTCACACAAAAAGCCACCTATTTTTCTTACTTGATTCCTAATCTTCTCAAGTCAACAACAGAACTTAAACATCAAAATTCATTCTGAACCTGAATCACTAGATCATTACCTCGGTCATTTAAAGTGAGGGTGTTTACACTGAGTAACTTCTCTCTCTTTGTCAAAACTCTCACAATTTTGTCAAGACAGCAAAAGAGAATTTACTTTGAAATGAATCAATTCACTTTATATTTTATGGAATACCCATGTAATATGATATGTAATAGGATTTTTATAGATGTTGAAAAAGAAACAAAACATAATTGTGATAGAAAATAGTTGTCATTGTTTCATTTCCCTTTGAATTTGGAGCACTGAAGAAATGAATATTTTTATTTTAATAATTTGGATTCATTTTTCATTGTTAAGGACCCCTAAAATTCTGTAAGCCTTTTCAGGCTTCACAAAAAATGTATTTACCCTTACAGATGTTTCTCTATATTTGTTTTGTATAGTTTAAGTGCAGGAGGATGCTGCAGGAGTTCACACTGTCTCTTGTAATTGAGGTAATAAAGCCTGGAACCAACAATCTCCACCAGCCCCTCTGAGTACAAGGATTCTTCCTACCTCATTTCAGAAGGAACTTAGATAGTTCAGAGTCAATGGATCAATATTTATGTCCACACAGCAATTATTACCCCTAAGTGGAAATGGAAGAGTTGAGAATTCTCTTCCCTCTCTTAGTGGTCTGAGTGGATATATCTAGGGAAATACAGTATCCATAGCAACTTGATGTGCAACTTGTAACTTTTGAAAATTCTGCTTTTTATTTGCATTGATATGATTTGTACTCTCACTAATGACCTCGCAGTTAGGTATTCTCTGGCCATTAATATCAGGCTCCATTAAAGGTTCCTAACTTCACCTGAGACCATCAATGCTTTGAAACTGGTCATTAATGCCAAGAATATATCTAATCTGAAGGTCACTGCTGCTTAAATAATGCCTTGGGATGTTACACAAGGCGAGCAATTAGATTGACTTTTAGACAATTTTAGAAAGGCTGTCTAAACACTACTACAGACAAAACAATAATAATGAAAACATAGACCCCTGATGAAACTGAAGGAAAGGTAAAGATTTCTCTCCAGGATATTGGCCTTTTAAAAATAACTTTGAGACTATAATGATGTGAGAGCTATATACAGTCAGGAATTACTAACTTTCTTACTCTTCCTTAGTCTCCCATTAAGATTCCACCCACTCTTTTTGGAACTGTCTGCCCCTGAATGCTTTTCCTGCTGTGTTAATTACCTTGCAAAGTCAGGAGTATCCTGGCCTGTTTATGTTAATTGTCCTTGGTGGTTACAAGTGAGGAGAAGAGAACGAAAAATTTATGTGGAAAGCTCTTGAGTTCTACTGTGAACAATCAATTGGACTCGGTTTTAAAAGTTTAAGAGTCATTTATGATACATTTCTCCTGTGAAAACAAAACAAAACAAAACTATGCAAAGGAATATTTAGGCCAAAACTACATCTTGCCTTTTTACTCCCATCTCTACTTATGTACCCACTTCATTTAAACCTTTAATTCAATAGTCATATTATTCTTCACAAAGATAAAATGGTTGCTTATCAGTTACTCTCTACTTAAAAAAAAAATCCCATACACCTGTTCTCTCATAGCAGTTGCCAATTTTCATTCCTTCAAAGGCAACCACCCTCACTATTCTACAGCATCAATTGATGCTAACAGAAATATTTCATTACTTTTCTCCATCTTGTCTTGTGTGATCTGTAGGATATGCTGTCAATCACTTTATCTCAATACTCTTTTCAATTCAATTATACAAGTATATATGATCACTCCCATGTCATTACAAAAGTTTCCATGTAACACATTCTTTTCTTCTTTTTATCTAATATAAAGTTGTATGGATACATTGTGTATTAGTACTATAATTTCCCTTCTTCCTGCCTTAATGCTGCTGGGGGTCCTCCTCAGTGGGATTGTTGGTATTCCTCCCTGGGGTTGCTGGTTATGACATGTGAGAACATCAATTAGTCTTTGTAAAAGAGGGGGAAGTGGCTCCGAACATTTCTTTCCACTCTGTGGCTTTTAAAATCTTTCCACACCCTGTTCTGCAAAATTCCCTGAGCTTTGGTGGGTGTGTTATAAGTCTAGTGTTGTGCTCTTAGAAGATTCTGGATTTCTTCTGTGGTACATTTTGAGTATCCTGTGTTTGTTTCCATGACCCTGATAGTGGTTGATAGGCTCAGTATTGAAGCAGTGCTCTTTCTCATGTCATCAATTCCTCCATGGTTAAATCTCATCCTAGCGGCCTTCTGAAAAATTTAAAAAAATAAAACAGATTCTCCAAAGGAGACTGAATCATCATAGATTTAATAGGATAAGCATTATTCATTAAGAGAGATTTTGTGGGTATACTATTTCTTTTGGCTAAAGACTAGTGGGAGCTTCTTTTTGGAGTCCATGATTTTGGTCTTCATTGGATTCTGGCTTGGTTCCCAATTCCAGATAAGGGTTCCTTTCCATTGGGCAGATTTTGTAGCCAACCAGAGACCCACCAAGACTGGCTGCCACTATTATACAGGCATGTCCATTTGTCAGGTTGGTTGCCTTTGTGTGGCAGTGTCTTCTGTTAGCAAACAAGATTGCTGGCCATTTTCCCCTCAGCAGCTCATGGAGCACTTTCCAGCACTACATGGTGAGACCATCTGAAAACTGGATTTCTTCCAGATTCCAGCTGGATCTCTCAATGTTTCTATGTTGGCAACATGTGAGGTCTTCTGGAATGAGGTCTTATTTTTTACCTCAGGTGGGTAATAGAGTGCTTGGTAGAAGCCTGTCTTATTAAGGGGACCTCATAGGTTTCTTCAATCAATAGCTCAATGTGGATTATAACCAATTTCTGGTACTGGGAGCTACCAGCCACAGCCAAATATTCTTGGGGTGGGCTTCATCCCACCCTCTCCAGGTCCCTTCTTATCCAATTTATCCAATGATACAACTCCTGTTGAGAGTTGTATCATTTAGTCTGCTATCCAGGAGAAAGGTTTCTATGGAACAAATTCATTTGGGATGGGCTTTTGTGTGTATTTCTCCTGCTCTCTCATTACCCTTCCTGACAAACTTCCATACCTATTAAATGACCCTCAAGTTGCGTGTCAGGTACATCTTCAACTCAAGGTGTTCCAGGTTAGGAACCATAAATTAGGGAGAACATGTGACATTTGTTGTTCAGTGTTTGTGTGAGTTTTCTTAGTGTGATCTCTTCCAAGTCCATCCATTTTTCTACAGATTTCATTGCATCACATTTCCTTACAGCTGAGCAGAATTCCATTGTGCATATATATCACATCTTCATTAGCCAGTCATCAAACGATGGGCATCTGGGTTTATTCCAGTTTTTAGCTATTGTGAATTGAATAGCTATAAACATGGTGGAGCAAATATCTCTGCAGTGAAGAGTGGAGTCTTTAGGGTAGATGCCAAACATAGCAATAGTTGAGTCAGTTCGTAGCTCTGTTTTTATCTTTTACAGAAGTCTCCATATTGATTGTACGAGTTTGCACTCCCACCAGCAGTGAATGAGGGCTCCTCTTGCCTCATATCCTCGCCAACATTTATTGTCATTTGATATTTTTAATGATTTCCATCTTGACTGGAGTAAGGTAGAATCTCATAGTTGTTTTAATTTGCATTTCCCTGATGATTAAGGATTTTGAACACTTTCTTAAGTGAATATTAGCCATTTATAATTTTTCCATTGAGAACTCCCTACTCAGGTCTCTGCCCTCATTTTTTTTTTTTTGTTTGAGTAGAATGTTTGATTTTCTATTGTTTAGTTTTTTTTGTTGTTGTTTATTTAAACATTAGGCGTTTGTCAATGGTATAGCTAGTGAAGATTTTCTCCCATTCTGTGGGTAACCTGTTGATTCTGTTGATGGTATTTTTGTCTGTACAAAAGCTTTTAAGCTTCATGAGATCCTACTGGTTCAGTAATTATTTAATTTTGAGGTTTTTCCCCACTCCTATATCATGGGGAGTTCCCCCTATTATTCCTTCCAGGCAATGTAATGTTTCAGGTCTTATGTTGAGGTCTTTCATCATGGAACCATTCTGATAATTTTTAAGTATTTAGGTCTATAAAAATCTCTCCTTACTCCTCTCCATCAATGCTTTCCTTAGTGATTTATCCTAATACCATGGAGTAAGATGTAAACTACCTTCTAACAATGTAACTAGATTTCAACACCTATTCTGTGACCCAGCTCTCTCTCTATATTTCCTATATATAGTGTGTATACACACACACACACACACACACACACACACACACACACACATTTTGTTTTTGCTCTCTGATTAAAGAACACTTCCGTTCATCTATGCATCCTAATTCTAGCCTTCATTGCTCCTTTCTTACGCTCCTCATATCTACTCTTAAGATTCTATAAGTTCTATCTCATATAATTTCAAAACTCTAGGTGAAATCTAGGTCATGGACAGTGCCTGAGTTCTATTTCTGACTAAAGACAAGGTTTTTACCTGAACACACTAAATCCATACTCAAATACAGTGATCTTTTTAAAACACAAATCTCCTCATGTTCTGCTTCTGCATAAAAATTCTCAGTGACTTAATATTTTCCCACTAATTGTAAATTTTGAATTGTTATCATGTTTAAGGAACAAATCAAATGTTAGAATATGAGATCCATGTTAAAAACATCATGTTTTTCTACTTGTCATTTTATTCTCAGTCCAGCTTTAACTGGACCTTGGGGTCAGAGGAGGCTGAGTGAATAACTAGCTTTCAACCAGGTCTGCTTTCCCTTTTACTCATCTAGATAACATGTCTGTTTTTTTGACAAGGTTCTAATTGTATCTCATTTTCTACCAATTTTTAATTGAAATTGTGTGAAGTTTTATGGATATGACACTTAGGCTGAAACTTTGGAGTTTTTCCTGTTTTTCTTAGACTACAATACTCATTGTTTTAAGCTGCTAGTCACCTTTTAAATTGCACCTTAATAAACCACATTATTTTCTGAGTGGTTCCTATGAAGTCACAACACAAGAACAATCTTTACATTCTTCTATTTATGATAATTTTAATACTAATTTATATATAATTTATAAAACCTGTAGACATGTTTCAGAGTTACTCATTTCTGAGACAAACACCCTACCAAAAATAGCTTATGGGAGGAAAGGGTTTATTTTAGTCTTAAAGAATCAAGGGGAAGTTCCATCATCTCATTTTTGTGACAGTTCTTCTTTTAAGAATTCTATTTAGTTTCATAGACCATTTTGTAATTGGGTTGTTTGATTTCTTATTATTTAGTTTTCTGAGTTCTTTGTATATCCTGGATATTAGTCCTCTGTCATATGTATAGCTGGCAAAAATTTTCTCCCATTTGTAGGTTGCACGTTTGGTCTATTTATAATGTCCTTTGCTGTACAAAAGATTTGTAATTTCATAGGGTCTCAATGTTTGTTTAGTACTTTTATTTTTTTTTAATTTATTTGTTTATCTTTACTTATTTGAGAGCAAGAGCAAGAGAGAGAGATTGAGAAAGAGAGAGAGGGGGAGAATGGGCACGCCAGGGCTTCCAGCTACTGCAAACAAATTCCAGATGCATGTGCCCCCTTGTGCATCTGCCTAACATGGGTCCCGGGGAATCGAGCCTCAAACTGGGGTCCTTAGGCTTCACAGGCAAGCGCTTAACTGCCAAGCCATTTCTCCAGCCCGTTGTTAGTACTTTTATTTCCTGAGCAACTGTGGTTATATTCAGAAAGTTGTTGCCTATGCCAATATGTTGAAGCATTTCCATTATATTTTCCTGTAGCAGTTTCAGAGTTTCCAGTCTAATATTAAGGTCTTTGATCTATTTAGACTTAATTCTTGTGCATGGAGGGAGATAAGGATCTATTTTCATCCTTCTATAGATAGGTATCCAGTTTTCCCAGAGCCATTTGTTGAAGAGGCTATCTTTTCCTCAATGAGTATTTTTGGTATTTTTGTCAAAGATCAAATGTCTATAGCTGTCCAGACTTACATCTGGATCTCTTCTTCTATTCCATTGATCTACATGTCTGTTTCGTGACAGTTCCATGCTGTTTTGTTACTATGGCTCAGTATTATAGGTTAAAATCAGGTGTGATGTTACTGCCAGCCTTATTTTTGTTGCTCAAAATTGTTTTGGCTATTTGTGTTTTTTTGTGCTTCCAAATGTATTTTGCAATTATTTTTATGTTTCTGTGAATAATGTCATTGGAATTTTGATGAGAATTGCATTAAATGCATAGATTGCTTTTAGTAATATAGACATTTTCAAAATATTGACTCATCCAACCCAAGAACATGAGATATCTTTCCATTTCTTTGTTGTCTTCTGCAATTTCTCTCTTGAATGTTTTAAAGTTTGCAATGTAGAGATCCCTCACTTCCTTGGTCAGGTTTATTCTAAGGTACTTTTTTGTTTTATATTTTTGGCAACTGGGATTGGGAGTCATTCCCAGATTCCATCCTCAGCATATTTGTTGTTAGTATGTAGGTAGGCTACTGATTTCTTGTTTTTATTTTGTATCCTGCTATGTTGCTAATCGAATTTATCAGCTCTTACAGGTTGCTGGTAGAGTCTTTAAGGTCTTTTATGTATAAAATCATATCATCTGCAAATAAGGGTAATTTGATCTCTTGCTTTCCAATTTGAATCCCTTTTATCTGTATCTCTTGCTTTATTTCTATAGCTAAGACTTATAGTACTATACTAAATAAAATTTGAACAATGGACATCGTTTTCTTATTTCTGATTTCAATGGAAAAGCTTCAAGTTTTTCCCCATTTAGTATTATGTTGCCTTTAGTTTTGTCATAAATAGCCTTTATTAGGTTCTGATATGTTTTTCTCTTCCCAGTTTCTGAAGGACTTTTTACAATCCTTTCTGGGTTTTAAAGTTTGTATTGAGTAATCTGCTGTTATCCTGAAGGGCTTGCCTTAGTATGTTACTTGATTTTCCTATCTAACTGATTTCATTATATTTTCTTTGGTTTGTATGTTTTGTAGTTTAATTATAATAAGGTAGTGGGAGTTTCTTTTCTGATTTTGTCTCTTTGGCAGTTTAAAGGCTTCCTGTATCTGCATTGGCATCACTTTCCCTATTTGGGGGATGTTTTCTTCTATAATTTTATTGAAAATAAGTGCTATGCTTTTGGAATGAAATTCTTCTACTCCTACTAGGCTCTGAATTCTTATGTTTGATCTTCTCATAGTGTCCCGAATATCTTAAAGTTCCCATTCATGCCTTCATATTTTTTGTCTTTTCATTGTTAGACTGTATTAGATATGCCATCTGTTCTTCTAGTTTAAATAGTCTGTCCTCTCTTTGACCCATTCTACTATTGAGACTTTCTACAAGTTTTCTATTTGACTTATTCTGTTATTCACTTCTAATATTACTGATTGGTATTTTTACATTATTTATATTTCCTTACTCATGTTTTGCATTGACCTCCTTATTTTAATTCCTCTGTTTCCTCTGTTATTTGAGGAATCCTTCCAGAGTTTATTTTCTTCCTTGATTCCTTTCATTGCTTCTTTGAGCATAGCTATAATCATTCTTTCTTTAAATTTATGTCAGAAATTTCATCTACATCAGTCTCACTGGAAGTAATTTCTGATGGATTTGTAATTTTTGGTAGAATTGTATTGATTTTTTTATCTTTCTTGTATTATAATGTAGATTTTTGTATCTTGAGTTAATTTGTTACTTGAATTGTCTAATTATCCAGAGTATGCTTAGTCATGTAAATCTGATTTTATATATCTGCAGGGTAGAAGTTTAAGGTGCCAGGTGCAACTCTTTTTCTCCCAGAATAATAGCAGAAGTGATCTTATGTGATGAGTTTTCATGCTATTCAAGTATTCTAGCAGGCTGTGTGGAGAAAATTAGTGGCAATTTCTAAAATTCAACTGAGAAATATATACACTGAATCAAAACCAGCCAAGTAGTTGTACATGTGTGGGGATTAAAACAGATAATATAATAAAGTCAAATTCCCTTAGGTTGCTCCATTTGTTAATCCTTTCACCTAGGATGTTGTGATTTCTGGTCTGAAATGGATTCTAGGTCAACCTGGTACCAAGGGAGACCTTGCCCCCAATAATGAAAAAAGAAAAAGACAAAGGCCCTAAAATAAGGAAATGTCAAAGGCAACAATAGTCAACATCAAAATATAGCTTAATTGAGAATAATAAAGCCAACCAAGATTAAATCTGTCAAATATAGCACATAACCTGTGCTGAAATTGAAGATGAGATTAGCACTTGCAATGCAGGGCTATGTAACTGGCTTTGTGTAAGTAGGGCTTGTTACCTGTTAAAATGTCTCCCAATCTCACCAACAATGAGTGCCTACCTTGGTCCCTGTCTGTTGTGCTATGGATTCAGTTATCCTGCTTGGGTCACTGGATCTGGTGTTCTGATCAGCCATGCTGGATGTGTATTGATTGGGGCTCCATGAGTTCTCAAATGGTTTGTGGCATTCATGGCACTGGAAGATAGGGTAAAGGAACTTGTTCAGGGTGCCTGGAGTTGTGCCAGATCTTCTCAGCTGGTATAATTTGTGATCTTCAGCAACTGCTCAGCTGGTCCCTGCTGTCTTCCACTTTGGGTTCTTGACTTTGTGAGGAGCTTCATGTCAGTGGAAAATCCCTTCACCTGGATTTTGCCCACTGCCTATGCACTGCACCAGATCGGGGCGGGGGGTTGCATGGATTGGGGCCACTCTCTCCACTGCAGGAGCTTTTTTGTGCTTCTTGCATATTAGAAGTTCTGGAGCTCTCCTATGGTTGATAATTCCTTATACACCTTCACTTTTTGGTAGAAGAGTGTATTTCAGTGTTTATCTTTTATTCTGTCCCCCACACCCAGGCTGCTTTGGCATGGCTACTACACTGCCATCTTACCCAGAAGTTCAAATTTGTTTTGTTCAAAATATATATATTACCAGGTGTGGTGGTGCATACTTTTAATCCCAGCACTCAGGAGGCAGAGGTAGGAGGATTGCTATAAGTCTGAGGACACCCTGAAACTCCATAGTGAATTCCAGGTCAGCCTGGAATAGAGTGAGACCCTACTTCAAAAAACCAAAACAAACAAGCAAACAAACCATATATACATATATATTATTAACTAGTCAGGAGATAGGTTTTTTTATTTATTCATGATACTTTTACTTTTGATTAGATCTCCTGCCATCCTCTCTTCTTATACATAAGCTTTTCAGCTTTGTGAGGTCCCATTTGTTAATTGCTTTCTTTATTTCTTCGGCTGCTGGGGTCCTATTTAAAAAATACTTAGCTAGGACTATATTTTGAAGTGTTTTCCCTACATTTACCCTCTACTTATTTTATACTTTTAGGTCTTACAATGTGGTCCTTGATCCATTTGGAATTGGGGTTTTTTTGTACATAGTGAGAAATAATGGTGTAGTTTCATTCTTCTTTATATTAGCACCTATTATCTTTTATCCCCCTGTCAAATTTCAGATAGTTTGAGTTACATAGATTTATATCTGGATCTTCTATTTTATTCTGTTGACCTCCATGTCTGTTTTTGAGACAGTACCATGCTGTTTTGATTACTATGTCTCTATAGTATAACTTAAAGTCAGGTATAGTGATACCTGCAGCAATTTTTTTTTTTTTTTTTTTTTTTTGGCTAAGGATAGTTTTGACTACCTGCCATCTTTTGTGCTTCCATGAGAATTATAATATTTTTTTCCTGTTTCAGTGAAGAATGGCATGCAAATTTTGATTGGAATTGAACAGAATCTACATATTGCATTTGGTAGGAAGGTTATCTTCACAATACTAATTTTTCTAATCCATGCGCATCATCTGGTATCTTCCTCAATTTCTTTTTTACATGCTTTAAAGTTTTCATTGAAGAGGTTTTTCACCTGCTTGGTTAGGGAGATTCTGGATCACTATGAGCCATATGATGAAGGTACAAGGATTCCTACAGAGAATCTGAGTGGTGGGAACTCAGAGCAAGTCCTAACCCCAATGGTATATTATATAGTGCCTGCACGGTGAAGACAAAAGGATTTGTGCTGTTCTTAAATTTCAGTAGCATTTCTTCTGTGACCTCAGGGTTAAGGGAAAAAGAATCCAGATCGTAGTACTTATGCACCAGTCTCTAGTACAGTGTTGAGCAGATCTTACATAAATTTTTAAAATGAATTGATCTCATTTTCTCTAAAGAAATAGCACAGTATGAGGAAGGAACTCCATGTGACTATGTACTCTCACCACCTAGCACTTTCTCTTCAATATCAAAACCACTAATTAATATTTAAATATGAATTCTGCTTCTAATTTCAGACTTTAAACACAGAAAACAATTGTATTATTCTGAGCAGTTGTCATTTATAAATCTGGATAAGACTACACATCTTAGAATCTCATATTTTGGAATCCCATTTTTTTTAATTTGAAAACATAATAACTACTCCTCATTTTCCATACTTGTTACTTGAATTGTCTAATTATCCAGAGTATGCTTAGTCATGTAAATCTGATTTTATATATCTGCAGGGTAGAAGTTTAAGGTGCCAGGTGCAACTCTTTTTCTCCCAGAATAATAGCAGAAGTGATCTTATGTGATGAGTTTTCATGCTATTCAAGTATTCTAGCAGGCTGTGTGGAGAAAATTAGTGGCAATTTCTAAAATTCAACTTGCTCTTTCTAGTATTTGCATTATGATTTACTGTATGGCCACCATACTTTTGTAATGAGAAGAGACTCTCAGTTATGAGATTTGTGAAGAATGTTATTGTAAGTATAAAAGCATATTTATGATATAAGTACCGCTCATGGAGAATAATAGTGAAGCAAATATCCATAAGTGCTAGGAACCTTATATGTGCAAAGATCCTCCTACAGAGTTCAGAATATCAATGAGTGGTTCTCCAACCCAGCATGCAAGCCAATATTATCTGAGTAAAATTTTAAAAAATTATAAACTTCACTTCAAGATTCATTAACATATGCTTCCATGAACTCTAAATATTTTATCGTGGACTTTTTGTTTATGATATAATTGTTATTTGTACTATTTTCCCTATTGTCTAAAACTGATAATTTCTTGCTAGCTACACCAAACTTATTTCTCATCTTAAATTTGAAAAACAATTAATATAATCTAACTGTACCTTTAACCTTGAGATAGGATGCTTTTTATTATCTGTCAGCTCTCATTGTCCCTAACAAAATGTGGTAACTGCAATGAGCAGATCTGAAAATTTGCCATTTTGGATGTTACACTTGGTGGCATAGTAATTTGTGGTTTTTCTTCATACATTACCCAGTGGTATAGGACTACATTCTCTATGTATTTATGTGATTCTTGATAGCCTAAACAAACTCCATTTGATAGAATTTAAAATTGAAATTTGAGAGTTGGTTTGGTCTTTCTTGGAGTAAGGATTTGAATTCTTGCTCTTAAATGAATAGAAAGCATAAAGTAACATCTGGTGAAATAAAAGCTTGCTTGACCTTTATGACTTCGTTTTAAAACTGTGTGCCCTCTAATTGCTTTGCTAGCATTTGTGGTGTGCATTATATCAGTACATTGTTTCTATGTTGTTTGTGGTCCATGCTGTCTATTTTTACCACTATGTTATTTTTGACATTAATGTACTACATAGAAAATAAGGATGAAATAGCAGGTCATTTTTTGCAAATACACTGTAATTTGCTATCTTCTATGAATTATGTATCAGTCTAGATGTTCTATTAGGACTTATAGATACAGGGCACAAATGCCTCAATTTTTTTTAAAAATGCTTCTCAGTTTTTATTCTCTATATAAGTTTTTAACATATATGGAACATACAATATTATAAGATCAAGAAATGTGTAGAAAAAACTGAGATTAAGTCATAGCCTATTTTCATATAAGCACAGAAATCTGATTTAGAAGTCTTGGGTCCTAGTTTTGGACATCATTTCTAGGACTTTCATTAACTCTTCCCCAGTACTTTGTAAATGTGTAGAGTGCTAGGGGTCAAAATCATAACACAGGCTAAGCAAGTGCCTTACTTCTTCTTATCTACACTTTTGGGCAGTAAATCTGTTTCACAGTGCAAAACACATAAACTTTGAAGGAAGATTTATGCTTAATATCATGTTTGACATGTATTGTTGTCAAGAGCTGGAATTAGATTTTTTATGTTTAACTTCTTTTAGCATCTATATCCCCTTTGGTGGGGGGTAGTTTACAAGGTTGGATCTCATTCTAGCCTGGAATTCACTATGTAGTCTCAGGCTGGTCTTGAACTCATGGCAATTCTCCTACCTCTGTCTCCCAAGTACTGGGACCAAAGGAGTATGCCACCACACCTAGCTCAATTTCCTTATTTTTAAGTGGGATTTAAGGATTATTATTGTTGTTGTGATAAATTAATAAAGTAAGAAAATACCTAATTATACCCTATCTGATTTGTATTCTGATATATCTGATGGTATTCAGTAGATTTTCATTATTTTACATCTGAGTTTATTTTACTCTAAGGTTTTCCAGCTCTGATTAAGTATAATGATGCTTGGGACTGGAGAGATTGTGTAGTAATAAAGGTGATTGTTTGTAAAGCCAAATGACCCAGGTTCAATTCCTCAGGGTCCATGTAAGCCACATGCATAGGTGGCACATGGTTCTGGAGTTTGCAGTAACTGGAGGTCCTGGCATGCCTACTCTATTTCTCTTTATCTGCCTTCCTTGCTTGCTCTCTCTCTCACATAAATAAATAAAAAATATTTAAAAAACATATATAATGATGCTAATGACAAACATATATTGCAACTGCTATGTGCCAATTGAAAGCCTAAGCAATTTACACCTATTACATTACTTGGTTCTTATCACAGCTCAGTAAGAGAGTAACTATAATTATACTCACTTGGCAAGTGATAATACTGGGAACAACAAAGCTGAAATTAATGATCCAACTTTACTCAACTGGTAAGTAGCAAAACTGAGACCTACACATTTCATAATCTATATAAAATTCATGCTATAAGCAATGCTATGTGGATAGCCATGCAAGAGAATCGTGTACCATGCATTAGCATCAAAATCATACCTGATTTATAGTAATGGACTACATATTAGGACACAATTAGTAAGTAAGTGACTAAGATTATCAGTTAGTAGTTTTGATATGTGACCATTTGACTCACTATCCATTTGTAAATTGCAATATTTGCCATGTCTGCTTTATAGGTGCATTATAATAAAGTAAGAATTATGAGATATAATATGATTTTTGGTATAAGAAACAGCATCCAAATAATAATTTTCCACTGCAGAGAGCAAAGTTATACAAGCTGGGCAAATAAATAAGTAAAATTTGTAACTTCCTTAATTGTGAGTACTTGAGTGGTAACATTATAAACAAGTTCATTACAGAAGGGAAACAAACACTTACTCAGTCCTTAGATTTTGTGAAATCAAAAGTTAACTGGTTTAGAAATTAATGTTACTAGGGCTATGTTACCGAAATACAGTCATGATATCTAAAATAATAAGCTTGGGCATTTCCATCAAGAGGCAAAATATAAACCTAGGACCTGTAATCAAAACCTATTCTGTTCACGTCAGCACATCATAACCTCTTTGGAACCAAGTCTGTAGAAATCTACAGGACTGAACCCAACTTTGAGAAAACTTTTAAGAATAAATTAGAACACAAATTTTCTCAATACAGTTAACTGACTTTAAATTAAAAAAAAATAGTTTAGAAGAGGTGAATGTTTCTCTTCTGACATGACAAGTAAAAATAAACTGAGCATAATTCAAAGATATTTAAAAAATATTCCATAAATTGTCAACATGCTTCTAATGCATAATTACTATGAGACTGGTTTCTAATTTTCTGTTAAGTCACACACCTGTTAAAAACAAAAATTATTCAAATGAAAGGGAGGAAGTCTCTGGGGGCAGACTTAAGTAGAAGAAGAAGTAGAAAGAGTAGGATAAGAATAGAAAGGGGCCAGGTATGGTGGCACATGCCTTTAATCCCAGCACTTGGGAGGCAAAGGTAGGAGGATGGCTGTGAGTTCGAGGCCACCCTGAGACTTCATCGTGAATTCAAGGTCAGCCTGGTCTTGAGTGAAACCCTACCTCAAAAAAACAAAAAAACAACAAACAAACAAAAAGAATAGAAAGGGAAAGAGTTAAATGACAATGATGAAACATACAGCACAAAGGGAAAATTTGTAAGCGCTTAAGTGAAATGAAGGGAGAAACCAAGTTTGTTTTTCTCAGGAATTTAAAACAATTTAACCATTTTTGGAGACACAGTCATTATAACCCAGGCTGGCCTCAAGCTTGCTGTGTAGCTGAAGTGTCCTTGAACTCATGCTTTTCCTGCCTCCATTTCCCAAGTGTTAGCTTTATAAGAGGCATATGCCAACCCACTCAGCCTGCAAATGATTTTAATTTTAAAATTCATGATGGAGTTGCAAAAGTAAGGGACAATTGGAAAATTAGGGAATCCATGCATGTAAGAATCAGTTTCCTTTTGTATTCTTCTTATTAAGAAGTTTTTGTAAATATGAAAAATACCTGGTATCAATAATGGATTTATTTTTATTCAGTGATTTTATTTAAAAACTTATGTTAGGATGAACATTATCATGCAGAAAACAAAATGACATTATATAAAAATAAGTTCAACTGATCCATTAACATATATCAAATAAGCTTCCAGTTTCATGGTACTTATCTTCACATTGCTGGGACAAAACATCTGATGGGAAAGAAGTGTTTATTTTGGATTATACTATTGAGGGGTGCCTCAGGATGGCAGAGAAAACCAAGCATGAGCAGAGACTGGACTGGCTTCTTACCACAGCAGGTGGTAAATAGCAGTATGAGGGTGAGGTGAGTTCTGGCAAAGGTGAACACCCCCAAAATGCCTGCCCCCAGTAACATGCTCCTGCAGGAAGATTCCACCTCCCAAAATGTGATCATCTGGGGGCCATGCATTCAAAACATGTGAGTTGATGGGGACATATGTTTCAAACACCACATTCAGCCCATGACTCCTACAGTTATGATCACCTAATAATGTAGAAGTTCCCATGTGTTTTTTTTTTTTTTTTCTTCATCAATCCAAACACTGTTCAACAGTCTAAAGTCCAAGGTTTCATCTGAGACTCAAGACAGTCACTCAAGACAAGCATGTAAAATAAAACTACAAGTTACCTACACATACGGGCACAGAGCAAACATTCTGATTACAAAAAGGAAAAGGTATAAGGACAAAGAGATTGAACCAATGAAAGATCTAAAATGAATGAGACAAATATAAAATCCTATAGCTCCTTGTTAGGCATCTAAGACCTGTGGTGAAGTCCTTTGGACTCCAAATTTCACCCCTCCTTTTGGGCTGATTAAATCCAGAAAATTCCATACCAATCCAGAAGCTCTCCTTAGCAGACATCCCATAGTCCTGGTATCTCCAAAGTTTGTGGTCTCACTGAAATCCATACCATGCCATGGGCTTTCAAGGCTTCCATACAGGGACTTCAATAAACCTGCCTAACATTGTCAAGTGGTCATCTCCAAAAACTGTATGTTGAAAATTCAGTGACCCTATAATTCTTGCATTTGTTATGTTTCCATATTACTGGATATGATACCAAATTTTTTTAATCCAGAGGGAATAAGCCTACTTTGAAAGGAAGGCAAACTAGTCCAGCACTTTTTTTAGTGTCCCAATGCAGAATAGGGGACCCAATCTCAATGATGTTAATCTCTGAAACAATAGCATCTGAACTGGACCCTAGTCTCTAGCCTGAAACTTTTAGTTCTTTCTGCGCCATATGCTTCTACTCACACCAATTGATTTTTTTAAAAGTCAACCCTGCTCAAGTTCTCAGATCACAGACAGAACTTAGATAGCCTCTCACACAGACTATCCCAGCTCTGACAAAGTACTCTTTCCCCTCATAAACCAAACCCTTGTTTACACATATGCATCTTTCTACTCTAAACAAAATGGTCCTTTAAGCTTTGTTTTGGTATTGAGAGTAGCATTGCTGCTGGAAACCTGTGTGGCTTTGGTCTTTTGGAGTTGATTTTCAAGAGGAATGTGGAAGTATATAAAACCTTGGCATAAGAGACATTTTTCAGTGCTGTAAGTACAGCTTGATGGACTATTCTGGTAAGAGTTGAAAGAAATAACTAAAGACTGTGAGGTTTGGCTTATGAGAGTGAGAAAGAGTTTTGCCTAGACTGGGTTAGAAGCAGTTTGTGTTATGTGTGAGAGGCTTGCTGTTATGGCCATGTCCTGTGAAGTTGAGCAGGGTTGCATTGTGTAGATATGATAGGTGTGAGCACAGGGATATGGCACAGAAATAACTGCTGCCCATTCAGCTGCAATTGAAAGATTACAGCCTTTGAGATTGGGCTAGCTGACCTGTACTGGGGCAGGAGGAAGAATGTAGACTCTTTTTAAAGGTCCTAAGTGCTCAAGGAGTGTCCTGTTCTTCAAAGTCTGCTTTATCCACCTCCCCTCCTGAATTAAAAAAAATTGGCATCCTACCTGGTATGGTGGACTATAAGAAACTTGGTAAAGAGTGGGTCATTGAGTTTGCAATGCAGTCTTGTGTTTTGGAAATGGCTATCTTCAGTGTGAAGCAGATTTGCTGGATGCCTCCATGGAGACCCAATGGAGTCACACGGATGAATATGGGCTGCAGTGGAGACCCAGTGGAGATACTGGGACCACAGGATGGCTGATTCCAAGGAGAGCTGCCAGCCCTGGATGAACTTTTCCAGGATTGCAAATAGCCTAGCTAGATGATTGAACTCCAGAGACTTGTTGCTGGCTAGAATTATCAGACATGGAGATTTGACACTGACTAGAGTTGTTGGATTTGGAGCTACAGAGTCTGATATTTTCCCTGGTTGTTTTAAATCTTGTATTGGTTGAATACTTCTTTGCTATGCCCAAAGCCATCTTTTGCAGTGTGGATGTTTATTCTCTGTCATTATGAGTTTTTTCTTTGGGGGGGTATTTTTTGGTATTATAGCTCAGTTAAAAGACCTAGGATTATGGGAATGTTCGAATATCATTAAGAATGATAAAACTACAGGGACTTTTAAAGTTGGACTGAATGTACTGTATTTTACATCATGGATGGTTATCAATTTATGGAGGCCAGGGGCAGAATGTGGTGGTTTTATTTAGATATGTCCCATAAAGTTAAGTATTCTGAATGCGTGTCTCCCCAGCTGATGGCAATTGGAAATTAAAACCTCCTAGGGGTGGTGTAATGTTGGAGGCAGGCTTATCAGTATTATAACCAGTTTGCCCATGCCAGTGTTTGGCATACTCTTCTGTTCCTGTTGTCCACCTGATGTTGACCAGGAGGTGATGTCCACCCTCTCTTCATGCCATCATTTTCCTCTGTCATCATGGAGCTTCCCTTTGAGTCTGTAATCCAAAATAACCTTTTTTATTTTTAATTTTCCACACAAGCTACTCTTGGTCAGATTTCTGCCAGCAATGTGAACCTAACTGTAACACTCTGCTTAAAGCATTTCAAAGTGTCTCTCAGTCTTAGTTCAAAGTTTCCAAAAGTTTTCATATTTCTCCTACACATAACTTCCAAAAGACCAAACACCATGTTACTGTATTTTCACTCCTCTGGTACCAATTTTCTGTCATAGTTACCTCTGTATTGATGGGACACAACACCTGATAAAAAACCTGCTAATAGGACAAGATGATTTATTTTGGCTTCTAGGCTTGAGGAAAAGCTTGATGATGGCAAAAAAAAAAAAAGAAAAAGAAAAGAAAAGAAAAGAAAAGAAAAGAAAAGAAAAGAAAAGAAAAGAAAAAAAAAAGAAAACATTGTCTCAGGAGGATAATGAGCATTACTTCTTGCCAAAGTTGGTAGCATACAGCAGCAAGAGAATGAGCTGATCTCTGGCAAGGGGGGCACTGGCTAGAACACCTGAAACTTTCATTTTCACTTTTAGTTCAGTCCTTGAGTGTATTTCCTATATTTAAAATTATATTTTATTTTATTAACAGAACTTTCTAGGAGAGGCATGTTACCAGGGGAAGGCTTTGATGGTGTCTAAATGTGCATATCTTCACTTGTTGAATACACCCCTGGACATAGTTTATCCCAGGAAAATAGTACCCAAGATCTTTGACATTTAGACTAACTTAAGCATCTACTCAATTCTTAACAGTATTTCTCAAGAGTATCTTAATTCTAATCTTATAGTCTCTGGACTATAAAGGGTTTAATTTGCTCAGAAAAATATTTCTTGCTTCTAGTTTTGAGAGGATGGAAAAGTGAACAATCTCTTCAAAGCTGGAATTTATGATGTAATTGCTATAAAATCCCAATGGCATTCTTCACTTGGAAAAAAAAAAATCTTTAAATTCACCTGGAAGCACAAAAGGCCCTGAATGGCTACATAAATCCTTAACAGAAAGAATAAAGCTGCAGACATCACAATATCTGACTTCAAATTATATTAGGGATCGGTTGCAGTCAGGTTCCCATTGCTGGCAGAAATCACCAACCAAGAACAGCTTGTGGGGAAAAAAAAGGATTTATTTTGGCTTACAGACTCAAGGGGAAGCTCCATGATGGCAGAGGGTAATAATGGTATGAACAGAGGGTAGATACCACCCCACCACCACCATCAGCTGGACAACAGGAACAGGGGAGTGCTCCAAACACTGGCAAAGGGAAACTGGATATAATAGCCATAAGCCCTCTCCTAACAATATACTGCTGATGAACTGAATAAGTAGTTCTCAATAGATAAATACAAATGGCCAATAAATAATGGAAAAAAATACTCAACACCCTTAGGCACCAGGGAAAGGCATGTTGAAACTGCTTTCAGATTCTATCTCACCAAGTCAAGATGGTTGCCTAACATCAAATAAACCAATAACAACAAAGGCTGACAAGGATGTGGGGAAGAAGAACCCTTATTTGCTATTTGTGGGTGTATAAACTCGAGAAGTCACTATGGAGATCAGTATTGAAGTTCCATATATAATAGAAAAGAGAACTACTAAATGACCCAAGTATACTACTCTTGGGCATATAACTGAAGTTATACATGATGTGTATAGCTGTACTATGTAAAAGAGGGATATATAAAGAAAATGTACACACACATAATAAAGTGTCATTCAGCTGTAAAGAAAAACAAAATCATGACATTTTCAGGAAAGTGAATCCAATTAGAAATCATTAAGCAAATCAACCAGGCTCTGAAAGAAAATACCAAATGTTCTCTTGCATATGTGGATCATAGATTTATGCTTTACATATGAATATGGGATCATGAGAAGTGATGAAATAGGGTGACAGAATACCTATAATAGTATAATAGTGAGACAGAAGGTTGTAATTTCTGGGAGAAAATGTGAGAGAAGGTGGAATGAGGTAGAGGCACAGAGGAGGGCAGTAATGTAGGGAAATAAATGAAACCAAAGTGTATGCATGAAGCTGAGAGGATGAAACTCACTTTTTGTATGATAGCCAAAAATTAAATAAGTAAATGAAAATTTAAAAATATGAATTAAAAGTGTGGAAAAGTATTTCAGTGGTAGAGAACTTACTCAGCATCTATGATGACTATCTTCAATTCTCATAGAGGCTACAATCAACCTCTGTCACTCACTAGATAGGTGTATTGCTTAACTGAATCAAAAATATTTCAAAGGGACCAGGTGTGGTGGCAAACACCATTGATCCCACCACTTGGGAAGCTGAGGTAGGATTATTGCCATGAGTTCAAGGCCACCCTAAGACTACATAGTGAATTCCAGGTTAGTCTTAGAGAGAGTGAGACCCTACCTCAAAAAATAATTCAAGATTGGAAAGATGTCTCATTGGTTAAAGGTGCTTGCTTATGAAGCCTGCTAGCCCAGGTTCAATTCCCCACTGATCATGCAAAACCAGATGCACAAATTGATGTATGTCTAGGGTTTACTTGCATTGACAAGAGTCTCTAACATGCCCACTCTCTCTCTCCTCTTCTCTTCTTTCTTTTTTCCCTTTCAGCATTGTCAGCGACTTCCAGGCACAGGCTGGAGCATTCAGTAGATGAGCCTGAGCTTCCAGGCAAGGCTAAGGAGTCCTGGGCTACAGGAGGCCATTCCCTCTCCAAGCCCCTTGGCACACCTGAACTTAGGCTTTGCCCTGTGACCTTTGGCCAGTTGCCTAGGAAACTCCTTACATGGTATCATCCATCAACTTTTGCATAGCCCATACCCTGTACACTATACCTTCTCCCTGCCATTTTTTTTCCTGGAATGTATGTCCTCATATGCCTCAGTAAACAACTTTGTACATCTAGTCCCCTTACGACCCTCAACTGCTTATAAACCCATTGCCCTATTGATTAAACCGAGCTGTTCACAGAGACTGTCTCCCGAAAATGGTTCTTTCTTTCCTCACATGCAAAGCTTTACTCTCCGCGGTTGGCTGGACACCTTAGGGGGAAACCAAGGACCCAGGGACCCACAGCCCATCTCTAATCTTTTCTTCCTGAAGATCAATAAACATCAAAAAATTTAAAAAATGAAAAAGTTATAAATATATACTTTATATAATCAAACAAAATTATTCGTTGTTTTCCATTATTATTCAAAAAATAATTCAATTTGGAGATACTTTACATAATAAATCTAAAAAAAACAAGACACTTGAAACAACCTTGGTGAGGTTTCACTGCCACTATGCCAACCACAGCATGTTTTAAAGAAAGAATGATTATCATCCTGATCTGTATTTATCTAATTCCATCTCATTTCAAAAATGCACATTCTGACTTAGTTTTAGGTATTGCTTTATAGGATCCGGGAAAAAGAATGTAATTTTTGGTGGTAGCAATAAGTGACCAGAAGCTGCCTTCTGCTAAAACATAGTTGATTAAGGAAGTGTGCCTTTGGGAGGTGCTGCAGCATAATTAATCCCACTGGAGGACACGGGAAGAAGGGCTTGCTTTTGTCAGAGGCTTGTCCTACTTAAAAATTGGAATGTGCAAGGCCCATTAACAAGTCATATTACTCCTCCCCAAAGTTTGGTAGTAGTAGGAATGGTTGCTTTCTTTAATCCTCCAAAAGGTTTCTAAAATGTGTTTTATGGAAAGCATGATGAATACTATGCAACTCCAGACATGCTACTTTAGCTATCTTTGACATAATAGACCGGCTAATTTGTGCTTTAGACGCTTCCTGTAGCACAATCTGCATTGACTATTTTAAATTCCAGCCATCTCTGCATATCAGCTGTGGAAGCTATGGCCATTTGTTCAGATTATGTCTGTCTTCAGTAGATAAGTCTCAAGCAGTGTGGAGCACAAGGGGAAAATGTAGTTCTTTTGATGGTCTGAAGTAGAAAACATCTCTTACCCAATTAATTTATGCCTCTCTTTGAAATATATGGCATAAGAATGTCTTACTTCCTCACACCTGCGAATTCCACTGCATAGCTTCAAGATGTTTTCCTTTGTTGGGAAGTTCTTAGGAGATATTCCTTTTGCTAAGTGATTATTAGATAACCATTATGTCACAGGTAAAGGTATGGTGATTTAGACTTAGACCTGAGTCTCATCTCCCAAGTCTCTCCTAATTGTTAAAACTCTCTACACCATAACTCACTTCCGTGGGGAATTAACAGCTATACATTAATAGAATATTTATAAATAATAAATTAGATTGCATATAATGAACAATTGCTATAGTACATGTTCGTAGATATTTATGTTGTTATTTAAGATTATTAGATTAATTAGCTTGTCCTATTATTTCCATAAAAAATAGTAAACCCTTTTGGAAAGGAAATTATGAAGGTTTGGACAGAATTTTGAGTTACTGAAAATGTATTTTAAATAAACTTTTAAAGGGAAATGAATGTTTAAGTTGGAAAACACTTCAGTTTTACTATTTAGAAAATTACAGTTTTCATAAGATGGAGTGGAAGAACCCTTGAGCTACTGAGTATAAATAATGTTATGTCATTAGCACATTAGAGTTATGTTTCTACTAATCTCCTTAAAGGGATATTGTTATGTTTGTTCATAAAATATTTGTGTATTTACTGGAAAATTTTATGTGAATAAACAGTGACTCAAATGTGATCAGGTTTATTTGCTGGTTAGAAGATGAGAAGTGGAGACACTCTTCCCATAGTCAGGAATAGACGAATATATCTTTAACACAAATGAGATGTTACTGGAAACTGGAAACCAATATAAAATGAGTGATTCGATGGAAAAAGTTATTTATAAGACAGAAGAAAAGACTATCACTTAAGATTTACACAAGAAAATGTTTGCAATGGTACAAGACTATTCAAATGAAAATGTATGGCTCTTTGTTTAAAAATCAATTGCAATTTCTAGATGGCTTCAGAAACACATGGTATCATTGAGCACAGAGCCCTGTTCAAACCCACAAATCACATTCATGAAACAGATCCAGTATGAAACAGAATTCAGATATTAACAGAAGAGTCAGATTAGTTAGTGTGGAAAGTAGAATGGAATATTCAGGTAGGAAAATATATTATTATGGTGCCTCTTTGAAACAGGCATGAAGATAGGACAGGAGGAAGATAATGCTCATGAAACATTATGTGGGAAAAACTGGACTGAATAGAGGGAGAATTCAGATTATGAAGGTCTTTCCATGTGGAAGAAAAGAGGAAGTAAAGATTAGACAAGATGTAATTCGGATTCTAATTCAGATATGACCAAATCTCAGCCAAACCAGTGAGGAACATTAAGGCATATAGATTATTATGTTGGTTGAAAGCAGTTATACTTCAATAACTCTACCATGTTGGTAATTGCCCAAGGGTCTCCCCAGAAGAATATGGCATTCATTTCTGTGCTGTGGTGGATACTAAATGTGCTCTCATTGCCAGCTGCCAGCTGTTCTTTGAACAACATGTTCTATTATCACAAAAGAACTGAGAAAACCTCATTTAAAGCAGTTTCAGAGAGAAGCATCAGACCATCTCTGAGTCGGAGAAATCAGAAAAGAAATTTGACTTTGTAGTTACTTTTCATAGCAATGTGACAAAATACCTGACAAAAGCAATTTAAGGGAAGAAGGGTTTGTTTGGGCTCAAAGATTCAGTCCATCATGGTGGGGAAGGCATGACAGAATTTACTGTGGCAGAAGCATGAGAGCAGTGGCTTCTAACATGGTACTAATTAGGAAAAAGAAACACAGGGTTAAAGTGAAATTGGGCTGTATTCCTAGTGGTCTGTGTCTTCCAGGGAGGTCCACTATCCAAAAGTTTCTAAAATTTCCCCAAACAGTTCTACTAGCTGGAAAGCACAAGCTTGTAGGGGACATTTCATGGTCAAACCATGGAATTCCAATGCTAGTCCCCACAAGCTCATGACTATTTAATAATACAAAATGCATTCAGTCCAATTTGAAAGTCCCCATAGGCTTCAATAGTCCAAACAGTCTTCAGAGACCATGATTTCTGACTCAAGACAAACTCTTAACTCGGAATTCCTAATAAATAAATAGTAACTGATACACATAAACGTCCTAATATCAGAATCATTGGAATACCAGAAGGAGAAGAATTTCAGACCAAAGGCATGGAGAACATATTTAACACAATAATTGAAGAAAACTTCCCCCGTCTCTTAAAAGAAAGGCCCATCAAGATTCAAGAAGCAAACAGAACTCCTAACCAACTAGACCAAAGGAGAAACTCCCAAAGGCATATTATCATTAAGACTCTAAACATTGACACCAAGGAAAAAATCCTAAAAGCAGCTAGGGAAAAACAGCATACCACTTTCAAAGGAAACCCCATCAAAATTACTTCAGACTTCTCAATGGAAACCCTGAAAGCTAGAAAGGCCTGGAATGATACTCTCCAAACTCTAAGAAACTGTGGCTTTCAACCTAAACTACTCTACCCAGCAAAAGTCTCCCTTATAATAGATGGTGAAAGGAAAACTTTCCATGATAAAACTCAGCTTTACAATTATATGAACACAAAACCAAACCTACAGAAAGTACTCCAGGAAATTCTCCACAGAGAAGAAACAAATAACCAAACACAAATGCCTACAAGAAGAAGATCACAGCAATCAAACCCAGAGTAGATACAAAAAAAAAAAAAAAAAAATTCCATGGAAATGCCAACACACCTCTACCACCACAAAATGACAGGGGTCAAATCAAATCTCTCAGTCATCACCCTAAACATTAATGGCCTTAATTCACCCATCAAGAGACACAGGCTAACAGGGTGGATCAAAAAATTAGACCCCTCAATCTGCTGCCTTCAAGAAACCCACCTTACCACTAAAGACAGAAACCTCCTCAGGGTGAAAGGGTGGAAAACAATATTCCAAGCAAATGGGAATAAGAAACAAGCAGGTGTAGCTATATTAATATCAGATAAAGTTGACTTCAAACCAAAAACAATCAAAAAAGACAAAGAAGGCTACTTCCTACTTGTAAAGGGAACAATCCATCAAGAGGATATTACAATCATAAATCTGTATGCACCAAACACAGGGGCACCGCAGTTCATAAAACAAAACCTACTTGACAATAAAACAGAAATAACCACCAACACCATCATAGCTGGGGACTTTAACACACCATTATCAGTAATAGACAGATCATCCAAACAGAAGCTCAACAGGGAAGTAAGAGAGCTCAACAAAACCATAGAGCACTTAGACCTAACAGACATCTACAGAACTTTCCACCCCAAATCCACAGACTACACATTCTTCTCAGCAGCCCATGGAACATTCTCTAAAATAGACCATATACTGGGTCACAAAGATAGCCTCCACATATTTAGGAAAATCGACATAATTCCCTGCATGATATCAGATCACAACGCTATATTCCTAGAAATCAACAACAAAAAAACCAAGAAGAGCCCCAACAGCAACTGGAAACTGAATAGCACACTCTTAAACAATAAATGGATAGTGGATGAAATAAAAAATGAAATTGCAAAATTCCTGGAATTGAATGACAATGAGAACACATCATACCAAAACTTGTGGGACACAATGAAGGCAGTCCTCAGGGGAAAATTCATAGCACTCAATGCCTTCATAAAAAAGACAGAAAAGAGCCGGGCGTGGTGGCGCACGCCTTTAATCCCAGCACTCGGGAGGCAGAGGTAGGAGGATCGCCACGAGTTCGAGGCCACCCTGAGACTACATAGTGAATTCCAGGTCAGCCTGGGCCAGAGTGAGACCCTACCTCAAAAAACCAAAAAAAAAAAAAAAGACAGAAAAATCCCAAATCAATAGCTTAACCATCCACCTAAAGGCATTGGAAAAACAAGAAAAATCCAACCCAAAGAGCTCCAGAAGGAAGGAAATAATTAAAATCAGAGCAGAAATTAATGAATTGGAAACCAAGGAAACAATTAAGGCAATTGACAAAACAAAGAGCTGGTTCTTTGAAAAAATAAACAAGATTGACAAACCTCTGGCCAATTTGATCAAGCAAAAAAAGGAGAGACTCCAAATTAACAAAATTCAAAATGAAAAAGGAGAGATTACAACAGACATCAGTGAAATCGGCAGAATCATCAGGACTTATTTCAAAAACCTCTACTCCACAAAACTGGAAAATATGGAGGAGATGGATAAATTCCTGGATGCATATCATCTACCAAAGCTAAACTCAGAGCAGATCAACCACCTCAATGAACCCATCACACTCATGGAGATTGAAAAAGTAATAAAAAACCTCCCAAAAAAGAAGAGTCCAGGACCAGATGGATTCCCAGCCGAATTTTATCAAACCTTCATGGAAGAACTCAAACCAATCTTCCTAAAACTGTGCCACACAATTGAAGAACAGGGAAAACTACCCAACTCCTTCTATGAAGCTAGTATCACCCTAATCCCAAAACCAGGCAGAGACGCCACAAGAAAAGAAAACTATCGGCCTATTTCCCTAATGAACATAGATGCAAAGATCCTCAACAAAATTCTCGCAAACCGAATCCAACAACACATCAAAAGCATTATCCACCTTGACCAAGTGGGATTTATCCCAGGAACACAAGGGTGGTTCAACATACGAAAATCTGTCAATGTAATACACCACATAAACAAGCTTAAACATAAAAATCACATGATCATTTCGATAGATGCAGAGAAGGCCTTTGACAAGATACAACATCACTTCATGATCAAAACATTGGAGAGAATCGGCATGGCCGGTTCACATCTTAATATAATAAAGGCAATATACAAAGTTCCAAAGGCCCAAATAATTCTTAATGGAGAGAGACTGGAGGAATTCCCATTGAGATCAGGAACAAGACAGGGATGTCCTCTCTCACCTCTGCTTTTCAATATAGTTCTGGAAGTCCTAGCCCAAGCAATAAGGCAGGAGAAGGAAATAAAAGGGATACAAGTTGGAAAGGAAGAAGTTAAGTTAGCTCTATTCAATGATGACATGATTGTATATGTAAGAGACCCGAGAGACTCCATCCCAAAACTCCTGAAGGTGATTAACTCCTATAGCAAAGTAGCAGGATACAAAATCAATGCACAAAAATCGGAAGCATTTCTGTATGCAAATGACAAAGACACAGAAAAAGAAATAAAGGACATAGTCCCATTTTCAATAGCAAAAAATAAAATAAAATACCTTGGAATAACGTTAACCAAGGAAGTAAAAGATCTATACAACGAAAATATAAAAACTCTCAAAAAAGAAATTGAGGAGGACTTGAGAAGATGGAAAGACCTCCCATGCTCCTGGATAGGCAGAATTAACATTGTGAAGATGACAATCCTACCAAAGGAAATATATAGATTTAACGCAATTCCAATTAAAATCCCTACAATGTTCTTCACAGACATAGAAAAAATGATCTCAAATTTCATATGGAAAGGCAGAAGGCCTTGCATATCCAAACATATCCTCAGCAAAAGAAATACCTCTGGTGGCATCACCATACCCGATATAAAGTTATACTACAAAGCCATAGTAATAAAAACAGCATGGTACTGGCATAAAAACAGGAGTAGAGACCAATGGAATAGACTTGAGGACCCGGATTTTGGGCCAAGCAACTATAGCTACTTGATATTTGACAAAGGCCCAAACAATATAGACTGGAAAAAAGATAGCATCTTCAACAAATGGTGCTGGACAAACTGGATAACCACATGCAGGAAACTAAAACTTGATCCACACATTT